>NC_141688.1:78006377-79259511 GCF_964263255.1 Lissotriton vulgaris | reverse complement strand
AGTATGGTAGATCGAAAAGATAGAAGACGCTCTACAGCACGTCGAACATTACTACCCACAATCATACCGTTCGAAAACTGATTCTGGAGTTCAGTCATTTCGGCAGGCACATTATCTACCTCATCAGTATCCCATACTTCACGTAAGGATTTACACATTTCCTCAAACACGAATCTCTGAGTGGGCTCATTGAATTGAGAAAACGTCTCAAAAACTATTCGCGGGGTGTTTTTAATGGGATACCTAATCCAATTACGCGCCATTTTTATTAACGTATCACTCTCCCTACCACCAGGAATTTGACTTCGTCGTTGAGGGACATCGGAAACATCGGACCCAAGGATCGGTCCAAATGGAGAGTAAAGGTTAGCGACAGCGTTAGGTATGCAACTTCGAACAGACGGAGAAGAGGAGAAAAGTACAGGGGCAACAACAGGAGGACTAAACACAGGAGCATTAGGAGCAGTAGGAGCAGTAGGAGTAGCCAAAAGAGCAGAAGTAGCGGGAACAGCAGACTGAGAAGGTATAGGCAGTGGAGCAGTAGTAAGTAAGTAAAATCTCTTTATTCGATTGTATACATGTAACAATCATAAAAGTACATATCAAAAAAAACATTTATCGCAAAGTACAGTTTATACAAGAAAAAACAAAATATGTTACCGCATAAACACGAGCACAAGCAAAAGTGACAAGTTTGTAGTTAAAAAGTAGTAAAAGTACAGTGTTAAAAAAGGGGATACACATCAGGAACAAAGTTAGTTAGCCTTCCATGCTTTTCCTGTATTTAAGTGCAAGTTTTAAAAAACTACATAAAAACAGGGTACTGTCGCTATTGAGCATTTGAAGATAATAAAGTGCTGGTTTGTATTGTGCAAAGTGGAGCCGTTGTAATAAAGGTTTTAAAAACAATTTGCGAGGGACTGTGTAATATGAGCAAAAGAATAAAAAGTGTGCCAGATCTTGTGGAGACTTGTTGTCGCAGCCACAAGCTGGCAGCACTTGACCCCTATGTGCCCCAGTAGGTACGGCTAGCAAAAGGTGAAACATATCAAATCGGAACCTTGTGAGCAGAAATCGTTCATAGCCCGACAAGGGCCAGACAAGGTAGGGTTCTATGTGGAGGGTCGTTTTGGTGAGAGCATGCAATCTCACACTTTTTTTCTCATACTCTCTCTCCTCCCTTGCTAGGTACCTAGTTGTCGTGAAGGTGTTCTTTACGTAAATAACATCAGACTTAGTTATTTTCGCAGGGGCTAAAAAAAGGTCAGGCCGGCCTAGTTCAGAGAAACATCTGCTGATATATTTTAACCACGGGATCTTATACTTCCCTTCCCACTCTAATGCCTCTTGCAGGATGTTTCTAGTAAGGGGTATGTCTGGATTTAGCCAACTATTTAGCCAGCATAACAAGGGGTTGACCGCAATCCTGTCGCTTATATGGGACATACCTAATTCTGTGTGAACAGAAAAGTTTGCCGAACCCCTTGGGAGCCTTAGGACTTGCTTTAAAAAGTTGTTTTCAGTGATCTCAAGGGTGTCTGGGGATTCAGATCCCCATAATTCACTCCCATAGCATGCAACTGTGATGCTTTTGGCTTGATATAGCTTTAGAACGGCGGCCACTGGGCTATTACCCATTTTCTTTACAAAATCCATTATACCTGCGTTTACGCGCACTACCTCACCCTTTTTCTTTTGTATTGCTGGTGCCCAGTAGGAGCAGTAGGAGTAGCCAAAAGAGCAGAAGTAGCGGGAACAGCAGACTGAGAAGGTATAGGCAGTGGAGCAGTAGGAAGAGGGGCAGGTAATGGAATAGGGACGACTTGAGGAACAAGGGGATTTGGAAGGACAGGACCAGCGACAGGCTGACCAGCAGCTGCCGGAACAACAGGTTGAAGAACAGGAGGAACCACAGGAGCTGTAGTATCCTGTGCATATGGAGGTGGTGCCTTCAGTAGATAGGACAATAAGGTGTCCTCTACCGCTTCCTCTCCCTTCTTATCAGTACTCGACGGTAAAACGGGATAACACTTATCCACCGCCATACGTTGCAGTCTAGCAAAAACTTCCTTTTCCTTCTCTTCTTTGTCTCGCTGAAACTGCTCTGCATTTCGCATCACCGTAATAATACCTTCTCTCTTATTTTTCTTAAGTTGTTTGATTTCTTTTTGCTTGGCCTCTTTTCGAGATAGCCGAAAGGAATCAAACATGGCTGGCCTAGATTTCTTTTTGAACAATTTTGCTTCAAGATTATCCAAAATTGCTGTTTCGAAACTACCATGAGGTGGCCAACTAAGGATCTTTTGTATAGCGGATCCAATAATCATTATATGCGATAGGACCCCCTCCATGGCGACTATAGAGCTCATAAACCGGAGTTCCAACTGGAGGTATCGAACATGAGTCCTCCAATCGGGAATCCGCACCACAACATTTAAAGCAACTAAACAAAGTACTACGGCCAGGCATCGTGCACACTAACCGAGTTTCACAAACTTCAAGGGTTATCGATTGACGATATCCTCGCAAAAATGCAAGACCCTCGGTTTTTGGCAATTGCAATCGTCAAATAAAACCCAACAACTACGGACCAATAACTAAGAACCACAAATGCAATGGAACCATGCAAACAACCAAGTTACAACAACAACCAAGGACTCTGGGAGCGACCCACAAATACTTAACTGAAAGAGCAATGGCGTCACCAGGAAGGCCCGTCTATCGTCTCGCTGTACAAAGGACTACGCCAGGCGCCAAAACAGGTCGACAGTCATGGCATCAGTCTGTCGCAGCCGTCAGGAGGCGGGGATCTTCGTGGGAAAAGTCTTCGGACCACTTATTTCGACAACAGGATCGATGAAGCGGGGTGCACCTTCCCTCAGAGATTTCACACGAAGTTCCTCACAATCGTCGGGCTTTGGACCGGTACCGCTGATGTCGCCCCACGTTGGGCGCCAACTGAAGGACTGGGCTATTCTAAGACCCAGCGGTGCCAGGGGACAACACCTGAAACCTTTGTGGGTTACCTGTTCCGGCGTACAAATCACAGAGACACGGGACACTTCCTTCGGCGTCAAAGATCGAGGTTTATTTACTGTAGGGAACACAGAAATCGCAAGAAGTACAACACTTGTAGGTTCTAGGAGACTGCTTCAAATTGCAACAGTGGATCGCTCCTTTTATACAGTTTTTAGTCATAGCACAACATGGCGAACAAAAGGTTACAGCTCAGTTCCCACAGTAAACTTCAAAAGGGTCGCTTTCATGTATTCAGGGTCCCGGAACATAATTACAGTAGCGTCGCCGGTTCCCAACTGTAAAAGTACATTATCCCATCATTAAGTACATTCCATTCCGGCTGTAAATGAGTTTAAGGGAGAGGCAGAAACAGGTGCAAGGAAGACAACAGATTGAAAAGAGTGTAGGGGGTGATATCGGAAACACGATTGCAGGATCAAAGGATTCGTGCCTTATGCATGCACGGCTGAAACAATAGACCGGCACGGCAAGATGAGCCTCAAGCGGGGCCATCTGCCTTTTGCAGTGTCATCCCCCTCGTCATAAAGACACCCTCAAAGGAAACACGTGTCTTCCGCAAGAGCTTGGGAATCCCAGGGTGACGTAGCGGACAGTGTCCGTTCGCTGGCTACTTGAGGGCAAGAGACAAAATGGATGCCGTATCTAAAATGGAACCCGTGGGTTCAGATGAAGAAACCCACGAATAAGACGAACGGTTCAGATCAGTGTAGCGAAAATGCATACATTCACTAAACTCGTCATTTGCGGTTCATAGATACCAAGCTCGTCCATATTCGAACGAGTTAAAAACACCACTATAATTGTCACGGAACCTCAACCCGACAGGCATCCTTTCAGGGCTCTTTTTCAGAGATGTTTTATCCCAAATATCTGAAGCCGGTATTACCTGAAGATTAGATATGGGCTTTTTTAGTCTTGATCGATGCCACTGATCCTACAGGGCCATAAGAGGCATGACACATGTTGATTGTTAATAAATTATACAATAGGGATTCCCATAATTATTATTATTATTATTACCCAATCTTATCACCATCAACCCTATGGATGAAAAGAGAAAATGATCATACAGGGGCAGAATGTTAAGTTTAATTTATAGATCTGCTTTCACAGGAGTGAGAACCTAAATAATAGTGGGGTGTCAATCATCTAAGTGGTGCCAGCACTAATTGGGAAGCCAGGCATTATGCTACAGGCCATGCTAGTTACAGTGCGGTCATTTGGAGAGTTAACACAATTCGGCATCAATGATAACCACCAGAAGCAAGTTTAAGGAGAAAGAAGTAATTTGGCAATTGAGGAGGCTTAGTACCACACAAGAAAAGGTACCAAATCTGTGTTAAAAAATAAACATTCTGTATTAAAGTTACGGAGCCATTCTCCCTGGGCGTGTAGATCAGAAGAAAGTACTCATCAAAAAGTGGATTTGAAGCTTTTCAGTGAGGTTAGCTGGAGGATTTACAGGGCTCTAAGGAATCTAAGGACGATGAGGTGCACATCATACCACTTGTGAGGCACTGAGGTGGTCCCATCCCAAGTGCCTGACCACGATTAAAGGACCTCATCACCATGATCAGCGCAGTAAACAGTCAAGATAATGGCAAACACCAACACCTACGCACCGAGCCATATCCAATTGAAAACAAAGAAAAACTGCTGCTGCAGAAAGGGTATTTCAAGCATACATAATAAAGCAGCATCACACCTATGCTCATAATTTATCATGGAGGCTTGGTCGACCACAATGTTAAGCTAATTACACATCTAAGCACAGCAACTAAACACATTCATTTGTACTACTAGTCAGAGAAAAATCATGTTTTAAGTATTTATGCCTAGATACATCAAGGGTTTTTGCATTCGCAAACGGTGAGAATTCGGCCGTTTGCAAATGCAAATCCTGTTTTTGGGATGCATCAAGCATTTTGGTATTTTCGCAATTTTAGAAATCGCAATTTTGTTGCGATTTCTAAAATTGAGATTGCATTTAAGACATCGCAATTTTGCGATTTTTTAAATGCAATGCATGATTACTTTAGAATTGCGAATTTGCAATTTAGAAGGGGAAAATTAGCATGAAGTTGAACTTCTTGCTAATTTATAGAACACTTTCAAACATGCTCTAGTTGCATATTTGAAAGTTTTAATTTACACACACACATGTCCTTGGGTCATGTGTGTGTGTAAATTGCACTTACAGTTCAATTTCAGGGGTGCAGGGAGGGGTTCTTTGAACCCCCCCTGCACCCTTGAAATTGCATTCACATTTTGCGAATCGCAATTTGAAATTCGCAAAATATGAATGCCTTCCCATTGATTCCTATGGGCCTTTTGGCCCATAGGAATCAATGGGAAGGGTTTTCCTTAATTGTGATTTGCAAATTGTGAATCGCAATTAAGGAAAATTACCGATTCGCGAAATAATTTGCGATTTTTTGATGCATAGCATTTTGCGATTTCTTAATTGCGATTCCTTCATTTTCGCAATTAAGAAATCGCAAAATGTTACAATGATGCATCTAGGGGTTAGTCACTAAGGTATTCCAGATTGTGACACAAAATGCACTGGTGTGCCTCACAGGAGTAACAAGTGTAAACAATGGCATTCTTATACAGGCCACCACCAAGCAACAGCAAGCAAATAAAAGGCTGAGCGTCTCCCTTCATCTTCTCTGTGGCTGCAAGTTTGCCATTTACATGGGCAAATGTGAGTTCCTGAAGCCTAGGGTTAAATTCTTTAAGTATGTTTTCACAGCAGAGTGGGTAAAGACAGACACCAAAATGTATATGCAGTGAAGTATCCTTGGTATAACTGACTACAGTGGCCGATTCATCCCTAATTTCACCAGAGTGACTAAACCCGTTTGACAAATCATCAAAAAGTAGGTTACATGAAATTAGAGATCAGTCCAAGAAGACTTCCAAAATATCAAGGACGCCCAGTAGGTGAAGTGTTTGTGGTGCCCTTCAACCTCTCCACTGACATGGCAGTTGGCACCAACACCTATACACCTGTGGCCTTGAGTAGCCATGATTCAAAGTGACTTTCAGGAGAAGAGATACTATTTTTCCTATTAAAGCTGAGAATTCACTTCACTGCAGCAATTGTACTCCCAGAAAGAAGTAAATAAAGTACTCTTGGGATGATAATGTTTTCTTTGTACCTCGATCCCCAACCCTTTCAAATCATTGAACAGTGCTGCTGTTTCCAGTATCAATGCTACATCCAGCACTCTGTTATGTTATGACTATTTGTAGAGCGAGTGTCCCACCCAGGAGGGTATCTAGGCACTACATGAGGAGGTGACTGTACTGACAGAGTCTGAGGTTTAGATGAATAGCCAAGATTGTTGTATAATTCAAGGCCTGAGGCAACCTCTCAAACGTGCAGGGGAAGGTCATTTCAGGCTTTTTGTGCGCGGTATGAGAAAGCACGACTGCCGTTTCGGACTCTACAGATGCAGAGAATGTCTGCAAGCAAGAGGCTGGCTGAGCGGATGTTTCTGGTCGGGGTGTAATAATAGATGAAGCTGTTGTGGTAAGAGGGGGCTATATTGTGCAAGGCTTTGTACATGTGTTTGAGGAGCTTGAAGAGTGTGTGTCAGTAGATGGGGAGCTAGAGTGTGGGTCTCGTCACTGAGTTTTATATGAACTGAAGTCTACTGATTAGTTTGGTGGTAATGCTGACATAGAATTTTTTGTATTCTAGGTTACTGGTGGTAAGGGCCTTGGTGAAGGTTCTGTGTGTGCTAATTGAGAGCCATTTGATTATTTTTGGGGGGATCTTTCGGGTGTAGAAATAGGAGAAGGTGACCCTCTGACTTGGTGGGTAACTGAAAGTTGGCTGTACACCACTATGCCCAGGTTGTTAGCTAGGTTGGCTGTGCAGGGTGTAGGTCCGAGGTCTGCCGGTCACCAGGTAGAGTCCATAGAGAGGTGTCCTTGCTGAACAGTACCACTTCTGCTTTGTCTGTGTTGCGTTCATCTGGTTGGGCTTGAGGGCCGCAATGATAGTAGGGAACAGCTGAGAATCGAAGTTGCTGTAGATGTTTCTGATCTTGTGGCTGAAATAGTGGGAGAGGTTGGTGCAGAGGTCCTGAGATGGGGTGACAGTTATGGAGCTAGTGGTGGTTGAGGAGAAATCCTTTCTGATGACGAAACATTGTTTGGCGTCATTTGTACTGTTTTGGATATGTTTGGTCAGAACTCATAAATTGGTGGATCTAATTTGCTGATGGTAGCACCTGAGGGCTGACCTGTAGGTGCTTTTGTTGGGTTCTTTAGGGATCTATTTCCATCGCATTTGACTTGCTTACAGTGGCATTTGATTAATCTAAGTGGTTCTGTTTGCTTGAAACCTGGTCATGATAGTGGTGGTGGTTTTGAGTTGGGCCAGGGTTTCTCTACAAGAAGTGAATCCGTTTTTGAAGTTGTGGATGGAACATAAGAGTTTTTTTTGTGGTGTTGTGGTTGATGGGCTTGGACCTCTTTTATCCATGTATCTACAAAGAACCTGTTCCTGTTTCTTCGGTAGGTGCCATTCCGCACCGGAGCAGGTGGAAGCAGATGAGGGCATGGTTGGTCCAGGGGATGTACCATGTTACTCCGCATACTTTTACTCCGCATACCGTTACAACGCGACTTTTACAACGCATACCATTACAACGCATATCGCTTTGGGGTGCTGGATAGTGGTAAGTATAATTTACTATTCTAACTCCAGTCCCCGTGGACCCTAGGGAAGGTGTTGGATAGTAAATTATACTTATCCCCTATCCTAGAGCGCCCACCAGCGCAATGCGTTGTAATGGTATGCGGAGTAAAAGTCGCGTTGTAATGGTAGTGCGGAGTAAAAGATGCGTTGTAACGGGTGTATACCGGTCCAGGCGATGGGGGTGGGCTTGTCCACTGTGATGTCGTGAAGTTGGTGAAGTTGGGGTTAAGGAGCTGTCTGCCTGTGTGGGTAGCATCCTTCACTCACGGGCTCAGTCCAAATGTGAACAAGTCCTACAGGTTGTTAGATTTAGGGTCTATGAGGATCACCAGGTGGTAGTTGAGCTTACCTTAGAGGGTGAAGGAGCTGGAGTCGAGCACCAGGGGGCAATAAAGTGTGAAATTGAGTTGCCAAATTTAAATTGTAGATTGGGAAAAAGTAGAGGAAGGCACATCCCAGGGTGGAGTTGTTGGAGATGTGCAATTTAACGGGCAGGTGATCCAGGCGTTCACTAGTGTTCGCGGACAAATGATACTGGAGTAGTGAATGTTCTCTTTGAAGATGATTGCTAGTCCTCTGCCAGGTCTGCAGGTTCTCTTCTGCTGTACGATCTTAAACCGGGGAGGGGGGAGGGACTGCTGTGGCACTGTCGGGAGCTGATGTTGGGCTGAGCCAGGTTTCAGTCAGGAAGAGCGGGTCTGGTGAGAGTTTGGGTAGAAGGTCCCAAACATTGATGGCGTGTCTGAATAGCAAGGAAGTGTTGCGAAGGAGGAGGCAGGTAAGGATAGACTGAGAGCTGTGGCCTGACCTTGTGGTTGCGGGGACACCCAGTGGTAGCCCCCAATTCAGAGGAATCAGAAGAACTCTAAAGGGACTTTGGGTACATTATCCAGCAGGAGCATGTGATAGCTGCACTACACTTCTAGACACCTAAGACCTGTGCGTGTTATCACCCATAATGATGGGAAAAACGGATGGGCACCAAATCAAGCTGCAGTTCGATGCCCGCGAATCTGCTTGAATGTTGGGATGCAGTGGTGCCCATATAGATTCCAAGATGTCCCCTCTATAGAGGGGACCACAGAGGCAGGAGATATGAAGTCCTTCATTGTCACTATGCAACAAAGTCTCACGTCCATCGAGAGTAAAATGGATAACGGGCGCTATCAACCACAAACTGGAAAAACAAGATGGTCATATAACAGAGGCAGAGCACAGAATATTGACTTTGGAGGGCACTGAATCAACCCAGGGTGAACAGCTGCTTAATATGGAGAAAATACTCAAAATGATATAAGCAAAAATGAAGACTTAGAAGTGAGATCCAGTTTACATAATCTAGACATCATAGGGAATCCCGAGTCAACCAACAATGGCTGACTGGAAGACTTCATGGAGTGCCTACTCACCACCATATTCGGCACAGAAGCGTTTGCCAGGCTACTGATTGTGGAAAGAGCACACAGAGCGCTGATCCACCCCGGCACCGCTTGCATCCGATAATCTCTAGACTGTTGAACTATCACGATCGTTTAGCTTGGGACAAGCACTCTCTACAACACAGTGTCTAACTATCCAGATTTTACAATCACGGTTCAAGAGGCCTGCCGAAAAAGTATTACCCTTGAACAAAAACTGCAGCAGCCAACATCCCTTATGTAATGCTGTATCCGGCATGTTTCTGTATATCACATATGGGCAAAGAACACATCTTTACCTCCCTCCAACAGGCAGGAGACATAATGAGAGAACATGGGGCGCGGGCCTCCCTGCCAAGTCGAGCGAAACCCCAATCCAAGCTCTCCTCCCCTCTATCAAAACTAGACTAAGCTGATATTCACCGGTAAGAATAAACAATCTTGGCAGCACCTTGGCTTGGAATGCCTGCTCTGACTGAGCTAGAATAAGGAAGGTCTAAGAGACATTTTATCAGCATCAAATTGTCTCTACACAATTTTGACACTATTACACTAAACAATCTTGAAGTGCCTGATCATGCATACTACTTGTGATATTTGCTGCACTGCTGGGAATTGAGATATCTAGGACATATGCTGGCATGCCCCGAACACCCTCACTCTTGTGAGGTGGTTCTGCGTGGCTCTCTGGGTGACCCCCCTGTAGGATACCCCTGATTTTGACCCTTGGTTACTTACTTCTTACTCTTGTGTTCTCGGTCCTACACTCTCCAGTGGCAACTTCCCTCTGTCTCTGCTTGATACTCTATTCACCCTTGACAACCCATTCTCAGTACACTTTTTTCCCCCTCTCTGACTATTTGCTGCTCCTTTTCCCTCTCTTATCTTCTTATTCCTTCTCTCTCTTCCCTTGGATTGCCATTGGTTGTGTATTGCTATTGATGGCGGTCCTACACCAGAATTTAATAGAAACAAATCCTTTATTCACCCACTTCTGGTTCTTGGGGTTTGGTTGGGATTGATATCCCTGGCGAGATTGGGCCGCATAGGCACATACTATCATATCTAGACAGGCATAACATACTCGTTGCTCTATCACAAAAGACGCATTTTGTTGATACAACCCACACCGTTTTCGCCGCACGTTGGGCATCCTTTAAGCAATTTGCTACATATTCCTCATATTCACGTGGCACGGTGACAGTTCGCAAGGGCACATCATATATCCCTATATCCCACAGGGATCATGTAATGACCCCAGGCCTCTATACTGTGATGTGAAGCAGATTGGCATCTTTCTTGTTCACTGTTGTCAACTGCTATTACTAAACACTGACAGCACACCATACTTCAATAGAATATGATGCCAGATAGCAGATATTGCCTCAACGTACATTCTATGGGGTGGGACGTCAACTCAGCTATCAATGCAGAACTGGCTAGGCTACATGACTCCTCTACCTCCCACAGTGTGGCTGCCCGATATGCCCAGGACATTATGATAGAAGGTGAGATGCTAGATGCCTGGCGCGCACTGCATTCACAGCCGAAAGAAGAGGCCTGCTACTCAGGACTGCATGCAAGTTGGTCCAGATTGGATTACTGGCATCTATCATGAGGGGTGGGGTCATGGATTTGGGGCACTACACCTTTAGCACTCACCTACTCATTCCCCGATCCTCCTGGAGCTGAGCCCCGAGGACTTCTACACCATATCCAATGTGTCACCTCTCTCCACTGCTACTCTTGGATGCCCCCTTTAGTGTGGAGCTAGGACAAGACATTTGAGAGTTTTTTAATAGAAAAAGGGATTTAGTTCCTAAACTGAGTACTGTTGGGTAAGTCTTTAAAGGTACAGTACGGAGGATATGCATGGCTAAAAGTAGTGGTGTATTGCGGTCCCTTAGAGTTACGCCTAACAACATAGAGAAAGACGTTAAGAAATTAGAGACCCAGTTGTGTACACCTGGAGACCCTGAAGTGGCCAGGAAGATTAGGATAGCCTTGTCTGAATTTCAAGTAACTGCAGAATGTGAATATTTATACTGAGGCAAGTATGCTCAGGTGAAGACATGTGGCAAGCGAGAGCGACCAGGGCATGCATTGGCGTCCATGACGCATAAGCCCCAGTTTGCAAACACAGTTTTTGAGATTACGGACAGGGACAGTGCCTTGGTATGGGATACTCCAGACATATTGCAAGTTTTTGCCTCACTTTATGGTACACTGTACACCTCGACAAGGACATAGGAGGTGGATGTGTATACCTACGTAGTGAATGTTGTATTGAGATGGTTATGCGAAACATAAAGGGAATTCCTGGCAGCAGATATAGAAGAGGATGATATTCAGAAAGCTATAATGCAGTTACACTTGTGAAAAGCCCCTGGCACAGATGACCTACTTGCAGATTTTTATTAAGCTTACATTGGCATCCTACTGGCCAAGGTCCTGGCAAACCGCCTTAGTCTCCTAATTTCTATTCTTGTCCGCCTTGACCAATCGGGGTTCATACCTTGGTGGTCCAGCTCCCACAGTTTGCACACCCTATCTGCACCCAGATTTCTCCGCAGTCGCAGTGTTACTTGATGCCACCAAGGCTTTTGATTCACTGGAATGGGATTATTTAATGGCTGTGCTTCGATGTATGAGATTCCCCACAGCATTTCTGACTTGGTTTACCCTCCTGAACTCCCATCCACCAGGCAAGGTCCAAATGAACGCACGATGCTCTGAACTGTTCGTTATCATTCGGGACATGTAGCAAGGATGCCCACTGTTGCCATTGCTGTTTTCGTTGGCTGGCTGCCAAGCTTCGACAACACTACCGTCAATATGCAATCAGATATCCCATTAGACATATTTTAGTATGGCTCTATGCTGATGACATTTCCCTATATGTTTGTGACCCTGTTCTCCTCTAATTTATATGCTTTGGAGGTTTTACGACCATCCAAATAAACTGGGCAAAGTCTAATATTATCCCTCTAACTGTACCCGATTTCCCGCTAATATGGTGTGAATCCAGTCCTATCTATCTGGGCATAGAGGTGACTGGATATAAAGACAAACTTATGCGAGCCAACTATGGCAAGGTCCTAACCTATCTAACAGACAGTATTACCCGCTGGTTATCCTTACCCTTTTCCCTTGCAGGATTAATTTCCCTTTTGAAAACGGTCATATTAGCAACATTTTTGTATCTGTTTCTTAACATCCCTTTTTCACTGGACAACACTTATTAAAAATGCTAAGAACACAGTTGGCCTGGGCAGACAAACAACTGCGCATAAATTGGGAAATACTAATTCTACCCTTCGGGTAAGGAAATTTTGAAGCCCAAGACATAGAGCTTTACTATCTGTGTGCGCAGGTGCATCACACCATATAGTGTTACAAACCTGCACCCGGCTATTGAACATGTCCCCAATCCCTTCTACCACTTTTTTGGGACCTGAACATCCACCACTGCTCCCTATGAATCCACTATTGCATGTACCAATGCAACATGGGGCAAACTAGCCAAAAAAGTAGATAAACCCCTGCTATACTCACCTTCCCTTCCATTACACTATCATACATCAATTGTCAAAACATGCTGCATCGGGCAGGCACTATTATTTGAGGGGACCTATATAAAGGCAGCTTATTCATTAGTCATGAAACCTTGTTCGCTGGCGGACAACCAACACTCTTAGATGTATTTCTGTATCTCAGACTGCAACATGAAGTAAAAGCTGCTACCCCTGACTTTCCCCAGGAGACCCACAGTTAGCACGTTGCACACGCTACTTAACTCCGATGGGCCGAAAAACTTGGTGTCCCTCCTATATCACACGGCACAGAAGGAGAAGCTGGGCATGAGTGGAGGAACTCGGAGGGCTGAGATCTAGAGCTGTATGCTCCTCTCAAGGAATTGCAATGGCTCTTCTGTTGCCAGCAGATGGGGCGCATTGCATCAAGTAGTAGACTACGTATTATCCATTATAAATTTGTGCACTGGCTATACTATACCCCTGCAAAACTACACACGTATAATCTCCACCCTGATGACAGGTGTGCCAGATTCAGTGTGGAGGGTGTGGGCTTTCAACACCTGTCCTCGTCATGTCAACAGATTTAATCTTTTTGGATGGAGGTTGAGGGGGTGCTATCGCTCAGGATTGATCAAACACTCACCCCCACATCACTGGTGGCAATTTCGGAAGACATAGAGGTGGGATATCGGAAATATGTCTCACTTTGCCTCTTTCTAGCTACAAGACATGTTGTTTGTTGGTGGGGAAGAGGTGGAGCACCGAAATCTAAGGACTGGTTGCAAGATTTGTTATACTGTAGGGCCCAGCTTACTACCTTTGCCAAACTCTTGCCCCTTAGCTCAAGACCTAAGGGTACCTGGGGACCATTGGAATCTTATCTTCTAATCCAGGGCTCTGATGCTGCTGATAACCCCACACCGACTCAATGAATCGGCCTCTACCATCAATCAATCATTCAATGCTTATTAAGCGTGACTACTCAGCCGTCAAAATGCCAAGGCTCGGGAGGGGTGCTGCAGTTCTTGGTGGGCGCTGAGGTTCAGTTGAAGAGCCAGGTCTTGAGGTCGTTCCTGAATTGAGTCAGCGATGGGGATAGCCTTATGTGGAGAGGCAGAGTGTTCAAGGCTTTGGCAGCGAGAAAGGAGAAGGATCGCCCTCCGGTCCTGGTCTTGCAGATCCTAGGGACGGTGGCCAGGACCAGTTCAGCAGAGCGGTGGTGTCTGATGGGTAGGTGGAGTGAGAGGCAGTGGTACAAGTATGCTTGTCCGTCGTCGTGGAGGTGTGTGTGAGGAGTGTGAACATGACTCTTTTGTTGACTGGGAGCCAATGGAGTTCTCGCAGGTGCTCGGAGATCTGGCTGCGGCAGGTGATGTTGAGGACCAGTAGCGCTGCTGCGTTCTGAATGTTCTGTAGGAGTTTCAGGGTGACACCTGCGTATGGTGCGTTGCTGTAGTTGAGTCTGCTGCTGATGAGAACGTGGGTGACCGTCTTTCTGGCCTCATCCATCTGAAGGTCTTTCGAAGCAGGCGAAAAGTGTGAAAGCTTTATAAGGAGACAACATGATCTGTCAATTTTGTGCATGGTCTGTAGGTGTGGGGGGGGGGGGGTTCCTAATGCAGCGGGCCACCAGGAGTCTTCCCAAGGGGAGGTGGTGGGCCCCAGGATGTGGACTTCGGTCTTGTCTGAGTTGAGCTTGAGGCCGCTGCCTCTCATCCGGGCAGCAACAGCCTTCATCCCGTCATGGAAGTTGTTTCTGACGATTATGGGCTCGGTGGTGAGGGCGAGGATAAGTAGGGTGTCGTCGTCGTAGGAGACGATGTTGAGTCAGTGGTTTCTAACTATGGCTGTGAGCTTGGCCATGTAGACTTTGAAAAGGGTGGGGCTCAGGGAGGAGCCCAGGGGAACTCCGCAACCATTCTCTGTGGGTTCCGAGAGGAACGGTGGGAGTCTGACTCGCTATGTTCTGCCAGTGATAAAGGAGCAGATCCAGTTCAGTGCTTTGTTGCTGATGCCGACGTGGTGGAGTCGCGTGCTTAGGGTGCGGTGGGAGACAGTGTTGAAGATGGCAGAGTTGTCCAGGTGAATGAGGGCTGCTGTTCCCCCTGGTGGAGTAGGAAGTGGTTGTCATTGGTGGCAGTGAGGAGGGCAGTTTTGGTGCTCTGGTTGCAAAGGAAGCCGGATTGAGAGGAGTCCAGGACGTGGTTGGCTTCAAGGAACTCTGAGAGTTGGGTGTTGATGGTCTTCTCAATGACCTTGGCTGGGAATGGCAACAGGGATATGGGTCTGAAGTTCTTGAGGTCTGTCGGGTTGGCGGATGGTTTCTTCAGGAAGGGGTTTATCTCAGCGTGTTTCCAGTTGTCGGGGAAGGTGGTGGTCTTGATGGAGCAGTTAATCGTGTGGCATAGCTCGGGTGCGATGGAGGTAGCTGCTCTGTGGAAAATGTGCTGCTTGCAGGGGGTCTGATGCTCTTATCTATAATCAATCATAAAACAACGATAAAATGTTCAGAATAAACATTTCTTAAAGTTTATAAAAATGCATAAAATCTGGTTGAATGTACTATGACCTAGGAGGCAAGATGGTGGCCACACGTTCGGCCTAGTGAGCTGGTTGCTGGCGTTCTCCTGACCCAGCCTTCCTCCCAACCATGTTTCCGGTCTGATGTTCGCTAAAAAAGAGTGGATGCGAACAGGGAATAGAAAAGCATGATCTGGAGGTCTAATTGCTGGAGATCGGTGTTCCCAGTGCTTTCAAGGACGAATTGGGCAGGAACTCTTTGCTGGTGATCTACAACCGTGGTTGCCATGATGCCGCCGAAGAACGAGGAATGGGGGGCCCACGGAGGCTCAAAGGGCTCAAAAGAAATCCTGAAGGGAACTATTAGTCCGCCCAGCCAGAACGGTCCGTCTGTAATTGATGGAGTCCCGGGCATTGCAGGGACTTTGGATAAGGCTCAAATAATTATGCCTGAAGCTCACACAGGTCAAATAACCGAACAAGAACAAGAAGGTATTAGACAAAACTTTGTAAATGACGAAAGAGGCACAGAAAAGGTTGTGGCTCCCTCCAGTACAGCTCAGACAGTCATGGATCAGGCTAAAGAAGGGGACTCTGCAGATAAGTTTTACTCTATGTCGGACTGCTCAAATTCCTCGGGGGATTAGAGCCTCGGGAAAGATTGGGCTGAAGAAGATAGTGACACGAGAAGTTAACTCCTAAAAGGAGAACCAGGGAATGACATGATGTTGAATATTGCAACTGTTCGGAAACACAGGGAGCCAACTGCAACTTTAGTAAAGAAAGCTCTGGATCCAGCAGGCTCACAGGTCTGGGACTATTCTTTTTCCCCAGAATTAACTGTAAATGAAGCTGGGCAAGCTGGACAAGGGGGGATCTGTATGGAAGCGGAGGGGATGAATCCAGAGTTACGAGATGAAATTACCCTCCTTACCATATATCAGAGCATAATGGCCCATAAAGAGGAGACCAGGGCAGAAGGGCCATGAAGCCAGGGTGCAGTTAAGAAATTGCAGAATTCAGGACGCAGAGTTGCTAAGACTTGTTCTGAATTTGTGACCAGATTTGGAAAGGCCGAAGCAAGAATTTCATTACTGGAGGATGATTTAGTGCAGCAAAAATCTATCACTGAATCCCTGAAGGCTCAGAAAGATGACACTATCTGGAAATTGACTAAGTTGGAAAATCGCTCGAGAAGGATTAACTTGCAGAATTTGGGCGTTCCTGAAGGGGTGGAGGGTAATGATGTCAGGCAATTTATGGTTGATCTTTTTTCAGAAGTATTTCCTGAACTGCCACAATGGGATTGGAAAGTTGAACTGCAAAGGGCTCATTGGTTTCCTTTTAATCAGCGGGGGAAAAAATGGGTGGGTCCCCTGAAAGATCTAGAGCTATTCTGATCAATCTTAATAATTTCTTAGCTCGAGAAGCAATATATGACTCAGCCAGACCGGTCAGGAAGAGAGCAGGAAAGGGATGCAAATTATTTGTACAGCCTGACTTCTGTTAGGCCACAGTTGAAAAAAGATGGCACCTTCGGCAGCTGATTCCGCTGTTCCAGGCGAAGGGGGCGCATGTTTTTCTGTGGAATCCTGCTAAATTGAAAATAATAGTTAAGGGTCAGACGCAATTTTTGTCTCGAAATTGTCACCAAGGAATAATTGGATACTCTGTGAGAAGGTCATGTGGCTATAAAGACACACAATATATTTATTGAGAGTAAGCAATGTATAGTGCATGTTAACCATTGTAGTCTAGGCTCATTGCTATAGCTAGACACTGTTTTTGCTGCAAGGTTATTGTAATTTGGTTTCCTTTTTTCTCTACTTGTTGGGGTTGGTTGGGGGGAGTTGGGGAGACCGAGCAACTATTCCCCTTCACAGAGGACCTAGGTGCTGAGATGCCTTCATATGGGAGGTAGGATAAATGGGGAGAAGGAAGTTGATCATTGGGTGGGGGATGGGTGGTGGGACAGAGAGAGGGTGGCACTGCTTTGTAGCGTATCCTGGCACTAATTGATGACATGTGCGGCCGGACGCCGCAGTTGCAAGCGAGCTGGTCCTTGTGGTTCCCTCCCTGAGGCCGGAACACTGCAGTGGAACTCAGGGCTGAGGCAGGGCACAGGAGGCATTGTTGACAGCCATGGTGTCAAATTCAGATGAAGCATCAAACACTTAATTTTTGGAAAATACTGCAAACAGTTCTAAATCAGACAGCATACTATTTACAGCTTCAAAATCCCAATTGTCAGAGTATGTACTGGAGTGATGATATCGTTTGAAGAAATGTTAAATACATATGGTATTTTTAAAGGTTTAGTGGGGCCAAATAAAACATATGAAGCTCTGTCCCAAACAATACCGTCAGGAACTGGAACTGCTGTAATGTTCACATAGGACAGGTCTCTCTGTTCAAGATGAGATGACGTATGAGGTTTCAGTACCAAGTTCACGTGTGATACTGCTGAGCATTCTGGGAGATAATATCCATTCACAAGCAAACAAAATACAGTCACTAAACCTATCCAGAACAGTAGGAACAGCATGCCAGTTGCTATCTAGAGCTGTAGCCATGGTGAGACAAGATATGTCTTTTTTCAGCCTAAGGTAGAAATCATGAAGTTGTTCTTTGTGGAAAACTGGAGCTGGCTATGACTCAGATTCACTTGGATCCAGAGAAAAAGTATTGAAATCGAAATAGCTAGATGCAGTTGGATCTATCTTTGGTAGCTCCGCAGGTTTGGTTGAACTTGCAGATGACTCATGTATAGGCATGTTGATGTAGATGTTGTGGTTGGCCGAATTGATATCTGTGTTTCATTTGTGTTTTGATGATGTTCAATTTCAATAGGAACGAGTTCCATTTCATTGTTGGTAACTCCATTACTGCGTATAGAAGACTCTTCAAATGTTATCAGTGTTTCTGTCTGAACCTCCTGTATGGTAGCGAGAGGAGAGAGGCGGCTACCCATAAGCCCACGCGGCCTGCTATTCAGAATCCTCCACATAGTGTGGTGTGATCAGATCAATGGAGACAAATCTCTTTTCTTTCTTGCTGGCAAGTGGCAGAAGACGTACTGTTCTTGTTCCTTCGACAGCCAGTACAGATACAGCCTTTCTATAGGATGACCCACATTCTTTCTAGTCCACAATCTTTTCTCTGACCAGATACTGACTTTTGGGATCTAGGCAGGTCTTGCTGTTACTGATTTTACTTCCCCAGTGGCAACGCGTTCTATTTGGACGTTGCTTTGTAGTGCCCGGAATTTATTGAATTCCTGTAAAACAGCCAAACGGTTATCGATGTTAAATGGTTTTTCAATCGGCCACTGTGCTGCCACAATTGAGGTCAGGTTCCCACATTCTCGTCCCAAATAGGACTTTATAAGGAGTACTGCCTCCTAGGGAACCTCTTGGCATTTTGTTAAGTGCCCTCTGGACCCCATAAAGGTAGGCCAACTGCCACCCGACCCTAATACCCTTGCTGTTAAGTATTGCTTTAGGTCTCGGATTTTCTTTTCTGCAATCGAATTTCCCTCGGATGATATGGCGAGGAGTACCAGAATGCTACACCCAAACTTTCCATGGCTTCCTTGTAAGCCATAGAGCTAAACGTGGGTCCACGGTCAGAATGTATGTGTCAATTGCGTATGCCACTATGAAGACTGGCAAATCCTTTATAACAGTTTGGGCGTCAGCCGAGCACTGAGGCCAAACCCACAGGAATCTATAGCATGAATCCACTCTCAACAAGATATACTTGTAAGCCCCATCAGATTGTAAGAGGTCGCAGTGGTACAAATAGATACAAGCAAGAGGTCTGTCTGATATTAGTAGTCGTGTTTGCGGCGGACATGCTACAGTGGAACCCTTCATCTTCTGATAGATGTCGCACTTATGGACAAATGCTTTTGTCAGTTTTGTTAAACCTGGCCACCAATAGCGTTGTTTCAGCAGTGAAATTGTTGGGGTAATCCCTACGTGTGCTGAACCCAAATCCTCATGTAAACTAGAATGTAACCCAATCTGCGATCCATGTTTGTTATTACTCAATCCCACACTCCTGGAATTTGAGCAGATGGAATATTTTTGCATCTATTTTGTAGAAGTACTTGAGTGGAAAGCCTTTTGGCATGGCTGAGCTATTTTTGCGTGAAGCGATGACAGCTACCATTATCTGTCTGTCTATTCTCGTGTTAGAATGAGTGATTGCAGCAGTCCTGCAGCAGTTCACACTGTCACTTTGGCGGCTTCTTTAGCCAAATGAATTCCCTTCAACTTGAACGCCATCACGTTGATGACTCAGCATGTGTATCACATGAGTTCTTTTGAAGTCTTTTTTCAGTTCTGCCACTTGTTCCCAAAGCAATTTGTGCTTTATTGTGCAACCGTTCAAGTCTTTAATCCCATTCTGACCCCAGTAGTGTAGATATTCATTGTAAGACTGAACACAACCAGTGTGGACAATCCTCGATCTGTATTTATTGGTGCCAGTTGTAGTGCTTTTAATCTGCCAGCTGTTCTGTGTTGTGCAGTCTCCTAGAGACTGTGCCTTCGTACTGCTAGGATGGAACTTGCCTTTCTGCATATGCCCTTTTACAATTGCACAAGTTGTGCTGTATTGCTGTTTACTTCCTATGGCAGGCTGAGCAGAAGCGTCAGTGTAAATAATGTATTCATACTGATCCAGAGGCGTTATTTCATTCGGGAGAGGATATTCTTATTTGTACTTTTGGAATGCTTGAGTTTTTAATGTCGTGCTTTTGCATTTGGAACGCTTGCCTTTGTAACAGTCTCTAAGGCCGGTACTGGAGTTAAAACAATGTTTTGTTTTCCTCATGCCAGTGCTCTTTCTCTCACTACACGTCTGTACTGCTGTACGAATTTTGTCAGTGGATGCAAAGCGCATCTCAGAGTTTGTGTACAGATTATATTTTTATGCTATGGGTACTGTTTTGTCTTCATTGAAGGTGAGGTAAGTGTACCCAGATTGATCCGCTATTACACGGATTACCAGATTTGTGGTATTTACCATGTGTGTAGGTGTTTGGAAGCTATCATGTTAGCTTGTAAGGAACAAAGGATATCTGTGTATTCCTGTGTCCAATGTCGAAAAGAAAAACCAGGTCTGATTAAATCATAGAAAGGTTTTACTTTTGCTGTGCAATCCAAAATGTATGTTCTACCAAAATTTAGTAATCCCAATATGGATTGTACATTTTTCTGAGTTTTTGGAGTTTGAAGCAGTGCGCATTTTTCTAAAAAGTTAGCTGCTAGGCTTTTTCCTTCACTTGATTACTCGTATCCCAAAAATTGGACATTGAGGTGGGCTATTTTCAATTTTTTTAAAGCTGAATTTGTAGCCCATCAAAATTTTGAAGTCATTCTTTTACCCTAGCTGCGAACAGCCCGGGGCTATTCTTATACCCTTGGGGTCTGTCTACAAAATTGATGCTGGGAACCTAAGGCTGAGAATGCTGTTGAGTACCTGCTTTTAGGTGCTATACGTTTGGCAGAAAAATCCATTTGCGATATCTAGTGTTGGTTTGTATTTTTCTCGCACAATGTAATTCATAAAAGCAGCACTGTGTGCATTCTGTTCTGCAAATGTCTTTGTGCGTGTATTTAAAAGTCTGTAGTCTAAAACTAGACAGTATGAATTGTCATGCTTTATTATGGGAAAGAAAGGATTATTTTTTGAAGAGGTGCAATTCTCTATTGCACCTTGGTATTCAAGTTGATCTAAGATCTCCCTGACTTGTTTTTTTCCCTTCTTGTTTAATAGGGTACTGCCTATGTGGAGTTGGAGTAGTTTTTACTGATTTACATGGTGAGGTGGCTTCGCATCCCACCCTACATGTTTGCGATATAATGCTGGAGAAACTGCTACTGCCCACTCCTGCGTGTATGAGTGTTTTAGTCATACTGGAACCTCGGTCAGAAAAAGCTGGTAAAATTACTGTTTCTCCCTTTGGGCAATCCATAACGATTTCAGGTGGCCAATCTTTTTCAGCCAAAAGGATGTCATAGCCAGAAGTCAGGTTCTCCCAGAAGAGACCTTTAATTTTTAGGGTTTGTCCCCTCCATTTGGAAAGTTATTTCATGTAACTGACGTGGGACGCTTACCCCTGTATCAGGGGTTTCCACTGTGATGTGTTCATTCAAAGCCGCTGTCATCAGAAATTCCATTAGGTTCTGGCGAGCTATTGTTACTTCTGCTTTTGCTGTCAGAGCCCATTCCCTGTTCAGAAGTTGAGTCCTCAGTATCCTTGGCATTTCTTACTTTAAGGCCAGCTACTTTCTTCTTTTTAAATGTAGGTCTTGATTTTTGTTTGTCTTTTTTTATATTATAGTACGAAGTAAGATGTGTATCTCTGGGCTTTGTTAGTTCTTCTTGTCTGTGTTCTGACCGCCCCTCCCTCTCTGAGTTTTTTGATGAACCCTGAAAGGAACGAGAGGAACGTTTATCAGTATCCTGATACCTGTCAGGTTTTTTTATGTTATCACAATCCTATGGTTGTATCTCCTTTCGGAGGTCTCCTGTTGCGGAGATTCACCCCTTGGTTGTGATCTATTTTCTCTATTCTCTTGTTTTTTATTATCCCAATTATTTTTGGAAGAATCAGGTGCTTGCTTGGTGTTACCTTTTTTAGGTCCACCCATGAGTTGAGGATTTGATATTCTAGCTCCCAAATTGTTTCTAACTTATTCTGTATATGTATCTTCAATAATTTTAGGTAACTCAAGCTCCTGTTGTATGGGAGTGAAATTCCTCAGGCGTTGGCATATCTCCAATGCTGCTACCTCCCCTTTTATGTTTGCCAACATAATTGCAGATACCTGAGCAAAATTTCTTAACAATTTCATCCCTAAGTTTAGAACATGTTCTGCACCATACTCATTCTGTATATGTCTCAATATGTATGGTATCACTGCTATTGAAGGGATACCATGAGGCGCCCCTTCGCTGGGGCAGCTGTGCGCTGAATAAAAGTTAACATAACATAACATAACATAACATGAGCTCTGGTATGGTTGGCTGCGAAAACTGTACCCCAATAGGTACAATCCTCTTATCGGAGGAGCTATCCCCATTGGCTAGCATATTGTTAGCATTCTATGTCTTTCTTGAGGGCCTGTGTGTGGAAACACTGTCTCTAACTGTGTTTTTTTCTGAGCTTTAAATAATGGCATTTTCTCGCATTTAGTGGGCATTTTACCCATAACTGCATTCAGTGTTTGTGGGGTGATCTTATCCTGCTTGTGTAACCCTTGTTGGTTGAAGTGTGAGTTTTCTCATAACAAACTGTGTTGAATTTCTGTAAAGTTTTATTACTTCATTGTATGAAGTTGGATATAAGCCTGCTACCGGCATTGTGTCAATGTCTAGATGCGGTGTGCAAGCAGCTAGGACCGGCAAAGTCACCGCCTTTGCTGAGCGGACCGAGTCTCACTTTACCAATTGTGTGTGGGAGGGCACCTTTAAACCAGTTAATGTGCTCCTGGTAGGTGAACGGAACTTCAATGTCCTCGTATAGACAATATTCTTATGGTGTTTTATCCGGAGTGTAAGCATGAAAAGTATTTGTGCATGCATCTGCGGGTGAGAATTTGACCCATTAATAGAATATCTATGTTCTGAATGATTTGTGTGCCTCAATCATGAACGTATCAGGCCCGCCTAATGCTGGGGCTCCTTAGTCTGCTAATTTTAAAGTAAGGGCAGTTCTGACATTTTCTGAAATGTTTAAAGCACCGTCTTGTTCCCCCTCTCCTGCTGCATTTGCACGTAATGCTGGCATAGTGTTGTTTACTTCAGACATTGTTGAAAGAGTTTCAAGGAAACTGAGATAAGGTTCATTCACAATAGGGAACTACTATCCTTCAGGTTTGAATAAACCTACAGCCAATACATAGGATATGCCTACTCAGCTGTGGCAGATTTTACCTTTGCATTACCAGACGTCTCTGGGTAGATGTGAGTAGGGGTCTCTGAGAAAGGCATGAATGAACTACTCAGATTTGACCGTTAAATAAGAACCAAACCAATGTTGGTGGCACTATGTCGTGTAGGTGCTATAAATCTATATAGGATCCGTGCGTTTAGACAACATAAACTGTGGGACTGGTGCCCAGACTGATTACAGACACCCCCACCGTATATGGTTTCCTGAATATCAGGTATCTCAAAGTTTCACTATGAACTCCTATTATCAAGGAGAGAATAGTTTCTGGCAACTATCGAACATGACAACCCTGACCCCTCAGGGATCGTGGAAACAGTACAGTACATTCCGCTCAGTCACTCTGGCTCACTTTGGCCCCCATTAGGATGGCGGGCAGACTTTGCCCGCCCGCCATCCCATCGCGGAAAGGGACCGCCCGCCATAAGGGCGGGGTCCTGTGGGGGAAATTAGGATGCACCCGCCACAGTGGCGGGTGCATCCTGTATTTTTAACATTGTGGTGGTAGGTGCTGAAAGCACCGCCCGCCGCAATGGTAAAAATACATGTAGTGCATTTCAAAGCACAATGTGACTGGCACTGCGCGGTGACAGCCACATTGTTCTTTAAAATGCTGGAGGGTACCATAGGTACCCCCCATGTGCACCCCCCACGCCCTGGAGTCCCTGGGGGCCCGCAACAGGCCCTCAAAGCAGACTCTGGAACGCCCCCGCCAGGCCGGCAGTGGCTACCACTGGCCTTGCGGGGGCGATCCGCCTGCCATCCTAATGGGGTCCTTTGTCTCAGAGAGGTGCACAGAATAAATGATGGAGATGTTTTCAATAGGCATTTATTGAGAAAGCGTCATTCTAGTGTAAAATATGCGTGCTGCCACAACCATAAGACAGGCACAGTTATAATTGGAGATAAGCACCAACAGAGTAAAAAGATGGTAGATTTCAACCATAGTGCTAAAATAATTGATATACTCAGGTATAAAGATGCATGACAATAATAATGAGTACTGCTACGGGTACTAAATGGGCCTAAATGGGCCTAAATGTACCTAGCATGTATGTACGTGTATAGCAAATAATCCCCCTAGGATAAAACCAACCCCCATTACCTAGTGTGAGAGAACAAAGGACCCTGTCTTGGTCTCTAGATGGACGCCCCACGAGTGATATCGGACCACTGTGTGCTGGAGTGTCTGCGTGCAGGAACCTCAGCGTATCAGCATGGAAGTCTTTCTCCTCTGCCCGCCCCAGCAAAGATATGGTGTTTATATACCCAAAAAGACCCTCAAGGGTTCTACTTTGCTGTCATGTCGGCCGAGGATGAGGAAAGAGATGACCCTTATATATAGTTATTATGCAGAAGATGTGGAAGATGTTAGTCCTGCTGTTATTCTGAGAATCCTCAAGCATGATAAATGAGGCTAGTTTTCGGAGAAAACCACACAGCATTGATACAGCACCTTACTAGGTAAAAGGTCAGCACAAACCTGTTATGTAGTACAATGGCACAGTAAATGTAGGTGAAAGGTTAGGTGTCTACCCAAGCCTATATTGGGGTACATTATAAGTCATACCAGTGATTTATTATACTTTATGCTGCAAATTGTTTGTTTGTTGCTTACAGTACACAGTATGATATATAAAGAAATTCAGTCCTGGGAGAGAACAAAACATAGTTTATTTCTAAAATTGCATGTAGCTTCTATTCCTTATTACTACTGCTACACATACTACTACAGCTACTACTAATAATAATAATAATATTGATGTGTTATGAAAATGAAGCAGAAAAGAAAGTTTGTGTTAAAAGTGCTAAACATAAGTATTACACAGCAAAATATTACACAAAATATCTATGATTCAAAGAGACCAAGGTGTTTTTAATGATGCCTACTCATGCTTTCAAAAATAAAAATTAATGATTTATCTATATTGGGACAATAATGTAAAGTGACGCAATGTAACCTTGTATTGTACTGGGGGCCTGTTTTTCTAGGTTTGTATCTAGAACATAGTAATCCTGGAGCCGTGTTACAATAAGTGCCCCAGGTGCGCAACGGGTGTTTGCTCCCGCTTTGTGCTTCCCCGGGGCACTTTGGTATTATAGATGAGGTTGCAGTCGCTTATGCGTCCAACCTCTATAATACCGATAGTGCTGGCACACATAAAGTGCCAGCCCTATCAACAGAGGGTGTTCCCTCATTTGCATAGGGGCGCGCCCTATGCAAATGAGGGGATTCCTTTGACGATGCGCCCCTGCCATATTACAGAAGCGAATGCCAAATCAAAGAAGCCCTCAGGAGGCACACTGACAGTGCACCATATGAAAGGTGGTGCACTGTCAGTGCGCCACCTGAGAGCAGCCCTCTGCTGGGGTAAAAGGGTTCCCATGGACGCCCCAGACATCCCCTTAGAGGATGAAAACACAGAGCAGCTGCTCCGTGTTTTCACTTGCGAATGGGCAGCTGCCCTGGGGGCAGCACATACATCGTAATAGGGTGCATTGTGATTGTTTGCGTCCGGCGCACCTTTTAAAAAGTGCGCCAGGCGCAAGCAATTACAATGCATAATATGGCCTCTGGTGCCTTATCTGCCGAAAAGTGAATCCGAGGACATACGTGCGCACATTTTTCATGGCTGTGTAGGTAGAGAATTTCTACTGAGTACGTGCACTGTGGTACGCTACACAAAATAACCCTACTGTGGCTTGGGCATAACTAACAATATTTATTAGTGGAGCATTGCATCCATTCAGTGTGATTACATGCACTGGTTTATCCACTAATGAGCAACAAACATTACATGTACCTATTTTAGTTGCACTAGTTATTTTAATAATTTTACACTTATTCTGGTATGGTACCTTGCCTAATCTCCTGAAGCTCATTTAATAAAAGCACAAACCAATGCATGACATTTTACATCCCCTCTTTCACTAAAGATCACATCTTATTCCCGCTAATGTAATCTACCACAAAGAACCTGGAGTAAAGCCATGGAATGGTTTCTGAAAGCACAAGAATAATCCTAATAATCAACAATAACTACTAGAAAAAAACTAACCCGGTCAGGGGTAGTAAGTGCTATATAGTGCAGTTACAAAGCAGTATATACCCAGACTAGAACTTATACTATAACACTCAACAGTCAAACAGTCAATTGTAATTCATACAGGCTGCTTAATTATTTCCTTTAATCTTGCCTTTCTTACACTCACATAAGATAAGACTGCTAACGATCATATCCATCTCACAGTACTATACTAGTCCACAGCAATAAACCCCACATCACTAATTGAACAGACATAGAATCACTAAAGAGATCTGCCATATACAGCTGGCCATTGGAGGACTCTAATTTAGTCCAACACTGCAGGTCCTAACTAGCAAAATACTACAGCCACTTCTTGGCATCCCACAATGACAATCAGATTTGGGTGTAAAGGGGATCAATTAAAAGGTGTGGTTGTGCAGCCTCATCCCAATTTACCACTTACCTTAAGGACCCTTGGTTATTGTCTGTCAAACCCTAAGCTCAATTCGGGGTTGCCGTGGAAATGAGCAGCAAGGCTTACAGAGCAAACAATTGTTAAGCATTTAAACAGCATCAAAGCAATTGAAGAAGAAATAGACACGGCACTCAAGAAATCTGACACCATTTTATATGAATAGTTTGTATTTTTATGAGAGTTTAGACACTAGAACGAAAAAGATCCACCAGAGGGTTCCTGGGATATATAATTTATAGGCACTAATAAATCAGTGAAGTTTCACTTAACCGCAAACAAGCCTTGGCAAAGTCAACTTATTGGACACTTAGGGGGTCATTAGGATGGCGGGCGGACATTGCCTGCCCGCCATCCTATCGGGATATTGGACGGCCCGCCACAAGGCGGGGGTCCCGTGGGGAACATTAGGATGCACCCGGCACAGACGCTGGTGCATCCTGCATTGCTGTCATTGTGGCGGGCGGTACACTCAGCACCGCTGCCACAATGCCAGGAAGGCATGTTGTGCATGGAACTGCTGGGCCCATGTGTACCCCGCACCCCCGGCCCCCAATGTCAAGAACCAACTGCCTATCCATGGCGGCGTTGCCCCTATGGAAAGGCATGTCCCCGCATGCATACAAATATGGATGGCAGTGTCTATCAGACACCGCCACCATATAAACTGCTTTTCAGCCTGGTAGGCAAGGTAGCCATGGTAATGTGGCGGGTGGGAATAGAAGAGGGCGGAGGTTTTTGGCGGGCGGATCACCACCGCGGCACGGGCTGTGGCGATCCGCCCGTTATCCTAATGGGCCCCTTAGGGTCTGATTCCAAGTAAAGGGCCAGTAAATAACAATACCCTTGGGTTTACTATTTATCGGATGCAATAAGTAGCACCTATTATGACTTATTGGGGAATAGCATAAGGATTTTGGTGTTTAACACACCAAAATCCACATGGTACGGTAAATACCGTACATATTTCCCTTGTTAAATTTCGGCAGGTTTGACCTACTGAAATTTAATGAATGTTGAGTTATTTAACGCGTCAGATAATTATTTACTGCGTTAAATAAAAACAAACTCATAACTCGGTCCCGTGTATAAACGGGCTTACGTGCGGGATGGAATTAACCTCCCAACTTGTAATCAGGGCCTCAGAAACGTTTTCAAGGAAAACATAGGTAAGTGTCACTGCGGTCGGTTAGAAGTACTTGGGGCGACCAACTCCTACTGGGAGTTCGTCATGGGGACCAGCAAGGGCCTCAGGAACAGTTACCTTCACAGGTGAAGCAGTCCTTCAGCAGTTTACAGCACTGATGCAAGGGATGATGGTGAGGGGGCCCAGTTTACAGTGGCAACGTCCCATCAAGTTCTCTCCGGTCTGTCTGAAGTCCAGTCCCCACTGAACTACCGGTTGTTGCAGTCACAACCCAATCCTTCCTGGGTCGATAACTTCCCTTCTGAGGTACCCAGCAACTCTTCGGAAGCACTCCTGGGCTCACCAAACTCGGGTGAAACTCAGTGCATCCGGTCTTGGTCCTCAGCCCTAATCATCGACGGTGATAGGGGCTTGAGGATTTAAGGCTACTAACTTGCCCCAGCAGGCTTTTTCAGCTGTTGTGTCCATGTGCTGCTAACAATAGGGCAGTCAGCTGGCCCTTGGAGTTCTCTTGGCTTCACTTTGAAGACTGCTTCTCCATGAGCAGGACAAAGAAGGTACAGCACCTCTCTTCGCTACCAGCAGGTGGCGTCCTTGTATGTGAAGCCTCTCTGTGCAGCAGGGCAGTCTGTCTGTGGTCCTTCTTCTGAGTCGGTTGAAATCTGATGTCTGGGTGCCAAGGGTGCCCTTCTTATGCTTGGAAAGTGCTACCTCAGGGCAGAATGCGGTTGGGAGCCAATAGGCTACTAGGTTCCCTCCCTCCATGTGAGCACTTCCTGTGGAGTGTGGCATCTGGCTGTCCCAGGATGCACCATTCTGCCCACTCCCAAGATGGCGAATTCCTAGCCCACCCCTGGGAAGTGGCTACATAGGTGAATGCACCCCTGGGCAAACCGATTAGGCAACTGGTTTCCCCTCTCTGCTCCTCATGCCAGTCATACCTCAACAATGAGGCAGCCATCCCCCGTTGTCCCCCATCTGATCTTCAAAGACGACTTTACCTTGAAACCTGCCCTTTGGGGCTAACATCCACGTGGCTTTCTGGTCTTCAATTCCTAATTGGTGTCATTGGCATGTCTCTCCAAGAGGGCAGAAAGGTGTCTCATGGAGCAGATTCCATGAAGGCACAGGAGTTTTAATGGCAAGAAAGTGGCAGCTGAGCAGTTTGTTAACTTGAAAAGCCCACAATGGTCACACCGTTCAGGAGTTAGCACAGCTGAGGGATCAACGAGCAACCCAGTACTGGCAAATTTGGTGACCTAGTCTTTCCACAGTAAAATCGTTGTCTGGGCATGTAAAACATATGTCCTGCCTGCAGCATATGCGCACCCTGCCTTTAGGGCTTGATAGGCCTGCCAGAGGGGTGACTAACACACTTGTACAGGGAAGCAGTGGCTGTGCCATTGCTTTCAATGCCAAAGTATGGCTAGAAGTGCAGGACGTGTTTTACTTAGTGGACCTCCAGGGTGGCACAATCAGTGCTGCAAGCCCTGGGGTACGCCTCTAACTTACATGCCCTGGGTAACAGGGTACCATTTACTAGGGACTTACAGGTACATTCTGAACTTATGGGTTAAGAATTACAATGCACTGCATATTTTACAATATATTTCGGTTGTATGATATTTTGAATCAAAATAGGTATGTCCGTAAGTCAGACACTTGTAACTCAAAACCAACCTGTGATGGAAAGAATATTGTAAACACTGAGTTTTACCATTACAAAATGGCCCCTATGAATTGTTTGCCAGTATCATGCTTGTCCTTTAGTCTTTGTTAAGTAGGGAAAATGTTGGATAGCGAAGGGGTAAAACTTAATATTCCCACTCCAGTGCAACAGTAGAGAAAATGTTGGATAGCGGACGTGTAAAAATTACTATTTCCACTCTATTGAGTGCAACAATAGGGAAAATGTTGGATAGCGGATGTGTAAAAATTACTATTCCCACTCCAGTGAGTGCAACAGTAGAGTAAGTGTTGTTTAGCGGAGAGGTCAACCTTACTATTTCCACTCTAGTGAGTGCAACAGTAGGGAAAGTGTTGGACAGCATAGGGGTAAAAATTACTATTCCCTCTCCAGTGAATGTAACAGTAGCGAAAATGTTGGATAGCGAAGGGGTAAAAATTACTTTTCCCACTCCATTGAGTGCAACAGTAGGGAAAGTGTTGGCTAGTGAAGGGGTAAAACTTACTATTCCCACTCCAGTGAGTGCAACAGTATGGAAAATGTTGGATAGCGGAGGGGTAAAAATTACTATTCCCACTCCAGTGAGTGCAACAGTAGGGAAAGTGTTGGATAGCCGAGAGGTAAAACCTACTATTCTCACTCCAGTGCGTGCAACAATAGGGAAAGTGTTGGATAGCGGAGGAGTAAAAATTACTATTCCCACGCCAGTGAGTGCAACAGTAGGGAAAGTGTTGGATAGTGGAGAGGTAGAAATTACTATTCTCACTCCAGTGAGTGCAACAATAGGGAAAGTGTTGGATAGCGGAGGAGTAAAAATTACTATTCCCACGCCAGTGAGTGCAACAGTAGGGAAAGTGTTGGATAGCGGAGAGGTAGAAATTACTATTCCCACGCCAGTGAGTGCAGCAGTAGGGAAAGTGCTGGATAGCAGAGGGGTAAAAATTTATATTCCCATTGGAGTAAGTTGAAAATTAAAAACAAACAAAATATCAACTACACAAAAGATTTTAAAAATGAAAAACATATATGAAAATATTATAAATTTACAAACAGAAACATATTATAATGTTTTAAAAATCTAACAAATAACTAGAAAGAATTATTTTTATTTAGAAATAATTTACAAATAGCTATTTTTAATAAAAAAAATTATAATCAAGAACATTAATTATTACATGAATGTAATCTTTTTTATTTCCTACCCTATAACACCACACAATTCACTACACACATCTAAATTTTAGAAAAAAAATAATTAACATTAATTATCACAGAAATATTATTAATTAAAAAACAAATTCCGTTTTAAAGCTTTATTCGACATTTGTCATAAAAGCATTCACCTAACCCTAATACAATAAATACTACATGTAAAAAATACTTTCTAAAAATACATATTAAACATGAGATGTCGAATAAATACATGATAAAAAACATCAAATTACATCAAGTTATCACACTTCTTAAAAGGTAGATTTTCTATAAAATGAAATACAATAACCCATATGGCAAAATGCAAAATTAAGAGTATGCATAACTTCATTACGGTGCAATTGCCATTAACGATCGGGTACGAATTAACCACGACCAAGCCAGAAATTTTGCTACCCCAACCACAAGCAATATGGAACAATCTGTTTCAAGTATCCTAAGGGCTTCAGATTGGCTGCGGGTTCCCAAATTTGAGCACACAGGTTTCAACCATTTACGTCTTGGGGACGAGTACAGTGGGCAACAGAATAAGAGATGGGAAATGTGCTCAGTTAGTTCATTACAATGGTGGGAATGTTCATCCCATGCTGGGGACCAATGCTTCTTAAACGCGTTCACCGGGAGTGTACCTATGCGAAATTGAAAATAAAGTTTCCTGTCATGAGGCTTTTCAATGATGTCCCAGAAAAATTCGCAAGAAGGGTACATTTTTATATTTAAGAAGCGAGATGTTAAATTTGGACTTGTACTGTCACTAAACATTGTAAAATATACCATTTCCCAATATAAGTCTTTCAGCTTTGCCTTCGTAGGAAAGCAGGATACGTCTTTGGTGTCCCATAGATGGTCCAATTTCAATTTTTTAAGGAGTCCCCGGAGCTCCCTTAGCCATGGAATACTATGGAAGCGGTCGAATTTAATGACGTCCGTCAATGCCGCCGCATAGTGGCTTAGTTCTGGGGTCACCATGATCCGTCTCCAATATAGTAGAGGGCGTAGCCTCGCTATGTCCTCTATGCCTTTTCTTCCCAGATCCATTTTTAGTGGGATTGTGGGCGTGCTTTGTGGGACTATCACAGTCTCTCGTAAAAACCTGTTTTCTGCTCGGCCCAGTTCTCTCAAATTAGAAAACCCCCATAGTTCCGAGCCATATAAACAAGCCCCCAGGACTTTCATAGAATAAATTTCCAACACACAGTTTACTGGCTTTGTCAGCGAGGTGCGGTGTTTTAGGGTGATTGCGCCTGCTAGCTGCCTAAACTTTAATAAAGTTGTGGTTATATGTGGTTTCCAACTCATGTTTTCTTGTAAAGTGATGCCTAGGTAAGAGAAAGAGTCCACTCTTTCTAGGGGTGTACCTTTGTATTTTATTACGCCTTTGAAGGTGGACTGCTGGTTGAGGCACATGAATTTTTTTTTGTGGTATTCAATTCAAGGCCCCTCCCGTCACAAAATACACCAAAGGCATCAACCACTTTTTGGAGCCCACTGGGGGTACGGGAAAGTAAGAGTGTATCGTCCGCAAACATGAGGACAGGTACACGAGAGCCAGCAATTACTGGGGCGTCACTAGCAATCTTCTCTAGGTGTTCAACGATACCATTTATATAAATAGAGAAGAGGGTTGGCGCTAGGACACACCCTTGTTTCACCCCACGTTCTACCGGAAAGGGATCAGTTACTTCTCCTTGCTTGCCCCATCTTATTCTAGCAAAATTATTTTCGTGTAGGCGAACAAGGAGTGTAAGCAGTTCCTGGCTTAAGCCTACATCCGCCAAGGTCTGCCAGAGTTTTTCTCTGGGGACCAAGTCGAATGCGGCCTTTAGGTCCACAAAGACTGCATACAATGTCCCCTTCTTTAGAGTAACATTTCTCCAATAGATGGTTAAAAAGTGGAGGACTTGATCAACGCTGCTAGTTAGGGGGCGAAACCCCGCTTGGTAAGATGACAAAATATTTTTTTCGTTGATCCATTGCTGCAGTTTATTTTGGACTAATCGGCACATTAGTTTTTGTGCTGTATCAATCAAACTAATGGGTCTGTAGTTTTTAGCCAGGGTTCTATCACCTTTCTTATATATGGGAATGATTTCAGCTCCCTTCCATGAAGCAGGCACTTTCCCTCCCATTGCCACCGCATTAGCCAGCATTGCAAAATAGCTACACCAGGACTTCCGATCCGATAAAAATATATCAGCCGGAATTCCATCCATGCCTGGAGCTTTACCCCCTGCTACACAATCCAATACAATACTCACATCCTTTTCAATGAATATTGGAGATTTATAGTAAACTTGTGGAGGAGGACAATCATTGTTAACCATGGAATTACGGGCATACTGTGGTTGGAAGTATTCTACCCAATTGCTTATCGGGACATGGTTCGTAGGCTGGAGTGCTACGCCACCCTTTGCCCATTTTACTGTGGCCCAGAAGCGCTTTGAGTCCTTTGGGGCACACGCCTCCTTGAGTTCGCGCCAGCAATCCTCATCCCAACGCTTCTTTGCCAATTTTTGAGCCTGTCTATACTGGTTTCTCGCCAGCCTTACTGCTTCTGCACTTCCTGATCTTAGTTCCAGGCTAAGATTATCTCGTGCTACCCTGCAACTCTTGTCATACCACCCTTTAATCTCTTGGGCCTTTTTCTTTTTGTTTGAGACTACTGCTTTAACAAAGAAACTTTGAATTTTGAAAAACAGTTTCTCGTGGGCAGCCATCATGTAATCTGTGAAGTCAATCATTCCATAATGGGACTTAATCTTAGAGACTTCGTCCACCACTAATTCCTTTAAAGTCTCTATTTTGGCAATATCTTCTAGGAGCATGCTCCACTTCAAGTGGCGGAGGTTATTTGAACTTACAAGATCTTGCGTCACCATTTGATCCCCTCTTGGATGATCGGGCACTTCATGGTAGGGATGGAGTGTCAGGCACAAAGGATTGTGGTCACTTTCTATCTTGTCCTTCACTTCCATATCTACCAATTTATCCCAGGCCCTTACATCCAGGAGTATATAATCTATTCTGCTGGCAGCTCGGCCATTATCAAATGTATTTTTCCCCATTACATCTGACGGTGCCCGTCCATTGACTGCTCCAAGCCCTCTAGAAAGACAAAAACTTTTCAACTGGATTGCTACTGTGCTCCATTTTCTGATTACTGGGATGTCTAATTGAGGAATTCTTCACTTGGTATCCTCATCTTCGGCCAGGATCCTATCCTCTTCGCCCAAGGGTTCAAAGGTGGTGTTAAAATCCCCGCCTATTATTATGTGAGGAGGCACTGGTAGCATTTCAATATGGTGCTCAAGGGTCGTTAAGGTCTCTGAGGGTTTGCCCCTACCAACTCCCCTGGAATAGAGGTTAAACAGGGCAAGTTGTTGGCCATTTTGCCAGTTAATGTCAAGTGCTAGAATATCATTGGAGGGTATAGACCTTTGCTTAACCGAGCAATTCAAAGCTTGGCGTACCCAAATTAACAGGCCCCCAGAGGGACGACCCACTCGGTTTCTTATGGCTGTGACGTAAAAGTTCAAATAACCTTGCCGGAAAATTGGTGTGGACGACCAAGTTTCTTGCAGGATAACAATATCGTAATGGTCGATAAAGTCAACCCAATCTGGGATATTTATCTTATTTGCGATGCCAGCTATATTCCATGAGATAATAGATAGTGACGGTATAACCATTTGATGGTGTATCTGGTCAATATCAGGAATATTTATTGCTTCTACAAGTTCTATGCCTCGGGCTAAGGCTCCACTCAGTGTTGGTGACTTCTCAATTACCTCTAGTGCTCTTGTTTGTTCCATCAGAACTCTATTTGGTTCCTCTGGGACGGAAGTGAAGGATACATTAGGGACCAGGGTCAATTTATCTAATGGAGACTCATCTGAAATAGGAGTCTTAACATGTCCTTTGTGCCGCTGGATTTCAGGAAGGACAGGAGAAGCACATACGAGTCAATCACAATCGTTTAAGTCGGATAACGCGGAATAGTGGTTATCCAAGTTTAACCCCCACTCGCATAATGGATTAGTCCTAGCCCATCTATTTCCCACAACTGTCCACTTTGTTCTTAATATGCTAGGTTTAGCTACTAGACCTCTTCTACTATAGAAGAAATCAAGTGTCAGTGGTATTATTTCTGCGGTTCTATGTTGTGGAGGGAAGATGTTCCGTAGGACATCTGGCAATACTTCAGGGCCCTTGAAATTCAAAACCACACAGTCCCCTTGGAATTTCTTTGCCTTAGTGCCTATCCACTTAACCCTTCTTGCTGTGAGCAGATCATCAGATAGTTTTTCCTTGCCCCAGGGAGATATGTGCATGTTGTTACTAAGCCACTGAAGAGCCTTATTTCTTAGGGAATCCGAAGACTCAATCTGACCTGTTTTCAACGGTGGTGTGTTTGCAAGTACTAGGATCAAGGGGGAGGCTTCGACAATTAGTTCAACTGGGCTGGTTTCTAGATTGAGAATCTCAGAGGTAGTGTTGTCTACTGCTTGTACTGGATCTAAGGTTAAAGCCGTGTCAGGGGTGTCACCGTGCCTAGAGCTAGCTTGTTGGACTTGCTCAGATGTTGCTTGCGGGTCTGCATTCATATTTCCCTCGAGTGTTTTCCCTGCAGCCTCTATGTGTTCAAATTTGGTTGTTATTAAATTTGATATTTCCCCCACCCCCTCATTGGTTTTCCTCAGGAGGGTCTCTAGCTTATTAACTTTGTTAGCTAGTTGGTCTACTTTTGATATGAGGGGTTTCATTAACCCTGATAATTTGGACTCTAGTATGCCCATGAGCTTATTTAAGAGGGTATCCTCCCCGTCTACACTTTCGTACTCTTCCTCCCTTATCCCTTCTTCCACCCTTTTCTTTGTTCTTCTAGGTGGAGTTACAGGTTTATTCCTGCAAGAGCGTAGGCCACCTCTTCTAGGTGGTGCCTTGGTAATCCCTTTTTTAGCTCTTGGTGCAGGGACAGGAGTGGGAGGGGTATTGCTCTCTGGGTCTAGCTCCACAGTTGCATCAGATTTATTTGGCTCTTCTAAGATGATTAGATCTACAGGAGGATCGGGTTGTTGGACAATGGAAGCCATGGATACATTTATTGTGGAGTAATCATTAGGGTCCTCAATCGGGTCGGCGGTAATAATTTCATCACTGGCAGACTGGAATACCCCTGATTGATTAATTTGGGCACAAGGTAGCGAATCCATAAGTCCCAGGGAGGACCTCCGATCATTGTTTATTTTCGCCACTACCTGGACCAGATAATTGTCCATTGTGTTTGCCGGGGTGGCTGGTGTTTTTTGCCTCGACATGATGATCAGTCGAGTGTGAGCAACAGTGCCCTGATGGCGGATATAGCAATAGTAGCCCAGATACAAGAAATATATAGGTATATCGCCTTACCGCAGAATGGATTTGCAGGATAGGAGAAAGGGGGGTGGCCCAGTCCAGTCTCTCACAGTCTAGAAAGGGCTAAAACGGGCCCGCCCTTGGCCTGGGCTTAGCCCCGGGCGCTCCCGCGCGCTCCAGCAGCGCGGGGAACGTTGTCAGTTATAAAGTGCACGCGGTGAGTAGGGGGCGGGGCTGAGCGGCAAACGCGGACCAGGTGTTGTAGGTCACGCAGGGACTCCTGGTAGTTTGAGTCCCTGCGGCGTTCTAGGCAGCCCGCTCGCAGCCCTTCTCACCCTCCCACACAGCAGCTGTCCCACGACGATGATCTGCACCACTTCAAAGAACGAAGCGGCACCCGCGCAGCGGGTGCGGCAAGGCGTGGAGTCAGTCTTTTCAATCCGCCACCAGGAAGTCACGGGCAGCAGGGCTCCTCCACAATCGTCTCAAGGTAACTTTTCCCACAGAGGGGAGAGAGCAGAGCACTTTTCTCTGTGCGGTGAGTAGGGGGCGGGGCTGAGCGGCAAACGCGGACCAGGTGTTGTAGGTCACGCAGGGACTCCTGGTAGTTTGAGTCCCTGCGGCGTTCTAGGCAGCCCGCTCGCAGCCCTTCTCACCCTCCCACACAGCAGCTGTCCCACGACGATGATCTGCACCACTTCAAAGAACGAAGCGGCACCCGCGCAGCGGGTGCGGCAAGGCGTGGAGTCAGTCTTTTCAATCCGCCACCAGGAAGTCACGGGCAGCAGGGCTCCTCCACAATCGTCTCAAGGTAACTTTTCCCACAGAGGGGAGAGAGCAGAGCACTTTTCTCTGTGCGGTGAGTAGGGGGCGGGGCTGAGCGGCAAACGCGGACCAGGTGTTGTAGGTCACGCAGGGACTCCTGGTAGTTTGAGTCCCTGCGGCGTTCTAGGCAGCCCGCTCGCAGCCCTTCTCGCCCTCCCACACAGCAGCTGTCCCACGACGATGATCTGCACCACTTCAAAGAACGAAGCGGCACCCGCGCAGCGGGTGCGGCAAGGCGTGGAGTCAGTCTTTTCAATCCGCCACCAGGAAGTCACGGGCAGCAGGGCTCCTCCACAATCGTCTCAAGGTAACTTTTCCCACAGAGGGGAGAGAGCAGAGCACTTTTCTCTGTGCGGTGAGTAGGGGGCGGGGCTGAGCGGCAAACGCGGACCAGGTGTTGTAGGTCACGCAGGGACTCCTGGTAGTTTGAGTCCCTGCGGCGTTCTAGGCAGCCCGCTTGCAGCCCTTCTCACCCTCCCACACAGCAGCTGTCCCACGACGATGATCTGCACCACTTCAAAGAACGAAGCGGCACCCGCGCAGCGGGTGCGGCAAGGCGTGGAGTCAGTCTTTTCAATCCGCCACCAGGAAGTCACGGGCAGCAGGGCTCCTCCACAATCGTCTCAAGGTAACTTTTCCCACAGAGGGGAGAGAGCAGAGCACTTTTCTCTGTGCGGTGAGTAGGGGGCGGGGCTGAGTGGCAAACGCGGACCAGGTGTTGTAGGTCACGCAGGGACTCCTGGTAGTTTGAGTCCCTGCGGCGTTCTAGGCAGCCCGCTCGCAGCCCTTCTCACCCTCCCACACAGCAGCTGTCCCACGACGATGATCTGCACCACTTCAAAGAACGAAGCGGCACCCGCGCAGCGGGTGCGGCAAGGCGTGGAGTCAGTCTTTTCAATCCGCCACCAGGAAGTCACGGGCAGCAGGGCTCCTCCACAATCGTCTCAAGGTAACTTTTCGCACAGAGGGGAGAGAGCAGAGCACTTTTCTCTGTGCGGTGAGTAGGGGGCGGGGCTGAGCGGCAAACGCAGACCAGGTGTTGTAGGTCACGCAGGGACTCCTGGTAGTTTGAGTCCCTGCGGCGTTCTAGGCAGCCCGCTCGCAGCCCTTCTCACCCTCCCACACAGCAGCTGTCCCACGACGATGATCTGCACCACTTCAAAGAACGAAGCGGCACACGCGCAGCGGGTGCGGCAAGGCGTGGAGTCAGTCTTTTCAATCCGCCACCAGGAAGTCACGGGCAGCAGGGCTCCTCCACAATCGTCTCAAGGTAACTTTTTAAAAAACAAATTAAAACATATAAAAATTACTTTACTCCCCAAACGTTACCCCTATAAAACCAAAACCCACACACAAAATAAAAATAAACAATTGCCGTAAATATTTATGAATTGATGAATTAATTTTAATGATCAACTAATTACCAATTAAACATAAATTACTTTCCACCCTCTACTCCAATAAAAACACCATAACCCACACCTAAAAATCATTACACAATTTCCATAACTAATTTTACATTAATAAATTAATTTCAATTAACAACAACTTATTAATTAATCTAAAGGAATTTACTTTCCACCCTTTACCACTATAAACCCCACAACTCACATCTAAAATTAAATACACAATTGCCATTTTTAAATGTTAATTAATTAGCATTAAATAACAAATAATTATTAATTATTATAAATAAATTAATTCCCATCCTATTCCCCTATAAACACCACCAGCGACTCCTAATCAAATGACACAATTAACATAATTACCAATAGATTAATCAAAATTAATAACCAATAATAATTAATTGATAATAAATTAATTCCCACAATTAACACTATAAAATGTATATTAAATAAATATTAATAAATACAAAATATGAATGCATTTATTATAATTAAATTACTTCCCACCCTATTCCCCATATAAACCCTCAACCACCTCCTAAAACAATGACACAATTAACATAATTACCAATTAATTAATTAAAATTAACAACCAATTAATGATGAAGTAATACTGAATTAATTCCCACAATTAACAATATAAAATCTAAATTAAATAAAAACGAATACACAAAAAAAAAATTAATTTATTATAATTAAATTACTCCCCACCCTATTTTCCTATAAACCCACAACCCGCTACAGAACTAAAAAGCGCAAAATTAAATTAAAATTAAATTAATAACTACAAACACATATATTAAAAAAACTAAAGCAATACTTATACAAAAAAAATCACATACTTTTAAAATACATACTAAAATACATAACACTAATTAAAACATTGATATTTTAACAACTATACTTTAGCAAACGATATTAATGACTTTGGTATTTTCAAAAACGATATTTCTTACCTCCAAGTCGATATTCTTGACCACGGTATTCTTGCTGTCAATATTTCTGCATCACAATATTTCCAACTCCATATTGGTTGATGTCGACATTTCAAATTCGATATCCTGTCTGTGCACCCTTACGATTATAAGAACTTAATTTGGATCTTTGTGTAGGCGTTAGTGGATATACTGGGGTACTGGAGATGAAGTGAGGCATTGAGAGCTGTATGTAGCCATTGGGGCTATTCTTGATCATTTTGGGGCAGTGCACAGGTATTAGGAAATGTACCCTGGTATATAAGGCTGCGCCTAGGCATGTGGGATTGTGCCTAGGCATTTGGGTCTGTGCTTAGACAGTGGGTGCTGTACCTTGGCATTTGAGACTGTGTCATGTCATATATTGTCGGTCTGTCATATGCAGGCAGTATCTGGGTAGGTGATGCTGTAACTGTGGCCTATCATTGTGAAACCCTAATAAACATAAGGGTTGTAGGTAAAATAGATCTTTATTTGCTATAACAAATTTTTGGTTCTTGATGTAGCACTTCCTATTTAATCTGCCACTTAGGGCCCGATTTCATTCTCGCTAGGAAACCCTTCCGATTGACACGGATCGTGAATGGCTTCTGACCGACACGTATGCTCACTGGCTGACCGGCGTAGTACGATACAACACGTGTCAAATACTAACGACTCACACGGAGCACAATACGCATGAATGACACGTACAGGAATCAAACCGTCTGAGCAACATCTCCGGAAAAGAGCCTGACGCGACCGACTCGTACGCTAATGCTGCAACATAGCGTAGCGTGAATGAGACAAACTCGGACTACCCCGCCAATACTTGAAGAAGCATTCGTTGACATCAACGGAACATTTCCGTCATGCTCAACAAAATACAACAGAAACAGATGGTAAAAGTCCAAACAAGCATTGTCAAAGGCAAAAACAAATTAAACACCCACAACTTCACCTATAAAAGGGCCAAAATCCATAGCATGATCCTTTGCAAATTCAACAGACCTACGAGCAGATACCACCACTACACAACCTGTACACCACTAGCACCTGTCAAATACCACACTCACAAATACACACCTTTACTCATACTCACTCACCCTCCCGTTCACACTCACCCACACATCCATCTCCACCACCTTCCAACACCATACCCCCAAAGAAGAATCCAAAGTTCACAGACAGTGAGTTGGAAGTCATGGTAGATGAAATTCTCAGAGTAGAGCCACAGTTATTTGGCACCTTGGTCCAACAGACACCCCTGTCCCACAAAACCAAGATGTGGGAGAGGATTGTCAACAATGTGAATGCTCAAGCACCTTGCCTGCGTACAATGAATGATATCAGAAACAGGTACTATGATGTGCGAAGGAGGGTCAAGAAGCTGATTGGCAGCAACCATGCCCTGAGCCAGCAGACCAGCGGTGGCCCTCCTGCAAAACCTTTGCACTTCACTTCCTGGGAGGAGAAGGTACGGGCCATCCTTCCACTGGAGGGTGTCCATGGAATATCAGGAGTACCAGAGCCTGGTGAGTACATACTCAAATAGCCAATAGTGTTAGCAAATACACAGCCACAGACATCACTGTCAAGGGCACAGCAACACTAATCACTGTCAGGAAAGCCATAACAACATTAAGCAAATGATCCTGTGACGCGTATGCCAGTTTGACAAACAAAATACCTAGAATCTCAGAGTAATATGAAACTATTTCATAACATGTACAATATTACTAAAAAACACTGCAAGGCTTTGGCCTCAAAACACCAACGACCACTGGCAGCCATCTTGCCAGCACTGTTTCACTCACTCACAGGAAATCTGAGTCACAAGAAGGAAGGTTGGGATTGCTGGGATGGTGGGTGCAGCTAAAAGTATGATGGGAGCCATAGTCACAGCTAAAAATCCTCCTCACACATGGCCCAACAAGCCCAGCCTTGAACTATGCCGATCTCACAGGGAGTAGAAAAGTGCTGCAAAGATGGCTGACACTGGGCTCTGGTGTGGGGAGCACAAAACCCTTTTGGGAGTTGTGCTAACACAAACACCAGGCCACCACTATCCGACATCTTGAAGGGAAACTTTAACTCACTGGTATCAAAGCATGGTTCATGGTGGACTATTTGGTCTGGGTGGGAGAAGGGGTGCTAGCTCTGACTACATCTACCAGCTGGCCCTGTCACACACACACATCCCTCCACCAACACCAGACAACACGCATGGGACTATGCTCAATCTGCAAGTTAATGAAAATGTACTACCAAGATGGCTGACACTGGGCTCTGGTGTGGGGAGCACAAGGCCCTGTTGGGAGTAGTGCTCAAACACCACCAGGCCACCACTGTCAGCCATTTTGCCATCACTATTTCACTCACAGGGAAGCTGAGTCACAGGGAGGAAAGTAGGGTTTGCTGGACAGGTGGGTGTAGCCAAAAGCATGATGGGAGTCATAGGCAGAGCCAACAATCCTCCTCCCACATAGCCCAACAAGCACACCTTGAACGATGCTCGTCTCACACGGAGTGGAAATGTACCGGCAAGATGGCTGACACATGGGCCTTATGTATGAATTGGTCACAAGTCACACCTAGGCTCTGGTTCTCTCACACCAGTCCCCACTCTCAGCCATCTTCACTGAACATTTCTACTCACTGTCTGGGATGCATTGTCCCAGGTGTGCCGCCTTGGCTGGCTGTGAAGGTGTGTGGAGTACAGGACACAGTGTGAGTTGCAGTCATAGCACACATCAATATCAACGCACAAAGCAATATGCCCATCAGTGACAATGGATACCTGACAGTGAATGGAATGGCCACAGCAAGATGGCTGATACTGTTGCATGGTGTAATTTGCACAAAGCACTGTTGGGAGTTGCATTCAACTCCTACATCATGGAGCATTGTCAGCATCCTTGGCACTACACTCCCCTCACTGTCATTGATACTTTCTCCACAAGGAGTAATCTGGACTCGGTGGGAGTAGGAGTACCACTTCCAGCAGTATAACACAAGCACACAGACCTCTGTACCTCACAGTTCTGAGCATGGAAAAGCAAGAAAGCAGCCTTGATTAACTCATCTGTCCATGGAGGACAAGGACAATAATTGACCTATTTATGCACAGAGCTCGACATGTTCAGCAAAACACACCTTATTAAAATTACAATGTTGACTTCAAAATTAAGCCTGAGTCTGGGGCGATTGACGACAGTACAATGTACATACACTCATCATAATGTACAATAGCAAATGTGATGTGTAAGATAGCCAGACACACACATTGGCTATTGGTCGTCATGGGAACGGGCAGATGCAGGTGAGTATTCAAAATACGCGTTCTACACTTCTGAACCAAGCTAGACACACACATTGGCTATTGGTTGTCATGGGGACAGACGCGGGTGAGTATTCAAAAGACGCGTTCTACACTTCTGAACTAAGCCATACATACACATAGGCTATTGGTCGTTATGGGGACAGAAGCGGTTTCGCTTCGTGTGAGAATCGTGTGTAAACCTATTCTGTTGGCTTACAGCAACAATGTATCAAACTCAATAGTTTTCTGATGCGGAATATTTGAACGACGCAGTAGGAGATTCAGGTGCGTGCAATGTTATGGATTGGCCAAATTCAGATAATGCGAAGGACTCAGACCTATCCCTTTGGACGTATGGAACAGAATACGCCTCTGCTGCACAGATATAAGTCTGTCTGTTCCCAAGAAACTTCACTTGCCTGCACTACTTGCTACTTAACAACATCTCTACCTACCACTGCTGCTGTCTCTGCATCCTCTGGGATCTACAATGGCATGTACTGTGGAGAGGGCACCAGCTTTCACAGAGGAGGAGAACCAGGCCCTGCTGGACAGCTACATTCCACAGTACAGCAAGCTGTATGGAAAATCAGGGGAGCAGGTGAGTGTTGATTACACTGCCTTTTCAATTGACCATGTTTTAAAACAGGCACTACTAGCACTGTGATCCCCAAGGGAAAGCATGCATACATAGGTATTGTAAGTCTTACAATGTGTAGATTCATATTCTGGACAGTTACAGTTGTGTTGAAGTGTGTTTGGTGGGATTTATTTTCCTGCACTGTTATCATGTTATTAAGGGAGACTTGCACACAGGACAACTGCCCATGATGATACTTGTCCAACCTTCATACATTATCTGCCATTTAAACCATGACCTATATTTCCAAGTGTGTGATGCCTAAAAATGTAGCATGTGTTGTAATGGTGTTTCACCATGTCATCCTTACAAGTCGACGCCCATCAGAAACATGACATTTGGCAGACCATCATCCGGCTGTAAGATCTGTGGGGGTCTTCAAATGCCACATCCGCCACTGCCAGAAGAGGTGGCAGGACCTCCGTGGCTGGAACCGGAGGATTGCAAGAGTCCAGCTGAAGCTGTCACCTGCAAAAAACGGTGGACAAGGGACCCTGATCTCCCACATGCTCTGGCGACTGACAGTTGTCTTCCCTGACCTGGATGGACAGTTGAAGGCCAGACAGCAGCATGGACGGGCTGAGTATGTGCCATGTTGCTGAACTATGTTTGACATGCCTATTGCACTCCCTCAGCCTGGTAACCCTCTCAAAGGTCGTCTATCTGCTGAGACACCACTTCTGTGGCAAAATGTAACGATGCCCCATTATCATCTGATGTTTGGTGTGTTTCTTTCCGTCCATGACATGTGCCCTTAGGTTGTGTATTTGCTGTAGTCCAAGGTTAATGTGATCAGCACCATATACAACAGGTGCATTGAGTTGACCATAATGAGTGATGTAACTGTCTGACATGTGTCAACACATTGACAGATATATGACCTGTACTCTGTGTGGAACATACATATATATGTTAAAAATGGTGATCTAGGTAAACCCAAGTTTGTGAGAAATATGCTACACCTGTGCATCAGGTGAGACCAATGTTAATGTCTCAGACAAAGGAAATGGATAAGTGTTCAAAATGTGTAGTCACATGCATAGTGCTCTGTGTAATCACATGTTTCACATGGACCATGGACAGGTATGCCAACTCAGGCCATCTGAGACCCTGTCACATCAGATTTTGGGGTGTCAGGCAACACTTTTATCATGGCAAATTTGAAAATCATGTGCCAGACTCTGTGACGGTGTATACAGGCAGAACTGTTTTCAATACACAGGTAGTAAATGTATGTAATATGTGGCAAATCTTACATTAGTAAGACTTCACGTAAGCTTAAAGTTCGCATTACTGAACATAAAGCCGAATACGTTCCAAAAGCACCATATCAAGTTTGGCGACACACTGGGATACTGCCCAGCATTCAATATACCAACTGCGAGTACAAATTGTTGAACAAATAATATCTAGACCAGGCCTAGATATGAATAGATTATTACTCCAGAGAGAGGTTTATTGAATTCAGACTTTGGGAACAATGCACCCGATAGGTCTCAATGATCGCCTTGATATGATGTTTCCTGTAATACTTGTACCATAATATAACAACAATGATTGGTTTGTGATCTCTTGAGCTCTTGACTGTTCATATGATGTAACACCTTATGACCATTAGGACTGTGTACCTTCGAGGAATATTTGTGTTCAATGTGCTTTGTTACTTGTACATGCAGTTTTCTATTATTTTTTGGATTGAAACTGTCTGAACATCACATAATCACTATTGGATTCACATTCTTATCACTGTGGGTGAGGCTTAATCTTGAATAATATCTACCTGTTCACTATCCTTTTCTATTTCTCCATACTACATCATGTCACATCCTTTATTTCGTATTTTTATAGTGTAGATTTTTCTGTGCACCTCTCGGCTTACGGCATTCGATATGACTACTCCCCATTTATTTTTGATTTCTTTTTCCCTCCCGAGTTGTGTATGATTCTTTTTATTAGGTACACATCACTTTTCATTTCCATCTTGTTTTAGTTTTCATTACTATGGATCTACCTTTTCTCTGAGGCTCATTTACACCCCATCTTGTGTTAATCTCTTATTTCCGTTTCACTCCCAGTTGGTGGTCACCACTTCCAGCGCCAGTCCATTGCCCCTATTAGTCCACTGCGGTTAATTTTGACCATTATCTATTTGGATTCTACGAGCATTTGTGCCTGTTTCATTATCTTAAAATGGCGGCCGCCGTACCCGGCGCCAGTCCGCTGTCATTCATGATCGTGAGGCGGGATCAACGTTCATATTTGCGAGCGTTGTTCTCGAGAGTTAGCAGCCAAGGGGAGTACCGGTGTTTATTGATAGAATTCCCCACGCACATTCTGCTCGGTAAGTTTGGAGCAACTAATTATCTTTTCATACTGTTCATAGCGCGACACTAGATCCGACAGGGTTTTTTAGGTATTTACTGTTACCCTGTGTTACAGGGACTAGCGGCTGGCATTCCGGCGTGTTAGGAGTGTGGGTTGCCGCAATACTGCCATTAGCTTCATTTGGAGGATGAATATGGGTCGGTGGGCGCACAGCCGGTTTTTGTTGAATTTCTGCTAATGTGTTATCAATGTTGGGTGCTACAAACAGGTAGCGTGTCCGTCCAACACACGTATATTTAGCTTATGGTTCTTGTGCCACCATGAGACTTGATGGCATCCCTGTATATAGTGCACACCTTCGGCGCTTAAAAGATCAAGCTTCCACAGTAATTGCTTTGGCAGTTTATTTTTGGTTCATCATCATTATTGATTCATAATGTGCGTTTTTTCCTTCTTATTTTTGCATATTATGCACTCTTAGATTTGGCTCCAATACATTTCGTGTGATACCCTTCATCGGGGAGCATCTGCAAATAACAATGAGGATATAACTAAGGGACGGCAAATAGAAATTAAATAGTATCATTCTTAACATGCAGGTGGTAGGGTGGGGTGGGGTGGTTGGTCCGTGCTGGTGTGATCGAGATCATAATCCAAATTTGACGTGTTCGCTAGTGCTCTAAGTGCCGGTGTTTACTCAAATGTTAAATTCGGTGTGTGCCGGTGAGTCATAGTTAGCCGTGTGGTAGTGATGCGTTGATATACGCGTGCTCGCAACTAGTAGTAAGTAACAAAATCCTAGGTAAACACTCACGTGTACCCGGTGATGTTAAAGCATCTGTAAATTAACATGAGAGCTTTCGTTTAGAATCACGTTGCGTTCAGAAAAAACAGTTCGCATATGTTATGCGCGGCGCGTAAAACGCCTTCGTTTTAGACTGTTACTTACTGGTGATGGTGTTTGTTTGAGGATAAGGTCCTCCGGCGTCTCTCGAACCTTCCGCTTCTCGGCAGGTCCGGAAGTGTGTGAGTTTCGACTATCGGCGGGGTGGTAAAAAGAAGGGTAGGACTCGTATGGCTGCCATATTGGGTGAGTTAGCTATAGGCGAGGTGATGAAAATAAGGGTATGACTCGAGTGGCGATCATGTTAGGTGAGTTGGCTACAGGCCGACGTTCAGTGAGGGGATGCTGGGCTAAATAAATAAACATAAGTTTACAACAAAAAAGTATGCAACAAAAAAATACAAAATAGTGTACAAAACAATATGTATCTTTTGTAATCAGCTGCAGTCAAGGAATGTCTGTAAACGCCCAGAAACACCTATGGAGGTGTTTTATAAATAACATGAAAATTCCAAGCGGTCGTTCAGTCCCATGGGCTTCATGGACTGTAATTTAAAGATCCAAGCCATCTCTCTTCTAAAGAGTTCTTTATTATTGTCTATGCCTTCCTGTTTCTTAACAACTTCAAGTATTAGGAACTTCAATTGTGAAACATTGTGTCTGAATTCTGTGAAGTGGGCAGCCACATTGGATTTGGCATTCTGTGTCCTGATGTTGGATTTGTGCTCGTTAATACGAGTCTTTATCTTCCTTTCTGTTTTGCCGATATAAATCTTGCCGCACGGGCATTTGATTAGGTAAATGACATTCTGTGTGTCACATGTGGCAGTGACTTTCAATTCAATTTTGTTGCCTTTCATTGGGTGGTTTATAGAAGTGCCTTTAACAATGCAGTTGCAGTTCCCGCAGTTCATGCAGGGTCGTGTGCCTTTGTATTTGATTTTGGCAGATGTTCTTTTATTGAGGATTTCTTTTATGTTTGCACTACGTGTGTATGCAAAAATGGGGGTGTTAGCAAAAATGTTTCCAAAGTCTTGTTCAGCGGTTAGAATTGGCCAGTGTTTTAAAATAATTTTCTTGTAGGCTGTACTGAGAGTAGAGAATTTTGATACAAAGACTATTCTGTCTTCAAGTTTTTTAGGAGTTTTTTTCAGTAGTTTCTCTCTAGGGGTTGTTCGAGCCTTCTCCACAGCTTTTTTTATTATTCCTTCTGGATAACCTCTTTCTTGGAATCTTTTTCCCATTTCATCCAGGCGTACTCCTATTTGTGTTTCATCTAAAATGATTCTTTTGACTCGTAACATCTGTGATGTTGGTAAGTGTTGCTTTAGAGAGCCTTGATGGAAGCTGGTATATAAGAGGGTGTTATTCCTGTCTGTTGGCTTTCGAAAAAGGTCAGTTCTTATGCCATTTTCTGTGATCGACACTTTAACATCGAGGAAGGTAATGTTTTTTTTGTCAATTTCCCAAGTGAATTGTATTCTTTCATTTGCTGAATTCAGATTTTCCAATACCTGTATTAAGGTCTCCTTTGTGTTCTTCCAGATGATAAATACATCATCGATGTATCTGCCGTACATCTTGATGTTTTCCATCCATTCGGGGTTATTATAGACATGTTCCTCCTCAAAGAGTTTCATGTAGATGTTCGCATAGGTCGATGAACCCCCCCCGCCCCCCGTGCAGACCAATAGTCTCCACGCGAAGTTCCCTCCATGAACCTGTGGGAAAATTGATAGATCGCTACTTACAACCGATTGTAAAAGAGATGCAAAGTTACATCCAAGACACCACTGACTTTTTGAACAAACTCGCTCAAATTGAAATCACTAACGATCAAGAATTGATCTTATGTACAGCAGATGTCCGCTCACTATATACCTCAATTCCTCACCAAGGAGGTATAGAAGCAATTGAGAAAGCCATCCTTGAAAGTTCAATAGAAACAGAGATGCAAACATTCCTCATGGAATTACTAATCTTCACGCTGTACCACAGTTACTTTCTATATGACAACAATTGGTACCTCCAACTGTCCGGGACTTCCATGGGCAATTGTGCCGCTCCGACCTAAGCGAACATCTACATGAAACTCTTTGAGGAGGAACATGTCTATAATAACCCCGAATGGATGGAAAACATCAAGATGTACGGCAGATACATCGATGATGTATTTATCATCTGGAAGAACACAAAGGAGACCTTAATACAGGCATTGGAAAATCTGAATTCAGCAAATGAAAGAATACAATTCACTTGGGAAATTGACAAAAAAACCATTACCTTCCTCGATGTTAAAGTGTCGATCACAGAAAATGGCATAAAAACTGACCTTTTTCGAAAGCCAACAGACAGGAATAACACCCTCCTATATACCAGCTTCCATCAAGGCTCTCTAAAGCAACACTTACCAACATCACAGATGTTACGAGTCAAAAGAATCATTTCAGATGAAACACAAATAGAAGTACGCCTGGATGAAATGGGAAAAAGATTCCAAGAAAGAGGTTATCCAGAAGGAATAATAAAAAAAGCTGTGGAGAAGGCTCGAACAACCCCTATAGAGAAACTACTGAAAAAAACTCCTAAAAAACTTGAAGACAGAATAGTCTTGGTATCAAAATTCTCTACTCTCAGTACAGCCTACAAGAAAATTATTTTAAAACACTGGCCAATTCTAACCGCTGAACAAGACTTTGGAAACATTTTTGCTAACACCCCCATTTTTACATACACACGTAGTGCAAACATAAAAGAAATCCTCAATAAAAGAACATCTGCCAAAATCAAATACAAAGGCACACAACCCTGCATGAACTGCGGGAACTGCAACTGCATTGTTAAAGGCACTTCTATAAACCACCCAATGAAAGGCAACGAAATTGAATTGAAAGTCACTGCCACATGTGACACACAGAATGTCATTTACCTAATCAAATGCCCGTGCGGCAAGATTTATATCGGCAAAAAATAGAAAGGAAGATAAAGACTCGTATTAACGAGCACAAATCCAACATCAGGACACAGAATGCCAAATCCAATGTGGCTGCCCACTTCACAGAATTCAGACACAATGTTTCACAATTGAAGTTCCTAATACTTGAAGTTGTTGAGAAACAGGAAGGCATAGACAATAATAAAGAACTCTTAAGAAGAGAGATGGCTTGGATCTTTAAATTACAGTCCATGAAGCCCATGGGACTGAACGACCGCTTGGAATGTTCATGTTATTTATAAAACACCTCCATAGGTGTTTCTGGGCGTTTACAGACATTCCTTGACTGCAGCTGATTACAAAAGATACATATTGTTTTGTACACTATTTTGTATTTTTTTGTTGCATACTTTTTTGTTGTAAACTTATGTTTATTTATTTAGCCCAGCATCCCCTCACTGAACGTCGGCCTGTAGCCAACTCACCTAACATGATCGCCACTCGAGTCATACCCTTATTTTCATCACCTCGCCTATAGCTAACTCACCCAATATGGCCGCCATACGAGTCCTACCCTTATTTTTACCAACCCGCCGATAGTCGAAACTCACACACTTCCGGACCTGCCGAGAAGCGGAAGGTTTGAGAGACGCCGGAGGACCTTATCCTCAAACAAACACCATCACCAGTAAGTAACAGTCTAAAACTAAGGCGCTTTACGCGCCGCGCATAACATATGCGAACAGTTTTTTCTGAACGCAACGTGATTCTAAACGAAAGCTCTCATGTTAATTTACAGATGCTTGAACATCACCGGGTACACGTGAGTGTTTACCTAGGATTTTGTTACTTACTACTAGTTGCCAGCACGCGTATATCAATGCATCACTACCACACGGCTAACTATGACTCACCAGCACACACCGAATTTAACATATGAGTAAACACCGGCACTTAGAGCACTAGCGAACACGTCAAATTTGGATTATGATCTCGATCACACCAGCACGGACCAACCACCCCACCCCACCCCACCCTACCACCTGCATGTTAAGAATGATACTATTTAATTTCTATTCGCCGTCCCTTAGTTATATCCTCATTGTTATTTGCAGATGCTCCCCGATGAAGGGTATCACCCGAAATGCATTGGAGCCAAATCTAAGAGTGCATAATATGCAAAAATAAGAAGGAAAAACGCACATTATGAATCAATAATGATGATGAACTAAAAATAAACAGCCAAAGCAATTACTGTGGAAGCTTGATCTTTTAAGCGCCAAAGGTGTGCACTATATATAGGGATGCCATCAAGTCTCATGGTGGCATAAGAACCATAAGCTTCATTTGGAGAAAGCATTGCCATTTTTTCTGGTGAGTGTATGGATCTACGTTTCGCGTCTTTGAGCCTTAATATCCATAGTACACGTGCCTGACAGGCTCGTTACATTTATGTATTGCAGCATCCAAAAAGAGGCTATTTTACAGTTTTGGAGGTTGACAGTTTAACTGGCAGTGTGTTACAGTTTGTAGGTGGGTGCATCATTTAACCTCTGTGCACCATTTCTTACTAGTCTTCACGTACAGCTCTTAAAGTTAGTGTTTTTTTCATTTCAGAAGCTCGGTTTTAAGTACAGCCAGGTATTTTTTATGTCACACGATCATGGTTCTGATCATCTCTTAGCTTTGTACTCCCGGTCACCACCCGTCATTATATTGTTGGCAATTTCACAATGTGTTCAATTCATTGTTATCACCTTTATCACACTCTTTGCACCAGTGGGTTTTTCTTGGGAACTGTAGGTTTTTCTTGTTTCCTCCTTGTTTTTGACCAGTCTTTTCCTTGTGGGAACACGCCAAGTCTAGCAACATTGTCCTTTTCAATTTTCCTTCTGTGAGTGTCTGCTGCAATAGTGCAGCTCCATCAGTTATACATGTATTATCTTTTTCTTTACAGATTGGCCCCTGGAGAAGGGACACTTCTGTCCCGAAATGCATCGGGCCGTTACAAGAATTCTTGCTAATATATGATTGTATTTATACACATGTATTATCGAGAGGTCATATTGTAATGACACTAAGTGTTTTTTTAACGTACATGTAAAAATGTTAGCTATGTACTAAATTACTTGCGTTCTGTTTCCTAATAAAGATATACATTTAGAAGTACAACTTTGTTTACGTTTTGTATCTTTGATACACCTAGTTTATTTTGTTGAGATATCACGAGGGTCCATTGGTGACCATATTGCACAGTGCACAGTGTGGATACCGTGACCGGTAGCATTCATAAAACTTTATCGCTCTACCCTTGTTGAACAGCAAAGGTTCCACTGTGGCAACATTGTATTCAATCTGTTTTATTGCTTGATATTTGTTTACGATTGTCTAACGGTGCGCGCTTCCCACTTTATAACTTTTATAACTTGTAATATGAACAGACATCTAATGTATGGAATGTGCCTCAGATACACATGACAGAACATGTGTGTGTTATCCCTTGACTCGGCATAATGGTGGCTTCAGCATATATGTGTATGCTGTATTACTTTTTTCCTGAGAGCTATGGAAAAGTTCATGTAGACGGATGTGTTAATTCATATACTCCAATGTCTAAGTAGGACAGCGTGAGCTTGTCAGAGTCTTTACATTGGGTGTAGCACAAAGGGGATATGTATACTTGACAATTACAGATGTTGCTTTAAAAGAGATTACATGATTGTGACACGGAACTGACTTTAACGTTGTGATTCACTGTCCCTGTAACCAGAGTCAGTACAGACTGTTGAGCCAGACAGGCCAGTGTCATAGTATGCCACATGAAAATTTGTGAGAATGCAGTATTTGTACCTGTCTGTTGTCCTGCATGCAGACCAATATAACATTGACGTTCAAGACACAGGCCCATCATGATGACTGGGGATGGAAGTATGTTCAACATGTCAATTTCTCAATCTGTCCCTCCTATTTGCTCTGTCACTTCCAGACTCGCTTGCATGAGATGAGACATGTTTGTAATGACACATGACACTCAGGAGCATTACAGAACAGACAACAGGCAAAATAGTGCGTTGTTGGACATGTGTTTAGTGGTCTTTGAAATACATCTAACAGATGGTTCCATTGCCATCATGTGTTTGTGAACCATGGTGTACTGGCAGACTGACAAGTGCCATGTTCACATATGTGCAATGAATATAAAAGGTGCCATTAACATTATGCAAGGGCTTGCTCTGTGATGTGTTGTGCTTAAACTCATATGTGAAGTCTATGTAGAGGACTGATGTGAATCTGTTTCTCATCCTTGATCACAGCGTCATCTACATCTACTGGAGGAGACAGTTCTACGGACCAAGAGGAAGCGGCTAGCCAGACTAGGTCTGTGAGAAGTTGGCCTGGTATATGCTGTCCACTAATTAAAGTGGGTATCTTGTACCAGTCCAAACAAACCTTATTGGTAATTAGGTTAAAGACAACCTTCATAGAAAGTTATCCAAGTGGTAGCTGTGGAGAGCAGCCTTCAGGCTAAGTCTCGAAGGAATGTATAGCAGCTTCTTTTACCAGATCAGAACCTCCTGAATAACCAAATGAAAGAGGAACCACACAAGATATTTATGAAATATATGTATTTATTACTAAACACTCTCTACTAATCTCTATACGAGATTAGAGCACAAGGCACACAATACTTAATCAATAGAACGACAATAGCACAATACACGGTACACAGTGGGCTCCAGGGGGAGACCAAACGATATATTTAAAAAATGGTTTAACAACAACAACTTCACTAGACTCCGTGCCTAGAGCATGTATAATCGCTGGGACCCCAAGGAACCACCCAAAGGAGTGACACAGGGAGCCACGGAGGTCGGGTACAGTGAGTGAACACAGAAGCGAGTTCCGTACAACTCTATGGGAAAGTCGCGGTTGGAAAATTACAGTTTAAGGACACTTTGGAGAGGACTTTAAGCAAACCATTTGGAACATAGAAGGTTCTAAGGCCAGCACCATTGTGAGTACTGAAGAACCTTGTTACCTATCCCAGGGGAGTCGGATGCGTAGGGGTCAAGTGGTGCCAGATACCTTCCTCGTTTTCAATGGCGTGATTTAAAGAAGTGCTGCTGCCGGGAAGATGAAAAGTGTCCGGTAGAATCCAAGCCTGGATTCAAGTAAAAGGAACCTGAAAGCAGAGGGGACAGAGTCTGGGTCACTTCAGGGTGACCAGGGGCTTGGTAGACAAATGTCCACCGATGTTGGGCGCTTCAGTTGAGAAGCCTGGATGCTTGACTTTGCAGCCACGGGGACCAGGAGACGTCGACGACAACTAAAGTCTGGAGGTGTGCTGTCCCACGAAGGATGTAGAGTGCTGAGGGATCAGTGTCCGGATTGAACACCAACAACGCTTGGCAAATGCAACCCAGGTGGGCAGAGGAAACAAGTCACGTGAGGACCAGCAAGGTCCTGGAGACTCTCCAAGCTAAGGGGAGTCAGGGCACGTCTCGAGCAACCAGGGCAGCCCAAGAGAAATCAAAGTTACCTTCACAGGGACCCAAAGGGTAACTGACCTGGGATCGGGAAGGGATCTCGAGCTGAATCACGAAGTACAGGCCCGCGGAGCACTTGTGGAGTGGAGGCTGGAAATCTTCTGTGGAAATACTGTTCGGGTAAGGACTACACGTAGCTCAAAGCACAGCCTCAGGGAATGCCAAAAAGCATATGCTGCTGCAAAAGTACACAGTGAACAGGGGTTCGGGTTGCACGGTACCCACGAGGGATACTGGTCTCAGAATTGGTGAGAGAGCAGATCAAGCTCAGAGACGCTCAGAAACCTACCTCCTGTATTGCAGAAATCTTCAAAGTCCTCAGGAGCTCGGGAGATGCAAACCGGTCAGATGCGTTAAGGTGCCTGCTTCAACAAGGGAGTAACTCCTTTACTCCAAGGGAGATTCTTCTCTCGTCCAGTGTAGTGTAGATCATCGAAGTATTTGGTTTCTGCTTTCAGAGTTTAGTCTAGGTAAAATCTAAAGTCCTGTAGTCAGGGTTCCTACTTTATACCCAAGGAAGGGGTTGGACAAACTCTGGGGACCCACCTACGGCGAGGGTCAGGATAGAGGGGTGGTTACACCCATGTCCTTTGTCTAGTTTCACGCCAGAGCAGGGGCAAATGTCTCCTGCATCCGGCTTGAGCTGGACTATGCCCAGGGACACCAAATGTGCCCCCAATGCACACTTTCAGACACTCTTAGAGTGCACCCACCCAGCCCCAATGCCCTAAATCATGTCTGGGAGGTGGTCACACCTCCCTGTGACAGGAAACCTATTGTCAAGCCTTTCCCTGCTCAAGCTCAGCTCAGCAGCAGGAGGGCAGACTTGTGTCTGTGGCTGGCAGCATCCATTTTGTGGTGCCCAGGCCGAGAAAGCTGGTACCGGGTAGACCGGTGACCCACAGTAGTGGTTCCAAAAGGGAAGAATCATACCTCCCCACCATTTACTGGTATGGATTTATGATCCCAAGGTGACACCAAACACTACATGTTTCTAAGCAGCAGTTTTGAAGTTAGCATTTACCGCAATGTTATGATGCACTTTAGTATATCTGCTTTGGCTGCATCACAGACAACCCTGACGAATAGATTCCGAAGGCTGCAAAGGGGCTCTGCTCATGCAAGGACACCTTTCACACAAAACCTAGCACTCTGTCTTCAGGATTGATAAGGCCTGCCATAGGAGTGACTGATATGTTTATGTGTGCAGTGATTTAGAATAGATATAGGTAACCTATATCTAAGTAAGGGGTGTATGCACCACCTTACACAGGCTGCAGTAGCAAACCTGTGGTGTCAGTTTGAATGGTCTCTCAGGGGTGGCATAATATATGCTGCAGCCTCTGAGAGGCCTCTGGGGGACCTATGCCCTGGGTACGTGGTGTTCCATATACTAGGGAGGGATAAGGGTACCCCTTTATCCAATCTGCAGTGTACCTAAAGTACATGCAATCAATTTAGAGGAGAAAGCACCTTGACTGAGTTCCTGGAGAGCAGGATCCCAGTCAGCCTAAGTCAAAAACAGTGATACATCAGCAAAAAGTGGGGGTAACTATAAGAAGTAGACCCTACTCTCCTACACAACCCCTCCCCCCAAACGTAGGGACATTAAACTAATCTTGACCAGTTAAGACTCTATTTATTCTATTTATCGAAACATCTCCCTAGCTAGCCCACCTATTGAGGAATTGGCCCCTTCCTCTAGCCTCCAGCCCGGAACAATCAGCGCTGTCTCTGTTACGCTGTCCTCCATTCCCGAGATTAGCTTAGAACAAGTCAACTCCCTGATTGGGACTATTAAATCAGGCAGCCCAGCGGACCCTGTACCCGCCCGTATCATGCACCTCATTGGGAGTGTCCTTAGTCCCTCTATTCAGATGGTGATCAATCGCTCCCTCTCTGAGGGACGGGTCCCCCGGGAGTTGAAAGAGGCCATGGTCAAGCCCATTAGGAAAAATACCTCCACCCCCTGGTCAGACATGACAAATCTGAGGCCAATATCCCTCTTGCCGTTCATCAGCAAATTGATGGAGAAGCATGTGAATCACCACCTTTCCAGCTTCATTGAGCAAACCGGCAGTCTGGACCACTCTCAGTCAGGGTTCAGGCCTAGGTATAGCACCGAAACGGCTCTTCTTTCCGTCACAGATGCTATACGCTTGTCCCTGGACAGAGGAATGTCAGTGGTGTTGGTGCTGTTGGACTTGTCCGCAGCATTCGACACCATATCCCACGCCATCCTCCTTACCAGATTAAAAGAGATTGGTATTGATAGATCTGCCTTGGCGTGGTTTACCAGCTTTCTCTCCGAGCGTACCCAGAAGGTGAATATGGGCTCTTTCAGCTCCCCCTCGGCCAGCATCACCAGAGGAGTCCCGCAGGGCTCTTGTCTTAGCCCTACGTTGTTTAACGTATATGTCTCCCCGTTGGCTAATATTATGAGGTCCTTCGGGTTTATGCCCATCTCTTACGCTGACGACACGCAGCTGCTGTTCACTTTTAAAAAATTTACTCCGGAGATAAGACAATCTTTCTCCAACGGCATGACTGCGACCGCCAGCTGGATGGCCATGAACTTTCTCCAGTGCAATGTGGGAAAGTCTGAGGTCATGTTATTCGGAGAGGCAAAAATCCTGTGGACCCCTGACTGGTGGCCCTCCAGTCTGGGGCAGGCCCCCTCCCCTAAACAGGTGGTGAAAAACCTGGGGGTTCGTCTAGATCACGACCTCACCCTTGCCCATCATGCCAGCACCACGGCGGGATCTTGCTTCCACATTATAAGCCTCCTGCGGAAGGTGTTCCCCCTTCTTCCAGACTACACAAGAAAGACCTTGGTCCAGGCCCTCGTTCTGAGCCGCCTGGACTACTGTAATGGCCTTCTCTTGGGAGCTAACGAAGGAGTGCTTAATAAACTTCAGGTGGTTCAGAACACCGCGGCCCGCCTGGTGACCAATGCCCCCCCTAGAACTCCATCTCTGCCCCTTCTCAAGGCCCTCCACTGGCTTCCCATCCGGAAACGGGTGGAATTCAAGATTTGTTGTGTGGTACACAAGAGTCTCTACAACCTCGGTCCACACTATTTGGCCGAGAAATTTGTATACCACCGCCCCTGCCGCAATCTCAGGTCCAGCAACCAACTATTACTCCAGGTTCCTAGACACTACAAGACCAGACAGGGAGGTCGTGCCCTTTCCATTATGGGCCCGCGCCTATGGAACAATCTCCCCCTTTCCCTTAGAGAGTGCCCGAGCCATCTAGCCTTTAGGAAACTCCTAAAGACAACTCTATTCTAGTTGGAGCGCTGTCTGTCCTGTTCTTCACAGCACCGCGCGGAGATACACCTTCGGGTGTGATGCCGGCGCGTTACAAGCCCATAAATAAATAAATAAATAAATAAATAAGACTTCATGTTCTAAGTGGAAATATCTTGAGAGTCCATCTGCATTGGCATGTTCCACTGTATAGTCCACACCCAGTAGGGAAATCGATTACCTCAAAAGTTGGGGTTTTCAACATTCATCTGTTTTAGCCATAAGAGGGGCTTATGGTCTGCCTGAACAATGAAGTGAGTGCCAAACAAGTATGGCCACAGCTTCTTCAAGGGCCAAACCACAGCAAAGGTTTCCCTCTCCATAGCTCACCAAATGTTCTCTCTGGGGGTCAGCCTTTTGCTACTAAAAGCAACTGGCTGATCCTAACCCTGGTCATTCAGTTGTGATAACACAGCCCCTAACCCCAACTCAGATGCATCAGTTTGAACAATGAATTGTTTGGATTAGTCAGGACTTTGCAGAATGGGAGCAGGGCACATGGCCTGCTTCAGGTCATCAAATGCCTTTTGACATCTAACTGTCCACTGAACTTTCTTAGGCATTCTTTTTGAAGTTAAATCATTCAAAGGGGTCACTATGGATCCAGATCCTTTGACAAGCCTCCTATAGTACCCAGTCAGGCCCAAGAAAGCTCTGACCTGAGTTTTGGAGCAGATTAATTCTAATCTGCTGGTGCAGGGTCACCACTCTTGCCACGGGTTCTTCTCAAGTAAGGAGGAATCGACACTGGAGCGAAGTCAAACCATAGGTCATTTATTAATCATTCATGAATGGGTCTCCATCCAACGAGCACCATGGAGATATTCAAGGAGAGAGTGTGCTTGAACGAAGGTTACATGGGTTTTTATCATGAAAATCACGGACAAGGAACTCCCAGAGGTAAATAGAACCTTGGGACAACACACAAATGAGACAATCGGTAAGAATCAACAACCTTGGTGCCTTGTGTAACTGTCACGTCCTGAAGCTCCATGACAAGATAGGCTATCTGAGCAAACTTTATCTAAGGCTTTACCATTGTTTACAAAACATATGAAACCCACAGTGAAGACATTGGCTGTTCTTTTGTGCTGACTTTGCATGTTTACGCAGCCTACAATGACTCAATTTAAATTTGTTATCTATTGTTTATGAAGGTGTGGGATCAAGGATAGAGCCAGGCTGAAAATAGGACAAAGGTGAGCATGGATGAGGCACAGCTGTATTAAAAAACTAGAGATTCAGATCCTAAAACAAGAGCTTCAGATTTTAAAGTTTCACCGTCCTTCCTTTTCAGCTGTGCTGAATACATTCTAGAAGGTACATGTGTTAAACGTGTACATTAATATTCATTGGTTCATAAATTTCGGTACGCATAATCATTTCTCTATTTAATTCATGAAAGTTCACTGGGGAGGGTTTAATACTACTACAGACGTTTATACAAGTGGTGCATACCATAGGAGCACACTAAATGCAGCAGCAGCAAGTGAGAAAGATGGCCCCTATGATTACTATTCCCAATAATAACTTCCAACCCCAATTGAAGATAAGTCCATGTAACCACTCAGACCAGGGCCATGTTCCTCGGTCTTGATGTATTTCTGCAGTTATTTTATGTAACTTGGAAATGGCATTATAGACAGAAGGGGCGTGGTCAGGTATGAACATGCAACAGCTACTACCGATGATGCGGCATGCTCCATCATGATCAGCGAGCACATCAAGCACCGTTCTATTCTGAAGAATTACAATCCTTGTAATTTGGAGCTCTTCTGTAATATTTCCTAGAGCCATTGCTGTCTGATTAGTTACTGCTTCTACTACTCGGGTTAGGCGTCTAATCTTTCTACAATTTAGGGCTGCGCCAAAAAAGAAAAAGAGTCCCAGATTAACGCCCATAACAGCAAGGAACTATTCAACATCGTCAAATAATTCACCAACCCCACCGCAGCCTCAAACGACATCACTCCCTCCCAAGACCTCTGAGACTTGTTATCCTCCTTCTTCTACAACAAAATTGCCGACATACATAACAGCTTCGAAAACAGTTCCAACGAACAATCCTCTCCACCCCCCTCTGAACCTAAACCGCCCTCTAACACCCTCAGCGCCTGGAACCCAATCACCACTGAAGACACCATCCGCCTAATAAATTCCATCCACTCTGGCTCGCCAACCGACCCATGTCCCCACCACATCTTCAACAAAGCAGACTCCATCATCGCACCCCATCTCCGTGATGTCATCAACTGCTCCTTCAACTCTGCTACCTTCCCAGAAAGCTGGAAACATGCCGAAGTCAGCGCCCTCCTGAAGAAACCCACAGCAGACCCCTCTGAACTTAAAAACTACCGCCCCATATCCCTCCTCCCATTCCCGGCCAAAGTCATTGAGAAAGCCGTCAATAGCCAACTCGCCGCCTTCCTCGAATCCAACAACTCCCTCGATCCCTCACAGTCCGGCTTTCGAGCCAAACACAGCACCGAAACCGCCCTCATCGCAGCAGCAGACGACATTCGAAAACTAATGGACAACGGAGAAACAGTGGCCCTCATTCTACTCGACCTCTCCGCCGCCTTCGACACTGTCTGTCACAGTACCCTCATACAACGCCTCAGCAACATCGGCATAAAAGGAAAAGCCTTGGACTGGATCATCTCATTCCTAGCTGGGAAAACTCTAAGATTCCAACTTCCTACATTCAAATCAGAGGCCACTGAAGTCATCTGCGGTGTACCACAAGGATCATCACTCAGTCCCACCCTCTTCAACGTTTACATGAGTCCACTCGCTTCCATCGCGCATCAACATAACCTCAGCATCATCTCCTACGCCGACGACACCCAGCTGATCCTCTCCCTCACCAAAGATCCCAACACCGCCAAAACCAATCTTCACGAAGGCATGAAAGAAGCTGCCATATGGATGAAACACAGCCGCCTAAAACTCAACTCAGACAAAATGGAAGTGCTCATCCTAGGATCATCCCCCTCTGCCTGGGACGACTCATGGTGGCCTTCAGATCTGGGCTCAGCACCCATACCCACAGACCACGCATGTAACCGTGGCTTCATTCTAGACTCCTCACTCTCGATGACCAAACAAGTCAACGCCGTCTCATCCTCCTGCTTCAACGTACTTCGAATGCTCAAAAAAATCTTCCACTGGATCCCCACCGAGACAAGAAGGACTGTCACCCACGCACTGGTTACGAGTCGACTAGACTATGGAAAAACCCTCTACGCCGGAATTACAGCCAAACTACAGAAAAAACTCCAACGCATCCAAAACGCATCAGCGAGACTCATTTTGGACATCCCTCGCCAAGATCACATCACCGGCCACCTGAAAGACCTCCACTGGCTTCCCGTCAACAAGAGAATAACATTCCATCTCCTCATCCACGCACACAAGGCCCTTTACAAACTAGGGCCCGAATGCCTCAACACTCGACTATCCTTCTACACACCCACCCGCCAACTAAGATCCTCCAATCAAGGCCGCGCTGCAGTTCAACGTATCCAAAGATCCACCATGGGAGGTAGATCCTTCTCCTACCTAGCAGCCAAGACCTGGAACTCACTCCCCACTCACCTCCGTCTTACACAGAACCACATCTCCTTCAGAAAAGAACTTAAAACCTGGCTTTTCGATAAATAATGAATACCCATCCCCAAGCGCCTTGAGACCCTCTGGGTGAGTAGTGCGCTATATAAATTCCTGAACTTGAACTACTTCATCACTATTTATAGTCCTTTTGAATCTATTTAAAGAGATGTCATTAAACAATTTCTGGTCTTTGTGATAGGAGGCGGGTGCTAAGAACACAGGAGGAAGCAAAAAGAACACATAGCAAATCCCAGATCAACTGACGGGTAATTGGTGGTAACCGTTATTTCCACAAATGAAGTAAGTGTTATGGGAAGACAAAAAAGTGCTATTGTTTGTTCCAGAAATATTTAAAACAGTGGTAAAGTCACTTTTTCCCACAGGAATACTGCCAATACTGCTCACACAAAGTTCTACTCGGGGTCTGGGTACAGCGATAACAGGAGGCCCATTACTCTTAGCTGTTCGGGTGTTGGGGAAGACATATCTGGTGGAGGAATTTCCTCTGAAATATTCCTCCATTTCCCATACAGTTCCCTTGGCTTGGGGATCTCCTTCTTCATCGAGTTAACATACCCTGTTGAGCAGGGCATTGAGTCTACCCACATCAGCAAAGACCCTGTGACTTATTTCAGTGGCTTACAATAATGCCAGCCAGGCTCCACAGGAACCATTATGTGAGAATGGCAAGGGAATAAAAGGCGTCCCTCCCTTTTTCTGATGAGCCGGCGTCATTCCACATACCTAACAGTTGGTAATGTTCGTGGCACTGTGGGTATGATGTAGCATTTGTATGAAAGTGTTATTGAGGTAAGAGATCCGATGTTTTGTTCATGGTAGGGAAGGGAAAAATAAAAAAGTTCTGTGGGGACAGGGATAGTAGCGGGCAATAGGGTTCGACCCTGAATCATTTTCTCCATTGTCCAAAAAAGTGCTGCCAATATTATCAATAGTATGATCAGAGTCTCCATACACAGAGTCTTGTCTTTTTGTTTCGCAACTGCATCTTAGATCCAAATTTCTGCATTTCTCCTTCTCGGTATCAATACAATCACAGGTCAGAGAGAGATCCAGGAAACACTGAACACTTATCACAACCCCCTCTGAACTTAGTTCAGCCTATTCTGTGATACCACTGTGCCGCAGCCGAACCGTTACACTAAATAAAATCAGTCCTCCGGTATCTCTATTTGCTCCTTACCTTCCTTGGTAGTAGTCTCGTACTTTGCTACTGAAGGCGTACTTTGATCAGGTAACAAAGTATCTTCTTTTTTTTTTTTTTTTTTGGTGTTCAAATCTGCTTTATTGATACAAGCACAGTAAGGATACACAGCCTGAGGTGCCCACAACCCGGAGGTCGGCAGCAAATAGCGAAGTAACTTTACACAGCCTTGTAGCCGGCATCCCGGGGGCCCGGCGGCGCATTACAGAAATAGATAGCGTCTCAGCATTGTCCGGTGGGGCAGGTCAAGGAAGGATGTGCCACAGTCGAACAGGTTTTTTGTGAGTGAGGGGAGATCCCCATTCTATTTTTTGATTTGGAGAAACAAGGTCCAAGAAAGAGAAAAGAAATAGAAAAAACAAACATCCCAACAAGGTTACTTTAAGGCGGTGGTGCATTACTGTGCGACATTAATGTACGGTGGTGGTGTATTGTGGCGGCTCTGCCAGGTGCCTTTGTGTGGGGTGATGAATGTCCCAGGCCCAACTTTCTAGATGATCGGCAGTTCGTGGGGTGATAGCGCAAAACCAGGGGGGATATGCAGGATAGTGTTTCCCGGAGGGGGGGGGGGAAGGGGGGCCCTCGTCTACATGGTTGGGAGGGAAAGTGGGCATAGGAAGGGGCATGGGGGGTAGCATCACGGAGGCTGGGGCCGCATTCCCTACGAGGAGACAGCAGGGGCACTGAGGATCTTTAAGTGGAGGAAATCCGCACGCGGTTCACACTGCCAAGAGTCGGAATGTAGTGGAGAGTATTATTGTGATTGAGAAATGGTGGGCTCATCGCCCGATCGCGTATCATCGTCTGAGCGTTTAAGCAGGTAGTGTACCAGCGGGTCCCAAATGTCCCTAGGTCTACTCGTGAGAGGCAATAATTCAGAAAAAGTGGTATGTTGATCCTGGCAATATGTTAGATCAGTTAGCCAATCTTTGAACTTGGGCGCTCTGCCTCTGCTCCAACGGCAAGCGACACGTCGCTTGGCCAGGAGGAATGCTATGTCAGCGAATTTTCTGCATCCCTTAGGTAGGTGCTTTGTATACCCAAGGATGGCTACCAGAGGGTCCTCAGGAATCTCCTCATCCACCATCTGTGCAACAGCCTCAATGACCTGTCGCCAGTAATCAGCAATCTGGGGGCAGGACCATGCCAAGTGGAGAAAGTCAGCATGCTCAGCTCAACATCGTTCACAGCGGTCGCTATCGGCCAATCCGAATTTATATTTCCGGACCGGTGTGTAGTAAATCCTCTGCAGGTATTTATAATGTATAATCTTCAACCTGCAGCTGGCAGAAATGCGGGAAGTCAATGTACAGCAGTACTTCCATTGGTCATCTGAGACCTCAGTATCAAGTTCCACTGACCAGCGCGATCGGGCGGCTGAGATCGGCAAAGGAGCAGCTCCGCGATATTGGCGGTAGAGCCCAGAGACCAAATGGGCCCCATCTTGTGACTCCAAAAGGTGATGCAGCGGCGGCAAGGTCGCAGGTTCAGCAGGGTAATCGGGAAGGATGTCCCGCATCCCAGCTCGTAGACGAATATAGTAAAAAAATTTCAAGGGGCGTGTGCGCCCGCATTTTGAAAAAAAGATCAGCCGATTTGAAAAGTCCGTTGTGAAACAGATCTCCCCAGCAGGTGACTTGAAGTTTATCACAGAGCTGTCGGAACCCCAGTTCCGATAACAAGGCAAGCTTTGGGTGATAGGCAAGAGGGAGTTTAGGGGAGTAGGGCAGCGTGCAGAGCAGCCGCCGAGCGATGCGCCGCCACGCATCTAGCGTGCATGACACCGAGGTATTCGATGTAGAGATGGAAGTCTCGGGACAGTGTATCAGGCCGTTCAATGGGAGTGGGTGTGCTATCCAGTCTTCCACTGCTATGTGCGGCATGAAGGGGGTAGGAGCCATCCAGTGGTAGGCATAATGCGCTTGTGCGCACAGGTAGTACGCTTCAAAATCAGGGATGTCGAAACCGCCCTGGTCATAGGGAAGGATCAATGTGGACCATTTCAGACGGGGAGATTTGCCACCCCAAAAAAGTCTGCGCAGTTCAGCACGGAGTGTCTTGAAGAAGAAAGCGCCAGGATAGTAGGGGATATTTAGGAAGAAATACAGGAAACGGGGCAATATAACCATTTTTATGAGGGAGGCCCTGCCAGCCATGGAGAGTGGCAACGTGATCCACCTGTCGACGGAGGCAGCCAATTTGGTTATGGCCACTCCATAGTTGGAGCGGAGTGTCTCATCTTTATCTCGTGCCACACGGATCCCCAGGTAGCGAAGATCATCTCGGCACCACACCAACGGGTAATCCAGTGGGAAGTCACGGACCGCATCCGTTAGGGGAAAAAATTGTGATTTTGCCCAGTTGATGTGAACACCTGACAGACCTCGGAAAAGGACGAACTCACGAAGCAGGGGGTTAAGGTGCAGATCCCGGAACTTGACATATAGTGTGATGTCATCCGCATAGAGGGACACATCGATTTGCCGCTGCAAGCATTGTATCGCTCCCTCTCGGTGCAATTGGCGCATGCGGCATGCCAGCGGTTCAACCGCAATAGCAAATAATAGGGGCGAGAGCGGGCATCCCTGGCGGGTACCTCTCGTGAGGCTGATGGGCGACGACAGCTTCCCATTGATCAGCACCCTCGCCGTGGGGTCTGTGTAGAGGAGGCGCACCCAGGCTAAGAACAGTTTAGGGAAACCCATGCGGGCCAGGACCGAGAAGAGGTAGGGCCATTCGACAGAGTCGAATGCTTTGGTAGCATCTAAGAAAACAGCCGCCGCTGGCATATCAGGATGGACCGAGCGAAGCAGGGAGAAAAGGGTGCGGAGATTATGGGAAGTGGATCTGCCCGCCACGAAGCCAGATTGGTCAGGCAGGACAATTCTAGTCATGAGCAGGGAGAGTCTCGTGGCGAGAACTTTGGCTAGGATCTTCACATCACAGTTTAGAAGGGAGAGTGGACGGTAAGAGTCACAAGAGGCGGGGTCCTTACCAGGCTTCAGGAGAGAGGTGATAACCACCTCGTGCATAGAGCGGGGTAACACCCCATCAGCTAACGATTCGGTGAAGACTTCGCTCAGCACGGGTGCCATTATATCAATATAAGCTTTGTAGAAGTCGGCCGGGATGCCATCGAGTCCCGGGGCCTTCCCGTTTTGAAGGGACATAATGGCTTTGCGCACCTCCTCGAGCTCGAAAGGTGCCGCAAGGAATTCTCTATCGCCATCGCTGAGCCAGCATAGCGCCACGTCGTTCATATAGTCAGCGTATGGAGCATCCGCCTCCGCCTTGGAAGTGTATAGTGTTGAATAGTGCTTCGTGAATGCAGCAAGTATCTCATCCGATTCTCTAGTGACGGCGCCGGTTTCATCAGCGAGCTCTAATATGATGTTGTGTGCTCGCGGTGGACGCGTGAGTGAGGCCAGTACTTTACCAGGCCTATCTCCTTCACAGTACTTTCGGGCCACCCAGTGTTTGCCCCGGTATTTCGCCTCCCTGGCAGCCACCTTCTCAAATTTGGATAGTGTGTCCCTAAAGGCTACCTGTAGGTGTGGGTCGCCCCCTGCCGCCATACGAAGCTCTAGTGCTCGCAGCTCTCCCTCTAATGTGGTGATGGTACGTAGAATGTCCCGCAGAACCCCATGGCTTTTAGATATGCAGAAACCCCTTATGGTGACCTTGAAAGCTTCCCATATGTGTTCCACTGATTCCACTGAGCCCTTGTTCCTAGGGAAGAAATCCCTAATCTCCTCGCCTAGCTCCGTGCGGAAAAGCTCATCAAGAAGTGTATCCAGGCTTAGTCTCCACTGCGGCCTCGGATTGTCCCACCCAGGAGTCCGGAACTGCAGGCTGACAGGGCTGTGATCTGAGTAGGTTCTGGGCAAATGGTCGACTCCTAAAAGTTCCTTAGTGATGCCCCGGGTTACCAAAAAGTAATCCAAGCGCGCCCAAGTCCCGGTGTGAGATGTAAAGTGTGTGCCCTCCCTTCCGTGGGGATGTAGTTGTCGCCAGGCATCAAACAGACCACCCTCCTCTACCACCCCCTCCAAAACCTCCCTCGCTCGGGGCTTGTAGGAGCTAACCCCATCCGCCCTATCCAGGGAGGGCGCCAGCGCCAGATTAAAATCTCCACCCCAGATGACATGTCGCGCCCCAATCGAGACAATTCTACCCCACAGCGTAGAAAAAAAGGCAGGTGAGTCTACATTCAGTGCATACATTGAGACAAATAAATAGATGTCATGTCCCACCCTCCCCCATAGCAAAACATACCTCCCCTCCCTGGCCGCCTCCTCCCCAATGTGGTGGAAAGGTACGCCACGGGCCACAAGTATAGCCACGCCTCTTGCATAGGATGAATAGGAGGAGAATACGCGGGCCCCTGCCCATTTTAGTCCAAACGGGGTGCTCTTGCGTATGGGCATGTGTGTCTCTTGCAGCATAGCTACCTGTATATGATGTCTATTTAAATAGGCAATAACATTCCTGCATTTCCGAGCATCGTTCAACCCCCGAACATTCCAAGAAAGACATGTCAATCGCGCAGTCGAGTTTACAGCAGCCATGGAAATAGTGACAGTAAAGAAGAATGGGCCCAAGTAGGCCAAACCATGGAGCCACACCTGCCCCCGGAGAGCCAAGTCCAACACCAAGCCAGTATAGATATGCACAGTTCAATCAATGGTAACCTTACGAAGTCCAATCCCCCCCCACCCACCCCAGCATCCCAATCATGCCAGCAGCAATAGGATCCCCAAAAACAACCCCCCCTCACTCCCCTCCCCCCCAACTCCTGGGTGGCAAACAGCCAAACAAACAATACGTCAATGGGGAATACCCAATAGGGGAACATCTGAAGGTGCGCGCTGCCACTATCCGGCCCATAGCTCCAATCTGTACCGCCCTCGGTGGAGGCTAGGGCCGAGAGAGCGGTCCTTGGTATACGTTACCACTGGGGTGTGATGTCCAGTAAATGTCCACACTCGTGTACCTCTCCATCGCCCAAATGGGAATAGTGACAGTAAAGAAGAATGGGCCCAAGTAGGCCAAACCATGGAGCCACACCTGCCCCCGGAGAGCCAAGTCCAACACCAAGCCAGTATAGATATGCACAGTTCAATCAATGGTAACCTTACGAAGTCCAATCCCCCCCCACCCACCCCAGCATCCCAATCATGCCAGCAGCCATAGGATCCCCAAAAACAACCCCCCCTCACTCCCCTCCCCCCCAACTCCTGGGTGGCAAACAGCCAAACAAACAATACGTCAATGGGGAATACCCAATAGGGGAACATCTGAAGGTGCGCGCTGCCACTATCCGGCCCATAGCTCCAATCTGTACCGCCCTCGGTGGAGGCTAGGGCCGAGAGAGCGGTCCTTGGTATACGTTACCACTGGGGTGCGATGTCCAGTAAATGTCCACACTCGTGTACCTCTCCATCGCCCAAATGGTGTGTCAGCGCCAACCAGCAGATAGGTACAATGTTATCATAGATCAAAGTTCATGAAGGCTATTAGTCTCCTTGGCGTTCTGGAGGTAGTTCATCATTCTCTAGTTCGTCCTCAGGTGCCTGGTCATCTCTGCGTGCTCTCCGGATCGATTTAAGGTAATCTTCGGCCTTCTGCGGGTTGGTGAAGAAGCGTTGCTTGCCCTGGTGAGTAATTCTCAGCTTCGCCGAGTATAAGAGTGCATAGTCTATTTGGGCCTCTCGTAGTTTCTTTTTCACTGGAAGGAATTTGCGCCGCTCATCCTGAACCATCGGTGTAAAGTCAGGGTAGATGGAAAATGTGATGCCTTCAAACCTCAGCGACCTTTGTGTCCGGGCTGCTCGGAGGGCCGTGTCGCGATCTCGATAATTCAGTAGTCGAGCAATTATGGGCCTCGGTGGTAGGCCAGGTTGGGGCATTGGTGCCAGCGAGCGATGGGCCCTCTCCACTATGAACTGGGATGAGAAAGCTTCCTCTCCGATTGAGCCCTTAAGCAATTTCTCCACATAGAGCTCCATTCTGCCTGTGGCAGTGGATTCCGGCACGTTAGTGATGCGAATGTTGTTCCGGCGGCTTCGTGCTTCCAAGTCCTCGTTCTTTGCCGCAATTATGCGGAGGAGGTTATCCATTCTTGCCAACTGAGTCGTGTGGGACGCGGCGGCGTCAGTATTGTCGGAAATTCTTTGTTCCGCAGTCGTGAGGCGTTCCTCGTGGCGGTCCACTTTGTGGACCAAGGCATCCAGTCGGGCCGTGACGCCGTCTACCTTCTCCACCACGGTAGCAAATCCTTGCCGCATTTCCTGTAGCAGATTGGTAATGTCCGTAGCAGGGGCAACAGGTGGGGCAGGCTGCGGGGGTGACTCACTGGGTCCCGGGCGCGTCTGCGTCGATGTATTGCCCTTGCGGGAGTTATCGAAGCTCAGTTTTGGCTGGCGAGTATCAGGTAGCCCCATGGCGGTGCCTCGAGGTAGGCGAGGGCCCAGCCAGAATAGGGAAGGTAGAGAGAGCCAAGTGGGCGATAAACAGCCAGCTGCGCGTCAGGAGGGCCACAGGTTCGAAGCTCTGTAGTGTCACGCAGCTTGTGCTACCAGCAGCGCCATGTGTCCGATGAATGTACAGAAGCAGCAGCCGCCCTCCTCGTCCTGGGCCCCTAGCAGTAGTCCCAGGCACCTGTCAGGTAGCGGGAACGTCGAGGCACCGGTCCCCCTGATGCACCGCAGGGCCAGACCCAGGGAAGCGCGCCCCACCAGACACCACCAGTCGCGATGCGACTCACCGGGTAGTATTTTTGATGTATGGCCGTCCGGTATCCCGGTTGTAGCCTCCGGCGTCTCCAGCGCTTGAAGGCCTCGTAGCGCCGTGCAGGCAGATAGTGCGGGAAGTGACAAGGGGAGCCTGCCAAGCTGTGGTCGCTCCGTCCCCCGGACGATGAAGCCGGCGGGCAGCTCCGCGCAGGACCGGGCCCGCTGCGCCACCAGGAGCAGGCACGGCAGCAGACGTCCCGGCAGGAGCAGTTCTCACTCTGCACCGGCAAGGCTTCGCCCGGGTGGTGAACTAACGCTGGGCCGCCACGTCCGTTCACTCTCCCCGCTTCTACCGCACTTCGGTCCGGAGAGGTAAAGCAGGCAAAGCAGGCAAGGCCGCAGTGCGGCCTGGGCACCTCGTGGCAAGCCCCGGGGTCGCGTAGCTGCGGCGGCCGGGCGCCCTCCTCAGTTAGCTCCAGGGCAGGCGCCGGGTAGATTTCAAGAGCCCGTATCTCCCGCCCTGAGAATCACAGCCGCCTCAAACTTCGTACGAGTGTGGGGATCAGTCTCTAGATGCAGGATCCGGTCTTTTGGTGGCGACACGGCACCCCGTGGCGTATGATCAATGCAGGATTAGTGACCAAGGAGCGGGAGCTGCAGAGCTAGGCAGCCATTCCGCAAGCGCGCCCTCTAGCGCCCCCCAGGTAACAAAGTATCTTCAGTCAGAGGAGCAACACTTTTCTGAGTTTGTAAGATATCTTTCAGATCGTTTCTGCATTCTGGCTGGAGAACAGTTGCTGGGATTCTGTTGCAGTGGCTCCCATGTATCCAGTGACGTCTGTTGGTGACAAGGACAGCATTTTGGGTTGCCAGCAACACGTGCTCAACGTTTTTCTTACGAGGTTCCAGATTCTTAGAACGCTAAAAGTTTCTTAGGACCACAAACTCTCCAGGTTGGAGACTATGGCCTGGACCCTCTGATTTGTCTGGAATAGCTTCACGCACCTGTTGAGGAATCAGAAAAAAAAATTCAGTCATGTTTCTAAGACAATCACTCAAAACAGGGTACTGTACTTCTTTAATCATATTTGGCTTGGGGGTCCCCATACATTCATAGGTCTACCAAAGACTATCTCATAGGGAAAAAGTCTAACCTTACTGTGTGGGATGAAACGAACAGATAATAACGCTAGGGCTAAAACATCTGGCCATTTAAGGCTCATTGTTGCTTGGATTTTAGCTAGCTTGAGTTTCAGGGTGGCATTGTATCTTTCTACCAAATCCGCTACATGAGGATAATTAGCAGCATGAAACGTCTGTTTTACCAGTAAACCTTTCAGTAGGTACTCTATTATCTGGCCAGTAAAGTGGAGCCATTGTCACTCCATAACATTCTACAAACCCCAAAACAAGGGAAGAATTATTTTAACAGAATTTTAGCTGTTGTCAAGGCTGTGTTGTCTTTGGTGGAATAGGCTTCTATCCACTTACTCAAAGAACAGACTACAACTAATACGTACTTTAGATTGTTACAGCGCTCCAATTGGATGTAGTCCATTCGGAGTGCTTCAAAGGGAACCTGACGTAGAGAAAACTGACAATGCACATCCTTCTCTCTCGTGTATATATAATATGAAAGGCTTTGCATAGTCTGGAGTGCCTAACACTGGAGGAGAACAAAGGGATGCACAAGTCTGCTGATATTCTTCCTAACATTCAGATCTCCATGGTAGAGGAGAGGAAGTGTCTTTAGTAACAAGAGACATAAGAGGTCTGGTGATAAGGGAGAAATTTGGGATCCACTGTCTACAGTAGTAAGTAATTCCAATGAGTGCCCTGACTTCTTTTTGTGTACTTGAGATAGTAGTCAGAGTGCGACCTTCCTTAGACAAGAGGTGACCTAAATAAGTGACCTCAGATTGACAATATTGCAGCTTATTCTTAGAGACTTTATGTCCCTTGACAGCAAGGTGCTGTAAAAGAGAGAGAGTGACCTCTTTTCAATGTTCAACTGTGTCTGCAGCTAGCAAACTGTCATTGACATATTGCACTTGTGTAACTCCGGGTGGCAAAAGAAGTTCATCCAACTGTCGCTTATGTGCCTGACTGTAAATGCTAGGGCTTTCTGTATAGCCTTGTGGAGCCCTACAAAATTAAAATGAGCGACCTCCTAATGAAAACCCAAAAAGATATCTACTGTTATCTTGTATAGGAATAGAGAAAAAGGCATGTTTGAGGTCGATAACAGAGAATACAGTTGCTGTAGATGGGATTAATGTCAACAAAGTCCTAATATCTGGGACAACAGGATATTGAGGGATCACTATTTTGTTGACCTCTCTCAAATCGATCACAAATCTGTAAATCTTATCCCCTGTTCCATCGCGCCATTTTAGAATGGGGAGAAAGGGGCTATTGAATATGTTAGAGGAAACTTCCTCAACAACTCCTGTACGTATCATGTCGTCAATGATAGATATGAATACATCCTCACCTTCTTTTGATATTTTACATTGTGGGAACCTTTGTAAGGAAGCATCCTCTATGACCTGCATATGTACTGGTGAAATGTCCATTCTTCCCACATCTGTGTCAGCAGTAGCCCAAACACATGAAGGGACAGAATCAAGATCTGAACATAAAGAAAAATTATATTGTTTAGGCAATGTCTTTACCTCAAAAATAACATGTACTCCAGACGGGGAACAATGTATAGTAGCATTGAAATATTTCAAAAGATCAAGTCCCATCAGATTATCTGGAGCATTAGGCAGAAGTAAAAAAGGGGCTGTAGTGATTACATTCTCAACCTTCAAAGGTAGTTTTTGGGACACAGGGCTAGGAGTTGGTGTTCCATTAAACCCTATCGATGTGGTCATTTGAACAGCCAAGCGTGTCCCAGGGACCAGTTTCTAAGATATTGCACTACATGCTGCCCCTGTATCCACTAAACATTTCTGATCCTGCCCAAGTATGGTGGCTGTTATATAGGGCCTTGACTGATCTAGAGGTATCCCAACTGGTCCTCCTTGTCCTACGCTGTCCTAGGCAAAATGTGTTCCCACAGTTTCCTCTGATTCCCAATCCTCCATAGAATATTGATTATTTCGTTGATCAAAATAATTTCCTGACCTATTTCTCTCTGGAGCTAGAACCTGCTGTGGCTGCTTTTGGGGAGCTGAAGTCCCTCAATGACTGTTCACTTGTCCCCTTCCTCTCCCCCCACCAGCTAAAACAGGGCATTCAGAATGCCAATGTCCTTTCTCTTTGCAATAAGCACACTGATCCAGCCCTAATGGAGTTTGTCTACGCGGTGACCCTACTGGAGGGACTTGTCTATAATTCTGACCATAATTTTGGCCCTGGGCTCGACCTTGGGGTCCACAGGCCTGAACAACCATCAGCTTAGTTTTCAATTCTTTTAGTTTTCCTTCTTTTCGTTCTTGCTCAGTGGTAACCTTATTCTGGTAATACTGAGCTATATCTAATATAGCTTTCGTAGTCACTGAAGCCCATGTGCTCTCAGAGTTCTTTAGGCGAACCGATATCTCAGGAACCAAATTTCCCACAAATCTATCTACAAATAAATGTGCACCTGTAGGTATAGATGTATCTTGCCCACTAAAATCATGGAACACTTCCTCAAAGCATGTAAAGAAATCAGGGACGGACTCTCCCTGTTTTTGTTTACTGGCAGTAAGGAGTGCCCAATCTATTTTCCTAGCTGGAACCATCTTTTTTTATGTAAGTAAGTATGTTACCAGGAAGATCCATTATGAGCTGACTAGGTTTCTGACCCGGTTTCCTATCTCTATCAGCTGCTATTATGGCAGCCCTATCTCCTGCTAAATCAACAGCATGATCCTGTTTCCGGGTAAGTTGCCCCATATCTGGCGGCAGGATCACACCAAAAAAACATATCGATATCCGCTAAAGTCATGATACAAGAATCAATGGCTGCCTGTACATCATCATAAAATCCTCTATGATTTTTATGTATGTCTTGGTAGGGAGGCTTTTTAAGGGAGTACATATGTTCTTTTCCAGGGCGTATATATACAATTATACAAACAATTAGCTCTAGCATCAGAACTATTTGGCTCATCATTATCTGCATTCCCTCTTCCGGGAATGAACTGTGGCGCAGCTTCCCTCATAGGTCTTATTAGGAGAGAGGAAGAGAGTTCATTACGATATCCAATTATCCTTGCTATGGCAGCATTAACTCTACTCACAGGAAAGGCCCCTATCTGACATTGTCGATTAATAGCTCTAACATCATCTCGGCCATTCTGTTCTGTAGTTATTTCCCATTGAACCATAAATTTATGAGAAAGCTTAATTATGAGACAAAGGAGGTCACCTTCAGAAAAATCCTGTATCTGATCGATCATTTCTCTTACCTCCATTTCTAGATCACTCACCAATTTAATACCATCAATCTTATTGCATCCTGACAAAACTGAGGTACAGTAGAGGGAAGAACTCGAGGGGTCAGAACAGATGTAGGAAGTACGGGATCATCAGTCATTTGAGATGCAGTGGCCAGAGGTGGAGGTGCAGAGGCCTTTAATGGAGGTGCAGTAGCCTGGGTTGGAGGGGGTAAGGAATGTACCGGTCCTGGTTGAAAAATAGGGAGCTGGTCAACAGCGTGCATATGAGGGGAAGCCGGGGTTACACGGGGGCGACATTTGGTGGTCCAGGGGGAAGAGGTGTTAACATTACATATGGGGGCAGGGTTGTTCTATTAACAACCCATCAATATCTGAGTCCACATCTTCTTGGTGGACCTGAACTGCTACGGTTGGTCTAACTATATATTCTTTATATGTTAGTAATCTGTGCTCTCTATCTAAACATTACTTTTTCTCCTGAACTTCCATAAGTTTCAACTCCTTATAATTCTGATACTCAGTTTTCCTTTCCTGCTCCCTTTGTACCTTCTCTTCCTTGAGCAGCTGTTTCTTCACTTGTTTTCTCCACATAAGCAATCTGTCAAGCATTGCCGGCCTAACTTCCTTTAAAAACAATAGTTTCTCTAAATACTCGAGTTTGTGAGTGTTAGACTAGGCATCTTTTAGCATGTTTCCCCTGAGTTTTTGCTTTCTGCCCTCCGGGTTTTGACTCTGTTTTTGCTGATATAACATTTCTGTGCACTTTTCGCACTGCTGGTCAGTGGTAAAACGCTGGTGCTCCTGTGGTAATTGTGTTATGATTGGATGTGTGACTAACTTGTCAGTCTCCTGTAACGAGCACTGCGGGTGCCCGGGCTTGTGAGTCCACTGCTACTCGTCGGCATGCAGCATGGATTGTGCCACCCACGTACGTAGCCCGAGAAAGGTATAAGTGAAGGAAGTTTGGTAGGCCTGAACTCAGGGTCTAAAGACGCAGCCTTTAGCGAGGGTGCCCTTTTCATTCTGAGTACATAAAGGCCACTGTTAGAAAGTGGGTATTGTTTTTCTCGGTCATCCCGTGTGCCTCTGCTGGAATGTGGATTGCCTGTCTGGTTTTTAGACGACAGTTTGCTAGGGAGCAGGATGGCTACCAATAGTCTAGGTAGGTCAGAAAGGGTTAAATAGACCTGGGTTATGACTGGGAAGAGGGAGGAGATTTCCTTTCACCTCAAAGGGCCTGGTCTGCCTCTGACAAAGCCGTCTCCACCTCCTGCCAAGAATTCACGCCAGAGAGGGCCCAACTGGTTCTCGACGGACACCGACACCCTCTGCCTGGCAGATCAAAGGATTTTTGTGTACAAATGCTGGGTCCCAGACCCCTGAACTTTAGGGCTCATCTGGATCACGAAGACTGCAGAGAAGAAGAGCCGGAGAGACTGCTGAAAGGAACGACCGCTTCGCTACATGCTTTGCTGGGCTGACCTGCAGTGGCTGCTTCTATCTTGGGCAGTGAAAGGCCTGGACTGGACTTTCTGCAACCAAATTGGTGAGACTCTCCAAGGGGTTGAGGTAGAGCTTTCCCCCTGTTCCCGAAGTCTCAGGAGCAGCAAAGATTCAGGTTCTTCGACCCGCAGCACTGGGGACTGTGTGTTTTGTGCTGCCACCCGAAAAACGCCAACCGACGATGTCTACGACCACCCTGCCGCACCCGTGTCCTGAAGTCACAGCAAAGGGTACTGCCGCAACGCCGCACCGCGACCCTGGTCTCACAGACGACGTCTGCTGATGCCTTCACCGAGCCGCTGCTCGCACTGTGACCTGTGGGCACCGCACTCTGCACCGCCTGGTTTCACGCCGAAGCTTTGGCACCACAGACGGCACTGCCGCCCTGCCCCACCACGACCCTGGTCTCATCGACGATGCCTGATGACGCCAACACTGAGCTGCTGCTTGCATCGCGACCTATGGGCCCGCATACTGCACCTCCTCACCACACGACAATGCCATGGCCTTCCTGACGCCACCACTTCCTGCCGAAATCGATGCCACTGCCTGCACAGTGGTTCTGGGGCACCGCTCATAAGTTACACGACGCCCCGCCCTCATCCCACACCGTAGCCTTGGCCTACCGACGCCGGCACCATCAACTCCATTTCGTCAGCCAACGACAACGCCGATGCTTGCACCGTGACCTGCTAGCACCCTGATGATCACCTCCTCCATCTTGCACCATGACACTGGTCTCACCAATGACGCATCCGCCGTCGCCACTGCTCGCACCGCGACCTGGGGGCACTGCACGCCGTACCGCTGCGCATTACACCGCAGCACCCAATGCCAGTTGGCGCAGCACTCCGGATCTGATGAGAAAGGAGCTCGACCTGCAACACGAGTGAGTTCAAGGGCCCCATTGCCCTTCATCTCTGAAAGGTACTGTTTGCGGGTCTTCCCGACCCCGTAGTCAGCCAGAACTGTTTTAGGATTTGTTGTTCACCACATCGTGATAGCCCCGGACTGAGCTATCGACATCAAGGAACTATTTTTAAAGCATATTTTGATAAGTGATGATTTTGAGTATAGTATTGTGGATGTTTATCATATTTTGTCTTGTCTTAACCCCTTCAGCGAGGCGCGAATTTTCGCGCTGTGCTGAAGGTTCTAAGAAACGGGCGTGGCCTTGACGGAACGGTTCCGTCATAAGCACAGCCCAACCCGCGCTCATGACGGAACCGCTCCGTCATAAGCACCGATTTGGTGAAGTATATAAAAATTGGATATTTTTCTAAACTGGTGTGGTGTCCTTCTGTAGTTCGTACACTGTTTGACTGTTGGTTATGTGCAAATGCTTTACACACTGCCTCTAAGATAAGCCTGGCTGCTCGCGCCAAGCTACCAAGGGGGTCAGCAGGGGTTATTTTAGAAGTGTAATTCCCTTATCCTGACTAGAGTGGTGGTTTCTGCCTCGCTTTGGCGCAAACCTGAGCTACAAACAAATGGAGGAGTGCCCCCTGAGTGTATCTAATACCCCTATTCAGTAGGGTGTCTAGGTGCATGCCTTGCAACCCAATCTGGGACAACCTTTGTCCTTAGAAGACCCCTCACTCACCAACCTAGTTGGTGACATGCTTCATCATCGGGGTCCCACCCGAACAGCCGAATTCCTTCCGGGTGTGCTTCGACACCTGACTACAGTGGAGCTGGTTTCTTTGATTTTATATGTGCTAGGAGTTTAAGGGAGTGATTTAAAAGTTGTCACAATACTACTCACTCGTAGAATTTATTCTGGAGTGATTGGACAACGGATAAAATAATGTGAGACACCTTTGCCTAATTAGGTAAGCTGTGGTGTCGAAAGAAGTCGTGTAGTAATTATAAAAATATACATAAAGGTCTGCATGTTTCAACCTTCGTGTAGTTTATGAGGTTTTCGTCAGGACCAGTGTAGTGTAGACTGGGTGGTATACACACGCTAAGGTGTACCCTGCCCTCGCCTACTCAAATATCCAAATCACAAAATTATAATTTGTTTCAAAAGTGTGTTCTTCTCCACGATATCGGGAAAAAACCTGTGGGAAAAAAAGGGGGATGTGGTTGGGACACCTTACCATTGTACATACAGACATGACAAATAAATTTCACGGTCCACCTTGTGTATGGAAACCATGTCGTGGAGGTTTTTCATTCTATGAGTCATAGATAACGCAGACATATGTGCTGTTGTGTAACAGACATAGCCTGCCATCAGGATTATTACAACCCACTCGTGACTGTACAGCGTGTGAACTGATGCACATGCGTCACCATTCAAGAATATATGCGTGGGTCACATGTGAGCTTATTCACGTGTATCGTCATTCGAGATTGACGGTATGTGAGTGGGTGTCTAACCTCGAAATTGAACGTGGCGTGACATAGCAGAAATGCTGACACGCGTCTACTAGTCTAAAAACAACGTTGTTAAAAACACTCGCAAGACACACACAGGATCTACGATCCCAATAGACAAAAAAACATATAATATAGCGTGCGAGAAAAGGAGAGACTAGTGGGGTGAAAGGATCCCCTCTTACTAGAAGCACTCACATTTCGGGCTTCATGGGCGTCCCCGTTCCTGCGGTCAATCACTGCCACCATCTGGAAGGAAGCAGGGGGCGTTAGTTAAGTACGATGCGGCTCCGTCGAGCCCTATCTGCAGGGAGCCGGGGGAAGACTTACTTGTGGAGTGAGGAACTCGGCAAGTCGCCTAGCAGTAAACCTGTCGGGAGCCCTGTAGATGTGGTTTACGGGCTCCGAAGGTTGGATTAAGGGATTTCTGCATTTCCGGGTAGGGGCGGTCCTTAGTCACATGGGCAAGGGTTGCCGAGGCAACCATGCTCACGTGGGACGCGGTTCCCTGCGTAGCCGCTGATGGCTGGGTATGTTGGTAAGCGCCTGAGAACAAGTGTAAAGTTAAGTTAAAGCAGTGCGCTAAAAGAAACAGATGCGCTGAAAGAAAACGGTGACAAACAAGTCCTAAGATTAGACGTTCGCTAAGCTGGACGGTTAAAATTAAGTTAAAGGAATGCTAATAGAGAAATGTAAATGCCAAGTCTTGACATTAGACATTCGCCAAGTAGGACGGCATGGTTCATTTACGAAGGGCCAGAATCTCAGCAAGTGACCTGATTGTTCAGCAGATACACGGCAAAGACAGTGGTACTTGAGTACATGTACATCGATTCACCCAATCATCATTTGCAATCCAGGTGACACAGACCGTCGTGATCAGTGGCAACATCACGACATGGCTCGCAGTATAAGGGAACCCAAAAGGAATGTATCTTGGTAGTGGCTAGATTAGACAACGGTATATGTTGTGTCTAGATAAAGTCCATCGTCATCTTTGTTGGACCCTGGCTGTCTGAAAAGTTATCTTGAAAGAACTGAGTTCCACGGAATGTTATCATTCAGGCCGTTTTTTTGGGTAGACATTCTATAAATCCAACGTTGTTCCTTTTCGAAAAGTCGTTGTGGTAACCTGTCCCCTGTGTTCAGTTGTTCGATGACAGTCCATCTCATGTCGTTGGGAGTGTGATTCTGTGTTAGGTAGTGATCGGTCAACTTTGTCATTGATTTCTTGCATCTAATTGTGCTTCTGTGCTCGCATATTCGCTGTTTTACCTTCCTGCTGGTAATTCTATATAACGGAGGCTACATTTGTGCTGTTGCAGTTAGTATGGGACCGAATCGTCCATACTTTTCCGGGTTCTAGAGATAGAGTCTTAGTGTTCTCAGTCAAGTGACACACGCTGCAGTTGCCACATTTGTAGTGGCCGGTAATATTTGGTAGGCCCCAGGCGTTAAGGACTGTGGAAGGTTGAGTATCTGTATTCTTGGCTCTCGTGTTGACCACAGTGTCTCTTATGCTCCTAGTCCGTTTAAAGGAAAACATGGGCTTATCCCATTTCAAATTGCCAGTGTTGAGAACCTGCCAGTGTTTATTGATAGATTTTGTAACACTGTTAGATTCAGTGCTATAAGTGGTCACACAGGTCAGTGGTATGTCATTGTTGTTCTTTATTACATCCTCCAACAGTGCTTCACGCGTCTGGTTGCGTGCTCGCTTCTGACATTTATTGAGGATTCTCGTAGGGTAGCCCCTTGTTTCCAATTTTGATATAAGATCCCTGGCTTGTTCACGGTAATAGGTGATCTTACTGCAGTTCCTGCGAACTCTCACGTACTGCCCATAGGGGAGATTTCCTCTCAGAGATCTGGGATGGAAGCTCTCAAACCTCAGCAAGTTGTTCTTGGCCGTTGATTTGTAATGCGTTTTTGTGTGAAGTCGTCCATTGTCTTTGCTGATGACGAGGTCCAGAAAGATCATGGTTGTTGGATCTTTTGTGTAGGTGAATCTTAGATTTTGGACCCGGGTATTTAGCCAGTCAAAGAAGGAGGTTAAAGTGGTTTTTGGTTCCTGCCAGATAGCGAGGAAATCGTCAATATAACGTTTCCAAAACGTTATATGTGCTCGGAAAGGGTTTTGATGATTGAGGATGAACTTCGACTCGAAGTCAAATACATAAAGTCCGGCCACACTGGGGGCAAAAGTGCTGCCCATAGAGGTACCCCCAGTTTGGAGGTATAGGGTCCCTTCGAACTCGAAGAAGTTCATTTTTAGGGCCAATCTTGCACATTCTAGAATAAAAGTTTTGGGTGTCCTGTGTGTCCATTCTTCTTTATCAAGTGCTTTTTCTTGGACTCTGAGTGTCATCTTGGGGTATACCTGTGTACAGGCTTTCTATATGGAAGCTAACAAGTAGAGTATTTTCATTGACCTCGATCTGGTCAAGTAGTTGAAGAAGACTCTTGGTATCCTGAAGGTAAGTTGTTGTTTTTTTGGACCAATGGTTTCAGGAAAGCATCGCAGAAGCGAGAAAGTGGTTCCAGAAGTGAGCCTATTCTGGAAACTATAGGTCTCCCTGGGGGTGGATGTTTGTTTTTGTGCATTTTGGGGAGGGTACAAAAGTATGGTATTTTACCCTCACTATTGCATAAATAGTCTGCCTCCTGTTTTAAGATGAATCCCATTGTTTCACCATGATCGGTTAGAGATTTTATTTCGTTTTTCAATTCCTGTGTAGGATCACACGGTAATTTGCGGTAGTTGTTCTCGTCCGCTAGTAGTCTTAGGCACTCATTCTGTTACATTGACCTGTCTTGTATAACCACGCCTCCACCTTTGTCTGCTGGTTTTATTATGATTGTGGTGCACTTTTTCAGATCCTCCAAGGCCATTCTTTCTTGTCTGCGAAGGTTAGTGAATGGTTTGGATGGTTGAAGCTTCTCAATGTCATTGAACCTGAGCTAGCCAAAAATCCCATTTCTAACATTGAGGGTCCATGGTTCCTTCTAGTGGCCATTGTAATTGGGGATCCCCTTTTGTATATATGTTCCATAATGTACTATACATGATGGGACAAATACCATATTTGATGTACATCTCACAATTCGGCGTACCTTCTGGTGGCGCCGGCTGTCTTGCTTCCAAAATGCTCTGCTTATCGCAGCAGCCACCACAAAACCTCCAAAGGGTGCTAAACACAGGCATGTTATATTAGATATAAAAAATTAATAAACTGAGCGAATAAAAAAAATATTCTCAGATTACCTGCAAAAGAATGTTAGCCAACACAAATAACAAGTTTCAAAACAGATTCCTAATCTTCAAAAACACCAAGCAGATTCCGAAAGGATATCAACAAAATACCAAGTCAAGCAAATACCAAATAAATCCTAACCAAATTAATAAATGACCCGGTTCAGTAAAGATTTACCTCATGTGGAGTCTTTCACTCCCACTTGTCGATCCACCCTGATTCAAAAATGACCGAGCAAGGGCCCCAGTCAAGGCCATCAGTCACCAGGAAGATCAGAGTCGGAGAGCTAAAAAATCACCTTGGACCACGAGCAACTCTAATCTCTTCAGGTGGTGCGCCCCTCAGCACAGTTCGTCTTACTGACCCAATCTCCTGATCCGACTGCAAGTCATAGATGGGGCCCCGCATTCGGGTGCCAATTTGTGGAGCAGATTAATTCTATTCTGTTGGTGCAGGGTCACTACTCTTGCCAAGTAAGGAGGAATGGACACAGGCGCAAAGTCAAACCATAGGTCATTTATTAAGCATCCATGTCTGGGTCTCCATCCAACTAGCACCATGGAGATACTCAAGGAGAGAGATCATGCTTGAACGATGGTTACATAGGTTTTTATAGGAAAGATCACACACAAGAAACGCCCAAGGGTAAATAGAGCTCTGGGGAAAACACACAAATGAGACAATCGGTAAGAATCAACAACCTTGGTGCATTGTGTAACTGTTGCGTCCTGAAGCTGCATGACAAGATAGGCTATCTGAGCAAACTTTATCTAAGATTTTACCATTGTTTACAAACCCCACGAAACCCACAGGGCAGACATCAGCTGTTCTTTTGTGCTGACTTTGCATGTTTACGCAGCCTACAATGTCTCAATTTAGATTTGTTGCCTAATGTTTATGCTGGTGTGGTGTCAAGGATAGAGCCAGGCTGAAAACAGGACAGAGGCGAGCATGGATGAGGCACAGCTTTGCACCCTCAGCTAATCTGATTTACCAGTAGCCAGCTGTCAGGTCAAATGTGCTCAGAAACTTGGCTGAGGCCAAAGTATCTATAAGTTCATCTGTCCTGGGTATTAGATGGGCATCAGTCTTAGTGACTCCATTGAGACCCCTGTAGTCAACACAGAACCTCCTCTCTCTCTTGCCATTCGGGGTGTGAGTTTTTGGTACCAAGACTACTGGGCTAGCCCAAGGGCTATCTGAGGGCTCAATTACTCCCAAATCCAACATTTTCTGTAAATCTTACTTTTTACAGACAGACTGTCACCTGTGTCCACTTCATGAGTGCACCAGGTAGTCTGACTTGGAGTAAGTGAAAACATATGTCTGAACTGATTCAGGACTTGCCTACAATTCGTTTGCTGCTGGCCACTGAGGCTGCCTGCCAAGGCTATACTATCAACTAAACCATCATCAGGGTTCGGTGAAAGCAGGTCAGGGGGTAGATCACTCTCTTCCTCCTGCCCCTCATCAGTAGCCATGAGCAAGCCCATAACTGCCCTGTCAACATAGGGGTTGAGCCCGTTCACATGGGGGCTCCTGGTAGTTCAAAGGTCCCCCAGGTAGGTAACCTCTCCCTTCTGCTCAATAATTGTATGAGGGCCACTCCACTTGTCTTGGAGGACTGCTGGAGCCACAGGCTCCAACACCCATACTGTCCTGGCTGATAAACAGTCAACACAGCCTTTTGGTCATGCAAGGCCTTTTGCAATTCCTGGCTAGACTTAAGGTTTTTTGATGCCTTCTTCATATACTCAGCAATCCTGGAGCGGAGACCAAGTACATAGTCCATAATATCATGTTTAGGGGGTTTGAGAGGTAACTCCCATCCCTCCTTCACTACATATAAAGGACCCCTAAATGGATGTCCAAATATAAATTCAATAGGGCTGTAACCAACCCCCTTCTGAGGATCCTCTTTGTAGGCAAAGAGAAGGCAGGGCAAAAGAATGTCCCATCTATGCCTGAGCTTTTCAAGGAGACCTTTAATCATGCCCTTGTTTTGTTGAATCTCTCAACTAACCCATTGCATTGTGGGTGATAAAGGGTGATACATTTTTAATTTATTCCACACCCCTTCCACATAGCAGTCAAGTAACCAGACATAAAGTTTGCATCTCTGTCTGATACTACCTCTTTAGGGATACCCATTCTGGAAATTTTTCCCAGAATGGCTCTAGCCACAACAGGAGCTGTTGTAGTCCTAAGAGGAATTGCCTCTGGATATCTAGTGGCATGGTCCACCGCCCCACTAGTATGAATCTGTGCCCAAATGCAGTTTGAGGATCCATGGGGCCAACAATGTCAATCCCAACCCTCTCAAATGGAACCCCCACCACCGGTAGTGGTATCAGGGGGGCCTTTGTAGCACCACTTTCCTCACTACTGGCTTGACAAGTGATACAGGGGCGACTAAACTCCTTTGTGTCCTCTGACATATGTGGCCAATGAAAGTGAGGAACAAGTCTGTCCCAAGTCTTGTTTTGGCCTAAGTGTCTTGCTAATGGGATATCATGTGCCAGTGTTAATAGGAAGCCCCCAAACTTCAGAGGTATAACCAACCTCCTGGTAGCACCAGGTTTGGGGTCTCTACCCTCTGAGTATAAGAGTCTATCATCCCAGTAGATCCTCTGGGACCCACTGGCACTCCCAGCAGCCTCAGCAGCTGCTTGCTGTCTGAGGGGTTCAAGAGAGGGGCAGCTCAGCTGCTCCTGGTTCAGATCTGCTCTGGAAGGGCCCCCTGTCCCTAAGAACTCAACCTGATCAGGTTCAAGTTCCTCTGAGACAGTTCCTTCCTCAGGACTAAGATCATCTCCCTCAAGAGACTGATCTGTATTCTGAGGCAGGGCGGAAGACACTGCTTTACCCTTACTGCTCCTTCTCTTGGACGGCACCTAGTCCATTATTCCAGGATCAAGGGCCTGTTCAGTGGAAGACATTTTTGCCTGTGACCTAGTCATGGCAAACACATCTGTAGGGATGCCCAGCATTTCTGCATGTGTCCTGAGTTCCACTTTAGCCCAGGCTGAAGTTTCCAATTGATTGCCCAATAAGCATTCAATAGAGATTTCTGTACTTACCACAACCTTCTTAGGGTCAGTTACCCCTCCCCATGTGAAATTATCTACTGCCTAGGAATGGTCTGTCCTGACATTGCTTGCATTGGTCACTTGGTACATCTCACCAAGTATGATCTGTTCAGGGCCCACAAGATCTTTTGTCACCATTTTGACACTTGCATCTGTGTCCCTGCATTCCACAGCCTCCTTATCATTGATCAAAGTCTGCTGTTTGTATTTGCCCAGATTACTCGGACTGACAAATAAGGAGGCAATATCCATGCCCCATCACAGACCAACACAGCTTGAGTTGGAATTCTGACTAGGCCAGAATCCATCTCAGATCCCAGGGTAACCCTACTATACCCTTGTTCTGTGTACCACCACTTTGAACTGAGCTAGGGGGAACAGTTGCCTTAGGGGCAGTGGTGGCTGGAGTAGATTCCTTGGCCCTTGGACAATCAGCATCATTTTTCCACTGGGTTTTCTGTTTACAAATACAACACCAATTTGTGTTTGCCTTTACCCTTGTTTGATTGTGACTCCCCACCAGATGAAGACTTTTGAGGCCCTTGTTAAGACATCTGGTTTTACCTTTCTCCCCACCCTTATCTGTGGTTTTAGAATCTTGCTTCTTAGAGTCACCACCTTGGTTCTGAGCTTTCTGATTCACACTGGTTCTGACCCATTTGTCTGCCTTCTTTCCCAATTATTGGGGAGGGGTTAGATCAGAGTCCACCAGGTGCTGATGCAACAACTGATTTTGACAATTATTAAGGATCTGCTCCCTCATAATTAAATTGTACAATCCTTTAAAATCACATACTTTACTGCCAAGTAACCAGCCTTCCAGAACCCTAGTAGCACAATTTACAAAGTCAAACCAGTCCTGGGTCTGTGTCTTCTGGGTGTCTCTGAACGTAATCCTGTATCTAAAGATACACAAAGGAGTTGTTGTTCTTGTGGGCTAATGCGGATACCTTCAACTCACACAGGTTATTGACCATTTTTGTGGAATATTGCGATTTGGACTATAATATTTTGCTAACATAATTTGGGACTACATACTAAGAGGGAGTCACATACAATCTAAGGCAGGCCTCTTTACATATATGTTTACACTCTCTTGACGATGTGGTTATTACAGTGCGGACAGTCATTAGGAGTCGGTCACCTGATGATTGTAATAAATTATTAGATTTTGTTCGATTGAACCCGTTGTCCCCCCGATTGTGAGATTTTTTTGTTTACTGTTCTCTTCTAGATTTTTGAACCGAAATGGTGAGATTTATGCCCAATACGTTATAATAAGAACATTTTCGTGACCCGCCTGATTTTTGGATATATAACATATATGGTTATATCAAGGATTTACCGACCAATGGTGAATAAAATAAGAACGGTATGTTCCTCTTTTTTATGTTTAAATCATGGATTAAGGATTGTTGCAATAATTTTGTTATAGAACTGGGATGTCAAATGACATTTTGGATGTATGGTCAGAATACGTTAAGATTAATATCGATACATCAGGTCATAAGAGTCTTTGATCAATGGTATCTTGAGATTTTTATAAAAGTATAAGGTGGTGAGGTTATGGCCCTCAAAAAAGCCAATGGATAATGCACATTTCTATGTTGTGATGTATTTTATGTATTTGTATATATTGGTCTTTTTGTGTGTATTTTTGTATTGTTTTTAAATTGATGTTACATCTTGTGTCTAGGTATGTTCTAACATTACAGCCCTGAAGAAGTTCTGTTGTACAGAACGAAAAGCGTCGGCTGATTGTGTTATATAAACATAAGAAAATAAAAGCGCCAGACCAAATTTTGGGACAATTATACTTTACTCTGCTGTGGGAGTGGTGCCCTTGGACAGGGGGTATCTTTGGACTGGCACAAGAAATTCATTTTCTCTTTAATATTGATTGGTCTGTACATATTTGGAGGTTGGTGCTGTTTTTTGTTTGTCTGGTCCACTGTCTGGTTTTGGGTATTTACAGTTTCTTTGGACCACAAAAGCACAACTCGGACCAGTGACTTTACAACTTATCATGTGCAATTGACTTTGTGAGTGCAGAATATCTTGTTTATTACCATACTGTTCTGAAATGTCTAAATTTAACGACAAAAGAGAGGAAATTGCCATGAGGCTATTTGGCATAAGTCAACCTAGTGGTTCTGCTGCCAAAAAAGATAGTACTTTGGAGGGATTATGTACAAAGTTTTCGAAATTGGAAAGATTGAAAAAGCAGGAAATGTCTCGCTGTTGGGACGGGGTAACACTAAAAAAATATCTTGGTAATGAGAAAATACCCTGTGGGCTATGTATACTTATCTTCCCAATCTTTGAGGATCTGGACGAGGACGGGCTCAAAGATTGGGAAGATAACCTACAGCAGGCACCATGATGTGTATATTAATAAGACATTCTGAGAAAAAAGTGGCCAGTTTGAAACAGGAAATTGTTGATTTGGAACGCAAGATTGTTCATATCTCAAAGAAGTGATAAAGGAAAATCACGAGATATTTGACGGAGTGATTGAAGCCCACCAGATCTACCTGAGAGATAAAAAACTCAGGAAGATTAAAAGAGACGATAATGATGACAAAACTGGGCGTATATACACCTTTGCCCATAAGTTTGATAATGTCAAGCCCGCAGGGGAGGGTAAGAGACTAAGGGAGGAATCAAGTGAATCCCTATCGGTGAGCAGTAGTTCTATCTCCTCTGTGGACAGTACTACCTCTCAAGATGGGAGGGTTATGACAGCTACCTCACCAGGCATGCGGAGTTTTTTATTGGAAATGGAGAGGATCAGGTTGGGAAACAAACAAGTCAAAAGAGACGCAAAATAAGGAGGGGAGGAAAGAGGTGGAAGAACAAAGGGAGTAAGGAAGGAAACCACACATGCAATTGACACTCGGTCCAAGAAACTGAAGTACACATTCCCAGAAAGACATAGTCCAGAGTGCATGAACTGTTGTGAATTTGTCTGATCGGTCTCTAACGGAGGTTGAGATTAAGGTACTACAAAAGGGATTGAATTTTTGTCCTTCACAGTTGGGGGATCCAGTAGAAATGATGGTGGATCTCTACAAGTTTGTTTGTTTGCTAAAATAAAAGATAATTTTCATGATAACCCCTTGAATAAGCCTCCGAGTGTAAATTCTTCCTCCATAATTACTACTCATACTGTGTCGGATTTATTAAATGTGCAAATGCTTCTTTTCATTAGCGATGATGATCATCACTCTTTACAGGATTTGAGGGAGAATTTGAACATCAGGGAGGACTTTGAAATAACTAGTGGACTCAAACCCCGATCCAAATTTATACCTACTAATGTACATAGAAATATAGACATCTTTAAAGACAGGGTAACCAAAGATCTGTACAACATGGTAGACTCTCCCAACAAGTACACGCAACACAAACAAAACTTAACTAAGGAAGAAAAGTCAGCTTTGGACACTGTCAGGATCAAGGAAGCTGACAAGTGAGGGAAAGTAGTTGTTATGAATACCATGGATTACAACAAAGAGATAAATAGACAGCTGGATGACACTATCTGTTATCAGCGAATAAGTGACAGCCCTATTCCCTCCCTTGTCAACTACATCAATGCTAAGATACATGGATGGGGGATGGGGTGAGATTGGACTACTATCGGAAGAAGAGTTTAGATATTTGAAGGTCTAAAACCCATTGGCACCATGTATCTACATTCTTCCAAAAATTCTTAAAGCAGGTAGATTCCACCCTGGACGCCCAATAATCTCTGGTATTGATTCTCCCACTGAGCGACTATCACAGTATGTGGATGGTTTTCTGCAACCCTTTGTTATAAACCTACCTGCTTATATACAGGACTCCTGGAACATTCTTGGCAAATTTGAGGGTCTAGCATGGTCGGATGATTTGATATTCATCACCATGGACGTGACCGGGTTATATACCTGTATTCTTAAACACTTTGGACACATGGCGGTCAGCACCTTTTTGGCCACCCGCACTGCAGATCATGTTGAACACAACAAAATGTTTATAGACATGATCAGCATCATTTTATCACAAAATTGTTTTCTACACTGTGGCACGTGGTACCACCAGACCCAGGGTACCGTGATGGGAAGCAGATTTGCTTTCTCGTACACTCGAATTTTCATGGGTTGGTGGGAGAAGGAACATGCGTGGGGTGTATATGCCTCCCCCTGGATGGACATGATTGCCTTCTGGGGAAGATATTTTGATGATATTATCATGTTATGGTATGGGACCTCCAGCCAACTCATGGAATACCATACGTTCTTAAATAACAACCCTCATAACGTTCAACTGACCATCAAGTATAGTAAAGAGAGTATTGCATTTTTGGGTATTTTATTTTACATTGATGAGGGCACGATCCAAAGTTCTCTTTACCAGAAGTCCACATCATGTAACAGTACATTACATGCCTCAAGCGCACACCCCAGCTCGGTCATCAGAAATATCCCATTTGGCGAAATGGTGCGGGTACGTTGCAATTGTAGCACAAATGACAAATTTAGGGAAAACATCAATGATGTGAAGGAAAGATTTAGACAAAGGGCGTATGGTGAAGATATCCTGAGAAATGCTGATCTGAGAATTCAGAATGTGACTAGAACAAGTACATTGGACAAAAACAAGCAGTCGAAGGTTAAGAACAAGAAAGCCTCATGTTTGCCCTTTACCTCTGTCACCTTTGGGTCACAAGAATGGAAGGAGCCAACACTGGAGGGGAACGTTTTAACTCTTTTATTGAGTTATTACACAAAAGGTTCGTGACAATCAAGTTACAACAAGGTTCCAGGATCCTTTCTTTGTGGCGTCGGCTTCAGTCCCTGGGGCGGAGGTCCGGGGTTTGCCAGGACATGTAGGGAAAAATAAAAGAAAACAACGCAGCTTTTAGGTACTGGTCACTTGGTTTTGAATAGGCAGGGGGAAGGGGAGTGAGGGGGATAGCCAGAACCACCACCAACAACTATGAAATCCCGTGAATGGTGCTCGAGAGCTGCGGTGCCCGGGCGTTCCCTCCCGTCTCCTAACCGGTCCCGCCCTTCTTAGTCCTGAACAGAGAATCCAAACGAGCACGCACCTGGGAAAGCCACGCGGCCTCCTTCGCGTGGCTGGGCGATACGCTGTACCATTGGCCTTCTGGTGTTTCAGTTGCCGGTGACTGCTTCTCTGGTTCCGTCCTGACGCCTTCTCTACTCCCTGTGTCGGGTCTCGCGAAGGGCTCCGCCGCCTTGGTCCCGGCTCCTGCTTCGGTCGCGATGGTCTCGGTTTCCTTGCTCCAGCTCGCGTTCTTCTCCTGGCGTTGCACGTCTTCTTCCCACGACGAGTCTGCCACCCGAGACACGGCGTCTTCCGGGTCCTCCCTCAAATGACGCAAGGCCTAACCGGACAGGCCCACAAAGTCAGGTGGTCCAGAGGCGAGGCCGTCACCAAGAGAGCAAGGGCTGTTCTTAAAGGGCCCGTAGCAGTCCGCCTGTAGGTAAGACGGAGAATCAGGCATCTCAGTCTGGGCCAAGCAAGGGACACCCTGACACACCCCCCCCGCCCCCAGACTTTTCCCGTTCGGGGGAAAGTGGATAACGGGACAGATAGTCAGCATTTGTCTGAGCAGAGCCTTTCTGGTGACACACTTCAAAATCATAGGGTTGCAAAGACAAGAACCAACGGAGGATACGATCATTGCGTCCTTTATTCCGTTGCAACCATTGTAAAGGGGCATGATCTGAAAACAGCGTAAAACACCGACCGTCTAGGTAATAGCGAAGCTTTTCAATGCTCCACTTAACAGCCAGGCATTCTTTTTCTATCGTGGGATAGGCAGCCTCCCTAGGGAACAGTTTCCTGCTCAAGTACAGGATGGGTCTTTCCCTCGCTTCCTGATCATGCTGGGATAAGACAGCGCCCAGCCCAACCCCTGAGGCGTCAGTCTGTAGATAGAAAGGTTTGTCAAAGTCGGGTGTTATCAACACTGGAGACGAGGAGAGGGCATCTTTCAGGAACTGAAAACCAGCATGGGCTTGAGAAAAAGGTTGTTTAAACTGGGTGGAAATTTATGTGTAGACCCGCCTTCTCTAATGCCCCTAGGACCTTTCCCAAATGCTCTAGATGGGTCTGCCAGTCTGGACTGTGAATAACAATATCATCCAAGTAAGCCGCAGAAAACCGGCGGTATGGGGCTAATACTGTGTCCATAAGACGTTGGAACGTAGCAGGAGCCCCATGCAGGCCAAAGGGTAAGACAGTAAAATGAAAAGGGCCATCCGGTGTGGTAAATGCGGTCTTTTCCTGATCTTCTGGGGAAAGGGGCACCTGCCAATATCCTTTGGTGAGGTCAATAGTTGTTATAAATTGAGCCTCACCAAGGCGTTCTATCATTTCATCCACTCTTGGCAATGGATACCCATCTTGTTTGGAGACCTTATTTACTGCTCTGAAGTCAATACAAAACCTCTTACTTCCATCTGGTTTTGGGACTAGTACCACTGGGGAAGACCAGTTGCTTTTAGACGGTACTATGATCCCTGCCTCTAACATTTTCTGTACCACCTCTTTTATCAGTGCCCGTCGGGCTTCGGGGACTCGATAAGGTTTTTGTTTTATAGTTACCCCTGGAGTGGTTGGAATGTGATGTTCAGCTAAGGTGGTTCGACCTGGCTGATCTGAAAAAATAGACTGGTGTCGTAACAACAAGTTCCTTAGTTCCTTCCTTCTAGGTTCGGGAAGGTCGGGGTTCACGACCGTCTGGTCGATAGTATGTGCTGGAGTGGTAGCTAATGAGACAGCTATAGGGATTTTAGGAGGAGGACCCAACCACTTCTTCAAGATATTAATGTGGTAAATCTAGGTTCGTGAAGGAGACAACTTTAAGGCATAAGTAGTCCTACCTATTTTCCTTACTACCTGAAATGGACCTTGCCACTCCTTGCGGAGTTTGTGTGTGGAAGTAGGAAGAACAAGAGCCCAGTCCCCCGGATTTAATTCTCTCCACTTCTTGCCTTTATCATAAAAGGTCTTTTGTTTTCCTTGTGCTTTCTCTAGTGTTTCATAGGACAAGGTCCTTAACTTGTGTAGCCTAGTTTTTAGCTGCTGGGAGTAATCCAATAGCTCTTCAGCGTCTTGGGACCCTGTCTTCTCCCAACTACCTCTGGTTATTTCTAGCAGGGTACGGGGCTTCCTTCCAAAGAGCAATTCGAATGGTGAAGTTCCTAGGCTGCTTTGGTATTGGCTTCTCAGTACATACAGAGCCAAAGGAAACAGTTGATCCCACTGTTTGCCATCTCCCGACAACAGTTTTTTTAATGTGGTCTTTATCAACCCGTTGTAACGTTCTACCAGGCCATCGGTTTGTGGATGGTATACCGAAGTGCATAGGTGTTTCACATTTAGGAGAGAACATACTTGCTTCATGAGACGTGACACGAATGGTGTTCCCTGATCCGTGATAAGATCCTTAGGGAATCCCATTCTAGCAAACAATTCAACCAGCTTTTGAGAAATGGCGCTTGTAGTAGCTGCCCTTAAAGGAAACGCCTCAGGGTAACGCGTCGCGTAGTCAACGACCACCATGACATATTGATACCCTCTGTGTGACTTTGGTAAAGGGCCTATGATATCTACGCCTATTCTTTCAAAAGGCTTCCCTATGATCGGAAGAGGGACAAGAGGAACTTTGGGAGGAATGTAGGGATTTCTTTTTTGACAAATCTGGCATTCCTGACAGTATTTCTTGACTTGAGCATATACCCCTGGCCAATAGAAATGTTCTATGATGGAATTAGTAGTCTTTTCTGCCCCAGAATGACCCGCCAAAAGGTGAGCATGAGCATAAAACATTACTTGTTCTCGAAACATGGTTGGTACTATTAACTGTGGAGTGGCCTGGTCTTGACCGACTCTGTACAAGAGGCCATTTTGCTCAATAAAACAGGGATATGTTAGCTGTGTCTGCCCTTTGTTATCTTGTGCATTCTGCCAGGCAGTTGCCAGGGAAGCGTCATTTAACTGAGCCGCCCTGAAATTAGAATCGGTGGACCAGGGTTCTTCCGTTAGCAATCCCTCCCGAACTCTGCTGTTACTGTGCTTTCCTAAAACTTCTGACATAAGGGTGGAAAACCACTTATTGTCAGTCCCTATAATAAGGGGTTCAGGTAAGTCTGGGAGAACTCCTAGCTCACACTGCGGTTGCGTACCCTTCTCGGTTGTTAAGGTGACCTGCGCTAGAGGGTAAGTACGCACATCCCCGTGTACACATTTAATCCTTACAGTACGGTCCAACAGTACAGAGGAAGCAGACTGGGTACTGTTCTTTACCACAGAATGACGACAACCTGAGTCCAACAATGCCCTGGTTTTCTTATTGTCTATGAGGACACTTACATAAAACGCTGGTCCTCTCTCTTGGGCATACAGAATGGCACGTGGAGCATACCCGACCTCCATGGGTTCTTCCTCTTTTTCTTTCTTTTTGCGGCAGTACCTCGCAATATGTCCCCATTCACCGCACTCATAACATTGTGGACCCGTAAGGACTGGCGGCTCTATCTTCAAGGGTCTGGGTTTAACAGGAGGGGGCTCGTTTTGGGCTTTATACGGCTTTTTGTCAGGTTCTGTGGGGATTTTATTGGTAACAGGCTTTTCTGGTTCTCGAAAAACAGGCTTGGTTTGAGCACGAGCATACGAATTAGCCATCTCAATGGCATGGTCTAAAGTCAACCCTGCATGCTGTCTGAGCCACCGCTGCGTACCATAGGGTAGTGCCTCAAGAAATTGTTCCAGGTAGATTTTATTCATGACACTGTCCATATCACCCTCTTGTGGTTTCAACCACCTGTCCGCAGCATCTTTCAACTTATAAAAAAGAGTCTTAGGAGCGTCATTTGGGGTTCCTCTCTCTTGTCTGAACCGTATTCTGTGGGTCTCATCATCCACCCCCAGTCTATCTAGCACTATTTGCTTCACGTGTCCATAGGCGGCTGTGCCATCCTTGTTGGCCAACTGGTATGCAGCCTGTGCTTCCCCAGTTAATAGAGGAGCCAGGTAGAAGGGCCATCTTTCACCTGGCCAGGCGCTAGCCCTAGCCGCCCTTTCAAAGTTCAAAAAGAAGGAAACAGGGTCATCTCCTGCAACGTACTTCTGGAGGGGTACTACTGCCCCAGGAGGGTGTGCGGCTCAACTTTGTCCTAAAGCAGCCAATAGTTGCGACTGTCCTTCTGCAAGTTTGGTAAGGTGATCAGATTGCTGTTGTATAGCGGCAGTAAACGTAGCTCTATCGCTGTCGGCTTGCTCGTTTGACCGCCCAATTGCCCACTCCAGTTTGGACTGTCCTTCGCTCATTTGATTTATCAAGGCCTCCATCTTGTATTGGCAGATGGAAAGCTCCTATCTGGCTCGCCACTTGTCACCTTTGGGTCACAAGAATGGAAGGAGCCAACACTGGAGGGGAACGTTTAAACTCTTTTATTGAGTTATTACACAAAAGGTTTGTGACAATCAAGTTACAACAAGGTTCCAGGATCCTTTCTTTGTGGCGTCGGCTTCAGTCCCTGGGGCGGAGGTCCGGCTTTTGCCAGGACATGTAGGGAAAAACAAAAAAAAACAACGCAGCTTTTAGGTAATGGTCACTTGGTTTTGAATAGACAAGGGGAAGGGGATGAGGGGGATAGCCAGAACCACCACCAACAACTATGAAATCCCGTGAATGGTGCTCGAGAGCTGCGGAGCCCGGGCGTTCCCTCCCGTCTCCTAACCGGTCCCGCCCTTCTTAGTCCTGAACAGCAAACCCAAACGAGCACGCACCTGGGAAAGCCACGCGTCCTCCTTCGCGTGGCTGGGCGATACTCGGTACCGTTGGCCTCCTGGCGTTTCAGTTGCCGGTGGCTGCTTCTCCTCCGGTTCCGTCCTGAAGCCTTCTCTACCCCCTGTGTCGGGTCTCGCGAAGGGCTCCGCCGCCTTGGTCCCGGCTCCTGCTTCGGTCGCGTTGGTCTCGGTTTCCTTGCTCCAGCTCGCGTTCTTCTTCTGGCGTTGCACGTCTTCTTCCCACGACGAGTCTGCCACCCAAGACACGGCGTCTTCCGGGTCCTCCCTCAAATGAAGCGAGGCCGAACCGGATAGGCCCACAAAGTCAGGTGGTCCAGAGGCGAGGCCGTCACCAAGAGAGCAAGGGCTGTTCTTAAAGGGCCCGTAGCAGTCCGCCTGTAGGTAAGACGGAGAATCAGGCATCTCAGTCTGGGCCAAGCAAGGGACACCCTGACACACCCCCCCCGCCCCCAGACTTTTCCCGTTCGGGGGAAAGTGGATAACGGGACAGATAGTCAGCATTTGTCTGAGCAGAGCCTTTCTGGTGACACACTTCAAAATCATAGGGTTGCAAAGACAAGAACCAACGGAGGATACGATCATTGCGTCCTTTATTCCGTTGCAACCATTGTAAAGGGGCATGATCTGAAAACAGCGTAAAACACCGACCGTCTAGGTAATAGCGAAGCTTTTCAATGCTCCACTTAACAGCCAGGCATTCTTTTTCTATCGTGGGATAGGCAGCCTCCCTAGGGAACAGTTTCCTGCTCAAGTACAGGATGGGTCTTTCCCTCGCTTCCTGATCATGCTGGGATAAGACAGCGCCCAGCCCAACCCCTGAGGCGTCAGTCTGTAGATAGAAAGGTTTGTCAAAGTCGGGTGTTATCAACACTGGAGACGAGGAGAGGGCATCTTTCAGGAACTGAAAACCAGCATGGGCTTGAGAAAAAGGTTGTTTAAACTGGGTGGAAATTTATGTGTAGACCCGCCTTCTCTAATGCCCCTAGGACCTTTCCCAAATGCTCTAGATGGGTCTGCCAGTCTGGACTGTGAATAACAATATCATCCAAGTAAGCCGCAGAAAACCGGCGGTATGGGGCTAATACTGTGTCCATAAGACGTTGGAACGTAGCAGGAGCCCCATGCAGGCCAAAGGGTAAGACAGTAAAATGAAAAGGGCCATCCGGTGTGGTAAATGCGGTCTTTTCCTGATCTTCTGGGGAAAGGGGCACCTGCCAATATCCTTTGGTGAGGTCAATAGTTGTTATAAATTGAGCCTCACCAAGGCGTTCTATCATTTCATCCACTCTTGGCAATGGATACCCATCTTGTTTGGAGACCTTATTTACTGCTCTGAAGTCAATACAAAACCTCTTACTTCCATCTGGTTTTGGGACTAGTACCACTGGGGAAGACCAGTTGCTTTTAGACGGTACTATGATCCCTGCCTCTAACATTTTCTGTACCACCTCTTTTATCAGTGCCCGTCGGGCTTCGGGGACTCGATAAGGTTTTTGTTTTATAGTTACCCCTGGAGTGGTTGGAATGTGATGTTCAGCTAAGGTGGTTCGACCTGGCTGATCTGAAAAAATAGACTGGTGTCGTAACAACAAGTTCCTTAGTTCCTTCCTTCTAGGTTCGGGAAGGTCGGGGTTCACGACCGTCTGGTCGATAGTATGTGCTGGAGTGGTAGCTAATGAGACAGCTATAGGGATTTTAGGAGGAGGACCCAACCACTTCTTCAAGATATTAATGTGGTAAATCTAGGTTCGTGAAGGAGACAACTTTAAGGCATAAGTAGTCCTACCTATTTTCCTTACTACCTGAAATGGACCTTGCCACTCCTTGCGGAGTTTGTGTGTGGAAGTAGGAAGAACAAGAGCCCAGTCCCCCGGATTTAATTCTCTCCACTTCTTGCCTTTATCATAAAAGGTCTTTTGTTTTCCTTGTGCTTTCTCTAGTGTTTCATAGGACAAGGTCCTTAACTTGTGTAGCCTAGTTTTTAGCTGCTGGGAGTAATCCAATAGCTCTTCAGCGTCTTGGGACCCTGTCTTCTCCCAACTACCTCTGGTTATTTCTAGCAGGGTACGGGGCTTCCTTCCAAAGAGCAATTCGAATGGTGAAGTTCCTAGGCTGCTTTGGTATTGGCTTCTCAGTACATACAGAGCCAAAGGAAACAGTTGATCCCACTGTTTGCCATCTCCCGACAACAGTTTTTTTAATGTGGTCTTTATCAACCCGTTGTAACGTTCTACCAGGCCATCGGTTTGTGGATGGTATACCGAAGTGCATAGGTGTTTCACATTTAGGAGAGAACATACTTGCTTCATGAGACGTGACACGAATGGTGTTCCCTGATCCGTGATAAGATCCTTAGGGAATCCCATTCTAGCAAACAATTCAACCAGCTTTTGAGAAATGGCGCTTGTAGTAGCTGCCCTTAAAGGAAACGCCTCAGGGTAACGCGTCGCGTAGTCAACGACCACCATGACATATTGATACCCTCTGTGTGACTTTGGTAAAGGGCCTATGATATCTACGCCTATTCTTTCAAAAGGCTTCCCTATGATCGGAAGAGGGACAAGAGGAACTTTGGGAGGAATGTAGGGATTTCTTTTTTGACAAATCTGGCATTCCTGACAGTATTTCTTGACTTGAGCATATACCCCTGGCCAATAGAAATGTTCTATGATGGAATTAGTAGTCTTTTCTGCCCCAGAATGACCCGCCAAAAGGTGAGCATGAGCATAAAACATTACTTGTTCTCGAAACATGGTTGGTACTATTAACTGTGGAGTGGCCTGGTCTTGACCGACTCTGTACAAGAGGCCATTTTGCTCAATAAAACAGGGATATGTTAGCTGTGTCTGCCCTTTGTTATCTTGTGCATTCTGCCAGGCAGTTGCCAGGGAAGCGTCATTTAACTGAGCCGCCCTGAAATTAGAATCGGTGGACCAGGGTTCTTCCGTTAGCAATCCCTCCCGAACTCTGCTGTTACTGTGCTTTCCTAAAACTTCTGACATAAGGGTGGAAAACCACTTATTGTCAGTCCCTATAATAAGGGGTTCAGGTAAGTCTGGGAGAACTCCTAGCTCACACTGCGGTTGCGTACCCTTCTCGGTTGTTAAGGTGACCTGCGCTAGAGGGTAAGTACGCACATCCCCGTGTACACATTTAATCCTTACAGTACGGTCCAACAGTACAGAGGAAGCAGACTGGGTACTGTTCTTTACCACAGAATGACGACAACCTGAGTCCAACAATGCCCTGGTTTTCTTATTGTCTATGAGGACACTTACATAAAACGCTGGTCCTCTCTCTTGGGCATACAGAATGGCACGTGGAGCATACCCGACCTCCATGGGTTCTTCCTCTTTTTCTTTCTTTTTGCGGCAGTACCTCGCAATATGTCCCCATTCACCGCACTCATAACATTGTGGACCCGTAAGGACTGGCGGCTCTATCTTCAAGGGTCTGGGTTTAACAGGAGGGGGCTCGTTTTGGGCTTTATACGGCTTTTTGTCAGGTTCTGTGGGGATTTTATTGGTAACAGGCTTTTCTGGTTCTCGAAAAACAGGCTTGGTTTGAGCACGAGCATACGAATTAGCCATCTCAATGGCATGGTCTAAAGTCAACCCTGCATGCTGTCTGAGCCACCGCTGCGTACCATAGGGTAGTGCCTCAAGAAATTGTTCCAGGTAGATTTTATTCATGACACTGTCCATATCACCCTCTTGTGGTTTCAACCACCTGTCCGCAGCATCTTTCAACTTATAAAAAAGAGTCTTAGGAGCGTCATTTGGGGTTCCTCTCTCTTGTCTGAACCGTATTCTGTGGGTCTCATCATCCACCCCCAGTCTATCTAGCACTATTTGCTTCACGTGTCCATAGGCGGCTGTGCCATCCTTGTTGGCCAACTGGTATGCAGCCTGTGCTTCCCCAGTTAATAGAGGAGCCAGGTAGAAGGGCCATCTTTCACCTGGCCAGGCGCTAGCCCTAGCCGCCCTTTCAAAGTTCAAAAAGAAGGAAACAGGGTCATCTCCTGCAACGTACTTCTGGAGGGGTACTACTGCCCCAGGAGGGTGTGCGGCTCAACTTTGTCCTAAAGCAGCCAATAGTTGCGACTGTCCTTCTGCAAGTTTGGTAAGGTGATCAGATTGCTGTTGTATAGCGGCAGTAAACGTAGCTCTATCGCTGTCGGCTTGCTCGTTTGACCGCCCAATTGCCCACTCCAGTTTGGACTGTCCTTCGCTCATTTGATTTATCAAGGCCTCCATCTTGTATTGGCAGATGGAAAGCTCCTATCTGGCTCGCCACTTGTCACCTTTGGGTCACAAGAATGGAAGGAGCCAACACTGGAGGGGAACGTTTAAACTCTTTTATTGAGTTATTACACAAAAGGTTTGTGACAATCAAGTTACAACAAGGTTCCAGGATCCTTTCTTTGTGGCGTCGGCTTCAGTCCCTGGGGCGGAGGTCCGGCTTTTGCCAGGACATGTAGGGAAAAACAAAAAAAAACAACGCAGCTTTTAGGTAATGGTCACTTGGTTTTGAATAGACAAGGGGAAGGGGATGAGGGGGATAGCCAGAACCACCACCAACAACTATGAAATCCCGTGAATGGTGCTCGAGAGCTGCGGAGCCCGGGCGTTCCCTCCCGTCTCCTAACCGGTCCCGCCCTTCTTAGTCCTGAACAGCAAACCCAAACGAGCACGCACCTGGGAAAGCCACGCGTCCTCCTTCGCGTGGCTGGGCGATACTCGGTACCGTTGGCCTCCTGGCGTTTCAGTTGCCGGTGGCTGCTTCTCCTCCGGTTCCGTCCTGAAGCCTTCTCTACCCCCTGTGTCGGGTCTCGCGAAGGGCTCCGCCGCCTTGGTCCCGGCTCCTGCTTCGGTCGCGTTGGTCTCGGTTTCCTTGCTCCAGCTCGCGTTCTTCTTCTGGCGTTGCACGTCTTCTTCCCACGACGAGTCTGCCACCCAAGACACGGCGTCTTCCGGGTCCTCCCTCAAATGAAGCGAGGCCGAACCGGATAGGCCCACAAAGTCAGGTGGTCCAGAGGCGAGGCCGTCACCAAGAGAGCAAGGGCTGTTCTTAAAGGGCCCGTAGCAGTCCGCCTGTAGGTAAGACGGAGAATCAGGCATCTCAGTCTGGGCAGAGCAAGGGACCCCATGACAACCTCGCAATACACGAACAATAGCTCTAACCTTTGAAAAAATTCTGAAAAAACATTGAGCTTTGCTTTATGAGACGCCTAATCTAAGGGATCTGATTAGGGCAACACCTCAAGTAACATTCAGGAGGGGTAAAACTTTACGTAACCTACTGTGCCCTAGCTATCCAAAGAATATGAAATAAGACACTTCATAAACTGCAATACCAACTATGTGGTTTACATAATAGGTTGTGGTTGTAATAAAATAAACGTTGGGAATACAGCTCGATCACTAAAATTGAGGATACAGGAACATGTTCGAGCACTCCAGAAATATGATTTGAAATATCCTATGACTTACCACATGAGAGAACATCACACAAGTGACAATAAAATATGGTTCCATGGGATTGATTACATTCCGCCAAATCCACGTGGTGGAGATAGGGAGCTTTCCCTCCGTAAAAGAGAGGCAATGTGGATATGCCGTTTGAGATGCATTGAAATAGGGCATAATACCGACGATGAAATGCACTATTATCTCTAAACAATGGATGGATCTACTATGGCCCTCCCCCCTTCTTATTTGGATCTCTCAGTTGTTGTGTGCTTTGGTTGAAGGGTAGTGCTAATGATTATGAGTATTTACTGCAGATTCCTTTTGGTTATTTAGTGCTTGCTTGGTTATTTAGTGCTTGTAGATTCTGTATAATGTATTGGTCACTAAAGTGTTGTCAAATCTGGTAGGTGTATTAGGATCAATACAACCAAGACATTTTTTGTACATCTCTGTACATTATTATTCCTTCCTCTCCTTGCTCTTGTTGGTCTCGGTTCAATTATTATAAATAAACCTTATGGTTTATTTATTTATTGATTTTTTAATAACATTGCTACATGACCCCCAGATAAGTTTGATGGGTCAGGTGCCTTTATAAATAGGCTGAACTATACTTGGACATGAATTTATTTCAGGAGAACGCCGGATTCATACTTTCGGGAGGATTGATATTTAAACCCACATGAAGTGTTTTTTATTGATTTTTCTTAGTAAGGGGGTGATATCCCTTTCCATTTGAGCGGCATAACCTACTAGTATCTTGTTCAGGCTGCTATGGCAATTCATTTGCAGGTTGGGATTTATGCATGAATTAGGCAATTTTATAATATGGGTAATTCACATATACATCATTAGGTTGTTGGATGCAATGTGTCATCAATTATGGCTCAAGATGGTAACTTGTCTAATCATTATATAAACATGGTGTAAAGATGAGGCGGAGGCAGGAGATTGTAGTTTGGGATTTATTCAGGAGGGTCATGCTGGACGAACTTATTGCCCGTTGTTGTTTTCACTTGGATATATTCTTTTTCATTTGTGCTTTCTCTACTATATATATTTGCTTATTCAATTCCCACTTCTTTCTATAAATGAAACCGTCTTAACTAATAGTTAAATATTGGAGCTACGAGGATAGATGTTTTTAATATCGTGCTTGTAACAAAATAAGTTCCTATTTTTCGACTCGTTGTTCCAATTTTGTTTATGTTTCTAATGGTTACTGGAATAGACCGAAATGGAAAAACCGTACCAATATGGCCACCCTATTTGTATTTTCGAATCATTTGTAATGCTGTGCTGCTTTTAACGCGTGCGGTTCACGACGCATGGTACGCAAGGGCCGGACGCGGTGGGATAAGATTGGCGGATGCCGTTCCTGCGTTCAAAGCATTGGCGGGAGATTGTGGCTTCTAATGGTGATCGGTTTCTGGGCGTATATGGCCTACATTTCGGGTAAGGAAGGACAAATTGGTGCTTTTCATGTTTGCAATACTTTAATGATACGGGTTGTGATAAGTTGAATACTTAATGGATTGTGAAGCAATTATTAGCTGTCTCCTCTTTTGAAAAGTCAATATGGTTATGGGATAAATACAAACATAAATCAACAGCGAGCAATGATAGTATTATGTAAAGCATTTATCAAATAGTGAACCGCTATTGAATATGGCTAGTTGGGAATTAGTTCAGTCTTCATAATCCTAATGATGACTATAGGTGTATTCAATAACGTCGTGGCCACTGTAGGTATGGGGGAGTAAAAATGATACACAAAGGAGTTCTTGTTCTTGTGGGCTAATGCGGATACCTTTAACTCACACAGGTTATTGACCATTTTAGTAGAATATTGCGATTTGGACTATCATATCTTGCTAACATAATTTGGGACTAGATGGAATACATACTAGGAGGGAGTCACATACAATCTAAGGTCGGCCTCTTTACATATGTGTTTACACTCTCTTGACGATGTGGTTATTACGGTGCGGACGGTCATTAGGAGTCTGTTAAAATCTAGACTGCAGTGTCAACATTATCGGCGCCATCTTGTCCCCCTTTTGAGTCCATTCGTGCGTGTAAATGGCAGCCATTTTAGATACCATGGCCTCTCTGCCCATCGCCCACAGCCAGCGCGTCTCTCTCTCTCTCTCTCTCTCCTGACCTCGCAGGCATTTTGGGCAATAAACCCCTCTTCAGCGCAACCCTGCCTCGGAACCCCATCCTGTTCCCAGCTCAACACCTCCCTCCATTCCTTTCATGATCCCAGGTCCTTTGATAAAACCCCCTTTCCTCTGTGCCCGATTGTCTTACTCGTTCCCAGGCTGCCACCTGGCCCTGCGGATGCTGTTTATTGCCCCCCCATACAGTAGGAAGCTTCCCCCATCAAAGGAACCACGAGTTGATCAAAGCCCCCACCCCATGAGATCCGATCGACCACATATATTCCGTGAATCGGCGGAATGTCCAGCTGCGTGACAATCATCACCTGTTGTGACCGGGGTGGGGACTTCTACTGTAAATATGTGTGGGAACGGGCCTGAAGCGGGGATTCCGAGGATGCCTTTCCGTACTTCAAAGTATTTGCGACAATGTGCCACATGCAATAAACTGTAATAAAGATCATAAACCGGTGTATAAGAGGCCAGGCCTCAGAGATGCGGTTAGAGCACCTCGTGAAGATACCCAGTTGTCTGAATTGATGTGTTCTGCTCCGTCGGAATAAAACTTCTGTTTCCTGCCTTCCAGTCTCCAGCGCCTGCCTCTTTGTTTGATAACTTGAGTGGTATTAGAGGCGGTTAGCGCCGGGCAACTTTGAAAAAGGTCATCAGCCCGTACCTTTTTCCACAAGTCGAGCACCTGATGATTGTAATAAATTATTAGATTTTGTTCGATTGAACCCATTGTCCCCCTGATTGTGAGATTTTTTTGTTTACTGTTCTCTTCTAGCTTTTTGAACCGAAATGGTGAGATTTATGCCCAATACGTTATAATAAGAATTTTTTTTTGACCTGCCTGATTTTTGGATATATAAAATATATGGTTATATCAAGGAGTTACCGACCAATGGTGAATAAAATAAGAACGGTATGTTCCTCTTGTTTATGTTTAAATCATGGATTAAGGATTGTTTCAATTATTTTGTTATAGAACTGGGATGTCAAATGACATTTTGGATGTGTGGTCACAATTCTATGTTGTGATGTATTTTATGCATTTGGTGGGAGGGGTGCCCTTGGACAGGGGTATCTTTGGACTGGCACACGAAATTCATTTTCTCTTAATATTGATTGGTCTGTACATATTTGGAGGTTGGTGCTGTTTTTGGTTTGTCTGGTCCACTGTCCGGTTTTGGGTATTTACAGTAGTCCTGTACTATTCAGTGTTTAAACCAAACCCATCTATGAGAGCCCTTTTCAGGACTGACTAATTGTCTGCATCCTCTTCTCTTACAGTGAGGAGCTTGTATCTACCTTTGTCAGAAAAGGAGAGCCAAAAGATAGCTGCCCACTGCTCTTGAGGGACCCTCTGTACTTTACAGGCCCTCTCTAGTGCAGTTATCCATTTGTGATGTCATCCCCATTCTGACAGAAAGGGACTATCTTGTTCAGGTTCCTATGATCATGAGTATATTCTCTAGGTCTAGGGACACTGTTGCTGCCACCATGGGACTCTTTGGAATTCTAGGGATTCTCTGTCTAAGGCTAATTGTTCCTTATTGAGCCTGAGATTAGCTCTTTCATACTTAAAAAATTAGCACTTCTTATCATAAGAGGATTCTCCTTTATGAGAAGCAAAGGTCTCTACAGAAGTACCTAAATGATTAGGTTCCCTGGAAGGAGATCTGGATCTTCTAGGTAAACTTTGTATCCTTCCTAGGGGAGATAAGAGTCTGCCACTGGGGCCATCTCCTCCATCTAAAGGCAAAGTTGGATTGTCCAGGTTAGAATAATTTTGATCCTCCTGGCCAGTGTTTGGTTCCAGATCAAAGAAGTGTTCACTTCCTACTCTGTCCTCATCCACTGCTCCAGCCCCTCTACCTACCTCATCAGACCCTGGAGTCTTTCGGAGGTCATCTAGAACAAATATTTCTATTAGGCATTGCGTGCTGGGGCTATCTGGATACACACATATTTCTCAATTCTTGGAATGAGATCTGCTCAAACCTGGTTGACAGAGAGCCACTGGCTTCTCCTCTAGAGGACAGACTATTGTTATGTAGTGTAGGCACCTACCTAACCTAGTGGGAATACACTCTCTTTAGTTGGAGAAAGGGTGTGCAAGACCCTTGGCTTACCCAACTCCATATTCAGTAGAACTTACTTATTCAATCATGATGTATTATATGTACCTAAATACAGAGGTGGTTTTCAGTTAATTACTCAATGAGATTAACCTGGTAAAACAATAATAGCAAGCTTGAATCCCAACCGCTGCACACCAATGTGCGAAGTTGGCCTGGTATATGCTGTCCACTAATTAAAGTGGGCATCTTGTATCAGTCCAAACAACCCTTATTGATGCAACCTTTATAGAAAGCTAGCCTGGTGGTAGCTGTGGAGAGCAGCCTTCAGGCTAAGTCTCGAAGGAATGTAAAGCAGCATCTTTTACCAGATCAGAACCTCCTGATAACCCAAATTAAAGGAGAACCACACAAGAGATATATAAAATATATGTATTTATTACTAAACACTCTATACTAACCTCTATGCGAGATTAGAGCACAAGGCACACAATGCTTAATCAATAGAACAACAGTAAATAGCACAATACACAGCGGGCTCCAGGGGGAGACCGAACCATATACTAAATAAATGGTATAACTACAACAACTTCACTAGACTCAGTGACTAGAGCATGTAGATTCGCTGGAACCCCAAGGAACCACCCAAAGGAGTGACACAGGGAGCCCAGGGAGGACGAGTGCAGTGTGTGAACATAGACTCGTTTTCCGTACAACTCTATGGGAAAGTCGCGGTTGGAAAATTACAGTTTATGGACACTTCGGAGAAAACTTCAAGCAAACCCTTTGGAACATAGAAGGTTCTAAGGCCAGCACCCTTGTGAGTACTTAAGTACCTGTCTTACCTATCCCAGGGGAGCCGAGTGCATATGGGTCAAGTGGTTTTTGAAGTAAGTAAGTAAGTAATTTATTGTATAAGTTAATAAAAAACCTTTACAAAAGGAAATTGTTCAAGACGAAATTTCATAAAAGAAATACACTACAATTTCATAATTTATGCAAAAAGTAAAAGAGGGGGCTATGGGACTGTTTTGTCTAGCCCAGCGTTTCCTTTTCAGCAAGCTTGTGCCTTCCTCCGACTGAGTGTCTATTTCATCTAATCAGCTTTGGTCGGTTCTTAGTCCCAAACATTTGACATAAAAACATGTGTTTAAAAAGAGCTTATGTAATACATTTATTAAAAGTAGCAAAATGAATAGTGTCATTTATCAGATTAGAATCAAATATTATAATATTGATGCTAGAGGTCTGTGGCCTTTCAAATGTCCAATTGTTTTCAATGTGGTGGAGGGAAAGTTTTTTGTGTCAGGCGGTTCTCCAGTAAAAGAAGCCAGTACCAGGGAATGGTGAGTCCTCAATTAGGGCTATTTATTGTGCGCTGGATCTCTTCAATTTCACCTCTACTGCCCCCTTGAATTAGACGAACCGGCATGCCAGCTGTATGTCTGCTCCTTTAATGCAAGCCTTCCCTGCTTCCCTGCAGGTTCTTATCCTCTTGATGTTAAAGATTGATTTAAAAAATAAATGTCGTTCTGGGTCCAGACGACGGCAGATGCATAGAAGATGCATGATGCTCTCTTCTGCTTTCCAGCAAAAGCAGCACATAGTTATTTCTGCGGATCTCTTCCATGGTGGAAGGTGCGGAAGGACAGGAAGAATTCCCAGTCGGAACTGGAGATATTTCTCTTTTAGTCTTCTGCTGAAGCCAGCACACAGATAATTTTGCGGGCCAGGCTTTGTATAACTCTGCAGCACGCACCAGCCATGAGTCCTTCCCCTGAGCGTTTCTTTGTCTTCCAGTGCAGAGAGCCTTTTTACTGTCTTATTTACCAAAGACTTAAAGCTGTTCTGCATTCCCGTAGTTGCCCAGAGCTCCTTCAGGCCTAGGCGGTTTATGGATGCGGTCAGGTAATCTCTTGGGGTGCAGGCTGTGCTTGAGTTTATCTCTTTCCATAGATGGAAATTCAGTGAACACTTATCGGAACTTCTGATCCTAAACCAGCATTTCACTTAGGCGGCATTTCAAGCTATTTTTTGGGACTGTAGACCGAGCCCCAGCCTGATTTGTGCAGAAGAGACATACTTTGGTAGTCTGAAGATTATTCTTGCTGATCTCCTCACAGTTTGTTCCAAAGTATCCTCATCTTTTCCCCTGAAGCACTCGCTCCCGTGAGTGATGGCAGGGATTAACTTTGCTCGTAGAACTTGTAGTAAAAGCTTGGCAGTTTTAAGTTTCAGAGATTTTAGAGCTACTGCTATGGAGTTTCCTCTCCTTTTTTATAGCTTCTTTTTATGGTTTGAAAGTACCTTTCTCGTCAAGTATCACCCCTAAGTACTTATATTCCGTCACGACTTCCATGGGTGCACCTGCCAGATTCCAGTGATAACCCAGTTGTGTTCTTTTTCGGGTTGAAGCGCATAATCTATGTCTTATCTAGGTTGATGGTTAGGCCGTTAGACAATGCATGATTGATTTACAGTTGTATTTAGCAAGTGCTGAAGCCCGATTGGAGTTCAGCTAATTAGCATGCTGTCGTCAGCATATAGTAGGTTAGAAAGTGACAACCCCCCTAGCCTGGGTGCATTTGAGGTACTGTTGTTTAACTCTGATGTAAGGTCTGCCATAAACGGGTTAAAAAGAATAGGGGCCAGCACGCACCCCTGCTTCAGTCCCCTTGCAGTTGGTATTCTCCTAGACAGATATTCACCGGTTCCTAACTTTACTTGAACCCAAGGGTTGGTATGTAGGTGGATTATCTGCTTTAAAAGCGCTACTGGAATTTCCATCTTTGCTAGTTCAGCCCACAGTTTAAGCCTGTTTATACTGTCAAAAACAGCAGAATAATCAATGAAGCAGAAAACTAGGGAGAGGTTTGCTGTTTTGACGCCGTCCATCAATAGCATCAGGGCATGTAGGTTTGTGATGGTCCCTGTCCTTTTGGAAAAGCCTGTCTTGTTGATGGGGATGAGGTCTTTTTCATTTGCCCATGCTGTTAGTTCGTTCAGATGGAGACCAGCATAGTATTCTGCCTCAACATCAATTAGGGCTACAAGGCTATAGCTGGTTGCTTTATTCTTGTGTCCCTTTTTGGAAATTGGTGATATTATGGAGCCTTTCCACGAATCTGGAATTCCGGCCCCTTCTCCTATGGTATTAACCCCTTGCCCGTGGCCGGAATTCCGCTCCTGTGCTGAACATTACGATCGCGGGCGTGATCATGACGGCTCCCGGCCGCCATAAGCACAGGAGTACAGTAATGCATGACGGACAGGAGCCGTCATCAGCACGCAAGGGATTAAACACTGGTAATAATGCGGCCGCCCAATAGTTAGGATCAGACTTGAATAGTATTGAGAAATGCCGTTGGGGCCAGGTGGGCCGTCTAGCCTACCTTTTGCTACTCGGTTTTTAATCTGCAGAATCGTGAAATCCAGATCTCTTGTTGTCCTCCTATTTGAGTTTCCGTGGGGGCTCAGCTTGTCGGGCTGACTTGACCATGGTTGATCTGTATCAGGGCTTTCCCCTTTTGAGTTAAAGTGTTCCAGAAGGTGTTCTGCCCAAATTTCCTCTGTTAGGTGAGAGTTGATACCCTGCAAATTTCCATTACCTAAGCTATTTATTGTTCGCCAAAATGTTGCACTTTGATTTGTCTTTGCGTCAAACAAGAGCTTAGCCCACAGAGTATCTTCTGCTTCCCTTTTAGCTTGCCAGATCATTTTCTTCTTTTTTGCTTTTAACTGCGCAAGGGTTTTTTGTAAAGGTGTTTTGTTTCCCCTTCATCTTAGCGTTCGTAAAGTTTTGTTTATTTCTTTGTTGAGGGCCTTCAAATTTGATATGTTGGAGATTGGTAGATGGTTAAGGTGTTTTCTAGATCGCGATCTTACAGTCTGGGTGTTTGGTGGTCCCCTGTCTGATGCTGGCCTCCTGTTCTTTTGGCAAATTGTTCCTCTAGTTGTTTGGTCAATGTTTCCCAGCTGGCTTTCGCATTGCTATGTTCCCCTGCTTGGTTTTCTCAGATTGACTTAGCTATGGTTTGAAGTTTGTCTGGTTGGCTGGTTTTGCAGTTGAGCCGTCTGAAATTCACGGTGTAAATGGCTGCTGGATCCTCCATTGGTAATATTAGGGGTCTCTCCTTTATACACATCGAGATTTCATGGGGCTGGTGGTCGCTGTGCTCTTTTGTTTCAATCCTAAAACTAGAAATCCTACTAAACATTTGCAGAGTAACCAACGTGTAGTTTATTGTAGAACTTGCTATAGGTTTATGGTAGGTTGCCGCAGGTGGTTGATCTTCCCGAAAGCGACCATTTAATAACGCAAGGCTCAAGCGTTCCATATCTTGTATAAAGTTCCTAGACTGGGCTGACAGTTTTATCTTTTTGCCCTGTACATGGATGGCAATCTTCCCTGCAGTAAGTTGTTCCTCCAGCTCGTTGTCTCTTGTTTGTGGTCCTAATAGAAGTTTTATCTTTTTGCCCTGTACGTGGATGGCAATCTTCCCTGCAGTAAGTTGTTCCTCCAGCTCGTTGTCTCTTGTTTGTGGTCCTAATAAATTCCTGGCCAGTACAAGGTTAGTTGTTAGCTCTTCCGAGAGTAGCCTTGTTATTTCCATGCCCAACATTTGAACTCCTCTGGCTTTGTCTCTTGGGTGAATATAAACGTTTAGCACTATAATTTGTTGTTTAGCGTTGCCCTCCTCTAAATCCAATGCAAGAATTTTTAGCCTGTTTGTTGGGGTTAAAATGGAATCAAGTTCTCTTGTCCCCCTTATGGTGCTAATTGACGAATAGATAGCTAAGCCACCCTTCAGGTGGCCAAATGTGGCTCCTGTGGTTGCTGGGAGGTGGTGAGTTTTGTAGCCAAGTAAGTGCTGAGGTTCTTCCAGCCACATCTCCTGCATTAAAATTAGGTCAAAGCCTTGGATATAGGAGAGAAATTCTGTGTCCGATGCCTTGTTTCCCAGACCATTTACATTCCTGGAGCATATTTGAAGTTGCGGACCGCCCTCGGGGGCTTTGTTGGAGCTAAGTCCTGTGCCCTCTCCTTGTGAGTTTATTGTTCAAGCCAACCAGGTCCAGTCGTCCTGTGAGGGTTCTTCATCCTGGCTTTTCCTTCCCGATGAATGCACGTCTGTGCTCCGCGCCCCTTTGAGAAATGATTGGATGCTCCTGGGATGTGGATACCCTGAATGAACCGGCACGTTGGGTATAAGAGAATCAGGGTAGCCCGGTTGTTGATGTAAAAGTATTTTGAGTCCCCATGCTTTTAATTGGGCATCCTTCACGAGGATCCTGCTCGCTGTTTCCTCTGAGACCCAAGTTGCCTTGGTCATCTCTCTTCTTTGGTTTTTAACTCAATTGCTTCAAGATCAGCTGAATTGATGTCTGCCAAGCTCCTGATTGATTGAATCAGACCCAGGATGTTCCCTCTAGTAAGGTTGTACCCCTGGCCTCTTGATTTGAATTCAGGGATAAATAAGATTGCGCAGCTCTTCTGGTTCATGGTATTGATGGGGGAATGCTTGTTGTGGTTTAACTGGTGGTCGTTTTAAGTGGCGTGACTCAAAGAAGTGCTGCTGCCAGGAAGATGAAAAGTGTCTGGTGGATTCCAAGCCTGGATTCAAGGTGAGAAGAACCTGAAAGCAGAGGGAACAGAGGCTGGGTCACTTCAGGGTGACCAGGGGCTCGGTAGACGAAGGCCCACCGATGTCGGGTGCTTTAGGTGAGAAGACTGGATGCTTGACTCTGCAGCCACGGGGACCTGGAGACGTCGATGATGACCAAAGTCCTGAGCTGAGCTGTCCCATGAAGGATGTCGAGTGCTGAGGGGTCAGTGTCCGGACTGAACGACAACAAGCCTTGGCAAATGCAACCCGTGCGGGCAGAGGAAACAAGTCACGGTGAGGACCAAAAAGGTCCTGGAGACTCTCCAAGTTATGGGTTATCAGGGCACGCCTGGAGCAACCAGGGAAGCCCAAGAGAAATCAAAGTTACCTTCACAGGGACCCACAGGCCAACGGACCAGGAATAGCGAAGGGACCTCAGCTGGATCACGAAGTACAGGCCCATGGAGCACTCGTGGAGTGGAGGCCGGAAATCTTCGGTGGAAATACTGCTGGTAGCCCAAAGCACAGCCTCAGGGATCGCCAAAAAGCATATGCTGCTGCAAAAGCACGCAGTGCGCAGGGGTTCGGATTGCACGGTCCCCACGAAGGATACTGGTCTCAGAATTGCAGAGGTAGCAGATCGACATCAGGGATGCTCAGGAACCCACCTCCTGTGTTGCACAAATCTTCAGAGTCAGTCCTCAGGAGCTCAGGAGACGCAAATCGGTCAGATGCGTTAAGGTGCCTGCTTCAGCAGGGGAGTAACTCCTTTACTCCAAGGGAGATTCTTCTGTCGTCCAGCGTAATTTAGATCATCAAAGTACTTGGTTTCTGCTTGCAGAGTTTAGTCCAGGTAAAATCAAAAGTCCTGTAGTCAGGGTTCCTTCTTTATACCCAAGGAAGGGCTTGGACAAACTCTGAGGACCCACCTATGGAAGGGTCAGGACAGAGGGGTACACCCATGTCCTTTGTTCAGTTTCAAACCAGAGCATGGAGCAAATGGCTCCTGCAACCGGTTTGAGCTGAACTATGCACATGGACACCAGATGTGCCCCTAGTGCAAACTTTCAGGCACTCTCAGAGTGCACCCCCAGGCCCAAAACACTAAATCCTGTCTGGGAGGTGGTGTGACAGGAAACGATTGTCAAGCCTTCCCCTGCTCGAGCTCAGCTCAGCTGCAGGAGGGCAGACTCATGTCTGTGGCTGGCAGTATCCATTTTGTGATTCCCAGGTCGAGAAAGCTGGTACCGGGTAGACCGGTGACCCACAGTAGTGGTTCTACAATGGAGGAATCGTACCTCCCACACCAGTTACTGGTGTGGAGGTATGCTTCCAAGGTATTTGACACCAAGCACGACATGTTTCTAAGCAGCCGTTTTAAAGTTAGCATTTACCGCAAGGTTATAATGCACTTAAATATATATGGTTTGGCTGCATCACAGACAACCCTGGGAAATAGATTCCGAAGGCTGTAGAGGGGCTCTGCTCATGTGGGGGCACCTTCTCACACAAAACCCAGCCATAGGGGTGACTGATAGGTTTATATGTGCAGTGATTTAGAATAGATATAGGTAACCTATTTCTAAGTAAGGGGTGCATGCACCACCTTACACAGGCTGCAGTAGCAAACCTGTGGTGTCAGTTTGAATGGTTTCTCATGGGTGGCATAATACATGCTGCAGCCTCTGAGAAGCCTCTGGGGTACCTATGCCCTGGGAAATGGTGTACCATATACTAGGGTCTGATAAGGGTACCCCAGTATCCAATCTGGAGTGTACCTAAAGTACATGCAATCAATTTAGAGGAGAAAGCATCTTGACTGGGGTCCTGGCTAGCAGGATCCCAGTCAGTCTATGTAAAGAACAGTGATACATCAGCAAAAAGTGGGGGTAACTAAAAGAAGAAGATCCTACTCTCCTACAGGGTCCACTGTGAAGGAGGAGGAGGGACCCAGTGGCATGGATGGGGAGGGGAGCCACACAGAGGACCGGTCTGAAACATCAACATCTGCAGAGGACCAATCAAGCTCCAGTGATGACTCCCTTGTGGTGGTGAGTGTTACCAGAGCAGAGGACACAACATCAGAGTCTGCCCTTGCCACCACCACCATCTCCACCCTCACAGCTGCTCACATTCCAAAGGTTTGTGTACCCTCCTGTGGTAGGGAGCATGTCTCCTTTGGGCCAGGCACCGCACCCTCTGCATCTGTCGCCCCTGCTGCCCTGAGTGTGGAGTCTCTGGATTTGCTCAAACAGATACATGTGGGGCAGACATCCATGCTGAGTGTCCTCCCTGCATACACCAGTCTTTTGACACACTTAGTGTCATACATGGAGGGAATGTCATCAAATATGTCTGCCCTACAGCAGAAAAATCAGTCCATGGCCTCCTCACTGGCAGCAGCAGTGTCCCTCCTACAGCAGCCCCTCACCCCTCCTACCTCTATCCCATCCACAGTACCCACTAACCTACCTGACCAAAGGACACTCACATAGGCACATGCACACACCCCAACAGACACAATCAGCACACAGCTACCTGTGCATGCATGCACACCCAGAGAACTGATATCACACACACAGGGGATAAGGCAAAAAAACACACACTCATCCACAACAACTCTGCATTCCTCAGCTACCTCTCCCTCCAAAACCCCTACCCTTGACTCTTCTGCAACCCCCTTGCCCAGAGGATCTTCCTCTGTGACCTTGGATGTTCCCCACTGATACATCAGACCAGACTCACAAGGGGAAGAGGAAATCCCCCGGAACAGAGAGGAGATCCCCCCCTGCATGCACACCCTCCCCTAGGAGTAGGAGCACTGAGGCCCCCACCAGTACATCCCCCAGAACAAAGAAATCCAAACCCCAACACCATTGCACACTTCCACCACAAAATCAACTTCCTCCCGAGCCCAGGCTAACCCTCCCAAAGTTCACACATCACAACCCATTCCAGGTTCACCCACACACCATTACACCATCCCCAAGATGATAAGTCCCTCCCCCCTACCACAAGTACTTCCCCTTCCACTACACCACACCTTCTGTCAGTTCTGGACACTGCAGTAGAGCCCCAGCACCTCAATCAGACCTGTCCACTGCAGTGGAGCCCACATTCCCTCAATGATACATGCCCACTGCAGTGGAGCCCCCACCCCCTCAATCAGACTTTTCCACTGCAGTGGATCCTGACACTCCAGTAGCCCTCATCACTCTCATAACCCATACTGGTACACCCTAGGCCTGTCTCTGCGGTGCCTGGCATGCCCTGAAAGATGCCCCTCTAAGGGGAGATGTCCTCTAGTTATAGCAGTGCAGGCAAGCGAGGGAGGCTGAATCATTATGTTTACCCCCTGAAGGACTCAATACAATGGACTGGCCATTGGCCATATTGTCCTTCATGTTTAGAAATTTTGATGCAAATGCTGAATAAAGCATTTTCTTTTCTTTTGTAGATTTGCCTTTTGTGTACCTAATTTTGTTAGTAAGTCTAATGAAATTGCTGTTGGAATCTTGTTTAGTGAAAATAATGTTTTAGCGATATGATGGACTGCATGTGGTCCATGGTATGTGTGTCCTATTACAGTATGTATCAGAGTCATCATTGACTGCATTTGCAGGGTGTCATGATCAACAATGTTTTGGACAAGGAGTGTGACATGCTTTTCACAACCTGCCATCTTTGACTTGCACATTTGCACTTGTCGTGCTGACATTTGTACACGTTGTGCAAGTTTTTAACGGTACAACCATCAACGATGGGCATGCGCATTGATGATGAACAAGTCATCTGTCTCATCAGAACAACTTGGTAAACATGGAGTTTGACTACATGTAGATGACTTTGGAGACACACATGTACACAGGCTGATCGAAACAAAGTATTCTGTGTGTTGTAATTGTTGGATCCATGTCCAAGTCTCATTCTGACATGGTAGACCCCTGCCAAGACCAAGCTTGACACAACTGACCTTCCACAGTAGTGTAATCACCTCATGGCAGTGTGTTAATCTGTGACATATCCTTAGCCCATGGTGTGTGTCATGTGAGCATGAATCTCTGTCTTTAAACCCTATTTCCTACCAAGACTGTTGTCCCTACAGATGTTCCTGTTTGAGAAGCTTGCTGTGTGCTGAGTAGTCCAGGGCTTTCTCAACCTATTTGCCTTTGAGTGTCCGGGATGTGGGTGCAGCAGTAGAATGGAGTCATTATTGTGACAACTCCTGTTGGGTTGAAATAAGGGCCTGCGCTGTGAGCAAACTCACATGTGACACATTTTTGATTCCCTGAGTCACATTTGTGCTAGCAACATCTCCGTGTTTTTAATCTGTCATCTGTTTTTGTGAGTTTTCCACTTGTATGTGTGTATGACTGCTCACACTCAGCAGATTCTACCCTTCCCTGTAGCCTGATGGCAACACGTCATATTTGTAGGTCTCCTTGAGTGTTTCGTTATTCTGAGACAGTCGTAAAGTTCCAAATGTGTCCAATACATTTCACGTTATGCACATGTACTCAATCCTAAACAGATGTACAAATTTCACCATGTGTAATGCCATGTTATGTGTATTGTGTTTAAAAATACAGATCCCACCACCACCCCTGGGATTCTCAACAGCGCAGGAAGATTAGCTTATACATTTGCCTGTGCATTGGAGCCTGCTGACACAGTTGTTTTGTTCCTTATCTAGTGAGCCATGTGTCTTCCAGGTCTTCTGCAGTAAACACTCTGCATTGTCAATTTGACAATAGTGATGATCTGCACATGATGCAGCTTTTGTAGTTAGATGCAGAGATGATGTGACAAACTGCAAACAAGCTAACAGTAAATGGTCTGATCTTGAGTTGTGTGCAACGCACATAGTTAACACATGTTGACTGTCACATACGTTGTTGTTGGTCCATGCTTTTCTACACAGCAAGTAGGAATCTTGTGTACACATGTAGTGCTGACAGCTGTGAAACAACCACTTCATGTTTGTTGCAGTGTGAGGCTCATGAATGTATTTTGAGTGTCTGTGGACTTATGTGGTGTTGTGGGCAGTCTCCTGTGTGCTTCATTGTACACTAACTCATCAAAATGTCCTTCTTCTGTGTGTGTGTTTACTCCTGTTGCCCTGCAGGCTTTTAGTGTGTATTGTTGTGGACAGATGCTGTGAATTTGTGTCTCATACATATGTGTGTCTGGCACCTCTTGTTCAACCATCAAATGTGTGTGTACTAGTATGTGGCATGCTGGGTGTACCTTGCAGATACATAGATTTCCGTACACAACAGTACATGGACCAATGTTTGTATTGTGAACCAAATGATGTGTGGTCAATAGTCTAGTCCTCGTCATACAGCCAGTGATCCACACTGTCATGGGTGCTTGTTCAATGTCACCAGTCAGTGTAGGCTTAGATGAGGCACATTGCTGCTGATCAAGGTTTGTGGTGTTTAGACTGGCCAAATGTGACTTGTCTCTTGACTAGGCCCTACCTACAATGTGGCCTTATATTACACAGGCCATGCCCTGTGAGTAATGTTTGGGTATGTGAGATGACAGTGGTTCTTGATAGGCATGTAACACAGTGCGCAAGGGTGAGTGTGCTCAAAAGTATGGCCCACATCCTAATTTAGCATCAGAGCGGGTCAGCAGACAGGATACTGTCACCACAGTGTTTTTACCTTGGGGGTACTGCAGAAGAGTCAGATAAGTTAATATTTGCTTGTGCGTGTCGCTTAATTACTATTTGTTTATGTATGACATGCTTGAACGAGTAGTAGGCTTAACTTTAGTATTATTTTTCATCAGTGAAGTCGATTTTCCAAAGAAGCGTTTTAATGCTGATTAAGCAGGCAGGGTTTACCTAGGTAGCCTCATTTATTTGAAGATGTCTGGAGGAAATTATGTGTTATCAAGGACGGTTTCAGCTTTATGGCTGATTTTAGTTATTTTAGTCAGCAAAACGTTTGTGGCATATATATGGCTGAAAGTTTAATTTATTGTTGCATTTATTGTTGGTGTGGGTTTCGGAAGTTGGGATAATCGTTTTACAGATGTAACAAATGTTTTTTTAAATGGGCCTACCAGCTTGCGAGGCGCTCAGCTTTTCGTGTTTCCAACCATCATTATTGCCGGTTGAGGCTCACAGCTGTGCACATGCGTGAAAACGGCCATTGGGTTCTAGACTTCAAACCCATTTCAGGGCGTTCAGTGTGGAACAGTCTTCTATTTTGTCCATGCTGACATGCCGTACAAGCTGAGCCTACCAGAAGGTTCGTGTTTCTGACATGATTTTCATTCATCTGGAGAACTGACACTTGCCAATGAGAAGGCTCTGTCAGTTTCACATGCATTGAGGAGCTGGTCAGAGTGCTCTTTTTCCAGTGTGTGAAAGGTGGTATAAAACGCTTGGGAAGTTTGGTATTAACAGTAAGAGAAGGTGGAGGGTGCACAGCAGTAGGTGAAAGAAAGTTCAGAATAGGCTAATAAGTAGGGTGCACTTCTTGGATGTGTTTCCGTCCAAACGCTTGTCGTAATCTAGAGAAGTAGTGTTCGCATGTATAATGCGGGTACATCCCAAGGAGGCACTCCGGGGTGGTTCACAAATAATGATTCCACTATTTCACGATTATTTGTTTTATTTTCATTTAGATTATGTTTTTTTGTCTTTTCATGATATTGTATTCATATCAACAAAGTTTCATTTATAATCCAAAACGGTCATTGGTTTTAGCAAGAAGCTCCGATGCATTTCGGGCTAAACGCCCTTTTTCAAGGAGCGCTGAAAGAAGAAGAAAACAAGAGTTGGAAACGTAGTATAAGATTCGCGAGTAAAGACTTAAAAAATAGGTATTAACATGCATCAAAGGTGTGTGGGGGAAAGTGGGGAGTGGTTAGTATACAAAAATCAAGATGTGTGAAAGGATAATTGTGGATACACTGCCGGGGTAGTGACTAAAATTATATCGGTAAAATGCTTAAGTGTAGTAGCGGGGAAGTGATTTAAGGATCGTGATTGGCGTGAATTGAAAGTTAAATCAGGCGTGCGGATGTGGTAGCATGCAGGGTGTCATTAACAATATCGACGCCAAAAGAACTGGCGTTTGTTTGGGGCTGGGCAGTTGCTACTTACTTCATGCTGAGGACGGCATGCGTCTCGGGTGTGTTGGTTCTGGTGATGTGTGGTGAATGGACTGAAGCGGGGTTTGTATATAAGCGGACGGCGGCAGTAAACATAAAAGAGGGGTTAGTGCGTGACGGTGGCGGCCATCTTGAAAAGGGGAAAGTAAAGATAAGTGTAAAATAGGGGTTAGGTAAAAGAATAGGAACAAATGCGAGATATCATAATAAGGCAATATTATACATTCACAGGTAACAACTATATTCGACTCGATCATTGAGTCCGTTGGGTTTAAGAGTCTGAAGTCGATAAATCCATTCAAGTTCTCTTTTGAGGAGAAATTTACGAATGTCTATTCCCTCTTTCTTTGAAACAGTTTCTAGCACGATGAACTGTAGTTGAGCGATGGTGTGGCGGAGTTCGTTGAAATGTACAGCTACATTAGACTTTTCATTTTTAGTCCGGATGTTAAACTTGTGTTCATTCATACGTATTTTCACTTTTCTTTCGGTTTTGCCTACGTATAGTTGGCCTCACGGGCATTTTATGGCATAGATTAAGTTCGTTGAATCACAGGTGGCATTGACTTGTAATTTAATGGGGTAACCTTTCATAGGATGAGGTATGCTATTTCCTCTGATGATACAATTGCAGTTGTTGCAATTCTTGCACGGTAGTGTTCCTTTGTATTCAATGTGGGTATCAGTAGTTTTTGAGAGGATTTCTTTCAGGTTGCTGCTACGAGTGTAGGCAAAGAGTGGTGGGTTTTGAAAGCAATCCCTGAAATCAGGTTCCATCTGGAGAATAGGCCAATGCCTGAGAATGATTTTTTTGAAGGTGATGCTGGTAGTGGAATATTTAGATACTAGTACCATGCGTGAGTTGGTGTTAGTTGGTTTTTTGGAAAGGCTTTCCTGTCTGCTTTACTGTCTTGGGAGAAAGGTACCTTTCTCCCAAATGCTACGGGTAAAACGAATTGTTTCAGAAAAACACATATGTGACATCAGACTTAAAGAAATGCAAGATCGATTTGCCGAACGAGGCTATCCTCAAACCATTCTCAATGGAGCATACACACGTGTCACAGCCATCAGCAGACAGGAAAGCCTTTCCAAAAAACCAACTAACACCAACTCACGCATGGTACTACAGCCGCACGCCCTGATTTAACTTTAAATTCACGCCAATCACGATCCTTAAATCACTTCCCCGCTACTACACTTAAGCATTTTACCGATATAATTTTAGTCACTACCCCGGCAGTGTATCCACAATTATCCTTTCACACATCTTGATTTTTGTATACTAACCACTCCCCACTTTCCCCCACACACCTTTGATGCATGTTAATACCTATTTTTTAAGTCTTTACTCGCGAATCTTATACTACGTTTCCAACTCTTGTTTTCTTCTTCTTTCAGCGCTCCTTGAAAAAGGGCGTTTAGCCCGAAATGCATCGGAGCTTCTTGCTAAAACCAATGACCGTTTTGGATTATAAATGAAACTTTGTTGATATGAATACAATATCATGAAAAGACAAAAAAACATAATCTAAATGAAAATAAAACAAATAATCGTGAAATAGTGGAATCATTATTTGTGAACCACCCCGGAGTGCCTCCTTGGGATGTACCCGCATTATACATGCGAACACTACTTCTCTAAGTTTGGTATTAAAACATTTTGAGCAACTTTGGAAGCGACTATTCTTTTTTGAAGGTAATGCATGTTTGTCGCTCTATTTATAATTCTTGTAGTGTGAAATTTAGAAATTAGAATTTATTTAGAAATTAGAAATTAGAAAAAAATATAAATTAGAAATTTAATTTTATTGTTAGTAGTGGGATGTAGGGTTTATAGGGGATAAGGGTGGGGAGTGTTTTTAATATATATTGAGTATATTATATGTTTTTAAAAAATAAATTAGAAATGTAAAAATGTAAATTTGAAATTGCCCAAAAAAATTTAAATCGAAATTTCACCTTATTTTTTGACAAAAATGATTGATGATTTTATTTTATAATTATAAATTTTACAAGTGGGATGTAGGGTTTATAGGGTATAAGTATGGGGAGTGTATTATTTTTTTTTTTAAATAGAGGCTGAATAGTAATTTAAATAGGTTCAGTGTCCAGCACCTACTCTAAATAAATGTAGATTGGAGTTGGAATAGTAAATTAATTAGGTTCAGTGTCCAGCACCTACCCTAATTAAATGTAGATTGGAGTTGGAATAGTAAATTACATAGGTTCAGTGTCCAGCACCTACCCTAATTAAATAGAGATTGGAGTTGGAATAGTAAATTAATTAGGTTCAGTGTCCAGCACCTACCCTAATTAAATGTAGATTGGAGTTGGAATAGTAAATTAATTAGGTTCAGTGTCCAGCACCTACCCTAATTAAATGTAGATTGGAGTTGGAATAGTAAATTAATTAGGTTCAGTGTGTAGTATCTATCTAAATTAAATTTAGTTATATGTGTGAATATTAAAAGGGTCACAATATTGTAATTAATTTATTTGTAATCTTTGTATATATATCTATATAAGGTTATTAAAAAACAATTAATTATATTTTTAGTCATGATTTTATAATAGGTAGTAGATAAAAATAACACAGTTGTTTTTAAAAAAAAATGTATTCATTTGTTCATATAGTACATAAATTAAATTATAAATGTATTACAAATCAATGTATAATATTTTAACAAATTACTATAAGTACAATGTCATTTGAAATTATACATTTTTGGATAGTTGTTCAGTAAAGTACATTTTAGTATATACAAAATATGTAGTAAATGAAAATAGATTGAGGAATACAATACATAGAGTACATACATTTTGATACAAAGTAAAATATTTATACATTGATATTAAATTAATATTCATTACATTTTTAATATATGAATGTGCTGTACAAATGATGTTATACATGTTTTTATATTTTTAAATTGAAACATTGATATTAGCAATATTTAATATCATACAATAAACATAATTTTAATAACATTTTGACATTATATCATTTATATATTTTAAGTTTATTATTATTAATTTTATATTATTAATAATAATAATTTTAAAATATTAGTGAAATAGGACAAATGAAAACAAAAAAATATACATTTAACAGAAGATTTTTTAATAATTATTTAATTAAATGTTAAACATTAATAATATTTAATGTACTCAATATTAAAAATATGATTATAATAATATAGTAATGGAACAAATATAAATAAATGGGGGACATGTTGGTAAACAATTTGTAACATTTTAACAATTTTTTTCCTAGTAAAATAAATGTATTTGACATTTATTTCACTATTTCTTTGATAATACTATTATTTGGGTCTTTTATTTTGTAACCGCTCATACTCTTTTTGAGTCATTTTTGAAGATTGAAGCTCGTGGTTGGAAGCTACTTCCCGTCTGAGCCGGTAAGAGTGCTTTTCGTTATATTTGAACCATTTTCACTAACTTTTGAAGGTAGTAGTTTGTTATTTAGGGTTTGTGGATTAGTATATTAGGATTTAAATATTATGGAGTTGAGTAGGTACGTATTTCCGTTTTCGAGGCGTTTTGTTGGTTCCTGAAGTTGGAGTTAGTGTTTTTGTGGATGTTTATTTATATTTTGTAAAAAAAATGTATTTTATGTTTATTATTAATGTATTGTTCTAAGTTTTATGTGGGTGGGAATGTTTCTTTTTTTCTTCTAGGTGTTTGGATACAGCCATTTCCGTTTCAGAGCTGTGACTTTTTTTTTATAAAAGGAAGTGTGTTTCAGTTGTTTTAACTGAGATGTATTTTACACTTCCTTTATTTTTCGGGTTTCCTGGAGCGTTTATTAAATTTTTTAACTATTTTCGGGTTTTTTATGGATTTGGAACTATCGATTTATTTGTATGTTGGATGGATTTAGCACAGCTGTATTTTTTCATTTTATGGGGTCTTTTTTTCATATTTTGTGGATTTATCACTACATGGATTGTTATGGATTATTGGATTTGCCTATTACGTTGCTGTGAAAGGTAAGTGATTTAATATTAATATTTATGTGGGTTGGGAAATGTGCTCTTATTAAACGTTATTACTATAGTTTGATAATTATTTTGTCTATATATTATACATTAAATAAATATATTAGACAAAATAAATATGTTATGATTTTTTATGGAGATGTGAGGTGTTATATTTCAGGCTTTATTAGGATTTTGATCCTTTTATATGGTTAGTGCTTTTAGTTTAATGTTTTGGCTATCATTTTTAAGTATTCCAGTCCTCTTGTTGTAGGGTAAAGTTGTACTTGCTGTTGTAAATATTGGTACATTTGGGCAGTTTGTCTTGATAGTTTGGGTTTTATTTTTAAGACAGATTGCTCCATTCTTAATTCTTGAAAACTTTGCTCTTTTTGGATTGCTGTTAGGAGTTTGTGTAGTGTGGGAGTTATTCGTCCAGTTGAAGATAGGAAGTCATTATGCCAACCCTCAACTGCGTTGTTTGTCTTGGCTTCTTGGTTTAGGGTTGGTAGATATACATTCCAACAAGGTATTAGGAATTTAGGTTGGCGTCTGTGGCCTGACCTGTGTAGTCTCTGTGAGAAGTTGGCCTGATATGCAGTGCTCACTATTCTAGTGATCACTATGTATCAGTCCAAACGACCCTTATTGATGATTGGTTGTAAGTCAACCTTTTAGACCAGCTATCCTAGTAGCATGGACAAGAGCAGTCTTTAGGCTAAACTCTAGAGGGCGTGTTAAGCCAGCTGTTATACCATCACATATACCCCTTGAACACCAAGTGAAAGGACACCACACAAGTTGTTATGAAAATAAAAGGATATTTATTTATAACACAACAGCCCTGGACTCTTTATGAGGACAGGGCGCTAAGCACAATACAAAAATACTGAAGGTCCCACAATTTACACAAATGCCCGAGGGGCACGAAAACCATATACTATGGAAGTGGAATGCGAAATTACTAGCAGGTAAGTAGTACTCTCAGAGACTTTAGAAACGCTAGGCCTACAATGCTGAACCCTTAGATTAGAAGTAGGAGGCCTAGGGACGTCGTGTGCAGAGTGGGAACTCTCACGCGTAATGCGGGACAAAGTCTATGGATACTAGTAAATGCAAAAGTTAGTGTTCTCGGGCGAACCCGACTAGGTAGGTCAAAAACGAAAGTGGATCTAGACATTTAGAGAGTTGGTCTACGCTGGAGCACCGTGGTACTCGGTTTACCTAGCCCAGGGGCTGCGGCTGCATAGGGTTCAAGTGTCGTCGGGTTTCTTCGTTGACGAATCAGGAGCCTGAAAGAAGAAGTTGCTGGCAGGCGACCAGTGAAGATTGTTGATGTGATCCAAGCCTGGATCGATGATGGAGATGACCTGTAAGCAGAGGGGACCGAGTTCTGAATCACTAGCCAGTGATTAGATGGCCACCAGGATGGCACCGGATGAAGTCACCTCGACCAGGTGAGTGGGCGAAACTGGGCTCTGCAGTCTCTCGGACTAGGAGGCATTGTCGGCGACCAGGATGGAGGTGCGAGCTGTCCCACAAAGGTATCTGCTGTCGGCGATGCTGGACCCAGGATTGGGGCAACAACTCTTGGCAAATGCAAGCCCACGCGGTGGACTCAAAATGGCGTCTGGAGTGGACCAGGAGGGTCCGGGGTGCTCCTCTGTTGGAGGGGATCAAGGGCCAGTCTGGAGCAACCTGACCAGCGATGGAGATGTCGTAGTTCGTCGTCAAGAGGGCTACAAGCCAGCAGGCAAGTGGCCGGACAACGCGGTGAGCAGCAAAGAGCAGAAGGGCCCCTCGCAGATCTCGTGGATGCTGGGGAGCTGGACTTCGGTGCTGGAGCTGCTCAGGGTTAGGGCTTCTCAAACCCCAAAGCACTCACTCGAGGATCCCTTGGCGGTCGTGCTGGATATGTGTAGTGCAGTTCTGAAGATGGCTGGTCCCTCGAGGTCTCGTCACACCCACGAATCTCAGCTGGGCTGGTAATGCAGGTAGCGGTCAGAGGTGCCAAGGAAGCCGGGTCTCGTCGTGCTGGTCGGTCTGGTTCCGGAGGAAGGACGTGCAGCAAACCGCAGGTTACTTAGTTGGTGCCCGCTGATGCAGGGTGACTACTCCTTAGTCACAAGGGAGAAATCTTAGGAAGAAGTCTTGAGTTCCTTTCGTAGAAAGTAGTTTCAGGATTCAAAGATGATCTAATTTGGAAGGGTCCCCGCTCCCACCTTTATACTAAAGAAAGGGGCTGGTACGGGACTAGGTCCTGCCCATGGGTGGGACCAGGAAGGGGGGTGGTTACACCCCTCTCCCATGCCGGACTTTCCCCAGCTCAGGGGCTGGTGTGCCCCTGGAACTGGTTCAAGCCGGCCTATGCATAGTGAGCACCGGGGTGCCACTTGCAGTCACCTTCCTATTCAGCCCTGCCTACCCAGGATACACAAAACCCTGTCTGGGATGGTGCTAGCACCGCCCCTGGCAGGAAACCCTTTGTCCAAGCTCTCCTCGCTGGAAGGACTCCCAGCAGCAGGAGGTCAGACTTGTGTCTGTGGTGGCAGCATCCATTTTGTGATGCTGAGGCTCGAGTTAACTTTAACCGGGGTCCACAGTTACACACATGTCGTGTCCCTCTAGAAGGGTGGAATGCTAACCCCGTCACCAGAATTGGCGAGGGGTTAGTATTCCAATTCGTATGACACCTTACTCGACATGTTTTGATAAAGCGATACCAGAGTTGGCATATAACCGCGAGGATTATAATGCACTTAAGAGTATATGGTATGCGTTATCATGGAACAGCTATTAGGACTTGGTTCCGGAAGCTGCAAACGGGCTCAGCTCATGCCAGAGCACCATCTCACAGGATTCCAAGCACTATGCCTTCAGGATTGTTAAGGCCTGCCATAGGAGTGACCTGTGTCCATTTTTAGGGTTAGATATAGGTATACTATATCTAAAGCAAAGGGTGATTACACCACCTTGCCCCAGCTGTCGTGCAGCCAGTTGTGTCAGATTTAGATGGCCAGCCAGGGGCGGCATAATACATGCTGCAGCCCCTGGTAGGCCCTGGGTACACCTATGCCCTGGATACAGGGACTGATAAGGTGACTCAGTATCCAATTCGATATGTACCTAAGGTACATGGAATCCATTTTACAGAGAGAGCAGTAGGCCTGGGGCCCTGAATAGCAGGGTCCCAGGTCAACTAAGTCGGAAAACCAGCAAAACACCAGGCAAAAAAGTTGGGGGTAACCATAGTCAGATATCCACCTTCCTACAGTCTCCCCACCCAGGTGTCCTCAAAGTAATCCAAACGTGGAGCTAGTTTTTGTTCGTTTTGTGTGTAGAAAGGACTTTCTATTAAAAGGTTATAGTGTTCAGCCCCCAAACGAAAGGAGATAAGGCTATCCTTGGCCAGGTAAGCCTATATTGCCTGAGTGGCCATATGAGGTGGTACATGCACTGGCATGGTTACCCCCTGTATCATGGTCCACTAAGCAATCCCTCACCCTAAGGGTACCTGAGGGTCTCCACCATAGGGAATCTCTACCTGTGGTGTGTTTTGGCAAAGTAAAAGGCTGTTGTGGGAATGGAGTACTGAAGTGAGACTCCACTAATGTTTGGCTCAACTTCCTCCAATCACTATCCACCATATATGCCTTTCTTTCCAGGACTGAGTTGCTGTGAGCTCTCAGGGTCAACCTCTGGCTACCTAAAGCTGGAGGCTGAGCCCTCTGTTTGGCTTACTGGAGGGACAGGTCGGGTTTGGGGTTTTTAGGCCCCAGGTTTGGCTGTGCCCAACAGTGTCCATCTGTGGGAGGTCCCTAGCTAATTTTAAGGGGGATCCCTCAGGAGTGTGTTTTATTTTCACTGGGCTAGGATTACTAGCTTCAGTGCCCTTAATCTGTTGATTGGGAGTTCTTTTGGACAGGGGGCCCTTTGGGGTACACCACTGGCCTCCCTGACCTCCACAGCCCTGGGCTGACTGAGGCAGGGTAGAGAGGGGCAGGTTACCTGCTCCAGACTGGGCCCCACCTTGGAAGGGTCCACTGACATCAGGGGCTCTGCCAGGCTAGGCCTGACTACCTCTGGGGCAGTTCCTTCACAAGGGGTCAGATCAGTTCCCTGAGGAGGCTGATCCTTTCCTAGAGTCTGGTGGGAGGGAGATTTCTCTTCCTCCTCAATGCTCTCTGTCTGAGTGGAGTGATCCATAGTTTCAGGCTTCACAACACTATTATCTGTCTGAGTTTGAGCTGTGGCCATCACAACTCCACCAACCTTTTCAGGAAGGGACTCGGTTTGGGTATGGGCTGTGACCATCACAGCCTTGCCAACCTGTTCAGGAAAGGCATCTTTCTGGGATAGGGCTGTGACTGGCACAGCCCTCCTGACCTGTTCAGGGAGGACATCTTGGACTGGGGCTGTGGCTATCACTGCCCCACTAACCTTACCATGGAGGTTTACCATTTTAAAATGGATTTCTTGCTCTACCTCAGCCCAGGCTGAGATCTCTAAATCATTCCCCAGTAGGCAATCTACAGGCAAGTTTGGTGACACTGCCACTCTCTTGCGGCCAGTGACACCTCCCCAGCTGAGATTGACCACTGCTATGGGATGATCTCTCTGTACTCCATCAATGTTCACTACCTGGTATGTGGCTCCAGGTATAAGTTGCCTTGAGGGGACTAGGCTCTCAGTCACCATGGTGATGCTAGCCCCTGTGTCTCTGTAGGCCTCAACTTTTGTACCATTGATAAGGGGCTCCTGTCTGTACTTGCCCAAAGTGTTGGGACAAGTTGTGAAGTTGGAAAACCCCATGCCAGTCTCACAGACAAGAGTATCTAAGTCAGGGGACCTGGTTAGACCAGAGTCCCCAGGAACTCCCAAAGTAAATGCACCCAGATTCTTGGGGGCACTCCCACCACCTGGGGGATTACTACTAGTAGTAACAGGAGGCTGAGAAGTTTTATTTGGGGGTATGTTCTCCTTATTGTTGTTGGCCTTGGGGCAACTGCTGTCAGTTTTGTAATGGCCTACCTGTTTGCAGGTATGACAATAAGGTTTCTTTTGGGTATGGGGAGAAGTCTGGGACCCACCTTTTTCAGAGGATTTTTGGGGCCCTGTGGTTTGATCCGAAGATTTATTCCCACCCTTCTCTTGAGGCTTGGTTGATTCCTTCTTTTGGTCACCACCCTGGTTCTTAGGCCTGACCCTGGTTCTGACCCATTTGTCTGCGCTCTTACCCAATTCTTGTGGAGAGGTCAGATCAGAGTCTACCAGGTGCTGGTGTAATAACTGGTTCTGACAATTACTTAATATTTGCTCTCTCATAATTAGATTGTACAATCCTTTGAAATCAGTAACCTTACTTCCCAGTAGCCAGCCTTCAAAAGCCTTAGTGGCACAATCAACAAAGTCAGTCCAATCCTGAGACTGAGTTTTCTGGGTGTCTCTGAACATCAACCTGTACTGTTCAGTTGTTAAGCCAAACCCATCAACCAGTGTATTCTTCAGGACTTGGTAATTGTTAGCATCCTCAGCTCTAGTAGTGAGGAGCTTATCTCTACCTTTGCCTTCAAAGGAGAGCCACAAGATAGCTGCCCACTGACTCTGGGGGACGCACTGGACAGTGCAGGCCCTCTCCAAAGCAGTCATCCATTTGTGGATGTCATCCCCTTGTTTAAAGGGGGGCACTATCTTACTCAGGTGTCTAGTGTCTAAACTCCTGTCCTTTTCTCTAGGTAACATGCTGCCACCAGTGGGGTCTGCCCCACTCAATTTCTGCTCTCTAGCAAAGGCAAGTCTCTCTTTGGCCAGGGCAAGTTCTTCCCTTTCAATCCTCAGATTGACTTCCCTCATCTTTGCCTCATGCTCTCTCCTCTGAGGGGATGTCATCCCTCTGTGAGAAGAGGTCTGAGAGCCATTGGTTCAAATGGATCTGTTAGAGCCTCTGGATAGAGACCTAACTCGTCCACTCCCAATTTTAAGCCTGCCTGAGAGTGGGCCTGGGGGTCCCCCAAATCCATTCTCATGCCTGCTTAAGTTGGTCCTGGTGAGTCTACTGACTTCTACCTGACCCTTATCTGCCTCATCCCCTGACAACTCTGTATCCTCTTCCTCTCCTTCACTAACTGTTCCATTGAGGTGGAGGTCAGGGTCCCCAAGGGTTCCCTCTAAGGGGGGCATGCTCCCATCTGGATTAGGAGGGCCTGTGCTAGAAGCCCTCCTGGTATCATAAGTCTCTAAGCGACCAATCAGGAATGGGATGGGAGGGTTAGAACCCTGTTTTAGCTTCCTGGAGGTAAACACTTGTCTCATCTCCTGGAAGCTAAGAGCTGCATATCTTGATATGACCTGTGGAGGGTCAACTGATACAAGGGGGGCCTCTGAGTTTCCTCCTTTGTCTGACATGCTTTTCTAGTGTGGTGTAAGTGATGCACCTACCTACACTATTTGTTTGCCTACTGATCCCTTGCTAAGAGTTGTAGTCAGGGTGTGCTAAGCCCTGTTGAACTACAACAGCTGGTTCAATAGAACTCAGAGTATTCTAAGCTAAGTTATATGTACCTTTGTACTTGTGTGATCTTTCAAATGATATTCTTAGGATACGTGTGGTAAAACAACAGCAAGCTCAAATCCCAACCGCTGCTCACCAATGTGAGAAGTTGGCCTGATATGCAGTGCTCACTATTCTAGTGATCACTATGTATCAGTCCAAACGACCCTTATTGATGATTGGTTGTAAGTCAACCTTTTAGACCAGCTATCCTAGTAGAAAGGACAAGAGCAGTCTTTAGGCTAAACTCTAGAGGGCGTGTTAAGCCAGCTGTTATACCATCACATATACCCCTTGAACACCAAGTGAAAGGACACCATACAAGTTGTTATGAAAATAAAAGGATATTTATTTATAACACAACAGCCCTGGACTCTTTATGAGGACTGGGCGCTAAGCACAATACAAAACTCTTAAAGAAATACTGAAAGTCGCACAATTTACCCAAATGCACGAGGGCACGAAAAACCATATACTATGGAAGTGGAATGCGAAATTACTAGCAGGTAAGTACTACTCTCAGAGACTTTAGAAACGCTAGGCCTACAATGCTGAACCCTTAGATTAGAAGCAGGAGGCCTAGGGAGGTCGTGTGCAGAGTGGGAACTCTCACACGTAATGCGGGACAAAGTCTATGGATACTAGTAAATGCAAAAGTTAGTGTTCTCGGGCGAACCCGACTAGGTAGGTCAAAAACGAAAGTGGATCTAGACACTTAGAGAGTTGGTCTACGCTGGAGCACTGTGGTACTCGGTTTACCTAGCCCAGGGGCTGCGGCTGCATAGGGTTCAAGTGTCGTCGGGTTTCTTCGTTGATGAACCCGGAGCCTGAAAGAAGAAGTTGCTGGCAGGCGACCAGTGAAGATGGTTGATGTGATCCAAGCCTGGATCGATGATGGAGACGACCTGTAAGCAGAGGGGACCGAGTTCTGAATCACTAGCCAGTGATTAGATGGGCACCAGGATGGCACCGGATGAAGTCACCTCGACCAGGTGAGTAGACGACACTGGGCTCTGCAGTCTCTCGGACCAGGAGGCGTTGTCGGCGACCAGGATGGAGGTGCGAGCTGTCCCACTGTCAGGCCCAGGAGCGCTTGCGGACTAGGGCCCGCCCCATTTGGCCTATGGCCATGTCCCAAACGTTTATGTGGAAAGACTCATGGGTCTTCCCCTGCTGGACATTGGTGGTTGCTTTGTTATAGGGCTAGGGCAGGCTAAACTTTGGAAATGTATTTTGCCCTAAAAACTCCATTGATTCCCTATGGTCCGCGAGATGAGTGAGGTTTGGCAGGGTACGTGAGATGAGTGAGGTTTGGCAGGGTACGCGAGATGCGTGCACTTTGGCAACCGCGTATCGCGAGATGCGTGCAATTTGGCATGCTGTTGCATTTTCACGCCGCAAGCAGGGGAAATTACGCGGGTGTGGTTACGTTGATGTACGTGACCACACCCAAGGATCTGTGCTCACTATTCTGGAGATTTCTGAGAAGGAGGTTGATTCCAGGCAAGCTCTGTGTTTTGGTATGCTGTTTAACCCTTTGATGCAGATTCGTGTGTCCCGCGCTGGAGCAGACCTTTCCGGAGGAGCTTCTTGAGTTGGTAACTTCTCCGGCAGTCTTTGAGAAGGTGGTTTTGGACCGGATTTCTTCGAGGAATTTCTTCCTTTGGGGTCCAGAGTTTGCAGATGAACCTATAATTAAGAGTAGGTCGTACTCTTTAGGTATGAAGGCGATTTAATGCACAAAAAGGTTTTTATTTTTTGTATTTACAGAATCTAAAGAGCAAGAAAGATTTAAACGCTGTTTCAGTTTTTTATATCATGTTATTTAAGGAATTAGAAATCTTCAATGTTGAAGTAAACCCAACATAATATTTCGAATAGAAAGTTATTGTTTTAGCACAGAAAAAATATAAATCTCTTGCTTATGTTTTCTACATGTAACTTGATTATGAAGCTATAACAAGACAAAATTAGAGTGTTTTGCAATACACAGTTTCGTGCTATGTGAACAAGTTTAAAGGTTTTGATACTATCTAACAGTGAACAATTTACAGAAGATAATGTAAATCGTGCTATTTTTTCTGAGAGAGTTATTATCAGAAAAGTACAGATGTTTTATGTGCAAAGAAATATCAAGCATTTGGAGAATAATTAGTATAAAAGGTCAAATTGCAAGAGGTTTAATTGCGATATTATTCCACAGAATTTTGTGAAGTGAATCTAGTTTTACATGAAAACTCCATGCTTAGATTGCTGCTTGCATTAAGGAAAATTTACTGAAATATAAGTAAATAGGTATTAGTGTGTGTCTAACTTTTTCCTTTTCAGATCTCCCTCCCAGCTGTTCCCTTCCCAACTCCCCTTTTCCCCCCGCTTGATCACTTCAATATTCTGTGTAATAATTACAATCAGAATTGGAGGTATCGAGAGGTGGGCCCTTATATCATCGCATCAGATTCCGAGGAAGACTTCGTCTGACACCCACGAAGGTATCTGCTGTCGGCGATGCTGGGCCCAGGTTTGGGGCAACAACTCTTGGCAAATGCAAGCCCACGCGGTGGACTCAAAATGGCGTCTGTAGTGGACCAGGAGGGTCCGGGGTGCTCCTCTGTTGGAGGGGAGCAAGGGCCAGTCTGGAGCAACCCTAACCAGAATTACCCCCCCCACTTGGGAGGGGCGACCGCACAGAGGCTGTACCTCAAGTGCATCTACCAATTTCCCTTGACTTGACGGGGGCCCCAATGAACTCGACGCCATTTAAAGGTCGTCCGAGGACTCGTGTGAGGTGTCTAGAAGGTAGCGTAAACCCCCTCCCCACCCCACACAACTTACCACATCTGCCGTCGCAGGTGTCCTGGCCCCGGGAAATTCCCCAGGAGGGGCCCGTAGCCCCTCCTATCCAGGAAGGGGCCTTGACCGCCTTTCCTTTCCTTTCGGCGGCCCATCCTTAGAAGGGACCGCCTCCCCGTTGAGGGGCCAATGGCCACCTCCCCCGGGCGCTCCCATCCGTAATGGGTGACGCCCCCCCATAGGGATCTTCCAATTACTGCTCACCGATCATGACCTTACCGCCACAGGCCGGATAGTTGACCGGCTATCCGGACCCCCCACAACAACTCCTGCCTAAAGGTCATGCTTTAAACTCTTTAGCCAAGCTATGAGGTCGCCTATGAGTAACTCATTCCCCACCCGGGACAAATGGACCCCATCTCCCAAATACATACTGTCCCCCTTGATACAACCATGCGGAATAGAATGCAGCGCACTTGAACGAAACAATCTACCCAATTTGTTATTTACTTTCTTCACTGAGTGATTCAGAGCAGAAACCGAATTTGCCCCCCGCCACACTTTTCGTGGAATCATATGGGACCATGCAATTGTGCACCCTGGAACTCTTCTCGCCAACCAACTTACTGTGGAAAGCATTGCCTCGAGAAGAAGTCGTCTACCAGTGGTCACCAAATCGTTACCCCCAAGATGGACTATGATTATAGACGGCGGTGACCTTGTCCGCCCTAACAAACCCTCAAAAAAGGATTGAAACTGGTCAATACAGAGCCCGCCCCTTCCGTAGAAGGTCACCCTGTACCCGTATTCCCCAGCCATGTGAATCAAGTCACCTGCTTTGAATACGTCCGCGGCACGCCTCACGTATGAGTGGCCCACGACCCACACCACTTTTTCCGCAGCCGGTGATGTCTGACCGCTGGTTCCCAGGTGTCGGGTCGACTGCACAGTCCGCCCCGCCTCGTAAGCTTGCGAAACTGTAAACCAAACAAAAACAAGAAGCGTGAGTACATGATTACAGCTTCACAACATGTGCAACCGCACATACCTTTTGTAACAATTCGAGGACCAACGCCCCAAACGTTTCACTTTTTCCACACTCAGACCCCTGGCTGTAGCCTCAGTAGCAGCCCCTATCCGAAAGGAATGGGTCCCAAACTCGCCGGGGTTCAAGCCCGCGGCCGAAATTGACATTGTAAGCACCCGCTGGAACTGAAACCTCGTCAGTGGGATGGCGTCAGCGTGTCTCAACAAGGTCCCCCCCCATGAGGCCACCCTCTGCGCTAAATATTCCTCTACGCAAACCACAGGGCACATGGGAGATCCGGGAATCCTATGTCTGACTACGCAGTCCCCAATCGCACCCTGATCGGCCTTGGACCTGACAAACGAGACAGTCATCGTCTCCACCTTAACCTGAATGTGCTCTCGGCACAGTCCCCCCACCGTATCCTGCTTGTTCTTTGCCACCAGTTCGCTTACCCGCATCGCCCCATGGAATGCTAACGCAAAAGCGGCTCGGAATAACACTGTTTCATACTGGGATGAACATGTCGCAGGGAGTACGGAAAATAACAGGGCCAACCTATCCAGACCTATCGGGTGCCTCTCATCTACTCTGCGACCCTCAAGGCGTTGCCACCCACGTAGCGCTTTCTGCACAACGAAAGACGCTGTCGGGTCCTGGATCCCATGAGCCTTCGCCATAAAGGAAATGGCGGCCCGATGCCTCTGGGCCGTAGCTACTGATTTGCCTGCCTGATGTAAAGACAGAAATTTTTTTACGACAAGCTCTTCCTGGCCCCAAAGCTCCCCCCTAGCAGAACCCAAAAAGGACCAATAGGAACGAAACGCCCCTTCATATGCCTTCCTTGTCCTGGGTGCTAAACTCTCTCCCACGAGGTTTTGTAGTTTGGGGCACCGAGAGACCAGAGAGCTTCGGGAAAGGGTGCTGCCACCGGGTCCGCTGTGGGCAGAAAACCCCAGAAGGCCTGCATACGGAAACGAGAAAGCGCATCAGCTGCTTGGTTCAGCACCCCCGGGACATGTCGCGCCCTAAAGAGCACATTCAACTGCATACACAATAACACAATTTCTTTGAGCAGTCTCAGAATCCATTTACAACGTGCTGCCTGACTATTGATACACTCAACCACGGTCATGTTATCAGACCAGAACACCACAGAGTGATCTCGGAACCCCTCAGGCCATGTTTTCAGGGCCACCAAAATAGGGAAGAGTTCGAGGAAAGCAATGTTACTCGTCAACCCGCACTCGTGCCACCATGACGGCCATTTTTGAGCCGACCATTGCGTACCGAATATGGCGCCAAAACCTATACTCCCTGCCGAATCTGTCCACAGCCCCAGCTCCTCGGAGGACACCGCCGGCTTGTTCCAGACAATTCGACCATTGAAATCCGCCAGGAATGCCAACCAAATGCGCATGTCCTGGTGAATCTCTGCCGAGAGCCTCGTGCGGTGATGTCCCTCCTTAAGGCCGACCATGGCTTGTGCAATCGAGCGGGAAAAGGGGCGGGCCATTGGGATTACTCTAAGGGCAAAATTCAACTGGCCCACCGTTTGTTGCAATTGATGCAGGTTTACCTTAGTCTCTCGAATACATGTTTCAAGGGATGCCCTGAATTTTAACACCTTTTCTTTGGGTAACTGAAAACAACCTTCCTCTGAGTCGAGCTCTATCCCCAGAAACTCGAGTGAAGTCGAGGGACCCACAGTCTTACCTGGTGCCAATGGCACGCCAAAATGATTCATTAAGACACAAAACTCTTTTAAAGCCTGTCCACATTCTGGATCCCCGGCTGCCCCCAAGAACAGAAAGTCATCGAGATAATGCATCACATGCAGAAAACCCGTCTTTCTTGTGAATACCCATTGCAGAAAACAACTGAACTTTTCAAAATAAGCACAAGATATAGAGCATCCCATTGGCATACATCTATCCATGTAATAGCGACCCTGAAACATGAAACCAAGGAGACGCTGATCGTCTGGGTGTACCGGGAGCAACCGGAACGCTGACTCGATGTCTGATTTTGCCATCAGCGCCCCGGGCCCCAGGCGATTCAACATGGCGACGGCCTCATCGAAAGATGCGTACCGCACCGAACACACTTCCGGGTCTATCGCATCATTCACGGAAAGACCTCGTGGGGCTGATAAATTATGTATGAGCCTAAACTCACCCGGGTCCTTCTTGGGGACCACCCCTAAGGGGGAACAAACAAAGTTAGCAACCGGTGGTAAATGGAATGGACCGGCAACACGCCCTCGAGTCACCTCTTTCCCAATTTTTTCCTGTACCACCGCCGTATGCTGCAGGACTGACAGTTGGTTCTTATAACTTGTTTTACCCTGAAAATCCCCCACTGGGATGCGGAAACCATACGAAAAACCGTCTCGCAACACCCCAGCGGAGACATGATCCGGGTATTCATTGAGCCAAGGAATCATCGCCATGGTATCAACCGAGGTAGGTAAAGACGCCCCTCGGACTATCTCAGACCTGTTTGGCGCTTCCCCTACCACCGTTATCACCCGTTTTGGCTCTGCACATGGTCTCAGGATGGGAGGACTGTCCACACCCCCCACATTCGTGTCTAAACTTGCATGACCCCTGGGGCCTTGTACATTTTCCCCTGTTAAAATTCCAACAAATCCCCTTTCTCCCTGCGTTGCCACTCGACTTCGAGTGATGCTCGTTACCTGTACCCGTCCGAAAGGGCGTACCAGAGGATTGGCGGGAAGACTCACCCCCGTTACCCCCCGACAATGGTACCTTTAACATGCCTGAATTCTCCATTTTTTGCCAAGAAATGGAGTCATAACAATCCCATGTTAGAGCTGGGTCGTGCTCCTTAGCCTTCCTAAAAATATTGTCATAACAAAACCACTGATTGCCCTCGTATGCTAGAGAATACTCCATGATACGTGTCTGATAAATGGGCAACTCGGGCAACAACTCAGGCCTTCGCTCACCCATAATGGAGGTGAAAATGCCAAACGCTCTGCCCCAAGTACCTATGTTCCCGTCCACCTTAAAGGCGGCCATTTTAGCGCGCCAAACACTCGGATGTAGAAGCTCTTTTTGGCCCTTCACATGTTCGATCTCGTAATGGTCGGTAAGCAAAGAAAACATGTTCACATACTTATCAGCCCAAATCTTTTCCTTAACTTCGAGTGGAACATGCTGGGCCACTTTCTCCCTTCGTGAGGGCACAGACCCCTCCCCCGCAATCGGCAGTAGCCGCTTACCTGAACTAGGAGCTGTAATTGCTGCCGAACTCGTGCCCGCTGCGGTCTCAGCCACCGGAACCTGTGGGGGAACAGAAGATGGTGCCTTTGCAGCCTCTCTAGATTCCCGCAATTGCCTCATTACTGCCCTGGCGTCGTCCGCCCTCACTATCTTTTCCCAACCACGCTGCCAGTTGTGCAGCCAACTCGGGAGGCATATCTTCCCTGTTCACGGGGGTGACTACAACGGGGATCGGTTGCCCCTCCTTCGGAACCGGGATTGGCTCCTCCATCGGTGTATCGGGAACCGGGGCCTCCCCCCCAGTTGCCCCCCTCTTGGACCTCTTGCCTCTCCCGCTGGGGACTACTCCTGGCAATGCTGGTCCGACGACTCGCTTCGGGCCTCCAACCCCGTTCATTGCCGCCATCTGCTTTTTCATCTCGGCCATGTCCTTTACGAGCATGCGGAGCATCTGATCGGTACTGACCCGCTTTCTGACCTTCTTGCCCGGCATTCTCCAACGAAGATATCTGAAAGAACAAGAACAAAATTACAACGCTCAAAATTGGCTCTTCGTTCCGTCTCGAGCTCACTTGCAGCGGGGAGGTGCAGCTTCAGAGCACAGGAACAAGAGGATGCTTTCTTGGCTTGTTGCTCCTTTTATCCGTCTTCGGGCAGGCGTAAACCCGCCTCCGCCTGCCTCCGGGGGCGTGGCTGGCGGCGTCAGTGTCTAGGACAACCCACTCCAGGGCGGGAAAAGGCGCGCCCCGGCTACGCCGCTTCGGGCATACCAGCCGAGACTCGCCTCCCGCCCAAGATGGCCTCCCGGGGGGATCGGGGTACTCCACCATACGTTCGGGGGGACCGAGTGGTCGCCCCTTTCCATTTGTGATGCTGAGGCTCGAGTTAACTTTAACCGGGGTTCACAGTTGCACACATGTCGTGTCCCTCTAGAAGGGTGGAATGCTAACCTCGTCGCCAGAATTGGCGAGGGGTTAGTATTCCAATTCGTATGACACCTTACTCGACATGTTTTGATAAAACGATACCAGTTGGCATATAACCGCGAGGATTATAATGCACCTAAGAGTATATGATATGCGTTATCATGGAACTAAGCATGGGCGAATTTTGCGAATCTCGCGTTCGCGAATTTTGCGGATTTGCGAACTCGCAATCCGCAAAAGTCCGCGAATTCTCGCGAATTTGCGGATTTTTTTTGTGTTCGCGCGGGTTTCTGCCAGTTTGCGAGGGTTTTGTACAATTTCGCAAACGCGAACTTACCTGTCGGGTCGCAAGTTTCGCGAACTTGTTGTTTCTACGTGTCCAGCCTGTTTGGGACACTCTTCTTCATCACTGCCACTCTCTGTCACCACTGCCACTCTCTGACTACTCATGCCACCCTCTGGCCCACCCATGTCACCCTCTGTTTCATCACAGCACCCTCTGGTTGTCCAGTCAGTGTACATTATTGTGGCAAAGCAAAGCACACCTTCCCTGCCTCAAGTGACCTGAATTAATTTGGGGCTGATTAATGTGTCACAGAATATTTTTTTAGCTGGCACCTGCTTCCTTAGTGCTTCCTGATTAGTGATCTTTTGCACTTGCTAAGTGCTTTCATTGTTGCAAAATTAGTTACAACACCTGCCCTGCCCCAACTGACAATAATGAATTAGGGGCTGATTAATGGATTTGAACTTCCAGCCTGGCTCCTGCTTGTCTCCCTTAGCTGTAATTCAGGACCTTTGTGGCATATGTGTAACTATTCTGAGGTTCAGAGCAGGGTCACATAATAGTTGCAACTGGCAACTGAACTCTGGAGGGGCCCCTCAGGAAGCACTACAGGAAATGGCTACTAATGATGAGCCTGAACTTTTGAACCTGGTAAGTAGTTTCAGTTTTGCTAAGATCGTATTTCTGCAATTTAGCGCTTATTCGCGGGGCGCGAAGTTGTACTGGGAAGCCGCGAACTCACGCGAACAGTGCGAGCAAGCCATAAAATCCACTGCTCGCGGATTTGCGGATTTTGCGGGAGATTCGCGAATCTCGCGGATTGCGAATTTACCGAAAATCCGCGAAATCCGCGAGCGAAACGGATTTTCCGCCCATGCTTACATGGAACAGCTATTAGGACTTGGTTCCGCAAGCTGCAAACGGGCTCAGCTCATGCCAGAGGACCATCTCACAGGATTCCAACCACTCTGCCTTCAGGATTGTTAAGGCCTGCCATAGGAGTGACTGATAGGAATACCTGTGTCCATTTTTAGGGTTAGATATAGGTATACTAAAGCAAAGGGTGACTACACCACCTTGCCCCAGCTGTCGTGCAGCCAGTTGTGTCAGATTTAGATGGCCAGCCAGGGGTGGCATAATACATGCTACAGCCCCTGGTAGGCCCTGGGTACACCTGTGCCCTGGATACAGGGACTGATAAGGTGACTCAGTATCCAATTAGATATGTACCTAAGGTACATGGAATCCATTTTACAGAGAGAGCAGTAGGCCTGGGTCCTGAATAGCAGGGTCCCAGGTCAACTAAGTCGGAAAACCAGCAAAACACCAGGCAAAAAAGTTGGGGGTAATCATAGTCAGATATCCACCTTCCTACAGTCTCCCCACCCAGGTGTCCTCAAAGTAATCCAAAAGTGGAGCTAGTTTTTGTTTGTTTTGTGTGTAGAAAGGACTTTCTATTAAAAGGTTATAGTGTTCAGCCACATCGGGTATTGGCACGTATGCTAGGGCTATTAGGTGATTGATTTGGTATGCAAAGGTAATATTGGTTGCATACTCAACACTAAGGCGTCGATTCCGAACCGGTAAAATGCGCTGTGAATCGTCGTACGGAGCAATTTTCCCCGTACGAATCGTACCCGTACACGTCCCCGTACGTACGACGAAGTACGATCCGTACCAGGAGCCAAAGACCGTACGAGTCGTACAGGACTCCGTACGACTAAAATATCCGTACGAGTCTCACTCGGAACCCGCTGTACGTGACATCGCTACGGTTCGCGGCTGGTTTTTACGACCCAGCAAGTACGATTCGTGTCGGGTACGCAACGTACGAGCCTTTTTTTAACGGGAGCGGAAACAGCCATAAACGCATAGTTCGCGCCGAAACAAGTACAGTACGCCCCCCCCCGGGGACGCCGCGTACCCCCCATGATCGCCGGGGTACGGCGCGTACCCCTGCGATCATGTGGGGTACGCGGCGTACACCCAGCGTACATGGGGTACGCACCGTACCTAAGCATGGGCGGAAAATCCGTTACGCTCGCGGATTTTGCGGATTTTCGGTAAATTCGCAATCCGCGAGATTCGCGAATTTCCCGCAAAATCCACAAATTCGCACGCAGCGGATTTTTTTTTCTTTGCGGTGTAAATTCGCAATTGCGAACATGTAGGTGCGGCGGGCAGCAACAATCTCGCACTCGCGAAATTACAAAAATTGCAATTCCGCACAAGAAATCTACTAGCAAGCAGCATAGACCTTCTGAAAATGATTATTTTTATCAGAATAACTCCTCAGGTTGACATTTGCCTGCACTTTTTTAGATTTGAGGCCTTTTGATTTTCTTTGGATAACTTTTGGATTAGAAATCAACTTTCTCATATAAGCTTGGTGGGGCATTAAAGTTGCTGTAATGCTACTCTGCAGAAAAACGAGTTTTGCAAAAGTGAAAGCAGGTTCAAAAGTTCAAACTCATCATTAGTAACCGTTCCCTGTAGTGCTTCCTGACAAGGGCCCCTCCAAAGTTCAGTTGCTAGTTGCAACAATTGTTCAGTTGCTAGTTGCAACAATTGTATGACCCTGCTCTGACCCTCACAGCAGGCTCATAGAATAGCTACAAGTAGGCCACAAAGGTCCTGGAAAAAAAAATTGCACTGCAACAGAAAGCAAATTACAGATAAGGATGCAGGTGCCAGACTGGAATTTTAAAACAGTGACACATTAATAAATCAACCCCAAATGAATTCATGTCAGTTGAAGCAGGCAGGTGTGCTTGCTTTTTCCCCCCATAATCTACAGTGATGATGAACCAGAGGGTGGCATAAGGCATTGATGTACCAGAGGGTGGCATGGGTAAAACAGAGGGTGGCAGGGGTGAAACAGAGGGTGCTGGGAACCTATGATGATGAACTAGACATAGAAACAACATAATCGTGACCGTTGCGAGCCGACATGTAAGTTCGCGATTGCGAACTGTTACAAAACCCTCGCGAACTGTCAGAAATCCTTGCGAACTGGCAGAAATCCTTGCGAACACAAAAAAAAATCTGCAAATTCGGGATAATTCGCGGATTTTGCGGATTGCGAGTTCGCAAATTCGCAAAATTTGCGAATGCCAGATTCGCAAAATTCGCCCATGCTTAACCATACCCCATGTACGGTGGGTGTACGGTGCGCACCCCATGTACGCTGGGTGTACGCCGCGTACCCCACATGATCGCAGGGGTACGGCGCATACCCCGGCGATCATTGGGGGTACGCGGCGTACGGTGTGGATGTGATTGAGCGCTTTTCCGTACGAATCGCCCTTACCTGACGCGGACCGTACGAATAGCATCCTGATCACCCGGTCCGGATCATACTCGCCGGGTCGTACGGTGTGTTTACGAGTCGTACGGAAACGGCTCCGGATACGGATCGTACGGGGGAATTTTTGTACCGGATCGGAATCGAGCCCTAAGTGTTGATTTTTGCAAATGTCTCCATAGACATTGGTTAAAATGGAAGTAACATCCTTTTATGGATGTGTGTGGATACGTTTTAAGAATGGAATTGGGGGGAGGAGCTTAGCGCGCATCCAAGATGATCACGTAAGCACAGGGCTCCCCGGACCCTCGCCACTCCTCGCAATTTATCCTGATGATATCCTGAATTCTTGGACGGATTCTCAAAGATGAACCTCGACTGAGTCCATAACTCTTTTCAGAATTTAAATTGGACTTGGGCAACCAAAATTACAGCGCTTTGAACTTTTGAGGCCCACCTGGAGGCTGTGCCGGGGACTTGGCGACTTGTGGATCCGGGACGAAGTTGAACAACAACGGCAGTGGGGCCTCCTCGGTGGCCTTACCTCCACTTTTTGTTTCGTTTCCGGATCCTGGCATGGTCTGATTGAGAGACCGTTTCGCTCGGCTGGGGACCAATCCAGCCTCCATTTAGTGTCAGCGCTGCTTCATCATCATAGCCTTTTGGGTCAAGTCGTGACTCTCACTTGGCCGTACGAGCCAGCTTTTGTGGTTTGTTGGTGCCCCGCCTGCCGGTGGCCATTTTCACCAGGTCTCGCGGGCCCCTCCGGGGCGCATCTTCCAGCATGGCGGGCAGGGGTGCAGCCGAGAAGCGGAAGACCAAGACGCCTTTTTGTGGGGAATCGTTCCAGCAAACGTTATGGACCGGTACACTCAAGCCAAAGGATCCCCCGGGCTCTCCAACCGTACCCCGGAGGACGCCAGAGAAGACCCTTCCACTCCTGTCGACTTGTCCCTGCAGGACATCATGGGCACCATCACTGGCATGAAGGAGACCAGCGGCCCGCAATATGAGGCTCTGGCTCGTAAAATTGACACAGTCGCCATTGATGTCACTCTAATCAGGGCCGACCTGTCCAAGACTAATGAGAAAGTGAAGTCATTGGATTTGAAGACTTCCAGCCTCACGGCCGATGTGTCGGAACTCCACACCGAACTTGGCAATTTGAAATCGGCCAATGACCTGATGTCCCATCGACTGGAGGATTTCGAAAACAGAGCAAGACGCAACAACATTCGCGTCATAGATGTTCCAGAAAATCCTGAGACTCACTCGGTTGACCTGGTTGAAGATCTAATCCTGACCCATCTTGCCCCTTCTGGCCTGAGCAAGTTTTTTGCTGTGGAGCGTGCACATCGTGTTCCGGGCGGTAATCCAAGCCGGGCGCTCCTCCGAGGCCTATCATCGCAAAACCTTTTCATTTCAGAGACCGTGATGCGATCGTGCAGGCATCGAGAGTGCACGGCCCGGTGAAATTTGAAAACTCCTCTGTCAATTTTTTCCCGGACTTCACTCAACTTGTCCAGAGACAAAGGATGGCCTTTCAGGGGGTTAAGCCACGTCTCCGGGACCTGGAATTGAAGTACGCGATGTTTTTCCCGACTAGGCTTCGAGTGGAATATGAGGAACGGACCTTCTTTTTCGATCGACCGGACAATGTGAGTGACTGGTTGGATTCCCTGCCTGGCCGAGGCAATTGGACGGAGCACCCTGGCGGTGCCGAGGGTGGTGAGCCTACACAGAAGTGACTTTTCAGTCCCTGACCTCCGAACATCGGATATTGCTCAGCTGGGTGCTATTTCTTTTGTATATTTTGTCTTATAGTTGTTCACAATCCAGATCGTAGAATTACGGAGAACACCTGATATTATTTCTATAGAAATAATATCAGGTGTTCTCCGTAATTCTACGATCTGAGAATTTAGGCGGACGAGGGTCTCATGCCCGCTAGATAATTACTAACCAGAGTCCTGGGTATTGGGAATTCTTTTTGATTGTATTCATTGAGTGGAGGGCTTTTTCCCATTAGTACCCATAATTTTCCCTCTAAGCTCCTCTTGTTATTGAATTATAGTTGTTCACGTCTGGGTGGCGGGTGGGGATGGGCCTCTTTCCTCCTCCGGGGTCTTTTTGTAGAATGGGACTGTTAGGGCGACAGGCACACTGCATGTTGGGGTGGCTTTTTAGTCTACTGCAGGGGTGCAGGGAGGGGGGAGTTGTAACAGGTTTTGGTTGGGGGGTGGGATGGGGTGTTTGTGTTTGTGTTTTCCTTTCTCAAGGCGGCATATTGGTTTTTTCTCTGCTTCAGGTGTCCTGCTCTTTGTGGGGAGACTCATGCATCGCTTGTGGGGATGGGGGTAGTGGGTTGAGGTTGATATCTTGGAACGTCAATGGATTGGGGGATCGTATAAAACGGGGTGTTGTACTGCAATATCTGCGTCGTTTGTCTCCTGATGTGGTACTCTTGCAGGAGACGCATTTGGTTGGCAATGTGTGTCATGCTATGAATAGGTGGGGTTACCGATTGGATGCACACTCCGGGTTTACCACTGGTTCCAGAGGGGTTGGTATTCTGGTCCGGTCTTCCCTCCCTCTAGAGATTGATAATGTGATCCTTGACGACAGAGGGCGTTACGCCGCCCTAACCGGTAGGTGGGAGGGTAAGACTCTTTCTTTAGTTACGATATACGTTCCCCCAGGCCTCCAGACCTCCACTTTCTCAGATGTTGATCGGATGATGCTGGAGCTCCCTGATAGTCTTCTCCTTATGGGTGGGGACTTTAATTCTGTACTATCCGGCTATTTGGACCGCCACCCCCCCAGGGATCTCCCCACTTCCCAATTATGGCTCGGTGGGTTCTTGGACACCTTTAGTCTGGTGGATTGCTGGAGGTTAATGCATCCGATGCAATGTCAATACACCTTTCACTCCAGGGCTCATGGGAGTCTCTCCAGGCTTGATTACTTCCTTATGCCCGCTGTCCAGTCCTCCTACATAGGGGAGGTCAGACACTTGGCCCGGGGCATTTCAGATCACTCTCCTGTGTGGCTTATTTTCGATACGGGGATACACGCCGCGGGGCGGATCGCCCCTATCAATCCTTGGCATCTGCGCAACCCCAAGACCCGTAACGGCCTCCTAAAGTCGCTTGACCACGACTTCCTGGAGAACGAGGGGTCTGTTCTGTCCTCAGTGTCACTGTGGGAAGCCTTCAAAACTGTTATTCGTGGACAGGCCCTATCTTTAATAGCTGAGACCAAGAAAGCGAGGAATGGGGATAGTGAAGTAGTGTGGCTCACTGGTTAGAGGCGGCAGACCCGAGAGCAGAGGACGGCCCGGGACCAGGGTTCGATTCCCGGCGCGGCAGGTTTCTGGACCAGGGTCAGCGGACTCGATAATTCTCTCGCCTCGGTGCCCACTCTGATCAGCGATCACACTCGGCAACTCTGGGCATTAGCTTGCCTCATCTTCACTAACGGCCCCACCAGACCGCTGGGGATGCCTGGTCTCACCCTGGAGATACCCATTAAGGGACCATCTCTCAGGGAAGCCAGGAAGGGTTTCGCAGCGGTCGAAGCGCCTTGGGACCCTACGGGTAAGTAGTGCGCTATATAAATGCCTATACATTTACATTTACATTTACATTTACATTTACAGGTCGTGAGTCTCGAGGCCGAAATACTTGAGTTGGAGGCTGATCTAGACTTAGGTGTCACCCAGGATAGACTCCACGCCCTTAGCTTGAAGCAGTTTAACTATAAATCTCTTGTTACGGATGCTGCCAAGACAATGTATAGGGAACAGCAAGGTAGACTGTATGATGTTGGGGGTAAGGCGGGTAAATTAATTGCCTGGCTTGATAAGGAGAGAGCGAATCGTGTGGTCCCTGTGATTCAGAATTCTGACGGTGTGAATGTGATTGACCCCGGCGAGATTGTGGAGTGTTTTGCTGACTATTTTCGTGGGGTCTACTCCCCGGTGTCCGATAGAGATGAGGACGACTCTCGTTTATTGCTGAGGGACATCGCGCTGCCCTGCCTGTCTGAAGAGGATCGATAGGGCATGGAGGCCTCGTTGTCGGTGGACGAGATTGCAAACGCGATCCGTTCTCTTGGTTCTGGCAAAGCTATGGGACCAAATGGCTTGCCTATTGAATTGTACAAATTGCGCCCGGACAAGTCGCACCATATCTTCGTGATATGTTTATGGAGTTGCGTGATCTTGGCTCCCTCCCTTGTGACCAGCGTCTGGCTACTATAGTTGTAATTCCTAAACAGGGTAAGCCTCGTGATCGTTGTGCGTCATACAGGCCTATTTCCCTACTGAATGCCGAGCCGAAGATTCTCGCCAAGGTCCTTGCTAATCGTCTACTCACTGTCACTTGTGACCTGATCCATCCAGATCAATCCGGTTTCATTCCGCACCGGAACACTGCTCTCAATTTGCAGCGCTTATAAGGCGTTCTCGCTAGGGCAGAGTCTCAAGTCGGAGTCGGCCATCTTGGCTTCCTTGGACGCCACGATGGCCTTTGATACGATAGAATGGCCATATCTTTGGGCCACCCTGGCGAAGTTCGGTTTCGGTGCGGAATTTATCAGTTTGGTGAGACTTTTATATACGGGTCCGCTGGCTCAGGTTGTTGTCAATGGTAGGGTGTCCCAATCCTTTGCTCTCAGGAGGGGTACTAGGCAGGGGTGCCCGCTGTCCCCCCTACTCTTTGCTCTTGCTCTAGAACCGCTTGCAGCCTGGCTCCGATGGGAACCGTCGATAAAGGGCATTCAGTGGGCCCCCGATTTCGAAGATCGGGTTTCGTTGTACGCCAACGATATTCTTTTGTACCTCACCTCCCCTCGTAAATCCCTTAACGTCCTATTTGACGTCCTCACTTCTTTCGGTAAAAACTCCGGTTTGATCATTAATTGGTCTAAATCGTGTGTATGTCATCTCAGGCGGCCTTCCCCCCTTGCCGAGTAGGTTTCCCATTCAAATTTCACAATCCGGTTTCAAGTACTTGGGGGTCTATGTATCGTTGGACCCGGCTGTACGCTATGAGCATAACCTCCTTCCTCCTCTCCGACGATTGAAGTTAGATGTGGCTCGGTGGCATAGATTGCCGTTGTCACCACTTGGTCGAAGGGCACTCTTCAAAATGATGTCCCTGCCCCGATTTCTCTACGCACTTCAGAACTCTTTTGATATTATTCCGGCGGACTACTTTCGGGAGGTGGAAGGTTTACAGAGGAGGCTTGTTTGGGACGGTCGCGCACGCATCTCTCTCGCAAAACTAACTCTCCCCTGGTATGACGGGGGCATCGCGCTCCCGGACATCAGGAGATATTATTGGGCCTCCCAGTTGTCCGCCATCCATCATGCTACGTATGCACCCGGTCCGAATCCGGCTTTCGAGATGGATAAATATCAGTTGCTCTACTCTCAGACGGCGGGGATGAACCTAACGGGACCCACTAAGATTGCAGTGCATGTGTGGAAAGATGCCAATGGGCCATGGGATGGAATGATCGATTGACACGAGCGACCCCCTTGTAAGCTTCGGAAAGATTGGGATGCCTCTGGACAACGAAAGGTTTTGAGAACTAGGATATGATTGGCATTAGTAGAGTGGATGATCTGTGGGTGAAAAGTGCGGTCAAATCCTTTGCGGTGCTTCAGAGTGAGTATGAGTTGAGTGAGAGGGAGTTCTTCAGATATGCACAGGTTCGCCACGCTTTGCTGTCGGTCTTCACAGCCGGTGCCACTGTCCCTGAATCTTCCCCACTCGAGGACCGTATACTTGATGGTCATCTGCCCGATAGTGCGATTTCCTTGATTTATAAGAAATTAATCAACAATCGGGCAGACCTCCTTGTGCGTCTCAGGGAGGCCTGGACCGGAGACGGGTTGGAGTTAGATGACGAGGACTGGCAGTCCGCACTGTCCTCCCCGAAAGAGGACGCCATTCCTGCCCGTCTCCGTCTCGTCCAGCTCAAAATTCTTCACCGTGTGTATGTAACGGGTCCTCGTTTGGTTGCTATGGGGTTTTCCTCGAATGGGTTTTGTAAGCGCGGATGTGGAATGAGTGCCACCTTCCTTCATATCCTTTGGGAGTGTCATGAGGTCGTGGCGTATTGGCACCGTGTGCATGCGGTAATGGAGTCGCTCTGCTGCCTGAGGCTCGTAGATGTTTGTTGAATGTGTGGGAGCCGAATGATTACAACGTTGCCCAGGCCCGGCGGGCGGCACTTGGGAACATGATTGCAAACTGGGATATTGCGCAGCTTTGGGGTTTCCAACGGCCTCCCACCGTGTCAGTAGGGAAGGAGAATATGGACTGGTGTATGTTTAGAGAGAAGACGGTATATTTGGCTAGGGGCAAGCCTGGGGCGTGGAGTAAAATTTGGGGCCAGTGGAACACTTACTGAGGGAACATCTGTACGCCCCCCTTTGAAGACACTCCGGACATTTCTCTGTCCCCCTGACCCTGAGGTTCCTGGAATACTTTACTCCTTTTGCTGATGGTTCTGACTTCCCCACTGCCTCCCCCCTGGTCATCTCTATTGTCCTCCTGATTCTCTATCCGGTACGGCAGGTCCCCCCCATCGGAGCTCGACATCATCTATAACGGTTTTCGCCTTGAGTTTTATTTTTCTGTTTTTCTTTTTGTTCCTTTTCTAAAAAACTTAAAATATTTATATCCTGCCTATCTCCTGAGTTGCCGAGAATGTATCCTGTAATTCTGCTGGACGTCTGGGGATCAGCCGCTGCTTCGTGATATTAAGTAATTGATTTGCATGCACTAGCGGTGTGGTTGTAGGCCCATATTTGTAATGATGTTGATTTGCACAATAACTTTTTTCAAATAAAAGAATGGAATTGATCATTGCTTGTTCGAAGTCTATTATAATTATAAGTAAAACGAAGTCTGATGTTTCTTCTTTTATTTTGTTCAATATTTCTGTGTAAGTAGATGTTTGGTAACCAACAATAGATGAATGGGATACAGGCATTATGGTATTGCCCATGTATGGTATATAATTGATAGAATGGTTTAGGGCATATGGTAAAAGTGCCATCCATCATCCATGTTTGACTTTCTTTTAATTTTTTAAGGTTGTTGTTTGTAGCAAACATTATTATCCTTTTATCTTTGTTGTTATGATCGTAGAAGATACAAGGTTCATCATTATGTGTTATGGTAAGTTCAGGTGGAATTATGATCTCTTTAAAAGTTTTAGGTATTGGTATAGTTGGTCTACTGGATTTTTTGGTCCTAGCTATGGTTCTTTTTATAGAAGCTATTGATGGTAACCGACCTCTTGCTTCTCTAGGTACTTTAGGTAGTAATTCTTTAAGAATTACACTTGTTGGTAGGTCAGATGTGCTACTTAATTCTTTAATATTTTCTAGAGTAGATCTAACCTCTATTTCTGAGATGTTAGGTGGATGGATATGTTCAGTAGTATTAATGACACTTGTTTCTCTGGATGTTGCATGCCCATAGCATTTGTTAGAGTAATACTTAGTACATTTCCAGTTAACTTTAAGGTCTTTTTGTTTTTCCTGAGTATAAGTATACCCCATATAGCATAATAAAAATGTTCCTTTCTGAGATGTTATAAATCTTTCTTCTTCTGTCATTGTTGTTTTCTTAAATCTAGAAAAGGTGTATTAAATAATATTAGGAAAAGTTTTTACTTTAAAAGAGTATTTAATTATTTATGTACAATTTGTAGCTACTTACTTACCAACAGTAAAATTGTAGATTTTGAAAGTAGATGTCTTTTTAGCTTGATGCTTTTATAGTTTTTACTGGTCTGTTGAAAGAAAGTAAACAATATTTTAAGCAATGTATATATGTGTATTTTGGTTACACATTTGCTAGGGTATTACTTTTCATAATGAAAAAGTTAAGTTTATTTACTTTAAATAAATAACAGTTTCAGAAAACACATTTATACATTTTAATAAAGTCAAGTACTAACATTGTCGATTTTTGAAAGCTAAATATTAGTATATGTGTATGCATTGTATACTTACCAAGTGTTAATTCTTAGTTGTTGAATGTAGATTGTAGAATGATAAATTGCAGATTTTCGTATTTCAGTTATCTGTTGGAAAATAAAAATGTATGAGTAATAATTAGTTCAGTATTTATAATAGAAGTTCAATTTTTTAAAAATAAATTCTGACTTGTTTTGTCTTTTAAACCTGTGTTTACTAATTTATAAATATTAGAAAGTGAAGTCTGATTTTTTACATGTTTTTATCATTTAACTATTTATTAAGGTTTTTTCAGTGTAAATAAATGATTTTTTATATACTTACGATATAATTAGGTGTAGTACTTTTGTAGAAAATGTTCATCTGTTTTTTAAAGTAGAATCTGTTGTGGAAAACAGTAGTGATAGGAAGAAATAATTAGTTATAAACTTTTGACTATGAATAGTAGGTTACTTTAGATAAAACATTTCATTCTGAGCTACAAGATTACTTACTTTTTGTAGTTTGTAGTATTTTCCTTCACAGAAGAGTCTTTAAGGTAGTCGAAAATTTGGCAGTATATCTTGAAGCTGAATATTTTCTGCTGGGTTTAGGGTATTATTTTAACTTCTTTATATAGGGTATGTTTAATTAGTGTTTGTTTGTGATTGGTCACATACCTTGAGATGTGTTTGTATTGGTTAGTTTGATTTTTTTTAAGTTAATGAATTAAGTTAGTTGTTTCTTAAAAGTTTATACAGAGGAGTAGTGTATTAGTAACTATTTTACTAATACTTTATATAATTTGTATAGGTTGTAAAATAAGATTAATATTTGTTAAAAAAAGTCTATATATTAAATGTGTGTGTATACATTTTATTTATTGATGTTGTAATTATTAATAATTGTTTTTGAGAGATATATTTATATAAATGTATTTTGTATGTTAAAATATATTTTAATGGGTGTATTTTTAATAGTATTTCATGTGTAGTGTTTAGAAAAAATGTATTTATTCATTTAGTGCTGTCGATATTTAGAGATAGTCGAAATATGTGCTGTCGATATTAGTGTAATAGATATAATTTGTATGTCCTATATTTAATTATAAATGTCAATATTTTGTATTTCGATAAATGTGCTATCGAAATTTGTGTAGTCAATGTTTTTGTATATCGATATTGTGTGATCGATGTTTTAGTGATTTTTTAAATAAGTATAGGGTGTCGATGTAATTGTAATCGATGTTTGAGACTCGATATTTGTGTAGGTCGATTTTAGTGAAATCGATAATTTGTCAGTGATTCGCAGGTAGTCCAATAGGACTGGGGCACACAGAGTTTTCTTGTCAGCTCTAATCTCAGGTCATCCAGCACTGAAAGCATGACCAATTCAGTGCTGTGAGTAGCTCTGAAACTAGCCTGATTAGACTTGAGGCCGTGATTACACTCTAGAAAATTGGTCAAAGAATGTAAGACATGCTGCTCTAAAATTTTAGCCAGAAAGGGCAGCTGAGAAATAGGCCTAAAGTTCTTTAATTTTTTGGGATCTGCACCTGGTTTCTTTAACAGAGGGACCCGTGCTTCCTTAAAATTAGAAGGGACCAGGCCCGTCTCCAAGGAATGGTTCAGAATGGCGAGTACTTTATCCTCCATCCCTGACCATCCCAACTTGAACATTTTAGGAGGGCACGGGTCTGCTGGAGATCCTGATTTCACCTGGCCCACTATGGTGGCAAGAGACTCTTTAGTGAGGGTGGGCAGCCTAGTCAGGACATTTGTTATCAGCCTAGGAGGAATGGGAGGAGGATCAATTGAACAAGGAAAATATGGGATATGACTGATTTCCGTCATCAGATCTTTTATCTTATCCCCAAAGAAGGTTTGAAAGTCTTGGCAGCCGTTTAAGACCCTGAACACTTCTTTCTGCGGATTGGCAGCCTCAGAAATAGTCGCCTCATAGAATTCGGCCTTCCTCAGGCAGATGGCTTTCTTATATATAGCAAACTTCTGTTTATATGCTGCCAAATCACTAGGCTTATGTGACTTACGCCATGCTCTCTCGTATTGGCGGAGGGCTTGTTTTTGTTCCCTAAGAGCATTATTAAACCATGGTGTCCCCTTGCCCTTATCTATCAGTCTGATTTTATGGGCCGGTGCTACTACCTCAATGGCGTCCTTAAGTACAGACAACAGGGTAGCACTTTCAGTCTCCACATCGCCCTTCATGGACGAAGGGTAATCAGAGTGTAATATAATGGCTGTTAGGTCAATCGCTTTGACCTGTTTCTAACTGTGAACAGTTTCCATTCTGGTTTAGCTTTAGCTCTTCTGATCAATAGCGGAAAGTGGCCTTCAATCCGATAGTGGTCTGACCAAGAACATGGGGAGACCACTAATGGAGCTGTAAGAGGGTGAGATGACCACACCAAATCCAGAGTGTGGCCCCTTTCATGCGTGGGCCCGCCACCATCTGACTGAGTCCCAAAGATGTTAGCGCCTCTTCTAATTGTTTTGTCTGCCCAGCCTTCTGGGTTATCTCCCAGTGAAAGTTCAAAATCCCCGAGCACCACTAGTCCTTCATAGCGAGTGCGGAAATCATGGACCAATTTCAAAAAAGGTTCCATGAACCTAGTTGTAGTGTTAGGGGGACAGTACACTAATAGAAATACCACGCAGTCTGTAGGGGAACAGAGCCTAACTTCCAATACATCAGCACCTTCGATGCATTCAGAACAGAGTGTTTCCGATTTCAGTGTGCTCTTGAGCAGGAAAGCAACGCCACCCCCCCCCCATATTATCAGGTCTATTTGCAAAAATAGCAGTAAAATTCGGGGGCAGTGCCGCCACCAAATCTGGCAAAGATGATTCATTAAGCCAAGATTCAGTGACACAGAGGAGGTCCAGATTGTCCTCTTGCAAAAGCGAGAAGACCTCAAGGCAATGCCTCTGTAGAGAGCGGGTGTTGAGCAGTGAGAACTTACACCCTTGACCGTTCGCCTTCTTTGGAGTGAAAACCGGTGCAAGGGCGCCAGTTACCTTCCTAGCAGTGGTAAGGGGTCTCAACAGCCCCTCCCGCTCAAGTTTAGGTGTCACTCTGTCAGATAGTGAACAGACTGCAGACTTCAAGCACAACAACACCTGTTTTGAATATATCAAAGGGGGACTAGGGATTCTGGCCCCTGGGCCTGGTTTGGCGAGGACGGGCGCAGACGGGCTCGCCTTTGGCGCGCCCGCGGTGCACCCACTGCGCACGTCCGCTTCGCGCCAGGACCGGAATTCCCAGATGTAGACAGAGGAAGGCCCGCCTGCTCCAACCCCGGAAGTACGTGACTCCGAGGGCTATTGGTCCAAGAGCCCTCCACTCAAGCGGCACAAGCCGTGGTGGACCGGGGCTAATGACCACAAATAGCAGCAGGAAGGGATTTCCCATGTGAATTACAACCCAAACAGCACACTGAATAAAAACGAGTTTTAAGAGAAGAAACTCAGGTTAGTTTAAAATTAATATCAGCGCCTGTGCAAATACCAGCGATGGCTCTGGTCAAATTAAAATTAATATATCAACTGTGCAAATTAGCAAAGGCAGGGAGCTCGTAAAAAAGCAGCTAGCTCCTCACCAGAAAGCGCGTCCGCATAAATAACATTGACTAAAATACTCAACTGGTGCTTCTAAAATATGCCTACCCCAATGTCCCTAACCTAAGTCTAGTACGAGGGAAGAAGTAAGTATTGTGTAGCCAAGAATCTACCAAAGGTTTCTCTAGGTTCTAATCTGCTCCATACCTTGTTTAGAATGAAGAGGTCTGGTATCTCTGTCTCGGGACTCGATTTCCCAACATCCCGCAAGGGGAGCCGGAAACTCTGGAGCTGGATTCTTGTCAGGAGAAGGGCAGCTTCCTGATCAGTGCGTCAGCTGGGGAGTCAGCTTCATTCTGCACTTGCTGTAGCGCGCTGCGTCAGGCAAGTAGGTCTTCGAACTGTTCCGAACCACCGTCTTGCTAGAGCAAGTGAAGGTATATTTATACCTTGAAGGTGTTTAGGAATGCCGTAGTTTCCGTAAAGTTGGGCATATGAACGTCAGGAAAGAACCCCTAGGGAATAGTTGTTCTTTGTAAAGTAACTGAGTTCTTGGACAAATCAATATTCAAGCAAGGGGAAGTCCCTGATTGCTAAAGCTGGTTTTCCAAGAGGTCGTTGTGACGTTTGGTACGGGTGGAAGTAGCCAAGCCTGTATTTGGGTAGCATGGGCTATGCCTAAATAAGGGTTTGATTTCTATGCCTATATAAGGGCAATGTGAATTGTACCTATTTAAGGGTATGAATCGGGAAAATTCACTCGGAGCTTAAAACGCCACACAACACCCACTTCACTTTCTTATGTACAACATTACTAAGTTCTAAACACATAACAACATATCTAAACATGATGTGTTAAAACCCACCCAAAATACATAAAATGCATTGGTACTGGTTGTACACAAAAAGCATTTGTGCTGTACGCATTTAAAGCAATGTTTCATTCAAAGCATATAGATGACATTTGAAAATGCTATCCGAATGAATCACGAAAATACATTTATGAAATGGCTCTTAATTATAGAAGAAAAAGTCAAGACCATTCTATGGCAGATTATATAAACTGTTTGAGTGTGGACAAGATCAAATATTGTCTCTTGGAAGGTTTGAAAGAATTCTATTTCTCTATGAATAGTTCTACTTTAAGCAGATTACTTTGTGCCAAAAAATGAAAAAATGCAAATTTGGAGAAACAAAAGTTTGATCGTAGAAAAAAATAGAGTTCCAAACTTTGTTTTGAAAAATGAAGGTCGAATTCAGAGTCTCTCAGAACACTGCGGGCCAAATCAAAAGTGAGTGCTATTGTTTGGGGAAAACATCAAGTCTTCTAAGTCTTTAAAGAATTTGTCTACCATAGTAGGTGAAAGTTGGATTACCTTGTTAAGAAGATTAATCGCACATGGATGTGAAGCATCGCGTCAGCATTGGTTGTGTTAGCAATGTTCGAATTGGATGGTACCTGTGTGCCGCTTTCCTCTCGTACCTCACCGTCAGCTTTTTGCGTCTGTGAGATCTCAATGAATGCCGTCATCAGAATTGGTAGCCGCAGGGGACAACACAGTGCATGACCCGTCACTGGTCCAAGCAATGTATCAACATCCATTGACAGGACTGATGGGAGTGTGAGACAGATGTCTAACACGCATTCTTCTCCACATAGCAGGCATCGTAGAACAGGTAAGATGCAATCTTGCCAGATTGGTCTGAATGACATAAACCATGTGGTATTCAATTCTGTTAAACGAGTTAATCCCAATATTTGGACTATGCGCTCACGTAGAGGAAGTAGAATATTTTCCACGGTGATCTGTGTGTCTGCTGTGGATTGGCTTGCCATATCAAAGCAGTAGGAACAAAAAAAGTATCCCTGCAGCGAGGCCCAAAATGAGTGGCAGTCCACCTAACACAGAGTGCACGAAGTGTGAAAATATTCCTAGGACTGCTTCAGAAGGTGCTAACAGTCTGGAAAAAACTGTCTTAAATACATGTACAATACCACACGTATCAGACATGTTTAAGATACGACCTAACATTTCTGAGAAATGTACAGGGCAATTTGTAGTTGATAGGCTGTGTATCTCTGCAGAAGTCCTTGCGACTTGCAGATCATAGGTCTCTTTGGCCGAGGTCAGTGGCACAGTTTTCTATTAAAGAATGGCTTTCGTTCTGCTTAAAGTATCAATTCGTTCAGAAGAGATGTTCAGTGAAGGCCATAACGGCGACTCCCGGTCTGTCTTGGTTTTTGGAAACAATACTTGCATACAGCAAGTGACCCTGGCTGACACAGTTACGAGATAGGCTAAACCTGGCAACATGCCACAGCACCTGTGATCATTCAACATAATGTAACTTTCATTAGATAGTTGCCTATAATTGTATCAATCACTGCAGCTGGTGATCCTTGCAGGTGGTAGGATAAATTGTTAGAGGAACCATCACAGGCCCCGTATAAATTAATACCCTGACAAAGGAGAGAGCCGCTTAGTGCGTTTTCACAATTTTTACCACTAAGAAACACTTCTTTCGCCCCACTTCAACATTTGTGTGTGCATGGTAATTCCCAGGATGTCTTGATGTATTCTTTACCCAACCTTTCATATATGCCTGCTGGTATATGTTTAAGCGATACTGAAAATGGAAAATTGTAACACGCAGAATGATTGTTCTGTGTATTATCCATTCAATGGCTGGCTTTTCAGTGACAGAAAATGTCAATCTTTTCAGTTTTTCAATGCTCAGCACCATATAGTCTGCTCCCCTCTGTGCCAGTTTGACCTGTTTATCAATGAGATTGAATTCTGAAAACAGTGAGGTAGTGTTGATTAAACGCCAAGGCACATAGCCTGTACAAATGTTTTGTAACATCCAGCCTAATAGCATTATAGAATGTAATTGCGACTTACCGTGTTGCAACATGATCAAGTCCTGTTCCATTATGTCTATGGCAGAGGATACTATGCTGTCCAAAGAATATATCCTGGACGACAGAGTCATTAACCCATGTCATCTACAGAGAGAAATTTCTCTAAATTAATACAATCAATTTCGCGTATTCGTTCTGCAGTCTCTGCTTGGGTAATCTTCTATGCTTCTTTATATAGAGCATAAATACCAGCGTATATAAAACAATTATGACGCGGTTTAGTTGGTCCTTGTAAGAAGTCCCTCAGGTCAGCGCCATCTTTAAGTAAAGATAAGTGTTGTTTTACTTTCTTTAGTGTAGACTTGTGTAGTCATTCAAGGCACAGTTTCCCTACACTGTTTATTGGTACTATTCCTGGATGCTGTCTCTGAACATATCTTATGGCCTAGTGAACATATCTTATGGCCTAGTGAATGTGAATCCTTGTTTATTATTCAGAAATCTATCTTGCCAGTTCAAGTTCAAAGTTCAAAAGACCTTTATTCAAATTCCTTAAAATTCATAAAAGTACCGAACACAATTCATCAACACATCATGAATAAATATACATACAGTAATAAAGTAAAATAGACATACATATGACATTATATTCTATACAGTGACAATACAATACATTTCTAAGCAATATACTAAACTACCATATTAACACCAATAAACAGCATATATACAATACTCAGGGGTTTTCCATCATCTTACGAGCTCGTATAGCCAGTCTTAAAAAAGAACTAACCCGGAATGTTAATTCATCACTATCCAGAACAATCAACATGTTATATGAATCTTGGAGCGTCAGTGGTCTGGATTTTTTAAAATACGGTGTTAAAAACCATTTAATATACACAGTTGTTTGTGTCTGTGGGCCAGATTAACCATTTTTTCCAATCTGGACCTGTTCTGTTGTGAAGCAAAATAGTATGCATGTCGACCTCCCCCTTTGAAGTGTTATTGCTATCAGGTATAGGTGTGGACGGTTTGTTTAACTCCTTGATCTTGGCTAAACCAAGACAATATGTCTGTTGGACAGTGTCATTCAAAAATATTATTTGCTCTGGGATGATGCAGGCTCTAAATGAAGCTTCTAAACCCTGCACCTGCCAGTCTTTTGTGCCACAGACAGTTTTTGTCTCAATGTTGTCTTTCCAAAAGTCGAAACCTAATGAATACAGCTGAGCATAAAAGGCTGCAGAATACATTTGCTTGGTATTTGTCAACATACTTTTCATTCCTGTCCTATCAACATTTTTAAAGTAAAATGATTCTGGAATTGAAACATTAAAACCTGAAAAGTATGAAAATTTGCCATAAATTTTTTTTGAGCTACCCTTTGGTGGCGTTGGACAATGTTCCCATTGGTTATATTTCAATACATTTCTCGGATTTGCAGATTTGTGCAAGAAATGATGACCATAGGGATTATAACAATACATTTGTTCATAATCTGATGAACCTTCTAAGTATTCATTATTTGTAAATACAGCAGACATGTCTAAGCCTGACATCATATTATTAACAGACTTGAAGTCCCAATCATCAAAAAAGGTACTAGATGAAACAAAGTCGTTCAAGGAAATTTTGAACTGGTGTGGAATCTTCAACAGCTCTGCCGGACCAAAAATGTCATAATCACTTCTGTCCCAAACTATACCACCAGGTATAGGAACGGCTGTGATGTTCACTAGTGACAAGTCTCTTTGTTCACGATGAGATGATTTGTGTGGCTTGAGGAGTAAGTTGATGTTCTTACTTACTGTGTCCTTTTTAACATATCTTCCATTTATCAGCATTCCCAAAGTTATTATAAGAGTCAACCAAAGTAGAAGAAAAAGTACACCCAACAAATCCAAAGTTCAATCCAAGGTGAAACCAGATAAGTCTTTTCCATGCAATGAAAAAGTTCTGTTGCTTTTTCTTTGAAAGTTCTTTTTACTGCCGTTGTTTCAGGTTCGCTGGGATCCTCGGAAAACGTATCAAAGTTAATGAAATAGCCAGAGGCAGTTCTGTCAAATGTAGGGATTGCATCAGGATTCGTTGAAATCGCTGGAACCACTTGATCACTTGTTACATTTGTATAGTCAGATGCTATTTCATTGTAGACTGGCGTTTCTTGACAAACTGTTATTTGGGTCTCAAGAGGTACAAGTTTCATGGCTTTGTTGCATAGTCCTTCTTTTCGCACTGCAGATTCTTCAAAGGTGATGAGTCTCTCAGTTTGAACTTCTTGGATAGTAGCCAGATTCGGGCGTCTGCTACATCTTTGGAGTCCACTTGGCCTACTGATTATGATCGGCCACATGATGTGGTTTTACCAGGGCGATGGACACAAACCTGTTCTCCTTTCTACCAGCAAGGGGCAGCAGTAATACTGTTCTTGATCCGTGGATGGCTAGGACAGGTACTGGTTGTCTGTAAGAAGGCCCAAATTCCTTCTTGTCTGCAATCTTTTCTCTGACTAGATCCCCATTCTTTGGAATCCAGACAGGTCTTGCTCAGACGGTCGATTTCTCTTCAGTGGTCGTTGGCTTCAGGAACACGTTACTTTGGCTTTTTCTTATTTCATTTAAGTCCTGCAAAACATCCAAACTGTCTTTGATATCAAAGGGTTTTTGTTCTATTACTGAAGTCTCACAATCGAGATCCAAAATAATCATTCTTGTCCCAAAAAGGATTTCATAGGGAGTGATTCCCCCTAGAGAACTTCTTGGCAGATTATTAAGACTACGTTGGACACTTATTAGATGTTTGACCCACCCATCAACCGAGCCTAATACCCTTGCTGTTATAGATTGCTTAATGTCCTGGTTTTTTCTATCCACTGCCGTATTTCCCTCAGGATGGAATGGACTAGAGTACCGTAATGCAACGCCCAATTTGGCCATGGTCTCCTTGTAAGCTCGAGAGCTAAACGCAGGACCCTGGTCAGAATGGAGCGAACCGACTGTGTGTGTGCTGATAGAGAGTTTGAGCGTCAGCCGAGCGCTACGGCCACATCCAAATAGATATTGAGCACAAATCCACAGCAACCATGATATATTTGTAGTTACCATCCCTCTGTAAGGGACTGCAGTGATCCAAGTAAACGCAAGCTAATGGTTTGTCTGAAATTAACAGGGGCGTCTGCGCAAGACGTTTCACTGTAGAGACTTTCATTTTTTGGCAGATTTCACAAAGCAAAACATAGTTTCTAGCTTGTTTCCTCATGCTCAGCCACCAGTATCTCTGTTTTAATAATGATACTGTAGCGGAAACACCTGCATGTGCAGAAGTGAGCCCTTCATGTGCTGTTAAAATTAGTCCTAATCTATGTTCCATGTCTGGAATTACTCTATCCTCCACTCCAGGGATTCGAGCAAAAGGAGCAGTATTTGCATCAGTTATGTATGAGTATTTGAGTGGAAAGCCTTTTGGTAGTTTTTACCACTGTCCTTGCTTGAAGCATTGACAGCTTGCAGTATTTCGCAGTCTATTTTCGTTTTTGAACGAGTGATTGCAGCTAAGGAAGCCGTTCGCACAGCTGCCTTCGTGGCTGCATCAGCCAATGAATTCCCTGCAACGTGAATGCCATCACGTTGATGACTCAGTCTATGTATCACGTGAGCCTTTTGTAGTTCTTGTCGTAACTGAACTACTTGTTCCCAAAGCAATTTATGCTTGATTATGCCACCTTTTGTATCTTTGTAACCGTTTTGAATCCAGTTTTGCAAGTATTCATTGTAAGATTGAACACAGTAATACGAATCGCACACTATGAGTGTGGGGAATTCGCGATCAGTATTTTCAAGCGCCATCTTGAATGATTGTAGTTCAGCTCGCTAAGCTGTACAGTTTCCTAGAGATTGCGTTTTAGTGACCATTGGTCGGAATTTACCATCGCACCAGTGACCTTAAAATAATTCGTGCACGCAGCACTATAAGCTTGTTTACCCCCCGTAGCGAGGTGGGCTGATCCGTCAGTATAAATTATACATTCATACTGTTCTAGAGGCAGAATCTCAATAGGCAGAGCACATTCTTGTTCGTATTGTAGAAATGCTTGTGTTTTCAGATAAGGGTCTAAAACGTATTCAACGTCTGTTTGCGCAAGAGAATTAACCCATTGTATCCATCTTGGATGTAAAGCTTTAGCATTTGGAGTGCTTGCTTTTGTCACTGCCTCTAATGCAGGTACAGGTGTAACAACCATAATGCGCTTACCCTATGCGAGGGCTCTCTCTTTTGCTACTGCAGTTTGAATTTTTTCTGTTGAAGTGAATTTCATTTCTGCTTCTGTGTACAAATGTGATTTGTAAGCTATTAGTACTTTTTCTCCTTCATTAAAGGTTAGGTATGTGAATCTGCATTGTCCTGGAATGATTCTGATCACTAAGTTGTGTACGTTTACGCATGTTTGTAAATGTTTTGTTGCTAACATGTCTGTTTGCAATGAATGCAAAATTTCGGTGTGTTTTTGAGTCCAATTAACTGTTTTGAAATCAGGTTTGATTAATTAGTAGAGAGGTTTAACCCTTTCTGCGTAGTTTAGAATGTAGGTTGTTCCGAAATTCAGGAAACCTAGAATCAACTGTAAGTTTTTCAGAGTTTTTGGAGGTTGGAGCAGCGCACATTTCTCAAGAAAGTTTGCTGCCAGGCTTTTTCCTTCACTTAAAGTTCACATCCTAGGAAAAGGTTGTTTAAAAAGGCAATTTGTGATTTCTTAAAATGTAATTCATACCGTTCAGAGGCGAAGCCCAATATTATGGTGTTCACCCTGTTCAAGTGCCTATCCAAGTCATCGCCTGTTAGATAGATGTCATCGACATATGATAATGCATTATCATCATAGGTTTTTAGTAACTCTGTTACTCTGGCTGAAAATAACCCTGGACTATTCTTGAATCCCTGAGGGAGACGACAGAATTAATGCTCTGTCCCCATAATTGAGAAAGCGGTGAAGTACCTACTTTCTGGTGCAATGTTTTGACAGAAGAAACCGATAGAAATATCTAATGTGGTTTTGTATTTCTTACGCACATTGTTATTCATTAGGGCTGCACTGTGTGCATTTTGTACTCCAAAAGTTTTGCAACAAGAGTTTAGATGTCTGTAATCCAAAACTAGACAATATGGTTTGGAGACAGGAAACAAAGGATTGTTCATTGACGAGGTGCATGTTTCAATCACTCCTTGGTATTCAAGTTGATCTACTATCTCCCTGACTTGTTTTTTAGCTTCTTGCTTAACTGGATACTGCCTTTGTGCAGTCGTTTGATTTTTTTAACTTGATTTTATAGTGAGGAGAATCCTCATCCCATCCTACATGATTTTAATATAATGCAGGACCCTGGGCTACTGCCCATTTCCTGGCATAGGTATATTTTAAATGACTCGGAATGTGGTTGGAGAAAGCTGGCATAATGATTTCTTCACCATGTGGGCACTCCCTGACAAATTCAGGTGGCCAGTCTTGTTCAGCTAGAAGAATGTCATAACCCTGAGAGAGATTCTCCCAAAAGAGTGCTCTTATTTTTCTAGTTATGTCCCCCTCCATCCGCAGTGTTACTTCATATAGCGTATGTGGGACACTAACCCTGGTATCTGCAGTTTCAACTTGGATGTACTCATTCAAGTCCACTGTCTCCAGATGATCCTTCAAGTTCTTGCGAGCTATGGTGACTTCTGCTGCACTCTCCAGCATTGTTTGAGCCCATTCCCCGTTCTTGAGTTGTGTCCTCAAGATTCTCTGCATGTCTGATTTTTAGACCTACTACCTTCTTTTTGGTGAATTGAGTTTTCTTATTTTTCTGAACGTGTTGAACGTCTTTGAACTTCACGCATTCTTCCTTGTGTTCTGACCGTCCACTTCTTTTTGATCTCTGTGAGGAAGTCTGAAAGGTACGAAAGGAACGTGTATCAGTATCTTGATATCTATCAGGTTTTCTCAAATGATCCCTATTCCTGAGGTTATACCTCCTTTTAGAGGGCTCCTTTTGAGGAGACCTACTTCGGGATTGAGAACGCTTCTCTTTAGAAGTTTGTTTAGTGTTCTCCCACTTCTTTTTAGGAGTAGGAGTGTTTTTTGTAAAGAACTTTAACTATATAATTCAATTAAATATTGAATATTACTAAGTAATTCATCGTCTGACATTGCTTCAATGTCAGGGTCAGGTCTATAGTTGGCTAAAGCTAGCCATGTTGCTCCTGGTCTACCTAGTGGAGCGAACCTGGTAATTGATGTATATGTTTTAGGGTGCCTTTAAACCAGAGCGCATACTCTTGGTATGTTAGTGGAATTTCAATATCCTTGAAAGGAATGTATTCCTCTGGTGGTTCATCTTCTTTGTAGAAGTGAAACACTTTTGTTCCTGGATTTGCTTCAGGGAAGACTATCCATGAATAGAAAACCTCTGTCTGATGATATTCATGTACCTCTATCACAAAAACTACCCTACCACCTCTTACTGATAGGCAATTTCTGATAAGTTTTATAGTGATGGTTTTCCTTAAAGTTTCTGGAATGCTTATAGCATCCTTGTCGGTCTCTTGGAAACCTGTAAAGTTTAAAATTTGTACGGCATTGTTGCCTGTAGCTCCCCCTTTCTCGGTTTCACTATCCATCATTTTGTTTAATGAAAGTTTGCAAAGCAAGTTTCAAAGATAAGGTGCAAAATATTTTGGAACACTGTATCCTTCAACATTGAACAAAACAAAAACTAATACATAGGATTTTCGTCCTACTCAGTTATGGCAGATATTATCCTTTTACCCACTCCAGACGTCTATTGGAATATTACTGAAAAAGTGGTCTCTGAAAGCACGACTGAGTTACTTTAGTATCTAGCGTTAAATTTGTGCCTTACCAAACGTTGGGCGCACGTAGTGTAGTTCCAATATTCCCAATAGGCTCTGCGCATTGTAATAATGTAACCTATAGATTGAACGTAGGACTGAGGTCAACTAGGTCGCTATCGAAATTACTAAACTTAATTTTGTGTGTGCCAGCTAACTCAGAGGTCACTAGAAACTTTCTTGAATACACAAGAAGGTATTAGTTTCTGACAACCACATAAACATGACAACTGTATTTCCCAAGAATAAGAATATATCTCTCAGAGTCGCGGAAACAATAGATAAGTATTTCACTCAGTCAATTGTGCATGCTTTGCTTCTACAGAGTTGCAGAGAAATAGTGAGACAGTTGTTTTCAACAAAAAGGGTTATTTACCAGTCTTCTTTCTCATGCAAAAGAGGTGAACTGCTACAGTTGTTATGCAGACTGCAAAGAATAATGTGTACAGCATAAACAGTAATATGAAATAATACTGTAAGAGTATTGTATGGTTTCTAAGTCATATAAAAATACATACATAAATAACATTGACTAAAATACTCAACTGGTTCTTCTAAAATACGCCAATACCCCAATGTATCTTACCTAAGTCTAGTACGAGGGAAGAAGTAAGTAATGTGTAGCATAGGTTTAGTTTTTGCCAAGAATCTGCCAAAGTTTCTCTAGGTTCTAATCAGCTTCATACCTTGTTTAGAATGAAGGAAGTCTGGTATCCCTGTCTCGGGACTCGATTTCCCAACACCCCGCAAGGGGAGCCGGAAACACTGGAGCTGGATTCTCGGCAGGAGAAGGGCAACTTCCTGATCAGTGCGTCAGCTGGAGAGTAGGCTTCCTTCTGCACTTGCTGTAGTGAGCTGCGTCGGGCAAGTAGGTCTTCAAACTGTTCCGAACCACTGTTTCTTGCTAGAGCAAGTGATGGTATATTTATGCCTTGAAGGTGTTTAGGGATGCCATAGTTTGAACATCAGGAAAGAACCCCTAGGGAATAGTTGTTCTTTACATAGTACCTGAGTTCTTGAACAAATCAATATTTAAGCAAGGGTGACGTTTGGTACGGGTGGAAGTAGCCATGCCTGTATTTGGGTATCATGGGCTATGCCTAAATAAGGGTTTGATTTCTGTGCCTATATAAGGCCAATGTGAATTGTACCTATATAAGGGCATTAATCGGGAAAATTCACTTGGAGCTTAAAATGCCACACAACAGTAGAGCCTTAGGGGAGGCAAAGGAATTAGTGTGACCGTATGGAGCAAGGTGAAGGATCTCAGGATCTGACTCTGGAAGAGAGGCTCAACAGGGCTATTGCGAAGATAACATTGAAAGTTTCAAATAGAATTGAAAGAAGGTTAGAAATTAAATTGTTAGAGCAAGTTTGCTCTATTGACAGGCAAATGGATGATGACAAGGGGATAAAAGATGGGCAAAGGAAAGGCCTAGAGTGGGGCTTTTGGATGTGGTGGGTCCGCTCACCAAGATTTTTGACATGACTGAGGAGGGTTATGTGTTCAAGAATTGTATACATGAGCTACATCAGTGGGCAATATGCCTGTTAGGCAATGCCACTATATGGCACTCTCCAATGAGAGAAGGGTAAGCATCCTGTTAAAAATAGATCCAAAGCTGGTGGACCTAGCTTGTAAAGAGGTCCCTAGGCCCTTCTGCTAATGGCTTATTGTATGCCTTTATTTAGATATGTGGGTGCCTTCAGTTCCCTTCAGAATTCTCTGAAGGAGATTAAGAAGGTATTCCAGGAGCATATTTTTGGGAAGGCCAGGAGAACAAGGAATTAGTTCCACGGCCGTGGCCAAGGTATCACCAGAGGCTTCTTTGCTCTAGCATTCACTGTCTTACAGTGGTGGTGGATTTTATTCCCAGAGGCAGATATATCGGGGAAGGTACAGCCGAGGGGACAGAAGGAACAGAGGATCAACAAGTAAGATTAGACCTTTCTGTTACCCCCTTAAAATTGGACAGCAGACTTGCACAGTTTTATCAGAATTGGTTTCAGATTACAAGGGATCCTTGGGGGCTAGAGACAGTTTATGGGTTTCAAATAGAGTTCGTAGAAAGATCAGAGCAAAGTTGTTTCCCAAGGAAGATAGTCTTCGCTTGGGATCAGATGAAGTTGACAGATTTTGAAATTCAGGAGTTGATTGCAAAAGGAGCAGTTGTGATGGAAGAGGATCAGGTGGATGGTTTTAAGCAATATATTACTAGTGGAAAAAAGGACAAAGTAATGCGTTCACTTATCAATTAACGTGACCAAAACAATTGGGTAGTTTACTATCATTTCAAGCTGGAGGTAATACACATGTTGAAGGACCTCTGCAGAATGGAGATTGGATGACCCGGTTTAATATGAAAGATGCTTATCTGACAGTTTCAATATGGGAGGAACATAACAAATTTCTGAGGTTCCTATGGAAGAGGAGTTTGTGTAAGTTTCTGTGTCTTCCTTTCAGTCTCTCGTCAGGACCCTGGTGCTCTGTGAAAGTCCTTCAGCTAGTAGCTGATTATTTGAGACAGAGAGGAATTCATCTGATAATTTATTTGAACTATATTTTGATTATTAATCAGGATAGGGTGCAGGCGATTCCTCGTGCAGGTCTGGCTGTGAGACTAATGGAGGATTTGGGATTTGAGATAAACAGGACAAAGTCAGAGTTCTTTCCAGGATAGCAGACACAGTTCCTTGGTTTTATAGTAGGCACAGTGGAAGGTGTGTTGAAATTACCAAAGGAGAAGCAAAACAAAGTACGTAAAGAGATAAAGAGTAGTGTAAAGATGATCACTGTTTCTCTGAGAATGCTAGTCCATAATGTAGGCCTTTTATCTTCTACTATTCAGGCAATTTTCCTAGAGCCTTTGCATTATTGGTGCCTTACAGAGAATGACAGCAAAACACTGGAGATGGATTGAGGTACTCAGAGAAAGTTTGTCTATCCCATCAATCAAGGCAGAAATTAACTTGGTGGTTGAGGAATATGGAAGCTTGGAATGGACGTGCAATTTTGGGAAAAATCCAGATTTAGTTGTGGAGTCAGATGCAAGTTTGGAAGAATGGGGTGTAAATGGTGGATTATTAAGAAGTGGTTGTCGTTGGTGGAGCAGAAAATGAATTTGCATATTCATTGTTTGGAGTGATTAGCAGTTTCTTTTGCAATCAAGTGCTTTGTAGATCAGACTGTCAAATGTTTAGTAGTTTTGAGGATGGACGATATGTCAGAAGGGAAGTATGTCAACAGGCTGGGAGTTCCATGTTCAAAGGGGTAGGCGGATTTGGCAAAACTCTTTTAGGGATATTGCATGGAAAGTGGCCTGAATGGTCTGGCAGAGCACATTCAACGGTTGCCCAATTCTGTGGCAGATTGGTTTTCAAGAAATTTCCATGATTCCAGTAACAGGATGTTAGACTGATTTGGCTTCCCTTTCCTCCATCGTACCCATCGACTGGTCTGACCATCCCCTTATCCTTTTCACGATCTCTAACAAGATGCTACCCCCTCCCCTCAAAATCATCAAACAGAAGAAATTGACTAGAAATTTCCATCTTATTCCCCCGGGCGAACTTGAATCTAAAGTCACATCGGAACTTCAACTTCCTCCTCTTTCCCTAAATGCTAACGACCTTGCCGAGCACTTTAATAAACCCATCACAGTTGTCCTTGATCAAATTGCTCCAGCTAAACTTTAACTTCAGAAAAGCACCTCCTTCATATCCTGGTTTAATATGGATCTCAACAACGAGAGGCGCGCCCTTAGGTCGACTGAATGTTTTTGGAGATAAAACCCATCCCCTTCAAATCTCGCCCTCCTTAGATCCACCAGGTTCAATTAGTAAAAGCATATTCTTAATACTAAAACGGCCTTCTTCTGCTCTCAACTGGACCGGGCCAAAAATAGACCCAGGGATTATTAAAAACCAAACCACCTCCGCCCCACCCAAGGTTACGGCCACTATTGAGAGATGTGAAGAGATTGCTAATTACTTCTCAGAAAAAATCTCCAAAATCGATCACTCCTTTGTCTTAACTCCCCTTCCACACTGCTCTCTACCCCCACAAGATTTTTCCTCCAATTCTCCGGCCCTCTTAACTCCTCCTCACGACCCCTCATCTCTGCCTCTAGTAATTTCTCTTCCTGAATCCAACCCCACTAAACTGGACGTCACTTCCATCCAGTGACTGAGCTCAAAGTCCTCAACGTCATTGCTAGACTTAAACAATCCTCTCACTCCAGAGACCCTCTGCCTGCCAACCTTGTTCAAGATCTAAAACACATCATTGTCCCTTTCTGGACCTCTATCATCAACTCCTCCTTTGCCACGGGATGTGTCCCTGTTTCCCTCCAACTTGGACAAATCACTCCCATCCTCAAAATCCTGCTGCCGACCAATATGACCTAAATAATCTTCGACCTATCTCAAACCTTCCTCCTCTCTCTAAGGCCCTTAAAAAATGTGCCCTGCTCCAATTAAATACACACATCTACACATTCAATTTGTTGGACTCTTTGCAATCAGGTTTCCGAAAAGGCTGTAGCACGGAAACAGCCATGCTTAATATAATTGATGACATCCATCACTCCCTCGACAACAGCGAGTCCTCCCTTCTCATTCTCCATGATCTCTCTTCTGCTTTTGATACTGTGATCCAGTCCGGGTCTTGCAGCACAGTGACCGCTGCGCCTCTCACCAGACCGGGTCACCCCCTTGCTCCTCCTGCCGCCTCCTTCTCCTGCCTAGCCAGCCTTTGCTGCCTTTTTCTGCCGCCGACGCCCCCCTGCCCCCCGAGCGGCCCAGCCACAGCTGAGCCGCCCGCTCGCCGGTTTTCCCGCCGCTGCTCTCCACAGGTCCCGCCCACCACCGGCCCATTGGCCGAACCGCTCCCGCCGCCCAGCTGACCCGCCCTCCCGTCCCCCTTCTTGAGGGGACAGCAAGGAGTGCTCGGGAGTGACCGCTGCGCCTCTCACCAGGCCGGGTCACTCCCTTGCTCCTCCTGCCGCCTCCTTCTCCTGCCTAGCCAGCCTTTGCTGCCTTTTTCTGCCGCCGACGCCCCCCTGACCCCCCGAGCGGCCCAGCCACAGCTGAGCCGCCCGCTCGCCGGTTTTCCCGCCGCTGCTCTCCACAGGTCCCGCCCACCACCGGCCCATTGGCCGAACCGCTCCCGCCGCCCAGCTGACCCGCCCTCCCGTCCCCCTTCTTGAGGGGACAGCAAGGAGTGCTCGGGAGTGACCGCTGCGCCTCTCACCAGGCCGGGTCACTCCCTTGCTCCTCCTGCCGACTCCTGCTCCTGCCTAGCCAGCCTTTGCCGCCTTTTTCCGCCGCCGACGCCCCCCTGCCCGGCAGTTTTCACACCGCTGCTCTCCACAGGCCCCGCCCACCACCGGCCCATTGGCCGAACCGCTCCCACCGCCCAGCTGACCCACCCTCCCGTCCCCCTTCTTATGACGCCCCCAGAGCCACCGCCCAGCAGACGCGCGCAGCGGGAGCGCCGACTGAGCGCCGAAGGTGCGCCAAAGGTAAGCCCGTCTGCGCCCGTCCGCACCTGGACCGCGCCCAGCGCCAGGACCCCTGGCCCCCATAGAAACCAGCCCACCCGCCGGACCTACGACCCCACCGAACTCAACGCCGGCCGAATCCCGGGCTGCTACCGAGCCACCCCGAGACGCACCCACGGACCCTTCTGCTGCCACTCCTGCAAGTTCACCTGCATCCGGACCTGCACTACTCCAGCACCGACCAAGACCAAGACGAGCAACAGCAGCAGCCACCTGAAATGCATCCTGCTCAACACCCGCTCCGTCCACAGGCACGCCGTCAAGCTCTGGAACCTGCTCGACACAACTTCACCAGACGTCGCCTTCCTCACGGAAACCTGGATGAACGCCTCTTCAGGCCCGACATCGCCATCCCAGACGGCTACAAGATCGTCCGAAGGGACCGCCATCCGCATCACGACCAACACCGACGACACCCTCGCACCCGCCGAGCACCTGCACTTCCAGGTCCATTTCAACCCCAAGACCACCTTCAGAGGCACCCTCATCTACAGACCCCCGGGACCACGCACACAATTCAGCGAAGACATCGCCGACTTCATCAGCCCGCTGACTACATCCTCCTCGGGGACCTCAACTTTCACCTGGAGAACAACAACGACCCCAACACCACCACCCTGCTGGACAACCTCGCAAACCTGGGACTCAAGCAGCTGGTGACCACCTCCACCCACTACGCCGGACACACACTCGACCCCGTCTTCTCATCCAACAAGGACATCTCCTTCAGCCACGCCACCGGACTCCACTGGACGGACCACAGCTGCGTCCACTTCAGCTTCAGAAGGACCACGACCCACCACCACCAGCAACAGGTTGCACGCAGAAGCTGGAACAAGATCACAGCCGACCAGCTCGCGACTTCCCTGAGCAAGAACCCACCCACCAGCGCAACGAACCCCAGCCAAGCGGCCACCAACCTCACGAAGTGGATCAGCGACTGCGCAGACGACCTCGCCCCCCTGAGGACCCCGCCTAGCAGACCCGGTAGCAAGAAAGCCCCATTGTTCACCGACGAACTCAAGAGCTCCAAGAAGAACTGCCGAGCCCTCGAGAGAACCTGGCGCAGAGACCCAACACCGGACAACATGACTGCCCTCAAGCTCGCCACCCGAAAACACCGCCAACTCATCCACGCCACCAAGAAAACTGCATTCAAGGAACGACTGGACAACAACGCACACAACAGCAAGGAACTCTTCAACATCGTGGAGGAGCTCTCCAACCCCAACGCCGGAAACAACAACATCACCCCTTCGCAAGACCTCTGCAACTCCCTCGCCTCCTACTTCCACAACAAGATCGCGGACATACACAACAGCTTCAGCACTCAACCGAAGCACGCCACGACCGAACCACCGCCCCCCACCACCACCCTCCGCGCCTGGACCCCAATCAGCACCGAAGACACCGTCCGCACGATGAACTCTATCCACTCCAGATCTCCTACGACCCCTGCCCTCAACACGTCTTCAACAAGGCCGACCTGTCATCGCACCCCACCTGCGGGACATCATCAACACCTCCTTCGACACCGCTACCTTCCCGGAGAACTGGAAGCACGCCGAACTCAGCGCTCTACTAAAGAAGCCATCAGCCGACCCCACCGACCTCAAGAACTACCGCCCCATCTCGCTGCTCCCGTTTCCTGCAAAAGTCATCGAGAAGACCGTCAACAAGCAGCTGGCCGCCTTCCTCGAGACGAACGGATCCCTCGACCTCTCGCAGTCTGGCTTCCGGGCCAACCACAGCACCGAGACCGCCCTGATCGCAGCCACAGATGACATCCGAGCACTGCTTGACAACAGAGAAACAGCAGCCCTCATCCTCCTAGACCTCTCCATGGCCTTCGACACTGTCTGCCACCGTACACTAGTGCAGCGACTCAGCAACGTCGGAATCCAGGAGAAGGCACTGGAGTGGATCATCTCCTTCCTCGCCGGAAGGACACAGAGAGTCCGCCTCCCCCCGTTCAGATCTGAAGCCACCAAAGTCATCTGCAGCGTTCCTCAAGGCTCCTCACTAGGTCCAACCCTCTTCAACGTCTACATGAGCCCCCTCGCAGACATCGCACACCAGCACAACCTCAACATCATCTCCTACGCCGACGACACCCAGCTGATCCTCTCCCTCACCAACGACCCCGCCACCGCCAGAGCCAACCTCCATGAAGGGATGAAAGAGGTAGCCGAATAGATGAAGAACAGCCGCCTGAAACTGAACTCGGACAAGACGGAAGTCCTCATCCTGGGATCCTCACCCTCCGCCTGGGACGACTCCTGGTGGCCCCCCGCCCTAGGCAGCGCACCCAAACCAACAGACCATGCACGCAACCTGGGCTTCATCCTGGACTCCTCCCTCTCCATGACCAGACAAGTCAACACCGTCTCCTCGTCGTGCTTCAACATCCTGCGCATGCTACGTAAGATCTTCCGGTGGATCCCCACCGAGACCAGGAAGACGGTCACCCAGGCCCTCGTCACCAGCCGTCTGGACTACGGCAACTCCCTCTACGCCGGAACCACCGCCAAACTCCAGAAGAGACTCCAGCCGATCCAGAACGCCTCAGCACGACTCATCCTGGACATCCCCCGACGCAGCCACGTCTCCGGACACCTGAGAGACCTGCACTGGCTCCCGGTCAACAAGAAAATCACCTTCCGACTCCTCACCCACGCACACAAAGCCCTACACAACCAAGGCCCAGGATACCTCAACAGCCGCCTCAACTTCTACGCTCCCAAACGCCAGCTTCGATCGACCGGCCACGCCCTCGCCGCCGCCCCCCGCATCCGAAGAGCCACCACAGGGGGACGGTCCTTCTCCTACCTCGCCGCCAAGACATGGAACTCCCTCCCGACCCACCTCCGCCTGACCCAGGACCACCTCGCCTTCTGGAAGCAACTCAAGACCTGGCTGTTCGAGCAGTAGCGGACCCCCCTCCCCTAGCGCCTTGAGACCCTCTGGGTGAGTAGTGCGCTATATAAATGCTTTGATTGATTGATTGACTGAGCGCGAGTCTGAGCAGTTTGAGCTGAGCAGCAGCAGTAGCTGTAACCGGCGCGGCGTGGCGTGAGCCTCGAGGAGCAAAGGGGACCACGAGAACGACTAGAGCCCGTGAGCTGCCTGGTGAGTGCCACAAGCTGCAGTCCAAGCCTCCGGGCCGCGGCAGAGTGAGCCACTACAGGATTAGCAAGAGCAGGGGCAGGAGCGGCGTAGGAGTGGAGCTGCCGCCGCTGCCGCCAGACAGACAGTTGTCCGACTACCTGTTCTCTTGCTTGCCTGCCTACAACAGTGTCTGCCTCCCTGCTGTACCGCTATTCTTTCTGCCTGCCTGCCTCCTTGCCTGCAGTAAAAGCCAGGTGGCGAGTGGCGGGCGGCGGTAATAGCGGGAGTGGCGGGTCTCGTGAGTCCCGGGAAATCCAGTTCCAGTTCCCGTCCCAGTCCTCAGGAATCAAAGGAGGACTACCGGGAGGACTGCTTGAGCTACCATAAGGCTGCCACAAGGCCATAAGGCCACTTAAGGCTATCACAAGGCAGCTGCAGTGCGGGAGCGTGAGAGTGCAGGAATAGTGTGAGAGCATCAGGACACAACAAAGTTCTACTCCCACTCCCACTCCCATTGTCCCTGTCAGGGGAGCAGGAGCAGCAGTGGTAGCAATGATTGTGGAGACCACAGAGAGAACAGAGAGAACAGGACCACAGGGGAGGACAAGACTGAGGTGAGCCGTGCTGGCAAGCGACCCGGTATGGCTGTTCTTGGGTAGTAGCGGTGGAGCCAATGGAGCCAGTGGTGATCAGCTTTAGAGTACCACCCGTGTAGTCACCTGCCGCCATTCAGGAACATCCACGGATTTAAAGATATGGACCAGGACCATGAACCTCTAGCCTTTTTCCAACAACAAGACATAATCCTGCTTCAGGAAACTTGGAATATGATTCATCTTCAATTCCAGGATTTAAAGAACACCACATTCTCGCAGAAAGATTTTCAACTTTTGGGTACCCGCAAGGCAGTTTATCGATATATGCCGCCCAAAAGTATGATTGGTCAACAGAACAACTGGACGCTGGGGTTAATTGGGTACGAGCAATTAAAATTAGTGGTAAGTCCCTGCTTAATAAATTAAAGTGGCAATTGCTACTGATTAATGTTTACATTCACCCAGAGAGAAAGAACCAGAAAGAAAAATACTCTACTTTAATGACCTTGATAAAAGCAATGCAAAGATCTCATGAGCGATGCCCTATGTTCATCTCAGGAGACTTCAATTGTAATCTCACAACCAAAAATCGGAATGAAGGAAAGAGGCTAGTAAATCGGGGAGGACAGATAATAACAAACAAACTAGAAGACCTTGGATTGACAATTTTGAATGGTAACACAAAGGAAGACTCACCAGTGGCAATAACACACTTGAGTGGTAAAGTTCGTTCAACAATAGATTTTACAATTATCAGCAATGTTAGTCCCTTGTACTGATACATTTCATATCGTCCAGCGTATAGAAAGTGATCACTTCCCCCAAATTACGAGAATGAATATCCCTCTCACACAGGCCGAAAAACATAAACTCACTTACACAGCGTGCAAAGTTTAACCTAAGAAAATTAAAATGGCGAGGTGGGGACTTGAAAAGCATTCAGGAGACAGCAAGGTATTACGTGAGCAAATTGGGGCCACAGACAGAGGAGGAACATGTAAAAAAATGGGAACAGCTGGCCCAGGTCCTCACCCGAAAATTTCCAGCCTTGCCGGGTAGCCAAAGCAGAATAAACACCAGGAGGGAACCATGTTTCAATATTGACCTATGAGACCAAAAGAGAAGGATCGCAAGAGAGGTACAATTACAAACACAGGCAATAAGAATGGGAAGAAAATACAATAAAAGTAAATTGAAGGAAATAATGAACAACTACAGGAAGATGTTGAGGAATGCTAAAACAGCGTATAAGGAAACCATCTGGACTAAATTACTGTGCGCAAGTAAACTGCCAAATAGCAGGGACTTCTGGGGCATCATAAATAACTTGACAAAAGGAGCAAGACTTTAACAAGAAGCAGGAATTGGAGAGGAAATGTGGACTCAACACGTCCGAAACATTTAGAGTAGTACAGAATTAGGGACCATAGAAGGTTCCCGAGGGCCATCGTTGGTAGTGGAAAAAATACAAACAAAATCCAGTCAGGACAAGGCAGATTACGAAGACCCAGAAAAAGAGAAATGTGATAATGAACAAAGTACCCTGACCGACATTAAACAATTACGAGGTATAATACAAAAACTTAAGACTGAAGGAGCGGCAGGTCCAAATGGGCTGACCAATGTGCTTTTTAAGAATTATAATACAACAATGTAATTCTATATACAAATTGAATATTTATTGAAAGAACATGTTAAAAAAATGAAGCATTAAAACTTATATTCGATTCTCAGTGCCCCACAGTATAAAAACATTGATAAAATCACCATAAACACAGTAGGACAATTATGACCAGCATGTATGACTTTAAATTTGTCAATACTATTTGTACATCTCATAAATTATTTCGCAACACGATGTCATACACTTTCAAATAAATGCTGATTGACAAAAGTGTGCTTGATAAGATTGCACAGGTGAATGCGTCGACATGTTTCGATGGCTTAAATATTTCGCACCATCTTTTTCAAGACAAATTCAGTTTGTCTGTCTCTGTGAGAATTTGTTCCTCTTTTCCCTTAGTTGGATAGCCGCTCTCGGCATACGGAACAGGACTTTATGAGAAGACGCTATGTACCAAAGCACGAAAATCAGCATTCCTGTTTCCTCCTGAAATCATTAGAGGGAGGAAGGGCATCCGTCAAAAACCTGAACTAAATAGAAGGAGCCAGCGATCTTTTCATTTCAAATGTCTTATGATAAGATTTTTCCCAGTAGGAGAAGACGCTTCCTGATTGAACAATAAGCCTAAGAATTAGACCGAACAACCTATATATAGGAGTCCATATTTAAATCCACACGAGAGAAAGGAACAGAACACCCAGTGAGGACTCTTCAAATACTATCTTATTGTAAGGGGGAGGGTATACAGCAAAGGGAAAAGAGGAAAAAATTCTCACAGAGACAGACAAACTGAATTTGTCTTGAAAAAGATGGTGCAAAATATTTAAGCCATCGAAACGCGTCGACGCATTCACCTGTGCATTCTTATGAAGCACACTTTTGTCGATCATCAATTATTTGAAAGTGTATGACATCGTGCTGCAAAATAATTTATGAGATGTATGTTATGTTATGTTACTGTTTGTTTTGTAGAGCGCTCAGCTGCTCCAAAGAGCGTCCCGGCGCTAAAGATCATCACACCAAATACCAGCAGCAAACAAACAGCCGTAACAGAAAACATAACCAGAATTAACCATAACAGCATTACAAAGCAAACAGATAGGTTTTAAGTCCTTTCCTAAAAACCGAGAGATTGGTGCACACCCGCAACGTCAAGGGCATTGTGTTCCAGAGGCGGGGTGCAAGGTAACTAAAGGAGCGACCTCCACAGTGAGCACGCTTCACTGTTGGAACGATAGCCTTGGCCTGGGCAGCAGATCTCAGAGGTCTAGATGGAAGATAGAAATTGACCCTTCTCTGAAGATATTCAGCGCCGAAATTGTGAAGCGCCCTAAAAGCTGTAGTTAGGGTCTTGAAGAAGATACGCTTACGAATCGGCAACCAATGCAAAGAGACAAGGAGATTGCTGGCCCTAGATCTTCTAGTTAGACCGAAGATTGCCCTGGCTGCAGAATTTTGAACTATCTGCAGACGAATCAGCAGATACTCAGGAAGACCTAAGTAAAGGATGTTGGCGTAGTCTAGGCGCGAGCCAATTAATGCTTGCACCGTAATTTTCTTATGCTCCAAAGATAAATAGGGCAGAAACTTGTGCAACATCCTTAAGATGGCAAAGCACTTCCCAGTCAAGCCAGCAACCTGGGTTTTAAAGGAAAGAGTGTTATCGACCATCATACCCAAGTTCTTAGCTGTGACCGAATCGCTGGCAGGGGGAGACATGGCCGAAGGCCACCATAGCTTCCAACGTGGGTCTGCAGGACAGCCAAAGAACAATATCTCGGATTTGTCGGAGTTGCATTTGAGGCCATTTTTCCCAAACCAGTCAAACACAAACTCCAAACACTTCCGAATGGCTGCTCCATCGAAGTCACAGCCCCTGTCACAAGTGAACAGGAGCTGTGTGTCATCCGCATAGGATATGATCTGGGCCCCTAGCTCCTCCACCCGTGCCGCAAGAGGTGTAAGGAAGATATTAAAGAGGGAAGGACTCAGTATGGAGCCCTGCGGGACCCCTACCTCAAGCTGCGGCATCCGGGCGGAGAAAGGGGGAGCCCAGATCGTTTGTGTCCGATCGGCCAAAAAAGACTGAAACCTTGCGAACACCGTACCCCGCAGCCCAATCTCCCAGAGTCTAATTAGGAGGAGGTCGTGGGGGACGGTGTCGAAGGCCGCCGACAAATCAAGCATGATAAGCAGGGCCTTTCCACCCCTATCGAGGGTCTCCTTCACAATCTCAGTAACCTCAAGAAGAGCGGTCTCGGTGCTCAGGTTAGATCTAAATCCAGACTGTGACTGATGTAAAAGGGAGTTACCCTCTACAAAGTTGGTAAGGGTGGTATGAACACACTTTTCAGTGATCTTGGCCAGGGCAGGAAGCGGCGAGATTGGCCTATAATTAGAATGCAGTTTGGCATCTGCATTCGGTTTTTTAATGAGGGGAAGAACTAATGCCTGTTTCCAGGAGGAGGGGACTTTGCCCGACTTCAAAGATGCATTAATGAGAGGGTTGATGATCGGATTAAGGGCAGGTGCCAGGGTCGCAAGACACTTGGCGGGACAAGGGTCCAGAGGAGAGCCAGATTTCAGGCTAGACAAAAGGTCAAGCGAGGCCTGAGGCTCTAAAGAGGGAAAACAGTGCAGGGTAGGGCCCACAGAATCCATATGCATAGCTGGTGGGCATAACCAGGGGTTGGAAAGGCCGTCGACCTCTGAACCTGTACTCAAGATGATCTGGGTTCCTTGCAAAGCTGACTGGATAGTACGTATTTTTTAGTAAAAAATACTGCAAGCTCCATGATCCAAGGTTCTGAGAAAGCAGATGCAGAAGTGCAGCAGGAGGGAGAGGTGAATTCTTTAACAATCTTAAAGATCTCTTTACAGGAGCTATCTGCTTCCTCGATCCTTCTGGCCAAAAAGGATTTTTTCTCTGCAACGAGCTCCCTGTGATATTCTTTCACTGCTGCTCTGTAAGACTGCTTAGCCGATGTATCATAGTGCCTCCTCCAAATTCTCTCCAGCCTCTTGCAGTGCCTTCTCTTGGCCGCCAAGGCAGCAGAGAACCACGGGGCTGATGCTCGTGCCAGTTCAGATCTAACCTGGCGAGATGGTGCCAAGGCTTCCAAACGTGCAGTGAGCCAATTCTTTTTTTTTTTTTATTAAAACTTAGTTTTTATTGCAGATGCACAGATATGAAAAGGGTGACAGCGGTAGCATAATTCAAGCATGTCAAATACATTCCGGATATATGTCTTACAGCCCCCAACGTTACATCGATATATAGTCCATAAAGCAGTCCGATTAAATCTTCGGGTTACACTCAGCGCATCCCCGCCTCAATATAAGCAGAGGGTGCATTAATCACCTGGGCATCCACTTTTCTGTTTTATTTTAGTTAAACTCCCCCCCCCCCCCCCCTCCCTCCCCAACAAGTTCAGATGTGAGTGCAACGTTAGCAAAACAACCGCTCAGTCAAGGTCGAACAGCACAAGCACAGTAGGGGCACCTACAGATCTCACCTACCCCGACTCCTCCCTCCTCCCTCCTTTCCTGAAGCCCATGGCCGGAGAAAACACTAGGCATGCATAGCGGAGTTGATATGTAGTGTCCATTCCCATCAAGGTCTTCCCGCCGATCTCCCCCCTCCCCCAGCCCCAGGTCCTCCCACGGGTTCTCCCCCCCCCAAGTCCACCATCGAGCCCATGGTAGTGCCGCCATTTTGACGAAACCTTTTTGAACTTATTCGGGCATCCCCTTGATTTGTACGTCACTCGCTCCGCCGCCATGTAGAGGTCTAATCCCTTTCTCCATTCACCTACAGTGGATATCGTCTCCGCCCCCCAATACTTGGCAATGTCACGTTTTGCCACTACCAGGGCCAATGTCAGGAACGTCAGTAAAGGTCGGGGGAGGTCTACATCATTGGTCATGCCCAATAGGGCCAGCTTAGGCTCTTGGTCGAGCGACACGGACAGGACCTCCTGCAGTTCGATGAAAATAAGTGTCCAGTAGGACTGTATTTTCACACAAGTCCACAATATGTGGAGGAAATCCCCACCCTCCTGCTGGCATCTCAGGCACCTATCGTCCGTTGTCTTCCCCATTTTAAATAACCGCACTCGGTCAAAGTACGTCCTATGGAGTACGTTATATTGAATCAGGCGCAGTCGAGATTTTATGGCCACCTCCCTTGGATGCATAAGGATTAAGTCCCAGTCAATGTCCTCCAGGTCTCCCACCTCTCGTTCCCAGACGGCCCTAAGCTTCACCAGATCCCCCAGCATGTTATTCGTGAGGGTTTTATACGTGAGCGACACGGCCTTGTGGGGTATCTGTTCCTGCAGCAGTCTGCCTTCTAGGGGTGCGTACTCCGGCAGGCCCTCAAGATTCAGAGCCTGTGCCCTCCATGCGTGGCGCAGTTGAACATACTTAAAAAATTGAGAGCGGTGGAGCCCATATTCTGTCCTTAAGGTGGCATAGGGTTTTAGCTCCCCTCTGGCGACGACATCTCCCACCGTGGAAATCCCAATGTCGTCCCACTGCTTGAATCCCTTAAGTTTGTGAAGTTCAGAGAGCCACGTGCAGTGCCAGAGTGGGGTCTGCCGGGTGGGTTTCTTATCCCAGCCCGTACGTCTCATCGCCATTTTCCAGGCCCGGAGAGTAATATGCGTGGCCGGGAGTAAGGAACGGCTCGCCGCGCCACCGTATAGGTAGGAAAGCATTGGGCGTGAGGCCAGTTTGGTGCGTTCCAATGCATACGTTGGGTGGTCTCCGGGGGCGTGGAGCCAATCGTTAATGGGGGACAGGTGCTCCGCCCAGTAGTACGCTTCAAGGTTTGGCAGGGAGATACCTCCACTGTATTGGTGGCGTTGCAGGGTGGTCAGTGCAATCCTCGGCTGCTTACCCAACTATATGAAAGATCTGAGGTCAGCATGCATTCTACGGAGGAGACTGTCTGGTATTTGATAGTATTCGTTCTGCAGGGCATACAAATATTTGGGTAGCACGATCATTTTGTACATCGCCGCCCTACCCAGGAGTGTCAGAGGAAGTTGGCGCCACCGGGCCATATCCGCCGCGGAGTTCACCAGTATTTTCTCAACATTTCTGAGAAGTGACCGGTGCCTATCCAGCGTGATGAACACTCCTAGATATTGGAAGCCGTCTGTGGATACCACCAGTCTGTCTGGGAGGTCCCCCTCACTCGCGTCCCCTTTGGGGTCAAAAAGGACGGATTTGTGCCAGTTTACTGCGTAGCCGGAGTGACTACCATATTCGTCCAGGTCTCGGAATAGTTCAGGCACAGAGGTTTGCGGGGCTGTGATATACAGGAGGACATCGTCCGCATACAGGGACAGTTTCTCCTCCGGGCCGTCCGCAGTAGTAAGGCGGAAGCCGGAAATCCTCTGATTTTGTCTGATTTTGGCCGCCAGTATCTCAATTGTCATCGTAAAGAGTAGCGGTGATAGGGGACACCCCTGCCTGGTGCCCCGTTGGATCAAGAATTCTCGAGAGAGTCTCCCGTTCACCCGCACTCTGGCTCGTGGGTTGGTGTACAGCAGGCGAACCCATGAGCGGAATTTTGGGCCGAGACCAAATTTCTCCAGGACAGCCTCGAGGAATGGCCAGTGCACAGAGTTGAAGGCCTTTTCCGCGTCCAATGAGAGGAACCAGTGGGGAGGGACCCTATCCCTAACCTCCTGCAGCCAGTTGTGGGTGCGTCGGAGATTGAGTTTCGTGGCCCGATCCGGTAAGAAGCCGGTCTGATCTAAGTGTATTAGAGCGGGTAGGACCTCCTTAAGGCGTCGCGCAAGGATCGTGGCTAGGATTTTCACCTCTGTATTCAAGAGGGAGATGGGGCGGTAAGACGCGCAGTCGTCCCGCGGTTTACCCTCCTTGTGGATGGGAACTATGATTGCCAGGGCGAGCTCATCGGGCAGGTAGCCGTCTTGGTATGCCTTAAAATAGAGATTTTTTAGGTGGGGAGCTAAGATGTCGGCCGTGCACTTAAAGAATTCCGGGGGAAACCCGTTCGGGCCCGGCACCTTACCCGACTTCAGCCCCGCAATGGCGGTTTTGACTTCATCCAGAGAGATGTCGGCCTCTAAGGCGGGTAGGGCTTCAGCGTCTACCACGGGGAGGTCAACCTGCGACATGTAAAGAAGAGAGTCCCCACATAAACTCCGTTGCCTGGCCTCGTAGAAGCGGCCATAGTAGACTGCGAATGCGTCTGCTATGAGGTTGTCTGCACATAAAGTCTTCCCCCTCTCGTCTGCGACTGCCTCCACCCATCTCGCTGCCCTCTCCTTACGACTAAGCCAGGCCAGAAGTTTGCCGGATTTGTCTCCCACGTCATAAAGATGGTGTAATGTGGCCAGGCGTTGGGTCTTCGCTTCATCCGATACCAGGTCTCGATAGTGTCGCTGGTTATCTAACAGTATGCGCAAGGTGGTCGAGCTCTTTGTACGTAAGTGATCCCTTTCTAACTCCACTATAGTGCGTTCCACAGTTTCTACCTCTTCCATCGTCTTCCGCCTCTCGTCCCTCAATCTAATATTTATTCTGTCTCTTAACACCGGCTTCATTGCTTCCCACAGAGTTACCGCTGAGTCCACTGACCCAACATTCTCAGCTAGGTATACCCGGGCATCAGCACGAACACCCTGGAGTATTGTCTTGTTCACCAGGTCCCAAGCAGCGAGGCGCCAATTCGCCTCATTCCTGTGTCTAGGGCTTCCCACTGATATTAGCAGCGGTGAGTGGTCTGAAAGACCCCTAGCAAAGTATTCCGCCGTACCCTCTACAGTAAGCTCCGGTCTAGACATAAAAATGTAGTCCAATCTGGAGAATACTTTGTGCACTGCCGAGTAGAATGAGTAGGCCCTAACAGTCGGGTGGAACAGTCGCCATACATCAGTCAGCCCCATCTCCGACACCATTTGAGCCAGGGGAGTCTGAGTACGCTGGTGGTGAGTCTTCCCTGATCTATCCATGTCTCTGTCAAGTACGTCATTAAAGTCTCCACCTACTATCTGTATAGTGTCTGAAGTGTCTAATAGTATGGTAGCTAACTGCTTCAGTGCGGTAGCCTGCAGTTTAGGTGGTGCATACATTGAGACTAGGGTGTACGTACGTCTGCGCCAAGATCCCTGTACTCCTACACATGTACCCAGAGGGTCCCCCCATGTCCGTGTGACCTGAAACGGGGAAGTGTTCTTAATAAGAATAGCTACGCCCCTGGAGTCAGTTGTGTATCCCGCATGACCCAAGACCTTGTATCTACCCCGTGCTATGAACGCGCAGGCCGTGCCCTTCAGGTGTGTCTCTTGCAGAAAAATTATGTCAGGGCCCATTCTCTTAAGGCAGTTGTTCACCAGACCCCGTTTAATTTTGTTGCCCAGGCCATTGACGTTCCACGTCATTACACTCAGTTTTTCAATGGCCCTGGGTATAGTGGCGAGGCATGGTTACTCCAGGCCGAGAAGTAGGCAGGCGGGTCAACTCCCATATAGGAAGAACCAAAGAATGTGTCGAACCCCGTGACTGCATTGCACATAATCTCACATCTCCCCCCCTCCCCCTCCCCGCAAACAACCAAACTGCATAAACAACTCCCCAGCCCCCCCACCCCCCACCCCACCTGCACCCCCCGGCCGTCCCTCCCGTGCAACCATTGACGGTATGGGCCACCAGGCAGCAAGGTCTGTCGCCCACCCTGCAAACAACCCCAACTAAGAAAAGTCTAGTTGGTCAGAGTTCAAGTCTGGTAGTGGTGTGTGACCACCCGAAAAACAACAAAGAAAAGTTACTTGCGTGCCTCCTGGCATGGACTGTATCTGTGCATCTCCGTCCCTACAGCTTCTCAGGAGTGGGAGTCCTGCGTGTCATGGTCCGTGATCACCGCGTTGCTTGGCCCTCCCTGCTCCAAGTCTCGGATGGCAACAGCTAATGGGTGTAAGGATTGTTCCGTCTGGTCTTCCAAATCTGAAACATTGGTGGCATCCTCCTGATCTGTAGCAGTCTCTGAGTCTGGAAGTAGGCACCGGAATCGCGATCCCCGAGTGATATCTCCCGCGGCGGTTGCGTTGTCGTCTCCTCGGGCTCCCCCAGTCGCCAGTTGCTGAGACGGGTAGGGTGATCTTTGTGACTGCCTGTCTGTCCGGTGGTGTCGGGACCTCTGCGATCCGCTCGTGTTCCTCCTGAAGTTGGCCGCTGCCTGCTCTTCCCGAATTCTGCGACCTTCTTCCTCCGCCTCTTGCAGCAGCGGTCTCTCCTCTAGCCAGTGCCAGGCCTCCTCCGGACGGGTGAAGAAGTGCGATCTGCCCTTGAACAGGACTTTCAGTTTCGCAGGGAAAAGGAGCATATAGGAGATGTTGAGCTCTCTTAGCTTCGCTTTCACAGTGTCGTAGGAGCGTCTCTGCTTCTGTACCTCCTGGCTATAATCAGGGAAGATCATGATAACGGTATTTTCAAACTTTAGTTCACCCAGTTTCCGGGCTTCACGAAGGACAAGATCCCTATCAGCATAGTTGAGGAATCTCGCAATTATTGGGCGAGGTCTCGCTCCCTCCGGTGGCCTTGCGAGGAGCGCCCTGTATGCTCTCTCGATCACGAAGCAGTTGGAGAAACGGGCCTGGGGAAACATGGTCGTCAGCCAAGAGTGGAGGAAAGCTGCCGTGTCGTTCTTCTCAATTCCTTCCCTCAGGCCCACGAAGCGCAGGTTGTTTCTGCGTGCCCTGTTCTCCGCGTCATCCACTCGCCACAACAATTGTCTATGGGAGGCCTGCAATTCTGCCATGTCCTTCTTGAGTGAGGTAACGGATTCTTCCGTTTCGGATATCCTGGTCTCCGCAGTGCCCACTCTGTCGGACAAGTTCCGGAAGTCCTGCCGCAGTAGTAGAACCTCAGATCCTACTTCCCCGATCTTGGTCTCGAGGCCGCCCTAGAGTTCTGGATGTCCGCCCGCGAGGCCTGGATCGCCTCCAGGAGCATGGCGGTATCCGGCTGCGTGTCTCGGGCCCCCCATCTGTGTTCCTGGGTGCCCTCGTGCTAGTGGCGTAGGATTCCATCGTCTCCTGCCTTGCGGCCCGTGGCGCCGGATCCCTCTTGCCCATGGTGGCTATCGGGCGACTCCCCGATGTAACAGGAGGGCTGGGAAGGTAAGGAGTACTGCCCGTCAAGGTGGCAGCGGCCCCGGGCCGGAACTAGTCCTGCGGATCCCCTGTCTCTACCAGCAGGGCACTGCGCAACGTCCCTCCTCGCGGGCCCCAGCCAGGCGGGCGAAACCAAGTCCAGGCCAGGACCTCCCGATGAAGCGGGGTCCCCGAGGGGTTCTCGCCCACCCCCGAGGATTAGGGAGGGGGGAAGGGAGCGAAATCCAATAGTAGGCCTCTCCGCAGCTCCAGTCAGGCAGCCCCGGGCTCAGGGGACCGCGCAGCAGCCCACGAGCGTCACTGCGCACCAGGCGGGCCAGAGACAGGAAAGCTAGACCCCGGCTTCACAGGCCCCCACTCAGCCTCCGGGAGGCCAGCTTGATCCAGGACCTCGCAGGGTTCACCCCCCAGTCTCTCAAGGGGGGGAGGGGGAGGGGGGGGGGGGGGGCGGAGGCCCTCTGCGAGCCCCCTCGCAGCTTCAATGAGGCAACTCCGGACTCCCGGGGAGCGTGCTCTCGCGCACAGGCCCCACAGCTCACCAGGCGGGCCACAGTCAGCAAATTTAGGTCCCGGCTGCACAGGCCCCACTCGATCTCCGTGTGGGCAGCCTCCGATCGCCGCTGCACGGCTCGCCGCGACCCCCACCAGGCAGCACCCGGGCTAGGGCAGCGCACGTCGGCCGCGCAGCTCACCCAGGAGGCCAAGAAGCAAGGCCCCGGTGTGTCAGGCCGCAGACCGCCTCCGGTCCCGAATCCTCCAGATCACCAGAGAAAGGGGGGAGGGGGGGGGGAGGAGGGAGGCAAATCGCCGGGCCGACCGTCGTCGCTTCGGGGTAGGGGGTCCCCGATGTCCTCACCGTCACTCCTGTGGCGCCACCTCTCCCCCGTCAGCAGCCGGACCCGATGACTCCGGGCGCCGCCATCTTAGGGCGCCGAGTCTTCAGCCCCGGGGTGAAATCGGCAGACAGGTCTGCTTCGCCCGGTCGGAAATTGAAGCCGATGGGCTCTCCAGGCGCCTCTCGCCCTCCGCCGCCGCCACAGCCAATATTTCGGGTGATTTCCCGCTGTTTGGGTCAAAGTATCGCCGGATCAGTACCAGTCATGCCAGGAGCTGCGCTGAGGCACGTCCTACTTAGCCATGCAGCTGGCCACGCCCCCCAGTGAGCCAATTCTGAAAACACACCACATCATCCTCCAGACTGCCCGTAAGAACACAAGGATGGGTATCTAAAGCCTGGGTGATCATGGCCGGGGTGACTTTGTGGAAGGCTCTAGAACTACGAGCAGCGAGCCGCTGCGAAATGCGGGCGGCCACAGGCTGATGTACTAGCGTGAAATCCGCTAGGAAATGGTCCGACCAAAGAACTGGGGCAAGGGAGGAAAGGACCACCGGAACGGTCGAAAAAATTTGATCTAAAATATGCCCCTTCTCATGTGTAGGGGACAGTAGGTACATATGAAGTCCCACCGACGATGTCATATCCAGAAATTTTTGCACTTCAGGATCCTCGCCCTTATCCATGTGGATGTTAAAGTCCCCGAGTATTAGGCAGTGTTTTGCTCTAAGACTCAGTGTGGAAATGATCAATAGCAAATCCTCAGTAAAGGAGCCAAGAGGGCCAGGTGGTCTATAAAGCAAAAGCCCCAGGCAGGATTGATGGGGGGATAGGGCCAGGGAGAAGGCAAGGATTTCACAGTCAGGTAAATCATCCGTCGACAAGATGGTACAAGGAATGTGCCTTTTAATGATAAGTGCCACTCCGCCTCCCCTTCCCTTGCATCTGTCTCGACGGAAAATAGCATATGAGGGAGGGATGGCAATAGCCAGATCAGGTTCCGAGCCCTCACCGAGCCATGTTTCTGTGAGAAAGAGACAATCTATGTCATCTTGTGTTAAGAGATTATATATGTCGAGAGCGTGCTGAGGAAGAGACCTAGTATTTAACAAGGCGCAGTTAGTACCTAAAAGAGGGAGCTTGCCAGGACAGGGAATTGTGGGGACCGGCATCCACCCACACGTGGGGCACTTAGTAATATCCCCAGCAGAGTAGGGGATAGCTCGCTGACATGGAGCAGTGTGTACATTGTAAGACAGAAGATCATCTCTAGTGTACATCAAGCCAAGAGCTAAAAGGAACCCACCAGAAACGTTCCTGAGCGCTTCCGGGACGCTGACGGGCGCAGCTACAAATAGTATTGACAAATTTAAAGTCATACAACCTGTTCTGTCTTTTGTAATTATGCTGGTCATAATTGTCCTACTGTGTTTATGGTGATTTTATTGATGTTTTTATACTGTGGGGCACTGAGAATCGAATATGAGTTTTAATGCTTCATTTTTTTACATGTTCTTTCAATAAATATTCAATTTGTATATAGAATCACGTTGTTGTGTTATAGTGTTATATTGTGTTTTTACAAAATTACGGTCTAGGGAAATACTCTTTTCTACTGGTTAATTACCCTATTTCCCTTGACGCTTTCAAGAGGTACGTCTCCCATTTTTAGTCTTTTTAAGAATTACCCAGATTTCTGGTTGGAGAATCTTATGCCTCTCTTCAATCACATTTATACCCAATTCCTCGAAAGGGAACATAATCTATCCAATATTTAAACAGGGAGGTCACCGCAAGCCAGGGAATTACAGGCTGATATCTCTAATTGATGTAGAGGCCAAGCTTTACGCTTCTTGTCTCCTAGTTCAGCTGCGAGACTGGATGGACCAAAAGAACATAATTCCCAAGTTCCAAACGGGCTTTAGGCAAGGGATGGATACTATAACAAACTTGGCTATCTTTGGCTCTTTTAACTGAAAAAGCAGTAAAAAAGAGAACACGGCTGTATGCATGTTTTGTTGATATAAAATCCGCCTTTGATCGAGTGAGTAGAAAGCATCTCTGGGATAAACGAAACGCATGGGGATTGCCGAGTCAATTATTAAATGCAATAATTGCCCTTTATAGTGACATCTGGGCAAGAGTGAAACTAGGCGATGGATGCAGTACAACTTTGAGCATCGACATGCAGCAAGGTCTAAAACAAGGATGCGTGTTAGCGCCAAGCCCATTCAACTTGTTTCTCTCAGATATCAGCAAAAATATGGAAGCAGCCGATTGTCATCCGCCGAAAATGGCCAACAAGTTGATCTCTTTTTTATAGTACGCGGACGATATCGTAGTGTAAAGCCAAACCCCCATTGGTCTACAAAGAGCGTTAAATAACCTAGTATCCTATTTGGAACAGGAAAACTTGGAACTAAATAAAGAAAAAACAAAAGTGGTACGCGTAGTGGATTCCAAAAACATTACGTTTAAATGGTCGGTGAAAGGGGCAATGGTGGAAGAGCAAGGGTCCTACAAATATCTTGGCATAACAATAGGGCAGGGCATAACACACAAGGAGCATAAATTGGCCATAAAAGTCAAAGCCCAATCGCTAATTTTCGCATACAGACTACTAAAAATAAAATTAGCTCGCCCGAATTATAACCATCTTTGAAAAGTGATGGCTGCTCACAATTTGCCCACTTTGTCATACTTATTTATTTATTTATAAAGTTTTATAAGATTTAGTTACTTGGTGTGGCAAGAAGGCTGATTTATCAAATGATCTCCAGACGAAGATTTACAAGGCCGTTTTCAATCTGCCAAAATCTGCCTTCCCGTTACAAGTCCGGCTGGAATTCGGCCTCCAGAACCAGAAATTTCTGGGCATGATCAGCTTTGTAAAGCTATGCCATAAATTTTGCTCCTCTGATCCAGACACAATGAACAGCTGATGCGGGGATTAAATTAAGTACCAGGTGGACCAAGAAACATCGAGCTCACGGGGAAGTTATTTGAGAACTTATTTGGCCGACTTGGAAATACAAACAGCATGGGAAAATAGGGTAGATAAAGCAAGCATCAGTAAATCGGTCAATGACGCAGCAAAAAAGAAATCTTTTCTGGAAGATAAAAATACAATTTCCAAACGTCGGCACTGGTGGACTGTCATCACCTCTTATAAATTATTAAAGCCGCAAGCATACTCAATATCTCACTTTAGCCAGCATTTAAAAAAGAGCTATATATACTACCAGATGGGTCTGCACGATTCAAAAGACCTACAGCCGTCCTGGAAAAACATCAAACAAACAGCACAGTGTAGACTGTGTGGCTATTATAAGGAATCTCTAATTCATCTACTATGTGTATGCCCAGCAGTCATGGTCCTGAGGACACAGTATTTAATATCCATTTTTAACTAACTGAATATACTCACGTGTAGGCAAGCTGTAATAAGCTGGTTGGACGGTTCCTCTATAATTTTGGCCTACCTGGGAGTAAAATACCTGGCAGAGGTAAGAAAACTTTTACGGCAAGCTGATCTGGAGGAAAACAAAGAAGTGTGCCCGACCATGCATGGGCCCAGCTGAGCCATCTGCGTAATATATGGACTGAATGTAAATCATCTCAAGAGTCTATTTTGTTAGCAGGACCACAGAAATTGGTTTTAATAGGAAAAAAAATACAAAGTTTTGACTTTTACTTACTGTATTTATTAATATTTTATGCCGATGCTTAAGCACACACACTTTAGCTAAACAACCAGTGGATTATTATCAATGTTGTCTGGCTTTTACTGCAAATGTAGAGAAATTTTATTTTTGGGTGAATTTTTAATGGTTTTAATTAATCATACAAGAAACTTTGACTTGACTTGACACTCTACTTTCCTTAACACTCTCAAAGATCATTTTGGCTTCAACGGCTCAGTTCTCAAATGGTTCTCCTCTAAGCATGGACAAATTTTGTGAATTCGCAATTCACGAATTTGCGGATTTGCGAATTTGCAATCCACAAAATTCGCGGGAATTTGCGGATTTTTTTATTTTTGCGTGTTCGCGAGGCGCTTTGCGTGTTCGCGGGTGTTCACGAGGTGCTTTGCAATTTCGCGGGGGGTTTTTTTTGCCTGCTTAATCACTGCCACCCTCTCGTTTTTTATGCCCATCTGCCCTCTGTACCACTCGTTTCTGTGCCCTTCTGCCCTCTGCCTCAATCATTTTTTGTCCCCTTGTGCCCTCTGTCCCACTTTTGTGCCCTTCTGCCCTCAGCCCCACTTAGAATGGCGCCGGCAAGCTGCCAGCGCCATTCTAAAATAGCTAGAAATAGCTTCAACAGGAAGCACTAATAGATAAAGTAAAACAGGTGCTCCAGTTGAAGGTCAAATTAAGTTACACAATCATTAATCACCCCAAGTTTGGGGTGATTAATGATTGTGTAACTGAATTTGAGCAGTACCTGCTTTACTTTATCTATTAGAGCTTCCTGTTGAAGCTGACTTTAGTAACTATTTTAGAATGGCTCTGGCAGCTTGCCGGCGCCATTCTAAAAGAGTTACAAAAGTCAGCTTGAACTTTTGACCCAATCCGTTCCGCTCGCGGATTTTGGGGGAAATTCGCGAATCTCGCGGATTGCAAATTTACCGAAAATCCGCGAAATCCGCGAGCGGAACGGATTTTCCGCCCATGCTTATTCTCCACCTTTTTCCAGCACAGAACACAGCAAATTAAATTTCAAGACTGCCTTTCCAAACCAATGCCTGTCTAGCTCGGTGTCCCCCAGGGCTCTATTCTCTCTCCCTCTCTTTTCAACCTCTTTATGGAACCCCTCACCCTTATTCTTAAGCATGTGGAAATCAAGTACCACCTCTACGCTGATGACACCCAACTTTATCATAAGATTCAATCCCGCTCTGACATGATACACCTCAATGACGCCTTGACTAAGATTCAATCCTGGTTCCACTTCAGCCACCTCAAGCTCAACCCCAAAATAACTGAAATCATTCTTTTCTCCCCTAAAAACAGCCCGCTTCCCATCCAATCCTGGATCTCGGACCTTACAGCTCTCAACTGCTCTCTCACCTTAGCCAATTCAGTAGTTAAATCCCTCGGAATTAACATTGACCAGAATCTTTCTCTTATCTCCCACATAAAAAACTCGTCCAAAAGTGCTCTCTTCACTCTCTATCACCTCAAGAAACTAAAACCCTTTATTTCTGCTGATGACTTTAGATCAGCTGTCCAATCTCTGGTCCTGTCTAAAATCGACTACAGTAACGCCATTCTATCTGGAACACCTAAAGTCCACTTAACCCCAATCAAATCCGTTCTTAACCTAGCTGCTAGGCTCATCTCTGAACTCAAACGGTTCGATCACATCACCCCTACCCTTAAAGCCCTCAATTGGCTTCCCATTGAAGGTAGATCTACCTAAAAGACCGCATGCATTACGCACAAAGCTCTGCATCAACACACCCTGCTGTACCTCCCAGATAAACTCATAATAGCTGGCTGCTCTCGAACACTGAGGAGCTCAAACACACTTGTTCTTGTCCCTCCTCTGTTAAACAAGAAATCCACTCAATCACGCTCCTTCTCTGGAAATGCGCCTACCATCTGGAATGCACTCCCTAAAGAACTCTGGAGCACCCCCTCCTACTTCAGCTTCAAAGAAGACCTCAAACTACAACTTCTCGGCAAATTTTGGGGCCCTTAAGCCCTTCTCTGGGTTCTTATCCCAACCAGGTTTTCTACTGTTTAGGATCCCCCCGTCTGATCTCCCGATGCCCTTTCTCCACCTACTTTTTTCACTTCCTTTCTTTTCTTCTCCCTCTATCTCACTATTCCCTTTCATAGGCCCTTCCTGATTCACTTGATTTTTTTCCTTAACCCCTATCACAGCCTCTCACCATTCTTACATCCTCCCCCCTTTATCCACCATAATACTCTCTTCTCTTGATTTGTTGTTGAATTTCACACTTTGTTGGGTCGAGCCAGCGCTATATAAAACCTTTAAAATAAAATAAATAAAAGTAAAATAAATATAGACCCAGAAGCAGCTGGGATAGATAGGTTTCTCCAGGATTGGATAGGTCTTCATCCCTATGCATTCCCACCTTTTGCCATCATCAGGAGAGCACCGGGATGATTCGCAGATGGAAGGGCACATTGGTGATGGTCACTTCTTTTTAGAGCTCTCAGGCGTGGTATCCAATGATGATGGAGATTAGTGTAGACTTTCCAGTGTTGCTACCAGTGTTCCCAGAGATTTTACGAGGTCCGCAGTGAGAAATATACAGTCTAGTAGGTGCGGGTCAACTTCAGTTCGGTGGCATGGAGACTTTCCGGATAGTATGGAAGAAGCTAGGAATTTCACCTGAAGCTTCTAGAGTCATTGAGGAATCATTGACACCAGGGACAAGGAAGTCATATAGATTGGCATGAGGTAAATGGTTCAGCTGGTTTGTAGAAATTGAACTTGATTCAGTTTCAGCTGATATAGTACAAGTAATTGCTTTTATGACTTCACTGAATTATTTGCTAAGAGTCTGGTTTATAGGACTGTGAACAAGGGTGACCAACCGTCCGTAAATTTCACGGACCGTCCGTCATTTTAGTATGATGTCCACAAGGCGTCCGTAATTTGGGGATCTCAAATTACGGATGCCTTAAAACACCATACTGAAATCGAAATGGGAAATCTGAGTAAGGAATGCAGTTTCCCATTCGAGAGGCCCCGTGAGTTTAAAGGTTTTCACTCGGGGCCTCTCGCAGTTATCTTTTAAACTGAAGAGGCTGCCTGCAGTGGCCCCTCCCGGACCTCCCTCATTCAGACCAAGCAGGGGCCTATTGTCATTCTGAGACTGCAGCTGATTAGCACTTTTAGAATGACAATGGCCACAATTGTAGTGACAGCATGTAGTGTGCCTTCTCCTGCATGGGACTAGAGCAAAGCCTTCTGCTTTTTTCTTGGTGCCATGCTGGAGAAAATAAAAATAAAATAACTAACAGTGTTTTCACTGTACATTTAAAAGACAGATTTCAACATACAAATAAAAAAATACTATTTATTAATCTGTATTGTTACTAGCACAAATCTTGATTGCAGAAAGGGCCCGATGTCGCTTTGCAAAGTTGCGCGCATACTGAAAAATGTGACGTGCATGATTGGCTCAATCTTATATAAACTTATTTTGACTTGTATTTATTTTGGTTGTCTATTTACTTACTTTTATATATTATTGTGCCACCTCCTCCAATATGTCTGTAAAACTTAGGTTTTGTCCCAAATTTTTGCCCTGAATTTTGACCTTCTGTCCTGAATTTTTGTCCTGAATTTTGACCCTTTGTCCTGAATTTTTACACTGACCTTCCTGAATTTGGACCATGCCAGTTGGTAACCCTACTGTGAACATGTATAGATCTGCTTTTGCAGCAGTGAATGGTTTTTTTGTAGGACAGGATGTTATGGTAAAAAGATTATTAAGGGGCATAAGAATTGCTAAACCCCCAGCTACTAGACATACAGTACTTTGGGAGGTTTTTAGGGTTTTAGGTTTTTTAGAAACATGAATTGAAATGGTGATTTGAATCTTAGGGATTTGTTGTTGTAGTTGACAATGCTGTTGTGCTTAGTGTATTTTTGTAGGGATTCAGATGTATGTGCTTTGATGGTATCCTTTAGATCATATACCCCAGATGGTATGTGTTTTTGTTTAAGGAAGAGAACTAAGACAAATTTTTCACCAATATTTTATGGATATTTCGATATGCTGTATGGTGTGTAAAGGATATTAGCACCGAATGTCTTTGCTAATAATTATTTATTTATTTCTTAATAATTACACAATTATAATTTCATTTTATTTTAATGCATAGAAAACATAAATAAAGTATAATTACAGTTCCTACACCAGTCCAACCCTGGTTCTTCCCTCCTCTGGACCATTCTAAAATCCATAACCTATTTTGTGAGCTATGATAAGTATGAGTTGTTTTGAATTAAGCCATTTTGAAAAGCCATCATGTGAGCTTGAGGTGGATATTAAGCATTCAGCATCAAGTATTTTGAATCTTAACAGCTGTTTAGTCTACATAGACTTAATGATTTTCAGTTTGCGGTAATAACCGCACTGACCCCCCCCCCCCCCCTTAATAACCACACTGACCCCTCCCCCCCACCGCCCCTTCCACCGCATGGTGTTTGCCAGGTAAACCCATGCGGGAATTCTGTAGCAGTAAATACGTTTTGAACCTTCAAACAGGGGGAAACACTTTGCATTACCAGCTTATTCTTCGCCCACCCCGGGACTAAAGTTGAGCAGAACATATGATCAGCTACACGAACTGACTGCTGACTGACAGTCTGCAAACACACCTGGAAAATAACGATTTATTAGACAAACAACCATCCCATTAATCATTAATTCACAGCTGTGTTTGCAGACTTCACCACGTGCCTTTCCTACAATTTTGCTACAAAAAGGGAGAGTTCGATGCACTCTGACCCTAGACAACGATTGAAGGTCGTGTATTGTGATGAAGAGGGTTAACCACTGAAAGCACGGCGCAAGTTCAGTGTGCAGGAGGAGGAGGAGGGAAAAGTTTGTTCTTTGTTGAGTGGCCACCTGTACAGATTTGATCCCATCTTTTTACCTCAATGGGAGCACGTGCCATGTAAAGGCATACATTGCTTTAATTATTTACCAGTAATTCCATTACTCCGAGTTATTTCTTCGTCTTTACAGTTATATACCAAATGAGTACTCCGCCTCCTCACACAGACGCGTAGTTACTAGTCCCTTGTCAAAATCCCTATCAGAAACGCAAATGTATCCCTGCCCTCACTATAAAGTGGGTGTCCCGTTAAGCAACTGTCCTGATAATCTCAAACTAGTCAACAACAAAACATATCCCCAAATTATTCTCCCCATAAAAAGGGTGGTTTAGGGAGGGAATAACGGTCTATAACTAGTAAGAAATAAATCTGAGTAGCGAAATTACCAGAAAATAATTATAGCATTTCCTCCTTGGTAATTTCCTAGTTACAGTATTATAGTACATGAGAAATGCCAAAGATTTTTAGGGTAATCTGATTCTGCCAACAGCGTGAACTGGAACAAACAATGTCCATTTCATCTCTATCATCAATGGTATTGTGCCAAATTTTAATGAATTATTCCCCCAAAAATCTACTTCAGGCCCACTAAAAGAGCACTGGAATGAAAATCATGATAATCCACACCACCATACTGGATTCGATACTGTTTAAAAAAATCAGAAGGCGATGTCCATGTTGAGGCCCTGCAAATCTCCAAATCTGTTGCTCCCTCAGGGAGCAGACATGCCTTGTGTAGACATCTCCTAAATACTTACTGGAGCGGTGACACCTTCTCACTGTAGGCTTAATTAATATAGACCTAGCCTATCTACTCAGGGATTGCATAGAGCTGTTTGTAGTTGATCGCACATGACCAAGACACAATAGGGTACAAACCCCTAGCCTGCATAAGTGAGAACTCAAGACCTGTACCATCAGTCCATAAGTCACTCACTTTAAAATGTAATATAGTGGTCAAATAGATCTTCTCAAGTAAAACATTTAATCTCTATATGCTACTTACGAGCATGGAAACGAATGGCTCCAATGAGCAAAGCTTCAAGCTCCTTCCAATCCATTACATTGATGTACCTGCCCATAGGAATGGTGACCCAAGCGCACCAACTACCTCGACCCTGGCAGTGCCCGTCTTCCACCCAGCATCTCAAGTGGGTGCAGACGTGCCTGCAAGCGGGTGCAGACGTGCCTGCAGTTTCTGCCTCTCCATCGGGCCCTCGAATGCATGGGCAGTGTGGGCAGCTGTGCTGGGCCCAGCTCCTGATCAAAACCAAGGGACCTCACAGCCATGGGCTGAGAGGGCTTCAAAAATCTAATCTCAGCATCTGCATGATTTAAAAAAATATATATTTGTATTGGTAATTAAACAATTATTCAGGTGAATCACTTCATAGTTCAAACCGTTGAGGTCTGGAGGTTCTAAGAACTTCACAGCCCCTGAAGGTAAATGTCCTCCCTATGCAAATAATAATGACCAAAGAGCATCCCTTCTGTAGTTCAAGTGCCTCCAAAGGGGGAAGAGGGGGTGTATTTTGATTTGTACCACACCTATATGCCACTTCTACTGGAATAGGAAGGGGGGGGGGTGAATGTAAACCCTCACCCACTCTAATAGTGGCATGCTTCATCATCTGGTTCACTCTGACTGCTTAAGGTCATTTGACCTCGACCATATGCCAGGGAGCTTTTATGACAATAGTTAGATAGGGGGGTAACTTTAACCGCATCGCTGCTGCGGTGATTTTTGCGCTGTGCGGCTGTTTTCCGTTTTCCGCGTTACATGACGAGCTCAGCTCGTCATCAGCACACGCCACCCGTGGCTGATGACGAGCTAAGCTCGTCATCAGCAGCGAAGGGGTTAAGGATGAAAATTCCTCATCGGCTCCCAACGTATCCAGTTATTAGTGGGGTGAATGGGAACAGTTAAAATAAATATTATGAAGGGGTATTAGGATGCAATGATCCTATGACTCTAAATCACCAACATGTTTCAGCCCTATACTCACGGTCTAGAGATGGTTCTGATTTTTCATCAGGGGGGTTCATAAATGTGTCGCTCCCCCAATGACGTGTCTTATGTGTCTGTTTTTGTGTGGCATGCAAAATGCTCCTAGCATGCACTGAGTGTATTATACTGCCACTCAGGTTGTACCTGGAAATGAAAATGATATATGGCATGAGGATATTTGCCATCATGTGATTCTCCATTCATGACACACACTTATCTCCTCCTTGGGTGCTTATTCTCATGCTAGAGAATGCGCACACATTTAAGTTCCACTCATTGTGGTCTGTCAAGTTTCATACACACACTTATCTCTTCTGGCGTCAAACCAGGCTTGTGGTGAATGACCCCGTGAATGTGTATCCCCGTTCTTCCTCTCGTGTCAATCAGAAGTGCACATATCTCTTAACTTGCAGGACTACTGCGGGTAGGAGTAAGGTTCTTTTAGAGACATAGTTATATTTTAGACCATCATACATGACCCCGCCTGTTTTTTTTTTTCAGAAGCTTAGCATTTACCTAGTGATGTCCATCTGTAAAAAAAGACTAGCTAATGCGCTGTTTTAGAGATCACTTACCCAAAGAGCTGGAGATAAATGTACCCAAATGGGCAAGAGTGGGCAGCAGTGTAGTCAGACTCTAAAAGAAGGGCAATTTAAACTACTGTCAAACATAGAAAAAGCATGTAAACTCTCCAGAGAAACCATGGTCTTTACCTTTAATATGAGAAAAGATTAACAGCGGAAGACACACTGTAAAGCAACGTTAGACACTGTCTTCTTCAAGGGTTCCAACCCACTACGGGACCTACGTGGCTCCGCTCCTCTGCTTGTGGCAGGTTGGTACGACTGGCGGTCATTATTTATTAGTCCCCGGGACCTGGACGGAAAAGTCTGGCTTCCAACATGATTGGTTAATTGGAGGCAGAGAATGCCTCATTTAGCGTGATGCAGTTGATCTTTTCGGGGGCTGGGAGCAGTTGCACTGGCCGTTCTCTGAGCTGGTGACAAGGGGAGTACGGTGATACTCTGGCACGGCGCGTTGTAATGACACTGGCCTTGGTCGGCGTACACGGATGCGTGTGCTGGCCTGGGAATCATGGGAAGCGTGTGATCAGTCTTGTTTATGTTTTTCTGCATCTGATGGTACTTCTTTGTTCATGCATGCAGATTTTAATTCTTCTAGTTGTCATTGCTATATAGCGAAGCCCACATGGACAGGCAAGGACGTATATCATGTCCTTATTGTTGCAGTTCGTATGTTTCCGCTGCTCCCAGGAGGTGGAAAAACTGAGATCAAATGTTTTGGATTGTGATGTTAGAGGGCATACCGAGCATTTTATGCAAGGAAAATATCCCAAAGGGTGGTCTGGCGGGATGTACGGCTTTACAACGCGTGCTATTACAACGCAGTTTTTTCAACGCAAGTCGTTACCATGACTTGCGTTGGAGGGGGTGCGGACTTAGGAATTTTTTAATTTACTATTCCAACACCAGCCTACGTAGAGTAGGGAAGGTGTTGAATAGTAAATTAAAAAATTCCTTGTCCTGGAGCGCCCTCCAGCGCAAGTCGTGGTAACGACTTGCGTTTTAAAAACCGCGTTGTAACGGCATGCGGTGTAACAGCCGCGTCGTAAAGGCTGTTCCCCAGTCTGGCGGTCAGGATTTCTCTGCCATGTATTACTGTGTACAAGTCTGTCCCTAATACTTCTATTTATCTTCAATGAAAACAGTGGTTTGTTGTAGGTCAGTTGGTTTGAAGTATGGCTGCGCCATTGTTTATTTATAATGCTTTTGATAGCGTTGGAAAATTGAGCTATAGGTACTCACAAAGATGGGAGCTGGCGCTTGGTTCATGTTAGTCTCCAGCAGGGCCTCACTAGTAACATTTCATGCTCTCTTCTGTGCCTTAGTAATGATCCTCCCAGGATACTCTCTTTACTTCAGTTTCTTGGTGAGTTTCTTGGCTGCAATTTTGTAATCCTGGAGTTCAGAGCAATTTCGCCTGATCCATCAAAACTGACCCATGGGTAAATTCTCTCTAGGTGCCCTGGAGTGAGCACTGGTAAAGTGTAACAAACTGTTGTGGTCGGTGGGTTTGGTGCACAGGGAGCTGATAAGCTTTCCATCTTTTCCAGTGAGGTCAACATCCAGAAAGGATAGTTGTCAATGTAATGCTTAGGAATAAAGTTCTTTCTGAATCATCCAAAACCATATGACCAAGATAATGTCGATGTATCGCTGCTACAGCTGTATCCGGTCACTGATCCAGCTCATGTAGAGGCAAGCTATGCTTGGAGCAAAAGTGCTCCCCATTGAAGTCCGATGGCGCTGTAAATAGATCTGATCTTCCAAGGCGAAAAAAATCTCTGTTAGTGCCAATTCTGCCAATTCCATTATCCAATGGATTGAGACTGCCCAAGTCCATTACTGTTCTAGTAGCAGATTGTTGATCATATGCAGACTCTCCTCTAATGGGATACTCAAATTAAGTGTTTCAATGTCAAGGAAGATCAGTGTTTCTGCTGTATGGTCATAATCTTCTTCTTTCTGTAGGGTTAACATATGTTTGGTGCCTTTAATGTAGGACCTTGTGTGTGTTACAAGGGATCTCAAGAACCAGTCTGTGTATTGCGACAGCGGTTCAAGCACTGAGCCTATTCCAGACACAGTTGGTCTATCTGTCTGGAGGGTGCATCCTGTCCTTGTATAGTGCAAAACTGGGGCATCATTGATTGAGTTGTGATAAGAAAATCTTGTTTATTTATGGTGATCCACCCATTGTCCATGGCCTCCTCTAATAATTGCTTGATTTTTTCTTGTAGAAGGCTTGTAGAAACAATCTGGAGGGTCATGTTGTTTCTTTTGTCACATAGGAGGGTGAGGCATGCCTCTCTGTAATCTTCCTTTGTTTGTATTACAATGGCACACCCTTGTCATCCCGTTTTATAGCCAGATGGTTCTTCTTGCTGAAGGTGTCCAATGCTGTGTTCTCCTACTTGGTTAAGTTGTAGAAGTTATCTTTGGTCAGGTTTAGTTCCTCAATTTCTTTTTCAACCTCCTCTTCAATGGCCCATACTTTAGGGGGTATTGTGGAGGGTGGTGGATCGAATTTAGACTAATTTCTTAGGTTGGTGTGTCCATCATCTGTGTCTCGAAGTGGACTGTTTGTGAAAAAGCCTTGACTCGTATCTTTCTGAAGAATTTGACTAAGTTGCATCTTGTCTTAAATGTATCGATCTGTATCGTCAGGACAAACCTGAGTCCTTTATTGAGTATGGACAACTCCTCTGTTGAAATTTCTCCTCTTTGAGATCCACTACCATGCTCATATGCTGCCGGGCCTGGAGCAGTTCAGACACAGCTACTGACGCAAGCGAAGAAGCAATTACGGGCCCTAGACATGGACTGCGTGGAATATGCTTTGCTCCACACCAAACAACGGTACTACGAGGAGGGAGCAAAGCCGGAAGACTCCTGGTACATGCTCTTCGAGCTGGAACGGCGGTGCGTCGAGTCATGGAACTTACGAACGCCCGGGGCAAAATCTTGCGAGCGGACCAGGACATTGCGTCTGAATTCAAGGCCTTCTATAAGGCATTATATTCAGCCGAAAATTTGAGACCCATTGCAGCTGAAGAGTACACACGAGCAGCACCAGTGACCCCGCTGCTGGACTCCATTGCGTCCAATTTGGAGGCAGACATCAGCTCGGATGAAGTCCTAGGGGCTATTCAGGGACTTCTGGCTGGCAAGGCCCCTAGCGAGGACGGCTTCCCGGTGGACTTTTATAAAGTGTTTGCGTCTGACCTCGCTGCTCTTCTGGCACGACTCTTCAACACCTTCACCACTTTCAGCACCAAGGGAGACTTACCCCTTTGATGACCATGGCTGAAGTTGTGGTCCTACCCAAACTCGGGAAGGGCACAGGGGAGTGCGCTTCATATCGTCCCATCTACCTGCTTAATCTGGACCTAAACATTTTTACTACCATCTTGGTGGCTCGACTCGCTCTGCATATGCAAGGTATGGTGGACCCGGACCAATCGGGGCTTATTCCGGCCGCAACTGTGGGGATGGGACTCGACGGCTGTGCCACTTGTTGGATAAGACACAACGCTCCCAACTCCCGGCGATGCTTTTGTCGATGGATGCAGAGAAGGAATTTGACCGGATCCATTGGCCCTACTTACATCAGGTCCTATGCCGATTTGGCCTCCGGGGTCTGTTCCGGCAATGGGTGAAATGAGTTTATCAGGGGCTGCAGGCCCGAATTAGAGTCAATGTGGTGGTCTCCCAGCACTTCCCGATTAGGCGTGGCACAAGACAGGGGTGTCCGCTATCCCCTCTCCTCTTCGCGCTCTACATGGAGCCGTTTGCTGAACAAGTTCGCTAGCTACCCGCGGTTACTGGGATTCGGAGGGGGGATAGGGAGCACAGGATCTCGCTGTACACGGACGACATGCTCCTTTTCCTGTCCAATCCGCGGTCCTCTCTTCCTCCCTGCTGACGGAGGTAGCTGCCTTCAGTGCTGTGTCAGGGCTCAGAATTAATTTGCAGAAACCTCAAGCGTTGAGTCTCAGGCTCCCAGCGGCGGACCGCCTCCAACTGTCATAACTCTTTCCATTCTCCTGTGCGGTCAGTGACATTACATATCTGGGGCTCTGGATATTCTCCACAACTGCGAAAACGGCGCAAGTGAATTATTCGGAAGCTATGGCTAAACCCTTTATTGATCTGAACAACTGGAAGAGGCATTCTCCTTCATGGCTGGGCAAGATAGCAAGCGTTAAAATGACAATCTTACCACGTTTGCTATACATTATGCAGACGCTTCCCTTGTGTGCACCATCCACGGTATTGGTCCAAATGCAACAACTAATTAATGGCTTCATTTGGGTGGGAAGAATGCATGCATGGCTCGACACCTTACGTATTTGCGGCAGGAGGACGGAGGTCTGGGGGTCCCTCACCTGGGCCGGTACTATGAAGCGGCGCAGTTGCGCTGGATGGTGGAATGGTACCAATTGGAGTCCGAAAAGCACTGGTGCTTTATGGATCGGGGCGTAGCAGGGATTCACATCTGGACAGTTCCTTGGCTTCCATGGCTACCACGGCGACACCGTCCTCCAGGGGGCGTACCTCTCGCTGGTCCTGCGCGGTACCATGACAGTATGGGACAAAGTACAGGAGAGATGTCAGCTCTCTACGACTATCGCACCCTGGACCCTCTTCATTGGGAACCCCGACTTCCCCCCCGGCACTCACCGGGTCTGCATACTTAAAATGGCAGGAGGCCAACTGTAAACGTATTGGCAATCTTTTTGATCTACAAGGCATTATGGACTTTTCCCAGCTGGTAGCCCAATACGGGATTCCCAAGGAGGCGTATTGGCAGTACCTGGCTCTGCGCCACTGGGTCACGCAACCTCAGATTCACCCGCATACAGGCCATCTCCTTACGAAATTTGAGATTTGGTTCACACGCACCTCAAGTAAGCGTCTCCTTTCGGACATCTATAACTTTCCCAACAAGGTTAGGAAGCACTCGAAGTCTCCAGTGCAACGTAGGTGGGAATCGGATTTGGATAGAGAATTCTCCCCAAAAGAATGGTCAGACATTGTACACCGAGTCCAAGCCTCCTCATGCAGCACTTCCAGGAAGGAGATGCTCCTAAAAATTGTGCACTATTGGTACTATACCCCGGCACGGGTTGCTAAGTGGAGGCCTGGCAACAGCGACCGTTGTTGGCGCAACTGTGGGCAGGTGGGAATCTCATATTCTCTGCTACTGCCCCAAGGTACAGTCAGTCTGGGATTCCATATTACCTCTAGTTGATCATATATACCAAACGGAACTCCCTAGATTCCCCAGCTATATTTTGTTGGGACTTCCAAACCCCCTTACATACCCTCTTCGCTCTTGTCGATCACTTTAGCACTGGGAGCAGCCAAGCAAATCCTCCTGGCGAAGTGGGGCATGGATATTATCCCAACCAAGCTAGATTGGTTACACAGATTGTGGGAGGTGGTCGTAAAGGAACATATTACTGCTGGGATCCACCGCACTCTCCCTAAGTTTGACAAAACCTGGGGGTCCACTGCGAAGTACCTCTCCTCCGAATTTGTTGAGTTTACATGTCCCCGATATCTTAGGGTCCTGCGGTTTCCCACATCTCCCCTTGCGGCCCCCCCTCTTCCTTGAAGGGGCCTGGGTCCTGACTCCCTACCAGACCTTACCTTGCGCAGGGGGTGGATTTCTGTCTCCCCATTTCTCAACTGGTCTCGCACTAATATTTGCTTTCCTCTCTTCCTCTTAGACTCTTCCCCTGTCTCTCTCCTTTCCTTCTTTCTGTGTTGGCTTTAATAAAATTTTAAGCAATGTTCTCGGCCAGCCAGTGGTTGTAGGTGAACGTAGTCCTATCATCTCCAGCAAATTCAATAAAATGATTTCAACCATAAAGTTACACCATTTATCTACCTATCTTCATAAGAGCTTCTTGGAATATGGTTGATCCCACCCTGACCTTTAGGTGTCAGGGTGAACCCGATGATGAAGCATGCCACAATTAGAAGCGACTGTCTCCTGCTTTCAGTGGCTCACCCACCTATAATAGGATACAAAAGAGAGTAATATTGAAAGGGGCAAAATAATCAGACCCTCTAGCATTTCGCAATTCACGAAAGAATTGCGAAATCAGTTGGCAAGCGCGATGGGCGAGATATTTACCAAACCGGCCTCAAAAAAGGTCTTCCAGCAGGCATAAAAAAAAATATGCCATTTTATTGGCTGTACGCGCCTACGTCACCACGTGAACTGCTCTGTGCAGCCTTAATAGGTGCCTGCTTCCTCCATTACAATATTTATAGAAGGCGAGCGAGAAAAGGAAAGTGTGGCTTCTCTGCTCTCCAGCTTGCAGGCTCGACTGATGTCCTGTACTTGCAGGAAAGAATGTCAAACATGAGGATCTCAGCAAGGGGACGGGCGTGCGGGCAGAGAAGGAAAATGACTCTGTCTTTTTCTTCTTGCCCAGAGCATACAACGGCAGTGTCCATTTCTGGTCTGCCGCTTCAGCTTCAGGGGGTTTCTTTCTTCCTCCCTCGTATTCCCTCTGTTTGTCTAGCAGCTCCTCGTCTCTTACTGAAAACCGTGACTCTCAGAAACGGATCTCACCCTCTCTCTCTCTCTCCTTCTTTTGTTAATGTGTTCCCCTGTGAAATGGATCCAAAAAAGAAAAACACGGGAAATGTCTTTTTCGGACATTTTTCAATTCCAAACTCACGCAGGATAAATAACAAGACACCTAAGTGCTGACAGAACAGTAGACTGCACTCTCTAGCGGCCCGGCTCTGGCCATGGGGCCATACTGCACATGCGCACAGAAGTCACTTCAGGACGTCTCCTTCAGCTTGTCCTGTCACAGCAAATAAACCGTCACTCAAAGTGAACATCCATACTGTAGCTCAGCTAGATGGTCGTGCCTCCCCCCTACCCCTACTGCTCAGTGACAGTAACAGGTTACAGAAGCTCATGTTACCCCCAAGAAGCCACCTGCCTTGCCAGACCTACCTGCTAGTCTGGGTGCATGTGAAGGTTTGGACAGTGGTGCAGTAGATATGTGCACACCAGACTCATTTACTTTTTAACTAACATACTATTCAAATCAAAGAAAAACTTTCACAGGCAGTTTAGACACTGCGGAGGCAAATTTTCTATTTCTGGTAAGGACATGTTTTTCATTGTAGAAAGTTAGATAATTGGGTGAGGTTGCTCTATGTGGACCCTTACATTATTTGCTGTTTCTGCAATTTTCTGATCATGCCTTGTATTTTCGCTTCAGCCCATCAGTGCTTTTGTTAAACGGACCACTCTTTTACCAACGGGCAAACCACACTGGTAGTATGTGAGAAGCACATAACAGAAGTCATGCCTCATGTGCATGGGGTATCACTTTTATTCAGATTGTGCACCGAAATTGTTAGTGCGCATGAGTAAAATACTATGCAGCACTTGTTGCCAATTTTAAAGATGGCTTGGAAAGAAGTGTACAGTTTTCTCTGTCTTCTTTGTTCTGCTATTGTGAATGACGCTCCGGCACAGCCATTTTAATTTTACCAGCCAGGCCAAACACACAGATTCTTGGCTCAAATTGACTGAATTGGACTATCCAAAGGAAGATGAGCTGACGGTTTACCTGATGCTTTTTTCTCACCAATGTAATAACTGAACCACGTGGGTGGCGACTGCTCTACCATTCTGCCTGTGTTTGCCACCCCCTACATTGACCTTCCTTGCCCTGCTTGTTGCTCTGCTGTACTTATCCCACCCTGGGCCAAATCAGCAAATGCCACAGTACCAGCATAAGAAGCCACGCTTACAGTGGCCACGCCCACCATCGTGACATCAGTAAGCCGAACTATGCCTCAGAGGCGAATCACTCTATACACCCGCCCGGCACATATGTAGCTTCCCGGCACATACGTAGCTGCCCCATCCCCCCCCCCAAAACTCAAACTATTTTCTGTGATGAGCATCTTTCAGGTATTTTACTTTTGCTGTTGACTCCCACTTAGGGGCAGATTTACAATAACTGGCGCATCCCCAGGGATGCGCCAGTTATTGTGCGTTCAACTCCGCCACCCATGGTGCGCCGTATTTACAATGCGGCGCACCATGGGGCAAAAACGGCACAGATGCGTGACACATTTGTGCCGTACAGGTGACACATTGCTGGAGTTGCGTCGCAAGCGCAACGCAGCTCCAGCAAGGCTCGGGGGTGCCCTATCTATCCAATGCTGCGTCAAGCCTTACTCCTGCTTCAAGCAGGCGCAGGGTTTTGACGCAGCATTGGCCTAAAAGTGACTGAGTGAAATCTTGTAGATTTCACTCAGCCACTTTTGCGAGGCGCACCTGCCCCGGAACGCCCACCCTGCACCGGAACGCCCACATGTGGCGCAGGGCTTTACAATGTGACGCATCTGCCTAGATGCGTCACGTTGTAAATCGGTCGCAGGGATGCGCCACGTTTACGCCGCCGTTGCGTGACGCAAAGGTGGCGCAAGTCCAACATAAATCTGCGCCATAATTTGTAGAGGAACTTCCCTTATTACCAGTCTCCCATGCCGTGCACAGTGCTTGAGGGGGTCCCCTGGAGCTCGGGCCCCCAGCACCGCAGGGTCTGTGGGGACTATTGTTACGCCCCTGCGAAGGGGGGCTGTGTGACTGCACCCAGGGAGCAAAGGGAGCTGTGTGACTGAAACCAGAGAGTGAAGGGAGCTGCATGACTGAAACCAGAGAGTGAAATGGACTGCATGACTTAAACCAGAGAGTGAAGGGAGCTGTATGACTGAACCAGGGAGTGGTGAAAGTGGTGCCCCGCCAGGGGTGTATTCATGGGCACTAGAACATCCCATGGAGAAATACGGCCTGCTCCCACGAGGTTAGTAGATTGGAGCTGTACTTCCATAGAGCTGCAGAAACTTTAAATATTCCTATTACAAAGTGGAATACAATGCTAAAACAGGTTCCATTGATTTGGGGCTGAAAAGGAATGATTACAAGTAAAATAAAGTGCCGCAATAATGCAGAACATTTTTCATTTTTGTGCCGCTAAATTTGCAAATCTCTGCCGCAAAATCCTGGGGGGTCTGATCAATGCAGAAATGTAAAAAAAACTTTCGGAGCGTGTAAGGGTGGGAGAGGTGAATGTAAAGGAAGAGAACAGCGGAAACAAGTTAAGAGGCTTAAGGGACGCCAGTGTGTTCTGTGACTATTAGTCCCCCAATACCCCAAAAAGTCTTATGATAAGTTTCCTGCAAAGTGATAACAGACAGTAGCCCATGCTGCAAGACTGAAGAGCTAGGAGGCTTAGGTAGGGAAGGTGGGAGAATCCAGAATTAACCGAAAGGCCTATTGCCAGGTCAGTTGGTGAGATTATTTTTTTAGATAAACTGGGCTCCTTGCTTGGGCTGGGCTGGCTTGGCCAGTGGTGCAGAACCCAAAAGACAAGGTTTGTGTGCACAGAGTTAGTCTGATTCCAAAGCCAGCCAGCTTATTGTCATTTGCAGAATGACAATGGGCCGGCCTGGGTGAAGTACAGTAGGATGTGTGACTGTTGCCACAACAAATAATCCCAAACTTCAGGGAGTGACAGCGAGGCCTAGGGAATGGCTGTGTTTACTTGTGTTTACTTGTTTGCCTTTTTAGGAGCACAGTTGAAATTGGCCTCCTGTGGGAGGTAAGGAGAAAAAAGGGGCTGTGGGAGAAGAGGGCGCCTGAGGAGCAAGGGGGTCCATAAAATGCATCAGTGCATATGGAGTGGTCTGTCAAACACAGCCTATGGTAGTAGGTAGCCAGTAGGTTCAGTGAGGCAGATCTTGCATTCGAGGTTCGACTACCAAAAGGGTATGGTTAGATACATTGGGAGTGACTGGAGTCACTTGTGGGTTATGGAAATGACCGTGCATTCAATTATCTGTTTAACCAAGATCCAATGGATTTACCTGAGGGTAAGCGCAATGTGGCTATTACTTCTTAGGCTAAATATGAGTAGAGCTTTTTGAAAACAACAAGGGAACCCAAAGAAGTTGGCAAGAGACCTTGGGAGTCAATATTATTAAGGCAACAGTGGTCCCTTACAAATAATAATGCTTAATCAATAAATATAGACGAAGACGTTGCTATATTTGAAAACGAAATGCTCAGCCGAGCAGAGGTCTTGGTATTTACTTTTCAGTCAATGTAAAACATGAATAACACACAATATGCAAGACAGGGCACAAGCCTGTACCCAGTCAATCACTCAAGAAATATCAGTACAGGGAACAATTAAAGGGAAAAAACAAAAGGGCTTAGGCAAGAGCTTAACGTTCTGTAAACTTGTTAATCGCACAGTTTTGATTATAAAACAGAACAATATTGACACCTTCACACTTTTAAAGGGCAAACAAAACATTCCATGTGTGTAAGGTGCTCATAGTTGTCGATGGCATTTGTTTAACACATTCTACGTTTAACGTCTACGGTTATCCTACCGGACTATCTTGAACGTCTCTATATTCCCGATTGTGGTCCACCTGACATTCCTTGACTGGCCAAATCTTGGTCCTTCTTCAGTCTTACACAAGCGCAATGCTAACCGGAATCAAATCCAAACTGACCCCAACATGTCACAGCAACAGCCTTCCCGAATATTCCTGTGTCCGGGTACACAATAAGCCTTGAACCCCTTGGCTTCCCTCTTGGCAAATGAGGCTGCTTTACTACTAGGCATACATTAAATGTCCTGATGAGATCAGTAGAATGTGTTAAAGGGATCGAAACGTCGTCGACAACTATGAGCATGTTGTTTTCAAATATAGCAACAACTTCGTCTATATTTATTGATTAAGCATTATTATTTGTAAGGGACCACTGTTGCCTTAATAAATATGAGTAGAACAGCACGGTTCTGGCTCTTTTGTAACTTGGCAAGTGTCTTTGATCCATCGTCTGAGGCTGTGGGCAGGGTCGTCGGTGTTGGAGGGTTCGGTGGGTGGGCTGAGAGAGCAAGGTTTGCGTGTAGTTGGTCTTCGGTGATTTTGCTCCAGCAGCGGCGGGGGATCTGTTGGGAGCGTTGGTGTGTGGTGGGCTTCTGGAAGGTGAAGTGGATGCAGCGGTGGTCGCTCCAGAGGAGTTCGGTGCTGTGGCTGACGGAGACGTGCGGGCTTGAGGAGAAGACGGAGTTGAGCGTGTGGCCGGCGGAGTGGGTGCATGCAGTGCCTGCAGTGCATGCCTGATCTGTATATACCTGAAGAACTCTGAGGAGGCAAGCTCGTATTGGACCCTTAAGTGTTCAAACGGAACCATTTCGCCCTTCCTCCAGAGATCACCCACCGTTTATATGCCTACCACATCCCATTTGCTAAATTCTTTACTCTTTCTGAGTCTCCCAAGCCGTTATGAATTCCAGAGTGGTGTCATTTGTGTGATGACTCCCCGCCATCCTAACCTGGCATGCGCTGAATACCATATATTAATTGTGTGTGCTTTTGGCCCAATCAATAGTCTGTATTTGTTCCTGTTATATAGCACTGACATGACCCATTCCTCTACCAGCCCCTGCCTATCTGCCTGAAACTCTGGGTTAGTCTGGGGGGGGCATGTATCCAGCAATGAACCATTTTTAGCTGAGCTGCCCAATAGTACAATTTTATATTTGGAAGGGCTATACCGCCATCATCCAGCTCCTGACCAACTTATCTAGTGCTATGTGCACTAGTTTATTCCCCCATAGCAGACTAGAGACTTCTGTCGCTATTGTTTTGAAGTAGCTCGGTGGTACGCGAAACGGGGTATTCTCCAAAACATATAAAAAGCGTGGAAGCGCCATCATTTTAAACAACGCTGCCTTACCCAGCAATGTCAGTGGTAAATTACGCCAGACCTTCGTGTCTCGTCTAAACCGCTCCAAGGGGGGCCTAAGATTTCTCTGAAAAAAGTCATCAGGCTTGGGCATTACGTGAATGCCCAAGTATTTTAATGTAACCTCCGTGATCTGCAATGCTTTGGAAGCAACGGCGGTGGGCCATGTCATATTAATAAAATCGATTTGGACCAATTAATGGTGTAACCAGACACCGACCGAATATTTCACAGATGTTTAATAGCACCAAAATAGATCATCTAGGGGATGTTAGATATAACAACACATTATCCACATATAGAGAAATGCGGTCTTCCCAGTTCGGTGTCCACTTGAGCCCACGAAACATTGGTTCCCACCTAATCCATGGGTCAGCGGTTCCAACACAAGTGCGAAGAGTAATGGGGATAATGGATGCCCTTGGCATGTTTCACCCTTCAGTGGGAAATCTCTTGAGATATGTCCATTGGGGTTTAGTGTATAGTAGCTGTATCCACACACGGAATTTTGGGCCAAAGCCAAAGTGTCAAAGGACTGCAAAAAGATATGTCCATTCTACCATATCGAACGCCATCCGCCCATCGAGGGAAAGGATGACTGCCAGTTCCTGAAAATAAGGCATGCAAGTCAACACTCCATGCAGCCGCCGCAAGTTGAGAGCTCTGCTCCTATGTGGCCTGAACCCGGACTCGTCCGGATGAATTAGGGCCGCAAGATGTGGGGTCAGACGTGTTACTAGAAGTTTGGCTAATATTTTGGCTTCGGCATTTATTAATCATATCGGGCAATAGGAAGTGCATTCCTCGGAGGGTTTACTAGGCTTTGGGATCGTCACTATGGTGGCCATACGCTGATCTTGTGGGAGCTCCCCTGCTTCCTGACTCTCAAGATACATCTTTAAAAGATATGGGACAGTTATATCGGCAGTCTTTTTGTATAGTTCAATGGGTAAACCATTAGGCCTCACCTCTTACCACGATTGCAGGGAGCCAATAGCCATCTGCAGTTCCTCGACCATTAGGTCAGCCTCTATTGTGAGGGACGCCTCTGGGGACAGCCTGGGCACATTAATATCTTTAATATAAGTGTGAGCCTCATCCGTCTCTATGGTAGTCTGCAACTCGTACACCCGTTAGAAATACCCTGACAATGTATTCACCATGTCCTCCAGTGCAGCCACCAGGGAGCCATCCCAGGTGCATAACTTCGCTATCGTTCGCTGCGCTCGCTCCTTCTTATCAAGCCAAGCTAGAAGTTTACTTGCCTTATCCCCTATTTCATATATCTTGTGCCGCGTAGCCTGCAGCCGAGCCTTTGTCATTTCTCGCTGGTATTCCCTAAATGCACATTGTTTATTACGCAAGGTTTGGGATATTTCGGGTGACGGGTTCTGTGCGTGTTGAACAGTAGCACTATCCAATTAAGATTCTATAGCGCCTAGCTCCGCTTGTTTCTCCCTCTTGTGACCTACAATAGAGGAGATGGCCTGACCACGGATCACTGTTTTGTACGCCTCTCAAAGAGTACCAGAGGATTGAACCGATGAAGCGTTTTCCTGAAAATAGTGATGTGTTGCTGTAACAATGTCTTTTGAAATCTTAGGGACATGCAGATACCCAGGATACATGGGGTAGACACGTTGTCGTGCCTTGTGATGATTCGTGTATATTAATGTTATCGGAGAGTGATCCGAAATACCTCTAGGGCGGATCTCAACGTTTACTACATTTGGCTCTCTGCAGCTAAAGTCTTAGCCTGCTAAAATATCAACACCCCTCAAACCAGAAGAGAACTCAGACTGCACCACCATCTGAAATCCCCAGCGGTCCATCGCTTTGCATGTTGAGCCTACCAAATGTGTCTCTTGCATCAGGGCTACCGCCAGTGTACATCTCTTCAAACATTGTAGAACCAAACCCCTCTTGATCTTATCTCCTAGCCCGTACACATTACATGTAATCAACAACAAAGGAGTTATGGGGGACACCGGGGGCGTCCGTGAACTAGACTCTTGTTGTGCCTTCAGCATCCCTTTTTGCCACGGGCAACTTGTATTTTCATAGGATCACTTCCATAGTATAACCAAAAAGCAATCACAGATATGTAGTGTGCCATATTCGCCCTTGTAAAAATCCTAGCTAAGAACATAGAATACCAATAGAACATTCCCCCCTGTCCACCCCCCTCCCTGCCTCCCTGCTTGACGGACTCAAAACTACCCGCCACCCCAACTGTGCAGAGTGCTTATTACCCATCCCTTGTACCATTTGGTGGGGGTGAGAGCAGACTTTCTCTTCTCCCCAAAGCCCCCCAAACCTGTAACAATCAGCATCTTCCCCATTAACTAGGGGACCGAGTCGGTCAAGTTATGCAAGGATACACTTATTCTTACCATGGTTGGTCCATGCCACCATAGACAGTCAGAAAAAAAATGTCCGTTGTCAGACCTGTTCACCATCACCATCACCACTGCAGTCTCTGCTGGTAATAGCATGCTGGTCCCGAAGGCCAGTTACACTTTCAGATGTCAACAAAGTCATAGTTGTGTATTTTTCCTTCTCCGTTTCCTGTGAACATATTTCAAGTTCCATTGCGTAGGTCTCTTCTTGTTTGTTCCCCATCTCATGGCGTACGCCACCCCTCCAGCCATTCCCGGACATCCTCTGGTGACAGGAAAAACTACGCTTTGCCTTAAGCTTCCACCCTCAAATTGGCCGGAAATAGCATGGAGTATTTGATTCCCCGGTCACGGAGAACCTTTTGAACTTCAAGAAATCCTCGGCACTGTTTCATGACTGCCGCAGTATAGTCTGGAAATATTGTAATGGTTGCATTGTCTATCCGTAATGAAGGAGCAGTGTGAGCAGCCTGTAATATCACATCTCTGTCCTTAAAATTGAAAATACGGGCTAATATCGGGCATGGTGGGGCCCCCGGCTAAGGTCTACCTCCAGGGACCCGAAGCGCTCTCTCGACGGAAAAGTAGTTGGACAGACCACGTGGCTTAAGGTGAGTTGTAATTAAGTCCTCGACAAACAGGTCAAGGGCCGGGCCACCTGCCCGAACCGGCACGCCAATAATGTAAATGTTTTTTCGTCGCGATTGCTCCTCCTGATCCTCCAGCTTTGCCCTCAATAACTTATTGTCCGTCATGAGCTGCTGCACCTGTTTTTTAAGGGTGGTCGTATCGGTCGTCAGTGTTGCCGTAGTGCCGTAGTATTTTCAACCTCCGTTACTTTAGTAGACATTTTGTTGAAGTTGTACAAAAGGGGGTGGTGATGGACGGAGCATCTGAATCAATCAAACACTCACACCCAGTCAAAAGATCTGGGTTTAATCCATCACCGTTATTTAGCCCACTCTGCCACCCCAGTTCAGACATGGCTATATGCAAATCAGTCTGACCCTGTGCCTCATGGGAACAGTCCAGCCAGAACTGCCAAGCCATGTCTTCCCTGGACCGGAAGCAAGCTTCCGAGGACCGGTTTCTGGCATTCCAGCCGTCTTCAGCCCGGCTTGCTTGAATCCAGTGGCAAAGTGAGCAAGGGACTCACGTCTGAGCATACCCTGCCACACTTATGTCGGCCAAAAGCGGTACATAAGGAGGTGGTGATGGACGGAGCATCTGAATCAATCAAACACTCACACCCAGTCAAAAGATCTGGGTTTTATCCATCACCGTTCTTTAGCCCACTCTGCCACCCCAGTTCAGATGTGGCTATATGCAAATCAGTCTGGCCCTGTGCCTCATGGGAACAGTCCAGCCCGAACTGCCAAGCTATGTCTTCCCTGGACCGGAAACAAGCTTCCGAGGACCGGTTTCTGGCATTCCAGCCGTCTTCAGCCCAGCTTGCTTGAATCCAGTGGCAAAGTGAGCAAGGGACTCACGTCTGAGCATAACCTGCCACACTTATGGCTGCCAAAAGCGGTACAAAAGGGGGTGGTGATAGACGGAGCATCTGAATCAATCAAACGTTCACACCCAGTCAAAAGATCTGGGTTTAATCCATCACTGTTCTTTAGCCCACTCTGCCACCCCAGTTCAGACATGGCTATATGCAAATCAGTCTGACCCTGTGCCTCATGGGAACAGTCCAGCCCGAACTGCCAAGCTATGTCTTCCCTGGACCGGAAACAAGCTTCCGAGGACCGGTTTCTGGCATTCCAGCCGTCTTCAGCCCAGCTTGCTTGAATCCAGTGGCAAAGTGAGCAAGGGACTCACGTCTGAGCATAACCTGCCACACTTATGGCTGCCAAAAGCGGTACAAAAGGGGGTGGTGATAGACGGAGCATCTGAATCAATCAAACGTTCACACCCAGTCAAAAGATCTGGGTTTAATCCATCACTGTTCTTTAGCCCACTCTGCCACCCCAGTTCAGACATGGCTATATGCAAATCAGTCTGACCCTGTGCCTCATGGGAACAGTCCAGCCGGAACTGCCAAGCCATGTCTTCCCTGGACCGGAAACAAGCTTCCGAGGACCGGTTTCTGGCATTCCAGCCGTCTTCAGCCCGGCTTGCTTGAATCCAGTGGCAAAGTGAGCAAGGGACTCACGTCTTAGCATACACTGCCACACTTATGGCGGCCAAAAGCGGTACAAAAGGGGGTGGTGATGGACGGAGCATCTGAATCAATCAAACACTCACACCCAGTCAAAAGATCAGGGTTTAATCCATCACCGTTCTTTAGCCCACTCTGCCACCCGAGTTCAGACATGGCTATAAGCAAATCAGTCTGACCCTGTGCCTCATGGGAACAGTCCAGCCGGAAGTGTTGAAGTGAGCGCGAATTAAGGCAAGATCCCCCGCCAAAGTGCCTATGCGCGAATCCACTTTGTTTAGAGTGGCCATAATGTCCTGTAAAGTCACCTCATGTTTGTCATCAACACTCGCCCCATCCGGAGAAGGAGTATCCTTGGACGACGGGTCTGTCTGCGCTTTCGCGCATGCGTATTTGTCCAACTTGGACTGATGGAAGCCTTTGGTATTTCTGGTGCTCATTGTGGCGCCTGGCTGCATGCACACAAAGTCTGGGAGGGGGAGCCCAAGAGCGCTAGTCACTGCCGCCTGCCTGCGGGAAAATCAGGCCCACCTTGTTCGACGGTCTTCTTTTGCTCAGCAAAAATGAGACACATCAGAGCGTCTCCCTGAAGGCCTTCACAGTAGGGGATGCGCAGTACCACTGTATTCTTTGCCGGTTTAAGTGCACATAGCGTGGCGAATCAGGGTATCAGCAATATCCAACCCAGAGTACGATGAGTCACAGCGGGGGGGAGAGCAGCCGACAAAATCCCTAGAACCCGTCCGTCCCCGGCCGCAGCGTGTAGCGCCTGCAGCCCGCGGAGCGATGGCAGGATGCAAGTCCGTGGTGCTTACCGGGTCTGTCCCAACGGAGTCTTAGCCCGAAGGTTTTGTAATGTGCACTCCGTTAAGCTGTTTTTGCCACTTTCACTCCGCCCGCCTCTAGCTGCTCTCCGCCCGCACCTCCGCCCTACGCAGCCGCTGACTCGCCTCCTCCGGATACACTCCCAACTCTAGGTCCCGGCTCTTTTCTCCGTTGTAGGCCACTGCAGGATATGTCGCCACTAGTGCCTCAGCGAGTCGTCTTGCTGAGTCTCGACTCGATCGCCCGACATTTCGGGCCTTTCGCAACCTCAGCCTCCAATTTCAAGTGAGAAGGCTGCCGGATTACTGAACGGATCGACGGGTCAAATTAGAGGGTCTCGGAGCCTCTCTAGGCTGCGGCCATGTTCTCCGGCTGCTAGACACGGCCCCGTTTCTTTGCTTTTCTGACATAAATATTACAGGGGACTAGTAGGAGGATAGGTACTCCTCATTTACTATACAATTGTAATGGAAGGAACTGTAATGAAGTAAATACGAAGTGAGGTGTTTGGGTCTGGACAAATCTTTGTTCAGAATCACCAGCTTTCTAGCTGAAGCCTCTTATTTCCTGCTCTATGTTACAGAGGGCCAACCCATTAAATTGGTCTGGGTTCACTTGACCACTTGGATGCTAATGACAAGGGTAACTTGTCATGCACTGCCCATTCATTTCAATGGAAATCTCATTATAGAGGCTGGATACCCTTAGCGTCCAAGTGGTTAAGAATGCATGAGCTTGTATCAAAAAGCTGGGCATGTGGGTTAATAAAGTGTGCATTTTAGTGCACCATTTGGGGGATGAGAGACCTCACATCTGCCAGCTTACGTGGGTGGACAGTGACTTGGAGAAAGCAGTTCTTGTGTTTTTCTTGCAGTTACGGCCCCAACCAAGCCAATACGTTTACCCCCTTTGTGCACAGTGCACGCAGCAATTTTCTCATTACGTCATGCAAGTGTAATTTGTAGTTTGAGATGTACAAAAAACCCCAATCATGCATCAAACAGTCAATAGGATGAGGTGAGAGGCATATACTCCTCTTGGTGGAGCCGAAGTCCACTTTTTGTAGATTTTAAAGAATTAGTAACAATAGGTTGTACAGACAGTTGTGCTGTCATGCCAGAGCTAAACATTTTAGGCACTTACTATCTGTTCATAATTCTAGTACACAATTGAGCAAATGTTTTACTATAATAGGCATTCATCTGTTCCGGTCTCTAGATTAGTGTCAAATAAATGATATATTAAATATATTCTTGTGCGTTAATTTGACTTCTCAGTACAAAGGAGGGGATCCAACCTGTCTACATATATCCTTGCAGATGCTGTAGCAGGCCTATGTTATTTCTATTTTCATCTCTTGTAGAGTGCATGACTCCTCTTAGGCATCCCAGCGCTAGGTAAGAGGAAGCATAACAGAACTGGAAGGGCACCATAAAAAACTAAATTATTTGAAGAGCTAGGTTTTGATCACTTTCCAGAAGTGTCGCTCATTTTCTTTCGCTTAAACGGCCAAGAGAAGAGAGTTCCAAAGCCTGAGACGGTCTCCATTCTGGCCTATCCCTGTGATCTATGAGCATGGCAGATTTATTGAGGCTCGTCTGTTTTCCTGGCTCTGAAGATCCATAGGCTAGACACTTTTTTGTGTGCAGTTTTATATAGCGTAAACTTAACCCGAAGGTATTGGAGTGCTTTAAGTTGAGCACCAGTTGCATTACACAAGGACACATTCTTTTTTTTTCGTAAGCACGGGTAGGTTAAGTGATTTGCCCAGAATCAATCAATCAATCAATCAATCAGTGACACTTATAAAGCGCGCTACATACCCGTGGGGTCTCAAGGCGCTGGGGGGGGGGGGGGGGGGAGCCGCTACTGCTCGAACAGCCAGGTCTTCAGCTTCTTCCTGAAGGAGAGGTGGTCTTGGGTCAGGCGCAGGTCGGTCGGGAGGGAGTTCCAGGTCTTGGCGGCCAGGTGGGAGAAGGACCTTCCTCCTGTAGTCGCTCTTCGGATGCGGGGGACGGCGGCGAGGGCGTGGTTGGCTGATCGGAGGTGGCGTTTGGGAGCGTAGAAGTTGACTCAGCTGTTGAGGTAGCTCGGGCCTTGGTCGTGTAGGGCTTTGTGTGCGTGGGTGAGGAGGCGGAAGGTGATTCTTTTGTTGACGGGGAGCCAGTGAAGGTCTCGCAGATGTCCGGAGATGTGGCTGGTTCGTGGGATGTCGAGGATGAGTCTGGCTGAGGCGTTCTGGATCCGCTGGAGTCTCTTCTGGAGCTTGGCGGTGGTCCCGGCGTAGAGGGCGTTGCCGTAGTCCAGTCGGCTGGTGACGAGGGCCTGGGTGACGGTCTTCCTGGTCTCGGTGGGGATCCACCAGAAGATCTTCCGTAGCATGCGTAGGATGTTGAAGCATGCCGAGGAGACGTTGTTGACTTGCCTGGTCATGGAGAGGGAGGAGTCCAGGATGAAGCCCAGGTTGCGTGCCCCATGAAGCCCAGAGGCTGTTGAGCCGACGCCGAGACTTGAACCTAGTTCCCCAGGTCCAAAGTCGGCAGGAAAAATCTAAACAGGGTGCCTTAAGTATTTTAGGCGTTCTCCATTATGAGCCTGACAGCTCTTTGTGAGAGCATTAGCATTCGGCTCAGGTGGAAGTTACGAGCAGTGTAGGCCACAAAGTATTGCCTGGCGACCAAGAAACAGATCCTATGGACATGAATTCTTCAGCTGGGAGGTGATAAACTGAACAAGATTTTATAAACAATGACGAACACTGGAGCAGATTATGACTATTAGCCCACAGGCCAAGATGCTTTCCCAACAGCTTTGTGCTCCAAGTAGCTAAACAGATGTATGGGTGAGTCAATCACCTTCCATGCCAGGCTCAGAGAGCTTGCTAGCACTTACATGCTGGTGAATATTAATAAGGTAATCTGTGCACAGTTTATTCAGAGCGTTTGCCACCTAAACTGCATTGGTAACTCCAATGAACATATCTCTCACCAGCATGCTTGATCTACAATGGACTTTTAAACAATTGACTGACAAAGTCTACACTCTCAAACTGTTTGTCAGGCAGGAAACATCGGGCATCATGTACAGATATGAAGACAGGAACACAGCACAAAAGGTTTGAGGCTGTGGGTAGAGCTGCCCCACAAATGTTTCTCTCCACCCTCAGGCTGTACATGCTACTTGTTTGGAAGCAGTAATCACAGTGCCAGAGTCGGAAGAACACCAGACTCATCTAATGGCGAACTGTAAGACCAAGCCCAAACCGTAACTTGTGCTGAAAGTGGTGAGCAGTATATTCAGGGGGGCTTCCTCGTATTTTGAGGGCAGCCACACACAGGAGGTGTTTATTATCTTTTTGGTGGGATAGGAATCAAAATGAAGCAGAACCTACTCACGGTTCAGTGCCATGATCCATTGGTAGGCACTCACAGCTCCGATGGACATAGCTGGATCAGTGAAGGCAGTAAGCAAAGAGCGATTCCACAGACCTCATCTGAAGGACATATATGCATATCCTCCTCAGGGTCATGTCTGAAATCAGAATCCTGCATGGGGAAAGGGATTGTGGCAATTGAATTGCAACATAAGAGAATCCCTATAATTGGTGTATTGTTGGCATAGTCTGCAATTGTATGTGCAGGTTGACATTCTGGATTTCTTTTCATCTCCATGAACTTGGGTAAAATATCTTTTCCCAAGTCCATTTCACAAGCACGTGAAAAAAACTAATATTAGAGATGCAAAACACCCAACTCTGTGGGTCTTACCAATATTAATCCCCAAAAAGGTGAAAAGTCATGCGAGTTCCATGTATGCATTGAAAATGTACATCCTATAAAATATAAAAGGCATTTTACCCCCAATATGTATGACATCCTGGTTGGCCTGAAGGGTTCTTTAAGGTGGACCTGAATGCTGGTTACCACTACTTCCAGTTACAGAAGCACTGCTGATACTTCACATTTCCCGTGCATGGTGGGCTATGATGATAGATGGGCTGGAGCCTTTCAGTGATGATATGCCCGATCTTGCGTTCCTCACCAATTACGCAATCCTCAGAAAGGTGAAACAGAATAAGTCTGCATATGCCGCAACATGAGATTTCCTCATAAGGCAATATAATGTGAATACCATATTATTCTCAATATCAACAACATCTTGGCTAACTGAATTCGGCCAGGTTTGAAGTTTATTTATTTGCATAGTTAATTGAAACCATTGCAACAATTCAGCCAGGTGGTTTTTCAAGGGAACCCTGAAGCTGGTTACTACTAGGTATGGTCACACAAGGATAGCTAATACATCACAATATTGTACAAGCATGTTGTGAATATACAGGCACCACAGCTTTCAGTTGCTATCTCGCTTAACTGCTTTAATGTCTAATTTCTGAAATGCTGTCAAACTTACCTCATTACTGAATAACATTGACATTTTGATGCAACCACAGTTGAAAATGACCACCTGAATTTTATGTGATGGTAAAATTCAGTCTGGTGTTTCATCTGAATAATTCTGATCTGACCGTATACCAGAATGACTGGCTGCGCAACCCAACCTAATGGAACTGTATGCTGCAATAGTAGTGGACACAACCATTGCTTATTTTGATTCACAAAGGGCAACTGAACTGATGGTGGATGCTAGACCAACTTCTAGTTGACTATGCAAGCAAGGCCCACATGCCCACACAACAATGCTGCTCACAGAATAGAAGCAGTACTGATTCTGTTGGGATGCCACATGTTCTGTTTATTGGTTTATAGACTCTCTTTTAAGATGGTAGCAGACAACAAACCATTACTTCTTCTCCATCTCCCCAGAATGAGCAATGCATTCTTTAATGGCACGAATAACAGTTCAAGAATGAATTTCCTCTCAGGGCTCACAGACCCGCCCAACATCTCATAATATCACATATCGCCCATGTTAGCCAGATAAAAGAAAAGAAATATGACAGATATGGTGACCGCCTTACTTCAGGTCATTATGAACAGTATCACCAGTCCTGAACTTTTCACCTAGACATCTTTGCTGTAAGGAGTGTTAAGTTTAATTAATTCAAGAGAGGCAAAAAAAATTACAAACAAAAAAGAAGAGGGAAACAGCAGTAAAGGATACTTCAAAGCTGCACCACCTCGCTATACACAGATCGTAAATATACGCATGAGTAGCGTTGCCCACCTCCTTAGTCCATTGCAAAAGGACCCAACAATTATAATACAATAGCAAAAGCACTGAGGCAACATAAGTATTTCAAAGCACCAATGCACAGAGTGTGAAACAATCCGGACTCTTCAGTGATTTCAAAAGTGATCCTTTAATGGCTTCTCGGACCACTCGTGGCGTGAAATGATGGAAAATTACAGCCAACGCGTTTCGCCCTAGAAGGAACTTCCTCAGGCTGCAAGCATAATATTAGTACAATCACATATTTCAATTCATAACATTGGCAAGATACACAATTTGCAAAAAACAAAGTGAAAAAGTGATATTCTCAAATTTTTTCACATTTTTCATTTGCAGCGATGTTCCAAAGTACAATACTTGTATCAACGATTAAAATATCTCTGCATATGATAGAAACCAAAAAAGAGCCCAGAAAAGAGGAAAAACAGAGAATGCGTATAACACTCAGTGTGTTCTTGAAAGACTCAAGAAAGAAAGCCCGACATTAACCCCCCACATTCTAGTCATGATCAATCTAGTATAATTCTAAAATAAAATAGAAAGAATTACAATGACCATACCAAAGTTACCATACTCAAACCACCACACCAGTTTGATGAAATGTGAAACACCAAGAAGTGCCTACCACTTATAACCTCAAAAACATAATTACATTTGATTCTCACCAAATTTCAGAACACTTGAATCCTTATTCAAGGTGGTCCCAGGATCATTATGTCATAATACTGACAGAAAAAGATATAGATATAAAATATCAATGAAATGGCCTTATCCTGTAACAATATGGCACGCACACTGCTCTCTTATGGCTAGATGACAATCCAGGAATACCTTAAAATCTGTCGGGCATCATTCCATTAGTACAAATATCCACAAGGAAAGACTTCCAGTTAGTCTCCCAATTTTGATAGAGAATTCACAGTTACTGCAACATAATAAAAATAGTCACCACGATAGCACCGAAAAAGGGGACATAGAAATATGTTCTGAAAAAACCACACCACTTTTACCTTAAAACACGGTGCACACTGTTCAATATGTATAATACATTACAAAATTCAAAGATTCTTCTGTTCACTATGATAGGTGGCAATCTTAAAACTGATACCAAAATATTCAAAACTAACTATTCAACTATCATTATTTTCCAACTTTTTCCATACTTTAACAAATATTTAAAACATCTTCGAGTTGATGCATTTTGATAGAAATGTAGACCAACTGTCCCAGCATCCACATATCTATATTCAATAGTGCATTTCATCAATATAGTACTTCAGACAACACACAAGCCCTCATAGCTGTACTGATGATACCGACGTTCATTTAAAAATACGTTGGCAGCTTTTGGATTTCGTGGTATCAGCAAACTTATAACAATACAATCCAACAATTATTCACACGAGTGTGTGACTTTACCAGTACTTCATACCACATTTAAATTGTACCGAAATTGCTATAATGCACAAATATTTTCTTAATAAAAGGTATTGCAATGCGTCGGTTAAAAAAGTAAAATACCATGTTCAATTACGTTGGTCAACAAGATAAGAAAAGGGAGCATTTCTTTTACTTATTGTAGTGAAAGTTTCCATATTTAAATCAAATTCAACGTGTCAGTTAAACTTGTAACGCTCCCACTGCATTCTACTTAATGGCAACTGAAAGACAGGAGATAAACTAAAACCGCGCGGAATGCGCATTTAAAACTAAAATACCATCACTCCTGAACGTTTAGGCAGAGATTCAACCGCCCCATCAACACAAAAGCGCCCACACTTAATATAAGCATTAACTTACATGAAGACGTTCACAAGCGTTACTGCAAGTCAGCCTTCATTGAGCCGCCATGTTCTTTGGCTCGCCCCAAACCTCAAAACGTTCTGCGGAAACTTCTCACTCATCACATGACTTTATTTAAGCCAACCAGTGACGAGTTCCCACCCCACGTGACGTAGTAAACAAAAAAGGGGTTGTGGCATTTGAAGGGTATACTTTATTTAAACAAAACCGTGTACACACAACAACACAATTCACATTTAACACCTGTTATGTCATGACAGAAACCGTGCAAAGCAACACTTGCCACGCAATTCTAATTCACCATGCATCAGTCATGGAGTCGCGTGATCCGAGCATCACCGCATCGAATCCCCGATCGTTGGGCGCCTTGCACTGCACAGTTTTAATAATAAAACCGCATCACTTATTAATCCCTACATCCTATATACAACATAACCCGTCATCAAATCGACGTCAGAGTAAACTCCGTAATTAGACTAAAGTTTGGTCTCAAACTGCCCAGTACCTTGTGAATTATTCCCTAGGCCATTTCATTCTATAAAACCCATTAACTCTTTAATAATAGTAATTAAGAAAGAATCAAGAATAAAGCCACCCTTAGTGAAAGCAAAACCAAAACCAATTTTTTTTCCTTAAATCAGTTGCTAATATTACCAAAAACATATATAATCTCTAAATTAAACATATTAAACAATCACAGTCAAGTTTACAATGTTTTCATGTAATGTAAACAAAATTCATATATTTGCCCTTATTTTTTCTCATTTCATCAGATTTATCAATATAACATACAAAGTGATAATCTCAATCCAAAGTTTAGTCACTTACTAGGACATTTTAGTGCAATTTCTACAGATGTAAAAACCCTTAGAACGTTTAAGCCATGTATCAACAGTATTTGATCTAATGGCCGTATAGTTTGGACATATCACCCCTTCAGAATTTTCCAATGCCTGTGCAGTATCTTAAACACATCTTGATTAAGCTGTGAATATCTTGTAATAAAAGCAAAGCGATCTTTATTAAGAGATTTAGTCTTAGCTTTTATTTGTAAGATGTCAGTTCTCTAACATGTCTCACTTTGTTTAGTGCCCAATTGAGTTCTTGATCCTGATACCCCCTGTTTTTAAGACGTTGTAGGGTATGGAATGAAGACTGTTACAGGAAATTGAGTGCTAATCCCTGTCCTGCAGCAATGATGATGATTAACTTCCGTTTGTCACATTGGAAAGAGATTGGACATCTTTCTGATTCGGAATATCAATACCTTAAAATCATACATCCAAGGTCGACATGTATGTACCTTCTACCGAAGGTCCAAAAAAAGGAGAAGTTCCCGCCGGGGTGTCCAATAATTTCTGCAAACGGCTCATTGACTGAACATTTGTCTGAGTTTGTGGATTTATTTCTTAAACCGTTTGTGGCTGACGTCATATATTCAGAACACAAAGGATTTCTTGAACAAGATAGATGATATACAGTGGGACGACACTATGTGGCTGATGACCATGGATGTGGAATCCCTTTATACATGCATCAAAAAGGAGTTTGGTCGAACGGCAATGGATTAATTTTTATCTACTAGGCGAGCCAACTTATTGGAATATAATGTTATGATCTTGGAAATTATCGATTTGATTTTGAGTAACAACTTTTTTCTGTTCAACCAAGATTGGTACCATCAACAACGGGGTACTGCGATGGGATCGAAATTTGCACCGTCCTATGCAAATTTATTCATGGGATGTTTTGAGAAAGTATATTTTTGGTCCCATCATGTAGGCAGTTGGACAGATGATGATTTTTTGGGAGCATTACATAGATGATATTTTATGCTTTGGACAGGCTCTGAAAGACCTATTATAATTTTTTGATTATTTAAATCAAAATTCATTTAATGTACGCCTCACCTTAAACAAGTCTAAAATTAAAATCACATTCCTAGATCTGGAATTATATGTGGAGCATGGCAAACTACAGACCTCTTTGTATAGAAAATAAACTGCTGTGGATTTACACTTTGAGAGTGCACATTCAGTCAGCACCAAACATGCAATTCTGTTTAGAGAATTGATCCGGGTCCGTCGCAATTGTAGCGATGATAGACACTTTGAAGAGCAGCCACGTGATACCCTGCAATGTCTTAAAAACAGGGGGTATCAGGATCAAGAACTTAATTGAGCACTGAACAAAGTGAGACATGTTAAGAGAACTGACACCTTACAAATAAAAGCTAAGACAAAATCTCTTAATAAAGATCGCTTTGCTTTTATTATGAGATATTCACAGCTTAATCAAAATATGTTTAATATACTGCACAGGCATTGGAAAATTCTGACGTGTACACCTGGTGTAGGACCCCTCGTGCATGACAAACCTTCCATTACCTATAAAAGGTCAGGGACTCTGAGAGAGGCGTTATCTCCAAGCTATACGGCCATTAGATCAAATACTGTTGATAGATGGTTTAAACGTCCTAAGGGTTTTTACGTCTGTGGAAATTGCAATGTGTGCCACATGGACATGAAAACGACCAGTCGGTTTAAGTATAATAGTGGGTATATACATGAGGTAAAACATTTTTTGAATTGCCAATCTACATTTATAATCTATGTAATCATCTGAAATTGCTGTAAAATATATGTTGGTAGCACAGTGAGACAGCTACGTGTGCGCATCCAAGAACATCGGCGAGCATGTTCTAGGAATGATGGACTAATGACCTTGGGGCTCATGTCTGTGAATCTGACATTCCAAAAAGTAATTTTAAATTCCATGCCATTGAACATGTTTCCCCTGATAGACAAGAAGGAAATAGGGAATTACGGCTCAGACAACTTGAGGTATTTTGGATTCGCAAACTAAGAGCAGTAACATCTGGATTGAATCCAGATAATGAAATGCATTATTTGTTATGATGTATCTTCTGGATATATTCTACCAAAAAAACTGTTGTGTGTATATCCTTCATATTTAAATGACAAATTGCAATGTGCATACAGGAACCATGCTTTAAAGTTGAATGTTGTTGATTGAGATTCTGGATTTAACAGAAATCTATGTCATTGTGTCTGATAACTGAAACACATTTTTGTATTCAGGGTATTTCCCCCTGGTAAATATCTATTTTTTTGCTTATCTTCTCTATGTTTTTCATTTTTAATTATGTTGTGTTGTTTTCCAGGCTCTAGAAACTAATATGTCCTAGTAAGTGACTAAACTTTGGATTGAGATCCTCACTTAGTATGATATATTGATAAATCTGATGAAATGAGAAAAAATACGGGCAAATATAAGAATTCTGTTAACATTACACGAAAAAATGGTAAACTTAACTTTGATCGTTTAATATGTTTATAGAGATTACACATGTTTTTGCTAATATTAGCAACAGATTTCAGGGGGAAAAAATGTGTTATTGGTTTTGTTTTCTTGATTCTTCCTTAATTACTATTATTAAAGGATTAATGGGTTTTATAGGATGAAATGGCCTAGGATGAAATGGCCTAGGGAATAAATCACAAGGTACTGGGCAGTTTGAGACAAAACTTTAGTCTAATTACGGAGTTTGCTCTGATGTCGGTTTGATGTCGGTTTATGTTGTATATAGGATGTAGGGATTAATAAGTGATGCGGTTTCGTTATTAAAACTGTGCAGTGCAAGGCGCCCGACGATCGGGGATTTGATGCGGTGATGCTTGAATCACGCGACTCCATGACTGATGGGGCAGCGCACTTATGGAACAGACTGCCTTTGGCTATGAGATTTCAAGTTAATAGAAAGCTGTTTCGGAAAGACTTGAAGACTTTACTCTTCTCCGCCACCTAGTCTGTTTGAAGATGTAACTGCTGGATCCTTTACATACATCATCGCCAAGACGCCACGGCAATCGAGCGCTTTATAAACCAATATCCTATCCTATCCTATCCTATGCATGGTAAATTAGAAACAGGCGGCAAATGTTGTTTTGCAAGGTTTCTGCATGGACATAACAGGTGTTAAATGCGGATTGTTTTGTTGTGTGTCCACAGCTTTAGTTTAAATAAAGTATACGCTTCAAATGCCACACCCCCTTTTTTCGTTTACTACGTCACGTGGGGTGGGAACTCGTCACTGGTTGGCTTAAATAAAGTCATGTGATGAGTGACACGTTTCCGCAGAACGTTTTCAGGTTGACGCCGGCTCAATCGAGGCTGACATGCAGTAATGCTTGTGAAATACGTCTTCATGTAAGTTAATGCTTATATTAAGTGTGGGTGCTTTTGTGTTGATGGGGCGGTTGAATCTCTGCCTAAACGTTAAGGAGAGTTGGTATTTTGGTTTTGATTGCGCGTTCCGCACGGTTTTGGTTCATCTCCTGTCTTTCGGTCGCTATTCAGTATACTGCAGTGGGAGCATTTCAAGTTTAACTGACACCTAGGTTTTGATTTAAATATTGAAACTTTCACTACAATAAGTAAAATAAATGCTCCCTTTTCTTATCTTGTTGACCACGTAATTGAACATGTAATTTTAGTTTGTTAACCGACACATTGTAATACCTTTTATTAAGAAAATATTTGCGCCTTGTAGTAATGGCAGTTATATTTAAATGCGGTATGAATTACTGGTAAAGTTGCTCACTTGTTGGATTGTATTGTTGCAAGTTTGCCGATACCACAGAATCCAAAAGCTGCCAGCGTATTTTTAAATTAACGTTGGTATCTTCAGTACAGCTATGAGGGATTGCGTGTTGTCTGAATTATTATATAGATTATATGCAATATTGAATATAGATATGTGGATGCTGGGACAGTTGGTCTACATAGAATAGAAGAATTTTTGCATTTCGGAATGTATTATACATACTGAACTGTTTGCGCCGTGTTTTAAGGTAAAAGTGGTGTGTTTTTTTCAGAACATATTTCTATGTCCCCTTTTTTTCAGTGGTATCATGGTAATTATTTTTATTATGTCTCAGTAACTGTGAATTCTCTGTCAAAAGTGGCAGACTAACTGGAAGTGTTTTACTTGTGGATATTTGTACTAATGGAATGATGCCCTACGGATTTTAAGGTATTCATAGATTGGCATCTAGCCTTAAGCGTGCAGTGTATGTGTCATATTGTTACAGAATAAGGCCATTTCGATGATATTTTATATGTATATCTTTTTCTGTCAGTATTTTGACATAATGATCCTGGGACCAAAGTGACCATTATAAGGATTCGAGTGTTCTGAAATTTGGCGAGGATCAAATTTAATTATGTTTTTGAGGTTATATGTGGTAGGCACTTCTTGGTGTTTCACTATTCATGTGGTGGTTTGAGTATGGTAACTTTGGTATGTTCATTGTAATTCTTTCTATTTTATTTTAGGATCATACTAGATCGATCATTACTAGAATGTGGGGTTTAATGTCGAGCTTTCTTTCTTTAGTCTTTCAAGAACATACTGGGTGTTATACGCATTCTCAGTTTTTTCCTCTTTTCTGGGCTCTTTTTTGGTTTCTATCATATGCAGAGATGTTTTAATCGTTGATACAAGTATTGTACTATGGAACACGGCTGCAAATGACAAAATTTAAAAAATTTGAGAATATCACTTTTTCACTTGGTTTTGTGCAAATTGTGTATCTTGCCAATGTTATGAATTGAAATATGTGATTGTACTTATATTATGCTTGCAGCCCTGAGGAAGCCCCTTCTAGGGCGAAAGGCGTTGGCTGTACTGTTCCATCATTTCACGCCACGAGTGGTCAGAGAAGCCATTAAAGGATCACTTTTGAAATCACTGAAGAGTCCGGATTGTTTTACGCTCTGTGCATTTGTGCTTTGAAATACTTAAGTTGTCTCTCAGTGCTTTTTCTATTCGACAAAAAATTGCAACACCAAAAATACATTAGGCGAGCGAACAAAAATCCAGCGCTGGAAACTGTGTCTGTAATGACCTGGAGGGTGGTGGTCTCCCTACTAACAGAACTGTGAAATAAATATCTTTGAGTTGATGTGGAAAAAACCATGCAAAAGCAATTAGATTTGCATAATGTATCCCTTAAATTCATTGCACTTCGTTGTGTATCAATAACCAGTTGTTTAAATGTATGCAATTGGCCAACAGCATACATAAATAAAAACCTCATGATATAAAGCACCAAAATAGTCCATACATTTGCCATGCAAACCAGACTACCAGACATTGTCATCATGAAACTTTAAAAAACACAAACACCATGGTAAGGGGAAAAGTGCTGGCCCAGTAATGTAAATCTTCCATAAAATCCATAGGTTTTTACACTAACGTCAAATAATCTGGGTATGCAACAAGATATGATACTCTGTCATTAGATCTCAGCTAAGACAGAGCATACGCTGTCTGTTGCAGGATATAATAGTGGGCTTAGAGCCTGCCAGTTGCCTATCATGGGTTGACTTCATTGCACTCTAGTGTTCTTGCTTCTTATTTGTCAGCTTCTATAGGCTGTCCTTCCTCTTCTTGAGTTTGTCCCTCACCTGGTGCAAACACGCCTTACTTGTGCCCTTTCACGGCTCGTTTTTCAGGAGCTGTGTTGTGTTGTGTGGAGTTCGTAAAATCAGTAAAGCTCTGGTCGCATCGTGTTCACAAGAGGGCTTGTCTGCATATGAGCTTATTAAACTGCTCTGATCATTCTTCTGACCATTGAGAGGTGATGGGCGGGTAATGTAGAGAACAGTTACTGTCCTGCAGTTCTCCCCAGCTCCTCCAACTCACCCATCCTTGTCCATGTGTTTCCCCATCCCCTTCAGCCTGCCATTGTCCATGTGTGTCCAGTGGCAGCTTCTCCGCGCAGGCGGAGAAACACTGTCCCAATGCTCAAAAGGTAAAATAAAATAACAGATAATGTATCGATATTATCATTTTATTTTTCCTATTGCAGTCAGTGGTGGGGCGGGCCAGAGCTGGCCACAGCAGGGGAGGAGTGGTTTGCACTCCCTAAGTGCGCATGAACTGTTTGGCCAGCCCTCTTGGGCTGGCCAAGCAGTTGAGGGCCGACCAAACAATTCACACGCACGTTGCATATTCCCCACCAGGCTGCATTACACAGCCTTGCGAGGAACATGCACTTGCTCCCTGTCCCCGTCTGAACTCTGAACCTCGGTGCTCAGACCATTCACAGTGCTGCATTGCAGCTTTGTGATTGTCTCAGGGGAGCCTGTGTGCCCGGGTGCTTCCTGCTGCCGGTTGGGACTGCAGAAAGAAGGAAGATGACAAGGACGTTAAAGGTAAGTCCTTTTTTTCTTTTTTTTCATTCCCCCACCGCACCACCCCCATCTGATAGTAGCCGCTATGGTGTGCCTCTGCATCCTCTCCTATCCATCGTCCATTGTCTGTGTGCTTCCCCACCCCTTCCACTGGCCATTGTCAGCTTGCTTCACGCCCTTCTGCCAGCCCCTCATAGTCAACTTGCTACTGCCCACCCTCCATTGTCAGCTTGCTGCCCCATTACCTCCTGCCCACTCTGAGTCATCAGCATACGTATCCATCCACTCTCAGCTACCCTCTGGTGTTAGCTTGCTTCCCTGTACTCTCTCAGCCACCCTCCATTGTCAGCTTACTTACCCAGTCTTTCTGTCCTTCCGTGTCAGCGTGCATCCCCAGCCCCTCGCACCCACCCTCTGTGGTCCGCTTGCTTCCACAGGTCATTTCACCCACCCTCCATTGTTAGCTAGCTGCCCCACACCCGCCACCCTCCGCTGTTATTTTCTTCCTGAAACCCTACCCCAACCATCCATTGTCTGTTTTCCTCCCCATCCACTGCCACCTTACCTCCATTGTCAGTGTGCTTCCCCAGCCCCTCCCACCTACAGCCCATTGTCTGTGTGCTTCCCCATTGTCTTTCACCTGTCCTCTCCCCAGCCCTCCCTCCTCCCATCCTTGTTACCTCAGCCCACAACCTACTCCCATGTTTGATTGTTTTTCTTTAGTGCATTAGCACTTTCTGCATCATGGCACTTTTTACAAATGATGTACAGTATAGCTAAAAATTATTGCCAAAAGCTCTCATAGGTGAGACCTATTAGCTATGTCGATGCTTATATAAGACATCGTCTTTCACTCCTAGGCTCTGCTCACTTTCAATTTCCCATCATGATTCTTTCAACTAGATAATCAGAGATATACTTTGGAAGGTGCGGTGTAAAAATAAAAACATACCATATTTGGTCTCTTTCAAAACAAAAAACAGATCTTTTGTGATTTGCCTCCTTCAAAGCACTTGGCGTCCTTCACCTCCTTACTCTCCAAATCACACCCTTCCTGGTACCCTGCTATACTTCAGTTTTTAAAACTCTTCCCACCCTGGCCTCTTGCCTCCCCTCAACCTCCAAAAAATACAATATCCTTTGTGAGAGCTCATCCACTCTGCAAAACCAATTCCACGCCTGGTATCTCGTGCCCCACCCACACCGTAAACCACACCCCCGTATGCTGTCCTGCCACTCTCAAGAAATCCACCCCTGCTGCCTCCATCCCCGCCTTATTCTCCAAAACACGGTCTGCTCCATGACAATCCAATGCAAAATCTGATTTTCTCAACTTTGGAACGCATTTAAGAGCTCGGGTCTATGGTGATATCACTGCACACAAACATCTACACGCATAACTTGATACTGTGAACCAGAGTGTGGGGTTTCATGCACGAATTCCCTTAGTTTGCACAAGTAATTTACTCTCACATCATGCACAAAAATGTACTTGGCTTGGGGCCTACTTTTTACAAACATTGGAAAAACTAATTGGCATCGACTGCCAGCCTTTTGTCAGTGCTTGCTTTGTTTTGAACCTGTTTTTTTCTAAAAATGTTTTGGGAGCTGCCATGCCCTTGTCAATTAAAAAAAAATGTATAAAAGCAACAATATTTTTTTGGCTCAAAAAGCATAATTTGCCATCGAAGTCCTTGGCACTGGAGGAAACTACTTTGTGTGCATGTATCCTCCATGTGAATGGGCAGAATGCTGGCACTCAGAGTGAAATTAGCCAATGGTTGAGGTTGTCTGACCATTTCCCCATGCTGTATGCAGTAGTGGGCGGAAATAAAAAGTGAATGACATAGCAACAAACCAATAGATGAAGAGTGTTGGCTAAAACCATCATAACCAAGTATGATATATATGTAATTTTACTAAAATCAATCAGTTGGCTAATGCCAGACCGAAAAAGGCAGCAACTCTGTAGCATAGTTGTGCTTTGTTTGATATTATCTCATGTTTAGACCATAGCAGCCCCAAATCACAGATTCACCTATATTATAATAATAATAATTGTAAACATAAAACAGAGCTCAATGTTACATGGACTGACTAAGAGATAATCTTAGTTTCACAACAACCCAAGGCTTTTGTATTTAATCGTCTTTTTGCTAAACGGCAATGACGGGTAGCTCTGCCATTTGAGCGGAGGCAAAGACGTTTTAAAGCAGGGGCAAAGTGGGCTCTGGCCCAGGGCTCCAGCCTTTCAGGGGCCCCCTGATAGAACCAGCTCTGTTCTGCAAAGTCTTGCCCTGATGGCATAGGATGATTCTTAAACATTGTTTAAAATACCACTTTCCTTCACTTTATTTTCATTGGTGGCGATATGTGTGTCTATTATAATGTTGTGTTTATGTTTCATGCAATATCCATCAAATAGTTTCTTTTAGATCAGATCAGGACCTCACATGTGAGAAATGGGAGAGTGTCACAGAGATTATTTGCCATAATATTACGGAGCAGCTGCTGTTACACTATTGAAAACACACATCACTGTCCCTGAATATTACATGTAAACACATTTGGAATTTTGACTAGTGTGTCAGTGACCCTCCGCACGCCTCATCCTCTGACCCCCCCCCCCCGCCAAACCACCACCCACCTACGAGACCTACATTGGCTCCCGGTCAACAAGAGGATCTCTGTAAAAACTCCTAACCCACCCACACAAAGCACTCCACAACGCCGGACCAGCATACCTCAACAAACGACTGTCCTTCTACATCCCCAACCGCCAGCTGCGTTCCGCCAACCTTACCACCGTCACACGCATCCGCAGAACGGCCACCGGCGGCAGATCCTTCTCCCACCTCGCCGCAAAGACATGGAATACACTCCCCGCCATCTACGTAAGACCCAGGACCTACTGACCTTCAGAAAATGCCTCAAGACTTGGCTGTTCGACCAGTAGCTGCCTACCCCCAACCCCCCCCCCCTACCCTCAGCGCCTTGAGACCCTCACGGGTGAGTAGCGCACTCTACAAATGTTTTGATTGATTGATTGCATAACAGGGTATGAAAGAGCTGAAATAAGATCATCATTTCAAAACTGTTCCTTAAAGGGGCCCCCAAAATACGCTTGCCCAGGGCCCCCAAAATTCTTAATATGTCCCTGAGCAGAGGAATGTCACCCCACAAGCCCCAGAGCTAAGAAATAAAACAGCAATAAAGTTTATTTATTGCTGTTTCATTTTTCAGCAACCCATCCTAAACTCAGTGTCAGGACAGGGCGGAGGCAGGGCTGCCCAGTGGCAGCAGCAGTGAGCTGTGCGCTTTAAAATGTGCATGTCTCTTTGGCTGGCCGTCTTGCGATGACCAGCCAGACATGCGCATTTTAAAGTTCTTACCCGGCTGTTAGAGAACACTGAAAGAGGCCACTCTATTCAGTCCTGAAGTTGCTTTCATGCTGTTAAAGCAGCGCGCCTGGATTGGGTAGTGCAGTTTCCTGCATCAGGAGATTTCTGGAAGACATTCAAGGGAGGAGGACATCTGGTATGGAGGTAAATACATTTATTTTCTTATTTTGTGTACCACGCACCCACCCCGCCCCCTGTGCCGCACCACCCTCGGTACAAGCCAGCTGCCACTGAATGATTGATGTGTCTACGAATGGGCCTAATGTGGAGTCACCAGAGGAAATCACCACCTTGGCAGTAAAGAAAATGTGTATTTCTTTGGAACGGGAATTTCAAAAATAGGATAGCATCATAAAACGAAGCAGGTGATACCAAAAATGAAAGGCCTGGTTTTGTACCAAACAAACTAATACCCAGCAAACTGTGCAGTAGGTGATGAAATGTGTGGGAATTCCTAGATTTAGAGTATGTTGGAAAACAGGCTGTGTTAAAGCCAATACACATAGCTTTAATATATCAACAAATGTAAACGCCAGCATTTTTAAATGCATGTTTTCATGCATTGTATGCACAAGTGTTGTTTATCACAGTAAAGCTGATGGATTTGCTAACGTTGGTGAAAAAGTAACAACAAATATTGCTCTCTGTGCAGAATATCTAAAATACATAAAGAACTGAATGTGTCAAACAGTACCGTTGAATTTATTTTTCAGATTAATTATAATCCCTATTGCATTCTAATGGAAGCACTTCCTGCAATGTGGAATTATACATTTCCATCTCATAGCACAAGGTAAGAGAGCAATTCTCCTCTGGGTGCAGCCAAGCCAAATCCCACTCTATGATTACTTCAAAGAATTGCTAGCAATACGTCATCCAGACACCTGCGCGGCGAGCCAGTGACAGTAACGGGAGATTATCATACCCAGATAGGGCATTTTTATGAAAACATTTGACTAGTCATGCACTTATACTTGCTGTATTTTGTCATTAACAGACATACTACTTAGGAGGTTATTTAGAATATTTGGGAAGCTGTAAAAATCTGGTTAAATGCATGGAAAGTGGTTGTGCTCTTTTTGCATTGGGAAGAAAATACTGCATTCCATGCCTATTAGTACCAGAGGACAAGTAAAAAACGTGTGCACATTTTACGCCCTTTTTTCTCAGAAAAAGAGACAGAATCGTATTTCCCTCTAAATGTGCAGTAATGTCAATACTAGGGTTCTTGATAACTGTGGGAGGGAGGTGGCAATCCAAATAACACTGATCACAAGTGGAACCCTGAAGGCCAACTTAGAAAGGAGGAATTGTAGGCAGAATCAGTAACATGAATCCTAATTATTTCCAATATTTCACCTTTAGGCTCCCTCTGCTTTCATGTAGGCGGAGCTTCTGAGTGAGCCTTATGGGATAGTAAGTAGTTTGTAAGAATCATAAAAGAGTAGTATTAAAACTTAATAAAGACCTTTCAGGGATCAGGGAAGGGCTGGGCCACTGGAATTATGCAACAAAAATGACTAAATTATGCGGCAGGACCAAATTATGTGACAGGGTTGACTAAATTATGAGGTAAGAAAGACAAACTATGTGGAGTAATGCAGCACATTCTGTTGCATCTTTTGTGGCGTGGGATCCCAGCATGATGCCGGGAAGAGCCATTCCCACTCGCTTTGTTTAGGCGAGCACCCAGAAAAAATTGGCGTGAAGGGTAGCTCACTCAGGCATTGCGCTATACTGCCATGCCAGAATGGATGCATCAATCTGTCTCCCCAGGCGGTGGTCTGAGGGTGTTTACCCAAAATCTGCCCCGCCAACAGAACAGAAAGGCCACTAAACACTCAGAAAAATTAAGCACAATCATTTTTTTTAAAGGAGTTGGGTGCCTTACCCACACATCACCCCTTACCCCTAGTCCAGAAGGTACATTGCCATTTCTCTCACCCCCCTGGGGCAGTCTATTGGTAAACACCCCCAGCCCCTTTCTTATATGCCACATAAAAGTTCCCTGGTGTTTAGTCACCTTTCTGTGCCTCCCACCCCCACTTGGGGGCCAATTGTAGATAAAGTTCCCCTATCTGCCCCGGGGACTTAAAGACTTTTAGAGTCAATTTAGGGGTGGGGCTCAGCCCAGTATCTAGGCAGATTGCCTCCTCCACTTACAGCAATAAAACAAATCCCTGGTGACTAGTGGGCTTACTGCCAACCCCTTCTCCCCCACCCCCTAGGCTGCCCCAACCCATGTAGCAATAAAACCAAATCTCCCTGGTGTCTACTGGTCTTGTCCCACCCATTTCCAGGATGTAGATTGGATGTAAAGTACAGAAAGACTGTTGAGCATCCTTGGCGTGACACGCCCACCGGTACCCGCGCACGGAGGTGCTGAAAAGGCAGAGGACCCTCCCGCCTCGCAGGACGCGCGCGGGCGGCGCCGGGCTATGCCCGGGCAAAGGGCGGGCCCTCTGTGGCCCTCAGAGGCCTGAAGAGACTGGGCTGGGCCACAGACTTTGGTCCTGTTGAGAAGGACTCCATTTATTGAAGTGAGACTTTATATTTTAATATTTGGGTGTTTGTGTAAAGTGCTCTGAATCCTTGCAGACTGTTCCATTACACTAGCCTTTACTTTGAGAGTAGCAACAAGTTGCAGTGATGTCTAGAGGTAAAGCAGAGAAATCTACTCCTGGGCTGGGCACCATGGACAATTATCTAGTTTAAAAGTTTAACCAAATTAACAATGAAGGAAGGGCCTTGCTAGGACGGGGAAGTGCTCCACTGTTACAGGATGAGGCGCATCTCCCAGTAGTGGATACACCTATGTCTGATAACTCTGACATTAGTAATAGGGATGTTATAACGACTCTAGCTCAGGTACATGCAGAGACACATGAAGATTTGCCAGATACCTCCATTGAGGAAATAGAACAGGCACAGCCAGTACCGAGACTGGTGAGAAATTGTAGAAAATCACAGCTTAAACGGGGGGGGGAGTAAGCATAACAAAAAAAGAGCCGAAACAGCTGCATCAATCAATAATGGCTCTATCATGGGTTCTTGTCCTTCTGAGGGACATAACGAGGGTGGTACTAAAACACAATTTGATCAACTTACCCTCTTGATTAGTACCTTAGAAGGAAAAATTGTGGCAAAAATGGAAGAGCTGATTATACCTCTATCAAGTAAGCTGGATACCCTGGCTCTAGAGGTAGGTAGACTAGGTGGACTGTTATCAGCACACCTGTCATCGGCCTCACCTGTCAGACCTAAGGTAGTGGAAACAGGGAAGGGACCCTTGAGAGAGTCGGTACAGCAGACTTGTCGGCAAGTCCCTGCATCAGAAAACGCTCTACCTGAACCCCCACCAAAAATTGACCTGACTGCACAGTCATCAGTAGATCATGATGGTAGATCAGATTTTAGACAAACAAGGAGAAGTCGCTATATTAATCTTTCACCCGACTGCGCACCATATGTGGCCGTCTTGACTAATGTTCCAACCACAGTAGACCATTCTGTTCAGTCACATGGGGAATCCCATGACTCATTAAAAAATAAAACAGTAGCTTGGTTGAATACTAATTGTGGATTCCCAATCGGATATTCTGACCAAATACTCTCAGTCAGAAGGGTAAACTGGATTGGCCCATCCAGAAAGTCAAATAGTGGGGATTGTATTGTTGTTAACTTTAGACATCCCCAACATGTGGCAACAGTCCTATTAAGAGCATCATCTCTTTTGTCTGAAGCCAACAGTATATGTGTTCGTCCACTTGGATACTTTTATACCCACTTGATTAAAGTCCCGCCTAAACACAGGAATCATGACAACTACGGCAGACTACAGCGGTGGGCAGGCTATTTGCGCGCTCTTACGCTGAATACATTTATTTTAAAAATTTGCACAACCCAGCTGATTGATAGCTGTGTTGCGCACTCTGTGTATTTTAAAACTGTTCTATGCTGACTAAAAGCATTGCGCATTCTGTGTGTTTTTAAACTGCTGTATGGGGATTAAAACCTTCGCGCACTCCGTGTGTTTTAAAATTGCTCTATGCTGACTGATAGCATAGCGCCTGCACTTTGATTTAGAATATTGGCAACTTACCTCTATCTTCTTCGCTCTCGACCCCGGTCCGCCCCGGCTGTGTGCCGTTTGAGCGGAGGGTCAGCCCATGAGCGACACTTCCTGCCTGGTCCTGCACCACTTCCGCCCTGCCTCTCCACCGTGCGGGTCAGCGGTCTAGTGGCTGCAGTATATTTTTTTTGTATATTTTGCTTCCTGTTTCTCCCCGCGATCAGACAACTACGGCAGACTACAGCGGTGGGCAGGCTATTTGCGCGCTCTTACGCTGAATACATTTATTTTAAAAATTTGCACAACCCAGCTGATTGATAGCTGTGTTGCGCACTCTGTGTATTTTAAAACTGTTCTATGCTGACTAAAGGCATCGCGCATTCTGTGTGTTTTTAAACTGCTGTATGCGGATTAAAACCTTCACGCACTCCGTGTGTTTTAAAATTGCTCTATGCTGACTGATAGTGTGGAATTTTAGTCTGCGGACTGAACATCATCTGCGCCATCTTGTCACTCACGTACAACATGCGCGGCAGCCATTTTAGGTACCATGGTCTCCCTGTTCACGATCGATCGCCAGCGCGCTCCCCTGACCCTGCGAGCATCCCCCGCGCACCCTGGCTGCCCCCACTCTCACATGCACAAGTCATAAACCCTCTCCTTCCGCATGACTCTGTCCCTGGGAGTCACACCCGCGCCTGACCAACACCTCCTTTCCTTTCATGAATACCCCTCTTTTGATGAACCCTTCCTCTACGCTCAATTGTCCACGCGGACCATTCCTTTCATGAATACCTCTCCTTTGACGACCCCTTCCTCTAAGCCCGATTGTCTGCACGGGTCCCAGGCCAGCACCTAGCCGGAGGATACAGTTTATTGCCCCCCCTGCTGTATGGAGTCGCTCCTCTTCAAAGGAGCTATTATTGATCATGGCCTCCCCACCCCCTGAGATCCGATCAGGCGCTCACACTCTAAGAATCGGCGGAACATCCAGCTGCGAGATAGCCCCCTCCTATTGTATGTGGGGAGGGGGGGGGGGAAATCTTTACTGTAGATACGTGTGGGAAGGGGCATGAAACGGGGATTTCGGGGATGTCATTCATACTTCAAAGTGTCTTTTATTACAATAAAGAATGCTCACATGTCATAAACCAGGGTATAAGAGGCCGGGCCTCAGAGAGGCTGTTAGAGCACCTCGAAACGATACCTTGTTGTCTGATCTGATGTGTTCTGCTCCGTCGGAATAAAACTTCTGTTTCCTGCCTTCCAGTCTCCAGCGCCTGCCTCTTTGTTTGGTAACTAGAATGGTATAGAGGCGGTTAGCGCCGGGCAACTTTGAAAAAGGCCATCAGCCCTACCCTTTTTCTACAATTGGCGTCCCAAACGTGGGGCCCATCAGTGACTCGTGGATCCAGTGGGAGAGGTCCTGAAGACAGAGTGAACGACTGCAACGATCAGGAGAGCTCCTGTCCGATAGACCCTCGTCTGACAGCCGATCATCTGAACTTCACTGGTTCTGAACAGACCTCTCTCGAGTGATCTACGGTCCTGACTGGGAACCATCAGGAGTGCCGCGAAGATCACGAAGAATAGAGGACGATCGGGCGCTGGATTCGGAAGACAGGAAACTGTCCATGCGGTCCGGGTAAGGTCGTGTAAATGCGACAAATTGCGAAATGATTGTTTGATTTGGATAATACTAGTATTACTGTTTTGTTGCTTCTTTTGGAGATTCACTGTCTGCAAACGGAGAAACAACAGGCTCTCTCTTTGCAAACAGTGAAGGATAGGTAACGCAGACTTTTGTCCCCGTTGTAATCTGTCGTGCCTATCTTCCTCCCCCACTGATTGATTGTTTTAGGCCCGAACTGTTGTTCGCGGATTGTTTTCTGGAGATTCTCTGTCTGCAAACAGGGAAGAACAGGTTCTCTCTTTGCAGGTAGAGAAAAGGTAGGTAACGCAGACTTTTGTCCCCGTTGTAACCCTTCGTGCCTACTTATTCTCCCCATTGATTGTTTGATTAACCGAACATTGAGTGTTCGATATTGGTTCTTTTGAGGTATTCACCGCCTGCAAACAACGAAGAATAGAAATATTCTATCTAGTCTTTGCACGCAGTGATAAGATAGGTAGTACAGACCTTTGTCCCCGTTGTAATCCGTCATGCCTATCTTCTCCCCACTGATTGGTAGCCTGTTTAGCCCGGACCGCTCATTAGAGATGAACCATCCAGCTCCACTGGAAGGCACCCCTAATAAGGACATGTTCAATAAGCATGGACTAGTCGCTATAGCTTATAATAAGTTATGGCATAAATATACAAAGAAGGACCCCGAAAGTCAGTGGCCACTGATAGGTTCCTTTGATGATCATAAAATAGAAACACTAGAAGCAGCGCTCCAGAAAAATAAGACTACGCCCACCATGCTCGATAGTGTCGGCATGTGGCGCAAAGAAGCAGAACAACGGAAGAAAAGAGAAGAAGCAAAAATAGGGAAAGAATTACGAAAGGCAGCCCACCTGGCCGCTAAGCAACTAGAAGAAGAAACAAAAGAAAGAGAGGAAGCTAGACAAAAGCAAGAATCAGGGTCGACAGGCCAATGCCCTGTTAGGACCCCCTCTACACTCTAAACCGAGCTGCCCTCCAAACAACGGGCGAACGATGAGTTACTGCTAGGCCCTCCGATCATCTACATGCCCCCTCCATACGCCCCCTGCCAACAGCACCTGCCAGCTTTGAGTGCGAATGAGAGTGACCTTAGCGCTAGTGCCCCAGCCCTCACGGCCTCCGCACCAGCCGCATTAGTAACGACATCAGATGACCCCGAGGCTAGCAAGCAACCACCAGCCAGACCAAATAGATTGAGCAAAGATGAGCGGGATGGGATTGACAAGATAGTGAAGACACTAGTAGAACGGAAGGAGAGCGAAGAATACACGATGGATATGCACAATTCACACGCCGGTAGCCACAGACGGCATTTCATTTTACGATTCAGCTACCACACCCTGAACGCATATGAGGATAGGTATCAGAATAAGGGCCCTGCTAAACTGACAGCTCTATATAGAAAGGTCGATGTTGGAGATGGGACTGAACACGATGTGATGGACCTCTTCATGCAAACGCTTGAAGTCTTCCGCCACCTCACGGAACAGAAACCAGAAGTCAAGATTACAGTCCCTGAAACGACTGAGTCCTCATTAGAAGTAGCCAACACTATGATGCCTATTAGAGAAGCGGCCCCTTACTGGATTCCGCCACGAGGTCAGGGAACAAACGACGATATCAACCACGTGGATGCAAAAGGAAGGGTTGTATTCAATTGGGTTTATCAACCATGGGATCAACAAGATATCTTAACTTTTAGGCAAACCCTGCCCGATTTAAGAAAGAACCCGACAGCATTTTATACCGAATTAGGCACAGCCTTGGGTTCGACGATAATGACTCTAGCGGACATTGACTTGTTTTTCGGGTTATGTCTGCCGGCTGACGTGTGGAAGCAAATCCGGAAAGCCGACCACACAGATCTGTTCGGACATACCTGGAATCAACTCAGTGAGCTAGATAGGCAGCGAGAGCCCGGAAGGAAACCCGTAAAAGACATACTGGAACTCCCAGACAAAATAGTTCTGAAGCTAAAGACATTGATCCCAGAGAAAAAGGTAGATTGGTCGATAGTCACGACTTGCCGTCAGAAACCCCAGGAAGACGTATCAGAATACTTCTCCCGATTTGAGACGGTGTTCTCCGACTACAGTGGCCAAGACATGACCACCGCCACCGGACAACACCTGTTTGTGCAAAATTATGTAAAGGGTCTATCGCAAGAGGTCTCCCAAAAGTTACAGACGAGCGAGAGTAGTTGGGGGGCCTCCAAACCCGCAGCTATCCTTCAGATGGCTCAGTACTACGAACATCAAAAGAATGAGAGTGATAGGGCATCCGAGAGAAAGAAGAAAGATTTGAAAGAAAGGGTGATGATAGCCCAGATACAAGGGGTAACGGTCGGAAGAGAACCCCACAGGGGGAACTACCAATCAACCGCCCCTAGAAATCCACCTCCTAAAGATCGCACCCAACACCCCACATTGGACGTAGAGACATTAGCGAGGACCAGTGTGCCTTCTGCAAATGATTCGGCCATTGGAAATCCCAGTGTCCGGTTCTGTTGGAGATGAATAGAAATAGGGACCCCAAGGACGTAGCGGGTGGACCGAGAAATAGAGGACAGGGACGAGGGTACACAAATGACACCAACAACGACAGACCAAGGAGATCGAACACGTTTGACCGTCCCCGACAGAACCAGTATCAACTATCCGACAGTGAGAATGCCCCCGACTTTGCATAGGACTGCCAGGGGCAAGGGAGGGATCCAGTCGAGCTCTGTGTTGACCAGCAAGGTCCTTACGTCACCGCTAAGGTCCTGGGTACAAAGTCTCCATTTTTGGTAGACACTGGGGCGACACGTAGTGTGTTATCGAAACGACTGATTCCAAGGGCACCCTTGTCTGGCTCACACATTACATCGATAGGTTTTGTTGGGACGCCCTCCACTAACCCCCTGTCCGTACCTATTTCCTTTGACCTAGAAAACAACCCCACTGACACAACATTTTTGCTCTCCTCCAACTCCCCTGACTCCATTATGGGCATTGATTTACTAAAGCATTTTCGAGCTACCATTAGGTGTCCCCCAGATGGAGTCCAAGTCATCCTGTACGACAACCCGAGCATGTCCAAATCCTGCCCAGCACGACACATGTACTCCATAACTGACGCTGACCTGTCCTTGCTCGACACCCTGCCACCGTACCTATGGGCCAAAAATGACTCTGATGTAGGACGAATGATGATTTACCCTGTGCACATAACTGTAAGACAAGATGCAATGCTCCCGAAACCCCCACAGTATCGGATATCGCCCGAGGGTGAGAAGGCACTGGTAGCGATCATTCAGTCCCTGGTAGATGCGGGAGTGGTAGAGGAAGCAGATAGCAATGTCTGCAACAGCCCTATCCTACCCATTGTTAAGAAGCAAGGCGAGGGAGATGAGAAAGCGTACCGCTTCATCATCGACCTGCGGGAGGTTAACAAAGTGGTGGTAGTACCCCAGTACCCCGTAGTCTCAGACATCACCACCATTCCGACCCTCATCCCGTCCACTGCCACCACCTTCACTGTCATTGACCTAAAAAATGCATTTTTCTCTATCCCCATCCACCCAGACAGCCGTTATCTCTTCGGCTTCACCCTAAAATCCCGCTCGTACCGATTTTGTAGAGCTCCCCAGGGCTACACTGAAAGTCCCAGCATTTACAGCCAGGCCCTCAAGAGACAGCTGGACGCCGTCCAGCTACCAGATGGAGTGGTGTTGATCCAATATGTCGATGATATCCTTATGGCGGCCGACACCACTCCCCTTGCAATCACAGCCACCGTCCAACTCTTACACATTTTGCAGAGAATGGCCACAAAATCTCCAAAAAGAAATTGCAGTTCTGCCATCCTCAAGTGACATACCTAGGCCATCTCCTGTCCAAAGAAGGGAGGAAACTTACGCCCGATCGAATCCAAACCATCCTAGACACCCCCATCCCAAAAACACAGAAGCAAGTCCGTTCTTTGGTGGGTCTTACCTCTTTCTGCAGACAATGGTTACCAAATTTCAGCCTCATTATAAAACCCCTACTTTCCTTGTTGGCCAAAGATGTCCCCTTCCCACTCCCTTGGACCCCCGAATGCCAAGCGTCCTTTAAAGAGTTGCGGGATGCCCTTTGTTCAGCACCTGTCCTGGGAACACCGGATTACTCCAAGCCCTTCTCCCTCTTCACTCACGAAAGGGAGGGATGCGCGTTGTCTGTTCTAACTCAGCCCATCGGCCCTAAGCAGCGCCCTTGTGCCTACTTCTCTGCCACTCTTGACCCCGTAGCCAGAGCTTTGCCTGCCTGCCTTCGAGCAGTAGCCGCCGCTGCTGTCTCTATCCGTCAGAGCGAGGGAATCGTACTTTCGAACTCCCTCCCTGTGCTAGTACCCCATGCGGTCGACACCCTTTTGAACCAGACCAAAACTCAACACCTGACTAGTGCACGACTGACGGGGTACGAATTGACACTACTTGCACCCCACATCACTCTGAAGAGATGTACGACTTTGAATCCTGCCACACTACTGCCCTTACCTGAAAATGACCCCGATGTGCCTCCCATACACGACTGTGTGACCCTCACGGACGAACAGACTAGGAGTAGAATTGACCTCCGAGACACTGCTTTTACAGACCCTGATGGAGAGCTATGGGTAGACGGCTCATGCATCAAACTCCCAGATGGCACCACTTCAGCCGCCTATGCGGTAACGACAGCCCGAACAGTAGTTGAGACAGCCCGCATCACACAACGATCCGCGCAAGCGGCAGAGCTAATTGCCCTCACACGGGCATGTATCATAGCAACAGGGACCACGGCAAACATTTACACAGACAGCCAGTATGCCTTTGGGGTGGTTCATCATTTTGGGCTCCTATGGAGGGAAAGGGGATTCCTGACGTCCCACGGCACACCCATCCTCCACGGAGATCTGGTTTCCGGTCTGATTGAAGCAGTTCTCCTCCCCAAACGATTAGCAGTGATCAAGTGTCAGGCACACAAGAAGGTGACGGACTTAGTCGGACAAGGAAACGCGCTGGCCGATATCACTGCACGAACCACAGCTGAGAATAGGACAATGACACGCATGTATGTGACTAGGTCACAAGCAGAGAAATGGGCTAACGCTAGGGAGACAATTAGAGACATCCAGTCGGCCAGCACCCCTCACGAACTAACCAAATGGGCACGGGTGGGTTTGAAGGACGATGAAGGCTGCTGGCGGACAAAAGATGCAAACAAATGGTTGCTGCCTGACTCATGCCTGATCCCCATACTGACTATGGCACATTCCCCCGCACACATAGGATCTGCCCCCATGATCGAACTCATTTCCAAAGTCTGGCACAATGACAAAATCCCCGACTCAGCCAAACGCCTGGTCCAGCAGTGCCTTATCTGTCTGCAACACAACCCCGGGAAAGGAACTGTGGTGCCCCGGGGAGGGTTTGGGGTCCCCGACCACCCCTTCGAGGTCCTCCAGATGGATTACATCCAGCTAGAAAGATGCCAAAGCTTGAAGTATGTACTAGTCATTGTATGTGCTTTCAGTAAATGGGTAGAAGCCTATCCAACCCGTGATAACACTGCCATGACTACTGCCAAAATACTACTGAAAGAGTTTTTCCCCCGCTACGGCCTTTGTCGAATTTTATGGAGCGACAACGGCCCCCACTTCATAGCTGAGGTTATCCAACTAATCTTGAAGGGGTTGGGTGTGAAGCAAAAGTTCCATGCGGTCTTCCACCCCCAATCTGCTGGTTTGGTGGAGCGACACAACGCGACATTGAAGCTGAAATTGTCAAAAATAGTGGCCACCACAGGACTTAAATGGCCAGATGCCCTCCCACTGGCATTGCTATCGATGCGCTCCACTCCCACTAAGCACCATTTGACCCCCTACGAGGTTGTATTCGGACGACCAATGAACCTTTGGACTGCCCCCAAACCGACCTCCATTCATGACGTCCCGGACGTCCTACTGTCTGATTACTTGTACAAATTAACTAAAACATTGTCTGTCATTCATCAGCAGGTGCAGCAGGCCATCCCCGATGCTTCCAGGGGTCCGGGCCACGACATCCAACCGGGGGACTATGTGTTAGTCCGGAATTTTCAACGGGCGAAGAGTCTGGAACCCCGGTGGACGGGCCCCTGGCAAGTACTGATCACCACCCGGACGGCTCTTCGAGTGGAGGGGAAACGGCACTGACTGCACGCGCACCACTGTAAGAAGGTCTCCTCGACCCTGGCCACAACCGAAAACATCGACAACCAGGAAGAGCTCCTGAACAAGGATCGGCCATCACTGAACTGCTATCCTGATACCGAGGCACTTGAACTTGCAAAATTCCCTGATCCCACTGTGCCATCCAGGGAAGGGTATTTCCTGCGTCAAAAGGAGGGAGCTTCGGCTAAGTAGACCACGGACTAAGTTAAATCTCAGAACGGTGACCTAAATACCACCAAGGGTTACCCGGAGAGAAGCTAAACGAAGTCCGTGGTTCTGCCCGCTACCAAGCACCTTGAAGATGATGGAAGCGCCAGATAAGAAGATGATGGAAGCGCCAGATAAGAAGATGATGGAAGCAGCCGGAAATACCCACTACAGGAACCCAAAGACTGACAATATGCACAAATCAAAGACAATCGCCTTTTTCATTGTCTTCCTCTTTTGCCTCCTCCTCATGACTTCCTTCTGGATCTTGGAGGAAAACACACCTGCTCATCAGATATTTCTAACCACTGCACAGCCAACCACCATGAAAGAGCATCACCTGATCTCCCTCTCACCTAAGCTCCGAGAGAGGCGTAAGGAGTTCTGGAACAATTCCTTTGTGCAACTGTTGCACCAGCACAACCTTGCTGCAAATGCCACCAACTGCTGGATCTGCGGACTGCTCCCGCATGCCACCGGTCACTCCATCCCCTTCATCCCTTCTCCTTTCTCAGTTCATGGCTCCTGCCTTGCCTGGTTGATCCTCTTGCAAGAAAGCCACAAGGACAACGCCACTTCTGGTCAGACAGTGTCACACTTCTACTATGGGTTCTGGCTGAACAAAACCGGGAGGACATCTGCTCCCTTTTGCCCCGTGCCCTCCGGTTCCGCCTTCCATATAGACATCCCTGCTAAAGAGCGGGTAGAAATGCAAGTGCTCCATAACCCAGCTAGACCCACCTTTTCCTACCTACGGAAGTGAACCGCTGCCACTCTGGCTGTGGCTCTGTCTGTTATCAATGTCACGGGCCTTGTGTGCATCAAAGGACTGGGAACGCAGCTGGTGGGTCACAGTGCCTGCCACATCACCAGGTCATTGGACTCAATTGATCCCCCCTCATTTGTCGCTTCTCCGAATATGTACTTTGTTTGTGGCACCAAAGCGTACACATGGCTCCCGAAAGGTTGGAGGGGTACTTGCTACATCGCCTTCGTTCTCCCCTCAACGTATGTAGCCCCTGCTAACCATCACCGGCAGAGACGCGCAAGTGACATTGGACAAGCCGACTCCACTGGAGCACAGTTCCTGGATGCGGTGAAGGGACTTGTTCCCCTGTGGGGCCCAATGGCGAACAGCCGCGCCATTCGACACCTGACCCAGGCAGTAGAAACAACCATCAACATCACTGCTGGCATCCTCGCTAACAACACGGCTGAGCTTCAGGCGGTCCGCCTCGTGGCCCTTCAAAACCGCCTTGTTCTAGATGTGGTTCTAGCCGACCGAGGAGGAGCATGCCGCATCATCGGATCTAGCTGTTGCACCTACGTGCCAGATAACTCGCCCTCAGTCTACAAAGCAATTGAACACCTCAATAGACTTTCCTCGGAGGTGCACCAAGAGCAAGAAGGATGGACGCTTGGGAGCTGGTTTTGGGACATTTTGAAGGACTGGGGATGGAGGTTGTTTACATTTATATTGATACCGGTTGTAGTAATATGTGGGTGTTGCCTAGGTATTCAATGCTTGCCATCTTTGTGTGTACTGATTTCTAACTGCGTGTGCCCTAAGACTTTGGACTTCAGAACTGAACACATGAGTCCCCTCTATGAGGTAGAAATACGTGGCCTTATGGGGATAGATCCGAATTGACAAGTTGGCGAGACATGTTAAAAGGGAGGACTGTGGAATTTTAGTCTGCGGACTGAACATCATCTGCGCCATCTTGTCACTCACGTACAACATGCACGGCAGCCATTTTAGGTACCATGGTCTCCCTGTTCACGATCGATCGCCAGCGCGCTCCCCTGACCCTGCGAGCATCCCCCGCGCACCCTGGCTGCCCCCACTCTCACATGCACAGGTCATAAACCCTCTCCTTCCGCATGACTCTGTCCCTGGGAGTCACACCCGCGCCTGACCAACCCCTCCTTTCCTTTCATGAATACCCCTCTTTTGATGAACCCTTCCTCTACGCTCAATTGTCCACGCGGACCATTCCTTTCATTAATACCTCTCCTTTGACGACCCCTTCCTCTAAGTCCGATTGTCTGCACGGGTCCCAGGCCAGCACCTAGCCGGAGGATACAGTTTATTGCCCCCCCTGCTGTATGGAGTCGCTCCTCTTCAAAGGAGCTATTATTGACCATGGCCTCCCCACCCCCTGAGATCCGATCAGGTGCTCACACTCTAAGAATCAGCGGAACATCCAGCTGCGAGATAGCCCCCTCCTATTGTATGTTGGGAGGGGGGGGGGAAATCTCTACTGTAGATACGTGTGGGAAGGGGCATGAAACGGGGATTTCGGGGATGTCATTCATACTTCAAAGTGTCTTTTATTACAATAAAGAATGCTCACATGTCATAAACCAGGGTATAAGAGGCCGGGCCTCAGAGAGGCTGTTAGAGCACCTCGAAACGATACCTTGTTGTCTGATCTGATGTGTTCTGCTCCGTCGGAATAAAACTTCTGTTTCCTGCCTTTCAGTCTCCAGCGCCTGCCTCTTTGTTTGGTAACTAGAATGGTATAGAGGCGGTTAGCGCCGGGCAACTTTGAAAAAGGCCATCAGCCCTACCCTTTTTCTACAATAGCATCGCGCCTGCACTTTGATTTAGAATATTGGCAACTTACCTCTATCGTCTTCGCTCTCGACCCCGGTCCGCCCCGGCTGTGTGCCGTTTGAGCGGAGGGTCAGCCCATGAGCGACACTTCCTGCCTGGTCCTGCACCACTTCCGCCCTGCCTCTCCACCGTGCAGGTCAGCGGTCTAGTGGCTGCGGTATATATTTTTTTTGTACATTTTGCTTCCTGTTTCTCCCCGCGATCAGACAACTACGGCAGACTACAGCGGTGGGCAGGCTATTTGCACGCTCTTACGCTGAATACATTTATTTAAAAAATTTGCACAACCAAGCTGATTGATAGCTGTGTTGCGCACTCTGTGTATTTTAAAACTGTTCTATGCTGACTAAAAGCATCGCGCATTCTGTGTGTTTTTAAAGTGCTGTATGCGGATTAAAACCTTCGCGCACTCCGTGTGTTTTAAAATTGCTCTATGCTGACTGATAGCATCGCGCCTGCACTTTGCTTTAGAATATTGGCAACTTACCTCTATCTTCTTCGCTCTCGACCCCGGTCCGCCCCGGCTGTGTGCCGTTTGAGCGGAGGGTCAGCCCATGAGCGACACTTCCTGTCTGGTCCTGCACCACTTCCGCCCTGCCTCACCACCGTGCAGGTCAGCGGTCTAGTGGCTCACGGCAACTAGACATAAATGGCGACCTGGAGCGAGCGCAGCGGACGAGCGCAGCAGGAGCGCCGACTTCGCGCCGAAGTCGCGCATAAGTCAAGCCCGTCTGCGCCCGTCCGCGGCCAACCGGGGCTAGGGGCACGTCACTCTGCCCAATGTATCACCTATTCTCCCGCAGAACTTCTCAGCCTCCAGGGCCCATGGCCTCTAGCCGCCACCACCTGCTCCCGTATCTCCTCCCTCGGTTTGTCCCCTGCTTTCGCCATTCCTCCCCCTCGTCACATTCCCCCTAACCCTTCCGGGGGTGATGTCAATCCTGGACCCACTAAAACCCTTTCGCCTACTATCTGAACACCCGGTCCGCCGTAGCCCACTCGCACGAACTGTCGGTGCTGCTGGACCTCCATGCACCAGACGTTCTGTTTCTTACAGAAACCTGGTTTTGCGATGACTCCCTCCCCGTCCTATTGGCCACTTTATCAGCCCCATACTATGCTTTACGTTCAGATCGCCCTAATGGCCACCCGGGGGTGGCGTAGCGGTCATCGCCCGAGCCGACTTCCCTTTTCAAATTCTCTCTCTGCCAGATATTGCTACCACGGAGTACCTGGCTATTCGTACCACTTCCATTACCCCCCCTCTCACCTGTGTACATCTATCGCCCTCTATTGTTTCTCCCCAGCTTTCTGGAAGTATTAGCTACGATCACGGTCAATAACTCCTCCATTCTGCTTCTGGGTGATTTCAACTTCTGGCCTTCTGACCCCGCAGAATGCCTTTCCTCAAAGGAATTTTCAGACACCCTTCAATCTCTCAATTTCACATCCCATATCCACTCCCCTACCCATGTTAAAGGACATATCTTAGACCAGATATGGTCCTTGAATTGCCCTGTAAAGTCTTTATCCATCACACCTTGCACGTGGTCGTACCATCACCTGATCTCATTTGCCCTCCCCACCCACCCCCCGGTCAAGTCCCCACTTCCTAAAAATGTCTGGTTCCGGGCTTGGGGGCGAGTAGACCCCGACAACTTATCTGCCCTACTCACCGCTTCTTACCCCCTCCTACAAGGTCCAACCACTCTCTCCCATGTCACGTCCATTGATCAGTGGCTCACCTCAGGCTGCGATTCCATCGCCCCCCTGAAGCGGGTCACTTCAAAGCGGGAGAAGGATGCGAACCTGTGGTTTAATGAGGACCTCAAGACCATCAAATTAGCGGTACGCAGAGCGGAGCGTGACTGGAGGAGAAACTACTGCCCCTTACTTCGATTGGAGTTCACTAACATCTTGACCCAATATAAACAGGCCATCTTGGTGGCGAAAACAGCCTATTTTTCCTCCAAAGTCCTCGCTGCGGAGAACCAATCGAGGGAAATTTTCTCGATTGTGCACAACCTGGCATTCTCTGACAGAACTACTCTGAAACCCACCCCCTCTCCGGAACTCTGTCACTCCCTTAACAACTTCTTCATCCAGAAAATTGCCACCATCAAAGCCAACATTCCTCCCTCTTCTCCTACTTTTGTGGATCCTCAGTGTCCTCCCCCCAAGGGACAACTTGGTGTCCTTCCTCTCTTGACCAAGGAATCCCTGACTTCGATAATCCCTTTAGTCAAATCTGGTTCCCCCCTAGACCCTTGCCCTTCCCACATTCTCCGTCACATTTTTTCCTCTTGTCCCGACCCCCCCTTCACCTCCTTAACAGCTCTCTCTCTCAGGGCGTTGTACCCGCCCCACTGAAAACAGCAGTCATTGTCCCTATCCTAAAGAAACCGGGCGCGGACCCCTCGGTCCCCGACAACTATCGCCCCATCTCCCTCCTGCCATTCTTGGCAAAAGTGCTCGAGCGCCATGTCACCTGCACTTTGAGCTCTTTTGTGGAGACGCATGGGGTCTTAGCCCCCCGTCAGGCCGGTTTCCGCCCCGCACACTCTACGGAGTCCGTAGTACTTTCGGTCCTTGACAAGCTCAGGGAGGGAATGGATACCAACCAGACCCAGGCCCTGGTCCTCCTCGATCTCTCAGCCGCCTTTGACACGGTTGATCACACCATCTTACTTTCCCGTGTCAAGGCGGCGGGGATCGGGGCGGGGTACCGCCCTGGTATGGTTGGCCTCCTTCCTGAGGGACCGCACCCAGGCGGTTCGCCTGGGTGATTTTTCTGCGGACTTCCGGAAAGTTCAGTGCGGGGTCCCCCAAGGTTCCTCCCTTCCACCCCTTTTGTTTAACCTTTACATAGCCCCTCTTATTTTCTCACTGCAGCAGATGGAGGTCTCCGTATATAATTATGCGGATGACCTCCAACTTGTCTTTAATCTGTCTTCTTCCCCTTCTTCTGCCTTTAATTTTCAATCTACTATGATTCACATCCGAGACTGGATGAACCACAACCATCTGAAACTCAACCCAGACAAGACTGAGCTGGTGTTGACGGGTGGTTCATCCAGTCCCTGGTCTTCTCTGTTTTGGCCCCCTTCCCTAGGCTCTCCACCTGTCCCCTCTACCTCAGTAAAAACATTAGGCATCAAATTCAATTCCCAGCTCACCCTTCACTCCCAGGTTAGTTCTGTGGTGTCTTCTTCCTTTCTTTCACTGCGCACTATACGTAAGGTGTCCCGTTTCTTTTCTTTTGACGCTCTGAAATTGATTACCCTGGCAATGGTCATCTCCCGCCTGGATTACGGCAACGCCCTATATGCTAGTATACCTGCATATAGTCTAAGCCGGTTGCAGCAGATTCAGAACCAGGCGGCGCGCCTGGTGTTTAAATTGCCAAAGTCCCACCATGTCACCCCCCCCTCCTCAAATCTCTGCATTGGCTCCCAGTCCGCGAACGTGTCCAGTTCAAGCTTGCCTCCATCACCTTCCAAGCTCGACTGGGCACGGCATCGGCTTTTATCTCATCTGAGATCATCCCCTATGTTCCTACCAGGGAACTACGTTCATCCACCCAATCCCTTCTCACAGTCCTGCGGTTCCGGAGGAAGAAATGGGGTGGATCGAAATTTGCGACCCTTGCTCCACTCTTTTGGAACTCCCTGCCCCCAGAGCTCAGAGCCTCAACTCTCTATCTGCAATTCAGGAAACAGCTCAAAGCTCATTTGTTCACCAAAATCTTCAATTAGTCCTCCTGCAGTTCGAATTCCTCTAGCTTAGTTTCTGCCATTCCTGCCCTGTCATCTGCAAGTTGCAGCGCCATGAAACCGCTGGTGAACGTGCGCTATATAAATAATTTTAAATTCAAATTCAAATTCAATTATAGGCCACTCTTTCAATCTCAGGCTCCGGCTCCAATAGCACCATACCTGTACAATGTTGTTAATCAAAATAGGAATGGGTTTATGGTGGAAACACAGAATAGGTTGATTTGCTCTCAGGCCTTGAGGCATGTGATTGACGTGAGGAGTCTAAGGGCCAAGGAAATGTAAAATCTGCTGAAGTGGGTCATACGGAGATCACACAGGTGAAATTGACCGGAAACAATGTAATCTCTTGGAACATTGAGGGACTGGGCACAAAGATGGCAGATTGTAATTGGGTTAGGAGACCTAGTCAGTGGATTGTGACTTCTTTCTTGAAGGGTATAAGGCCTTCGATGTTCCTGCGATAGCATCTAGCAGAGGCAGACCTAAGAGGGGCCTGGTCACGTTTATTTCTGTAGCTCTCTCTTGCAAAATACGCAGAGTTCTAACAGGCAATTCCGGAATTATTGGTTTAGTACTAAATGGAGATAACTGTATGGCTGGTCTGGTAAATTTTTACAACGCAGTTAACCTTTGTTCAGCTTCTAGTCCTATATCAGCACTAAATGCATTTATTAGTACTTCAATGAAGGTATGCTTCCATAATCTTATGATTAAGGGCGATTTTAATGTCCATCCTTGTGGTGACCCCCTGTTTAAAAGCCTCTCAGATTTCCACTGTGACCGCTCTGAGGGCTTGCATTTGGACCATACAGTGGAGGGGGAAGTTTTTAATGACTTACTGAATGACCTGGATCTATCATTGACAATGGCAATGAGGGATCCCTTAAAGCGCTTTGAGATTCCTACTTTTAAGGGTCATGTGAGGGGTACCTTCATTGATTATGTCTTACTTTCTGTGTCAATGCAGACTTTTGCGGATTCTGTCATCATTGAACATAGTGAATTCAGTGATCATAATCCACTGACTGTACATTTGAAGGGCCCCTGGGTGGCTAAGGAAGGTCGGAATTGTATCACTGGCAGGCTGAGCACTACTGATGGTAGACGGCACCTTTAATGGTCTATGATCACACCAGACGTGTTGTATAAAGACATCAAGGATAATTGTACTGAGGAAATTGCAAAATGTTTTCAAGAAGGGTCAGAACCATGCCAGGTCCTTAGTGCTTTTCAAAATATTTCAGACAAGGTGTCTCAGTTGATGTTAGCACCAGTTAAGCCTACAGTGATCGCGGGACCAAGATGGTTTAATTCCGACTGCTCTAGGGCGTCACGTAATTTAAGGATAGCCCTGGCAGCAAATCCCAGAATAAAGGAGAATATTCAACAGTGCGGGAAAGAATATAAATTTGTTATCAATAGACGCAAGGAATTTTTAAGAGAAGAGGCATGGAGTGAGATTCTTGACCCCTCTATCCTGAAGTGTAGCACTAGATTCTGGGCGGTAGTAAAGAGACCTTTTTTGGTCCAGGACCCGGGAGATGGTCTGGAATGCTGTATAACAAAGGAGGAATGGGAAACACACTTCATGCAATTGTATTGTTGCACGACGAATGATAATCCTAATCTTCCTCCTTGCAATAGCGGTGAAACTATTAGGTTTGACAGAGGTGAGGTCATTGAGGGAATAATGGGACTTGCAGCCGGTAAAGCTCCAGGTCCTGATGGGATCCCTCCAGATTTATATAAGTCTGAGCCCAGTTTTTGGGCACCCATATTAGAATCGGTCTTTAACACAGCTGCTAAAATTGGCTGCCCACAATCATGGGGGGTCTCCACGATTGTCCCAGTTTTCAAGAAGGGGGACAAGGGTAGCCCTCTCTGTTATAGACCTATTTCATTAATCGACTCCATGGTTAAAATAGTGGGCAGAATCCTACTGCAGAGACTCTCGGATTGGGCGTTGGAAAATAGTATTATGTCCATTTCTCAGTACGGTTTCTGCAGTGGACGCTCTACCATTACACAGTGCCTTAACCTCTTTTTAATATTAAGCAAGTACGCTGTTGCCCGAAAGGGTACTGTCCACCTTGCCTTCATGGATCTGTCATCAGCTTTCGACTGTGTCAACAGGGGAAAGCTGTGGCAGTCCATGAGGGACAAGGGTGTTGACAGTGGGATTTTCAATTTCCTTGTTGATCTACATAGCAACACCAGTGCTAATATTAGGTATTCTCAAGACCTGTGTGTAACTGGTAATTTTAACATCAGGAAGGGTGTGCGTCAAGAATGTATTCTCGCCCCCTTTCTTTTTAACTGTTATATCAATGAGCTAGATAGCGTACTGCAGAATGTAAAGGCTGACTGCCCCAGAGTCGGGCAGAAGGGGTATTCCAGTCCTTTTATACGCAGATGATGCGGTTTTAATTTCTAGAACAGAGAGAGGTATTCAAGCTTTATTAAATGCTTTTAAAATATTTATGACGAACAGAGACCTCCTGGTCAATAATTCTAAATCTTTCGTCATGCAAGTTGGCCAACAACCAAGAAGGAACTTCCTATTTTAAATAGATGATCTAGCAATCCCCATTTCAAAATCATTCTCGTATCTTGGGGTCCTTTTTGATTCCAAACTTAGTTGGGGTCCACATCTTGAAAAAAAGAAAAGGGAATTGGCAAAGGTGAATGCTACTATTTTTAACTTTGCATCAAAACTGGGGAAAAAAACTAATAATGCTATGTTAAAACTTTACAATGCAAAATCAGTGGCAACTGCCGTTTACGGCAGTAAAATATGGGGTTATGTGGCCGGTGAGCAACTACAGATTTCTGTAAACTCTTTCTTGAAACGTCTCTTGTGTGTCCCAGCAGGCACATCCAACTTTGTAGTACATGAAGAGCTAGGGTTGCAATATTTATGTGACATTTTTTCATTACGCCCGTTGACTTGCTGGCTAAAACTGTGGCTGAATCAGGACATACCACTGACTCATTTGATTGTGAGAGATTATCTGTCTCAGGATAAGGCAATGGGCACACCCTGGTTAAAATATCTGAAATCCAATTTCTCAAGGCTCGGCCGTTAGGACTTGTTTGAGCATTCGAGCGGGATTGTAAAGGGTGATGTGGAGGCAGTCAAGCGTGCCTTCCTTATGGACAGAAAGCTCAAAAGAGAAACCCAATGTAAGAAAATTTGCTATGTTAAAAACATGTGACACGATGGAGCCCTATTTGATGGGCTCGTTGACCTCCCACGAGAAGTTCTTGCTAACAAGGTTTAGATTAAATCTCTTTCATCATCTGCTGTTTAGACCAAAAAATGATGTTTTTATTAAACCTACCGCTCCTTGTGGCTGCGACGGTAAGTCTCCACAGGATATGCTGCATTTTATATTTTTATGTAAATTTTACGAATACCCTCGCAAACGCTATCTGGTAGATCTTTTAAAGAAACTTTAACCAGATCAGACCAGCATTATTGTATCTGCAACTTTTGCATAGTGGCAGTATTCTTCAAGGCACTGAATTTTTTAAATTATCTATTAAGCTGAGAAATTGTCTGGACCAATGATGGTACCTTTGCTGCTTAGATTATCTTTCTAAATGAATTTTTTATGTATGGAATTTGCTGCACTTTGCACTTTTGCACTTTATCGCTCATGTTTTATAACTATTGTACTTTAAATTGTCTATATTGTACGTGTACTTTTAAGGTTTGAATCAAAACCGAAATAAAGTCTCTTACTTACTTAATAAAAAGTATTTATTGAACAGTCTTCTTTCTCAGGCAGAGGAAATGAACTGCTACAATCATAACACTGGTTGCAAAGTATAATGCGTACGGTACGAAGAGTATTATAAAATAATATTGTAAAAGCATGGTATGGTTTCTAAGCCATATAAAATAACATAGAGTACATGCATTAATAAATAAGGACTAAAAGTACTCAACTGGTGCTTCTAAAATACGCCTATCCTGGTGTACCTAACCTAGGTCAAGTACGAGGGAAGGAGTGAGGTGTAGCTTAAGTTTAGTATTTGTTTTGCCAAGAATCTATTCCAAGAATTCTCTAAGGGTCTAATCAGCTCCGTCCGTACCTTGGTTTTAGAATGGAGGAGGTCTGTATCTCTCTCTCAGGACTCGATTTCCCAGCAACCCGCAAGGGTAGCCTGGAAATACTGGAGCTGGATTTCTCAGCAGGAGAAAAGACAGCGTCTCTCTCATGCGTCAGCTGGAAGGTCGGCTTCCTTCGGCACTTGCTGTAGCAGGGCGTCGGGCAAGTAGATCGTTGAACTGCTCCAGACCACTGTGTGTTTGCCTGGGCAAATGTGGGCATATTTATACCTTAAAGGTGCCGAGATTGACGTAAGGTTGGACATAATAACGTCATCAAAGACTCAGTTCATTGAAAACTCCTTGAGTTCTTGGATAAATCAATATTCAAGCAAGGGGAAGTCCCTGACTGCTGAAGGCGGGTTTTTCCAAGAAATCGTTGTGGATTCTCGGAACTAGTGGAAGTAGCCATGCCGTATTTGGACTGCATAGGCTAAGTCTAAATATGGTTAGGATTTCTATGCCTATATAAGGATAGGGTGATTTATACCTATATATGGGCATGAATCGGGCAAATTACACTAGTGTTCTAAATTCATATACAACACCCACTCCACTTTACCCCCTTATTTTTATGTTACAGCAGCTTGAGGTCACGGTGTTCAATTACGCCGATGACCTCCAGCTAATTTTCAACCTTTCCCACTCTTCCTCATCTTCCCAGAACGTCCAATCCGTCATGTTGTTCATCCAGGATTGGATGAACTGCAACCACCTCAAACTCAACCCGGACAAGACGGAGTTAGTCTTGACCGGAGGTGGTTGCAGTCCCTGGTCCCCTTCCCACTGGCCACCTTCACTTGGTGTTCCCCCGCTCCCTGTCCCCAAGGTCAAAACCCTTGGTATCTTCCTCAATTCTTCACTTTCCGTTCACTCACAGGTCAACTCGGTTGTTTCATCCTACTTTTTTTCCCTTAGAACCATTAGGAAGATCTCTCGCTTTTTCTCTCTACCTGCCCTAAAGATCATAGTGATGGCTATGGTGCTCTCGCGCCTTGACTATGGTAACATCATTTACAACGGCGCCCCAGCCTACGCCATTCACCGTCTGCAGCTAGTGCAGAACCAGGCCGCCCGCCTGATCCACGGCCTGCCCAAATTCCACTGTGCTACTCCCTTACTGCAGGCACTGCACTGGCTGCCGGTGAAAGAGCGAGCCCTGTTCAAGCTTGGCTGTACCACCTTTCAGGCCAAAATGGGCACCGCCCCGGAGTTCATCTGCTCCGACATCAAGCCCTATACACCGGGCAGAGAGCTTCGATCCACCCATCAGGCACTGCTAACCACCCCCCGTTTCAGAAAGAAAAAGGCGGGCGGAACAAAATTTGCAGTTCTCGCTCCTGTGTTCTGGAACTCCCTTCCGACAGAACTCCGCATGACATCTTCTTACACTGAGTTCCGGAAAGGTCTTAAAACCCTGCTCTTCTCCCGAGCCTACAATGTCTAGACTCCCTCCGCTCCTGTTGTCTCCTCGCAATCCAAAAGCGCCAAGAAACCGCGTGGTAGAAGCGCGCTATACAAATGTTTTTAAATTCAAATTCAAATTCATTAAGTTCAACATTACTAAATTATAAGTACTGAAACATATCTAAAGCATGTGTTTACAGTCCCACCCAATATACAAAATTTGCATTTGAAAAGGCTGTACACAAAATGAGCATAAACTGTACGCATTTGAGAAAAGTGTCTACATATATGATATATAGCATGAAATGATTAATTCTAACCTAATGAATCACAAAATGACATTTATGAAATGGCTCTTGAGTACAGAAAAAAAATTGAGACCATCCCATAGCATAATATATAAACTTTTTGGGTTTTGATGACAAGGCCAAATATTGTCTCTAGGAAGTGTTTAAAAGAATTCTTGTTCTCTAAGAATAGTTCTACTTTAAGCAGATTATGCTGTGCCATAACTAGTTCTAATTTGGAAAAGGTTCAAATTGAATCGTAGAAAAATAGAGTTCCCAATTTAGAATGTTTGTTTTTAAAAAGCAAAGGTCCGATTTCAGAGTTCATGGAACGCTGTGTTCAAGATTCAAAAGTTATTCTCGGTGTCAGGAGAAAACATCCGATCGTCTAGGCTGGCAAAGAAACCGTCTACCATAGTAGGCGAAAGTGGAACTACTTCATCAAGTAGATCAAATGTGCACATATGAGAAACATCTCCATCAGCGCCATGTGCCGCGTTAGCAATGTTCATATCAGATGGTCCCTGTTGTTCCTCGTATCTCACCATCAGTTAGACTTGCTGGTGAGACCTCAATGAACGCGGGCATCAGGATTGGCAGCCGTTGGGGGCAACACGAGTCGTTACCGGACCTAGCAAGGCGTCAACATCCAATGGCAGTACTGATGGAAGTGTAAGACAGATGTCCAACACGCATTCTTCTCCGCAAAGCAGGCATCGTAGAACAGGTAAGATGCAATCTTGCCAGATTGGTCTGAAGGATAGGAACCAAGTGGTATTCAGATCTCTCAAACGAGCCAAGCCAAGAATCTGTGTATTCCTTTCACAATACCGCCTGGCTAGGAGGGCTTGCTCCATGGTAGTCTGGGTATTGTTGGTGACTGGACTTGCCACATCGGAGCAGAAGGAATAAAAACAGAATTCCTGCTACGAGTCCCAAAATGAGAGGCAGGCCGCCGAACACAGAGTGCACGAAATTTGAAAAAATGCAGAGGACTGCTTCAAATGGTGCTAACAGTCCCGAAAAAATCATCTTAAATACATGTGCAATGCTGCTGGTATCAGACATGCTTAAGATTTGACCTAACATTTCTGCCAAATGTACTGGGAAGTTTGTCGATAATAATGCATGTATCTCTGCAGAAGTCCTTGCAACTTGCAGATGATACGTTTCTCTAGACGAGGTCAGTGGCACAGTTTTTTGCAAAAGAATGGCTTTCATTCTGCTTAAAGTATCAATTCGTATAGAAGAGATATTCAGTGAAGGCCATAACGCCGACCCCCTGTCTGTCTTGCTTTGTGGATACAATACTTGCATACGACAAGTGACCCTGGCTGACACACTAACTAGATACGCTTTTCCTGGCAACATGCCACAACAGCTGTGATAATTGAGCATAACGTAGCTGCCGTTGGAGAGCTGCCTGCCTGACGATTGGTTCTATCACTGCTGCTGGTGAACCGTGCAGGTGGCAAGAGAGGTTATTTGAAAAGCCTTTTCAGGCTCCGTGTACATTAATACCTTGACACAAAAGTGTACCGCTTGATGAGTTTTTACAATGTTTACCATTAAGAAATACCTCCTTTCCCCCACTCCAACATTTCTGTATGTATGGTAAATTCCAGGTAGACTTGATGTATTCTTTACCCAACCTTTCATACAGGTATGTGTCTTAAGCAATACTGAAACGTGAAAATCGTCACTGGTATCGGGATGGTGCCATGTATTATCCATTCTATGACTGATTTCTCAGAAAGTTAATGGTAATCTTTCCAGTTTTTCAATGCTCAGCACTGTATTGTCTGCTCCTCTTTGTGCCAATGAGATTTGTTTGTCTGTAAGGTTAAATACAATAAACAATGACATGGTGTTGATTAGACGCCATGGCACATAGCCTGATCGAAGGTTTTGTAACGTCCAGCCTAGCAGCATTATAGAACGTAATTGAGACTGGCCATGTTGTAACATTAGCAAGTCCTGCTCTATTATGTCAATGGCAGAGGATACAATGCTTTCCAAAGAATAAATTCTGGAGGACATAGTTGTTAACCTATTGTCCACTACAGAGAGAGCTTTCTCCAAATGAATACGATCAATTTCTCGTATTTTTTCTGCAGTTTCCATTTGCGTGATTTTCCATGCATCATTGTAAGCAGCGTATACACCGGCGTATATGAAACGTTTTAGACGTGGCTTACGAGGTCCAAGTAAGAAGTCTCGTAAATCAACGCCTTCTTTAAGTAAAGTTAAGTGTTGTTTAATTTCTGTAAGTGTGGATCTCTGTAGCCACTCAAGGCATAGCTTTCCTACACTATACGTTGTTACTATCCCTGGATGTTGTCTCTGGGAATATCTCGGATCAGGCCTATTCACTGTGAACCCTTGTGTTTTGTTCAGGAATCTATCTTGACAGTTATTCTTGTCTAGGGGCCAGATTAACCAATTTTTCTAATCAGGATTAGTTCTGTTGTGTTGTAAAATCTGTTTTACGTCTACCTCCTCATCTGTAGTGCTATTATTATCAGTGTGGGCTTAGGTATTGGCGGTTTGTTTAAATCTTTTATCTTAGCCATGCCAAGACAAGGTGTTTGTTGAACATTGTCATTTAAAAACATTATTTGCTCTGGGAAAATGCAGGCTCTGAATAAGGCTTCTAAACCTTGCACCTGCCAGTCTTTTGTGCCCCAGTTTTTGTCTCAATGTTGTCTTTCCAAAAGTCAAAATCTAATGTAGGCAGCTGAGCATAAAAGTTCGCAGAATAAATTTGTTTAGTATTAGTCAACATGTTTTTCATTCCTGTCTTATTTACATTTTTTAAATAAAACGTTTCTGGATTTGTGACATTAAAACCTGAGAAGTATGGTAACTTTTCATAAAATGTTTTTGAGCGGCCCTTAGGCGGCGTCGTACAATGTTCCCATTGGTTGTAAGTAAAAAAAATTCTAGGGTTTGCAGATTTATGCAAATAATGGTGACCATAATGATTAAAACAATACATTTGTTCATAATCTGATGAACTTTCTAAGTATTCATGTTCTGTAAATTTAGCTGACATTTCTAAATCTGTCATCATATTATTAACAGTTTCAAAGTCCCAATCATTTGAAAATGTGCTGGGTGAGACAAAGTCACTCAAAGACACCTTAAACTGATGTAGAATCTTCAACAGTTCCACCGGCCATAAATTTCATAATCAGTTGTGTCCCATGCTATACCACCAGGTATAGGAACGGCTGTGATGTTCACTGATGACAGGTCTCTTCGTTCACGATGAGATGACTTGTGAGGTTTCAGGAGCAAGTTGATGTTCTTACTTGCTGTGTCCATTGTACTATATTTTCCATCTATCATCTTTCCCAGACTTAAAACAAGAATGAGCCAAAGTAGGAGAAAAAGTACGCCTAACACAATCCAAAATTCAACGCATGGTGAAACCAGATATGTATTTTCGAGTTGATGAAAGAGTTCTGTAATTTTTTCTTTGAAAGTTGTATTTACTGGCGTATTTTCAGGTTCACTGGTATCCTCAGAAAATGTATCAAAGTCAATGAAATAGCCAGAGGCAGTCTATAAATTGTTGGAATTGCATCCTGATTGTTTGGAATTGCTGTAGCTGCTTCTTCCTTTGTCATATTTGTATAGTCCGAGGCTATATCATTGTAGACAGGAGTTTCTTGACAAACTGTTATTTGGGTTTCAAGAGGCACAAGTTCCATGGCTTTGTTGCATAGTCCTTCTTTTCTTACTGCAGGCTTATCAAAGGTGATGAGTTTTTCAGTTTGAACCTCTTGCATTGTAGCAAGATTTGGTCATCTGCTACATCTTGGGAGTCCACTGGGCCTACTACTTATTATCGGACACATAATGCGGTTTTACCAGGTCGATGGAGACGACCCGGTTCTCCTTTTTACCAGCAAGGGGTGGTAGTACCACTGATCTTGTTCCGTGGATAGCTAAGACAGGTGCCGCTTTTCTGTAAGAAGGCTCAAATTCCTTCTTCACCGCAATCTTTTCCCTGACCAGATCCCCAATCTTTGGAATCCAGACAGGTCTTGCTGGAACAGGTGGTTTTTCATCAGTGGTTGTTGGCGTTTGCTTTGTGTTACTCAGACTTCTTCTTGTTTCATTTAAGTCCTGTAAAACAGCCAAACGATCTTTGATATCAAATGGTTTTTGTTCTACCACTGAAGTTTGACAATCGAGGTCTTTGATAATCATTCTAGTACCAAACAGTAATTCATATGGAGTGATTCACCCAGAGAATTTCTTGGCAGATTGTTAAGACTACGTTGGACACTTATTAGATGTTTGACCCACCCATCACCCGAACCTAATACCCTAGTTGTTATAGATTGCTTTATTTCATGGTTTTTTCTTTCCACTACCGCATTTCCCTCAAGTTGTAATGTACTTGAGTACCGCAATGCAACGCCCAAGCTGGCCATGGCCTCCTTGGAAGCCCGAGAGCTAAACGCAGGACCCTGGTCAGAATGTAGCGTCCCGATTGCATATGTGCCAATATAGACTCGCAAATCTTTTATAACAGTTCGAGCGTCAGCCGAGCGCTGGGGCCTTATCCCAATGAATCTTGTCCTAGTAGTACTGGGACCGCATCCGTCCATGGTGACATCTGCGTGTAGATAGTCAAATGCTGTCTAACAATGGTTTCTGAACTGGGCTGGCTACACTGTAGTCAGGTATCTGGTGGTTTTTAAAGATATGATCTCTGTAACAGACATCGCAATTAATTCCAAATGTGTAAACTTGGATGCTCATTCCTGGCCACCAGTACATATCTTCTAATTCTATTAGAGATTTTAAGATCCCTTGATGTGTCAGACCCTCTCCCATATGTGCTTCGTGAACCAAAGCAGCTCTCTGATTCCTGTTTGGAATTACTCTATCCCCCACTCCAGGGAGTCGAGCAAACGGAACGGAGTTTGTATCAATTACGTATGTATGTCCGAGTGGATAATTTAGTGGTAATGCTGCATAGTTGCCTTTCATTGAGGCATTAACTGCTAGCATTGTTTCACCGTCTATCGTTGTTTTAGAACGATTGATTGTAGCTACTGAAGCCGTTTGAACAGCTGCCTTTGCGGTTTCATCAGCCAATGAATTCCCTGCAATGTGAACGCCATCACGCTGATGACTCAGTGTATGAATCACGTGAGTCTTTTGTAGTTCTCTCTGCAAAAGAACTACTTGTTCCTAAAGCATTTTATGCTTGATTGTGCCACCTGTTGAGTCTTTGAAATCGTTTTGAACCCAGTCCTGCAGATATTCATTGTAAGACTGGACGCAGTAATACAATGGTATGAGTGTGCGGAATTCGCGATCGGTATTTTCAAGCGACATCTTGAAAGCCTGAAGTTCAGCTCGCTGAGCTGTACAATCTCCGAGTGATTGAGTTTTAGTGACCATAGGTTTGAATTTACCTTCGTGCCAGCGACCTTTAACAATCGCGCACGCAGCACTATAGGCTTGTTTACCCCCAATAGCGGGCTGTGCTGATCCGTCTGTATAAATTATACAGCCGTAATGTTCTAGAGGAAGAATCTCGGTCGGCATAGGACATTCGTGTTCGTTTTATAGGAATTCCTGTGTTTTCAAGTAGGGGTCAAAAACGTATTCAACGTCTGTTGCAGCAAGAGAATTAACCCATGGCATCCATCTTGGATGTAAAGCTTTAGCATTTGGAATTCTCACTTTTGTCACTGCCTTTAGGGCAGGTACAGGTGTAACGATCATTATGTGATTTCCCTGCGCGAGAGCGCTCTCTTTTGCTACTGCAGTTTGAACCGCTGTCGTAATTTTTTCTTTAGAAGTGAATTTTATTTCAGCTTGTGTGTACAAGTGTGATTTAAATGCTATTGGTACCTTTTCACCTTCATTAAAGTTCAGGTATGTGAATCTGCATCTTCCTGGGATGGTTCGTATCACAAGGTTGCGCACGTTGTCGCGTGTCTGTAATTGTGTTTTTGCTAACATGTCTGTTTGCACTGAACGCAAAATTTCTGTGTGATTTTCAGTCCAATTAGTTGGTTTGAAATCAGGTTTGATTAGTTCGTAGAGAGGTTTAACCCTTTCTGCGTAGTTTAGAACATAAGTTCTTCCAAAATTCAGGAAACCTAGAATTGACTGTAAGTTTTTCCGCGTTTTTGGAGGTTGGAGCAGCGCATATTTCTTTAGAAAGTTAGCTGCCAGGCTTTTGCATTCACTTGATAACTCGTAGCCTAAAAATAGGACGTTGAGGTGGGCAATTCGTGATTTCTTAAAATTGAATTTGTACCCTTCAGAATCGAACTCCAGTATTATGGTATTCACTCTTTTCAAGTGCACGTCCAAATCATCGTCTGCAAGATAGATGTCATCGACATAAAATAATGCCTCATCATCATACATTTGTAGTAACTCTGTTACTCGTGCTGAAAATAACCCTGGACTATTCTCGAATCCCTGGGGTAGACGGCAAAATTGACGCTGTGTTCCCATAATTGAGAAAGCGGTCAAGTACCTGCTTTCCGGTGCAATGTTTTGACCGAAGAACCCATTTGAAATATCTAATGTAGTTTTATATTTTTTACGCACTATGTTATTCATCAGTGCTGCACTGTGTTCATTTTGTACTGCAAAAGTTTTTCAACAAGAGTTTAAGTGTCTGTAGTCCAAAACTAGACAATATGTATTGTCTGGTTTGGAGACAGGAAACAAAGGATTGTTCATGGACGAGGTGCATGTTTCAATCACCCCTTGGTATTCAAGTTGATTTAAAATCTCCCTGACCTGTTTTTTAGCTTCCTGTTTAACAGGATATTGCCTTTGCATTGTAGGTTGAGTTTTTAACTGGATTTTATGGTGAAGAGAGTCTTCATCCCATCCTACATGATTTGTATATAATGCTAGAGCCTGGGCTACTGCACATTTTCTGGCAAATGTGTATTTTTTATGAATTGGAATGTGATTTTAGAAGGCTTGGCATAATTATCTCTTCGCCATGTGGGCACTCCCTGACAAATTCAGGTGGCCAGTCTTGTTCAGCTAGAAGAATGTCATAACCCTTAGAAAGTTTCTCCCAAAAGAGGGCTTATATTTTTCTAGGTATGTCCCCTTCCATCCGGAGTGTTACTTCATATAACTTATGGGGTACACCAACCCTGGTGTTGGCAGTTTCAACTTGAATGCATTCATTCAAGTCCACTGCCTCCAGATGATCCTTCAGGATCTTGCGAGCTATGGTGACTTCTGCTGCGCTGTCTAGCATTGTCTGGGCCCAGTCCACGTTCCTGAGTTGTGTCCTCAAGATCCTCTGCATGTCTGATCTTTACGCTTGCTACCTTCTTCTTGGTGAATTGAGTTTTCTTATTTTTTGGAATATGATGTTCGTCTTTGGACTTCACGTGTTCTTTTTGTTCTGATCGTACTCTTCTTTCGGATTTCTGCGAGGAAGTCTGAAAGGTACAGGTACGAGAGGAACGAGTATCAGTATCTTGATATCTATCAGGTTTTCTCAAATTATCCCTATTTCTGAGGTTATACCTCTTTTCAGAGGGCTCCTGTTGAGGAGACCTTCCTCTGGACTGAGAACGCTTCTCTTTAGGAAGTGTCTGTTTGGTGTTTTCCCACTTCTTGTAGTAGTGAGATTATTATTAATAAAAACTTTTTCAGGATTTTCAGTTAGTTGGGGTTTTACTGGTTTCCCACCCAAACTATCTATACCTAGTTCTTCATATAATTTTTCAATAATTCTTGCAAGTTCACACGGTTGCTCTGTTATATCTGTTTCTTTTAATTTTTGGCGGATTGCCACGGATGCTGCTCCACCTTTAATGTTAGCTAATAGTATAGCCGAGACCTGTTTGAAATCTTTTAGTAATTTCATACCAAGATTTAAAGCAGGTTCAGGTCCATTTTCATTTTGAGTCTGTCTTAGGACATCTGGTATTACCGCCATAGACGGAACACCAGGTGTTTTTGTGTAGATTGAAGCAAAGACTGTACCCCAAGTGACACAGTCCTCCATGTGTGGTGCGATCCCCATTGGTAAATAGATTGTCAGAATTCTGTGTTTCTCATGAGATGTACTATCAGGAAATACTGCCTCTATCTGAGTAATTTTTTGGGCTAACCAAAACGGAATTTGTTCCCTTTTTGCGGGCAATTTATTAATGACTGATTGTATAGTCCGTGGTGTAATTTTGTTTTTGTTCCCCTGGTGAGGGGTATCCATACAGTAGGTTGGACTGTTAAGGTCCGCATGACATATTGAACCAATTGTCTATGTATTTTAATTAACTGTTTAGCTGTGCTAACAGTTCTGGACCTGTCATGTTTTCTATGTCAGGATGTGGTGTATAGCTGGCTAGTACCGGCCATGTTGCTCCTGGTCTACTTAGTGGATCGAGCCTGGTAATGTGATTTTGATGTTTTAGGGCGCCTTTAAACCAGAGCTAATGCTCTTGGTAAGTTAGTGGAATTTCAACGTCCTCGAAAGGAACGTATTCCGCTGGAGGTTCCTCTACTTTGTAGTAGTGGAACTCTAGTGTTACTGGATTTGCCTCTGGAAACAGAATCCATGAATGGAATACCTCTGTCTGCCGATATTTATGTGCCTCTATTACAAAGATTACTTTACCACCTCTCGATGATACTCCATTTTCTATAAGTTTCATAGTGATAGTTTTCCTTATATTTACCGGGATGATTATAGCATCCGGGTCATTTTGTTGGAGATTTGTGTTGTCCAAATCTACCCGAGCTGTTGCTGCAGCTCTCTCCCTTGCATCGTCACTATCCGTCATTTTGCAGAGCAAGTTTCAAGGAAACAAAGATTAGGTGTACAATATTTTGGAACACTGTATCCTTCAACGTTGAACAAACCAAAAACTAATACATAGGATTTTCCATCCTTCTCAGTTTTGGCAGATATTAACATTTTACCCACTCCAGACGTCTATTGGAGTTTTTTACGGGAAAAAGGGGTCTGTGTGAAAAGCACGACTGAGTTACTCTTGTATCTAGCGTTAAATTATCGCCTTACCAAACGTTGGGCGCCATAGAGTGTAGTTCCTATATTCCCAATAGGCTCTGCTTATTGGAATAACATATACTATAGTTTAGACGTAAGACTGAGGTCGACTAGGTCTCTATCGAATATGTTTGACTTAATTGTGAGTGCCAGCTAGCTAAGAGGTCACTAGAAACTTTCTCGAATTTACAGGAAGGGATTAGTTTCTGACAACCACATAAACATGACAACTTTGTTTCCCCAGGATAAGAAACGTATCTCTAGAGTCGTGGAAACAATAGACAACTATTTCACTTAGTCAATCGTGCATGCTTCGTTTCACCAGAGGAACAGAGAAATAGAGAGACGGGCGTTTTCAATAAAAAGTATTTATTGAACAGTCTTCTTTCCCAGGCAGAGGAAATAAACTGCTACAATCGTAATACTGGTTGCAAAGTATAATGCGTACAGTATGAAGAGTATTATAAAATAATACTGTAAAAGCATGGTATGGTTTCTAAGCCATATAAAATAACATAGATACATACATTAATAAATAAGGACTAAAAGTACTCAACTGGTGCTTCTAAAATACGCCTAACCCGGTGTACTTAACGTAGGTCTAGTATGAGTGAAGAAGTAAATGAGGTGTAGCTTAAGGTTAGTATTCTTTTTGCCAAAAATCTATTCCAATAATTCTCTAAGGGTCTAATCAGCTCCGTACCTTGGTTTTAGAATGGAGGAGGTCTTGTATCTCTCTCTCAGGACTCTATTTCCCAGCAACCCGCAAGGGTAGCCTGGAAACACTGGAGCTGGATTTCTCAGCAGGAGAATAGACAGCGTCTCTCTCAGAGCGTCAGCTGGATGGTCGGCTTTCTTCGGCACTTGCTGTAGCAGGGCGTTGGGTAAGTAGATAGTCGAACTGCTCCAAACCACCGTGATTTGCCTGGGCAAATGTGGGCATATTTATACCTTAAAGGTGCCGAGATTGACGTAAGGTTGGACATAATAACGTCATCAAAGACTCAGTTCTTTGAAAACTCCTTGAGTTCTTGGATAGATCAATATTCAAGCAAGGGGAAGTCCCTGACTGCTGAAGGTGGGTTTTTCCAAGAAATCGTTGTGGTTTCTCGGAACGAGTGGAAATAGCCATGCCGTATTTGGACTGCATATTCTAAATATGGTTAGGATTTCTACGCCTATATAAGGATAGAGTGATTTATACCTATATTGGGGCATGAATCGGGAAAATTACACTAGGGTCCTAATTTCATACACAACAAAATGAGCCAATAGGCTAAGTTCCCTTTCACTTTCAATATAATCATTTCACGCGTCATGCGCATTGATCATAATTATAAACAAAAAAAGCATTAAAAAAAGCATTGGCCTGCTAGGAAAACTGTCCCCCAGCAGCCTGACCTCAAACATAAAAAAGGAAATCCCTCTGGTGTTTGCACCAGAGGGATTTCCTGCCTCTACTGCTAGGATGTGCAGGACACTTCAATAGCATCTAAGAGGCAGTGCAATGAACGTGCCCAGCACGCCCATCACACCCAATTAGGTTATAGTGTAACTAAGGGTCTTTAGGGTTCAGGGATGGGTATAGCTAATTGGTAGTAATTGTTTTTTAGGGTTCAAGGAAGGGTAGCATTACGGGGATGTTAGATTTTTAGGGTTTAGGGATGGGTAGCATTAAAGAATAGTAATGGATTGGTAGGGTTCAGGGAAGGATAGCATTAAAGGGTCCCTAGGGTTTCCTAGGGTTCAGTAGAGGTATTGTTAAGGGGCAGTAAGGTGGTAGCTGAAAGAAACATGTAGTGATAGATCCCTTACCTTAGAATTACCCCCAGCCGACTGGATCCAGAAAGTTTTCACCAGCAGTACCCCTGCGAGTCGGTAGGCGTGATTGTGCGGCTCCACGTGCATCGTTGGCGTTGTCGCAGAGAGGACGTCACTGGAGCTACTTAGATGCACCCACGCATGCTGACATCAGTTCTTTCTTTTTTTTCGTGCCAGCAAGTGCAGATCCGGGAAGTACTCCCAGTCACTTTTTGACTGAGTTTTTTTAGGCCTTTTTGTTCTTTCGAGTAGATCGACTCCTGGTGTCGCACGGATGCCCGGCTTCAAGAACTGCGGGGACTGTCACTGCATAATGTCGGTGACGGACCAGCACTGCGTGTGTCTCTACTGCGTGGGGCGCGACCACAACTCCAAGTCATGCCCCGACTGCCGGGCTATGGCGCCGGAAACTTGGTGGGAGCGGTCCCGAAAGTTACTAGAAGTCCGGCAGTTGGCTCTGCGCCACTCAAGGCTCCGGTCCCTAGGGAGGTTAAGGGACCGTCACCATCGTTCATCTGGATCTAAGTCTTCACACTCGGGGTCAGGTAAGTCGAAGCATTCCAAAAAGAAGCCGAAGAAGCAATTTCGCGCCTCGACTTCCCCTTGCCCGTTGGGCGACGCGGCTGAGGGTGTGGGTGGTGCCACCCCGTGGCTCCGGCTAAGCCTGCGACGTCGCCGCCGGCCTACCCGCCCTTCATGGGGCCGTCGGCGATACCTGCTCAGGTGCAAGAATTTCTTCCTACCGTGGACCGACTCTTTGGGCCGTCTGGCCCAGCCAGTGCGCCTTCGGGCCCCGCAGGCCTGACTGGGGATCCTGTTTTTCTATCGCAGTCGGCTTCGGCCCCGTGCCGCCACCGGCTTTGACCCTGACACGCAGGTTCCACTTGGATCGGGGCTCGGACCCCGGGCGACACCAGTTGACCTCATAACACCTCCACCGGGGTCGACCCCTCCTCCGTCACCACCTCCGACGCCGTCCGGTGCTACCGCCGACGTCGACCCCGGTTTCAGCCCTGACCCGGACACAGCGCCGGAACGGCGTCACTCGACTCCAATTCCGATGCCGGTGGGGCCTTTTCACCCCTATGTCCATCCTCCTATTTTCAGCCTGTTCAGACTTCGGAGGAAGGGAAGGACTGGGAGGGGTCTGAGGACCCTCTCACACAACATTGTGGTTATGAGCCTGACTGGGTAGAGGATTTGGGGGATGCCAGTAGTCATGAAACCTCACCTAACCTTGGTATGCTGTCTCCTCCTTCCGTGGCTACAGGGGAGGAGCAAGTTACATAGTGATGTTGCGCAGGGCGGCCAAGGCCCTTCACCTCAAAATCCCTACAATGGCAGTCAGGACTAACCTCCTGAAAGAAGTGCTTCAGCCTGCAGCTACCTCTGCGGAGCCACTACTGTCTTTCAATGAGGGACTTTCTGACGTTCTTTTGGGCACCTGGTCCAGGCCCAACACAGAGGCTCCTGTGGACAGGAACGTGGCCCGACGCCATTGCCTGGCTCTGGGTGACCCTCTCTTTCTCTCCCAACACCCCACTCCTGAGAGCTTGGTTGTCCAAGCCTCTGCTTCTCAGAGCGCGTTCCCGTCCGCCCCTCCTGATAGGGAATCCAAGAAACTGGAGCAGCTTGGCAAGAAGCGGTTTTCATCTGCCAGCTTAGGGCTGAAGTCGGTGAACAACGCATGCCTCTTGGGCCGTTATTCCCACTCTGTGTGGGACACGGTTGCGCAGGTGCTGCCTACCTGTCCGGAGGAGGCCCAGACAGTACTCTCCCAGGCTATTGCAGCTGGGAGAGACGCAGCTAAGTTCACCGTCCGTTGTGGGCTTGATACCACCGACTTGCTGGGCAGAGTGATTTCCACTACAGTGGCGCAACGCTGCCATGCCTGGCTGGAGATAACTGGCTTCTCAGGGGATGCCCTGCACACTCTGATGGACATGCCCTTTGATGGCATTCGTCTCTTTGGCAATAAAGCAGCTATTGCGTTGGAGCGCTTTTAGGACTCCCGGGCTACAACCAAGTCCTTCGGCCTGTTGGCTACTTGGCCTCCTCTGCCTTCTGCTTTTCGCATCTTTCGTGGCCACAGAAAGGTTGCCCCAACACATTTGTTCCAGAGCACAGGCCTGCGCACCAACAACATCAGCGGGCCGAGGACGTGGGAACCGTCAAGGCGGTTCTGGGGGCCAGCTGGCGGGTCAGTCCACCTCCACCCTCGCAGCATCTACTGCAAAGCCTTCCTTTTCCAGAATTTCAGGCCCATCAAACGCCAGTGGGCAGCAGATTTCACCATTATCTCCCCCACTGACTCAACATCTACTCGGACAAGTGGGTGCTGCAAATTGTCAGAAGGGGCTACTCCTTCCCCTTCAAGACTACCCCTCCAGCCATGCCACCTCAGTACCATTGCATGTCAGGGGTCCATCTTGCGCGTCTTCAGAGGAAGTTACGGCCCTCATGGCCAAGGGGGGTATCAAGCGCGTTCCTGGGTCAGAAGTAGGTCGTTGTTGTTATTCCCACTTATTTCTGGTCCCCAAGAAGAACAAGGGCCTGGGTGCTATCTTGGACCTCAGGAACGTCAACCACTTTCTCTGGAAGGAGATGTTCAAGAAGTTAACGCTAGGTCAGGTCTGGTCTGCCCTCGACCCTGCAGACTGGATGGCAGCATTGGACTTGCAGGACGCATATTTCCACATCCCGTCCTGCCGGCCCACCGGTGTTACCTGCGGTTCACGGTCGGCCTTACCAGCGCCCCTCGGGTGTTCACGAAAGTGATGGCGGTGGTCGCCGCTCATTTGCGCAGGTCAGGGGTTCCAGTCTTCCCCTATCTCGACGACTGGTTGTTGAAAGCGGGCTCGTCCCAGGCAGTCATCTCCCACCTCCAGACTGCGGCCGACCTCCTGTATTTGCTGGGGTTTTCCATCAACGTGCTGAAGTTGCAGTTCTGGACTCTGCGCAGTTTCGGGCTTATCCTCCTGAACAGCGAGTCCGGGATATTCACGCTATGATTCCGATCTTTCAGCCTCTATCCCAGGTATCGGTCAGGATGACCTTCCGGCTACTGGGCCTGATGGCCGCTGCCTTCCTACTAGTGGATCATGCCAGATGGCATGTAATGTAATGTAATTTGTACTTGTAAAGCGCACTAATACCCCAACTGGGGTGTCCTGGCGCTGTAACGCATACCGCTGTGGAACCACTCCTGGCTTTTCCCTGTAAAATGTCCACTCCTGGGCACCCCCAAAGTGAAGCCAGGCATCCCAGCGCTGTTGGAGCCGTTGTGGAGATTAAGCAAGCTATTGCCCAGAGTTACAGAGTGGGACCCATGATTAGAATAGGCACCGAGGCGGGAATTATCAGGTCCGAGGAAATTGAGCCCGAGACCCGCCGAGGCGGGAATTGAACCCTGGTCCCGGGTCAGACCTCTGCATCAGGGTCTGCCGCTCTAACCATTGAGCCACACTTCTCCAGGCTCTGCAGTGGGACCTGAAGTTCCAGTGGGCACAGCATCAGGGCAACCTGTCCGATCACGTCCGGATCTCGGAGGGCACTGCACGACAATTGCAGTGGTGGCTTACGAATCGCGATTGTGTCAAAGGCAGATCCCCCTCCTTTCCCCAATTGGAACACACAGTTGTGACGGACGCTTCCCCTCTGGGATGGGGCGGCCACCTAAGAGAGGTGGAGATCAGAGGACTCTGGTCTCCGGCGGAGTCCTGGCTCATATCAATCTTCTGGAGCTTCGGGCAATCCGGCTTGCACTGAAGGCATTCCTTCCCTCTGTCAAGGGGAGAGTAGTGCAGGTGTTCACGGACAACACCACTGCCATGTGGTCCTGCAACAAACAGGGCGGGGTGGGGTTGTGGACCCTCTGTCAGGAGGCTCTGCGCCTCTGGACATGGCTGGAACATCAGGGCATTTTCCTGGTGGTTCAACACCTGGCAGGTTCTCTGAACGCCAGGGCGGACAAACTCAGCCGCCGGTGCATGATGGATCCTGAACTCGGACTTGGCGCAAGGTCTCTTTTGGCAATGGGGAGAGCCTTGGTTAGATCTATTCGCTACCAAAGAGAACGCGCAATGTCATCAGATCTGCGCATTGGAATTTACAAGGTGGCACTCGCTAGGCGATGCTTTTCGTCGCGAGTGGAGTTGCGGTCTACTCTATCAGTGCTGAAGAAGATCAAGCGTGACTGAGCCCAAGTCATTCTTGTGGCTCCGGACTGAGCTTGAAGAGTATGGTATCCTGAGCTACTCAGCATGGCTATCCATCCCCCGATCCGACAGCCTCTTCGAGAGTATCTTCTGTCGCAGCAACAGGGGACGGTCCTCCACCCGAACCTGTCCAGCCTCCATCTCCTTGCGTGGAGATTGAGCGGCGGTAACTTACGTCTTTTGACCTGCCTCCCGAAGTTTGTGATTTGAAATTGGCAACGGGGCGTCCCTCCACTAAGACGGTATATGCCTGCAGGTGGAATACATTTGTGTGGCCCAGCACGGCTCTGCTCTAGGCACTATCAAGGGCTAGCTCTCTGCCATTTCTGCCTTTTTACAGCTTCCAGATCAGCCTTTCCTTTTCAAGTCCCCCTGTTGTGAATAGGTTCTTAAAAGGCATTACTCAATTTTTCCCTCCTGTTCCTTTCATAATGCCTCAGTGGAACTTGAACCTGGTTCTGACATATCTGATGTGTGCTCCCTTTGAGCCACTTCACAACTGTCCTCTTCGTTTTCTTACATTAAAGACAGCTTTCCTGGTGTTTATCACCTCTGCCAGAAGAGTGAGTGAGCTCCAGGCTCTTTCTTTTAAACATCTTTTTTCTCTCTGTCCATCCGGACAAAGTTTGTCTAAGGACTCGTCCATCTTTTCTGCCTTTCACATCGGGAAGACCATCACTTTGCCTACCTTCTTTCCGCCTCCGCATCCTTCAAAAGAGGAAGAAAGGCTCCACCGTCTGGACCCAAAACGTACGCTCTCATTCTACCTCAACCGCACACAACAGTTCCGGGTGGATGGCCTGCTCTTTGTTGGCGACGTGGGTGCCAAGAAAGATCGGGCCGTGCACAAGCGGACCATCTCTCGGTGGGTCGTTCTGTATATTAAGGCTTGTTATTCTTTGGCTAAAAAGGAGCCTCCAGTGGGGCTACGTGCTGATTCTACCAGGGCGACGGCATTCACTACTGCTTTGGGACGGGGAGTTCCCTTGCATGACATCTGTCAGGCAGCTACGTGGGCCTCGTTGCACACGTTTACCAAGCATTACTGCCTGGACAGCCAAGTCCAGAGATACGGCGTCTTTGGCCTTTCTGTTCTCCAGGACTTCCTGGTGTGATCTTGGTACGCAGACCCACCACCAGGGTTGTTATTGCTGGGGTATCTATTCAAAGTTAAGGAATCTATCACTAACTGTTTCTTTCAGATGCACAAGTTACTTACCTTCGGTAACGATATATCAGTAAGAAACATTAGTAGTGATAGATTACTTACCACACACCCATCCTCCCCGTTCTGCGAACTGATTTCTAGAGTTAAGGACATCCCTTTCAGGGCCCTAGTTTCATGGCATCACTGGTCAGTTTCTAGGATGGATCCGCGTTTCTGACTTGGAAAGTCGTGAACAGAACTGACGTTAGCGCTCGTGGTCGCGTCTAAGTAGCTCCAGCGACGTCATCTGTGCGACAACAACGCCAATGACGCATGCGGAGCCGCACGACAATGCCTACCACGCGCAGGGGTACTGTTGATGAAAACTTTCAGGATCCAGTCTGACGCCTGGGGGTAATTCTAAGGTAAGAAATCTATCACTACTAATGTTTCTTACAGATATATCGTTACCAAAGGTAAGTAACATGTGCTTTAGGGTTCAGGGAAGGGTATCATTAAACAGTGGTTAGGAACTTTTTGTGTTCAAGGATGGTGGCATTAAGGCGTAGTAAATGTTTTGTAGGGTTCAGGGAAAGGTATGTTGAATGTTTGAAGGGTTCAGGGAAAGGTAGGTCTAAGGGGTAGAAATTGGGTTTTTAGGATTCATGGAAGGGTAATGTTAAGTAAGTATGGATGAATCTTGCGGATCTGCGGCCGGCTAATTCGCGCCAAATCGCAAAAAAATCAGCGAATTCGCATATTTTCCAGCGAAATCGCAGATTTTTTTGCGATTTGCACTATACTTAACTGGAGTACTTTCTACTGGATAATCAGTAAGTGCTACCTTGTTGGGTAAATGTATAGTGCTTTTCCTACACTGCAGCTGCGTAAAGGGCCAGAAGATTTGTCTACACTGACCATGTGTGCCTGTAACTTTGCCACCGTGCCAAAAGGCGCCGAGGTCCCTTGAGTGAGCTGTCCATCATAGTTGGGAAAGGGCGGGAAAAACGTTTGATACTGCTAGTGTGTGGTGCGGGGCTTCTATGCGTTGTGTAAAGGGTCAGAGAGCAAGCAGGGCAGCAGGGGAGGAGAAAGCAGCCTCCTGGCCACAGGAACTACAAGGGGATCGCGCTCGAGAAACTCATGGATGCAAAGACCTCCCTCGAGTATTACAGCTAATTTTCGACGGCAGATATGGGGTTCAAGCACACTTGCCCAGCCTCGATCGTGCTCACTAATGTTTTGGGCTGATTAAAAATGTTACTGAATTTGAACTTCAACTCGGTCATCAGCTATATCTGAAGTGCTTCCTGTTGAGGTTTAATTTTTGTGACAGGAGCCTCGTGGCAGAATTAATCCTGCCCTGCATAGTTATCCATGAATATGCCACCGTTTTGCGCAATACCTCTGCTCAACTGGATTACTGGCTAATCAGTAAGTGTTACCTTGTTGTGTAAATGTATAGTGCTTTTCCTACACTGCAGCTGCGTAAAGGACCAGAAGATTTGTCTCCACTGGCCATGTGTGCCTGTAACTTTGCCACCACGCCAGAAGGCACAGAGGTCCCTTGAGTGAGCTGTCCATCATAGTTGGGAAAGGGCGGGAAAAACGTTTGATACTGCTAGTGTGTGGTGCGGGGCTATGTGTGTGCACATGCCGCTTGTGTAAAGGGTCAGAGAGCGAGCAGGGCAGCAGGGGAGGAGAAAGCAGCCTCCTGGCCACGGGAACTGCAAGGGGATCGCGCTCGAGAAACTCATGGATGCAAAGACCTCCCGTGAGTATTACAGCTAATTTTCGACGGCAAATATGGGGTTTAAAGCACACTTGCCCAGCCTCGACCGTTCTCACTAATGTTTTGGGCTGCTTTAAAAACGTTACTGAATTTGAACTTCAACTCGGGCACCAGCTGTATCTGTAAGTGCTTCCTGCTGAGGTTTAATTTTTGTGACAGAAGCCTCGTGCCGGAATGAATCCTGCCCTGCATAGTTGTCCACGAAGATGCCACAGTTTTGTGCAATATTTCTACTCAACTGGAGTACTGGCTAATCAGTAAGTGCTACCTTGTTGTGTAAATGTATAATGCTTTTTCTACACTGCAGCTGCATAAAGGGCCAGAATATTTGTCTCCACTGACCATGTGTGCCTGTAACTTTGCCACTGTGCCAAAAGGCGCCGATGTCCCTAGAGAGAGCTGTCCATCATAGTTGGGAAAGGGCGGGAAAAACGTTTGATACTGCTAGTGTGTGGTGCAGGGCTTCTATGTATGTGCACATGCATCTTGTATAAAGGGTCAGAGAGCGAGCAGGGCAGCAGGTGAGGAGAAAGCAGCCTTCTGGCCACAGGAACTATAAAGGGATCGCGCTCGAGAAACTCATGGATGCAAAGACCTCCCTCGAGTATTTTTGTGACAGGAGCCTCGTGCCATACTTGTAACTATTATCTGACCCTGCTTCGAGGGTCAGAGCAGGGTCAGAGAATAGTTGCAAGTAGGAAACGAGGCGCTGCTCAGGAAGCACTTACAGCGTTACAGCAGGTGCCCAAGTTGAAGTTAATTTCTTTGTAACCATTATGTAAATGGTTACAAATAAATTAGCTTCAACTTGGGCACCTGCTGTAACCCTGTAAGTACTTCCTGGAAAAGATTTGTCCCGCTCGCGGATTCGCGGATTTGTCCGCAATTTCGCAAGATTCGCGGATCGCGAAATTGCAGAAAATCCGCAATTTCCGCAAGCACAACGAATTTTCGGCCCATAGTTAATGTTAACGTTTTTTTACGGTTCTAGAATGGTTAGTGTTAACCAATAATAGGGGGTTTTAGGATTCAGCGTTGGGTAGTATTAAGGAGTAGTCCATTTTTCAAGGAAGGGTTGAGTTGAGGTGAAATTAGGGGTGTTTAGGGATCATGCATGGGTAGTGTAAAGGAGGTTGTAGGGTTTACAGAAGTCTAGCATTAAGGGTTAGTAAAGGGCTTTTTAAGAACTTTAGGGTTCATGAAAAGTAGCATAAAGAATTCTCAAAGGGTTTCCTAGGGTTCAGGAAAGGGTAGTGTTAAGGGGCATTGAGGGGGTTTTAGGGTTCAGGGAAGGGTATCATTAAACAGTAGTTAATTACTTTTTGTGTTCAAGGATGGTGGCATTAAGGCGTAGTAAATGTTTTGTAGGCTTCAGGGAAAGGTAGCTCTAAGAGGTAGAAATGGGTTTTTTAGGATTCGTGGAGGGGTAATGTTAAGGGGTTTTTATGGTTCTAGAGTGTTTAGTGTTAACCAATAATAGGGGTTTTTAGGTTTCAGCGTTGGGTAGTATTAAGGAGTAGTACGTTTTTCTGCTTCAGAGAAGCATAGCTTTATCAATAGTAAGGGGTTTTTAGGGTTCAAGGAAGGGTTGAGTTAAGGTGTAATTAGGGGTGGTTAGGGATCATGCATGGCAGTATTAAGGAGGTTGTAGGGTTTACAGAAGGATATCATTATGGGGTAGTAAAGGGCTTTTAAGGATCTTTAGGGTTCAGGAAAAGTAACATAAAGTATTACCATTAGCGTTAAGGGGTAGTAAAGGGCTTTTAAGGACCTTTAGGGTTCAGGGAAAGTAGCATAAAGAATTACCAATGGATTTTCAGGGTTCAAGAAAGGATAGAGTTAAGGGGCATTAAGGAGTTTTTTGGGTTCAGACATGAATAGCACAAAGGAATATTAAGGCTCTTTAGGGTTCATGAATGGGTGGCATTAAGGAGCAGTAAGGGTTTGTAGGGCTCAAGGAGTAATAGTGTTAAGTGGTAGCAAATGTTTCTGAGTGCAGGGAAGGGTATCGTTAATAAGTAGTTAGGGCTTTTAGGGCTCAGGGAAGTGTAGCGCTATGGGCTTTTTAGGATGCCGGGAAGGACGGCATTAAGGGGCTGTTACGGTTCAGGGAAGGGTAGCTTTAATGGTTAGTAAGGGGCGTTTAGGGTTTATGAAGGGTAGTGTTAAGAGGTAGAAAGGAGTGTGCTAGGTATCAGGAAAAGAGAGTATTGAGGAACAGCAAAAGAGTTTAAGCTTTCAGGTATGGGTAGCATTAAGAGGTAGTAGGGTGTTCTATTTCAGTGAAGGGAAGCTATAAAGATTAGTAAGGGGGTTTTACATTTTGGAAAGGGATGCATTACAAGGTAGTAGGGTTTTTAGAGTTCCTGAAAGGGTAGTGGTAGAGTGTATTAAGGGTGTGTAGAGTTTAGGGATGGGTAGTATTAAGGAGTAGTAATGTTTCCAGTTTAGGGATGGGTACCGTCAAGGAGTAGTATGAGGTGTTTAGGGTTCAGGGAAGGGTAGCTGTAAAGAGTAGTAAGGGATTTTTGGGGTTCACTGAAAAGTAGAGTTTAGTTGTAGTAAGGAGATCTACGGTTCAAGGAATTGCAGTGGTCGTTTTTTAGGGTATACTGAAGGGTTGAAATTATGGACAGTAAGGCAATTTTAGGGTTTAGGTATGGTTGTGTTAATGGGTAATAGGGTTTCTCAGTTAACTAGTATATGGAGTCTTTACAGTTCAGAGAAGATTAGCCTAAAGCAGTAATAAAGAGTAAGTGTTTTGTAGGCTTCAAGGAAATGTAGTTTTAAGGGGCAGTAAGGAGTTTTTAGGATTCACGTAACAGTATTTTAAAATTACAGTATATTAAATAGGCAAATACATTTAATTTATTACATAAAAATATTAAATGTAAAGTAAAATTAAATGTACTATTAGTAATGTAATTTCTAAACATTAGTTTAACTTAATAATTAAAATACCTTTTGGGCACAAAAGAGCATAAGAAAAGTCTCTCCAGCCCAAAAATCTTAAAAATAGAAATTAGAAAGAGTAAACACCATTTTTGCAAAGAGTACTATGGTATAATGTCTGAGCACTTGATGATGGGAAGAGAAGCGGGGAGGTGGTTGGGACTGCAATAAAGCAACACATACCTTCTGACTGCCCTTCTCCCATCTGTGCTGCTTTCAAGAGGAATAAACACCATAATTATCTAGGAGATATATATTTTTGCAATGGTATGTTGTTTGACCTAATGGTCAAGGTCTGGTGTAATAGATAGACTTGATAAAGTGTGCTGGCTCTGTAAACTTGATAAACACATTACAACAACTCTAGGAGGAAAAGCACTCTTTCTGTGAACCGCACAACTCCAGCCCAATCAACAAAACATGTACTCCTGGCCGTCATCTTGTGGGCAGAGCCATAGCTCACTCTGAAGTACTCCCGAAAGCTTGTTTTTAGGTTAATCACACAGGGTATGTCAACTGCGCTGTCAAGCCAGACCTAAAAAGATGTCAGACCGCAGAATAAATAAATAGTGCTAGAATCACAGAGAAAGGAAAAATCTTGATACGAAGTTGCCAGAAAATCTTCATGGCACAATATAATATCTAATGATAATTTCCAATATAGAAATCCAGTAATAGCAATAGCCTCCGTATACTCTGTATACTGACGTGAGGCTATTGCCGGATTTTGCTATTGGAAACAATCATTAGATATTGTATTGTGCCATGAAGATTTTCTGGGAACTTCGTATCAAGATTAAGGATCTAATTATTCTCGGATCAATTAAAATTTTCAAAGCCCTGAAGAAGCGAAACTTCTTAGTGAAACTTGTGTTGGCGTTCTAATTCATTACTTGTTGATGAAGAATTGTAAACCAACTTATGATGTTCTTTTCTAATAACTGAAGATGAGCTGCCTCTAATGTCCACGAAAAGGACGCATAATAAAAGAACGTGCACGGATATTCAAGAATCAGACTGTTTTTTCTCAGTACATGACCTAAAATAAACAGTGCTATTCATCTAGGTTCCTGATAAATACGGCTTGCTGCCGTCTGATCTGGGCTGATGCCTGCATGATCATCGCTAGCGGCGGGAACGCATAAACTTGTTCCTGCGTCCAATCCTGCGGGAAAGCATCCGTGGCCACTGCTAACCTATCTGGCCTCCAGCGGAAAAATCGAGGAACCTGGTAGTCCAGTCTAGAGACACAAAGATCCACTTGAAAGGGCCCCCAAAGGCCCTGCACAATTGAAAATACTTCCGGAAGCAACTTCCACAGACTGGAATCTCTGAAGTGACGCAAGAGCCAATCTGCCAAGATATTCTGCGGTCACCGAAATGTCATTATCTAGACAAAACTGCCATAGGTTTGTTGCGAGATCCGAAAGCACCTTGGATCGGGTGCCCCCAGGTGGGTTATATACCGTACTGCCAAGATACTGCAATTATTTTTTTTAAACAATTTTGAATTTCAACAACATCGTATCGGTATGCATCAAGCATCTTTGCACTAATTACCACCCCCCCATCGCCCCCCCCCCCCCCTCCCAGTGTAGCCGGAATTTCGCCTTCACACACATTTGAGCATAAACTTGAACATTTTTAGGTCTCGTCTATTCCGGGCGAGATTTATAGTAAGCGTTTCGAAAAGTCTACCCAATGCGGATCGCGTACAGTTCATGTGAGCCAGGCGCGTGCACAGGAATTCGCTCCCCCTACCCCTCCCACAAAGCAAGTCAAGACAAGAACATCAAAACGACCGTGGCCGCTCTGATTCCATTTGCCACCTCTTCACATGCTCCGCAGGTCATAAACAGGACCATCTGCTCATGAATCGGAATGCTGGCATGGTTGCCCAGCCCCCCTCCCAGTGCTGCCTTATCTCTACTTCGTGCGGTCAGTGTTTTACATAGTGTGACTTTGTTCCATTTCCCCGAGTAGCATTTTATGTATTCAGACCGATTCACGGATATCATGGCTTTTTTAAACCTTTAATCAAGGCGACTGCGCTCCTTTCTTTCTTTCCTTTCGCACAGCGCAGTATTCCCACAAGCCGAAAGGTAAAATGTCTGACTTCTCATCCACATTTCCAACTTCCTGATTCACGGATCTCATGGCTTTTTTAAACCTTTAATCAAGGTGACTGCGCGCCGTTCTTTCTTTCCTTTCGCACAGCGCAGCATCCTACAAGCCCAAAGGTAAAATGTCTGCCTTCTCATCCACATTTCCAACTTCCTGTACGTTAATTAGCATTATCAGAGTTAATATGCGTCCCAGGATTAAAGCCCTTAACAAGAGCTGTAACCCATGCTTCATCTTTAAGCATGAGGGTCACGCGCACAGGATGATGCCTCTCTGCCCGAGACAAATATGAGTGTCAACCCTATCCCTGTGAATCAGCCGAGCACAACAACCGGGAGCTGCTCGCCTTACTTTCTACATTGTGCGATCATTGTATAAACGTTTACATTCTGTGCCTTAGCTCCGTTTTCCCAAGTAGCACCTTTAGTTTGTGAACGACATGCATCACTCCTTGCTAATCAAGGTACATGCTGTACTTCACACTACACATTCAGACACACTCACAGCCTCCATAGTTTATGTTCAATCAATGCAACCGCAAGCCTTTCTTTTTTTTTTCACGGTTCTATGACATTTATTTTTGCTCCACCAAGGAAAGATACATGCAAAGAATAAACACACATTACGAAGTGAGTTTAAATAACACATCCACGAAGGGTGGTCTTTTTTTGCATACAAGACCCACTACAAAACGCTGTTTAATTTCCCTGTGAAACATAATGGATGGGTTCACAGGCAGTTGTGATAATGCTGTTTTTAAACTCCTCTAATACTGACCAGAACTTTCATCACACATTCTGTAATCAAACATTTAAAATTCATTTGGAGTCTTTTCATGGCACAACATTCATCCTACTCTACTGTACGGGAAGCAAACAATGTCTCGTACGCATCCGCTCTAAACAAAGTCAAAATACAAATCTCGACACCCTCCCTTCCAAGAAAAACAGCAAAAGGAAACTTGCATCCTTATTTTTCTACCGGCCATCCTGTTGTTCAAACCCCTTCCCTAACCTGTTTGGCAATTAACATTTGGTTTTAAAAATAAGCGTTTTTGTGCTACTTTAGATGTACAGCCAAGTACACAGCCATGCTTTGTACATATATATTTTTAAATATATTTAAATAAATATTCTGTCTTTTTTTGTAGTGCTGCTTAAGCGGGGTGACATACGCGGAGATGCAGCTAAATTGGCTCTGCCTCCTGGCTCGAGTTCGTCACTTTTAGCATCCTAGTTTGATTTGTCCGACTATCTGAAAACAGATTTCTTCCAGCAGAAACTCTCAACAGGAGACTTGTATTTTCATATCCCGCCAGAAGAAGCCTATTTCTTGTTTTTAATTTGAAATTTCTTTTGGATTTCCTCCTGCTGCCGGGGTTATTAGGGGAGAGCCTTCATCCACTGCCTTTGTGCGCTGCGCGGACGCCGCTCCGTTTCTTAACTCTCCTGCAGCTAGCTACCTGATGACTCCAGGGGCCGGAGACATCTTCAGCGCCCCCCCCTCCCCCACCGGCACCATCCATCATGTTAGCTAGAAAGAGCAGAGAAACCACAGCCCTGCGCACTTTCCACAACTTCCAGGTCAAAAACGGATCTAGTAGCAGGCGACCACCTACTTTAAAACAATTTATGGAGTGCCTACAGAACGGTATCTTAAGGCGCCGAGAGCGGACGTTAACACTAAAGCACGTTGGTGCTTCGTGGGCTGCCGCAGAATGGCAAGTTGGGCCGGATTCCAATCTGCGGTTGCATCAGCACATCGGCACTTCATTCTTCAAAGCCACACCATTTTGAAAGGTTTTTCAAAAAACTATTCTGATGTGAGACTTCCCCCACCCACACACACACACACACAACCACTGTTGTTTGTTGATTATGTCACTGGGGCCCCATCCCCCCAAAACACTTACTTCTGGCTAGGGGCCTGACAGAACACATGCAAGTACAGTTCATTTATATGCCCCCTTATTTAACATATCTCTTAGTGCTGAGTTAAGCCACTTGGGGCCCCCGGCCGTTCTCTAAGTATCACTAAAGGTCGGGGCAGGACTGGGAAAGCAAATGCAACCTTTGTAATAACTGTTTTGAATGCAATAGGTCTCACAGTTACAAGAGTTTGAGCTATTGGCATTGTAAATGACAATGCCTTTTATTTATGTGTTGATTTTTTAAAAATAAATAAAAGGCATTGCCATTTACAATGCCAATATCTCAAACTCTTGCAAATTCGAGACCTATAGCATAACATAACAAAACATAGCATAAGAAAACATAGCAAACACAACAAAACATAGCATAGCATAACAAAACACAACAAAACATAGCCTACATAACAAAACACAACATAGCATAGCATAACGAAACAAATCATAGCATAACAAAACATTGCATAGCAAAACAAAGCATAGCATAATAAAACATAACAAAACATAGCATAGCATAACAAAGCATAGCATAGCAAAACACAACAAAACATAGCATAGCAGAACAAAGCATAGCATAGCTAAACATAGCATAGCATAGCAAAACATAGCATATCATACCAAACACAACAACACATAGCATAGCATAGCATAATAAAACATAGCATAGCAAAACAAAGCATAGCATAATAAAACACAACAAAACATAGCATAGCATATCAAAGCATAGCATAGCATAACAAAGCACAGCATAGCAAAACATAGCATAGCATAGCATAACAAAACATAGCAAAACAAAACACAGCAGAGCATAGCATAACAAAACAAAACATAGGATAGCAAAAAAAACATAGCATAGCATACAGCATCACTCAGCACCACAACAGCATCACTCAGGGGGCACCACAACATCACTATGCGCGACCACAGCATCACTGAACGCCACAGCATCACTCGTTCGCCATCACAACATCACTCAGCATCAATCTGTGCAACCATTCAACAACAACTGGTTCACATATGTTCTCTCAATGTTTCAAGCTTTATTACAAATGTAATCAATCAATCAATCAATAAATTTATAGAGCGTGCTACTCACCCGTGAGGGTCTCAAGGCGCTGGAGGGAGAGGGGGGGAGTGTCGCTACTGTTCGAAGAGCCAGGTCTTGAGGTGTTTCCTGAAGGTGAGATGGTCCTCGGTCAGTCGTAGGTGTGTGGGGAGGGAGTTCCATGTTTTGGCTGCTAGGTAGGAGAACGATCTTCCTCCGGTGGTGGTTCTGCGGATCCGTTGTGGCGAGGGCAAGGCTGGCAGAGCGTAGCTGGCGGGTGGGGGTGTACAACGAGAGGCATTTGTTGAGGTATTCAGGGCCATTTTCGTGTAGTGCTTTGTGTGCGTGAGTGAGGAGCCTGAACGTGATCCTCTTGCTGACGGGGAGCCAATTCAGGTTTCTCAGGTGGGCCAATATGTGGCTGTGGCAGAGGATGTCGAGGATGAGCGTGCGGAGGTGTTCTGTATGCGCTGGAGTCGTTTCTGAAGTTTGGCTGTGGTTCCTGCATATAGGGCATTTCCTTAGTCCAGTCGGCTGGTGACGAGTGCCTGGGTGACGGTTTTTCTGGTTTCGGTGGGGATCCACCGAAAGCTCTTGCGGAGCATGCGCAGGGTGTTGAAACAAGATGACGAGACGGCGTTGACTTGCTTGGCCATTGTGAGGGAGGAGTCCAGTATGAATCCCAGGTTGCGTGCATGGTCCGTGGGTTTTGGTGCGGCGTCCAGTGCTGTGGGCCACCAGGAGTCATCCCAGGCGGAAGGGGATTGTCCGAGGATAAGGACCTCCGTCTTGTCTGAGTTCAACTTCAGGCGTCTGAGTTTCATCCATTCTGCGACGTCTTTCATTCCTTCCTGGAGGTTGGTTTTGGCGGTGGCTGGGTCTTTGGTGAGGGAGAGTATCAGTTGGGTGTCGTCGGCATAGGAGATGATGTTGATGTTGTGTTCGCGTGCGATGGCGACGAGGGGGCTCATGTAGATATTGAAGAGGGTTGTGCTGAGCGAGGAGCGTTGGGGTACGCCGCAGATGATCTCGGTGCCTGCTGAGCGGAAGGTAGGCGGACTCTCTGGGTTCTGTCGGAGAGGAACGAGGTGATCCAGTCCAGGGCATTTCCTTGGATCCCTGTGTTGAAGAGGCGGGTTATCATGGTGCGGTGGCATACGGTGTCGAAGGCAGCCGAGAGGTCTAGAAGGATGAGAGCGGTTGTTTCTCCATTGTCCATCAGGGTCCTGATGTCGTCTGTGGCTGCGATGAGGGCGGTCTTGGTGCTGTGGTTGGCTCGAAATCCGGCCTGGGACGGGTAGAGCGAGTTGTTTGTCTTGAGGAAAGCAGTCAGCTGTTTATTGACGGTCTTCTCGATGACTTAAGCCGGGAAGGGAAGAAGAGAGATGGGGCGGAAGTTCTTGAGGTCTTTGGGGTCCGCTGTGGGTTTCTTCAGGAGGGCGTTGATTTCTGCGTGCTTGCAGCACTCAGGGAAGGTGGCTGACATGAAGGAGTTGTTTATGATGTTCCGGAGGTGGGGTGCAATGATGATGTCGGCTTTGGTAAAGATGTGATGGGGGCACGAGTCAGAGGGGGAGCCAGAGTGGATGGTGTTCATGATATGGGTGGTTGCGGTGAATAAGTGCAGCCGGTATGCTGGTGTAGCTCGTGAACGTATGCGAACACGTTCAAACAGCCATTCCAATTGATGAATACACTCTAAAAAACCCTTACCAGAGCTACAGTGTCTATAGAGAAGTATCGGACAACTGCAGGATTCGTACATAAATACGTTACATTTGGGCAGTGGAAATAAGAAGTATATTGAGAACTCCACGTAACAAATATGAAAGTTGTCCTGCATATAAGAGAAAGTGTAATCTGTTGAAACCTTCTTAAATCAATACTCTACAGGAACTTATTGCACAGTCCGAACCACTCCATTACAGCTTTTCGATTGGGAAGGACAGTTGTGAAGCCTCTGTTCTTGGGCAGCTAATGAAAATGGCCTAAAAACCTTGACCTGCAGTCAAGGAGTGAAGGAACAGCCTACTGGCACGTTGGAACGTTATATTTTAAGAAAGAGACAACATCTCCAGGTTGTGTGACACTCTGTTGTAATTGCCCCTGGCTGGCACTGATGAAGGTGGTTTCCATTGCAGTTCTTCCACCGAAACGCTTTGGCCCTCCCTTCTAATTAGATCAAACCTTTGGTTGTACAGTGGACAAACTGGTGCAAAGCAACGGGGTGTTTTTTCGGGTGTAGTTGAGTGATGCATGACTAGGATGTGTGATAGAGTGGATGTGTTGTGGTTGTGTTTCTCGACCTGGGTCATAATAACTGTCTCGCTATTTTTAAAAAAGATATGTGTACTTACTCTGACTTTGTAAATACAATATGAATTTTTGTACATTTATTTAAAGAAAATTACATGAAATACAGTGAATAACTACCTGTTTTCAAATAAGAAAAAACAAAATATGAACTTTTGCATGACAAAAAAACTTTAAAAATAAAAATAAATAAATAACTCAATAAGTTTAAGATGTGCCTTATGTATGCCCGTGTTATTGGAGGCTTTCCCCAATTATAAAGTGTATATAGGTCAAGAGGGAGTTCCTTTCTTGCTTCTGGTTATTTCACCCCTCAATTCTCTGACCTTAAAGTACTTTTAGGAGGGGGTCCCTACCCTTATTCATGTCATGATGTGGGTGGTGTCCTCAGTGCTGATGGGGTCCAAGTGCTGAGTGTTCCGATGCCGACCGGCCCAACACCGCAGGAGTGAAGAACGTCCCAATCCTCTGCCCTCACCGTGACCCCCAACACCCGCAACCAAAACGGATGGTGGAGAACACGACGCCGGGAGAAGGTGGGTAACAAAACAAGGGAACCCAAGGTCTTGGGGAACACAACTCGTCTCCTCTGGCTTCTTGGCAGCTGACAGCTTGACACAGACGAGACCACTAAAATGAAAGAAGGGGACAATATTAAACACACCCCTATTACTATGACCAGTGCCAAGTACACACGCAAACCACCGACCTCCCTGCTTACCCCGGATAACAAACGGGTGCAGCTTGATACGAAACAGGAATTCTTCCACTGCAATTGTATTGGTTGTTTCTTTGTGTAACCCCAGACCAACCACGCCCCCTCGGGAAACACCGAGAATGACTAAGGGGGTGGAATTCACAATTCTTTGGACAAAAAAGGGACAGGGGAAAAATGGTTTCAAGGGAATATGAAAGACACCCAAAAAAACCCTGCAATCTAAAAAAGAACATGGAGGTAGCGCAAAAACGGCCGTTATTCAGCTCCTTCGTGAAACCACCCAAACAATGCGCATAACAAGATGGTTTGGATACAAAAAAGGGATAATTACGGGACAATGCAACTCAAGGAAACGCAGCCACGAATCCTGGAACGTCACCAAAGATCAAAAACAGGTCCCCAATAAAAGGGTTCAGTAATGCCCAAGGGAATAGGAAAACAGGGGGGGGAGGGGAAAAAGGGGGTCAAAACCCAGCACTAGAAAAGACCGCTGGAATGGAGCTCGAAGGAAGGGAAACAAGGTAGAACCACAGGAACAGGAATCACACGGCAAGGGACCAATAAAGAAACCAAGCACCTGTTTCCTGTTGGCAATCCCCTTTTAAAGCGAGCCCTAGGGATCGTCCATAAATTCACATATGCACTTGGCACTTTTAAGGATAAATCACTAACGGGGAACTAGACAGAAGGACCCAGGCCCCCTTGAACCCCAACACTGAGGATGGTGGTGGGGGTCGGTGTTTCGGTGACTGGAGGCAGTGTCTGGGGTCCGAAGCTGTCGTGTATGTCTGAGATTTTGCGGTGGAAGAACGTGGCGAGGGAGTTGCAGAGGTCTTACGATGGTGAGATGTTTTTGTTGCTGGCGCTGGGGTTGGAGAGCTCTTTGACGATGCTGAAGAGTTCCTTGCTGTTGTGTGTGTTGCTGTCTAGCCGCTCTTTGAACGATGCCCTTTTGGTGGTGCGGATCAGCTGGTGGTGTTCGCGAGTGGCGTTCTTGAGGATAGTCATGTTTTCGGTAGTCTGATCGTGGCGCCAGGTTTTTTCGAGGGTTCGGCAGGATTTCTTTCAGTTTTAGAGGGCGTTGGTGAACCATAAGGATTTCCTGTTGTGGGACTCGCCTGGCGGGTTCTTCAGTGGAGGGAGGTCGTCGGCGCAATTGGTGATCCACTGTGCGAGGTTGTGGGCTGCGTTGTTGGTGTCCGCGGTGTCGGCTGGCGGGTTCTGGCTCAGTAATGAGAGGAGCTGGTCTGTGGTGATTTTGCTCCAGCATCTGCGGGGGATTTGTTGCGAGCGGAGGTGGGATGTGGTCTTTTTGAAGGTGAATTGGATGCATCTGTGGTCGGTCCAGTGTAGCCCGGTGGAGTGGCTGAAGGAGACGTGGTTGCTGGCGGAGAAGATGGGGTCGAGCGTGTGGCCAGCTAGGTGGGTGGGGGTGTTCCCCAGTGTCTTAAGTCCGAGGTTGGCGAGGTTGTCCAGCAGGGTGGTGGTGTTGTTGTCGTTCTTTTTCCCCAGGTGGAAGTTCAGGTCCCCTAGGAGAATGTATTCTGGTGAGGCTAGGGCGTGCGGACTGATGAAGTCGGCGATGGTTTAGCTGAATTGTGTGCGTGGGCCCGGGGGTCTGTAGATAAGTGTTCCTCTAAGGGTGGTCTTGGGGTCGGTGTGAATCTGGATGTGCAGGTGTTCGGCGGCAGAGAGTGTGTCTTCGTCGTTGGTCGTGATGTTGAAGGTGTTCCTATAGATAATGGCGATTCCTCCTCCGGTTTGGTTGATGCGGTCGTTCGGGTGATCTTGTAGCCGTCCGGGATGGCTATGGCGATGTCTGGGGCCGAGGAAGCGTTCATCCAGGTTTCCGTGAGGAAGGCAACGTCTGGTGCTGTTGTGTCGAGGAGGTCCCAGAGGTCGACGGCGTGCTTGTGGACGGAGCCGGTGTTGAGGAGGATGCACTTGAGGTGGTTATTGTTGATGTTAGGTCCGGTGGGAGGTCTGCATGTTCGGAGACAGGTGAGTTTGCAGGCTTGACAGGTGAAGGGTCCCTGGGTTCGCTTCAGGGTTGCTCTGTAGCAGGCGGGTCGACGTCCGGTGTTGAGTGCGTTGAGGGCGGGGGAGTCGTATCTCAGTCGAGTCCCCTGGCTCCGGCGGGGGCCAGGGGTTCTGGCGCTGAGCGCGGTCCAGGTGCGGACGGGCACAGACGGGCTTGACTTTGGCGCGCTCGCCGAGCGTGCCCACTGTGCGGCCTCCATGTGAGGGGCTGTGGGAGGGAGGAGCAGCTGGGAGGCGGGAGTGGGGCGGCAGGGGCGGGGCTGCAGGGACGCAGTGGCCAGGAGCAGGCACAGAGGGTACAGGAAACGGGAGGCAATGCGGGGGGACAAGGGGGCACAGAAGGCAACAAGGCACAACAGGTGAGAATGCAAAATCACAGAATACAACAAAGTAAAAAGTACAGCGAGCAACAGGGGGACTCACACACACCAGGGGCAGGGCGACAGCAGGGCAGCGTCACAGGAGGACCGTGTGGTGGCTGGGGGCCTACCTACCTGAGGACAGGGTCAAAGGTCGCTCCTTTTACCGCCGCGTGGCCTCCATATGAGGGGCTGTGGGAGGGAGGAGCAGCTGGGAGGCGGGAGTGGGGCGGCGAAAGGGAACGGCGGGGGCAGGGACGCAGCGGCGGGGAGCAGGCACAGAGGGGACCGGGGAGAGCAGGGTACAGGACACAGGAGGCAATTCAAGGGGACACAGAAGGCAACAAGGCACAAGGCACAACAGGAGAGAATGCAAAATCACAGAATATAACAAAGTAAAAAATACAGCGAGCAACAGGGGGACTCACGCGCACCAGGGGCAAGGCGACAGCAGGCGGACCCGGGGACACAAGTGGCAGCAAGGCACAAGGCACAACAGGAGAGAATGCAAAATCACAGAATACAACAAAGTAAAAAGTACAGCGAGCAACAGGGGGACTCACGCGCAGTAGGGGCAGGGCGACAGCAGGGCAGCGTCAGAGGAGGACCATGTGGCGGCTGGGGGGCGACCTACCTGAGGACAGGGTCAAAGGTCGCTCCCTTTACCACCGTGCGGGCTCCATATGAGGGGCTGTGGGAGGGAGGAGCAGCTGGGAGGCGGGAGTGGGGCGGCGAATGGGAACGGCGGGGAACAGGCACAGAGGGGACCGGGGAGAGCGGGGGGACAAGGGGGCACAGAAGGCAACAAGGCACAAGGCACAACAGGAGAGAATGCAAAATCACAGAATACAACAAAGTAAAAAGTACAGCAAGCAACAGGGGGACTCACGCGCAGCAGGGGCAAGGCGACAGCGGGGGGACAAGGGGGCACAGGTGGCAGCAAGGCACAGACACAACAGGAGAGAATTCAAAATCCCAGAATTCAACAAAGTAAAAAGCACAGCGAGCAACGGGGGGACCCACGCGCACCAGGGGCAGGGTGACAGCAGGGCAGCGTCAGAGGAGGACCGTGTGGTGGCTGGGGGGCAACCTACCTGAGGACAGGGTCAAAGGTCGCTCCCTTTACGGCCGCGCGGCCTCCATATGAGGGGCTGTGGGAGGGAGGAGCAGCTGGGAGGCGGGAGTGGGGCGGCAAATGGGAACGGCGGGGAGCAGGCACAGAGGGGACCGGGGAGAGCGGGGAACAGGACACGGGAGGCAATGCGGGGGGACAAGGGGGCACAAAAGGCAACAAGGCACAAGGCACAAGAGGAGAGAATGCAAAATCACAGAATACAACAAAGTAAAAAGTACAGCGAGCAACAGGGGGACTCACGCGCACCAGGGGCAAGGCGACAGCGGGGGGACAAGGGGGCACAGGTGGCAGCAAGGCACAAGACACAACAGGAGAGAATGCAAAATCACAGAATTCAACAAAGTAAAAAGTACAGCGAGCAACAGGGGGACTCAGTCACACAAGGGGCAGGGCGACAGGAGGGCAGCGTCACAGGAGGACCGTGTGGTGGCTGGGGGGCGACCTACCTGAGGACAGGGTCAACGGTCGCGGTAACAAAAAGATGTTAATATTTCACTCCTGTTCTGGGATTTTCGTGACAATAAAATACACTGAACATAATCTTCACAAAAGTTATTTAAAAACGTTTAAGCTATTGCCATTATAAATTACAATAACTTTTATTAAGTATTAATTATTTTAAAAAATGAAAAAGCCATTGTCATTTGTAATATCAATACATGTAAGTCACGTAAATACAACACATATTGCATTACAAATGCTATAGGTGTCACATTTGCGAAAGTTATAACTATTGACATTGTAAATGACAAAGCTATTAATTTCGCTATTTTCAAAAACAAAACATAAATAAAAAATGTGTCAGTTACAATACCAATAGCTCAAACTTTCCTAATGCGAGACCTATTGCATTGGAAATACTTGTTACCTTTCTGGCCAGTGAGCAGCCATCTTCGGGGCACATTAATGAGCTTGAGTACTTTAGCTAACACCATTACTAATGTAAATCTATCAGCTGTGTACTCTCTAAGTGCGAAGGGGAGAGGATACAACCTCAAATGTTAACTGGTCCAACAGTGCTTGTCTTTCGCGCAGTAGCTCTATCAATACTGTCCATTTTTAATAGGACACACGAGTGAACCTGGTCCTTGATCCAACATCGCACTGCGAAGGACCCTGCCAGCAACTCCAGGCAATTGATATGCAGAGTCTGTTCCTGTTGGTACCATGATCCTTCTGTGGAAAAATCTCAACACCTGGCGCCCCAACCTGACCTGCTGGCGTCTGACTCGATAACCAGGTCTGGGGTCGAGCCACAAATTGCTCGTCCATTCCACATTTCCATGTGAGAGAGCCACCAATAAATATTCTCTCGTGCCTCCTCGAACAGGGAAACTGGAAGGACATACAAATCCCCTTTTGCAAATATTTTGCTTTCAGACTATGCAAGGCTCGGTAGTGCAATGGCCTGGAAATATTGCCTGGATGGAGGCCGACAGAAGCCCCACTACGCGGGCGATTTGTCGAAGCGGGAGCCTCTCCTTGGTCAACGTTTGGCGCAGCCCGTAGCGGATCTCGGACATCTTCCGCGAAGTAAGGCTTAGAGTTGCCTTAATAGAATCTATCATGAAACCCAAGAAGGTGACCTTCTGAGCTGGGACCAACAGTGATTGTTTGGTACTAATCACAAAAATTTCCAGAATTTCCAAGAGATTGACTGCCTGTTGTAACTGATCCCGTAACACTTGTGGATCTTGTGCCAACAGAAGCATGGCGTCTAAGTACACAATGAAACGATTTACCCGCGCTCGGAGGTACTCCATGACTGGCCTCAGCACCTTTGTGAAGCACCAAGGTGCGTAGGAAAGCCTGAAAGGAAGAGTGGTGAATTGGTACACTCGTTGGAGCCAGTGAAACTGACGGAATTTCCTGTGTGGTGGAAAAATAGGCATTGCCAAATAGGCATCTTTTAAATCCAAACAAACCGTCCACTCCGCCAGGCGCAAAACATCCCTTAAGAGGTGAATTCCAGCCATCCGTTGATTTCACGCAGATTCAAGTTCAAGTTCAAGTTCGGGCATTTATATAGTGCACTGCTCACCCAGAGGGTCTCAAGGCGCTGGGGGAAGAGGTTCATTATTTGTCGAATAGCCAGGTTTTAAGTTCTTTTCTGAAGGAGATGTGGTTTTGAGTAAGGCGGAGGTGAGTGGGGAGTGAGTTCCAGGTCTTGGCAGCAAGGAAGGAGAAGGATCTGCCACCCATGGTGGATTTTCCGATGCGCGGGACTGCGGCGAGGGCTTGATTGGACGATCTTAGTTGGCGGGTGGGTTTGTAGAAGGACAGTCGGGTGTTGAGGCATTCGGGTCCTAGATTGTATAGGGCCTTGTGTGCGTGGGTGAGAAGGCGGGAAGTAATTCTTTTGTTGACGGGAAGCCAGTGTAGGTCTTTTAGGTGTCCGGTGATGTGATCTTGGCGAGGGATGTCTAATATGAGTCTCCCTGATGCGTTTTGGATGCGTTGGAGTTTATTCTGTAATTTTGCTGTGATTCCGGCGTATAGTGTGTTACCATAATCCAATCGACTCGTGACCAGCGCGTGGGTGACAGTCTTTCTTGTCTCAAGGGGGATCCAGCGGAATTTTTTTGGGAGAATGCGAAGTACGTTGAAGCAGGAGGATGAGACTGCGTTGACTTGTCTGGACATCGAGAGAGAGGAGTCTAGGATGAAGCCAAGGTTACGTGCATGGTCAGTGGGTGTGGGTGCTGTGCCCAGGGCGGAAGGCCACCAAGAGTCGTCCCAGGCGGAGGGGGAAGATCCTAGGATGAGCACTTCCATTTTGTCTGAGTTGAGTTTTAGGCGGCTATGTTTCATCCATTCGGCTACTTCTTTCATGCCTTCGTGAAGATTGGTTTTGGCGGTGTTGGGGTCTTTGGTGAGGGAAAGGATTAACTGGGTGTCGTCTGCGTAAGAGATGATGTTGAGGTTGTGTTGACGCGCGATTGAAGCGAGTGGACTCATGTAAACGTTGAAGAGGGTGGGGCTGAGTGAAGATCCTTGTGGTACACCACAGATGACTTCGGTGGCCTCTGATTTGAATGGGGGGAGGCGGACTCTCTGGGTTCTTCCGGCGAGGAACGAAATGATCCAGTCCAAGGCTTTACCTTTTATGCGGATGTTGCTGAGGCGTTGTATAAGGGTGCTGTGGCAGACTGTGTCGAAAGCGGCGGAGAGGTCGAGTAGAATGAGGGCCACTGTTTCTCCGTTGTCCAGTAGTGTTCGGATGTCGTCAGTCGCTGCAATGAGGGCGGTTTCGGTGCTGTGTTTTGCTCGAAATCCGGATTGAGATGGATCGAGGGAGTTGTTGGATTCAAGGAAGGCGGCGAGCTGGCTGTTGACGGCTTTCTCAATGGCTTTGGCCGGGAAAGGGAGGAGGGATATGGGTCGGTAGTTTTTGAGTTCAGAGGGGTCTGCTGTGGGTTTTTTCAGAAGTGTGCTGAGTTCGGCGTGTTTCCAGCTTTCTGGAAAGGTGGCAGAGTTGAACGAGCAGTTGATGACATCACGGAGATGGGGTGCGATGATGGAGTCAGCTTTGTTGAAGATGTGGTGGGGCAGGGGTCGGTTGGCGATCCAGAGTGGATTGAGTTCATTAGGCAGATGGTGTCTTCAGTGGTGATTGGGTTCCGGGCGCTAAGGTTGTTGGTTGGCGGAGTAGGATCTGAGGAGGGTGGGGAGGGTTGATCGCTGGGAGTATTCTCGAAGCTGTTGTGGATGTCGGCAATTTTGTTGTAGAAGAAGGAGGATAATGCATCGCAGAGGTCTTGGGAGGGAGTGATGTCGTTAGATGCTGCGGTAGGGTTGGTGAATTCTTTGACGATGTTGAAGAGTTCCTTGCTGTTGTGGGCGTTGTTGTCGAGACGATCTTTGGATGCTGATTTCTTGGCAGATCGAATCAGTTGGTGTTTGCGGGTGGCTGCCTTGAGGGTGGCCATGTTGTCGGTGGTTGGGTTTTTTCTCCATGTTTTCTCCAGGGTGCGGCATAGTTTTTTGGATTTTTTAAGGTCGAGCGTGTGTCCGGCTGCATGGGTCGGAGTGTCAACAAGTTGTTTGAGTCCGAAGTTGGCCAGGTTGTCTAGAAGGGTGGTGGTGTTGCTGTCGTGTTTGTTTTCAAGGTGGTAGTTGATGTCTCCCAAAAGAATGTAGTTCTCTGAGGCGAGGGCATGTGGGCTGATGAAATCTGTGATGTCATCGCTGAATTGAGTGCGGGTACCTGGGGGCCTGTAAATGAGGGTGCCTCTACGTGTGGTCCTAGGGTCGGTGTGGATCTGAAAGTGGAGATGTTCGGCGGTTGCAAGATTATCGTCGGAGCTGGTCGTGATTTTGATGGTGCTCCTGTGGATGATGGCGATGCCTCCTCCTGTTTGATTGGTGCGGTCTTTTCGGATAATCTTTGTAAGCTTCCGGTAAGAATATGGCGATGTCGGGTGCTGATGATGTGTTCATCCATGTTTCTGTAAGGAAGGCGATGTCCGGTGACGCAGTGTCGAGTAGGTCCCAGAGTTCCGTTGCGTGTCTGTGGACCGAGCGGGTGTTCAGCAGGATGCACTTCAGGCGGTTGGAGTCGGAGCTGTGTGTGGAGGAAATGGGTTTGGTGAGGGTCCTGAAGCAGTTGAACTTGCAGGAGAGGCAGGCGAATGGGCCGTGGGTACGTCCTGGGGTGGCTTCGCAGCATTGTGGTGTGCGTCCGGGGTTGAGGGCGAGGAGAGTTGCGGCATCATATGTGACTCTAGTGGGTTGGGAGCGGCGGGGACCAGGGGGACAGGCGCTGGGCGCGGTCCAGGCGCGGACGGGCGCAGACGGGCTTACCTTTGGCGCACCTTCGGCGCGACCGCTGCACGTGGACGTTGCGCGCATTTGCATCTGTCATATGTGGATAGTGGAAGGGGAGGGGCGAGGGAGGGTCAGCTGGGAAGGCGGGAGCGGGGTGGAGACTCGGGCAGGGCGACACAACAACAATAACAACAAAATGGCCGGCAGCGAGAAACAGGCCAAGCAGCAAGCAAGCAGCCAATGTAATGCAAAAAGGCAGTGGCCCTAATTAGCAGGCGAGGTGGTTCAGCGCTATATGGCAAATAAATACAGGCAATGCAGCACAAAATGCTTTAGCAGACAGGGTAGTCTAGCGATGATACAATGAAATACAAGGTGAGATTGCAGCAGTTAAAATCGGCAAAGTAGTCCTGCAATGTGGGTTAATTAATTAAAGCGATCTATCTAATCAGCGGAGGAGTGCAACGATACCAGGCCGAGGGGCGAGGCACGTCGGGTAGCAGCGTGGAGGAGCGACCGCGTCTGTGGTAAACCGGTTGTTGCCCTCTATCCAGCTTGTCCACTAAGAAAATGTTGCTTATAAAACCTTGTGGATGCAACAAGGTGCGAAGGGCAGCCCCTTTTTCGAAAAGGGCGGAAGGGCGGACACTTCTGCATCGATCAACTGCCCCTCGTGGCAGGAGAATTGGATAGGTCTGGGCTGAACTGCTTGACTAAGGTTGCCGCGAAAACTCTATTTGAATCCCTTGCACCGTTTGCAACAGCCAAGCATCGTTCGTGACTGTTTCCCACACACTCACAAATTTGGTCAGACGGCCGCCTACTGGCACCAGAGAAGCGGTAGAAACACTTACCGGTGTTAGAGATGTTGTCACCACCTCTGAAACCTCGGCCTCTGAATCTTCGTCCATGTGAGTGGTAGAAGTTATTTTAGCGGGCTTGGTTTTGATATTGCCCTTGCCTGAAACCTTGCCCCCTGGAGATCTGGGGGGTCTGAGCGGCCCCTGCCTCAACCGGCCCAGCGGAAAACCCAGGACGAGAGCACCTTCTTGATGGAGGACTGAGCCTTATCGAGTGAAGTGAACGTGTTCATGAATTTGCCGTGCTCCTTGATAAAAGGCTCTCCAAACAAACCTCCCTGGGCCACTGCCCCACCTCGGAGTCAGCCAGACCCCCAGATTGATGAGGAAAGATCTCCGCCGCTCCGTCGAGAGAGCGTAATTAGCGTTTCCCAGGAACACTACCACTCGTTGCGCCCACCCCGAAAGGGTCTCTAGGACATCAGGGCTCCTGAAACCTTGGCATCTTCGGCCAAATCTACGATCATGGTGAGCGGGCCGAGGGCATCCAGAAGCTTGTCCTGGCAAGCTCTCCAGGATCTGTCTATACCCTTCTTGGGGTCCTTGAAGAACTTGGCCAAAAAGGTAGCCATTCTAGGCTCTAATTCTGAGGTCTGCGCAACTTCCCATTGAGAGAGAGCCATGGGCACTCCGACCGGAGGTGGCTACAGGCTTCCTTTCCCATCGGAGTCCGAATATGACTAGCCACGTAGCCTGCCACCTTCATGGAGGGAGTCCATTCTGAGGACCGGGGGTGAATAATCAATTCGGGGTCCAACATATCTGAGTTACCCCCTGCCCATGAGACTCAGTAGGTCGAGGGGCCTTTGACGGACACCATGGTCTGGATGGCCCAGGCTCTTAATATGTGTCCCTTTGGGTATCATCCCCAATCCCGTGCGGCGGACTGATAGAGGGAGGCTGAAAGGGGGGAGGTGTCTGCGGGACCTGCCAAAGACTGGTTCTGCACCAGGAACGCTTCCCACAAGCGCTCAAAAGCATCATGGTCCACTCCGTCCACTTTGGGACGTTTGGCTAGGACTGGTTCCCCCTTTGTGCCCCCTGTGTGTTGCCAGGGGTGTTTGAAACAGGTGGAGCCCACCTAGCACACTCACACGCAATTTTCTGTGCTAAACGTTTTTCCATGGGCACCATGACCTCTTCCACCACCCTGTAAATCGACGCATCAACTGCGTCGTAAAAATCATCATCCTAAGGATGTTGGTTTAAGGGACCCTCGTCCCACTGCATGTCTGACTGTTCTGACATGCTTCAATAGAGTACTAAAATTAGACTCTGCCAACTGTACCTATCTACAGCTGTACCAGATGGCTACCTCCGCAGGCTTGATGACTGCCTTATAAATGCTGGGTACCAGCTGATATTGTGAAAGGGCTCAGCCCTAAATAACAACAAAGGAGTCCAGAACCCCCAGGACACAACCCTGCGTCAAAGAAATTGCCCCTTTCACAGGCCCTAGGATATCCTGGGAGCGCATCCCGCAGGCCAGCCTGTCACTAGTAGTGTCACTTGACAAACAATTACACCCAGCGGGCGTCAGCAAGCTCACAAACCTACCCAGAGTGTGAAAACTCTGAGCGTCAGGAAATATGCAGGTTTTCACCTGTACAGACCCACATACACAAGGTTGTAACTCTCCACGGGTGACGGAGGCTCAGGCAACGGCGGGCGGAATTGACTGACTGAAACTGACAGACAGGTATTTCAATTCCCCGCGCCGTTGCCAGCGAGATACACGCTCGACACAGTGCCACCTAGCGGCCGGAGGTTCAGACCGCACTCCGTCGCAGGGAAGACAAGGCAGACATTGCGTAGGGCCGACAAGCAGACCCGCAACTCCTCAAGGAAACAAGCATTGGCAACGCAAATCGGTCTCGCCTTTGGGACCATAGAAAGTGTTTAGCCAAAGCTATTGGCTAACGCATCTGCTCAGGTTGACCAGGCACTTCCGATGTTTACTTGAGTGAAGACTTCGAGAACGTGAGCAGGTGCAAGACTTTAAGGGCAGCAGCACGTTGGGAGGGAGGAAGGGGGGGGGACAAGCACACGACCACCATTTGTGTGTGTAAAAGGCCGCTTTATTTAAACAGGTGCACATCACACTTTATTAAACTGGCAATCGGCCTTACAAAACTAAAACCTCTCTCAACATCGAATTACCTGACCCCTTTACTTTTCCTCCCCCCACCCCTACGATCCCCACATGATAAAAATCTCCCACCCTGCAAGATACAATATTTAACTTCAACTACATTACATAATACAAAATTTTATCACATACATTATAACTCCAAGCCTCCCAAGACCTACAGTCCTATTTGCCTCTGTAACTAACTACCCTGTAATGTAACTTCCAAACTGCTTAACCTTTCCCCGCTCCTGTTCCCCAAATCCCCAAACTTAACAATAACCTACCAAACTCCAGCCAAACTTGGCCAACTTCAAAAACAACTCTGCCCGCACCTGTCCCAAGCGACAACTATACATAACATCCCCCTATGCACCTGTTCCAAGTAAAGCCCGCCTAACCAAAAATCTGCCAGCAGAAAACGCCTCCCCAAAAAACCCGAAGCCCAGGGAGGGTGGGCGGGGACCAAAAACACCTCACTAGCCCGCTCCCAGCCACCAGGTCACCAGTACCTAAAATGGTGGCTGGGAAACGCGGGCACCCCCAATAAACCCCTTGGGCTTGTAATAATGAAGTTGGGCTGCCTTTGGGCTACTCCCAGGCAGCCCAAAGCAGCAAAATGGCCGCTCTCACGCTCATCCCCCTTCCCCCTCCCAAATCTGCCCGGGGGGGGGGGGGGGGGGGGCAGACCTCACGGCTCGGCTGCTTCCCAAACCCCCCTTGGGAGGGAGGGAGGGGGGGACAAGCACGCCGACCACCATTTGTGTGTGTAAAAGGCCGCTTTATTGAAACAGGTGCACATCACACTTTATTAAACTGGCAATCTGCCTTACAAAACGAAAACCTCTCTCAACATCGAATTACCTGACCCCCGTTACTTTTCCTCCCCCCACCCCTTCGATCCCCACATGATAAAAATCCTGCTTCCGAAAAACCAGGACCGGAGGCACAAGGTTTTCTATCCTTGCCCCGCGCTTCTGGAACAATCTTCCATTCTCCATTAGGTCTATTCCTGATTATTTGGTATTCCGCAAGGCACTTAAAACCTACCTATTTGCCCAAGCGTTTTCCCCTCAATAATCTCCTGGCCCCTTATTGCTCTGCTTTTGCTTTCCTCCCCCAGCGCCAGGAAGCCGCTTGGTCACAGTGCGCTATATAAATTCTTTCAACTTTCAACCCTGCAAGATACAATATATAACTTCAACTACATTACATAATACACAATTTTATCACATACATTATAACTCCAAGCCTCCCAAGACCTACAGTCCTATTTACCTTCTTGCAACTGCAACTAACTACCCTATAATGTAACTTCCAAACTGCTTAACCTTTCCCCGCTCCCTTTCCCCAAGTCCCCAAACTTAACGATAACCTATCAAACTCCAGCCAAACTTGGCCAACTTCAAAAACAACTCCGCCACCCAGGAAAAGGTGGAAGGGTAGGTGATTACACCGCCTCCCCCTTTTCCTGTCCCCCACCCCTCAAAACAGACACTCCAAACCCGCACCGGTCCCTACCACCGGTGCACACCCAACAACCTGACCAAAACCTCCCTGCTCTCACAAGTCCCGGTCCATACCCCCGCGAGAAAGGTGGACCCCAACACCCCTGAATGACACTGACGCATTGAACTTGATATCCCGCTGCCAAAATGAGAGAAACACAAATGCCAACAGAACTGCACCATGTCCACATTAATCCTACGTCGCGCCCTGTCCACCGCCTGCTGCCTCCCCGCACCTCCCCAAAATCTCCATGGGACCAGCTCGGTCCAAACCACCGTACCCCTTGGCCACGTCCTCCGCTAGATCCCTTGTCAAGGCCCGCATTAAAACCCAACCTGTTTCTTGTCCCATATCGCTCTCCCCCAAGTGGAGAACTAACACATCTGGACACCACCCCCCTGTCACCAGGCCATTCCATGTACTTATCCGCTCCTTCCAGCGCATGGTACCTCGCCCTGACCGAACAACCCTAAACAAAGCAGGCTTAAACCCCAGATTTTCGCCGAACTAACTATGCTGCTCTTGCAGCTTGGCCCTCTACACAAAGGAGTGGCCCACACTCCATATCAACATGTCCCGCACAAGGGGACTCACCACAGGAACTGAAACGAGAAACAAGATTAAGTACATAGGCACAAAACCCACAGCGCTTCAAAGAGTCTCTGCTCTGCACACGTACCGCTGATAACAGATGGATGACCACCTTCCCAGCCGCATGATGTCCCCTTGTCCACATCCCCGCCTGTGCGCCTCCGACGCTGCTCCAATACGAAAAGAGTGTGTGCCATAACGTCCCCGTCATACCTCCAACGCGGCCAAAGCCTACCGCAACACGGCTAAAAGTTGTGAACCCGTCGCCCATTCCCATTCACATGTGAGAACACCTGTCCCTCTGCCATCTCACCCCCCGCCATCTCCGTCCCCATCTCACCGGGCACACGCCCCCTTCCACCACACTACCCAATGCCCACGCTCCGCTGGTCCATCTTAAACTTAAGCAACCAAAAACGCACCTCCTCCCGCCGCCACTGCACCTCCGACCATAGCAGCCCATGACCGTCTCTCGAACCCAGCAGCTCTGAAACCCGAAAAGCCATCGCAAATATCCCGGCCATCAAGGGAGCGAACAGGCAAGTTTCCGTTCCATCCCTACAAGTTAAAGGCAAAATTCTTAGTTGATTCCGCCAAGGGACCTAGAACCCGCTACAACCCTGTGTTGCCCACGCCCCACAACTCCGACGGCCTTGGCGTCGGGTCCCGATCCGCGTCCTTGGCTAACCCACGGAATCTCTCCCACTGCGAACAAGCCAGAGCATCCTCAATGTTCTCGTTAATCCCGGGAACATGCACAGCACGAAAAGCAATGTCGTAGTGCAAGCAGCCCCAACACAAACACTCACAGCAGCTTCAACACTTGCTCCTTCCCGGCAGACTAGCGATTCACCACTTGGACCTCTGCCTTGTTATCCACATTGAGAGTCACCCTCCTGTGGGCCACCTCCTCCACCCACCGCGAGACTGCCGCCACCAAAGGGGAGAGCTCCAAGAATGCTATGCTCCACCCACCCCCGCCCACTCTGGGGGTCCCTTATCTGCGCACCACTTCCCGTGCCCCAACCGACACCGCCTGCCGCGTCCGAAAAATTTGGACATCCCCTACCATGTCCTCTGCTCTCTGCATGGGGACCCCACAAAGTGCTGCAGAAAAATTGCCACATCTGCAAATCCTCGCGAATGCCCGCCCAACAAGCACACGTGGTGAATGTGGGGGCCTCTGTCCAGCCAAGGCCCTGCCCAACCCCCTACAGAAAAACTGCCCGACCCGCACCACTCTGCACCGCAAAAATTAAGGTGCCCCAACATCACCTGAAATTCTAACCCCGTCCCATTGTGCTGTGCCACCATCACCTCCAGCAGCCCCTGCATCTGCTGCTTCGGTCCACTGGTAGACGGGCCTCCATCGACCCCGAGTCCAGCTCAATACCCCAAAATTGACAGTGCCGTGCCTGGCCCCACACTCTGCACACAAAATTAAGATGCCCCAACAGCACCTGAATCTCCAACACTGTCATTTTGTGCCTTGCCACCATCACCTCAAGCAACCCCCACCATCTGCTGCTTCTTTCCCACTGGTAAACGGGCCTCCATCGACACCGAGTCCAGCTCAATACCCAAAATTGACAGCGCCGTGCCAGGCCCCACTGCCTTCACCATCACCTCCAGCAGCCCCAACCTCTGCTGCTTCCTCTCCACTGGCAAACGGGCTGCCATTGACCCGATTCCAGCTCAGTACCCAAAATTTACAGCGCCGTGCCTGGCCCCACTGTCTTCTCCGGTGCCAATGGCACTCCAAGGACCTCCATGATCTCCTGAGACCTGTCCAGGGCAACCTGGCAGTCCGTGGAGTCTGGGGCCCCGACAAAGAAAAAGTCATCCAAGTAGTGCGTAGCTCCTTGGTGACCCATCCGTTCCTTAAAACCCATTGCAGGAACGTACTAAACTTCAAAAATGCGCCCGACATCGCGCAGCCATCGGCAATGCCTTGTCCACATACCAGCGGCCATCAACTTGATCCCCAGTAGGCACCAGTCGTCTTGGTGGACCAGAGCAGCCGGAAAACCGACTTGATGTCGCACTTAGCCCTTGCTGCCTCTGCGCCTGCTGCCACCACCAAGGCCATGGCCGCATCAACCGAAGAGTAAGACACAGTGGCCTCTCGCTCATCAATACTGTTGTTAACCACCACCCTCCGGCCATGACAAATGTTGGATAAAGCAAAACTGCCCTGCCTACTTTCTGGGCACCACCCCAATGGGGGACACAATCAATTCCTGTAACGGCCAGTCCGCAAAACGGCCCCGCCACACGGCCCTCACCGACCTCTTGGCATTGCTCAGTGAACGTCCTCAGGATAGATAAATATGGATTATTGTAAGCCCCCGATCGATTCAGCGCCCAGCAATTCAGAGCACCAGCATTCCAGCAGCCTCAGCCTCCCAAATCGCTGGGAATACCGCTCACGCCACCACGCCCAGCCCCCAGTTGGGCCCTGTTGACCCCCGCGTCGCTGCCCCGGGGGCACCCAAACTCGAACCACGGGGTGGCCGTATTCACCGCAACCGGAACACTCATGCTTAAAGCGGCAAATGTTCACTGGCGCACGCCCCTTTATCCGAACTGGTTTTATGAATCCTGCCCCCACCCCTCCTCGGATGGGGCACCCCTGAAAGGACTGTTATATCCAAGGTAATCCACTGGCCATACATATGGTCGTGCCAGCCCCCGCCAGCCACAGCGTAGGCTGCCAGAGATCGCAATCCAACTCGCCCCATTTAGCCTCGTGGTCCCCCGCCATCCGTGCCCGAAACTCCTCATCGCACTGCGCCCAGGCATATCCCTCCAGAAATGATTTGCAATAAACGATCGCACAAATTTAAAATTGCCGCCACCCAGGCCCCTATCGTCAGAGGAACGTGTGACTAAAATAGCACCCCATAGATGGCAGGATCCGAACCTGCGCGGGGCGGCCCCAATGGATTTCTAGTTCGTCGCCTTAACGAACCGGCCAAGACTACTTCCTCTCTTCTGTAGCCCCTACTCTTCTTCCTCCAAACCCTCCACCGCCCGAACCTCCCGATACAGCGGCTTCAACAACTCCATATACTCCCTAAAAGCACTCATAGCCTCTACGAACTACCACTGTACCACTTGTTCCTGCCGTATCGTTTCTTAGTGGACAATATCATATGCGCACGGCGTCCGACCGCAGGAAGGTCCCCCACACCACCTTTCTTGGGATCATTGACCCAAAAAACTCCGTCCGGCAGCGCCGACTGCACCCTGCCCGAGGCCACCGCCCCGTCTTGCACCCCGCTTACCCACAAAACCATCCGTGCCGTTGCTCCACGTCCCTCGGTGCTTCCCCAAGCCGCTGCGGCCCTGTTAGGTAAAAGGGGTCGGCGATCCCGCTGCGGGCCTTCGTGTGCCGGCCGCGCCGTGATCCCTCGCTGACTCTGGGCATGCCGCGGGAGGCTCAGACCTCCCTTCTCCTTGGGGACGTGGGCCGTTCCTAGCCCTGCCAAGTCGGCAGCCCCTCGCCGGCTCTCTCCCTGCAAACGAAAAGGTAGGTCTGGTGTGCCGGGTCCCTCCAACTGAGTGTCTCCCTGCGACACCCCTCCCTCCCCCCACCCATCCCCCCGGTCCCCGCGCCCTCCTCATCCTCGCTCCAAAATAACCCCGACACCCCCTGCCCCCCGTTATCCCCCGAATCACCCCCCATCATCCAGTCCCGCCCCCAGCCTCACCACCCCTCCACGACAGGCTGCCACCTCCCCATCACGCTCCACCCCCGTAAGAAAACCGCACCTCCCGCCCCCCCCCAAGGCTCGAACATGTCCAGGCACTCCCCCTCCCTCCTACTCGCCCCTGACTCTAACAACACAGGGGGTACCCCCGCCTGATCTCGCTCCCCCCCCCTGTCTCTGGCCACCCTCCATCCTGATCTTGCTCCCCCCCCTGTTTCCAGCCGCCCCCCGGGCCCCCACCCCCTCGTCCGCCCCTTGTCGCCACCTGTGCTACCTCATGTATCCTGTTTGCTCACGTTTGTCACTTTTGCCGCATGCATGGTAACTTTTACTTTTTTAATTTGTTCACTGGTAACGTCCCCATGTATCAGGTCTGTTCCTATGGTGAAACGCTCTGACACTTTCGGGTAAAGTCTGCGCTATATAAAAACGCATTAATAAATAAAGAAAATCCCTGCTCAGAGCCCTGACTGCCACCCTTCATGCCAGCCCTCCTACTCACCCTCCTTTTTCGTGCTCCCTGCTCCTAGAATGTCTCCCCCACCTACCTCCTCCCACCCGTTCCCTCGTTCACCCTCACATGCGCCTCCTTCCCCACACGCTCGGCGCCCTTACCCGAGGTCCTGCTCCGCCTCGTGGCCTCATTGACAGCCCCAGAGAGGCCTGGGCGGTCTCATTCTCTTCACAGCTGCCGCGCCCTCCCTCTGTGCGTGCCTACCGCCCGCGGCCTCCTCCCGCCCGCTACCCCGCCCCCGGCCCTCCCTCCATTCAACACTTGGGCTGCGGTGAGGAGCCGATGGCAGCGCTCCTCACCCGCATCCCCGACCCCACATTCCCCAATGCATTTGCCCCTACCAGGGCCGTGCCCCTGGCATCTGCGCGGCCCAATGGACCCACCTGTAAGCTGGGGTGACTGCCACATCGGCGATCAGGCAAGCACCACCGCTGCCACCCCCGCCGGTTCGAGACTCGCCGAGGGCGCCACTAAAACAGGCGCCACCAAGAACTAATCCCCCCGCCTGACCAAAAACACCTCACTAGCCCGCTCCCAGCCACCAGGTCACCAGTACCTAAAATGGGGGCTGGGAAACGCGGGCACCCCCTATAAACCCCTTGGGCTTGTAATTATGAAGTTGGGCTGCCTTTGGGCTACTCCCAGGCAGCCCAAAGCAGCGAAATGGCCGCTCTCGCGCTCGCCTCTCTTTCCCCTTCCAAATCTGCCCGGGGGGGCAGACCTCGCGGCTTGGCTCCCACTTGCTGCAGGCGGAGTCACAGAAATTAAGGTGGGCCTGTCCACCTGACGTGGTTGTTGCGTCTGTCTAGTTCACAGTTTTTTCCTTCACATTGAAACAAGCATAGTTTCAAAAATGACAATTAATAATATTAGTGCTTATATTTTATTTACTAGAAAAGAGGTCACGTCTGTTCGGAGTCAAGGCAATCGCAGCTTCTACTCTCCCCTCCAGCATTCCTCTGGCCCACCCTCGTCCATTCCCTAGTGTTCTCTGTCTTGCAGGTGTTTACAGAAGAGGAACCCGGGATCCGACCAGTCCTGGGAAGGAGTTCACGTGTACCCATCCTCCTTGCCCATTTTCCTGGTGTGTACCAGCAAATACATTTTATAGGGAAGGAATCTAGAGCCCGACTCCCTGGAAGGTTTGTGTTTAGCCTTTTATCCCTGTGTGTATTCCCACATAGGATGAAGCAGAATCTCAACATCTGCCCCGAGGGGCTGAGCGAGTGTAGCTCTTGCTTGCCTCTCTTATGGAGAGTGCTCCCCTCAGAGTGTCTGTGGGGAGCAATCTGTGGTAGTACTCCACGGGGCAATGCCCCAGCAGGAGCTGTGTGAAGCTCATCTCACCCTCACTCACACCCCCCACCACAGGGAAGATGTTATATGTTTAATGTTTAAATGTTTTGCCTTTTGCATATCTATTCTGTACGCATAGTATTCGGACTCATCTTTTTGACGAGCATGTATTGCAAAAAAAAGCATACTATGCATCACATGGCAGATCGAAAAGAGAATGCCTTTGATACCTGCTATTGAGACAGCTCTCGGACTCTGACAGGATGCACATATGTATTTTATTAATGAAGTTTCTAGTATTGATCACATGACTAAATTCTCTCTCAGATACAAACAGGCGAAAATGGTCATGAGCGAAAACTCAATACTTTCGATAGTAAGGACATTGTACCGAGTTCTGGCTGGGCAACCTGACCTTAACGTCCTGCTCCCAGGAGAAGCGGTCGCTCCACAAGCTGCTCCACGCCCTCACTAGCCCTGGTACAGTAGCTGAGCCTGCAGAACTTATTGAATAGAATACGATTGCCTGCATAATTATCGGAACCTACTTGATAGCCTGCATAATGTATCTGCTTCCCGCTAAGATTTATATGATAGCAGCGCTTTTTGCCAGGGTGCGCTAGTCCAGCTGCCTGCTGCTTTTAAATTGCTGCCTGCTGCTTTAAATTGTCTAAGCCACCACCATCAGCCTCGTGCACTCGCCTATCGTGCCCCAGCCCGAATTGATTATTGGCTTGCAGCCATTTTGTTTGGTTTGTTGTTGTCTGAGCCTCCCTGCCCTGATCTCCACCCCGCCCCCCGCCTCCCAGCTGACCCTCCCTCCCACAGATAGTGACCACTACGCTCCGCCGTAGTTCGCGCTGTGACCGTCCTGCTCCCAGGAGAAGCGGTCGCTCCACAAGCTGCTCCACGCCCTCACTAGCCCTGGTACAGTAGCTGAGCCTGCAGAACTTATTGAATAGAATACGATTGCCTGCATAATTATCGGAACCTACTTGATAGCCTGCATAATGTATCTGCTTCCCGCTAAGATTTATATGATAGCAGCGCTTTTTGCCAGGGTGCGCTAGTCCAGCTGCCTGCTGCTTTTAAATTGCTGCCTGCTGCTTTAAATTGTCTAAGCCACCACCATCAGCCTCGTGCACTCGCCTATCGTGCCCCAGCCCGAATTGATTATTGGCTTGCAGCCATTTTGTTTGGTTTGTTGTTGTCTGAGCCTCCCTGCCCTGATCTCCACCCCGCCCCCCGCCTCCCAGCTGACCCTCCCTCCCACAGATAGTGACCACTACGCTCCGCCGTAGTTCGCGCTGTGACCGTCCTGCTCCCAGGAGAAGCGGTCGCTCCACAAGCTGCTCCACGCCCTCACTAGCCCTGGTACAGTAGCTGAGCCTGCAGAACTTATTGAATAGAATACGATTGCCTGCATAATTATCGGAACCTACTTGATAGCCTGCATAATGTATCTGCTTCCCGCTAAGATTTATATGATAGCAGCGCTTTTTGCCAGGGTGCGCTAGTCCAGCTCCCTGCTGCTTTTAAATTGCTGCCTGCTGCTTTAAATTGCCGAAGCCACCACCATCAGCCTCGTGCACTCGCCTATTGTGCCCCAGCCCGAATTGATTATTGGCTTGCAGCCATTTTGTTTGGTTTGTTGTTGTCTGAGCCTCCCTGCCCTGATCTCCACCCCGCCCCCCTGCCTCCCAGCTGACCCTCCCTCCCACAGATAGTGACCACTACGCTCCGCCGTAGTTCGCGCTGTGACCGTCCTGCTCCCAGGAGAAGCGGTCGCTCCACAAGCTGCTTCACGCCCTCACCTGCCCGGGTACAGTAGCTGAGCCTGCAGAACTTATTGAATAGAATGTGATTGCCTGCATAATTATCGGAACCTACTTGATAGCCTGCATAATTTATCTGCTTCCCGCGAAGATTTATATGATAGCAGCGCTTTTTGCCAGGGTGCGCTAGTCCAGCTGCCTGCTGCTTTTAAATTGCTGCCTGCTGCTTTAAATTGCCGAAGCCACCACCATCAGCCTCGTGCACTCCCCTATCGTGCCCCAGCCCGAATTGATTATTGGCTTGCAGCCATTTTGTTTGGTTTGTTGTTGTCTGAGCCTCCCTGCCCTGATCTCCACCCCGCCCCCCGCCTCCCAGCTGACCCTCCCTCGCCCCTCGCCCTCCACCATCCGCATATGTCAGATGCATTTTTGTGCAGCGTTTACGCGCAGCGGTCGCGCCCTATGCGCGCCGAAGGTGCGCCAAAGGTAAGCCCGTCTACGCCCGTCGGCGCCTGGACCGCGCCCAGCGCCAGACCCCCTGGCCTCCGCATACCGCACTCATCCCGCATATCGTACGACACCGCCACCCTCCTAGCCCTTAACCCCGGACGCACTTCACAATGCTACGAGGCTGCCCCAGGACGCACCCACGGCCTTTTCGCCTGCCACTCCCGCAAGTTCGCCTGCATCAAAACCCCCACCAATTCCACTAACTCCAAACACAGCTCCGACCCTAACCACCTGAAGTGCACCCTGCTGAACACCCGCTCGATCCACAGACACGCCACAGAACTCTGGGACCTACTCTTACAAAGACACAATGTTGACCTTGCGCTACTCCAGGAGACGCACCTCCCTCTATCCAGCCCTATGCTGTTGGCCAGAGGACTCGGAGGCAATTGCATTGCAGCGGGGTTCACCTCACATGCACAGGGGGTGCTTATATGGGCTAATCCCAAGGCGCAACTGAAGTTACTGCAGTTGGTTGTGGACCCGGAGGGTCGGTATGCAATGTAAATTGTAAATTGTTGTGTCTTGTAAAGCGCACTGCTACCCGGAGGCCTCGTAGCGCTATAGACCGCTGGGGAACCCGTCCTGGCTTTCCCTGTGAGATAGTCCCTCCTGGGGGTCTCCAAGGTGAAACCAGGCATCCCCGGCGTTTGTGTGGGGCCGTTGTGGAGATGAGGCAAGCTAATGCCCAGAGTTGCCGAGTGAGCTCCCTGGTCGGAGTAGGCACCGATGCGAGAATTATCAGTCCGCTGATCCTGGTCCAAGACCCTGCCGCGTCGGGAATCGAACCCTGGTCCCGGGCCGTTCTCTGCACTCGGGTCTGCCGCCTCTAACCAGTGAGCCACACCTCTCCACTGGCACGCTGTACTGGGAAAGGTCAGGATCTGGTGGTTGTGAATGTCTATGGCCCCAATTATGATACTCCTGCCTTCTACTCCTCTCTAGAGGCTCTGTGTAGACAGTATGGGGGTTCCAGGCTGCTGTGGGGGGGGGGCGATTTTAATTTTGTGTTCACCCCGGAGCTAGATAGGTCGGCTGGCGCTGCCCGTTGCCCGGCGGCCTCGGCGCTGCTTATGCAGACGGAAATGGTAAAGCTTGATCTGGTGGATGTGTGGCGCCATAGACACCCAGGGAAGGGAGGTTACACTCATTACTCAGCCTATCATAACATACACACGAGAATTGATTATTGGTTTGCATCCCACTCCCTGCTTAATTCAGTGAAGGGATGTGTAATATTGCCCCGCACGTTGTCGGACCATTCACCACTGCTGCTACTGCTGGAAGCTCCGGCTAGGAGAATTCCCCCGTTTACCTGGAGGTTCCCCCCGTACTCACTTATGGATGAGGTTTTCAGAGGGGAGTTGGCTGAAGACATTGACACTTTCTTTGCGACCAATGTGGGATCAGTTGATAGTGTGCAGACTCTCTGGGATGCGTTCAAGGTGTACATTCGGGGTATGACGATGGCCAAACACTCTGGGGTGCTCAAAGCTATCTGGCAGCGATTGAAGTACTTAGAAACGCAGTTGTCTGATCTGGAACGTCACTCAGGGCTTGCAGGAAACACTGACACAGATGAGAGAATCAAATCCTTAATAATAGACTTTAATGAGGAAGCGAATAGAGAAATACAGCACATGGGGAAATATGCCACGGCACGCACCTATGGGGAGAGAGACCGCCCTGGTTCCCTACTGGCTAAACTTATGCGTAATGGTAGGCCGCCATTGGTGATTGAGGAGTTACTTACATCTAGTGGTGGGGTGGTCACGGGGGAAGATGATATACTGGCAGAATTCCATGCTTACTATACTGAACTGTACAGATCACGGTCAGGTCAGCTAGAGGAGGAAATAGATGGCTACCTGAGCTATATCAATATGCCCTTCCTCGCTAATTGGCAGAGGGAATTTCTTATGCTGCCGATTCAGAAAGATGAGATCTTGGAGGCTCTCGAGGGAATGAGATCAGGCAGTGCTCCGGGGGCTGATGGGCTCACGGTGGCCTTCTATAAGGCTTTCCAAGATAAACTTGTACCACACTTGATGTTACTTTTGGATGATATTTGCCAACAGGGCAGTATGCCGAAATCTATGAGGAAAGCGCTCCTCATCACGATCCCGAAGCCGGGGAAACCCCCCAATGAATGTGGTTCGTATAGACTGCTCTCCCTGATTAATGTGGACGCCAAACTATACGCGAAAGTGCTGGCTGCGCGTCTGGCTCTGCTGGTCCCGGAATTGGTTGCCCCGGAACAGGCTGGGTTTGTCCCCGCTAGGAATCTGACGTATAATATCCGTACGGTGTTAGGCACTATTCAGCATGTCCGACAAGACAATAAGGCTGTTGCTATTTTCTTGGACATGGAAAAAGCATTTGATTCGGTGGAGTGGCCATTCATGCTCAGGGTCCTGCGTAAATACGGGCTGGGTGAGCCTTTCTTACAGATGCTAGGGGCCCTGTACTACAAGCCGACGGCCCGGTTGAAAATAGGGAACTTGGTCACTACCCCGATTGAGATTAGCAGAGGCACCAGACAGGGCTGCCCCCTCTCCCCTCTTCTATATGCCTTGGTGGCGGAACCACTGGCCTGCGCTATCAGGGAATATCATGGGTTTGAAGGTATTAATTTTCCTACTTATCAGATTGGCATATCTACGTACGCCGACGATACCCTGCTGTATGTTCGGGAACCGGAGGAGAACTTGGCGTCTGTATTGCGGGAAGTGGTGAGGTTTGGCGCTTTCTCTGGCTTACGAGTCAACTGGGACAAGTCTGTAGCGCTCCCTTTGACCCCGGTTACCCACCCGTTTGACTCGGAGTATCCGCTTCAGTGGACCACGGACTCCATTCGCTATCTGGGGATACGTTTGCACACTGACCCCGAGATCCTGGTGCGCGAGAATTATGGGGTGGCGTACTCTAAACTTGTAGATGACGTAGAGGTGTGGTGTAGGCTTCCGTTGTCCTTGATGGGAAGGATAGCGATTATGAAGATGGTGGTCCTCCCCAGGTTTCTTTTCCTCTTTGCTAATATCTCCGTGGTGCTTTCTAGGGCATTTTTTCGGCAGCTCACGCAGACACTTATTAGGCTTGCGTGGGGGGGCAAACAATCTAGGGTCCAATGGCAGACATTAATGCTCCCTTATGAACAAGGGGGACTGGGGGCCCCTGATCTGGAGCGTTACTACAGGATAGCGCAGGAGGCTCTTCTACACACTTGGGACCATGGGAACCCCGATATTCCGCACATGAAGCTAGAATGCCTATACGCGGACCCCACCCCGCTCCCGGCTACAATATGCCGCCCAGCTGACCGCAGGGTTGGGAACTTAGACTCCATAGCGGCTACGAACCACGCCTTGCATGAACTAGTCCGCTCGCGGGACAGCGAGCTGCTGTACTCACCCCTCATGCGAGTGGAATGGGCGGTGTGGTTAGCCCCATTGTCGGAGAAGGGGGTCCTTAAGGCATTACGGGAGTTGGGCATAGAAAAGATGGAGGATCTTTTCTTGAATGGCACTGTAAAGACGCTGCAGCAGGTCCTTCAATCCCAGCCTGGGACGACGCTATTGCACAGTTTTCAGTATCATAGGGTCCGTGGCGCGCTACAGGTGTTACTGGGCCCGGAAATGGCGGAACCCCCGGAGGTACCGGAGCTCACCTACGTTTTCAAAACCCCGTCGTCCAGTAAGTTGGCCACGAATCTCAAGAAACTGGGGGACCGACACAAGCAGTACCCGCTCTCCAAGGCCAGGTTGGCTTGGCAGGACGATCTGCAGCTGACGGTCACAGATGAGATGTGGCAATACTGCTGCACAAATACCAGAAAGATATCGCTCAATAGCAGGCATAGATTGATACATTTTAAGTATTTACAGCGTGTCTATTACACCCCAGAAAGATTGCACAGATATGGATTGAGGGATTCGGCGGAGTGCGAGCGGTGCCACCTCCCTTCGGCAGATTTTCTACACATGGCTTGGTCCTGCCCTAACATTTATAAATTCTGGCAAGGGGTATTCTCTGACCTTAGTGTGATGTTGGGGGTGGATATCCTGCCGTGCCCGGCACTGGCGCTGCTGGGCTACTCCAAGTCACTGCCGGTGGCGGTGGCGGTGCGGCGCTTGGCGGATATTGCGCTGTTGACTGCCAAACGCCTGGTTGCAATATGCTGGATGAGGGGGCCGATACCGACTAAGAAGAGGTGGGAGGCGGACTTACTGTACTGCTGCACGCAGTCGGAGGTCTATAACGAACTGCTGCCCCCGAAGAGTCGACCCAAGAATTTCTGGGGGTTGTATAGGGCCTATCTGTGTGCCAAGGATAGCGAGGAGTCGGAACCGGGCCCGGAGAGGGAGGAGCTGGATGAGATACTGGAGGAAGGGGTGGAGGCGTCGGAGAGAGACACACTACACGCTTGACTTTGGTTTTTTGAGAGGTGATTACCTGGTCCCTTGGGGCTGTTGGCCGCGTTGTGTGGGGTGGTAATGTCGGGGGGGTTACACAGGGGGGCTGGTACTCGGTGGTCATTACAGTGGAGATACTCTCACACATGGGGGTCTATGGGGTCTCTGGCTGTGGGAACGGTGTTCGCAATCAGACTGTTACAGATAATGCGGGTGGGTAGGTAGACACATTTTCGTGTAGGCTGGTTATTGGGGGTTGGGGGTCTTGTTTAGATGTAGGTTTCATTGTACTGTTAACTGGTAAATACTGATAATTGACTTCAGGATTTGTTCTGCACAGTCACTCTGGCTGAACTGCAACTGCACGATACTCCACGGCTCTGGGTTACATAATGAGGATTGTCCATTCCATTCTTGCTACATGGCAGTGCCATCCATGCGTGATAATCTCTTTGTATGCGCCGCCAGGCCTCCGGGATGCTGGCACTAAGGCTGTGTATGATGCTATGGAACACTGATCCGGATGCTATTTACTGTTGCCGCCGGCCTCCGGGTTGTGGGCAGAGAGTGCTGTGTGCTTCTTGGAAACGCAATAAAGTACAAATTAAAAAAAAAAAACTCTGGGACCTACTCGACTCTGCTTCACCGGACATCGCCTTCCTTACAAAAACCTGGATGAACGCCTCTTCAGCGCCCGACATCGCCATAGCCATCCCGGACGCTTTCAAGATCATCCGAAAAGACCGCACCAACCAAACAGGAGGAGGCATCGCCATCGTCCATAAAAACACCATCAGAATCACAACCAGCTTCGACAATAACCTTACAACCGCCGAACACCTCCACTTTCAGATCCACACCGACCCCAGGACCACACTTAGAGGCCCCCTCCTCTACAGACCACCAGGAACCCGTAAACAATTCAGCGAAGACATCACTGACTTCATCAGCCCACATGCCCTCGTGTCCGAGAACTACATGCTACTGGGAGACCTCAACTTCCACCTGGAGAAGAACAACGACAGCAACACCACCACCCTTCTGGAAAAACTGGCCAATCTGGGCCTCAAACAACTTGTTGACACCCCCACCCATATAGCCGGACATACGCTCGACCCTATCTTCACCTCCAGTAAGCACATCTCCTTCGATCACACCACAGCTCTCTACTGGACAGACCACAGCTGTGTTCACTTCAACTACAAAACCACCTCGACCCACAACCCCCCACAACCTATTCCACGAAGAAACTGGAACAAAATCACCACCGACCAACTCCTCACATCGCTCAATCAAAACCCTCCCGCCCGCTCATCGGACCCAAACCAAGCGGCCACCAAATTCAAACAATGGATCACTCTCAGCGCTAACGAACTAGCACCCCTGAAAAACCACCAAACCAAACAGGGCAGCAAAAAAGCCCCCTGGTTCAACGAGGACCTCAAGAAATCCAAGAAACTATGCCGTTCTCTCGAGAAAACCTGGAGAAAAAACCCAACCGCTGAGAACTTCACCACCTTCAAGACAGCCACCCGCAAACACCACCAACTGATCCGATCCACCAAGAAGTCAGCATTCAAGGATCGACTCGACAACAACGTTAAAACAGCAAGGAAATATTCAACATCGTCAAAGAATTTACAAACCCCACCACAGCCTCAAACGACATTACTCCCTCCCAAGAACTCTGCGACTCCTTATCCTCTTTCTTCTATAACAAAATAGCCGACATACATAACAGCTTTGAGAACATTTCCAAAGAACAGTCCACTCCACCCACCTCCGAACCTAAACCGCCCTCTAACATCCTTAACGCCAGGAACCCGATCACCACTGAAGACACCACCCACCTAATGAACTCCATCCACTCAGGCTCGCCAACAGACCCCTGTCCCCACCACATCTTCAACAAAGCAGATTCCATCATCGCACCCCATCTCCGTGATGTCATCAACTGCTCCTTCAACTCCGCTACCTTCCCAGAAAGCTGGAAACACGCCGAACTCAACACCCTCTTGAAGAAACCCACAGCGGACCCCTCTGAACTTAAGAACTACCGCCCCATCCCCTCCTCCCATTCCCTGCCAAAGTCATTGAGAAAGCCGTCAATAGACAGCTCCAACAACTCCCTCGACCCCTCACAGTCCGGCTTTCGAGCCAAACACAGTGCCGAAACCGCCCTTATTGCAGCGACAGACGACATCCGAACACTACTGGACAACGGAGAAACAGTTGCCCTCATCCTACTCGACCTCTCCGCCGCCTTCGACACGGTCTGTCATAGCACCCTCATACAACGCCTCAGTAACATCGGAATACAAGGAAAAGCCTTAGACTGGATCATCTCGTTCCTCGCCGGGAGAACCCAGAGGGTCCGACTCCCCCCATTCAAATCTGAGGCCACAAAAGTCATCTGCGGAGTACCACAAAGATCATCACTCAGTCCCACCCTCTTCAACGGGTACATGAGCCCCTCGCATCCATCGCGCGACAACACAACCTCAACATCATCTCTTATGCTGAGGACACCCAGCTGATCCTCTCCCTTACCAAAGACCCTAACACCGCCAAAACCAATCTTCACGAAGGCATGAAAGAAGTAGCCGAATGGATGAAAAACAGCTTCCTAAAACTCAACTCAGACAAAACGGAAGTCCTCATCCTAGGATCATCCCCCTCTGCCTGGGACGACTCATGGTGGCCATCGGCCCTGGGCACGGCACCCATACTCACAGACCACGCACGTAACCTAGGCTTCATCTTAGACTCCTCCCTCTCGATGACCAGACAAGTCAACGCCGTCTCATCCTCTTGCTTTAACGTACTTCGTATGCTGAAAGAAATCTTTCGTTGGATCCCCACTGAAACAAGAAAAACTGTCACCCACGCTCTGGTCACTAGCCGACTGGACTATGGAAACACCCTCTACGCCGGAACCACTTCCAAACTACAGAAAAAACTCCAACGCATCCAAAACGCATCAGCCAGACTCATATTAGACATCCCGCGTCAAGCTCACATTACCGGTCATCTGAAAGACCTCCACTGGCTTCCTGTCAACAAGAGAATAACGTTCCGTCTCCTCACTCACGCACACAAGGCCCTCTACAAACTAGGACCCGAATGCCTCAACTCACGACTGTCCTTCTACACACCGACCCGCCAACTAAGATCCTCCAATCAAGCCCTCGCTGCAGTTCCACGCATCCAAAGATCCACCATGGGAGGAAGATCCTTCTCCTACTTGGCTGCCAAGACCTGGAATTCTCTCCCCACTCAACTCCGCATTACCCAGAACCACATTACCTTTAGGAAGGAGCTTAAAACCTGGCTATTCGATAAATAATGCACCCCCTTCCCCCAAGCGCCTTGAGACCCTCTGGGTGAGTAGCGCGCTATACAAATTCATGAACTTGAACTATTTTTAAAAAATACTCCCCTCCAATGCCAATGCACTTCATTCATGTCTTACTTCGGAAACTGATACGTGTGGTGTGGTGAGCAGAGTTAGCATGAGCAGAAAAGCTTGGCCGTTATTGGTAGCTATATGCAAGCATTTTACAAAATAAGTTCCTTATTCAATTCCAGCACATGCGCAAGCCTTGGTTTGCATGGGGGTCAGACTTGCATGGGTAAAATCCAACAATCCGATTTTTTCTCCAAATAAATTTCAGCAGGTCAAACCTGTCAGCGCTGAAGGGGGGAATGTAAATTCTGGGACATGCAGATTTGATGCAATCAGCACTAAATTCCATGCTATGCCCCATTTTCACTGTACAGCTTGTAATTGATGATATTTATTGCCTCCGAAAAATACCAGTCCTCAAGGTGCCATATGTATCAGGTGTGATCAATCGCGCAGCAATAATGAAGGATTGATAATCGAGGTCCTTCTGTATTCTCTGTGGTGTTTCCTATTTAGAGCCATTTCACTAGTATTAAAGTGGATATATAAAACATACATGCGCTCCCCTATCATGTAACACATTTATTCCCTATGAACTTCTATCATTGTATTTTAATTTTTGGTCGAAATATTCTCTTGCTTTGCCAGAAACTCAACAATCTCTGCAAAGTAAAAAAAATTCCAAAACGTTTTGCAGAGGTTGCAAAAACAAATCACAACCCAAAAAAGCGAACGAGTCTCCCGTTAGGGCAAGAGTGGCAGGCTGCTGGCACGCTCAGGGTAGGATCTCACAGTGGGTCAGTGGTTAACTCAGGCTTAGCCCAGTACATTTTTATTTGTGTAACATAGCGAGCCCAGACAAATCCTAGACCCTGCCCCATCTCCTTTGTAGTGCAGAAAATGTTAGAGGCTCCCACTGCAACACGTCAGAACTCCTCTTTCCAAAGCCCCCATTTGACTAGCTTTGGAAATAGGTAAAACCCACCTACACCCCAACACCGGCCTCATGCACAGTGCGGCTGGGCCTACCCCCCATTGGATACCTAGGTACTCCTTTCACATCTTCCTGGTGGAAACTGCACCTTCTCAGACAACCCACAATGACTGGTGGCTCAACTGAAGTCTACCCTTCGCCAATGACACATGTCGCTTCACTGCTGTGTGTTCAGAGCATTCACCATTATCTCCACTTACGTCATCTGGTGGCCCATGCCTGGCCTCCAACATCCAAACATTGGTACAAAGGGAGCATCCTTGATCCCCCTGACACCACAACTTCTCAGATTTCAAAATAATAACTCCACTGACGCCGTCTCCCACCGCCAGGCTCCTGCCTCCACCTATTGCACCTCACATGCTCATGCTGTCCCTGCCAGTACCCACAGTTGCAGTGTAGTAGGTAGGTTCATTTCATCTACATAAGAGTTCAAACCAGTGTCTGTACACTATACACTTCACACTACTTCATCAGGACAACATGGGCCTATACATTACTGTCAGTGACTAACACACTGTGCAGTAAGGGCTCAGTCAGTACAGCGCTCGCCGCCTGATTCTGGTCTGTGCTTTGCATCTGGAGGTGAGACATATGAGGCCAGGGGCTAATTCCTCTATTAAATATCTGCGTGCCCCTTCCCAACTCTCATTGTGGAAATGATGGTGTACCCGCTTTTGACAGGAGCAGGTTTGTGGGTGTAAATCAGGCTGCCACACTGTGAAAATGAACTTTTCCCTGCCTATGACAGGAGTAAGTTTGTGGGTGTAAAATACCTTTTCAGGCTGCCACATAGAATAACACCTAGAACCCCAACCTTGACCCTGAATGGGTGAATGCTGCCGTTCTGCCTTGGAGGCAGGGTTTCTGGGTGTGTAAGTGCACTTTACAACCATAACATTCTACCAGTTCTGATTCTGTAACCAGGATTAGAAGCCGGCGTTCGTAATGTGCTTCATTTGCTTCTGTTATACAATCTCCTGGTTCCCATCGGTATTTACAGCTCAGGTCTTCAATTTACCATGGGTGGCCCTGACACATTCACACCTGGGGTGCATTAGAGAAGTTTTGTTTCCGTTTCTCTTCATTCTCAGTTTAGGGTGTCTGACTACCTCACCGCAAGACCATGGGCCGCTTCTGACTTATTCGAATCAATTCACGGAAAGTAACTTTTTGTAATCATGATAGAGCAAATGGAGGACATGTAAATTCAAAATCTGTTACTTCGGAAGTAGTGTGTGCGCTTATTTGAATGAAGCACTACTGCCTACAGATGTCTGCCTAGTTACCTTTTCTTAAAGTTACATTTTTAAATAAATGTAGCTCTACGTTCAAGATCGAATCAACAGACGAGTAATAATGTTGTTCGCCCTAAATTGGCAGGGTATGCTCAGACGTGAGTCCCTTGCTCACTTGGACACTGGATTCAAGATAGCCTGGCTGTTGAAAATTATGAATCCGAAACCGGTCCCAGGATGCTTGTTTCCGGTCCAGGCAAGACATGGCTTGGCAGTTAGGGCTGGACTGTTCCCATGAGGCACAGGGACAGACTGATTTGCATATGGCCATGTCTGAACTGGGGTGGCTGAGTGAGCTAAAGAATGGTGATGGATTAAACCCAGATCAGTTGACTGGGGGTGAGTGTTTGATTTGCTCAAACGCTCCGTCCATCATCCCCTTTTGTATCGCTCTGTTTGCCCTAAGTTGGCAGGGTATGCCCAGACGTGAGTCCCTTGCTCACTTGGCCACTGGATTCAAGATAGCCTGGCTGATGAGGAATATGAATCCGAAACCGATCCCAGGATGCTTGTTTCCGGTCCAGGGAAGACATGGCTTTGGCTGTTCGGGCTGGACTGTTCCCATGAGGCACAGGATCAGACTGATTTGCATATGGCCATGTCTGAACTGGGATGGCTGAGTGAGCTAAAGAATGGTGATGGATTAAACCCAGATCAGTTGACTGGGGGTGAGTGTTTGATTTGCTCAAACTCTCCGTCCATCATCCCCTTTTGTATCATAATGTTAATTCCCCAGCCCTGCAAATGTTTAATTTTTCCCAACTTTGTTAACAATGCAAGGCAAAGTCCGTACAAAGACATTAACCACTAAAGAAATGCACATCCAGTTAAAAAAAAATCTAGTCCATCCGACTTCCCATCCTAAAAGTGAATTAAATCACTGCTTTTGTTGCAGTGTGAGAACAAGCAATTGGTGCTTTGCATCATTTTAATTTTTGCAGTGTGCGCTTTGCAGTTTTTTCTTTATGGGTGTATATTCTGAGATGCAGCTTTTAATGAGCCCACACCCCGCCTTTCTCTCACCCCATTGCTGTCGCCAGCAACACCACAGTAGCCCACCTTTGAAAAGATCCGGCCCCTTGAAGTCAAGGGTTAGCTGAAATCCGTAGCACCAGCGCTTGAGTGGGGGCAATGAACATGCCAGCGCTACAGTAGGTTAAAAGCAGCAATGCATTCTGCCTGATCACAAAGACACCAAACATCACATGTGCCCCACATCAGATACTTATCCGTGACACTGATTCCAGAATCACGGTAGAAGCTGCGTTTATGTATCAGATTCACAAGCCTCGGTGATTCCACAAAAACGAACACTGGAGATCATTTAAAGTCATCGACACTCCAAACATCATTTTCTAGAACAGAGGATTTTTCTTTCAATTTTGTTATTTTTCTCCTTGCCAAATAATTAGGGTATCTGCAATACTTACAGTGTAAATGCCTTGCACAACAAAGGAAGATACCAGCTCTTTAAGTGGCCCGGGTCACCGGCAGTTGTAAACGAGCAGCACAATCTGAAAGCACATAAAATGAAACATAAAATACCTTTACCCCAATGCGCCAGTGATGTCAGCAGGCGGCCTCAAGGACTCAGCACGCACCATCCGTGCAGTGCGAGTCCTAAATTGGGAAACACTCCGGTCTCTGGGAAACCCCTCGGCACACGGGTTTCCCAGCAAGAAAGGCACGCCGAAGTGGATGCCTGCTTGTGCCCTGGGAGGAACCGCAGAGTGCGTTCTGATAGAGAAGCACACTATATCCCTGCTTGTGCCACAGGGGCACTGTAATCAATCAATCAATCAATCATGGCATTTGTAAAGCGCATTACATACCAGTGAGGGTCTCAAGGCGCTGCGGGGGGGGGGCGCGGGGGGGATTCTGCTAGTGATCAAAGAGCCAGGTCTTGAGGCGTCTTCTAAAGCCCAGTAGGTCTTGGGTATGCCGTAGGTTGGTGCGGAGGGAGTTCCAGGTCTTGGCGGCGAGGTGGGAGAAGGATATGCTGCAGGCGGTCGTTCTGCAGATGCGGAGGACAGTGGCGAGGCTGGCGGAGCGGAGCTGGCGGGTAGGGGTGTAGAAGTTGAGTCGTCTGTTGAGGTATGCCGGGCCGGTCTTGTGGAGAGCTTTGTGTGCATTGATGAGGAGTTTGAAGGTTATCCTCTTGTTGACGGGGAGCCAATGCAGGCCTCTCAGGTGGGGGGTGATGTGGCTGCGGAGAGGGTTGTTGTGGATCAGACATGCTGAGGTGTTCTGGATGCGTTGCAATCGTCTCAGGAGCTTGGCCGATGTTCCTGCGTAGAGGGCGTTTCCGTGGTCCAGCCTGCTGGTGACGAGGGCCTGGGTGGCTGTTCTTCTCGTCTCGGTGGGGATCCACTTGAAAATCTTGAAGAGCATTCGGAGGGTGTTGAAGCAGGATGAGGAGACGGCGTTGACCTGCTTAGTCATGGAGAGGGTGGCGTCGAGGGTGACCCCTAGGTTGCGTGCATGGTCAGTGGGTGTCGAGCTGTTCCTAGAGTTGTCAGCTACCAGGAGTCGTCCCAGGCTGAAGGGGTGGAGCCGAGGATGAGGACCTCCGTCTTGTCCGAGGTCAGCTTCAGTCGGCTGTTCCTCATCCATTCGGCGACGGCCTTCATTCCTTTGTGGAGGTTGGTTTTGGCGGTGTGGGGGTCTTTGGTGAGGGAGATGATCAGCTGGATGTCGTTGTCGTAGGAGATGATGTTCAGGTCGTGCTGTCGGGCGAGGTGGGGTGCCATGTAGATGTTGAACAGTGTCGGGCTGAGGGAAGAGCCCTGGATTACGCCGCAGATGATTTAGGTGGCAATGGAGCGGAAGGGGGGGGCGGATGCTCTGAGACCTGCCGGAAAGAAAGGATGTTGTCCAGTCCAGGGCCTTCTCTTGGATCCCGTCGTTGTGTAAGCGTGTTCGTGGTGTGCGGTGGCAGACAATGTCGAAGGCGGCTGACAGGCGCAGGAGGATGAGGGCTGCAGTTTCTTCGTTGTCAAGCAGGGTCCTGATGTCATCGGTGGTGGCAATTAGGGTGGTTTCGGTGCTGTGGTTGCTGCGGAACGCGGACTGGGACGGGTCCAGAATGCTGTACTCCTCGAAAAAGTAGGTCAGTTATTTGTTGACGATTTTCTCTGTGACCTTCGCTGGGAACAGGAGCGGAGAGATAAGTCGGAAGTTCTTGAGGTCCTTGGGGTCCGCCTTGGATTTCTTGAGTAATGCATTGATCTCAGCATGCTTCCAGCTTTCCAGGAAAGTTGCGGTCTCGAAGGAGATGTTGATTACTTTCCGGAGATGGGGTGCGAAGGCTGTGCTGGCTTTGTTGAAGATGTGGTGAGGGCATGGTTCTAACGGTGATCCGGAGTAGATGGTGTTCATGGTCTCGCTGGAGTCCTCATCGTTGATGCTGGTCCAGGAGAGCAGGCGGTTGGTGTAGGTGGTGGTCATGGTGGCAGGGGTTGTCAGGGCGGCCGTGGCATTGAAGCTGTCATGGATGTCAGTGATCTTTTGGTGGAAGAAGGTGGCCAGCGAGTCGCACAGGTCTTGCGAAGGCGATATGTTGTTGGTGTTGGAGCTGATGTGAAACCTGAATCTGCTAAGTTGCCATGTGCCCCACCATCTTTGTAACTACAGTGTCCATTTCACCTCTGTCCCACTGACCACGTACAGGTCAACCTGCACTCGAGCTGACCTTTTCCCTGCACCCATGCTAAAATGTTCCAGGAATGTTGAGATGGCAGATGACCTCGCCCCGGGGTTCCATTCCTGTTCAAACTACACGGCAAGAGGCAGGTGATGTGCCTAAGGCTTAGACAGCCCCATTCCAGCATCAAGCTCCGTGACAAAGGGCAGGTGATCCATATCTCCATCCCGCAAGCTATATAAACTTTCTGCATTCCTTCTCTGCGAAGGGAGTGTCCACGTCCTATAAAGAATGCTATGTGCTCCTTGCAAATTGAACAGTCTCCCATTACCTACCTCCAGTGGGTCACAGACACTTTTCCATCTCTAGAGATTCCTGTGTCAGATTAATAAGCCTGTGTTTCTTCAGTCCCAGTGGTGTGGTCTCCGATTTTTTAACGTACTTGGAGGAAGCTGTGGTCTTGGGTGTTTCCTGCACTGCTGGGCGGTCTACTTCTAAGATCCCCGGTTCTAGACTGGGGTTGGAGAGTTCCTTCACAATGTTGAAGAGCTCTTTGCAGTTGTGTGCGTTGTTATCCAGACGGTCTTTGAATGACGTCCTCTTGGCGGCTCTGATGAGTTGATGGTGTCTGCGGGTGGCGTTCTTGTAGGCTGCGTAGCTGTCTGGTGTTCGTTCGAGGAGCCAGTTCTTATCCAGTTTCCGGCACGTTCGTTTGGAGGCCTGGAGGTCTTTGGTGAACCAGGTGGCTTTCTTGTTGGTGTGGCTGTTGGAGGGTGTCTTGAGCGGGGCGAGGGTGTTGGCGCAGTCATTGATCCATTGTCTGAGGTTGCGGGCGGTGGTGTCGAGGTCGGTGGAGTCGGCGGGTGGGTTCTGGGCGAGGGTGGGGGTTAGCTGGTCTTCTGTGACCTTGCTCCAGCATCGTCGAGGCATCTGTTGGGTGCAGTGGTGTGTGGTGGGCTTCCTGAAGGTGAAGTGGATGCAGTGGTGGTCGGTCCAGTGGGGTTCGGTGGTGTGGTTGAAAGAGATGTGGGGGCTTGCGGTGAAGATGGGGTCGAGCATGTGGCCGGCGGCGTATGTTGGTGTTGTCACGAGCTTCTCTGAGTACGAGGTTGGCGAGGTTGTTGATCAGGGTGGGGGAGTTGGTGTTGTTGTTGTTTTCGAGGTGAAAGTTCAGGACCCCGAGGAGGATGTAGTCCGTGGAGGCGAGGGTGTGTGTGCTGATAAAGTCAGCGATGGAGTCGCTGAACGGTGGTCGAGGACCGGGGGGTCTGTAGACAAGGGTTCCTCTGAGGGTGGTCTTGGGGTCGGTGTGGATCTGGAAGTGCCTGTGTTTGGTGGTGCTGAGGGTGTCGTCGGTGTTGGTCGAGATGGTGTTCCTGTGGACGATGGCCATACCTCCTCCTACGCCGTTGGTGCAGTCCCTGCGGGTGATCTTGTAGCCTTCCGGGATGGCTATGGCGATGTCTGGAGCTGAGGCGGGGTTCAGCCAGGTCTCCATCAGGAAGGTGACGTCTGTGGAGGTAGAGTCGAGAAGGTCCCAGAGTTCGACGGCGTGTTTGCGGGCGGAGCGGGTGTTGAGGAGGAAGCATCTGAGGTAGTTGGGTCCTTTGGTTGGTGGTTTTGCGTGTTGAGTGCTGGTGAAGCTGCAGTTCTGGCAGGTGAAGGGTCCTTGGGTGAGCTTTGGGGTGGCCTGGTAGAAGGTGTGTTCACGTCCGGGGTTGAGTGTGCCGGCATCGTAGCACTGTCAGGCGTTGTGGTGCTCTCAATGCCGAACGGCAGCAATGTGGGCACGAAGTTCAATGTGTGAAGTTTGTGAATATGACACGCTTGCCTCGAAGTAAAAACAAATGTATCAGTGCCTGTAAACCGATCGGCAAGAGATTATACATTCAAAGTCTGCCTCGAAATAAAAAAAAAAATTATAGGTACTGGGAAAGACTCTTGACAAAAGATCAAAATCTGTCAATATCACGCTCTTGGCCTCGAAGTAATAAAAATATATACATGCCCGGAAACACACTGGGCACGGGCTGAAAAATTTCACCTCTGTCAAAAAGTAAGGCACATTAAAAAAAGAGATCTCCCCAAAACAACCAACCAAAAAAAAGTGGACTAATACAAGTAAAGAGGCCAATAGGCATAGGCGTGCATAACAGGAAAAAAGTAGGGACTTGGAACGCCATAGCAAGTAGTACATTTTTGAAAGACACACTCAATAACAAATAGAAAAAAGGAGGCAGGACTCACTAAGCACTCCTTCTCCCCATGTTGGGGAAAGATTCAGTATTTATTCTCTGGAGTCTAAGCGCACCCGCTGAGAGAGTCCACTGCGCCAAGGGAGTCACTCACAGCTGAGATATGGTATGGCACCCCTTGCCGAAGCACTCCCTCTCCCCTTTTTGTGGAAGGATCCAGTATGTAGACCATGGAGTCTCAGAGACCCTTCTGAGAGAGTCCACTGCATAAAGGGAGCCTCTCGCAACAGAGATCAGGAAGTGAGACAACTTCCCCTGGGATCACAGCTTACTGGACTTTGGACGTTGCTTTGATGCGTCTTCCGGTTTGTGTTCCCGTCGCCATTCCCCTCCTCTTTTCATGCGGTGTCTCTCACCCTCCCCTCCTCATTCCCGCCTTCTTTATCTGTCTACTTCCCTCGCTCCTACCCCCCTCCACTGAATCTCTCCCCATGCCTGCTTTTTCCCTTAGGTATTGTGTTTATTGTTTATCTCGACCTTACAAGTAACTATGCTGCCATGCTCTAATAACTTTGTAACGGGTCTATGTTGTCCCTTGTTTGTTTTTTCTCACCAATTTCCCCGGACTTCTGGGAAATGTGGTCTTATTAAGTTGTTTTAAAATGGCTGCCGTCAAATGAAGTAAAGAAAGATAAAGCATAATCCGAAGTCTCTGGTCTTGACATAGAATTACAAATATCGAGTGGTGATGCCATTCACATCTCACCACCCATATCGTGGAGCCAGGTAAAAGGGTGTACTTTGAAATGAGGTTGACCTGAGGAGAAAATACTAATACCACCAGTGGAAATTCCACCTCCACCATGTTGTAAAATGTGTGATAAAGGCTCAAAAGGTTTCATTGAATTTTCTCCATCATAGGAAATTAACAAGAACTCTCCTGTCAAGAAGTAGTATGATGTCTCCATTTCCTTTCACCCCCACCCCACTTTGACCTTTTACTCAAGGAAGAGAAAACGTCTGTCATCTTTTCCTACCATGATCCTTGCCCATAAGCCATCATGGTGCTCAGTGTCGCCGAGGGGCTAAACTACTGATGCTTGGATCTAGAAACCTATGTTTCACATCAAGCATTGTCACTTGACCATCAAAAGCCAAAAATTGTGCTTGTGTTGACAAGTACTGTCTGAGTTACAAGTTCGGGGCCACCACTCCCCATCACATTCTGGTTCCAGTAACCTGGAAAAAATGAATTCAGTAGTCTCGGAGTTTCAATATTTTCTCACAGTATAAGTAAATCAGTCAGATCTCTTATTCTCAAAATAAAAGGGATGTTTTTCTCCTTTTCATATAGAGTTTTAAATAATTATTTTGAAAATCATTTTTATGCTAAATTCAAGGCTTATCGCAATTTTACATGATGGATACATTGTGGTTAAAGATATATCAAGCACTCGACTAATTCACTCATTTTTATTTTTATACAAACCGATTTTTAAAATGTTATTCAAATATCTCACTATTTCAAATGAATTCCTTCCCTCTCTCTATCTATATCGCAAGCATGCATTTCACACACCCTCTAAATACTCATGTATATATGTTTCTTCTGGCATCTGAAAGTCTTTAGTATAATGTCAGAGGGTACCTCATTCTCTCAAAATATTTTTCTGATTATTCATCCAAAGTGCATGCCTTTCAAAGTGCTATGAATCCAAGACTATGTAGCAGACGTGACTACCATAAACACATTGTTTCTGGAAACAGACGTTTATTGGCTACGTACTCTTCCTGAGAACAATCAAGATAGAGTTTTGTTTTTGGCTGTCATGTAATTCGTGGAGCTATTTCTAAAGTTGGGAATGGGGCAATAAATATGCTTTCCCTGGGCTAAACTCCAAAACTCTGAGGTGCACAGTTTCCTTGCAGATTTTTACAGGTTTTACCTGGTGAAATTTGTGCAAGTAAAAACCATCCGAACTGTGAAAATGTGCTCACCTCTTGCAGTGTAGGTCAGGGCAGAAAACCCACTTCCATCTAAATCCGTAACACAAAGTAGCACAGAGCAAGAGCCTAAATCCTGTGAAATGTTCACCACCCTTTTTGATCGTATTTACCACCAAATCTTGCAGCGTGGTGTGGATGTGTGATGATTCCTGAGATCCATACACTGGTGTGTATTGCACAAAAAACTAGCCCAAAGAGGGCAGACTCCTAGAGGTGCCTCATTTTGGGTGGGTGGAAGCTAATTTTCACTTCGGCACCTGCCCCCACAACCCCAGAAATATTATGGGGGGCATGGCCCCCTTTGGCAAATAAATATGTTATCCTGTTATCATGAAAATCAGTTAAAAAAAAAGATCATGACAAAGGACATGCTATGGTGAAAAATGATAAAAAACATAAAATGCAACATGCACACAGCAACATCCGTGTATAAAGCACTACCAAAAATGATACTGTATTATTATTATTTTTTTTCTAACCGAATCAGACTCACCCTTACCTAACGTGCTCCAAAAATAAGGTAGCAAGCACTAAGTAAAATGCTGATGGTAGTTTATATAAAAACTGCCATAGGACATAGAGACTGGAACCCATCCATATTTATATTAGACTGCATTTCAGACTTCTTAAGATGGCACCAAAGAAGATGCAGGCAGAATTACCATTTCCATTAGCATTAGCACCCAAAAAGAAAAGTGATTTGCGCCATGGCTATAGAAAACACAACTAATTGCATTATGAAAGCTGTAATCCTGGCTTGCATTACAGTTGAACCAACTGAATAGAGTACAACATTCCTATAAATTGATTAATCTTTTTCTAGTTCTCTGACCAATTATGATTTTTCTTTTAAAATCAGAAAGGTTTACATTCCCATCCCCTTGATTAATGTGGTTTCTTGTGGAAAATGATCAATATATTTTCCAGTAGTTATGAAGTTCAGTCAGTCAGTCAGAATACTTTATTTCGATAAATCAATATCATAAAAAGACAATGGTACTTACAAAACATGCATTACATGCATTATTTACACAGAGTAAAAAAAGAATATTAAAACATTTAAAAATTTCCTAACAATTTCATAAAAAAAATATTTTAAAATCACAATACCAAGAATAAAAGCATCAACCAATTTATTACCCTCACTATCATTTTTACGGTGCAAACTAACATCGTTCAAATTTTCATCCAAATTCATTTAGGTACAATTAATTAATTTCCTGTTCCTAATCCGGACAGCGCCCACTAGATAACTAGTGCCATGAAAGATGTTCCTGGGGCTCTTTAATAATTGTAAATACAAGAGGGCAGGCTTAACTTGCAGGAACCCTGCTTCCTTAAGTATAAGAACCAGGAATGTCATCCTTAATTCCGTATAGTGACCACAGAACATCAAAAAATGCATTGTGCTCTGGATAGAAAAATTGTCACAAGTACACGGCATTGCATTTTCAGGGGTACTCCAATTAGGAAAATGACCTAAATTCCGATGGATCCGGTTGAAGCGAAAACGAGTTAAAAGAAACCTGTGGTAGGGACGGTTTACCATGTTAAGGTAAAGTTCAGTTCCTGGTAAGTTAGCTACAATGAGATTAGCCCTTACAGTGGGTTTTCTAAGTTCTAGTTCCTCTCTCTTCAGAGTCAGCATCTGTTCCATGGCTCCCTTAATTTATGTAATGTCCTTAGATGTTATTACCTCTGGTGAGGAGAAAAGCTCCAGTCTCCCTAGTTTATGAAAGCTGTTTTTAATGTATGTCAGCCACTGAATCTTACTGGAGTTTTCTAGTAGGAGACAATCTTTCATGATGATATGGTTCAAGGAGATTTCCTGGTTTAACCAGGTCTTCATCCAGCATATTAAAGGAGCCATTCTTATCATGTCGGAAATGAAGCCTGCCCCTAATTCAGAATGTTCAGAATGGATAGTATATGAGGGAGTGGACTGTGGCACTGTTAGAACAGATCTCGTTAAGTTATTTTCTGTCACCTGTAGGCAATCTGGGGCACTATAGCCCCATATTGAGCTACCATATGTGGCTCCTGTGAAGCATTTAGCTTTATATATCTTCATTAATGCTTTTATGGGCCTTGCCCCCAGTTTTTTTGTGAAGCCCTGGAGTGCGGAAGTAGTTCTTGCAAAGGAGATGTTTCTATTTTTAAGTTGCGGGCCCCAGTTCCCTCTCTCATCAAAAGTAATCCCCAGGTAAGGGAATGTGGGCACTCTGCAAAGTTCGTCCTCGCAGCAGGAAAAAGTTTTAACTTGTTTCTTCCTAGAGCACCTCCCCATAATCATAATTTGTGACTTCTTTGCATTTATTTTAAGGTCCAGGGATCCCATAAAATTCCCAAAGACATCTAACAGCCGTTGTAGTCCAACCCCCGTCCGTGAAAGGACAGCGTCATCCGCGTAGAGTAGAAGAGGAGAACTGGAATACCAAGTTCCTCTATACGCGGTATGTCAAGAGTTGCCTCCTTTAGTGCAGGTTCTAGGGCATTAAAATATACCGTAAAAAGAAGATGCTGTTCAGATTAACCTTGGGCATGGACAAGAAAACAATGATCTTTAAAAGTAAACACCAAGACTGGACTTCGAGATGTCCTTGTGACACACGGTCTCATAACTGTTACAGCACTGGACGCGTGTGATGGTGGTTGTACTTTGTTTTATGAACTGCCCTGCGCTAGCTGCTTATGTTATTCCCTGAACCTGCTAAACTTTTTTAAAATTGTTATTTATGTTTTTTAAACGTGGTCCTGAAATATTTTATTTGCACACATTACTTGCCTGGAAGTTTACACTGACCCTTGGGATGTTCTACTGTCCTCTGTACAGGTCTCCCTTCCCCTGTCCTTCGCGGGTCCTAGTCCCGTTTGTGTTGGGGGAAGTGGTACTTCCCAGCGGCTGTTGGCGGTCTAGCTTTCAGACCGGGCCTCATTACAAAAGGGGCATGCAGAGCGTAGCGCCAAAGGCAAGCCCGTCTGCGCCCGTCCACGCCAGAACGCCGTCAGGAGCCAGGGACCCTGGCCGTTTTTCTATAAAAGACTCCCATCCCATACAACTATCATATACCAGACAAGAGCTCTTGAATCTACAGACTAAACTGCCTCATATCTGTAAAACAGAGTCTTGGCCATGCCCTGAAGTCCCATTCTCCAGCCGAGGTTGCCATTTTCAATCAACCCCCAATCTATCTAGCTGCTCAAGTGATCCCTCTTTAAAGACTTCTTTTAGAGAGTGGAAAAATATGCTGTGCAATATTAGGTCTCTGCCTAAACATTCAATCGAAGTCTGGGACTTTGTGTCCTCAGCTCAACCTGAGAGAGGCTTCTTCACTGAAACCTAGATGAAACATCACTCGGTCCCGGCCATAACTCTAGGGATACCAGAGGGGTATAAAATGATTAGACTAGATAGGCCTATAAAAACCGGGGGGCTTAGCTATTGTACATAAAGACAATATCAACATATCTGTCTTATATCGACGCAGTGATGTGACAGTAGAGATTCTGATTTTTAAGAATAGTCCTGCCTCTGCAGGAGAGCTGGAAAGGGGTGTTAATATATCGCACACCCAGGACCACTACTGCATTTTTCCTTACAACTGGTGGAGTGTCTTGCTCCCTGTTAGACCTGACATCATTGGCTTGAGTCTCTCCTCCATTTTTTCTGTTTGTCTCCACTGTTTTACGATGTTTTGCTGGTATATGCTTTGGGCGCTGTGCCACTGCTGATCAGTGCCATAGCGCAAGTGCTCCCTATGTTAAATTGATGTATCGATTGTATCCATGTTTGGCCTATTTGGTTTACTGTCAGTCCCTAGTCTAGTGCACCAGGAGTGCCGGGGCTTGTAAATACAAATGCCGCTCGTGGGCTTGCAGCACGTGTTGTGCCACCCACAGGAGCGGCCTCGTAAAAGAATGTCTACGGGTCGGTCATTGCGAGACCCACGTGCAGCCTAGTGCTGTCACGCAGGCTGCGCAAGTATACCTACTTGCCAGCCCCTCAAACCTTCCCTTGACTTCATGTTAGTCACCCCTATGGTAGGCCCGCGGGCAGGGTGCATTGGAAGTATAAGGTAGGACACGCCTGACCAAGTTGGCATGTCCTAATAGTGAATTACCGCCATCTTCGTTCTTCACTATTGCGAGGTAGCCTGCTCTCCGTTGGGTAGAATGGGCCGCCGGGATTATTAATGCTATGATCCTAGCTGGCTCGGGGAGCATGGCGCAATGTCGAGTTTGGTATCCCTGAACTCGGGGTTTAATTACGCATCCGTTGGTGTGGATGGTTTTTGGACTCTGGGTTTGAAAGTAGCACTTTTAGAAAGTGTCTATTTTCTTGTCTAACCACATCTGGTTTCTGCTGGTCTTGCGTGCGTGCGACAGGAGCTGGGTGGCTCCACAGGTCTGGATGAGTCAGTGTGGGATGAGTGGGACATTTGCGTTGAGAGTAGGGGGAGAGTAGTTGCTGATAGCCTGCCCTGCCTGATACAATGCTGGCTCCACCTCCTGCCAAGCGGCTGATGGGTCTCTGCCTGCCATGGACGATCCTAGCCCCACCTCCTGCCAGGAGGCCGATAGCTCTGCTCCTGCCAGTGTCAATGCTGGCTCCACCTCCTGCTGGGCGTCTGAGGACCCAGCCCTGCTCAGTGAAAAGGCCAGGTGCTACTGCCTGGCTCCACCCACAACAGACCCAGGATGTTGGGAAATTCCCCGGCATGGACAAAGGGATCAAAGCCGAAAAGGGGTATAAGAGAAGGACCCCTGAACCAAGAATTTAGATCACTTCTGACAAGGAACCCTGTAACCAAGGACAAGGGCCTGGACAAGAGGCCTGCTGATCTGAGGACTTGCCTACCCCTGCCAGTGTGCTGTTTGCTGGGGGGAATCCTGCAGTGCTTCTTTATTTTTGCCAAGGAACCAGGAGAGAGGAACTGTGTGTGTACTCTCACGCTTGCTAAGAAAATCTCCAAGGACTGGAAGAGTGCCAGTCTCCTGCTGAAGTCACAGGGCTAAAGGACCTCATCTGCTTAAAGTGCTATTTGCTGGAACCTGTGAATCCAGCACCTCTGAAAGAGCCAGCAACCTCGACGCCGACGGACGTCGCCGAATCCAGCTCGACGTAGTGGGTAACGGCCCCAGTGTCCCGCTTCCTCGACGACCGGCCGCCGGGCCCGACCGACGCCAGCAGCAACGCCAGTGAGTGGGAGTACGGCTCCAGCTCCAAGGGACCTCGTGTCCGCACCGCTGCTGATCGCATCGCCCTCGTGCCCTCTTGACGCCGTGAGCGCTGCTCACTCTGTGCAACTGCATCATCGACGACGACGCCTGCTGAGGCCTGATCGACACCGAAGACGCGACGCCGGATTGCTCGACGCCGCTGATCATCGTGTGCTTCATTTTCCAAGGTACTGTGTTGTAGGGGGTCCGTGTGACTCCGGGCTCGACGTAGCGCTCCTCGCGGTCGACGCCGAACCTTTGGATTAACTTTGCCTCGACGTCGTGTAGCCCCCGTGTGGGTTACCCTGTTGCTAAGAACTGTATTGCCAAGAAGAAGATTGCTTTGATACGAAAGACTTTGTGCTGAAGAAGAAACTACCTTTGAACTATCCTTTTTCCCTTCCCAGAGTATTTATTAAGATTGTGTACGTTTTGTCGTTATTTGGTCTTGTGCTAAGCCTTATATAAAAATACTTATTTTTATAATACTACTGTGTCGTGTCCATTTGCAGTGTATTCACTTTATTACTGTATGTGGTCATAAATGCTTAACACACAGCCTCTGAGATAAGCCTGTCTGCTCTGCCAAGCTACCAAGGGGGTGAGCAGGGGTTATCGAAGGGTGTGATCCCCTTGCCCTGACTAGAAAAGGTGTGTCCCTATTTGTCAGAAGTGTATACCTCTGCCAACTAGAGACAGCCGGTTCTAACATTGGTGGCAGCGGTGGGATTTGGACCTTGCATTTATGACCCATGTACAGTGATTAGTGTGCGCTACATAGTGAAAGCAGACCATAGCGCAGTCACAATCCGATTTGGAAGGATTCTATTTTTGTTCTCCGCTTTTCTGAAGCTTGATTTTTTGAACACTGCCAGTTTTGACCATGAGTGACAACGGAGTCACTGCCCCTGTTGTTGTTGTTGTGGAGGAGTTTGATAGGAAGAAAATGAAGAAATACAGGAAGAAGAAGCTGCAACACTTTTGCGAGCAGTTTCAAGTTCCTACAACAGGCCTCGAAAGGCAAGAGGATTTTCGCAAAGCTTTGGAGGCCTGGTTGGAGTCCAGAGATCCCTCTGATGCGGTGGTGGTACCGCCAGGGGAAGGGGATGAGGAGGCACCAGCGAATGGGCCTGAGTCCTCTCCCGGAAGCAGTGTTTCCTCCAAAGGTCTTTCCCCTGAAGAACGAGAAGAAAGGGCGAAGGAGCGTGCATACAACATGGAAATGGCAAGGCTAAAGATAAATGGGCAGTTGGAGTTAGAAAATGCAAGAGGTAGAAGAGAAGCTGATTTGGAGACCAAAAGGTTAGATTTTGAAAGAGAGAAGTTAGCTTTGGAGCGTGATACCAAGTTGAGGGAGTTGGACATCCAAGCTAAAAAGTTAGAATTGAATCCCTCTGGTGGCAGCAACCCATCTGGGCCTGCAGAAAGTAAGTTTTATTTTCCCAAAGATGTGATAAAAGATTATCATAGGAACGAAGATATTGGTCAGTGGTTTAAAGCATATGAGTTAGCATTGTTGGCCCACCAGGTCCCTGAGAAGAATTGGGGAGCGGGGTTGTGGGGTCGCTTTGTGAATGAGGGGAGAGATACCCTGTTAGACATGCCTGTTGCGGATAGGATGTTGTATGCTCATATGAAAGATGCTTTAATGTTGCGGTATGGCCTAACCCCCGAGAAGTACAGACAAGCTTTTAGAGAATGTAAGAAGTTGCCTGGTACGACGTGGGTTGAATATGTGTCTTATTTTTGCAGAGCCATGGATGGTTGGGTAAAGGGCAGCAAAGTGGAAAGTTATGAACCTCTTTATGATTTGTTTGCTTGGGAGCACTTGTCTAATAACTGTTTTCCAGAGCTGCGCCAGCACCTGATTGATAGCAAGATATCTAACCCTATAAAACTTGCTGAGGAGGCGGACCGCTGGGTCAGTACCAGGGTCCACAAGGGTCCAGTGGGAGACTCAGCCAAAGGTGGGCAGGGTCCGCAGCAGAAGAGTGGGGGGGACAAGGGTAAACAGAAGGAGTCCCAGAAAGGGCCCCAAAGTAATCCCCAAAGGAACCAAGGGAAAGGTTCCCAGCCTCCCCCTGAGAAGAAGCCAGGGGCCCCGACGGGTAAACCTGTTCATAGGGGCCCCCTAACCTGCTACACTTGTGGGCAGGTGAGACACCGGTATTACGATCCCCAGTGTCCCATGAAGAAATCGAATGCACCGCCGAGTGCACCCCCCGTCAGTTGGCGAGTGTAGCCCTGGGAGGGGAGGAGATGGTTGTCCATGGTGGGAGAGGTCCCGCAGAGATGTCCCTGGTCTTGGTAGGAGACATGCAAATGGTCCCTCCACCCCCTCTGCCTAGTAACACTAGTAAATATAGGCAGTGGGTGACCATTAATGGCCATAGAGTGGAAGCTCTCAGAGACACCGGAGCGAGTGTGACAGCTGTCAAGTGTCACTTGGTGTCCAGAGAGCAGGTGGTTCCCCACGCATTCTACCTCGTGATAGCTGCCGACAACTCCCAGAAAGAGTGTGAGGTAGTTCAGGTTTCCTTTGAATGGGGGGGAGTTTCAGGTACTCTTCAGGTTGCTGTAAGGCCCGCCATGCCTGTCGATTGTCTCCTGGGCAATGATTTAGAAGACTCCCCTTGGGCTAAGGTGGAGAGAGAGGCGCACTTGAAAATGTTGGGTGTGCCAGAGTGGGTGTGTGCAACCACTCGTTCGATGACAGCGAGTAAGGGTGTTGATGGGGTCCCGGAGCCTGAAAGTACGGCCCAGGACCCAGCTGTGAAGAGAAGAGGCAGGGGGCGCGGGAAACCGTCCCCCGTAGTTCCCGTGGTCCAGGAGGAGGTAGACCCTGAGGGGGAGGCCCTGGAGCCCACAGGGGAACAAATTGCCGAACTGGGAGACCTGCCCGAGCTGACCCACTGGCAGCAGGATGGTGGTCCCTCCAGGGAGGAATTCTGTGCGGAACAGAAGGTGTGCCCTTCTCTTGTGGGCATGAGGCAGCAGGCCTCAGCCCAATCCTCAGGTGATCAGTCAGGGTCACATTTTGTGTACTGGGAGAACGACCTCCTGTATAGCGAGCCTAAGGCTGCTGAGCCTGGGTCAGCCCGTGTGCTGGTGGTACCCCAGCGCTTTAGAGCCTTCCTACTGGGGTTGGCTCATGACGTTCCGTTAGCTGGACATCTGGGGCAGGACAAGACCTATGACAGGCTTGTCACCCATTTTTATTGGCCTCAGATGCGTAGGGATGTAGACATCCATTGCAAGACTTGTCGCACTTGCCAGGCAAGTGGGAAAAGCGGAAGGAAGCAGAAGGCTCCCCTCCAACCTTTTCCAGTGGTCAGTACCCCCTTTGACCGGGTGGGTATTGACATTGTTGGGCCCCTGGACCCCAAGACAGCCCTGGGCAACAGGTTCATCCTGGTCTTGGTGGACCATGCCACACGGTACCCGGAAGTCATCCCTCTCCGAACAGTGCCGGCCCCCGTGGTGGGACGGGCACTGATGGGTGTTTTCTCCCGGATGGGGTTCCCCAGAGAGGTGGTGTCAGACCGAGGCACCAACTTCATTTCGAACTATATGAAGTCTCTGTGGAAGGAGTGTGGGGTAACCTACAAGTTTACCACTCCTTACCACCCTCAAGGAAATGGGCTGGTTGAAAGATTCAACCGGCCCCTGAAAGGCATGATCATGGGTCTCGAAGAACCAATGAGGCGGAAATGGGACGTCCTCTTGCCATGCCTGTTGTTTGCTTACCGAGAGGTGCCGCAGAAGTCTCTAGGGTTCAGCCCCTTTGAGCTCTTATACGGTCACCCAGTAAGAGGGCCTTTGAGTCTGGTCAAGGAAGGCTGGGAGCAATCTCCCAGGAAACCTCCCCAGGATGTATACAGCTACATGCCGGCCTTTCGGAACCAGACTCGGCGCTTCAGAGAACTTGCTCAGGCAAATCTGGAGGCCAGCCAGGAGGAGATGAAGCGATGGTACGACCGGAATGCCACTCTGGTAGAGCTTCAGCCTGGTCAGGAAGTGTGGGTCATGTCCCCTGTGGAACCTTGTGCACTCAAGGACAGGTGGACTGGACCGTTTAAGGTTGTGGAGAAGAAGAGCGATGTCACCTACTTGGTGGACTTGAAATCTCCCAGGAACTCCTTGCGGGTCCTGCATGTCAACCGTTTGAAGCCCCACTTAGAAAGGTCCGAAGTGGGCATGCTCCTAGCTACAGATGCTGGAATGGAAGAGGAGAGTGAGCCTCTTCCTGACCTCCTGTGTGCTAAAGAGCAGGATGGGTCAGTGGATGGTGTGGTCCTCTCTGACACACTGACCCTTGAGCAGAAACAGGATTGTCGCCACCTGTTGGGACAATTCCCGGATCTGTTTTCCTTGGTTCCGGGTGTCACTCATTGGTGTGTCCATGACGTTGACACCGGAGACAGCCCTCCTGTGAAGCACAAGGCTTACAGGGTGACTGACAAGGTTCGAGCATACATTAAGGAGGAGGTCTCCAAAATGTTTGCGTTAGGGGTGGTTGAGTCCTCTAGCAGTCCTTGGGCCAGCCCAGTGGTCTTGGTCCCGAAGGCTGCAGCGCCTGGTGCTTCACCAGAACTCCGGTTCTGCGTGGATTACCGAGGACTCAATTCGGTCACGAAGACTGACGCGCACCCCATCCCCAGAGCTGATGAGCTCATCGATCGGTTGGGGGCTGCCCGGTACCTTAGTACGTTTGATCTAACGTCTGGGTACTGGCAGATCGCCTTGACTGATGGGGCAAAGGAGAGGTCCGCATTCTCCACACCAGATGGGCTATACCAGTTCCGGGTGATGCCCTTTGGGATGAAGAATGCCCCTGCCACCTTCCAGAGGTTGGTCAACCAGGTCTTGGCCGGACTGGAGGATTTCAGTGCCGCCTACCTGGACGACATCGCAGTGTTCAGCGCCAGCTGGGAGGAACACTTGCGCCACCTCCAGGAAGTGTTGTTGGCCCTGCGCGGAGCAGGCCTCACAATCAAAGCCAGTAAGTGCCAGATTGGGCAGGGTTCGGTGGTGTACTTGGGGCACCAAGTAGGGAGCGGCAAGGTTGCCCCCCTGCAACCCAAGATTGATACCATCCTGGCTTGGGCGCCGCCCAAAACCAAAACTCAGGTGAGAGCCTTCTTAGGACTCACGGGTTATTACAGGAGGTTTGTCAAGGATTACGGCAACATTGTGCACCCCTTGACTTCGCTGACTTCCAGAAAGCAGCCACGAAACGTGATCTGGACTGATGCCTGTCAAACGGCCTTCGACACCCTGAAAACTGCAATGTGCACAGCACCTATACTCCAGGCACCCGACTTCTCGAAAGAATTTATTGTCCAGACGGACGCTTCAGAGCATGGCATGGGGGCTGTTCTAGCTCAGGTAAATGAAGAGGGCCGAGACTTGCCTGTAGCCTTCATCAGTCGGAGGTTATTTCCCAGGGAAACGAGGTGGAGTGCGATAGAGAGAGAAGCATTTGCTGTGGTCTGGGCGCTGAAGAAGCTAAGACCCTACCTGTTTGGGACTCACTTCCGGGTTCAGACAGACCACAGGCCCCTCAGATGGTTGATGCAGATGAGGGGTGAGAATCCGAAACTGTTGAGGTGGTCCATTTCCCTACAGGGGATGGACTTTACGGTGGAACACCGCCCTGGTACCGATCACGCCAATGCTGATGGTCTGTCCAGATTTTTCCGCCTTAGTGAAGAGGACTCCCTAGGTCAAGGGTAGTTCTCCCCACATTTCAGCTGGAGGGGACACGTGTTAGACCTGACATCATTGGCTTGAGTCTCTCCTCCATTTTTTCTGTTTGCCTCCACTGTTTTACGATGTTTTGCTGGTATATGCTTTGGGCGCTGTGCCACTGCTGATCAGTGCCATAGCGCAAGTGCTCCCTATGTTAAATTGATGTATCGATTGTATCCATGTTTGGCCTATTTGGTTTACTGTCAGTCCCTAGTCTAGTGCACCAGGAGTGCCGGGGTTTGTAAATACAAATGCCGCTCGTGGGCTTGCAGCACGTGTTGTGCCACCCACAGGAGCGGCCTCGTAAAAGAATGTCTACGGGTCGGTCATTGCGAGACCCACGTGCAGCCTAGTGCTGTCACGCAGGCTGCGCAAGTATACCTACTTGCCAGCCCCTCAAACCTTCCCTTGACTTCATGTTAGTCACCCCTATGGTAGGCCCGCGGGCAGGGTGCATTGGAAGTATAAGGTAGGACACGCCTGACCAAGTTGGCATGTCCTAATAGTGAATTACCGCCATCTTCGTTCTTCACTATTGCGAGGTAGCCTGCTCTCCGTTGGGTAGAATGGGCCGCCGGGATTATTAATGCTATGATCCTAGCTGGCTCGGGGAGCATGGCGCAATGTCGAGTTTGGTATCCCTGAACTCGGGGTTTAATAACGCATCCGTTGGTGTGGATGGTTTTTGGACTCTGGGTTTGAAAGTAGCACTTTTAGAAAGTTTCTATTTTCTTGTCTAACCACATCTGGTTTCTTCTGGTCTTGCGTGTGTGTGACAGGAGCTGGGTGGCTCCACAGGTCTGGATGAGTCAGTGTGGGATGAGTGGGACATTTGCGTTGAGAGTAGGGGGAGAGTAGTTGCTGATAGCCTGCCCTGCCTGATACAATGCTGGCTCCACCTCCTGCCAAGCGGCTGATGGCTCTGTGCCTGCCATGGACGATCCTAGCCCCACCTCCTGCCAGGAGGCCGATAGCTCTGCTCCTGCCAGTGTCAATGCTGGCTCCACCTCCTGCTGGGCGTCTGGGGACCCAGCCCTGCTCAGTGAAAAGGCCAGGTGCTACTGCCTGGCTCCACCCACAACAGACCCAGGATGTTGGGAAATTCCCCGGCATGGACAAAGGGATCAAAGCCGAAAAGGGGTATAAGAGAAGGACCCCTGAACCAAGAATTTAGATCACTTCTGACAAGGAACCCTGTAACCAACGACAAGAGGCCGGCTGATCTGAGGACTTGCCTACCCCTTCTGCCAGTGTGCTGTTTGCTGGGGGGAATCCTGCAGTGCTTCTTTATTTTTGCCAAGGAACCAGGAGAGAGGAACTGTGTGTGTACTCTCACGCTTGCTAAGAAAATCTCCAAGGACTGGAAGAGTGCCAGTCTCCTGCTGAAGTCACAGGGCTAAAGGACTTCATCTGCTTAAAGTGCTATTTGCTGGAACCTGTGAATCCAGCACCTCTGAAAGAGCCAGCAACCTCGACGCCGACGGACGTCGCCGAATCCAGCTCGACGTAGTGGGTACGGCCCCAGTGTCCCGCTTCCTCGACGACCGGCCGCCGGGCCCGACCGACGCCAGCAGCAACGCCAGTGAGTGGGAGTACGGCTCCAGCTCCAAGGGACCTCGTGTCCGCACCGCTGCTGATCGCATCGCCCTCGTGCCCTCTCGACGCCGTGAGCGCTGCTCACTCTGTGCAACCGCATCATCGACGACGACGCCTGCTGAGGCCTGATCGACACCGAAGATGCGACGCCGGATTGCTCGACGCCGCTGATCATCGTGTGCTTCATTTTCCAAGGTACTGTGTTGTTGGGGATCCGTGTGACTCCGGGCTCGACGTAGCGCTCCTCGCGGTCGACGCCGAACCTTTGGATTAACTTTGCCTCGACGTCGTGTAGCCCCCGTGTAGGTTACCCTGTTGCTAAGAACTGTATTGCCAAGAAGAAGATTGCTTTGATACGAAAGACTTTGGGCTGAAGAAGAAACTACCTTTGAACTATCCTTTTTCCCTTCCCAGAGTATTTATTAAGATTGTGTACGTTTTGTCGTTATTTGGTCTTGTGCTAAGCCTTATATAAAAATACTTATTTTTATAATACCACTGTGTCGTGTCCATTTGTAGTGTATTCACTTTATTACTGTATGTGGTCATAAATGCTTAACACACAGCCTCTGAGATAAGCCTGTCTGCTCTGCCAAGCTACCACGGGGGTGAGCAGGGGTTATCGAAGGGTGTGATCCCCTTGCCCTGACTAGAAAAGATGTGTCCCTATTTGTCAGAAGTGTATTCCTCTGCCAACTAGAGACAGCCGGTTCTAACACTCCCCATGTGAAAGGGGAAATTATTGGGAGATTTTAATGTCCATAGCGAATGCCGCTATAACCCCGATGTTCAGACTCTACTGACGGATTTATCCCTCCTAGGTCTGTTGCAGCTCAATGAGGGGCCAACTCATATAGCTGGCCACACCTTGGACATTCTCTGTTCTAACTCTTCCAATATCAAGTGTAAACCCCCTCAACAACTCACCTGGTCAGGTTATTCAGTTATAGAGTTTGATATCCAGCACATTAATAATCTAAAACCCCTAATCAAGCTGTACCGTATCTGTGGAGGCAATGGCAGAAGGTATCAGCAGAAAACGTTCAAAGCACATTTATAGAGCCGCAAATCCTGGCATCAGACCATACCGAGGAAGCCCTGCTAAAATTGAATTTGACGGTTATCACAGCTATCGACCACATTGCACCACTTAAATCCTTTCGGAAACCAATCCACGCTCAAACTGCTTGGTTTACTCCCCTGTTGCGATGCCAGAAACAACTATGCAGAAAACTGGAACAAGTATGGCGCTCATCACATAATGAGGTACAAAGGGAAAAGTATTGTGCTTCCCAGACCATCTACCATAAAAACATAAAGGTAGCTCGTAAAATGCACCTTATATCGCAGCTGACTCAGGTTGGCAACTCTTCTAAAATACTGTATCAAATTCTCCATTCCTTCACTAATCCAAAAGCTTGTGAGAGTCTGGAGACTCCTTCCCAAAAATTGTGTGATGACATTGCCTCATACTTTGCCCAGAAGATTGAACTCATACATGAGAAAATAACAGCAGCTGGTAATCCGTCACAGACCCCTAGGGCCTTGGCTCACTTGGAAATGATGAACCAGCATAAGTTAGAGTTCTTTCCTTCTATTACCTTAGCAGAGGTTGAAATCCTGATTCACAGGATAAAATCCGGATATCCTACAGATCACATCCCAGTTAAACTTATCCCATCCTTGGAGAATCAGCTGTCCCCTGTGGTGCAGCGTATTATCAATCTCTCTCTCTTAGAGGGATATGTTCCATGGGAATGGAAGGTTGTCCAGGTCAGACCCACCTGCAAGAAATCTAATATTCCATGGACAGACCTCTCTAACTCCGTCCCATCTCTCTTCTTCCATTCTGGAGCAAGATAATGGAGAAACATGTGAATACCCATCTATCCAACTATGACAAACTATCTGGATGTTTAGATCTTTCCCAGTCCGGTTCTAGGCCCAAATACAGCACCGAATCTGTGTTACTTACAGTAACGGATAACATCAGAATGACCCTTGATAAGGCCCATTCTACGATTCTGGTGCTGCTGGACCTATCCACGGCATTCGACACGGTTTCCGATAGTGTTGTTGCTCAGAATATTGGAGGAAGTTGGGATAAGAGACTCAGCTCTATCCTCAATGGAAAGTTTCTTGTCGGATTGCTCTGAGACTGTCTACCAAGGCCCGTATCAGTCGGCTCCAGCGGGTATGACCAAGGGAGTACCACAGGGCTCATGTTTGAGCCCAACTCTTTTTAACATCTATATTGCTACCTTGGCCAACCTTACGAGGACGTATGGGTTCATCCCCATATCATATGCCGACGATACTCAGCTCTTCTTTCCATTTGATAGATTCTCGTCCCCAGTACAACTGGATTTCTCCGACGGGATGAGAGCCATATCGCATTGGATGCAGAATAACTTCCTCCAGTGCAATGTAGGAAAAACTGAGATCATGCTTCTGGGAGAAGCCACCCTCCTATGGACGCCAGATTGTTGGCCAACGTATTTGGGCCATCTTCCCTCTCCTAAGCTCACAGTTAAAAACTTGGGGATTCGTCTTGCCCTTGATCTCAGCCTGAAAGAACATGTTACCCAAACAGCGGGCTCATGCTTTCATGTCATTAGCTTGCTATACCGATTTTTCCCCTACTTCCCGACTCTGCCAGAAAAACCTTAGTCCAGGCGATGGTCTTCAGTCACCTGGACTACTGCAATGGTCTGCGGATCTCGGCAAATGATGCATTGCTAAGCAGACTACAGGTAGTACAGAACACGTCAGCTCAACTGGTCCTTAATGTTCCACCCCGGATCCCCTCACCACCTCTTCTTACGAAATTGCATTGGCTCCCTATCCGCCAACGGATTAAGTTTAAAACATGTTGTATCATCCATAAGGCTTTGGTTAATCTGGGCCCTTCCTATCTCGCTGAAAAATTCCTGCCTTATGCTCCCTCCAGACCCCTACGCTCAGGTGCTAAACACCTTCTGGTTGTACCGCGAGTAAGAAAGGCCAGATCGGGAGGTAGAGCTCTCTCATATCGCAGACCACATCTATGGAATAAACTTCTGCTCCCCCGAGACAGTGCTCGGAACACTTGCAGTTCAAGAAAATGCTTAAGACCTTCCTCTTCTTCCACAACTGATTATGGCAAATGTGCTGCTATCCCTCACGGTCCTGCTGAAGTGCAGAGATACCCCTTCGGGGGTCGATTCTAGCGCTATATAAACAACTACAAATACAAATACAAATTGTGAAAAAATCCAAATGTCACACAAATAATAAGCGTAGCAAAAGTATTCAGCAGTATAGTTATAAAGGTGTGGTATGAAGTTGGTGCATTCTGGAGCACACTGTCACAAATATATTAATTAACCATGGTGTGGTAGCGCACTGTCATTTACAGACAGCGTACTTTCTATTGAAATGATCACTACATGTAAGCGAACGTACCGTTTTACTGATCAAAAAAGATATAATGAACAATGATGATGGGTAGAAAGTGAGCTTCAGCAAATATGCATCTTTTTACATCACCAAGTATAGTGTCTTGATTTGTTTCTGATCTTTGTTTCAATCAAACTTCAGAATTACAAAAAATGTACTTCGTTTTTTGTTTCTTTACTGTTGATATATTCTAAAATATGTGTACGGTTCATTTACAGATATTTAAATGTTATATGTTCGAACAAATAAAATCCGACAGCCTTTCCATTCACACTCCCAAGAAGAGGGTGGCATAGTTCACTATACAAAATACTGTGACTTTGCAGTCAGAGAAAGTAAACACCACTCTCCGTGTTAAAGGAATAAGCAGCACTTGGTTCCAAGACTCAGACTGATATTTGACCTCTGTCTTCAATCACAGCAATTGTGACAAGATAAAAACAAAATTTAAAAGCATCTTCATTGCTCCTTCAGCCTCTGAACTCCAACATGGTTGTTTTGAGAGTGCTGTAGCGCCCCCGGCGCCCCTACCTCCAACACCTATGGGTGAGCTTGGCTGTGAAAGAACACTCAAAACAATGTTATTTGGGAAGACTGACAGGCTACATTATCTGAAAAGGCCAGTAGTGTTAAGGGAACAACATGTGACAGAGGATTATTATAAGAACAATATCAAGGCTTAATGCTCTTCCAATATAGCCCAGTACTGAGGTATCTGCATGTTGTATAAAAAAACAGTCAAAGAACACTGACAGTAACTAGTGGTGAGCAGTGGTGGCCACCACAAAACAAAAGCTGGGGTGTGGGAAGGGGTGCGAGGGAGGGAACGGGTGAGGAGATTGAGTTTAAAAATAAAATATTAAAAAACCTTACCTCTCGCTGCCCTGACACCGACGTTCTCCTCAATGCTTCCCTTTCAGCAGCCCAAGGGAAGGCACAGGTTACCCTGTCAATCCAGACGCTGTGCTCGTGCTATGACAGCAGTGCCAGGATTGGTCTGAGTGGCCTGCTCTACCGTCTGACACTACCTTGGAGCCTGAGGCTCTCTCCAACCCTGCTGTGAACACAGCCTGGTTGGCGAAATAGAAGTGCGCATGTCTGTTTGGCCGGCTGAGAAAATCTGCTAAACGTACACGCTCACTTCTAAGTGCACACTCCTTCCTGTTATGGCCCCACCCCGCACGCACGGTGAGCCAGAGGCCCTCACGGAAAAATAGAATGATATTTGTTTGATTATCATTTAATTTTTTTGTGACAGACTCTGACTAGTGGGGTGGCAATCCCCTGCAATTACGCCATTACGGAGGCCCCTGGTACCAAGTTAAGTACATGAAACACCGTGTGACATCTGCAGGTCATAAGCCCCAACCATGGGTCTCCAACCAGTAGCTTGTGACCTACTGCAGCTCTCCAACTACTTCTGAGTAGTTTGCCTGTGAATCTAGCTTCTTAAATTAGAAAGTTTTTGCTTGGTTGAATTAATAGACATATAACAAAATGTAGATTATACTGCACTAATAATATATGGGTCATTGAACGTAAGTAGCCCTCAGTACAGAAAAGGTTGGAGACCCTTGCTCCAAACCCAAAGAGATAGCTCACTTGGTTAACCATCTGCTGAAGCTATCTGTGCGTATCTGGCAGATTACAGGTTTCATTCTGGCTTTTTCCAAATGCTGCAGAGAGTGAAAGAGAGAGAGAAGCACTAATCTCCAAAGTCTGTATACTAAGTCCCATTTCTTGCCCAAACCCTGTAATATGCGATATCTATCACACCCTGCAAATTCCAAACACCTTGATATCTGATTGCGTTCTCCTTTTAAATTCTAGTAGATGACCTTCCGAAGTTTAATAGAAGATGAAGTTTGTATCGCACCCTATATATACCGGGTTTGATAAAATGTACAACGCTTATAATTTCAAAATATGTACGCGAAATGTAGCTGTATTTTATCAGCCAGACAGACCAGAGCAGGGACCCATTCTCATTGCTTGCATTCATTAGCGCCATGGCACCTCTCCTGTTTCATGTTCTGCACATAATATCTCTCTGGCTTTTCAAAACTTTGCATAAGTTTTGCTACTAAACAAGATGCCTGGTGAATAGCACATCTGTTCTCCTTAACAAAGAACACGTACATACTGCTTCCATATGGGTGTCTGATAGAGAAGACACTATTTAGTTTAATAAACCGACTCAGGACGTGTGTATGTACTTAAAATAGCTATTTCTGATTCAGAAATAAAATGTGCTTAGTGTCATGAATGAGTTGTATTAAAAACGATTTAGCTGCACTCTACAGAACTGTACTTCCCTTGAGGTTGTCTAAACTAGGCCCGGACTCCATTTTGAAAACTCAAACTTGACTGTGTTCTTATTCTTTCTACACCACTGCAAAATGTGGACAGACACAGGATGCACAGTGCTTTGTGATGCTTTTTATTTTCTATCAATAATATGTTGTTCTTATGCCTTGTATAGCACTTAGGAAATGCTGCAGGCCAGCCTTTGAGGGTGGTTTAGCTACGCCAGGTATGCTCCTATATTATTGGGTAGCGCACTTGTTGGTTGTAAATGATTGGTGGTCCACAGGCTTTAATGATCCGGCTTATGCGGCAGCTGGATGGTTGCTGGGAGAATGAGACCTCGCTTATGCGCAATATGTGTGTGTGTGTGTGGGGGGGGGGTCCATCCCCGCGAATTTCCCATCAGCTTTGCCGAGGGTGTTAGAGATTTGGATTGCGACCCTCAAGAGGGTGGGATGGGCGGATCAGGTCACGCTTGAGACTCCATTATGGCAAGGTACAAGGCTACCGCAGGTGGCCACCCTTCCAGACTTTTTGCCGTGTGATACTATTGGCATCTCGATGGTTGGGGGCGTGGTTAAGGGTGGGACTCTAAATCTTTCCAGGACTTGCAAGACGAATTTGACTTGCATCGCACCCAGTTTTTTTGTTACCTCCAGCTCTGGCATGTGCTACTCCCCACAACGCATTAGACAACATCTCTGAGTTTTCCCCATCAGAGGACACAATCCTGCTCACACACCTCCAGGAGCAAAGTTGTCGGAGATTTATAAAATGTTACTGCACAACGTGCCGGACACCCTGGTGGGGACTCAAGTGGCTTGGGAGGGAGGAATATATGACGTTATTCCGCAAACTTTATTCCCGCATACCATGACTCCGCATTTATTACAACGCATGAGCCATTACTCCTCAGTACCATCACTCCGCATTCTTTTACCCCGCATATAACTTTACCACGCATGCCTTTACAACGCAAAGGCTTGTGTGTTGAAGTTACAAACTAAGTAAATGTACTTACCATATATATATATATATATATATATATATATATATATATATATATATATATATATATATATATATATATATATATATATATATATATATATATACATACATATATTTGTCAATAATAATGCATATGTATATACATATATATTTTTTTTAATGTATTATTTTAAGAAATATTTTTTTAATATATATATATATATATATACATATATATATATATATATATATATATATATATTTTATTTTTTTTATTTTTTTTAATCGCTCTTTTCACTCTAAAAACGAATTCCACCCTGGTCCCTTTAAATACCCCAGCACCCCAAAATCCTAACCCACCCGTACTCCTTAAAATACCCCACCACCCTTCAACACTAACCCTTCCTGACCCTAGAAATACCCCTGTACCCCAAACCAAAACCTAGCCCTGAACCGTAAAAATACCCCTGTACCCCAAAACCCAAACCTATCCCTGAACCCTAAAAATACCCATGTACCCCAAAACCCAAACCTAGCCCTGAACCCTTAAAAAACCCTTGTACCCCAAAATCCAAACCTATGCCTGAACCCTAAAATACCCCTGTACCCCAAAACCCAAACCTATCCCTGAACCCTAAAAATACCCATGTACCCCAAAACCCAAACCTAGCCCTGAACCCTAAAAATACCCCTGTACCCCAAACCTATCCCTGAACCCTAAAAACACCCTGTACCCCAAAACCCAAACCTGGCCCTGAACCCTAAAAATACCCCTGTACCCCAAAACCCAAACTTATCCCTGAACCCTAAAAATTCGCCTGTACCCCAAAACCCAAACCTATCCCTGAACCCTAAAAATACCCCTGTACCCCAAAACCCAAACCTACCCCATAACCCTTAAAAAACCCCTGTACTCTGAAACCCAATACTCCTGAACCCCTAAAACATATACCCCAACATGGACGTCCGCAGGGGGGGGGGGCAAGGAGGGGCGCTTGCCCCCCCCCCCGCCCCCCCGGAGCACCCCTCCTTGCCCCCCCTGCAGACGCCTTAGAAAACCGTGACTTCAAGACGATGTTCTCACTCTCTTTCCTCTCCTTTCTTTTTTTTTGCTTCCCTGTGAAATGGATCCAAAAAAGAAAGATGCTTTTGCTGGAAATATAGTATTTTTATGACATTTTAATTCTGAAGTGCAGCATTGGGAATAAAAGGCTAAAAATATGAAAAATAGATAAATAACTAAATAAAGTAAGACAGAATGGTAGCAAACTGGCCAAACGGATTTTATTCACACCGAAACACATTAGCGCCACTGTTACAGAGTTTGCCAGTGAAGCGCTATTTTTGTTTTCTTGTCTTTGTTTTTCCTGGACTTGGAACTAGTGCACCAATCCTGGAGGACCAAAATGTGTGGATTGGAAAGCAAAATGTGTGCTGTGGCTCTGCGTCCAGGGATGTGGTCTTTTTACCATACTGCTTACGTTTTGTAAGGATATAAGCAATGGCCATTGAAATGGGTCCATTCAGGGCTCTGTAGTCGTGTCCTTAACTTTTCAGGCAAAAGCACTCACTGATTAGTGAATACTGAGTGTAAATGCATTAAGGTAACCATGTTGTTCCTGCTTACATTTCCCATGGTTTGCTAAATTTTGCATTCCCTATAAGTGTTTGCTTCTTCCAGGATGTTGTTCCTTTTTTTTTTTGAATGCCGCATATTGCTCTTGTCTAGTGCGTAATTTAAATTGCGCATCCAGGCGTTTATAGCAGGCAACAATTGGGTTGTAGTTGAAAACAGTGGGAGTTTTTCTCAGTGGGGCAGTACAGTGTTCAGTGGGGGAGAGGATGTGGCACTATGGTCAGAGCTGCTGAATTTGGAACTAGGGAACCAGGTTCAGCCTTAATAACCAGCCCACCAGACCACTCTCCTGCGAGAGCACAATCACATGCTAGACCTTAGAAGGCTTTGCAACACCTTAGAAGTCCTGGTGTCTTCGCACCAGCAGGTGGACCCTAGCATGACAAGTGCAGGTTAACCTTCAAGGCTTGTCCACCACTATCCATACTGAAGTTCACCTCCAGTCTTGCGGGCAGGCCTATGAAGCAGCACACCCTAGAACAACAGTCACTGAGGTCACAGGACCCTTGAGAAGGGCCAGCTCTAGGGCAGTGCAACCAGTGTGGCCGCACCGGGTGCTGACTTTAGCTAAAGGCATCATGTTTGCAAGTATATTATGGTTTTAAAAACACTTGCTGCCTCCTTCATGGCTTCCAGCAATCTTCGGCAACAGTAACAATGTCATGATGACTCTGGTGATTAATGTTCTTCCTAGAGAGAGATCAGAATTTTGTCTAGTGGAAGTTTTGACTCATGGAAAGGTAGCTCAGAGGGTTAATGTACCGGTTGCAAAGAAGATGCGCCATGCAGATCACAAAGTGCACAAAATGCAAATAGGTCAGTGATCTACTGATTTTGTCATAGATCATTTTGTTACTTGCAGTTTATAAGTTAAAATCCTAACTTAGAACAGTGAGCTATTAACTGTCATCTAAGAGCTGCATACAAACTGCAAGGTATAAATTTGAGCGTTATGTCGACCCCCCCCCGTCCCCCAGTCTTTGATTATCCTAATGTCCCAAAAAGTGTTCTTTTGGACAGAAATCAATTCTGATTATTAAGGAGAACCCCCAACCATGGTATTACGTTTTAAATTCCGGGTATAGTGTTTCTCCAGACCAATCACTATAAAACTATATGGGCTACTAGTATGGTTGTCATGTGACTCATACACCTTGTCATCCTTAGTCTTAAGTAACATTTTCTATACAGTGATTTACACACATATTGATTGTCTCTGTGTAATGTGTGTGATGTAAAGTGCTCTGACACCCTACAATGGTATGAGTGGCGCTGTAAATCAAATTAAATGCATCTGAGAGAGAGTGGTTATGGAGACTTGGGGGGCACAGTTAAAGGGTGGTAGTGAGGGAATACATGGCAGAGGTGGTCATTGGGGGGCACTAACAAACAATAATGCACAGGACACCACCAGTGCTATGGCTGGCTCTGCCTTTGAGGCCAGTCGGCCTCACCCAAAGGTACCTCCATTGGCCTTGTTTCAGAAGCAGTAGCTGCAATTCACCAGGGATTGGCAATGCAGGATTTGCACACACCAAACTAAGTTCACAAACTTCACAGTCTCCCTGCTTCATTCACAAGCACTTTTAACATGTGCTGCCTACTGTGGGGCCACTGGAATTAAATATGCAGCAAAGGATGACAACATTATGCCGTATTGTTGACTAAATTATGCATTAAAAAAAGTCTGCAGCGTAATGCAGCATATTTTCAGATATTTTATTATTTTGACGTGTGTACACATGCTAACAGTCTCTGGAAAGATTTTGCCTTATTAGCACCAGTGTAACATACAAATGCAGCAGTGAGAAAGGTGACCAGTCAACCTTTACAATAGGCCATTCACTTCGCAGCAACACAAGTCACATTTTATATTAACTTTTGATATGTTTGAGCTACAAACAATGTATTAGCTTGAATGGTCAGATCATGCAGCCGATCTTGCATTATGAGGCAAATATGGCAGAGACATAATTTTAGAGAAAACATTTGCAAACTAGTATATTTTGCCATTCATGTTTGAACTGATGTTGTTGAAAAAGGGTGAAGTGCTGATAACAGAAACTCCATGGCTCAGAGAAAAATGGCTTGTGTTTCCACATTTTATCGTATTTGGTATATTCTGTGATTAGAAGCATATCCCACTTTGTGAATATATTTTAATGTCAATAACTCATTATAACCTTAACCTCTTAAGTGCTTCGAACGTTCGGCGGCCGACGGCACCACTACCTCAGGAGTGCTGCCGTCGGCCATGAACGTTCGAACCTCATAGCTGCAATGGAACGTCCAGCACTGGAGCTGGACGTTCCATAGCCGTTATGAGGTTAAATAATCATGTGTATCCATTGGTTGATTAAACTGGGCAGTGAAATGCCAAACAAATACTAAAAATTGGGATGTCTGCGCATTCTAGCCACACCTCTGGCTCCACCCACAGATCCAATCCTTGGGTTATTCCCGCCCTCCGATTCTCAGCCCACTGTTCCCCTACTTTTTTTCCCCCACTTACACCACTGTGTAAGACTCAGCATCCCCTGACCTGTGATGTGGCGCAGCTGCGGGCGCCGCATGTGCCACACATTTATGGTGCTGGGCTTCCGCATACGGTAGCTGTCCATTATTGTATCCCTAAACGTGCGCACGAAATCAGTTTGACATTGACTACATGTAAAGGGACTCTAAGTTTCTTTTCAAAATTATAGCTAACGTTTGCTGTTTTTCCGATTATATGATCATGAATGTCGGGTCTTTGGTTTTGAAGACTTCTGTGTGGGTCGATTTCATATGCAGTAATTTTGCCTACTGCAGTACAGTGGTGGTGTATATGGATGTCATGCTGAGCACAATATTATCGTTTATTTTTTTCTTAAAAAATAATTTTTCCAGGAAAAGCCTTCTTCTCAAACATAACTGTTCAGTGTTCTTCCTGCTGAAATTCAGTGTGCCTATTCATTCCATACGCCTGTCTTTGTTTTAAGAGCAACAAGCTTTGTACTGTCACACCCAAGGGGGGCTTGGGGGAGGGCAGACGACCCCTGGGAGGTCTCCTCCCCCGGGCGGTTTGGGAGATCTGGGTGGGGGTTTTCCTTCTAGCAGATTCCATTTGGGCGTTTTTGGGCTGGTTTTAGTTGTATTGTGCGGTCCCCTATAAATGGGCGGGGCTCCTTGCTCCGGGCACCATTTTAGGCTTGGTGACCTGGTGGCCGGTTGAGCTTAGAATTTTTTGTCAGTAATTGGTAGTTGTTTCGTTATTCCTTGTAGCTATTCCGTTTCGATATCATGGCTGGTGAAGATTATCGCGTGTTGGAGGCTATTCGCCTGCTTAGCGAGGCGGGGCGTTTGGACCTGGTCATTGGCGATCGGGGTCAAACCGAGACCCCGCGCCCCCAACGGGAGGCCTCTGCGAGGGTGTCGGCTGTGGTGGCAGCATGTTACTCTCCGAAACGCCGGAGGCAGGACGGGGTAAGTGAACGGGGTCGTTCCAGGACCCGGCGGGCGGGTTCTAGGGCCCGCCGTGGGAGTGATTCCGGTTCTTCGGAACCGGCTGTTTCATTGGATACCTCGTTGGTGGAGGTTGTTGGGGAAGGTGGTTTTCCTTCTGTGGTGGGGGAGTGTTCTAATGTTGGTTTGCGGGAAAGAGCGGTCTCTGCTCCCGTTTTGCGGGGCCGTCGTGCTTCCAGGCAACGTGGTTGCACGCGGCGTTCGGCTTCGGCCTCCGCGGGTGTGGGGTCTGACGTCACTGAGATGGTGCGGGCGGAGGCCATTTTGGATGTGGTTCCTGGGGCGCAGCAGCCGTTACGGGGTGCTTCGGGTCAGGACATACAGGAGGTGGTCGCTCCTTTGAGCGTTATTCGCCACCATGTGGTTCAGGTCCCGGTAACGGTTGACGGTGGTTCGGTAGGTGTGTCCATCGCGCAGCCTTTGGTGACGGGTCATGGAGTGGTCAGGCCTGAGGGCCCTGGTGTGCTTGTACGGTCTGTGGGGAGGGATTTGCATAGTCCGTTATTGTTTTCTCCATCGGGGTCTGTTGGGGGGGAGGCTGTGTCCGTAGGTTGCAGTTCTTTGGGGGAGGGGGAATGGGCCCAGATGGGGTTGGGGGAGGGTACTGGGCGGACTGATGTTCTTTTACCTGGAGAGGATTTGGATGGTGCGGGCGTTTCAGTGGGGGGTTGCCGCCCGTTGGACGTGGTAGGAGGCCTTCCCCTGGGGGGGGTCAGGAGTGGAGATGTTTTTGTTCGGCAACAGGAAGTTGGAGAAGGTTCATTTTATAGGTTGTCCGGGGATTTTCAGTGTCCTGGTATGAGAGTGGTTTCGGGGCCTACATCTCGGGGTTCGTTTGATGGTTCGGGGGTTCAGGATTTGGCTGCTCAGGGTCCTGCTTCGCGGATTATTCAGGCAATGTTGGATGTTAGTTCGGATGAGGAGGTTTGCCCTCCGTCTCCTCGGCTTTGCGATGCGCTTAAGAGGAAAAGTGCTGTTGGTTCTGGAAGCTTGGTGGTGTCTGGCAGGGGTGGTGGATTTACTGTTGGCGGTTTGTCTTCTGCACGTAGAGTTGGTTTTAGTAAGGGACCCGGCACACCAGTCCGGCCTTTTTCTTTTCAGGAGGAGGATCGACCTACGGCAGCAGACTTGGCAGGGCGGCAGGCAGCCCAGGTACGCCGAGGAGAAGTGCGGGTGGAGCCTGGCGCGGCACGTCCCATACCATCGAGGGATCCCGCCGTGGCCATCACACGCAGGTTTACTACGACCTCGATGGCCCCAACGAGGGATTTCAACATGGGCGGTGCATCCGGGTCCAGCGCGACCTTCCCGGCCTCAGCGGTGGATTCCAACGTTGTACATGAGAGCGGGTTACGTACGACCTCTCTCGTGCCACGTGGTGGTTATAATACTGGTTTATCTTTTTCAGGACATCAACAGGTTGTCAGTGGTTCTGCTGGGGGGATGTATAGACGAGTTCAGTCGTCCTCCCCGCCTAGGTCAAGAGTGAGGGCTGGTAAGGCCCATGGTCGTTCGAACACGGTGGAGTCAAGACAGACTTCGGTGGTTGTCACTGCCCCTCCTCAGTTGGAGGAATCGCTCATTTTAGATTATGACGAAGATAGCCCTGAAGAGAGAGAAGTTCGTGAGATTGTGTCTGGGGGGGGCATGTTAATGTTTCTCATAGTATGTTGCAGGATCAGGTGGTTCGGAGTCGTGCGGAATCGTCAAGGCCACGAGTGCTCGGCCCCTCGGTGAGGGCTCCTCGGAGGGCGGACGACGGTGCACAGACAGAGTGGAGGACGGCAGCCAGTCAACCGCCTCTTTTACGCCCAGGTGAGAATGTGGTTCAGGCCGTGCGGCCAAATATGGTGTCTATTGGTGTTGGTGTGGATTTAATATCTACGGAAAGGGATGGTAAATTGCATAAAGGACGTGTTGTAAGAGATCAAGGTGTGGGTACAAACGGGGATGATCTTCATACAGGTGACAAAGTGGATAGCGGCACGTCCACTGTTGGTTTGGGCACTAAAAGTGTGCTTCACAGTAAAGAACTAAAAATCAAAAAGTTGCCGTATATGGGTGTTACGAAGCCTTTGGGGGCTCATTTGATGCTTAGTACAAAGGAAAGGATATGGAATGGTGAGTATGTGGAACTGTTGAAATTGCTCCACAGGGAGGTCTGTGCTAAAGAGGGTTCCAAAGAGGAGGAGTTTGAATTGGCAAAACGCCCTAAGGTACCTTTGACCATAGAAAATTGGACGGCGGCCTTTTTAATTTATGCCAGCGTTTACTGTGAAAAGTTCCCTGAGCGCTGTGTGTCCTTATTTAAGTACATGGATGTCATACGTAAGGCTCAGCTAACTAGGAATGACTATGCTTGGGCTCAATATGATGAAGAATTTAGGGCACGTATGGCTTGGGATCCCGAGGCGAAATGGGGTGAGTTGGACTCTGACCTTTGGCAGCACACGATGGGGTCGTCTGCCTCTGGTAAAACAATTTTTACAGCCAGTGGTCTCCCGATAGTCTATCGTCCCTTTCAGTCCCGTCCCACCCGGGGAGGGGTGGGGGCCAACTCTACCACCCAGTCGCCTACCGGCACGTGTTGGGATTTTAACAGCGGGACTTGTACTAGACAGTTCTGTAAATTCCGTCACGAATGCTCACAGTGTGGTAGGAAGAGCCATCCGTTGTCCCGTTGCTGGGGTCCTAGGACGTCAGGCCCCCAGGGTTCCCAACAGAGTTCAGGAACTTTCGTACCACCCCAGCAACCTTCAGCTCCCAGGGGAGGGAAATCTTCATCCGGTGCTGGGCCCAAAGGCTCGTACACCGGTTAAGGTTACTCGATTGGCCGCTGCTTTGCGGGATTACGAGCCTGCCGAGCTGCGGTCAGTCTTGTTGCTGGGTTTCCAGGTTGGTTTTCGTTTGGGGTATGAGGGACCACGTTTGAGACGTTGGTCCAAGAATTTGAAATCGGCAAGTGAACACCCTGCCATTGTACAGTCAAAATTGGACAAGGAAGTGAGTGAGGGAAGAATGGCGGGCCCGTTTGATGATTGGCCTCTGGTGAACCTAATTGTATCCCCTATTGGTGTGGTCCCGAAGAAAGAGCCTGGTCAGTTCCGGCTCATTCAACATCTATCATGGCCTGAAGGTGGGTCGGTAAATGATTTCATTGACACCGACGCTGCATCGGTATCTTATTCTTCGGTGGATGTAGCTATGCAACTGATTGTTACAGCGGGCCCTGATGCTCTCATGGCAAAATGCGACATCAAATCTGCACTTCGGCTCCTTCCAGTCCATCCTGAAGACTGGTGTCTTCTGGGCATCCATTTTCTTGGAAAATGGTACGTGGACAAGGCGTTGCCAATGGGTTGTTCCATGTCTTGTGCGTTGTTTGAAACTTTCAGCACGTTTCTACAATGGTGGTTTACTAAACAGAGTGGCCATGTACTCGTCACTCATTACTTGGATGATTTCTTTTTTGTAGGTACTGCCAATTCGTTGATTTGCCAAGCTGCTCTCACATCGTTTCAATCATTGATGAGTTATTTAGGTGTACCATTGGCCCCGGAGAAGACCATGGGTCCTTGCGCGACCATGTCTTTTTTGGGAATCGAGCTTGACTCTCATTCGATGCAGGCTCGTCTTCCATTGGACAAGAAACAAAAAATGCTTGAACTGGTTGGAACCATGTTGGGAAAAGAGAAGGTGTTTGTGGAAGAGGTACAAGTGCTGCTGGGACACCTTAATTTTGCCTGCAGAGTGGTTCGGGCGGGTAGGACTTTCTGTAGGAGGTTAGGCAGGGCTTTGTCTGGTCATTCACTTCCACATCATAGGGTGAGACTGTCCGCGGGGGTGAAAGAGGACTTGCGCATGTGGGTTTTCTTCTTACATTCCTTCAATGGTGTGCCTTTGTGTTGGGAGGTGGATTGGTGTTGGGATGTCCAGATCTTCTCTGATGCCGCTGGCAGTGAGGGTTTTGGTCTGTACTGGCACGGAAGGTGGTGTGCCCAACAGTGGCCTGTGCAATGGAAGAATGGTGGTAGAAGTATTGCCTTTCTGGAACTTTTTCCTGTCGTTGTTGCTGTCACTCTGTGGGGTGCGGATTTGGCCCACAAACGAGTTCTTTTCCGGATCGATAATATGGCTGTGGTCCAGGTAATTAATAAACAGTCGGCCAGAGATCCCCAGATTTTGAAACTCCTTCGAGTATTTGTGTTGGGTTGTCTGAAACATGATATCTGTTTTCGAGCCCTGCACGTTCCTGGCGTGGACAATGACATTGCGGATGCTTTGTCTCGTTCACAGTGGGAGAGATTCCGTGGGCTTGCTTTGGAGGCAGACGAGGAGCCGACTCCCATGCCAGATCACCTGTGGACGGTAGGCAACACCGGGTCATTCACCTGGTTTTAGGTTCCCTGGCTCCTTCCACGAGGACAGCGTATGAGTTAGCCTGGTCAGAATTTTTGGAGTCGGGTGCGTGTTGGCGGGAGCTGGATTGGCAACGGTCGGAGGATGTGGTTCAGTTCCTTTTATGTCTGATGGATAAGAAGTTGTCTAGAGTTACTATTTCCGGCAAACTGGCGGGTGTTTCTTTTATGGGTAAGCTTTTGTGGGGTTACTCTCCGTCGGCTGGGGAGTTGGGTAGGAGGATGTTGGAAGGGTGGTCTAGAGAGAGTGGTGTGGTGCGCACTTTGCGATCCCCTTTGTCGTGGCAGAGGCTGTTTCAGGTGGTGTCTGTTCTCCCGGCTGTGTGTTTTGATCGAGTGGAAGCGTGTTTGTTCTCCACGTTGATGGTGTGGATGTTTTTTGGAGCCTTTCGAGTGTCTGAATTGCTTGGCAACAAGTCCTCTCCTGGCCTTCGGTGGGGGTATGTTCAAATATCGGATAGGGGGGTCCACATTTGGCTCTCTCACTCTAAGACGGATCAAAGGAGTATGGGTAAGGGTGTTTGGTTGGAGGCGGTGTCCCCTCCGGACACGTGCCCTTTACGTTGGGCTCTTGGTTGGAGGAAATGTCGGGTGGGTCATTGGACCTTCCAGTTTTTCGACATTCAAATGGTTCATGTGTGTCGAATTATCAACTGCGCATGGTTCTGCGAAAAGCGCTGCGACATATTGGTTTAGATGGATCTGCATACGGTACTCACTCCTTCCGGATTGGGGCGGCCACGGAGGCTTTCCACAGGGGATGGTCGAGGGAGGAAATCATGGGACTGGGGCGCTGGACTTCTGACTGTTTTCGGCGCTATGTTCGTAATGAGGCTGATGGTGCGCTGGCGTCTTCATCTGTTTTGCCTGTCTGACTCTGTTTTCTTTTTCAGGTTCTGTGGCTGGTCCTCGGGCTGCTTTCATTACAGTTTGGATCGTGGGCCATTCCTTCGTTAAGAGAGCTCAAGTGCAAGCTCGTCAAAGTTATTTTGGTTCATCATTGGGTTTCAATGATCGTTTATTTAATGTTGTTTGGAAGGGTAAGGGGGGTATGTTATGGAAGGAACTGATCCCTGCTTTAAACTCTTGGTTGGTAGGGGGGGTTTGCCCAGATGTTCTGGTTCTTCATTTGGGTGAAAATGATTTGGGTTCAGTAAAGGGGGTTGTCCTGCTTCGAGCGATTAAAAAGGATTTGGCTCTGTTGCATAGCCAGTGGTCTGGTTGTCATGTCCTGTGGACTGAAATGGTGCCAAGGAGGGTTTGGAGGAATGCGGTGAAGCCGAAGGCGGTGGATAAATCTCGGAGGAAGGTGAATTTGGAGGTTTCCCGTTTCTGCAGGGATTTGGGTTTTGGTCGCATCGTACATAGTGACATCAAATATGATGCGGTGGAATTTTTCAATGGGGACGGTGTCCATTTGTCGCGGATGGGTATGGATTTATATCTGCTGGAGCTGCGGGAGGTTTTATCTCGTTGTTTGACTGTGAGCCAGTTTATTGGTGAATAGGTGGTTGTATGTGTTGTAGGCTTTGGTCTCATTCTTTTGCTTTTCTGGTTTCCCCCAGCCCCCCCTCCCCCTCCCCCCCCCCCCGGTTTTAGGTCTGTGTGGGGGGCAGAAAGGTGGGGGCTCTCTCCGTATCAGTCGTTCACCCCACGCTTTCTGGATGGCGGTTTTGCCATGTGATTGTCAGTTTTGGGCCAGTGTTGGACCCGTTAGTTGTAATCGGATCTTGTTAGGGGATTTTTTAGACTGATTGAGGTGGGGTTCGGAGAATATGGGTCGGGGGATATGATCAGTTGGTTTATAGTCGGAGAGGTGATATTTTTGTATTTGTTAGGTGATGTTATAATGTTATAATGTTATTGGGGTTTGTATGGTTTTTGTGTTGGGTATGTACGGGTGGGGGCGGGTGTGATGGAGGGTGTGGGGTGGGGGTGGGGTTTGGGGTTTGAAATAAAACGAACAAAAATTTGGGTTGTGGTTTAGATTGTGAGGCGGTTGCCGAGTTTGTGTATTTGTAAATGTGCACCTGTTCCAATAAAGCGGCCTTTTTCACACTTCAATGGTTTTTGGGTCTGCTCACTCTCCCCCCACCCCTCTCTCCCAAGGGGGGCTTGGGGGAGGGCAGCCGACCCCTGGGAGGTCTCCTCCCCCGGGCGGTTTGGGAGATCTGGGTGGGGGTTTTCCTTCTAGCAGATTCCATTTGGGCGTTTTTGGGCTGGTTTTAGTTGTATTGTGCGGTCCCCTATAAATGGGCGGGGCTCCTTGCTCCGGGCACCATTTTAGGCTTGGTGACCTGGTGGCCGGTTGAGCTTAGAATTTTTTGTCCCTCCCTCCCCCCCTTTTTTGTTGGGGATTTTTTCGATTATTTATTTAATTTTTTGGCTGCTGTTTGGGTCATGTGTTCATGGGGTTTTTACGTTGTTCTTTTGTCGCTTGGGACAGGTGCGTGGCGGTTTTGCCATGTGATTGTCAGTTTTGGGCCAGTGTTGGACCCGTTAGTTGTAATCGGATCTTGTTAGGGGATTTTTTAGACTGATTGAGGTGGGGTTCGGAGAATATGGGTCGGGGGATATGATCAGTTGGTTTATAGTCGGAGAGGTGATATTTTTGTATTTGTTAGGTGATGTTATAATGTTATAATGTTATTGGGGTTTGTATGGTTTTTGTGTTGGGTATGTACGGGTGGGGGCGGGTGTGATGGAGGGTGTGGGGTGGGGGCGGGGTTTGGGGTTTGAAATAAAACGAACAAAAATTTGGGTTGTGGTTTAGATTGTGAGGCGGTTGCCGAGTTTGTGTATTTGTAAATGTGCACCTGTTCCAATAAAGCGGCCTTTTTCACACTTCAATGGTTTTTGGGTCTGCTCACTCTCCCCCCACCCCTCTCTCCCAATGACAGTAGGTGAACAAAGGGACTAATTGTTATTCGTATATAGGTATTGTTGGTTTGTATTCTGTATTGTTATTTGTTGTGCCCAGTTAGCATTTTGCCCGCCTCGAGCTTATATGATTTTGCTGTATGTTTTGCTGTAGAAGACGGTTCATTTTGGAGGTGAGCCAGTCTTGTCTTGGCCAGACTTGCTTTGCTGGTCTCTTAGGGAGCAGACATGTGTTATCGAGGCCTTAACTCATCTCATTCTGCATTTCAGATGGCTATTGACATTTTTATTCAACTGAGCTTTATGCTCATCCCCATGCCTTCTGCAACGAGCTTTTTCTTTTAATAAACCTTTATTGTTCCTACCTTATACCTGACTCTAGAAGGCGTGTTTAAGTAACTATGCAGTGGGATTAGTGGACACTCTTAATCTTCCTAGTACCACATTGCCTGCCGTTCTTGGAGACAACGCCTCCCCCTGTGTATGCGCTTTATCTTAGATCATCAGCGTCTGCATACTTCAGGGTAAAAGTGAAGTATTCGGTCTATTTTTATGAGCAGGGTTCATGCGGGATTCCTCTCGTATCTGCAGCTGAAAGTTTGCAGTGCGGGACCCCGGAAGGATATTGTGGCGTGGGGCTCCCCCTGCCTGCCTCCCGCGGCGCTCTCGTGACTCCCACATTCTTGAAGTCGTCTGTGTTTAGGAGGAGAGAGAAGTGCAGAGCCGCTGCGGTGAGGTCACGTCCTGCCCCTCCTCGCCCTCCTCCTCCCCGCCCACCCGAGCTCTGCTGCCTCCCGGGCTCGGCACACTGGCTGCTCCGCGCCGCGCACAGGATGTGCCTTCAGCCCCGGGACTGCATCGAGCGGGGGCCCGCCTGTGAGGGAAGCGGGGGCGCTCCTTGAAGCTCGCGAGCCGCGGATGGGACCGGAGGTGCCGGCGCGCACAGCAACAGCAGCTCCAGCCGAGAAGGGCTGCTTTACACGAGCACATGGCACCGGGTTGGAGCGCAACGGAGGCGGGATCCCCCTGACCCGACCCCTGGGGGCCCAGACCGCATGATCCCGGGGTCACCACTTCTCTTTGGCTTTGTGCGGGCAAAATGGATGCGGCGTGCTCGGGTTTCAGAGCAGAACGATCGGGGTAGCAGGAGCTGCCCGGGCAGCGCGGAGGTGCCCGCTTTGCGAGCGAGGAATAAACTTCCTTCATGCCTGGATATGTGGGGGATCCGGACAGCTGAACCTCTACGGTGAGTGCGCGATGGCTGTGGGGAGGGCAAGGGTTAAAGGTCAAGAAGTTGGTTGTGCAGTTCTGGGAATAGTCAGTGAGTTCACCGAGGACACACTGCTTGGCTGTGACGTGCCCGCCCACCCAGCTGCCCCAGATGTGTTTAGCAAGCACATCACCCAGCTGCCCCAGATGTTTTGAGTGATCAGTGTGGTTTTATCCGTTTCTCCTTCCTGGCTGTGAAGGGGTACAGAGGTGATCAGACTCTCCCTTTCCAAAATATCCAAATGTCTTGAGGGCAGAGCCCCTCCCCCATTAGCAGATGAACACCTTTCAGTCAATACGTGTTTTTTTCTACAATATGGCCTCCTGACCCGCAGGTTACCGTGCGTGAAGCGTCGGAATAACTGTTTAACGTTAGTCGTTATAAAAACATGTAATAGATTATTAGCTTATATAGTGTTGTTTAAGTAAAGTCGAGGCGTGCCCTCTCTAGGGGTTTGGCAGGCTGGCACCGGGTGTTGGGCTAGTCCATGTAATAAATGACCTGTAACTGTTTTGCGAGGTTGCGCGTTTGACGCGAAGGCGAACCCGTCGGAGTCACTGGACATGAACGATTTTGAATGAGTGAATCATATTTGCAGGGAGACAGATCCAGCGAACGTCTCAGGGGGTTGGAGGGCATTTGACTTCCCAAGAGAGAGAACTTGGCAACGTGGTATGCACGTGCGTTGGCAGCAATTAACTGGCAACTGCATAGTGGAGCCGGGCTCCCTTTGAAAAGCGTTAAAATGCCAACGCCTTTCATAGCATCTAACCCGTTTGTCCATCTTAAAAACTTTGTAAAGACGCTTTTTTGATAAGTAAATCGGATTGGGAAAGGGATGACGACCTGCCCCCACCACCACCCGGAATATCCGACGGATCAGACCTCTTTGGTGCAGTAGTGCTATTAGCGCTCACCCTGGTTGGTGCACGGCTGGTTGTGCCAGCTTCAGAGGGTGGCAGTACTCATCGTGCAGACTTGTGTGTTGGGGTCCCATTACAGTCGCTCCTATTAATTCCAGTAACTGCAGTAACACGTCTTAACGCACATTTCGCAGCTACGAGTTGTTTGGCAAGTGATGCCCCGCATTCTTCCCGGGTTCATTTCGGTAGAACAAATCTGAAATTTGCTGCGGTGAAAATGCAGGTGCGTGCCGATTTTGTGTCGATAATCCTCGTGCTATGCCTCATACCGATCGTCATTTTAGATTCCTGGGGCACTACCCTGTATGACGTTCATTACCATTAATCGAATATTCGGGTGCATACAGTGCTATCGGAACGACCTCTACCGACGACCCTGTAATTGAATATACTTGCACACATCTGCCAATGGGTATGTTAAAAGGGGTGGGGGCGCCTCCCGCACCTCTCTTGGGGTGTGGTGTCTTAGCACTCCATTCTTCCCCCCCTTGGCGTTTGTTATTCGAGCGCCTGCTGGTAATCCTGGTAGCGCATTCCAGTGCCTTGCTGTCGGCCCCCTAGTAGGGGTCAGAGGAGAGTCTGCGGTTTACACAGTTCTAGTTTTACTGGCAGGAGAGGGCGGGGGGTAGTTCACACATGGTCCAAGTTGTTTTAGGGCTGGGGATGGCGCGGGAGTTTACTCGTGTTTGTGCCAGCTATCACACCTGCTTGAAATTGAGACCGAGAGGGGGGTATTTGAGTTGAGGCCAATAAATTGAGTGAGGGAGCTGGCACATTTCTCAGCAGGCCACGCGTCATTCGGCCTGGACGCTAGGGGGATGCTGCTTTCCACACGTTTTTTTGTTTGTTTTAATCCCCGAAAAGAGAGCTGCATCCCACACGTGTTTTGTTAAAGCGCCTGGAAGGAATGGGGGCACCTGTAGGCCCTCGCAATGTTCTATAATTTGATTGTCCGAGCCTACAAAGGTGCAAACGGAGAGGGGGTGGGGGGTTAGAGCCCATGTACTGTCTCCAGACCAGATGCTACCACAGTCCAAAGCCTACTTGATGGGCCTGGTGCCTTTTGATGTCCCTTTCTATGTGCACGTGTGCGCACTGCACACATTCGCAATCCGCTCCAGAGAGGGTGGTTACATGGAAGTATCACGCCCATAGTAAAGTACCCTGCGTTCTGTGCTGTTTCCTGTAGTAAGGCGTCTGTAGGCCTCGTTGGTGCTGGCCTGTAATGCTGTGCTCCGACATAACTAAACAAAGCGCGTTTTCCGTAAGCATTTCTTACTGATGAAAAATCAGGAGCAAGTTACAGCCCAGTAAACCAACTCCTAGGTAAAGCGCCGTGAATCGCGGGCAGAACGAATACAAAATCTGAGTTGGCATCGACCCGATTCCAGCGTAACCACACACCTCTCACTGAGACATCCGTATTTTTATATATTTGCTTTTCAAGCTTAGATGATGGATATATATTTATTGTTTTTTATATAGCGCAAAGACGGCTCATCTTTAGGCGACAACGCGCTTTACACTGTATATAGATACTTGATGCATAGGTGAAGTACAAAATAGTCACCAGATGATTAAATACAGCAGTGATCCCCTATACAGCAGTTACGCATTACACAAAGTACATTGAAACAATGCATATGTCAGATTATAATATATTCAGATTCGAGGTGCATTTGTAGCACACTTGAATGCGGGGTAGCATCTCTGCTGCAGAGATCTGCATGTTTTCCCGGCCTCTGCCATGTCCTCGTGTAGCGCTGTGGGGACACGTGGCACATAAAGCACTAGTGAAACCATTTCTGACTGGCTAGTGGCGTTTGTACTGACGTCCTAGGTGTGCTCGCTTTAAGGAGGAGGGTGGCTGCAGGAACAGCCGAGTAGTGGGGAGACATGGTGTTTAATGTAAGGCTGGCAGGTAGTGGGAAAGCCCCCCTTCCTGCAGAATTCACCGAGGATCGGAGCGTCGGGGGGGGGGCAGGGGTGGTTGCACAACGATATTATCCACCTCGTTTACTGTTCACGCCAGAAATCAGCCACTGTTCGTGTTTATTACTCCCCTTGCAGATGGGGCGATGGCTTGTGAGATGTGATCTGGCGATGAGAAATATTAACTCCGATTTGCCTCGCGGCATCCTTTGTTTTGGGTTGTCTTGTGTGGGTGGGTCTGGGCACTCCTCGGTTTCGGGCAAGTGCGACTAGCCAGTACTATGTTGGGCGGCAGGCGCTGGAAAGTCGGTAATGAGACAAGTTTATAAAGTCAATGGATGATTTGTGGTCGCAGGCTGGAACTGAATTGTACTTCTGCGAGGCAGGGGTCCTATCAGGAGGAAATGATGGTGGGGGAGCGGTCGGCAGTGTTACCACATCAGCATCTTTTATTTATTTATTGTATGCAGTGTTATATAGCGAGAACATTATCCAAAGGTATCGGAGCTCTTTACAAAAGAGCCAGGTAAGTTACAAGAGGTACACATGATAGAATACACACGCTAACAAATTACATATATACAGTTACAAAAGATAGACGGAGCACGCTAACAAGTTACATATATGCAATTACAACGCTAACAAGATGCATATTTATATTGTAAAAAATAAAAAGGTGTTGGCGTTAGGCTAAAACAGAAATAAAATACATGTATACACAAGTTGATCTCAGTTGAGTGTTAGATGGCCATAGGGGCCAAGAAATGAGTGGAATTCTTCCGGGAATTGCTTTGGAGGAGAGATTTAAGATCTGCTTTGAAAGTCCAGAAAGAGGTGGTAGTTCGCGGGATGGAGGCAGTGACTCCCAGATTCTGGCCCCATTTCCAGAGAAGGACTGAGCTATCAATCTTTCCATTTTGAAAGATTTATGCTTCCTTAGCTTGGCGTTTATCTTTACACACTAGGGCTGGCTTGTTGGTTAGCAAGAGGCCCATACCAGCTGGAAACGCACCGCCCTAATGACCAGAGGGCCCCAGAGTCCGACCGGAGAACGTCTGGACTTCAAAGGGGTGCAAGGAACGGAAGGATCACCTGTCTGGGTGTGAAGTGCGCGTTTAATCTCTGAAGTCGGTTTCAGAGGCGAGGGAGGCAAAGCAGACCAGGGCTCCGGCTACAGGGCTATTGTTATTCAATACAAATATATTTGTGTACCTGAATGTATTTAGCTAGTGGTGCGAATCTGGTTTTGTATAATTTTTGCTCTGGTACCAAATTATTTTTTTCGGTCCGTGGGCATGTAGGCAAGGTTTGTAAATCGATGTATTCGGCCAAATTCACACAACTACGTGGGAAAGCCAGAACTAAAACGTTAGTCTGTTGGTTTAAAGTGGACCAGTTTGACCTATAGAAATCTTAACTGTATGCCTTGGGCTTGCTATTAGAGACAGGGTCGGATTGGTAAAGCGCAGAGTTCCAGCTGTGGGCAGCTTTTTGGGGCATCCAGGGGGCTGTCTGTGCTCTTAGGATGCCGCCAGCGGCCCAGTGGGTGACTGAGTGGCCTTTCTAGAGGCAGATGGGCGGAGATATCACTTCCTTTCTGTCGCTGAGCCGGTCTATTAATGTATGCTGATTGCGCGGGGGGGGGTTGAGCAAAAGTGGGCTCACCTGCACACGTGTGGCTCAGCAGTGTGAACTAATCCGTGCATTTTTTTTTTTCATCTGAGCGAAGGTAATTAAACATGCCCCCTCAACTCCTTTCTTTTAATAAAACTTCGCTGAAGCAGTGTTCTGCTGAAAGGCAACACGCAAATGTGGGCCACTTTTTTTTTTTGTTGGTGTGCTCCGGTTGATTTTTGATCCCATTCCACCCTGATTAGAGACGCAAATGTTGTGGTATACTTTACTTAGGTGGGCACCTCCGTTTGTTGAATTAGACACTCACTACAATGGGGTATATAGGCTCTCTGTTGAGGTTTCTCACCTTCAGACATAACTTTCCACAGAGGTTGAGCGCCACCACGTGTTGCATATGTAAACTGACGCGGTAAACACACTACCTCCTAAGATCGACGCCTGTGGGAAAAAAATACTGTACTAAAACGCTAGTGGTAAGAGGACAGAAATTTACAAATAAAGACATGATACATAAACATAAGTTCCAGCAGTGATCAGTTCGGTTACTAGGTTCTTACGAAAATAGCGCGGTTTTGGTGAAGTGCACGGATTATTTACTTTACAGCATTCCTCGCTGTCACCGACGATTCCTCAATCATGAGGCAATTTCTTGCCTCTAGCGTTTTACTCAAAGCGTTTCATGTCGTCACGGCAGCGCTGGATTGGGCAGGCAGTGTCCTCTCTTCTAGTGCTTATAGGCAGAGAGGATCTGCACTTTGCAGCAGGGATCACAAGCAATGCTCTCGGAGGATCGGCACTTTGCAGCAGGGATCCCAAATAATGCCCTCGGAGGATCGGCACTTTGCCGCAGGGATCCTAAGTAAAGCTCTCGAAGGATCGGCATTTTGCAGCAGAGATCCCAAGCAATGCTCTCGGAGGATCTGCACTTTGCCGCAGGGATCCCAAATAATGCCCTCGGAGGATCGGCACTTTGCCGCAGGGATCCTAAGTAAAGCTCTCGAAGGATCGGCATTTTGCAGCAGAGATCCCAAGCAATGCTCCCGGAGGATCGGCACTTTGCCGCAGGGATCCTAAGTAATGCTCTCGGAGGATCGGCACTTTGCCGCAGGGATCACAAGCAATGCTCTCGGAGGATCGACACTTTGCCGCAGGGATCCTAAGTAATGCTCTCGGAGGATCGGCACTTTGCAGCAGAGATCCCAAGCAATGCTCTCGGAGGTTCGGCACTTTGCAGCAGAGAGCCCAACGCAAGCAATGCTCTCGGAGGATCGGCACTTTGCAACACAGAACCCAAGCAATGCTCTCGGAGGATCGGCAATTTGCCGCAGGGATCCAAAGCAATGCTCTGGGTTAGAAAGTACCGGCATTTCTCCACGGGAAACGGTATTCTTGATGTGAGTAGCTGCAATTTGCCTCTCTATTCCTCTCGAAGACAGGGTATGGTTTATATTTCAGAAGGTTTTCTTATCTTTGACCTAAAACATAATACTCACGGTTGGCATATTCCGCCAACTTTTGTTATCTGGGCTGATGCAGGTCGTGCAATGTACTTGTAGATTCGTTCCCCGCAGTCTGGTCTTCAGATTCAGTCTTCTCTGGTGTCTTATCTGAGTTGGTCTAGGCCCAGCGTTCCCTTATTCAGATTCCGTCCTCGTGTGGAAATATCTAAGTTGACCTAGGCTCAGCGGTCTCGTCTTCAGGTTCTTTCCTCTTGTCCTGTCTAGGGTGCTCTAGGCCCAGAAGTCTCATTATCAGATTTCATCCTCTTCTAGTACCGAGGCCCATCGGTCTCGTCTTCAAATTTCATCCTCCTTTGGCATCATCTATGATTTGATCTAGGCTCAGCAGTCTTGTGTTCAGATTCCATCCTCTTCTGGTATGTAGGCCTAGCAGTCTTGCCTTTAAATTCTCGGTATCTAGGTCCAGCCGTCTCCTCTTCAGATTCTGTCCACTTGTGGTATCTAGGTTCATCTCGGCCCAGCAGTCTTGTCCTCCGATTCTCCCCTCTTCTGGTATCTAGGGTTATTGAGGCCCATCAGCCTCATTTTTGGTTTTTGTCCTCTTTTGGTATCTAGGTTGGTCTAGGCCCAGCAGCTTCAGCATCACATTCCTCCCTCTCCTAGGCCCTGGGGTATCTGCCAGTCTCGTTGGCAGTGTGTTATATAGAGGTGTCCTCTTTTACCCAAATAAGATGCGATGCATATCTTTATCCAGACCCAAAAACATAACTGTGCTCGTAGCAAGGCGCTGTCTCTGACTGCTTACCACAGCTGAACATACTGTTGGTAAGCAGCAGACGGGTCCCCTTTCTGGCCCAAGTTAATGATTCATCAAGACCTAAACCAAACATACGGTCCCATAGAGACCGGGTGGTCTCTCTCAACTGATCATTTCTTTCTTCGAAGACGATCACAGCATAGGAATCCACAGCTCAATTCTGTCCGATCAAAAAATTGCTTTGTCGAGATGAAAGCTCTACTTACCTACACCCCAGGACTTCTCTTTGACACAAACATTGTTTTATCCAGTGTCAAATACAACTTGGGTGACAAAAGGGCGGTGTTCTCAAGTACCTGAAAAATATGACCAGAGATTTAGACACAATACATACGTCTGAAAAGTTCTGTTTAACTGAGAATTGATGTATTCAGAGCTGAACATTATCTAGACACCTACTGACCATATGCTGTCTTTGGGTCAAATAAAAGTGTACCCAGAGCTAAGCTTAATCTAGGTGTCATCAGCGTAGTGGCTCCATCTGATCCAGTGTGAAACATAACCTGTGTATCTGTGAATCGGGTGTTCTGTCTTAGTCATTTGAAGACGAAAAGTCTGTATATGTCTACGCCTCAAGGTGTTCAATAGATCAAAACAATGTTTAATCCAAAGTCAAACACAACATAGGTGTTTATACTTCAACTGTTTTTCGGATCCCAACCAAATTTATCTGGAACCTAGGCACTTAAGAGTCTGTTGTTCTCCCTTAACCGGCCACTGATTGCTCCAGGGCTGACCACAGCTAAGCACCTCTCATCTGAAATTTGGTTTGTCTAGAGGTGAAAACCACAAAGATGCCTATGTTTTAGGCTCTATCTTTGACATGAATCTGTTTTTATCCAGACCCCAACACTGCTCACATGGCCAGGGATCACGTGTCCTCGGGCCACAACCTGGTCTGCTCGATCAAGGTGAGACTGGTCGTTTGAAACGTCATACATTCATTGAGACTGAAAATTGTTTTAGGTTTACCTATTTTGAAGTGGAGTAGTTGCCTCTGGTGTTCGTCTGCTGACCATTCAGAGCAAAAAAACAGCTTCAGGTCGAAATCTAGTGTATTACAAATGAAAACTGAACACATGCTATTTTCCTGGCTCAAATGATTTTGTGTCACCGCTTGTGTCGGTCAAAAATAATAATTCATGTAGGATTTTCTATAGTGTGGACATAACGCCCAAAGGATGCTCAACTGCTTTACAGAGAGAGTGCATGAAACATAGCGACAGTCTGCCTCTCGTGGTTATTGTAATTAGCAAGTATGAGTTAGCAGTTACCAGAAGAATGGGACCGCATTTGAACAGAAGGTAAGGGCATTGAGGTTTTACGTGCACAGTAGTGGTCCTCGGAGACAAAATGTATACCCCTATAAAAAGGAGGAGGATCATAATGTAGGCAGTTATTAGGGTGAAATAGCCTTTTGCAGATGTACTTGATTTCCCCAGAGATTTTTGAAGAGGGTGAAAGACTGGTGTTCAGTGGTAAGAAAGTAACATACCTCCCCAGGTCCATGGCAGTAATTTTATTATAGCACTGTGTGAAGCAATGAGCCTTCGGCTGAATAGTGGCGCAAATATTTATTATTCACTCACTTAAAGTATAATGCATGCAGTCACTTACTCCAGCCTACATTACCTGGCTCTCTATTTGGTGAGGAAGGTGGGTGTCTGTCTATTCATCCCCCGTCACCCCACTCTTTCTTCCCCGCCTCCTGACACCTGACTTCTGAGCGTGTCCCTGTAACACCTCTAGCCCACGAGACTAACCACAAACAGGTACTTGAATGCATTGTGACTTGCCTTCCTGCCCAAGGTTCACTAGTCATGCGGTGAAGCCGGCTGCCTGCCATCAACCCCAGCACCCAACGCACCATAAGCATGAGTGTGAGGACAGAACAGCATATAATGTGGTCATGAGTCGCTGGAAAGAGCTCTTCAGACCCCCTTACCAGGAGAGAAAAAACGCACACTCCCTACGGCTGTGGGCACGCAGATTTGTCTCGCCTTGAGATGTGAAAGGGAGTAACCTTGGGTGGAGAGTAAGTACTGTGTGAGTGGAACCAACCTTTAGGCTATTCCCTGGAACAAGAGATTGTGCGATTTAAGGAAGTGAGTGGTGGGCAACTCGGAATGCAGTGGTGTGCACTAGAAGCACACTAATAGATAAGACACAGGGAGGTGGGGAGTTTTGTGCAAGGATATGGGACCCATGGGCTGCACCCTAGAGGCTGCACCTTGGAAGGTTGAGAGTATTGTGGGAGCAGTGGTGTGGGAGCATACGAGACATAGAGGCTGCACCCTACAAGTTGGAGAATAGCGTGGGAGCATACGAGACCGGGAGGCTGCACCCTGGGAGGTGGGGAGTAGTGTGGGAGCATACGAGACTCAGAGGCTGCACCCTGAAAGGTAGAGAGTATTGTGGGTGCATACTGGACCCACAGGATGCACTTTGGAAAGTGAATAGTAGTTTTGGAGCATACAATACCTAGAGGCTGCACCCTATAAGGTGGAGAGTAGTGAGAGCATACGAGACCCAGAGGCTGCACCCTGGAAGGTGGGGAGTATTGTGGGACCATATCCGAACTGATCAGATGTGTGACTATCTCCTCAACGGAATTGAGCAGAGTCACAAGCAGGCGATACCCTGGATGGCGGTGAGTAGTGTGATAGAGAATAACATGGGAAGGGCGTGATACCCTGGAAAGTGCAGGGTAGTGTCAGGCATCAGTGGCTGGGTGGTAGTATTTGCAGTGGTCTCAACGCTTCTGTCTTGCTCGTAGTAAAGTCTGCACTCCAGCAGCTCGGGTCTGTACTCAGCGGACGCAACTCGCCCTGGCCGAGCGTGTGCTTATTGGAGGAAACGTGCACTCTACGGGCTCTGCTTGCCTTCGTCCTGCCGTGAAATAACCACCGGTTAAAGGCTTCAGGGTTACCCAGTGTTTACCTCCTACAGCAGCGCCCATGAACAAACCTCTTACTGGCTTTTATCTATCGCCTACCTGTCCTGACATGCGCCGCCATTGTCCTCGTGCACCACACTGTTCGATATATTGCCGTTCTTAAATAAACACATCAGATATCATCGCCTATTGGGAGTGTGTTTTTTTTCCAGAGCATCCGAGGGTGTTTTTCTCTCCCCTCATTAAAGCTGTGGGGCTTGAGTCCTTTCTGAACTCTCTTCGGCCTCTGAGCGCTTAGAAAGCCAGACCTTGAGCGTTGCTGATGTGGAGACCTCTCATAGAGACCAGCGGGGTCTGAACACTCAGAACGGGGGTAGGTTTTAGAATTAGTCACATGACCCTTAATCTATGTGAAGACTCATAAATCTGAGATTCGTAGGAAGAAGCACATATCAAGTATCCCTGTTAAAGACCAGACCTGTAGCCTCACCACGACCTCATTGTACTCTGTTTGTCTTCTGTTTGCTCTTCGTTTCAACACTTATCCCAGACAACATTGATATCTGGTTTTATGCTGCATTAAGAATCGGCAGAATCCCCGAGGTAGTGAATTTGCAGCTTCCAATTCAATGTTATAACCAATCTATGTCCCCCTGACGTTGTCTTTTCTGCTCATGATTAACATCTCAATGGAAAGGCAGAAAAATCATCTGACATAAAGCGTGTGTTATTAAAAAACACTTCTCCAAGTCAATTACTTTCACAAGTTTTTAAAATCCTTAGTGGATTTTTTCCTGTTTTTTTTTTATAGAGATTTGGCGGCTATATTATTTGAGACTTTGCTGGCGGTTATAATTTCTGGGCGTGTATGCGGTTGCTGCTTTTTGCTGCATCGTAGTAGATAAAGCACAGATTCTGAAATGTGCAATAGAGCACATATTTATCTGCATTTTTAATAGTTTCACAAGTTGGAGGGGGAAAAACCATGTGAAAAGATAATCACCAGAGTTCTGCTAAATAAACTGTGGGTGCATTACAAGACTTAACCGTGATTGTGATCGTGAGAGATAAAAACATTGGTGCCAGAAGGCCACACCTTGCCAATTATAAATTGCAGTACTTTATACCGAGTATTCTAATATTTATTTAGTACAGGCTGGTTTCCATGGTTGTGCACCATTTTCCACTACTTCTCTATATAAGGGGTTGTGTTGTTCTTGTTCAGTGGTGTACCTTTTATTGACTTCGGAGGAGTACAAAGCGGGGTAAACGTGTCTTATTGACATCCTATAGAAATCACGGTTTCTCCACACTTTGATTAGTTTATCTATTGGCATACAATTCGCTCTATGGGATTTCACTAGGCGTTCAAACTCTGTTTTCCAATTATCATATCCGCTTTTCATCTCTTCCAGATCCTGGTACTAAGATTAGCGACTTCAGGCAAAATGTTTTACGTGGTTGTTCGGTAAAGCTGCTCACCCAGTCATTGGTATAGGATCATGCTGTGAGTCAACAGGAATATGGAATTTTTGGTTTAGTCTCTCAACTCCAGACTGAGTGGTGTAGACAAAACACTAACTCTTTTACCATTTGCAGCGATCATTACCAGTGGAAAGTTGTTGAATTGCTTTTATGTATCCTTGGTTGCTGCCTATAACTTATATTCTGGACACACAAAGCCTGTGTACTTATGTCAAACATTCCCATTATCTTCAAACCAGCAACAGTAAATGCATGTTGTTTGCAGACCATGACCCATTCTCTGCATAGCAGGAAAGACTCGAATGTTTTCAGCAAGCTAGGAGTAATTGCGTATCCCATTACAAGTTTCTTTTCATGCCAGGAATAACTCAAAACTAGTCCGTTTTCTTCCAAGCAAGCAGAGATAGATACATGCATGTACCCTGATTTCCAGGGAAAGTACACGTTCCTTCTCTGTAGACCAGGAATAGCATAGGCATGTTCTATGTAGACTAGGTTTAGTGCTGATCCGTTGGGTAGCATATGACATTTTGTTTACTTGTTTGTCTTTATCATCACTCTTATGTACTTGCTTTTCTTTGGTTAGCGCATGCTGGCTAGCTACTTTTCCTCCTCAAGAGCGTGGTCCAAGTACTGCTTTCTTGCCCAGTGCCCTTTCATTGGTCGAACTTTTTGAACTACTTTTTTATTTTGGATGCAGCACTCCATAAGAGCGCTTGTGTTTGCAGTCCATCTTGCCCCTCCTGTCGCACTCCGCTGCTTGTCCCCTATGGCATTGTTGCTTGCCTTCATTGTTGCTTCCTTTACCACCCTCCTTGTGGTGTTTTAGATTGCTGTGCCTCCACCCTTCATGCCTGCTGTCCGTGTTGCTTTGCCACCACCTTGTGTGCTCAGCGTGGGTGTTGCTCTGTCCTCACCCTCTCTTTCCCACCATCCGTGTTGCTTTGCTCCGACCTCCCTTCACACCATCCATGTTGCTTTGCCCCCACCCTCCCTGCCCTCCAGCCTTGTTTATTTGCCCAACATTGCCCATGGGACCTGCCATACAGTACAGTGCTGTGATCCACACAGTGCTGGCCATGTCATAGCGCGTTTTCACCTCTCCCACCCTCTGTGTTGCCTCCCTCTCGCCAGCAATGTTGCTTGTGAGCTCATAAAATAATTTGTATTTTAGGATTAATATTTTATTCTATCTCAGGCTTCTTCAACGAGTAGCTTCTGAACTACTGGTAGCTCTCTAGTACCTGTGAGTATCTCCCCTATGTGCAGCCTACTAATCTAGAAAGAAGCCTGTGCTCCGTTGAATTACAATCTGTATACCAAAATTGAAAAATGAGTTTTCAAGATGAAGACGTGTGGTTTTTCTAAAACCTCTAATTTCTATACTATATTTAAAACTGATATTTGAATGGTAAAGTACGCAGTATTGGGAGATTTTATGACTCATAATATTATCATGGTATTATTAACTAGGGGCAAAAGGCGTTATTTATTACTCTTGCAGAGACATTCAGAAATTTAAAAAGCCTTTTAGACATTACTGATGGTAATCCTGCACTGAGGTGATCCACTGTTTGAAATCTTGCATTATATAATCTTTTTTATGTGTATGGCAATAATATTAGTAGCTCTGGATGATTTTAATTGAACACACTTTATAGGTTGGAGACCCTTGTTTTATCCAATGGCACTCGGACTAAGTTATCGTGTCTGTTAACCCACAAAAACACTTTATTTGTGCGTCGAACCTGACTTGCCTCCGTTATGCAATCCTCAAACTAGGAGTTCACGTTTCAATGCACATTTCCACCAACTCAAGACCAATAAAAAAGGCGTTGGTGTTCAGAGCTCACCCTTACAGTTGTTGGGGACCGTGGCAAGCAGGTGTCTCGTCTTTCCTAGTGGCTTTCAGTGTGGCTCACACCAGGCACCAGCACTGTGCACAGCAGCTGAGGTGGTTGCTGTTTTGCCTTTCTTAGACGGCACACAGGTGAAGTTGAGTTACACATCTCCTGTTCTATTGCAGGTTGTGGTAGAACGGACCTCATAATTCCGTGGGAAATCCTAAAACACACCCTGAATACTAACTACACCTCGAATGTGGATCCTTGCTCTAAAACATGTAAACGAATGTCGGAGAAAATCCCAATATCTGTTTTTGATTCAAATATAAAAACCGCATTGGCAGAGCCAACCAGTCTCTCCTAAGAGAGAGCTATTAGCTTTGTCAGTGTTTTTTTTTAACCATGTTGTGCAGCACTATGCACAGCTACTATGCAACATGGCTAAAAGTCGAAAAAAGTGCTATGACCAGTCCAGCACTGGCTGTATCATTGCACAAGACCTATTGGCTTTGCCAGTGCTTGTTCTGCAGGCCAGTGGCAGCACAGGTGTTTTTGTTTCCTGCAGACTAGGGATAATGCATGCATTTCTCTGCAGACCAGCTGTAGCACATGTCCATACTTTGCAGACGATGGATGGTACATGTCTATCCTGTCCATTGAAAACCCATATTTTCTACTAATCGGGGATGACACATGCCCGTTCTCTAAAATTCAGGACTGGCACATATGAACTTTTGTAGACCAGAATTGGTACATGCTGCTTCGCTACAGACTAAAGACACCACAGACACCACAGGCATGTTTTCCGTCAATCCAGGAAAGTGAATGCCCTTCTCTGCAGACTATGGGTAGCACATAGCTATCCTATGCCCTTGTCTGCAGATCATGGATTGCACTTGCAGGTTTGCTGCATGTCTGGAATAGGACATGCATGGCTGCTGTGGACTGGGGTCTGTGCATACCTGTTCTCTGCAAGCCAGGGAAGGTACATACAGTTTCTGTAGGCCACTGCTAGCATCTGCTGATTCTCTGACGATAGGCATAACCCAGGAATAACCCAAAGTGGCACCAGCGTGCCTCCACCACACCACCCTCCCAATGTGGCGTAAGCCTCTGACCTTAGGAGGCAAGTGGATTTGCTAGTGCTCGACATTCTGTCCATGTCTAGAGACGGTTCAATGTGCAGTGTGCGTAATATCAGATCTATGACATAGTAGGGCATTCGTGTGTTCAGTATCAGCACTGACATAGCAGTACAGTGGTATGTGCAATATCAGTACTATCACATCGCAAGGGAGGATATGTGCAGTATCGTCTCATAGCAGTGCAGTGGTGTATGCAATATCGGTACTATCACATCACATAGCAGGTCAGTAGTGTGTGCATTGTCATACTATCACATAGCAGGGCAATGGTGAGTGCAGTATCACTATTATCACATAGCAGGGTAGTGGTGTCTGCAATAGCAGTACTATCACATATTAGGGCAAAAGTGTGTGCCGCATCAGTACTATCACAAAGGCAGGGCAGTGGAGAGCTTCTAGTTAAATTTCCGTATTGCACTTGGCTGGTATCCTGCAAAATGTTGTTATTTGCCTTCAAGAAGTTGCCAGTGTGCTATCTGAACCAGGAAAAGTACACCCCAAACAGATCACCAGGGACCTTCATCTAACAGAAGTTGGAACAGAAACTCAGCAAAGCTGTGTCCACCTAAGACACCATGGAGGGTCTGCGCCACTTAACCTATTGGTGTAATTTTTATTCCCGCCAGTGATGTCACTTCACCAAATGCCAGGTAGTAGCAGATTTTAGATGACCCAACCTTTAACCCATTTCATGATGTCACAGGAAGTAATATGAAGGAGCATTTGCCAATTATTAATATTTTTTTTGCATATTTATGTAGCACGAACTTGACCCGAAGGAATTGGAGTGCTTTACATGAGCACCGGTTACGTTACACAAGGACGCATTCATTTTTTATTTTTTTTGGTAGATTACGTGATTTGCCCAGAATCACAGGATGTGTATGCGATCCCGAGGTTCGAACATTAGTTTCCTAGCTCTAAAGTCTGCAATCTAGCCGTCGGACCACATCCTCTCGTCATTACTGTTGTTCATGTCTCATTTCCATTTACTTTCTTATCCAGCAGACAAGTCCTGTCCTATGTTATTTCTGAATCTTTGGTTGCCTAATTGCAAGGGAAAATATAGATGTTTGATGTGCAACTCCAGGTAAAAAAAAATCCAAGCACTTTACAGAATGGTGGTCGAATCTGGGATCTAAAATGTCTGCTCACAGGATCATTTCTCAAATCGCATGCCAGTTCTCCATTTGTTCCTGGCAAATGTTCCAATTCGACGAGTATCCATGAACACTCCCCAGCGATTTAACACCTCTGAAGATACTGCCCCATTAATTGTGGAATTTATTCCCCAGTGCAAAAATAACGAATCCTATTTTTTTAATAGTTCTTAAAGATGGGTGGGGCGAAGGCGGGAGGAGTTTCAGACCCCTTCTTCGGCCGCTTTTATTTATCAAACAATCAAAATGTGATTGAGTCGCAAATTATTACTCGTGATTTTAAATGGGACAGCTATACAATTGTGTTAATCCTTTCAAGCCCTCAGGCACCTCCTTTTTTTGATCCAAATCAACAGAAGAGTGGCTAAATAAACAAGAATATAAAGAGAAAAAGAGGGGGAGTAAAATCATGAGATTATGAGATTTCTACCACCAAAGTAAGAATACCGGACCCAGAAAAAGAACCCTCAGGCACCAACTGAAAGTCGGTTGCCAGTTGTCTTCATTGGGTTCTTGTTTGGAAAAGTGATCTCCTACGGTGATAGAAAAGTGAATTAAAAGGAGCACGGGCTGCTCCCCAAACCCTTTTAATATAGGGGTAGCTCTGACTCCATTAAAAACATTAGTGAAAGACGGACATAAGAGTGGTTATATTAGTTTGAACCAAGATGTCCTATACAAATAAACACACAAAGGTCGACATGTTTCTGCTATAAAGAGCCAAAATTCAGCTCAGCATTCGTGGGATAAACAAGAAGATTACAAACTTGAATGTAACCGGTGCATAGGTACTTCCTTGTGCATTCCCTGCCCTCCTGTGAACCTAACGTGTCCACATCCGCGGTATTCGGGCCGCGGATGTGGACACGTTAGGTTCACAGGAGGGTTGCCCCTGGACGACAATGCTCCTGGCGTGAGGCATTCCCTCTACCACGAGCCTAAGGGGCACTTCTCCTAATACGCACAAATCCTACATCCCTCACGCTGTGCAGGGAATGCACGAGGAAGAACCTATGCACCGGTTACATTCAAGTTTCTAATCTTCTTGTTTATCCCACCTCAGTTCGCAGCGACGCCTTAGCTTGCGTCACTCATGAGGTGAGGTCTATCTTAGGCTCTGTATAGCAGAAAAATGTCGACCTTTGTGTGTTTATTTGTATAGGACATCTTGGTTCAAACTAATATAACCACTCTTATGTCCGTCTTTCACTAATGTTTTTAATGGAGTCAGAGCTACCCCTATATTAAAAGGGTTTGGGGAGTAGCCCGTGCTCCTTTTTAATTCACTTTTCTATCACCGTTGGAGATCACTTTTCCAAACAAGAACTCAATGAAGACAACTGGCAACCGACTTTCAGTTGGTGCCTGAGGGTTCTTTTTCTACACTGTGCATGCAAAACCCATCGTATTGCTGTCCCTCTGGGTCCGGTATTCTTACTTTGGTGGTAGTAATCTCATGATTTTACTGCCCCCTCTTTTTCTCTTTATATTCTTGTTTATTAAGCCACTCTTCTGTTGATTTGGATTGAGTATTTCTAAGGGATATAAGAGTGACCTTCTGACCCTTTCTCTCTTGTTGTTTCGCATGAACCTCCTTTTTTTGAACACTAATGTCTCAAAGAACACTGTACAGATATGGACTAAATCAATAAAAGAACACTTCCAGAGAAAAGTTCTATTATCATGTCAAGTTCTCTTAAAATGTATTCTACTGTATTTGCTGTAGGCGAAAGCTACATTTCCTATGGGATCTAAAGTGTGAAAGTGCTTCTTTTTTCACTAACCTCAACTTTTTTCAACGACTGTGATCTGCACAAATATTAGCGTGCTAGACCTTATTTATCCATGACAAGTAATTTCCAAATTTGGTGCAACTCTGTCCCAGGGATCAAGTTATACTAGTATCAAAAAATGCCCTTACAATTGAAAGTGCGACTGAATTATAACTCTGTGTGTGTAATAGAAAATATGGATAACTAAGCAGTATAGTACAATATTGCATTGATGGGTTCTGGTGGCATCATAAACCACTAGACTGAGTCACTTGTACATGTCAACAGAACCCTGGGATGGCAATATATATGGGATAATGTACTCCCTGTTGTACATTTATAAAGATATTGCAAGTTACCAAGAAGTTTCATAACCATATGGGTGCCGAAGCAGAAGGCAGACCTCATTTAAATCATGGAATTCTTGATGAACCTTTCACCAAGGCAGCAGGCTGCAGCGAACAGGCATTGTGGCATTAGAACTCAACTGTAATATCTTATTGCAGTTGAACTGCCACTCATTTCTTTACTACAGATGACTAGATACACTACAATTCCATTGTAATAAGGAAACTAGAGAAAGGATTGTATACATGAAATGCAAGCTTTCATGTAATACAGAATCATATTACACACGTAACCCATTATGTATTTTTTCATTTCACCCTCACAATTCATTATGCCTGTGTGTAGCTAAATATTCTCTTTCTTTGGCTATGCGACAATTACTTTTCTACCTCCATCTGTATTCATGGGTCACTCCTACATAACTAAGAGGTGGATTGTGAGTACTTCCATGGCGGCTCTGCTAGTCAATGGTTGCAAGTAGGCCTGGGCGGTGTTTGCTGAGTTCTGCACCGTGGAACTCCACGAAGTGCTGATAAAACTCTGCTGTGCTCCGCGGAGTTCCGTGAGAGGCTAAGTTGACAAGCTCACACTGATTTTTAGCGCCGGGTGTTTGTCCACCATTGTAAAATTACCGTAAGCGGCAATACGCTTCAAGCCAGAGGGTGCTGCCGTTCGAGTAGATAGTCTACTCGAGTGGCAGCTTCAAGACGAACTGCAGATTTCTCATTGCAAGCGGCCGCGGCCACCCGTGTTGAGAAATTTTTCGTGGGCTCCAACTTAACGTTGGCAATCTGCACAGGGGGAAAAAACCCCGTTCTGCGTCCCTTTGCGGAACTTTAACCCATTTGATGCTGATGACGGCCCCCAGCCGTCATGCACTTCGGTGGGGGTGTGCTGATGACGGCTGGGGGTCGTCATAAACCCGCCCACTTCAAAAAACGCCGCACAGGCGCAGAATCGCGGCCGCGCCCAAGGGGTTAAACTCCATGAACTCTGAACTCCGCCGGGGTAGCTGAATTCTTCGCTCGCCCCTAGTAGCAAGCATGTTGGGCTACTAAAGGTGACGCACTCCATCTCAGGCATCCAGATGTTGCAGTTACACCACTATTATCCGGGAGTGAGGGGTCAATAGCGTCTTTATTCTTTACTTTTATCAACATTTTGTCCCAGTCAGAACCCCCAATATGGATTCCATGCTGTTTTTGTACAGCAGTCAAAGTATCATTTCTGCCTCTCCACATTTTAGCGTTTCCTTCATCCGTATTCCCTTGGGTGGTATTTATGATGATGCCCACGACATGGCTAGATGACGTTTAAGCAAATGCCAACTGTCCCGTTTTTGCAAGGACAGTCCCGGGAGGTTGGAGTCTGTCCGGGTAATATTGTTGCGGAAACTGTTTCTCGTTTTTACACACAGGTACGCAAACAAGAACTTTCTATCTACAGCAGCCCGGTGCTGCAAAATGTCCCGGGATTTTTTTCACCAAAGGTTGGCAACTAATCATTTAAGTGCAGGCTACCGGTATAGCTGGAAAAGTGTGCTCGATAATAGCAACGGAAATTCATTAGGAAAGCCATACCCGGACTATTAAAAAGTACTGTGATGGCACCCTAACGCCAGTTTCTGCTATACGACTGCGAATCAGTAACTAAGTTCATGCATGAATCGTGTTTTATTTAGGTGCCTGGCCCGAAAAAATGCCACTATTAATGATCTATTTCTGGAGCTCTGCGTTGGGACTTGTAGAATGTGCAGCCAGATGGTGGGCATTGTAGTGCTGCTGGACATAGTAGAGCCGCGGAGGATGATATCAGGTTGGGTACACAACACGGGGATTCAGGGCGCGTATGCACAGTCTGGCCGCCAGGTGGACAATGGGAACCTTGAGGGTCGTTTTCTCGGCAGGCACCATTGACCTCTATCGCTCACGCGCGCGCGCACATTCTTCTAGAAGCAACCAGGTTGTCTAGTCTGCGCACAGAAGCGACATCGTGACGAGTGGCACTACACAAAAAAAGCTGATGCCAAGCTGCCTATGGGAAGGAGGACACGTAGACGTGCCATTACTGCTTTCTCAACCAGGTACCACCGCCCAGTTGTCATCAACACAGGGCGCGTGTTCATCATGTGGCAGTCACTGCATTCTGGATGGTGACGCTGGCTGGCAGCCAGTAGCGACTGCCATCGCAGGGACTCTCGCGGCTGTTATTAATGCCCCTCAAACAAATATGCAAATGCCACCTAAGCTTCTCGCCATTGGCGGAGACTCAACAGGATATGCAAATGCCTGCTAAAGTTTGCTTTATCAGGCAGATGTTTGCATGCGTATGATCGCCTTGGTACAGCAAGCATGCGACTCCATTTGCCTGCTTAATTTATTTTCATATGTGTTGCAACCAACCGCACAAGCAAATATCTCCCGGGCATTTGTCGCAGACTGGGGAAAACATTTTGTTTCGCTACTTGAAAATGTTGTGCCTCTCCGAGTCAGGAGTTACTGGTGGGCAAAAGACCCCCCCTACTCCCCTTGCCGTGGGCTGTTTGTCCGGTCCCTCGTGAGCCATGTGTGCGTTGGCATACGTTTGTATTGCCCAGAAGCCACTGGCCATGGCAGGTGACATCTTATCATGCTGTTTTAGAGTGAGAAGAAATTCCCCTCCACGTTTTATTTTACATTTACGTTTTTTGATTGCGAATGCGCCAGGGCACACAGATGGTCTGTACTTAGTACAATTCACCAGCGAGAGGTCGAAGATTGAACTGGTAGAGAGACTGAACGACACTTTCCATTCAGGGGGGCTTCTGGGGCACCCACGGAGCCGGCATAGCCACATCTGTAGGAACCATTGGGGGGATATATCACCCCTCTCGCATCATTTTGGAGTAGGGAGCAGGGGCGCCTCAAAATTGGAAGAGACGACTAATGAATTAACGGTGACAAACGGAACATGTCTTGCCACAGCTAGGCTGCATAGCGCCTAAGTCTCCTTGAAGTGTTGGCACCAACCCCAGGAGAAAACCCGATCGGGGCTCGGAGATCCCTCTGTTTTATTATTTAATTGTGGTCATTGAGGTGTTGAACCTCTCCTAAATAAAACATGTACATTTGGCAAGCCAGCAGAGTAAGGGGCGGCAGGAGATGCAACTTTGTTCACGCTACTGCAGGCTTTCCTGGCTTGAGAAAAAGCATGATTTTAGGAGCGGCCAAAACCTCAATGACCGTAAATGATCATGTAGCAAAAAGAAGGGCCCCAGCCCCTACAAACGTTGCTATTTATATTATGAGTCGTCAAGGAGACGTTTGTGAAATACATGGTTTTAGATTGGCTTTTTCTGTCACTAGGTTTGTTTGTCAGTGGAACAATGAAAACGGAGACTACGACCCCTGTAGCACATAGTTTTACTTATCTCAAGCATAAAGTGATGTGCAGGTCAGCATAACCCTCCTACCCGTTGGAATCCAGGGGTCTCCAAACCGGGCCTGGAGGGCCGGATCCATGCCAGATTTTTTGGATATGCCCATTGAGATACATGTAGAAATTTTAAAAATCCGGCCCTCCAGGACCGGTTTGGGGACCCCTGCGTTAGAACCGAATCCCTGCATGGCCCTGTGCCTACTCCTGCCTCTTCACTCGACTCACACCTGGTCACTACATTATATGCAGGGATCCAAACAGATAACCCTGGCGGCAACCTAAAGCTAGAAGAAGGTGGTAAACTGCTTCAGAACACGCCTTCACAGACCAGGAAGGGACATATTGCTGTTGTCAGATTGGATTGTCGTCACCGACTAGTAAACTGCGATTAATTCATTAGATTAGGGGCAACCCGGAAACTCCCAAAGCAAGGATGTGGACAATTTCAGGGTGAAAATCGAAAGCACTAGAATGGAACGGCTGATGCATTCAGCTGAGGATATTAGCCTCCGTAAGTGAATCCTTTTTTTTCTCAACAAATGCCCCGTAAAGACCCCTAAGTACCAATTGTGCTGAGTATCTGTCTCGCCATTACTTGATTAATGCTTAACTTAGGGGGAAAAAAAGCCAATAACATTTTCAATGCCAATAGCTCAAAACAATGTAATTGTGAGACCTATTGCATTGTAAATGCTTGTACCTGTGTAGCGTTCTTGCCTTTGGCTTTTCTTACTTGCTTTACCTCTCTAGCATTCTCAGTTCCCCTCGCTTGTTCCCTCCTGCTGTTTTTCGATTGCCTGCACTTTAGTTTACAGTCACTATATTTCTACAATGTTTCCATCTTTTATTTTGAATTTTCTCCTTTTGGGCATTTTCTTTTTCTTTATGTAGCTACATTTTAATCGCCTACCAACTCCCAAACTTGCTCTTGATCTTTTTCTCATTTTCTCCCACACGTTTCCCCCTTGCTTCTATTCCCTGTGCTCATTTCATCAGCTATTTATGCCACCCTCCAATTTTCTGATTCATTTCTTCGATTTGGGCTGACTTTTTTTCTTTTCTTGCTTTCTTATACTTTTGTTCATCTTCTTGCTTATTTTCCATGGCTGTATTGTTCGCGTTTGCTTGCTTTGCCCTTTGTGCCCTCATTTTCTGTCTCTTCCGTTTAGTTTTGTTTCCTTGTCTCTTTCCAGACCTCTAATAGTTGGGAGTCGGGAACACCAGTTCTCTGTTTATCAACCTGTGATTACGACAAACACTGTATACATTTACTGTTTGACAGACTGCGATAGAGGGCTGATGCAACCACTTCAGGTTTGTGGCCTGATGTCACAAGTGCAAGTACCTGTTAAACCTTTGACAAGTTGTGTGGCAGTGAGTATATTACTTAATCTCTGAGTAGTACATTGACTCAGTGAGTTTGTCGGAGATCTGAAAAGCCGACTCTGTAGTACCAGTGGCACTTCTATTAAAATCTTAATGTTAAGGTATCAAATCAGTACATAAAACATTGCAGAAGTGAACACCATGATAAATTCCTCCCTGGAAACTTCTACTATCATTAATGTAGAGCTTCAGTTTCTTGGAGGTTTTCGCAATTGGGTGTGACTTTGTTCCACGCAGTAAGATCAAGGTTTGGAGATAGCCCTCGGGGTCAGTCTATTCGTTGGATTAGAGTCTTGCATTTGTTACCAGGCTAATCCTTCATCTTTCTTGTTTTTCTTTTTTAGATTTGAGGTACTTGACATAATGCTATAAAAAAGCTCCATGTTGTAGTGGATCGCTCTACAAAGAATATTTTTAATTGCTGCATTGATATCTGAAACACAAGTGCTTTTACATTGATCAGCATTTTGTGTTGTGGCCAGTTTAAACCAGATCACAGAAATAAGGATATGATGGGAAAATGGCTCCATTTTCATAACTTGGGCAGTGCTAGACAGCGCTGTTATTTCTCATATTTTTATTCTTTGCTGTGCATCTGCTCAACCTATGCCAGCATCGAAGGCCAAGTGATGTGTAGGTTTTGCAGTATTAATCTATTCCACATTCATATGCTGTGCATTATTCTGCCATCTAGTGGCTGGGTGCAGAATTGTTCCCTTTAGTCTTTGTCTCTTCACTATTTGTAGGTCTCGCCTAGTCAGCGCTTGCGCTGTCGCTGCAAGACCTGCTGTATTCAGGAAATAGGCTTTAAAAGCTCTGCCTATTTTCAAGGACAGTCCCTGTTACTTGTGGTGTTTCTCAAAGATTGTGAGCACTATTTCTTTCTTTAAATTGGATCACCAGAGACCAGTGCTCATTGTTTACAGAGCTCTGTTGTAAACAGGAATGTAAATCTTGCTCTTCTCTTGCCACATTTGCTTTGCATTCAGAGACCAAGGTCTGTTTTGACTGCAGCTGCCTCCTCCTCCCTCCTGCTTTTGAAACGCATGGCTTAGAGCCACGGTCCCTGCCTTCCTATTGCTGCTGCCGCCCCCGAGCTGAACAAACATTTGCAATGGAGAAGGTCTTGCATTTGTGAGCGTTTGAGCTATTGGCTTTGGCACTGGAAAGGACAATGTCATTTTATTTGTGTTTTGAAAAAGTGCAAGCACTAAGGCTTTTTCAAGAGCTCTCATCGATCCATGTTTCAGAGAATGACCAAGGGTTATGGGATACACCCATTTAATTTTGCCAAAACAGATTAGCACAAAGGGATAACCAAAATATGCACAACTTTTTCCTCCCAAAAGGTCTTAAATGAGAATGGTGTGTGGTATGTGCAGAGTTTCAGCAGACCTCTCTTTCAGCAAAGAAGCAGCAGATGTGAGCACACCACACCATGGCACGGTCCCCCAGCGCAAGCAGGAGTCGCACAAAGGTTTTGAGTTTTCTAGCAACAACAAAACACACATGAGCACTGAAGCGGCCTTTGGAGAAGGTCCAGATGTCGAAGTAATTGTCGAAACAAGGAAGAAAATACCATAGAGGAACAGCATATTCAAGAAACACCAACTAGTACACTAAGGGTGCATATCAGCGGAGATGACATCTCTGAACTCGAAGCACGCAGAATCAGTCCCTTCCAATAAATGTTCGGTGGCTTAAAACACGGGAAAGTTGAAAGAGGCACACCAGTCATAAAACAGACAGAATAGGAGGCAAACACTCTGAACCAGCCTTGACACCAAAAGGTGATTGAGATTGCAGGAGGAAGAGAGAGACTTATGTAAAGGAGGTCTCAAAGCTAATGCCAAAGAGAAGAACAGAGATGGTTGATATTGATCAAATCACGTTGAAAGAAAAAATACCTTCCTAAAGGTCGAAATGCAGGGCCTGATGAAGAGAAAGATCAAAGATTATGTAAAGAAATACTGAATTCTTCCTAAGAACTCGCAAAACAAAAATAGTGAATATGTCTTGTCAGAGTGAGAACCTCCTGCTATACTAGAACCTCGGTAAGAGGTAGAGTAAAAATTGTTGAAGTAAGAGGTAAAAATGTTCCAGGCAGGACTCTATCAGATAGGGGGAACTACAGAGGCTGAACAAGAGCTCTATGCAGATTCACCAGAGGAGGGGGTCGACTCATACAGGTCAAAGCCCACACACCCTGACAATATTGCAGCCTACAATGCCCTAATAAAGAGTGTGGCAGACACCTGTGATGCCCGTGAAAGTGGAAGCAGATTCAAACTGCCTGCTGGAAAAACTGTTACCAGCCAAAACAAGCATTAGCTCAGCCAATAGGTCTCCCATTTGGGACCGTGTTTTTAGGTCTTGCGTGCGAACACAGCGCATGCGCTGTTTCGTTAGCGAGACTATTGCTGCCGCTTTGGTGCTGGAAGGGAGACAGGAGGTGGCATGCGCGGGCAGGAGATGTGCACTCCGTACGCGTTCACATCTCCTGTCTGCGCGTGCTATCACCTGTTTCCCTTCTGCAGATAAGCGGCGGCACAGCGCGCGCATCGCATGCTTTCGCTTTCCCTCCCCCGCCAGCTCAGCGTACAGTAAATTACCCCTGATGAGATTTCTAAGCCGGACATTCCAGGGCGGGTGCTTTGAACGGGGTTCTTGTGAGCCGTCTGTGCTATTCAATAGTGTTTGGTGCTTAAGAAAGCAATTGCAGCGTCTGGGTAGTGTCTGCAACCACTGGTTACAACCGATTGACGACCATCCTCGTCTTGCATTTATTGTCCTCTGGTGACAGTAATTTGGTATGCACAAAACGCGTACTGTGATATGTTGTTTAAAAGTCACAAAATTCCTGGAGGGAATTTTTTGAGTTCTTGGCCACCGATTTTGTATTCCACAGTTATCTTTTGGTGCCTAAAATTTGAGGACTCGCTTGTATTTATTTTAATTAGACCTGTCGCTGGATTTGCGAGCTGGGCTCTTTTTTTCCATGACAGATAGGGTTCGCCCTTGGTTTCGTTGACGCTTGCTGTGCACCGGCCTGGCCCCAAAAATGCCTGCTCGTCGCACCGGTTCCCGGGCGCGCTTTGTGTTCAGATGCTGGCCTCAGCACCTTGCCCCTTTAATTGGCCGGCTCAGTTGGCAGATTGCTTGTATTGAGTTCCCCGCACAGGGAGACAGATGACAAAGGACCTTCACAAATTCAAGGGAATCACCGCCGAGATGCAGGCCACAGATTTCACATTTAATCAGTTTGTATTTCCAGATGAAGCAACTGTAGGAACGCATGAGGTTATAGAAAATAACCACGAGCCACCTGCTTCGCCTCAGTCACCAAAGAGTGCACGCTACTTAGGTCTGGCTTGATAGTTTGTTTAGCTCTGCTATGATCCCTTTTGTTACCAATTCTTGCAATTATGCAGAGTGGTTCCACCCCGAGGAGCACCACTTTTCCACTTTTTTGCTATTGGCTGTTTAGTGTATCATTCCACCTCCTCTGGAGTGTTTACATTGCAATACGAAAGTGGCTATTTTATGTCTCATAATTGTTCTGAATTATCACATATTAAATTCTTTATTTCATGGGTGCGTTTTGTACAAAAAATAGACTTTTTTTTCACGACAGCAGGATTATTTCTTTAAAGTTTTAGTGAGGTATCAAACTACAGTTCAGACCCTGCTTTACTAATGCTTGTCCGTTGTGCATCAGGTCTTGTTGGGCATGTGCCTGTCCTAGCACGTGCTTCTGCTTATGAGAGATATTTTATACAGCAGGGGGCTTGCAGCTTGCCCTTTGCTTAACATTCATTGGCTTCACTGTTACTTTTATTTGCTCACTTCTCCTATGCCAGTGCATACTGGCTTCACGTCCTCGGCTGGAACATGGACAAAGTACTGGTTGCTTCAGCTTGATTGCCGTCCTTTCACTGATTGCCATGTGATTGAAGTGCTACTTTTATTTTTTGCTTCTTTCCTGTTGTCCTTGTTGAACATCTTGCCATTTGTAGCTACGTTTTACTATGACACACATACTTCAAAGGAACCCTTTTCTCTTTTGAAATGTGTGTTTATTGTGAAAATAGATATTATCTGCTCTTATTGTGAATAAAGATTTTATCTTCTTCCAAATGTATTTTTCTAACACATGGAGATAGGCGCAATTGCTTTCTTTATGTGATAGGATTTTGATCAAATGTCATTTTTTTTTCTATTTTCAGGCATGGGAAGATTTGATTTTTACACAATCACATGAGTGTTCTGCCGAGAAATAACAAGGATTGGCTAAGCGAATAGGGGTCGCCTTTGATATTATTAGCTGTGCCATTGCCTTTTGTTCATGCTGTACAATATGGTCGTTACCGAATTTGGCAATGATTTGTAGCCATGCATTATAGCAGCGTGGCTAAAAATAATAATAATAATAAATAATCTGGAATGCAGTAGGTCTCACATTACTGAAAGTTTGAGCTATTGACGTTGCATTATTATTTGCAACGCCAATAGCTCAAACTTTGGGTAATGCGAGACCTGTTGCATTGCAAATGCTTGTTTTAGCCAGAACTTTTGGCTATGTTGTAGAGCATTGTGGCTGCTGTGCATCATGCTGAAAAGTTATAATAAAAAGTGTTAAACATTTTGGTTACTTTTATACAAACCAAGACGACGTTATATACAACTGAACCACCTGATTAAAAAATAATTTTAACATAAAACATTTCTTCTAGTTTTTTTGTAGTTGCACTGCTGGCAACTTCTTCCTGCCTGTTCTCATGCTTGTTTGTTATATTTTTTTTTATGGGAGGAGCGGGACATAAATAACGGGGGAGTGGAGGTTGGAAAACAGTAATTTAATTAGAACACGAGCAGTGGACGGACACTAGGGGAGAATCAACAGATGCCAGATTCCGAGGGCAGACTGATGTTCTGCTTAGGTGATGTTTAGGTGATGCTTAGGTGGGTGTAATTTTGTGGCACTGAGTGGTAATACGTGGAGTGTATTCATGTTGTATTGAACATAGTAATTGTGACGTGTGATTATGTGGTACTGAGTGGTATTATGTGGAGTGTATTTATGTTGCATTGAATAGAGTATAATTATGTGACGTGTTATTATGTGGTACTGGCTGGTATTTTGTTGTGTATTTATGTTGCATTGAGTAGAGTGTAATTAAGTGGTGTGTAATTATGTGGCACTGAGATGCAGTGGTCATGGTGAGTGATGCTGTGGTGGCGCAGAGTGATGCTGTGGTGGCGCAGAGTGATGCTGTGGTGGCGCAGAGTGATGCTGTGGTGGCGCAGAGTGATGCTGTGGTGGCGCAGCGTGATGCTGTGGTGGCGCAGCGTGATGCTGTGGTGGCGCAGCGTGATGCTGTGGTGGCGCAGCGTGAGGCTGTGGTGGCGCTGCGTGATGCTGTGGTGGCGCTGGGTGATGCTGTGGTGGCGCTGGGTGATGCTGTGGTGGTGCTGAGTGATGCTGTGGTTGTGCTTTTTGCTTCACGATGACATACCAACAGCAACCCAGACATTTCTACATCTAAAAACACATGCTAATGTCCTGTTCATGTAGTGCTTGCCGCCCTTCTTTGTACAAAGCTGCAGGGTGAATCCATCACGGAAACTGTAGGGAATGTCAGTCAGTCCGTGCTATTCTGGCTGTGACAGGCAGGTTCTCACACCCTAACTCTTCTCCATGTGCTTTGCTTTATCTTTATTGCAGATATTAGTGAACATCGGAGGCAACTTCGACTCTGAGCGAAACACTTTTATATCACCCAGGAAGGGGATTTACAGCTTTAATTTCCACATGGTGAAAGTGTACAACAGAAAGACAATTGCACAGAAAGAATGCGCGCTATATAACAGGCCTTACATCACAACATATGCTGTAAACGCCAGTATTTAATGAGGTGTGATTTAAAAATGTTATGTGATCCGAACTTGTATAATGTACATATACCCATAGGATTTTCGGGCGCTAGTGAGGGGACTGAAAGTGACAGCAGTAACAGAAAAAACAAGCACAGAGTTTAACAAGAATAAAACACGAGCACCATCTGTTTGCAATTATCGCCAACGCAATAATTGGTAACAGATGGGGTTAAACCTTGCTCCCACGGACCGTAGGCTATCGACCAAACAAGGTGGGGCAATCACCAGCCTTGCACCAATTGCGTGCTGTGTTTTTAAAAAAGACACCTGCACAGGCCAATTGCGGGCTAAGAAAAAAATCTTCAAAAGCCCTTACCTAATGTCTCGGAGACAGCGCATGCTCGCTGGCTCAGGCAAGACCTAAAAAGGACTCGATCCCTGCCCATGCTTCCAGCACCTTGGACCAAGGTCGAGAGGCATTCAAGCAACTACTTCTGAGGTGTGAAAGTCCATAAAATATCTACTTTCCGAAATCAATGCATTAGAAATCCACTTGTTCTGTAAAAAAAAAAAATCCAATTGTTCATGCAATGAGAACAAATTATGGCAGCATGCTAATTATAAATAAACAAAGAAAGAGAGGTTAAAGTATCCAAAAAAGCCACGTAGATGGAGCGAAACAACTAGTGGAACTCACACCCTATTTGGATGGAGAAGAAAGCCCTCACACACAGACCTAGTCAGTGTTTCTTAAATTCCCTGTCTCTCCCATTATTTTGTACCTTAGCATGCTAATTATGTCAGTGCTACGATAACAGCCTCTTTGATTATGCTGATATTGTGTCAGGGTTTGGATTTCTGCAATGGCTCTGATTTCCCACATTTCTGCGAATCTACCTAAAGGTGCTGAAGTCATTTGCAAGCCATTTAAGGGTTAGAATGCACCGTGAGCCTGTGCATACCCACTAACTTGCACATTGAAAGGAATTCACAAACTTTTTTCCAATCTCTTACCACTCTAGAAAAGGTTGGAAGTTTACTCCTGACAAGGGCAGCGTTTGAAATTTTTCCATGGTGGGGAACAAAAGGAGTGGTGCAATCGCTCAACATATTTTCATATGAGCAAATCTACCATAACAATTATTTGTAAATGGCATGTTCAGTTTAGGGTCTTTTGGTGCTGAAATAAGTGTTTTTTGTTGCCTAAATGAATGGTACTCATTTTATCAACTTCACAAGGATGAAAGGTTGAGTGCACATACTGGGATTCAAACCTGTAATAATAATTATTTTCTCATTTGAATATAAAGTTCACAAAAGTTTGATGGAAGTTCTGTTTTCAGGCATATTTAGGTAAACCTTTGCGAATTCCTGCAATACATACAACAGCACCAATTCAATTAGATATGTCTGCGGGTGCACTTTTGTGTCTTTTTTTAAGAATTGGGCCCTTCGGCTTATTTTTATGGTACACATTATGGTTTTACCACTGATACTCTCACGTTTTTTTTTAATATTGGCATGACTCAAACACTTTTTACTAAAACTGAAATTTGGTATAAAAAGTTGCACAGCAGTTTGGCAAAACGCTTTTTTCATGTTGCAATTTTTTAAATGTACATTTTATTTAGAGAACAAAAAAAGAACCAATCTTGCATTCAGGCTTTTGCATGGAATAAGGGAAAATTCTGTGAGCATTAGAAATAGCCACAAATTGCTACGTTTTACAAACAAGTGAATGTTTTCTACTGTAACATGTCAGTTATGCACGTTGAGCCCACAGCTCACTGCATTTCCTCATGGTACTGGCCCTAACAGTAAAGGCTTTGCATTACTGAATCATGTATGCAAGCTTGAACTATTTACACAAATAAAAAGTGAACTTGCTTTAGTGGCAGACAATTCTTTAATAGATTGGGTACTGTAAACCAGCAGACACAGGGTTTCTTCTTCAGGGGGTGAGTCTACTTGTCCTTCGGACAAAGTAAACATGAACACCTGTTGCCCCAAACTATATGTCCTGGGCGTAGGGTGGTCAGCAGCACAAGTAATCACGCCAAGGGTAGAAAAGAAATAAATACACTACCCAAGACTCACTTAGATCAACACATTGCTTGATCATTGCAAAACCGATGTAAGAGGACAAATGCACCTACTGTAACTGTTCCCTGTCCTCACAAGTAGAGTAAGTGAGTAGGCATAGTGAGGTGGGCGATTGAAAGTTCAGCCGTGGTGTGGTGCAAAACCTATATGCCCTCCAGTAATGAGATAAAATCGTGCAAAATCTGCATGAGGAATATAAAAAGAGCGCAGATGTTAATAAAAACTAGCAGTATATTCTTCTAATTAGAGAGAAACGAGTCAGTTGTATGTCGCCATGAAAATACCTCCGTGCTGCCTTTGGCAAAAGGCATACCATTGCTAAACAGAAGCTAGATGTAGGACATCATTAGTGAAAAATGTACCACTAGGGTCTCAGATTGGTCGGCGCATTGAAGATATGAGGTCAAAAAACAGTATAGCTTGCCTTGAAAAATAAAGCGCGCACTTTGTCGTGATGCCATGAATAGCAATATAATCTTCTTCTAGAAATATTGCTCTAGTGGAGCAGCAGGGTTAAACGAGTCACCAAATGTACAACAAACCAGCATGTTCTTAATTACATCTAAAATGGCAGCAGGCTGAGGGTTCTCAATCATAACACGTTCTTCCGATAAACGTGCTTTGGCTGAGCCAATTGGTGTCTCTTTTGCAACCTGTTGTGTTTGCCAATGTTTTTAACCATGCTGCAAAGCATCTTGGATGCTGTGCAGTATTGCTAAAGTTTTACATAAAAGGTTTTGACACAGCTGACCGCATCATTTCGTAGATGCGCTCATCACGCATGCATGCCCCTTCAGAATGATGCAGGCACTTTCTTTTCACTATACCGATCTGAACTGGATCGGTAAGTAAAAAGAAAAGAAAATGGACAATGACTTGGTGTCATCTCTCATATTCACTCTGACATTCATTGTCTCACCATAGTTGTGGTCTTTCTGCAATCATGACAGTCTTTTTGTTACCATATCTTTCTTATGTGGAATCCTGGACCTTTCATACAGTAGACTATGTAAGCATCTACATATTACCCTGCTTAGCTATAAGCTTGAATAAAGCGCTGGATGAGGGCGCAGGACCTGTGCAAACTATTTGAATAAGGGATCCCTAAAACTGTAGTTCCCTCAGAGGCACTGTGTATTCACAGCACCTTCTCCTAGCTGACATTTCAAAATCAAGGCCTTAAACACAAACCCATCCACCTACTTGCCATTGTTGGCCTGAGGACATCCAGTACTATGGAGCAGGAACAGTTTGAACGTGCAGCATGCTTACTTTCAAAATGAACAGAGCTAATCCTGTAAATATAAAGCAAACACAGAGATACCCAGTGAGCTAAAGATCTCTCCCTGGTACTTCTATCATACTTAAAATGTATGCTAGTAGTGAAGGAAAATGTTCTTGCCCGCTACACTTAGGGCCCAATTACTAGTTTGGGGAAAAATGCGTGTGGAGACACCAGGTACCTGGAATTAATTATCCCAGTAATATCTCCACGCATATTTCCTACCATTAGAAATGAAATCTCGTGGGAAATGAATTAACTGTCAAATTGCTTTAACCCCTTCGCTGCTAGGCCTTTTCCCCTCCTGTGCTAAGCCCTTTTTTGGCGATTTGGGGTAGTGCGCGCTTAGGCCCTTGTAACTTTTTGACCACATAAGGTATCCACGCCAAATTTGCGTCCTTTTCTTCCAACATCATGTGGATTCTAAAGGTGCCCAGGGTTTGTGGATTACCTTGGAGGGGTCCCAGAAATTAACCAAAATATAGTGATTTTTTTGTTTTTTTCAGAAAAATGGGAAAAATGGGCTGCAAATGAAAGCCTCTGGGTTTTTCCCTGAAAATGTTATCAAAAAAGGGTTTGTGGGGCTGAAATCTCCATTTTCTCAGCTTTTAGGAAATGACAGTCTTTTGTCAGAGAACCGACATTTTTCACACAGTTTTGGCATTTTTCTGGGACATAGCCTATTTTTGCTATTTTTAGAGCTTTCCACCTCCTTCCAGTTAATGGTAGAAATGAGTTTGAAAGCAATAATGGATCCTAGAAAGCAGTACATTTTCAAAAAGTAGACAAAATTCTGAATTCAGAAAGGGGTCATTTGTCTAAATCCATGAAGGTTTCTTTATAGAAACTAACAGTTAAATATTGGAATAATTGAAAATTTGTTGAAAAAAACAGCCTTTTGTCTCAACGTTTTCACCTATAACTTTTTCTAGTTTTGATAGCTCTTAGAAAGCAATATACCGTTACATCCGTTAGACCTTCCTGGTTGTGGGGATATATAGGACTTGTAGTTTCACCAAGAACCCGACGAACCCAGATCCAAAAACTGAGCAGCAACTTGCAATGGTATTTTTTCATTTACTGGGTATAGAGCACTTTGTCTTGGAAAATGTGTACATGGAAAAATCTGTATGAAAGACACCTATGTATTTCTGAATTGGGTACAAAATATAGAGTTCAGAAACAGTATATTATTGCTAATTTTCAAAATTGGGAATACTCATACTTGCATGAGAATTATTGGTCATTTTTCAAAATTATTTTTTTGTTACACAATGTCTTTCATTGAAAGGGAGAAATGCGCAAAAGCTCAATTGGTAATAACAGTTGATTTACAAATCTGAATTACCCCAAGTCTCCCGATAAAAACGGTACCTCACTTGTGTGGGTCGCCCTTGTGCCTGCGACAGGAAACGGCGCAAAATGCAAAGTGGTGACACCTAAATTTTGCAGTTACAAATTGACCCTTTTTTAGCAAAGTGCCTACCTGTAGTTTTTGCACCCTAGCTCTGCCGGCACCTAGGGAAACCTAGCAAACCTATACATTTTTGAAAAGTAGACACCCAGGGGAATTCAGGATGGGGTGACTTGACTGCCTACCACCAGGTCTTGTTACCCAGAATCCCTTGCAAACCTACAAATTTGACAAAAAAAACACATTTTCCTCACATTTCTGTGGAGGAAAGTTCTGGAATCTGCTTGGATCAACAAATTTCCACCCACCCAGTGTTCCCCCAGGTCTCCCGAAAACAATGGTACCTCACTTGCGTGGGTAGGCATAGTGGCTGCGACAGGAAACAGCGCAAAACGCAACGTGGTCGCACCTCAATTTCCCAGTGAAATCTTGCGCTCTTTGGACAAAGAGACTACCTTTTGTTTTTGAGCCCTAACTCTGCCAGCACCTAGGGAAACCTAGCAAACCTATACATTTTTGAAAAGTGGACACCCAGGGGAATTCAGGATGGGGTCACTCGACTACCTACCCCCAGGTTCTCTTACCCAGAATCCCTTGCAAAGCTAAGAAATTGGGAAAAAAAACGCATTTTCCTCACATTTCTGTGGTGGAAAGTTCCGGAATCTGCGTGGATCAACAAATTTCCACCCACCCAGCGTTCCCCCAGGTCTCCCGAGAAAAATGGTACCTCACTTGCCTGGGTAGGCATAGTGGCTGCGACAGGAAACAGTGCAAAACGCAACGTGGTCACAACTCAATTTTTCAGTGAAATTGTGCACGTTTTGGGCAAAGAGACTACCTTTTGTTTTTGAACCCTAGCTCTGCCGGCACCTAGGGAAACCTAGCAAACCTATACATTTCTGAAAAGTAGACACCCAGGGGAATTCAGGATGGGGTCACTCGACTGCCTACCCCCAGGTTCTCTTACCCAGAATCCCTTGCAAAGCTAAGAAATTGGAAAAAAAAACACATTTTCCTCACATTTCTGTGGTGGAAAGTTCCGGAATCTGCGTGGATCAACAAATTTCCACCCACCCAGCGTTTCCCCAGGTCTCCCGAGAAAAATGGTACCTCACTTGCCTGGGTAGGCATAGTGGCTGCGACAGGAAACAGTGCAAAACGCAACGTGGTCACAACTCAATTTTTCAGTGAAATTGTGCACGTTTTGGGTAAAGAGACTACCTTTTGTTTTTGAACCCTAGCTCTGCCGGCACCTAGGGAAACCTAGCAAACCTATACATTTTTGAAAAGTAGACACCCAGGGGAATTCAGGATGGGGTCACTCGACTGCCTACCCCCAGGTTCTCTTACCCAGAATCCCTTGCAAAGCTAAGAAATTGGAAAAAAAACGCATTTTCCTCACATTTCTGTGGTGGAAAGTTCCGGAATCTGCGTGGATCAACAAATTTCCACCCACCCAGCGTTCCCCCAGGTCTCCCGAGAAAAATGGTACCTCACTTGCCTGGGTAGGCATAGTGGCTGCGACAGGAAACAGTGCAAAACGCAACGTGGTCACAACTCAATTTTTCAGTGAAATTGTGCACGTTTTGGGTAAAGAGACTACCTTTTGTTTTTGAACCCTAGCTCTGCCGGCACCTAGGGAAACCTAGCAAACCTATACATTTTTGAAAAGTAGACACCCAGGGGAATTCAGGATGGGGTCACTCGACTGCCTACCCCCAGGTTCTCTTACCCAGAATCCCTTGCAAAGCTAAGAAATTGGAAAAAAAACGCATTTTCCTCACATTTCTGTGGTGGAAAGTTCCGGAATCTGCGTGGATCAACAAATTTCCACCCACCCAGCGTTCCCCCAGGTCTCCCGAGAAAAATGGTACCTCACTTGCCTGGGTAGGCATAGTGGCTGCGACAGGAAACAGTGCAAAACGCAACGTGGTCACAACTCAATTTTTCAGTGAAATTGTGCACGTTTTGGGCAAAGAGACTACCTTTTGTTTTTGAACCCTAGCTCTGCCGGCACCTAGGGAAACCTAGCAAACCTATACATTTTTGAAAAGTAGACACCCAGGGGAATTCAGGATGGGGTCACTCGACTGCCTACCCCCAGGTTCTCTTACCCAGAATCCCTTGCAAAGCTAAGAAATTGGAAAAAAAAACGCATTTTCCTCACATTTCTGTGGTGGAAAGTTCCGGAATCTGCGTGGATCAACAAATTTCCACCCACCCAGCGTTCCCCCAGGTCTCCCGAGAAAAATGGTACCTCACTTGCCTGGGTAGGCATAGTGGCTGCGACAGGAAACAGTGCAAAACGCAACGTGGTCACAACTCAATTTTTCAGTGAAATTGTGCACGTTTTGGGTAAAGAGACTACCTTTTGTTTTTGAACCCTAGCTCTGCCGGCACCTAGGGAAACCTAGCAAACCTATACATTTTTGAAAAGTAGACACCCAGGGGAATTCAGGATGGGGTCACTCGACTGCCTACCCCCAGGTTCTCTTACCCAGAATCCCTTGCAAAGCTAAGAAATTGGAAAAAAAAACACATTTTCCTCACATTTCTGTGGTGGAAAGTTCCGGAATCTGCGTGGATCAACAAATTTCCACCCACCCAGCGTTCCCCCAGGTCTCCCGAGAAAAATGGTACCTCACTTGCCTGGGTAGGCATAGTGGCTGCGACAGGAAACAGTGCAAAACGCAACGTGGTCACAACTCAATTTTTCAGTGAAATTGTGCACGTTTTGGGCAAAGAGACTACCTTTTGTTTTTGAACCCTAGCTCTGCCGGCACCTAGGGAAACCTAGCAAACCTATACATTTCTGAAAAGTAGACACCCAGGGGAATTCAGGATGGGGTCACTCGACTGCCTACCCCCAGGTTCTCTTACCCAGAATCCCTTGCAAAGCTAAGAAATTGGAGAAAAAAACGCATTTTCCTCACATTTCTGTGGTGGAAAGTTCCGGAATCTGCGTGGATCAACAAATTTCCACCCACCCAGCGTTCCCCCAGGTCTCCCGAGAAAAATGGTACCTCACTTGCCTGGGTAGGCATAGTGGCTGCGACAGGAAACAGTGCAAAACGCAACGTGGTCACAACTCAATTTTTCAGTGAAATTGTGCACGTTTTGGGTAAAGAGACTACCTTTTGTTTTTGAACCCTAGCTCTGCCGGCACCTAGGGAAACCTAGCAAACCTATACATTTTTGAAAAGTAGACACCCAGGGGAATTCAGGATGGGGTCACTCGACTGCCTACCCCCAGGTTCTCTTACCCAGAATCCCTTGCAAAGCTAAGAAATTGGAAAAAAAAACGCATTTTCCTCACATTTCTGTGGTGGAAAGTTCCGGAATCTGCGTGGATCAACAAATTTCCACCCACGCAGCGTTCCCCCAGGTCTCCCGAGAAAAATGGTACCTCACTTGCCTGGGTAGGCATAGTGGCTGCGACAGGAAACAGTGCAAAACGCAACGTGGTCACAACTCAATTTTTCAGTGAAATTGTGCACGTTTTGGGCAAAGAGACTACCTTTTGTTTTTGAACCCTAGCTCTGCCGGCACCTAGGGAAACCTAGCAAACCTATACATTTTTGAAAAGTAGACACCCAGGGGAATTCAGGATGGGGTCACTCGACTGCCTACCCCCAGGTTCTCTTACCCAGAATCCCTTGCAAAGCTAAGAAATTGGAAAAAAAAACACATTTTCCTCACATTTCTGTGGTGGAAAGTTCCGGAATCTGCGTGGATCAACAAATTTCCACCCACCCAGCGTTCCCCCAGGTCTCCCAAGAAAAATGGTACCTCACTTGCCTGGGTAGGCATAGTGGCTGCGACAGGAAACAGTGCAAAACGCAACGTGGTCACAACTCAATTTTTCAGTGAAATTGTGCACGTTTTGGGCAAAGAGACTACCTTTTGTTTTTGAACCCTAGCTCTGCCGGCACCTAGGGAAACCTAGCAAACCTATACATTTTTGAAAAGTAGACACCCAGGGGAATTCAGGATGGGGTCACTCGACTGCCTACCCCCAGGTTCTCTTACCCAGAATCCCTTGCAAAGCTAAGAAATTGGAAAAAAAACACATTTTCCTCACATTTCTGTGGTGGAAAGTTCCGGAATCTGCGTGGATCAACAAATTTCCACCCACCCAGCGTTCCCCCAGGTCTCCCGAGAAAAATGGTACCTCACTTGCCTGGGTAGGCATAGTGGCTGCGACAGGAAACAGTGCAAAACGCAACGTGGTCACAACTCAATTTTTCAGTGAAATTGTGCACGTTTTGGGCAAAGAGACTACCTTTTGTTTTTGAACCCTAGCTCTGCCGGCACCTAGGGAAACCTAGCAAACCTATACATTTTTGAAAAGTAGACACCCAGGGGAATTCAGGATGGGGTCACTCGACTGCCTACCCCCAGGTTCTCTTACCCAGAATCCCTTGCAAAGCTAAGAAATTGGAAAAAAAAACGCATTTTCCTCACATTTCTGTGGTGGAAAGTTCCGGAATCTGCGTGGATCAACAAATTTCCACCCACCCAGCGTTCCCCCAGGTCTCCCGAGAAAAATGGTACCTCACTTGCCTGGGTAGGCATAGTGGCTGCGACAGGAAACAGTGCAAAACGCAACGTGGTCACAACTCAATTTTTCAGTGAAATTGTGCACGTTTTGGGTAAAGAGACTACCTTTTGTTTTTGAACCCTAGCTCTGCCGGCACCTAGGGAAACCTAGCAAACCTATACATTTTTGAAAAGTAGACACCCAGGGGAATTCAGGATGGGGTCACTCGACTGCCTACCCCCAGGTTCTCTTACCCAGAATCCCTTGCAAAGCTAAGAAATTGGAAAAAAAAACGCATTTTCCTCACATTTCTGTGGTGGAAAGTTCCGGAATCTGCGTGGATCAACAAATTTCCACCCACCCAGCGTTCCCCCAGGTCTCCCGAGAAAAATGGTACCTCACTTGCCTGGGTAGGCATAGTGGCTGCGACAGGAAACAGTGCAAAACGCAACGTGGTCACAACTCAATTTTTCAGTGAAATTGTGCACGTTTTGGGCAAAGAGACTACCTTTTGTTTTTGAACCCTAGCTCTGCCGGCACCTAGGGAAACCTAGCAAACCTATACATTTTTGAAAAGTAGACACCCAGGGGAATTCAGGATGGGGTCACTCGACTGCCTACCCCCAGGTTCTCTTACCCAGAATCCCTTGCAAAGCTAAGAAATTGGAAAAAAAACACATTTTCCTCACATTTCTGTGGTGGAAAGTTCCGGAATCTGCGTGGATCAACAAATTTCCACCCACCCAGCGTTCCCCCAGGTCTCCCGAGAAAAATGGTACCTCACTTGCCTGGGTAGGCATAGTGGCTGCGAAAGGAAATGGTTCAAATTGTACGGTGGTGAATTTACAATACCAAATTGCAAAACAACCTTGATTTTGGGGGGGGGGGCACCTGAGTTTTTGGCCCGGGGCTCGGTGGTATTCTTTGGAAAGTACAAAACCCAAACAGTTCTGAAAAGTAGACCCCCGGGGGAGTCCAGGGAGGTATGGCATGCGTGGGTCCCCGAACGTTTTCCTACCCAGAACACCTTGCAAACCTTAAAATTAGGTAAAATAATCACCTTTTCAAACTTTTTTGCGTGGAATCACCGTGCCGGCAAAAATGTCCTACCACCCAGCGCTCCCCTTGTTCTCCCGAGTAAAAGGATACCTCACTTGTGTGGGTGCCCCAAAGCAGAACAGGCCAAAAACGAATGTTGAAAAAAGTAGTATTTCAGTGTAACAAATTAAGCCCCCCTGCCTTAGTCACAGGCCTTTGGCCCACCCACACAAGTGAGGTATCATTTTACTCGGGAGAACAAGGGGAACGCAGGGTGGTAGGACATTTGTGCCGACACGGCGATCCCACGCAAAAATGTATGGAAAACTGTTTTTTTAACCTAAATTTGTGGTTTGCAGGGATTTCTGGGTAGGAAAACATTGGGGGACCCACGCATGCCATACCTCCCTGGACTCCCCCGGGTGTCTAGTTTTCAGAACTGTTTGGGTTTGGTAGTTTCCAAAGATGCCCGCCGAGCCCCGGTCCAAAAACTCAGTCCCCCCCCCAAAAAAAAGAAGGTAATCTTGCTATTGGTTATTGTAATGTCTCCACCGTACGATTTGGACCGTTTCCTGTTGCAGCCACTATGCCTACCCACGCAAGTGAGGTACCATTTTTCTCGGGAGACCTGGGGGAACGCTGGGTGGGAGGAAATTTGTGTGAGCCCAGTGACGCCACGCTTTCCCACGCATAAAAAGTGTGAAAAAACTGACTTTTTCTGCAAAAATTGAGGTTTGCAAGGGATTCTGGGTAAAGGAACGTTGGAGGATCCACGCAAGCCATACCTCCTTGGAAGCCCCCGGGTGTCTACTTTTCAGAAATGTGTGGGTTTGGTAGGTTTCCCGACATGGCCGTCTCGCACGGGGCCAAAAACCCAGGTACCCCCTCTTTCAAAAGCTGGTGGTAATGAATGTCAATCCCACCAGCTTTTGAAAGAGGGGTTACCTGGGTTTTTGGCCCCGTGCGAGACGGCCATGTAGGAAAACCTACCAAACCCACACATTTCTGAAAAGTAGACACCCGGGGGCTTCCAAGGAGGTATGGCTTGCGTGGATCCTCCAACGTTCCTTTACCCAGAATCCCTTGCAAACCTCAATTTTTGCAGAAAAAGTCAGTTTTTTCACACTTTTTATGCGTGGGAAAGCGTGGCGTCACTGGGCTCACACAAATTTCCTCCCACCCAGCGTTCCCCCAGGTCTCCCGAGAAAAATGGTACCTCACTTGCCTGGGTAGGCATAGTGGCTGCAACAGGAAACGGTCCAAATCGTACGGTGGAGACATTACAATAACCAATAGCAAGATTACCTTCTTTTTTTTGGGGGGGGGACTGAGTTTTTGGACCGGGGCTCGGCGGGCATCTTTGGAAACTACCAAACCCAAACAGTTCTGAAAACTAGACACCCGGGGGAGTCCAGGGAGGTATGGCATGCGTGGGTCCCCCAATGTTTTCCTACCCAGAAATCCCTGCAAACCACAAATTTAGGTTAAAAAAACAGTTTTCCATACATTTTTGCGTGGGATCGCCGTGTCGGCACAAATGTCCTACCACCCTGCGTTCCCCTTGTTCTCCCGAGTAAAATGATACCTCACTTGTGTGGGTGGGCCAAAGGCCTGTGACTAAGGCAGGGGGGCTTAATTTGTTAAACTGAAATACTACTTTTTTCAACATTCGTTTTTGGCCTGTTCTGCTTTGGGGCACCCACACAAGTGAGGTGTCCTTTTACTCGGGAGAACAAGGGGAGCGCTGGGTGGTAGGACATTTTTGCCGGCACGGTGATTCCACGCAAAAAAGTTTGAAAAGGTGATTATTTTACCGAATTTTAAGGTTTGCAAGGTGTTCTGGGTAGGAAAACGTTCGGGGACCCACGCATGCCATACCTCCCTGGACTCCCCCGGGGGTCTACTTTTCAGAACTGTTTGGGTTTTGTACTTTCCAAAGAATACCACCGAGCCCCGGGCCAAAAACTCAGGTGCCCCCCCCCCCCAAAATCAAGGTTGTTTTGCAATTTGGTATTGTAAATTCACCACCGTACAATTTGAACCATTTCCTTTCGCAGCCACTATGCCTACCCAGGCAAGTGAGGTACCATTTTTCTCGGGAGACCTGGGGGAACGCTGGGTGGGAGGAAATTTGTGTGAGCCCAGTGACGCCACGCTTTCCCACGCATAAAAAGTGTGAAAAAACTGACTTTTTCTGCAAAAATTGAGGTTTGCAAGGGATTCTGGGTAAAGGAACGTTGGAGGATCCACGCAAGCCATACCTCCTTGGAAGCCCCCGGGTGTCTACTTTTCAGAAATGTGTGGGTTTGGTAGGTTTTCCTACATGGCCGTCTCGCACGGGGCCAAAAACCCAGGTAACCCCTCTTTCAAAAGCTGGTGGGATTGACATTCAATACCACCAGCTTTTGCAAGAGGGGTTACCTGGGTTTTTGGCCCCGTGCTAGACGGCCATCTAGGGAAACCTACCAAACCCATACATTTCTGAAAAGTAGACACCCGGGGGCTTCCAAGGAGGTATGGCTTGCGTGGATCCTCCAACGTTCCTTTACCCAGAATCCCTTGCAAACCTCAATTTTAGCTAAAAAAAAAACGGTTTTTTCACACTTTTTTGCATGGGAAAGCGTGGCATCACTGGGCTCACACAAATTTCCTCCCACCCAGCGTTCCCCCAGGTCTCCCGATAAAAATGGTACCTCACTTGCCTGGGTAGGCATAGTGGCAGCAACAGGAAGCGGTCCAAATCATACAGTGGAAAAATAAGTTTTCAATTTGAGAGCGTGTGATTCAAGGAAATTGTGACAGACAATTTCAAGTTTGCAGGAGATTCTGGATAAAAATCCACAATAGAATTCACCAGAAAGATATGACCATATACTTCCATGGTTTAACAATAATAACTAAATTTAGTAAGTTATTTATAGCTATAATGTTCACCGTAACAAAGTTACTCAAAAGGCAAACATTCAAGGCACGGCTAAGTATTCCTGAAAGACACACACATACAGGTTGGATTTGGCACGAGGGCGAGTGATGATTCAGTACATAAAATTTTATTAACAAGATATTTCAAAAAATGAAATGCACTGTCAATAAAAAAATGCATAAAAACCGAACCAGTGACTCGCAACTCGTGAGCTGTAAAGCCACGACAAGGCACCAACCATTTTACAGGCCATTCACGCGCCTTTCATACCTGATACAAACCAGACCATTGACACCATCCAGAAAGAACAGCAACACACTACAACAATCACAATAAGAGACAAGGTACACCCTACTTCAGAAAGAGATAAAAGACAAACATTACTGCACAGCCATCTAATCCGCAAGCACACACACATTCTGGTTGGATTTGGCACGAGGGTGAGTGATGATTCAGTACATACAATTGTATTCGCAAGTAATTTCAAAAAAATGAAATACACTGCGTATAATTGAAAGTATGATAAACTGAACCACTGACTCACAGCTCGTGAGCTGTAAAGCCACGTCAAGGCACCAACCTCTTTACAGGCCATTCATACACCTTTCGTACGTGTGACACATACAAAACATTCACACCGCCAGCCACGGACCCATCACATTTCAACACTCACACCAGCAGACAGCGCCATTCAAGGGCCCATCACTTTCACACGCCCACATTTCTGACACTGCAACTACACAAAATGATGGACTGCGTGGAGTGTCACTCAACTAGCAGTGTGTGTAGTGACCAACAGAAAGTAACTACTCACACACTGCCAGCCAAGCGCCAGTCCACCCACACCACCATCCAAGCACCAGACCATGCACACCGCCAGCCAAACCCCACTCAGCACACAACGACAGCCAAGCACAACTCCGTGCACAGACAGCCAAGAACCACTCCACACATACCACCAGCCAAGTACCACTTCACACACACCACCAGCCAAGCACCACTCCACACACACCACCAGCCAAGCACCACTCCATGCAAACAGCTAAGCACCACTCCGCGCACACCATCCAGCCAAGTACCACTCCACACACACCACCAGCCATACACCAAACCACACACTCCACCAGCTAAACCCAACTCCATGCACAGACAGCCAAGCACCACTCCACGCACACCACCAGCCAAGCACCACTCCACACACACCACCAGCCAAACACCACTCCATGCACAGACAGCCAAGTACCACTCCACACACACCACCAGCCAAGCGCCACTCCACACACACCGCCAGCCAAGCACCAGCCGGCACACACCACAAACACATTGAGAATTCTTTTTTTGAAAAAAACACTAAACAAATGGAAATACCTACAAAACAGCTAACACAAATTCTTAAACTAAACACTTTGCACTAATGCCAATCCTTGAAACAAACTAAAAATTTCTTACAGAATGCAGACCAGGCAATTCAATTTAGAGCTCATTCAAACTCCCAAAACTTCTTTTGCGTGTGGTACAATTTAAAACAACCTGACAGACACAATGCAGGCTTAGAAGGACAGTCAGGACAGTATAAACGAGACTCCTTCCGCAGGCCTCTTCGCCAACAGACTCTGCATCTTCTAGTCGGAAAGTTTCTTGCGGGAGTGGAAGGAATAGATTCAAGAAAGTGGCGATCTTTCAATCTAGCCACTTCCTCCACCACTCCAAATCTAGGAACACTTGCCTCCTCCAAAAGTACAAGCCTGCCTATTATAGACTCCTGAAACTTAACAAAAGGCATCTTATTCTGAGGACAAGACTTCTGATACACAACAAAAGCATTAAAAATTGCCAAGTGGAACAGATGGATAGCCAACTTCTTGTACCAAACGTAAGCCTTTCGAAGAACAGCATAAGGTTCCAACCTCTGATCTACTCTGTCAACACCTCCCATGAACTTATTGTAATCTACAATGCACACAGGTTTGCGCACTTCAGCACCCTGACCCCAAACAGGCTGAGGTACAGTACTTTCGTCATGGATAGTAGTCAGCATGTACACATCTCTCTTGTCTGAAAACTTCACAGCCAGAAGCTCCCCACATCGCAATGCAGTAGACTGTCCCCTCACAAGCCTTTTGCAAACAAGTTCCTTTGGGAAACCTTTCCGGTTACTGCGCATTGTGCCACAAGCAACAGTGCCCACTTTGGCCAACTCCTTGAACAACCGCACACCAGTGTAGAAGTTATCTACATACAAATGGTGGCCTTTGTGAAATAATCCTCTACCTAGTTCCCATACAATCTTCTCAGTCACTCCAAAAGTAGAAGGACAACCAGGAGGGTTAATGCTGGACTCCTTACCAGTGTACACCCTGAAATTGTAGACATATCCAGTCTCACTGTCACACAGCATATACATTTTGATTCCATAGCGTGCCCTCTTACTAGGAATGTATTGCCTAAAAACCAAGCGGCCCTTGAACAACAGCAAAGACTCATCCACTGCAATTTCTTTACCAGGGACAAAGATCTCAGAAAAACGATCAACAAAGTGATCCAGGACAGGTCGAATTTTAAACAAACGGTCACAATCAGGGTGATCACGTGACAACGCTAAACTATTATCAACAAAATGCAACATCCGAAGAAGAAGCGTATACCGATCACGACTTATGATTGCTGGAAATATAGCTGTTGCCATCAAGGGACTAGTGGACCAATATGAAGTAATTGATGGCTTCCTTAGCAAGCCCATCAAAAAAGTTAATCCAAAAAACTTTTTCAACTCTTCAACATTTGTGGGAGTCCACCGGATTGCTCTAGAATGGGGCTTAAGGCTGGCACTGTTGGCCCTCAAATATTGTTCGGCATACAAATTGGTTTGATCAACAATCCCTTGCAAAAACACATTGTCAAAAAACAACTCAAAAAAATGTATTGGCAGAAAATTCTCAGTATTCACTCTACACCCAGGAACACCAGTGAACTCTGGCAATGCCGGCTGCACCATGCCAGGGGGAACCCAGAGGCCATCCATATCAACGGGGGGAGCAGCCGCCCCAGCCTGCAGCACCAAAACATCTTGCTGCTGTTCACCAACGGGAGGCCTAACAGCCACAGATACTTCTGGCTGCACAACATCAACAGAAGACATAGCATCCCCAGAGGGCTCTTCCTGCACTACAACAACGGGAAGCCCAGCAGCCTGAGATGCTTCTTGCTGCACTACACCACCGGGAAACCAAGCAGACCCAGATGCCTCTTGCCCCTCTACACCAATGGGAAGCCTAACTGCCACAGATACTTCAGGCTGCACAACACCAACAGAAGACATAGCATCCCCAGAGGGCGCATCATGCACTACACCAACGGGAAGCCCAGCAGCCACAGATGCCTTTTGCTGCACTACACCAGCAGGAAGACGAAAAGCACCAGATGCCTCTTTGCGCACCACAGCAATGTGAAGCCTTTTGGGCGCAGGCTCCAGCCCACTTACCTCTTGCCGACGTAAAAAGAAAGGAAACCTTGCGGCCCTAGGCAGCAGCACAGGTGCCTCTTGGCCCACTACCGGCATCACAATGTCCTCCTCTAACATAGGCCCTTCATCAGCACTAGAAGAAGATTCATCTTCCGATGATGATACCATGCGAAGAGAAAACTCACTGCCTGAATCTTCTGCCCCCACCTGGGAGTCCAAATCGGAGTCAGACTCTGAACCATGGTCAGAGGAAGACTCAAAAAGCAAACCAAGAACCTGCTGAGCAGTAATCCTGCGACTAGCCATTATCCTTCAAAAGCAAGAAGACTGCACACACAAGTGAACAACAACCTACACTTTGCAAAGTAAGAAGTAAACAAGGTAAGGCTTTCACAAACAGATAAATACAATCCAAAACTATTTCACTCTAACCAAATATAGCTACACTCACCAGCACCTACTCTGTTGAGACACAGCAAAAAGAAATGATATCCCACTAGAAAGAAAAAAAGAAATGACAGATTAGAAAACAAAGTACACATCAAGCACTAATACTGAAAACAAAAAAAACCAGAGCCACACAAAGTGGTAGAAGTACAACCTTTTTCAATAAGACAAACAACAAGGGAAAGTAGTACAAAATACATTCACTTACCAAGCACAAGCAACTACACAAGCTGCTAACAGACACGCAACCTACAACAATCCAAACAGCAAAAGCCTGAAACAAGACAAAAATAGAGAAGAAAAAAAAAATAACTACCACATTTCACAAACAATATGACAATTCAAAAAACAACACACAAACTTGCCCCCCAAATTTAAATTCGGCAAGATGGGCCACCAAATAGGGCTTAGACCAATTGGGATTAGATGAGGTTTAACATCAAGACACTGGTTAATTTTTTGAATTTTTTTTACTGCCAGACCCCTTTGGTGCCAGTCAGTCTTTTGCTCCTAACAGTACCCCCATCACACAGGGGCAGTAAGGACATTCATATACCTTTTGTACGTGTGACACATACAAAACATTTACACCGCCAGCGCCATTCAAGGGCCCATCACTTTCACACGCCCACATATCTGACACAGCAACTACAGAAAAAGATGGACTGCATAGAGTGTCACTCAACTAGCAATGTGTGTAGTGACCAACAGAAAGTAACTACTCACACACCACCAGCCAAGCGCCACTCCACGCATACCGCCAGCCAAGCACCACTCAGTGCACAGACAGCAAAGTAGCACTCCACGCACACCACCAGCCAAGCGCCACTCCACCCACACCGCCAGCCAAGCAGCACTCCGTGCACAGACAGCAAATGACCACTGCACACACACCAGCCAAGCACCACTCCACACACACCGCCAGCCAAGCACACTGCGTGCATAGATAGCCAAGTACCCCTCCACGCACACTGCCAGCCAAACACCACTCAGCGCACACCGACAGCCAAGTACCACTCCACACACACCGCCAGCCAAGCACCACTCCACACACACCGCAAGCCAAGCGCCACTCACCGCCAGCCAAACACCGCTCCACGCACACCATCCAGCCAAGTACCACTCCACACACACCGCCAGCCAAACACCACTCCACACACACCACCAGCCAAACACCACTCCGTGCACAGACAACCAAGTACCACTCCACACACACCACCAGCCAAGCGCCACTCCACACACACCGCCAGCCAAGCAGCACTCCGTGCACAGACAGCAAAGTAGCACTCCTCGCACACCACCAGCCTTGCGCCACTCCACACACACCGTCAGCCAAGCACCACTCCGTGCACAGACAGCAAAGTATCACTCCACGCACACCACCAGCCAAGCGCCACTCCACACACACCGCCAGCCAAGCAGCACTCCATGCACAGACAGCAAATGACCACTCCACACACACACCACCAGCCAAGAGCCACTCCACACACACCGCCAGCCAAGCACCACTCCGTGCATAGATAGCCAAGTACCACTCCACGCACACCACCAGCCAAACACCACTCAGCGCACACCGACAGCCAAGTACCACTCCACACACACCGCCAGCCAAGCACCACTCCACGCACACCGCAAGCCAAGCGCCACTCCGTGCACAGACAGCCAAGTACCACTGCACGCACACCGCCAGCCAAGCACCACTCCACGCACACCGCAAGCCAAGCGCCACACACCACCAGCCAAACACCACTCCGTGCACAGACAGCCAAGTACCACTCCACACACACTGCCAGCCAAGCACCACTCTGTGCATAGATAGCCAAGTACCCCTCCACGTACACCGCCAGCCAAAAACCACTCAGCGCACACCGACAGCCAAGTACCACTCCACACACACCGCCAGCCAAGCACCACTCCACGCACACAGCAAGCCAAGCGCCACTCACCACCAGCCAAACACCGCTCCACGCACACATCCAGCCAAGTACCACTCCACACACACCACCAGCCAAACATCACTCCGTGCACAGACAGCCAAGTACCACTGCACGCACATCCAGCCAAGCGCCACTCCACACGCACCGCCAGCCAAACCCCACTCCACGCACACTGCAAGCCAAGCGCCACTCCGCACACACCGCCAGCCAAGCACTACTCCTTGCCCAAGGGGTCGCTACCTAAAAACAAAATTTTAATTCCCTGGTGCTAGTGGGCATTTTCTGCCCCCCCCCCTGGGTGCAAAACTGCCCCCAGGGTGGACAGAAAAACAAAAAAACCATCATGGCCACCTGGAAGCGACCCTTACCCAAGGGGTCGCTTCCCAAAACAAACACATTGCCCCAACAAAAAATCCTAGTGCTAGTGGGAAATTTCTGCCCCCCCTGGGGGCAAAACGGCCGAAAAACAGGCCGATTTGCCCCCAGGGGGGGCAGAAAATCGAAAATTATATTGTTGCCCACCTGGAAGCGACCCTTGCCCAAGGGGTCGCTTCCTAAAAGCTAAAAACAAAATCCCTGGTGCTAGTGGGCATTTTCTGTCCCCCCTGGGGGCAAAAAGGCAAAAAAAACGGGCCGATTTGCCCCCAGGGGGGGACAGAAAAACGTAAACAAAAACAATCGCCGCCATCTTGGCTTTACAAAACAACCCTGGTGCTAGTGGGAAATTTCTGCCCCCCCTGGGGGCAAAACGGCCGAAAAAACGGGCCGATTTGCCCCCAGGGGGGGCAGAAAATCGAAAATTACATTGTTGCCCACCTGGAAGCGACCCTTGCCCAAGGGGTCGCTTCCGAAAAGCTAAATAAACAATCCCTGGTGCTAGTGGGGGCATTTCCGCCGCACAATCGCGACGCTGTGCGCGATCGTGAGGCAGAAATGCCCTGCAAAGAGACATCAGGGGAAAGGAAAATCTCTTTCCTCTCCCCTGATGCCTCTTCGCTGCCCCAAACCCCCGCCGGACACCAGAAACCCACCTTCTTCTCCAGCGCTCAGGAAGCAAATGGCTTCCCGAGCGCAGGGAATCCCTGATGATGTCAGCGCGCGCTGTGCGCGCTGACGTCATCAGGGATTCCCACGGGGGGGGGGCGGGGGGTGCAGCGGAAGCTCTTCCGCTGCCGCCCCCAGCAGCACAACGAAGATCGCAGACCCTCGGGGGGAGCGCCAGCGCTTCTCCCGAGGGTGGGGCTGATGACGAGCTGGCCTTGTCATCCGCGCACGACAGGTAAGCGCCATGACGAGCCCAGCTCGTCATTAGCCTCGAAGGGGTTAATCAGGTAGAAATCTACACGGAACTCCCAATTCTGTTCAGCTCAACACATACATTTCCCACCTGCTCTTAGCAAATGGTAAATGCGGAGACCTTCTTTACATTCTTCCCCTAAAGAGGAAGGCTTTCTATATCACTAAAGAAGTTCCATATTACCGTAAATGGTCAGGAGAGCTCTTCACGCTCTTTTAGGTCTCACCTACCAGACCTATGAGGAACATAGTTTTAGAAAAAAGTGGAGTTTGACTATCAATTAGGAAACAAACTTTACATGAAAAACATTTTTGATTCTGAAAATGCAAATTAAATCAGCATACTTTGACTCAAGCGGGATAAGGGAGATATACGTCTTATCTGAATTGGCTCTATATACATTAAATGAAAATGAAATAGTACCCTAACGTATCAACAAAATCAATAAATTGTCACCACACTCTGAAAAGTGTACTTCTGGAGAATTTACATATTTATTTACAGTTTTTATAAAACAATAGTAATAAAAAAAAACGGTGCAAGGACTATTAAGTATAGTCAGTGAGAAAGAAAAGGGTGCTCAAGTGTTTAGAAAAAGAAAGGAAAGAAATTTAGTATATAGTTCTGATACTTACAATAGAACAAAGCGGGCAACCTTCCGCTGTTGGTGTGTGCCTGTCCGCACAATTTGTTTTGGGGGGTAAGAGGAGGATGGGGACGTTATAGGTACAGGCACATTGGTAATAAAAGCGTCGACGTTTCGACCCTGATGCTCATGGGATGTTTGGGGCCTCGGCGGCGGGTCTTCCTCAGGACGGGGGGGGAAGTGGTGAGGGGAAGAGAGCTGGCTTGGCCGTAGTCCGATGAATGGTCTGGATGGGGCACCTAAAGTGTAAAAGGAGAGGTTGCTATTACGATGATCATTGATTGATATTTACAGGAGTGTGGTCTAAGTACATACTGAAGGGTACATTACCAATAAAGCTGGTCAACTGGGAATTCAGTTCAAGCTTCCAGGGTATGAATCACCTGTAGTGTATAGAAGATATTGGAACATTATCAGTTCCCATCTCCCAAGGGCAACTGACATTCAGTATCATGCCTATGGAGAAACAGAGGCGATATTCCTTCTAAGCCACCGGATTGCCCGTGGGGGCACCGGTAGGACTGCCCTATTAAATCCATCCCTTGGTAAGTCTCACTCTGCATCTCGATTGTTTGACAGTACATAATAAAGGTTGGGGTCTGAACATGTGCTCCTCCCCCACAGGTATTATAATAAAGAACAGATTGACCTACTCAGTGAATCATTCCCCAAGTCAGTAGGTGAGTCTAGTATCCTCCTGAGGAAGACCCGTCGCCGAGGCCCCAAACATCCCATGAGCATCAGGGTCGAAACGTCGACGCTTTTATTACCAATGTGCCTGTACCTATAACGTCCCCATCCTCCTCTTACCCCCCAAAACAAATTGTGCGGACAGGCACACACCAACAGCGGAAGGTTGCCCGCTTTGTTCTATTGTAAATATCAGAACTATATACTCAATTTCTTTCCTTTTTTTTTCTAAACATTTGAGCACCCTTTTCTTTCTCACTGACTATACTTAATAGTCCTTGCGCCGTTTTTTTGAATACTATTGTTTTATAAAAACTGTAAATAAATATGTAAATTCTCCAGAAGTACACTTTTCAGAGTGTGGTGACAATTTATTGATTTTGTTGATACGTTAGGGTACTATTTCATTTTCATTTAATGTATATAGAGCCAATTCAGATAAGAAGTATATCTCCCTTATCCAGCTTGAGTCAAAGTATGCTGATTTAATTTGCATTTTCAGAATCAAAAATGTTTTTCATGTAAAGTTTGTTTCCTAATTGATAGTCAAGGACCACTGTTTTTTCTAAAACTGGTTCATACCCAGGTCCTTTGACTCTATGGGTGACACCCCATTGATTTATTGGTCGCTATGAGGAACATAGTCTGCGGACTTTCCCATGTTTAGCAATGGACATCTTGGATGCCCCGATGAGAATCGTGGTTGCTGTTAATAGTGTGAAGAAACTATGACTTAATCTGAAACAATTAAAAGAATGAACTTTAAAAGACACAAAAAGAAATTTAGCTTTTTAAGCTTTAACGCCTTGTGTTTTTTAAGATTTGTTGTTTAGCACCTGATCTGTGACTCCATCATCAACCCGACCTAATGTCCGAGATTTTTTGCAGATGTGTCGATGGTGAAGATATCATTATTTTTTCTCCCTTATAAACATAGTACATTAAGGACATGTCCATTTTCACTTAATCTTGCCTGCTTACCTGTTTAGGTCTCACACCTGGTGATTACAGCGCGAAAGCGCTGTCTTGCCTGTGAGACCTATAGTCACCGGCTCTCCTTCCCAGGAGACAGGAGATAAGCACGCACAGCATGCTGGAATCGGATCAGGTAGCGCGCAGACAGCATGGCGGAAACACACACGAACATGCATGCACGCGCACACACACACACACATACGCACACATGTGCACACGCACGCACACACAAGCGCACACAACCCCTCCACCCCACTCACCGGGCTCTTTCCGCTACAGGCTCTGCCGCATCAGCGTACGACGCTGGTTGTCCCTCTCTCCCTCGTCAGCGGGTCAGTGTCGGCAGCAAGCGGGGCTCTCCTCGAGCACGGGAGCCCCGCTAGCTCACGCGCTCACTTCCGGCTGGCTTCACGGGCACAGGAGCACGGAGTAGGCTCCTGTCTGCTTCCGGTCTTTTTGCGGCTCCGCCCCCGTCCCAACACAGGTTGCCTGGCTTCCTGTCCAAGCCGGGCTGCAACGGTGAGTTTGTCAATTAATGTGCTTATTAGTAATTCTGCTGATCACTTATCCGTAGCAAGCGGCTACTCTAGGATAGTGAATACACACTTCTATATTTCATTGAGGAGAAGTGTGGCTCAATGGGATGGTGCAGTGAGATAAATAACGGTGATAGATCAAGCCCTGATCTTTGGACTGGGTAAGAGTGGTCTGCTTAATTCAGATACTCTGTTCATCACCACCCCCTTTTCTGAATCGTTTTTGGCCACTATAGGTGTGGCAGGGTATACTCAGACATGAGTCCCTTTCTCACTGCACCATCAGGATTCAAGCAAGCCGGGCCGAAGAAGGCTGAAATGCCAGAAACCGGTCCCCGGTAGCTTGTCTCCTTTCTGGTGAAGAATTGGCTTGGTAGTTTAGTCTGCCCTGTTCCCATGATGCACTGGGCCAGGGACAGACTGATTTGCATATAGCCGGGTTCTGAGCTGGGATGGTGCAGTGAGATAAATAACGGTGATGGATCAAGCCCTGATCTTTGGACTGGGTAAGAGTGGTCTGCTTAATTCAGACACTCTGTTCAACACCACCCCCTTTTCTGAATCGTCAATGGTTAAGCGGCATACCCTGATGCAGATGTCTGGCCGGGACCAGGGTTCAATTCCCGACGCGGCAGGTCTTAGGCTCAATGTCCACGGACTCAATAATTCTCGCCTCGGTGCCTACTCTAATCACGGGTCCCACTCTGCAACTCTGCGCAATAGCTTGCTTAATCTCCACAACGGCCTTAAAGCGCTGGGATGCCTGGTTTCACCTTGGGGGTGCCCAGTAGGGAGCATCTCACAGGGAAAGCCAGGACGGGTTCCTCAGCGGTATACAGCGCCAAGATGCCTGTCAGGTGATAGTGCGCTTTACAAGTATACATACATTTACATTTACATTTACATTGCAAGCACTGCGCATAAGGGAATTTTATTAATACGTACCGTATCATGAATTCAGGAACGTGAGTGTGTGAAAGTGTAGAAAAGGAGTTGCCAAACCCCTAATGATACTATTGGTGCACATGGGAGGATCATACCAGCAATAAACTGCTCGTTATAACGGAACATGGTTCTTAAAACATTCACTCTCCTTGGAATGACAATGCGAATCTTCCCTGGAATGGAAATAGTGAAATTGGAATTCAGGAATCCCTGCTTCGCAACCGAGCATAACTCATTGAGGAGCTGGGATGAAACCAGCTGACCACAGACTAGGCGTGAATCTAGTTTTGTCGAAGAGTTTTAAACATTTTTAAAAAAAAAAAATATATTTTTATTGCAGGAATCAGCCAAAATTACATAGTAGATCAAAGACATTTCTGCAAAATAGAACATAATCAATAGACCCCCCGTGGGGAAGCACCTCTCGTACACAGCCATTCAGCCCACAACCCGAAGGCCGGGCGGCGTCTGTAATGAGTCCACATTAGAGGGTCTGGTAGTCTGTTGAGGTCGATCTGCATAAATGATCGGTCTTCGTCTGCTGTTTTAAATCATCTCAAAATCCCACCCCCCCCCATTTCCCACTTAACCCAACTCCCTTCAAAGGATCGGGGACTATTCACGCAGTATGAAAAACCAGAATAATGATGAAATGAAAGTGTCCTACGCTCCCCTCCACCTCTATTTCCCCCCCCCCTCACTGAACCCCGCCATTAGTGTGTTATGCGTGCGGTAAGAGCTTGTGGAAGAAAACCTTTTCCTGCTGTATAGAAGATCAGTGTAATGTATGTCTAACGGGACCAAGGTTGTGCCATATCATCACTCTCGGAATCACTGGAAGAGCTGTAATCACGCAAGGCCTGCACTAATGTCTCCCATTCCAGCGCAGCTTCTAGCGCCTTCTCATTCTGCTGTCGCCACGCCAATTGGTACCGCAGGGTGCTCTCCCCCATATCCCATTTCAGGAGTTCATTGTGCCATTTACTGCCTGTTGGACCAACTCGTGCCTTCCAGTGCCTGGTTATCTCCCTCTTTGCCAGAATGAGCCCCATGTCAATGAACTTACTGGAGATTTTATTTTTAGGGGTATGAGGGAACCAGTGTAGGATCCCCACCGCCGCGTCAAAGGTCAGGGATCTCCCAGTGACTCCATTAAGGGTGTCACCTATCAGCAGCCAGTATGAGGACAGCGCTGGGCAGGACCACAGCATATGTATAAGGTCCGCCGCAGGTGCTCGGCACCTGTGGCAAGCCGCTGTATCAGAGGCGAAATATTGTTGAATTTTCGCCGGGGTCAGGTAGGCCCGGTGAAGTACGTAAAAATGAACTAACTGAAACCAGGCGTGGCGCGTTCCTTTCCAGGCATGACGCATCAGTTGTGCCCACGTGGTTTCCGGAATGTCCTTCCCAATGTCTGCCTCCCACCTAGTCTTGAGTGTACTGAGCGGGGGCAGCCCTTCGTTGATCAATCTAGAGTATAAACACGTTACCGCTTTGACCGTCCCCGACGACATCATGGCATATTGGCACACCGGAGATGTTGGTGGCTCCTCCACACCCCTCTGCCAGTGCGTCTAGATCACTCGAGTGACTGCTGTGTGGAGCAAGAAGTCGCCTCGGAACGTCAAAGCGGTTCAGAATCTCCTGGAAGGGCAGCAACATTCCGTCCTCATAAAGGTCACCTACTAGTTGTAGCCCTGCGTCCTCCCAGTGCTTTAAACGTGACCAGTCCCCCCATGTGGCAAGGCAGTGAGCATTCCCAACGGAATCTCCGGAGCATACGGGTGTTTCATCTACCCTCGGCCATGGGCTCGATTCCAGCACAATCGTATAGTGCGTTCCTCGAGCGTGAGGTCTTTCAGGGCTAACCTTTGACGCAATGCAATGTAGGATATGACATGTCTGGGCACACCCCTTCCCCTCCCCTCCTCTGGGCCTCGGAACTCCCTCGCCACTTCCTGGGTAAAGGTTTGCAATTGAGCCGCCAAATAGTACTTTTCGAAATCTGGCACCACTAGGCCCCCCTCCGGTTTCGGCCTCATCAGGGTTCTGAGCGCCACCCTTCGGCGGCCCGATCCCCAAAGGAACGCCACCAACATGGAGCCCAGGAGCCGGAATGTGGCCGTCGGGATCCAAATCGGGAGCGTGCAAAAGTAATACAACAGCCGAGTGAGTGCCACCATTTTCAGCAGTGCTATGCGTCCAGCCACCGACAGCGGCAGGGTGGCCCAAAAGTCCATACTGCCTCGTAGTGCGCGGATACATCGGGCTATATTGCCGTCTAGGAGATCGGCAGGGTCATGGTATACATATACTCCTAGGTATTTGAGGCAGCTAGGTTCCCATCTGATCTCTCTGACGGTGTCAGGTCTGGACTCCTTTCGAACCGGAAACAGGCAAGTTTTGGACCAATTTACTTTGAGGCCCGAGATCTCTCCGAATGTCGTGAGGGCCGTATCAGCCCCAGACAGGGCATTGCCCGAATCCTCGAGGAAGAGGAGCAAATCATCGGCATAAAAGGAGATGTATTGTTGTCCCGAGAAGGTCTGTAGTCCACCGAAGTAGGCCCCAGTTCGAATCGCCATTGCCAGTGGTTCTACCGCGAGCGCAAAGAGCAGGGGGGATAGTGAGCATCCATGTCTCGTGCCTCGTTCGACTGGGTATTGTTGGGAGACCAACGGGCCCGTTCTCACTCTGGCCGTCGCCGAGGCATATAGTACCATGGTCCATCAGGTAAACCCTTCTCCGAGACCAAAATGCGCCAACACCCTATGTAAGTACTCCCATTCTAGGCTGTCGAAGGCCTTTTTCCAGGTCTATCGACAGGATTAAGGGGCATGGGGCCTCTGCGTGGGATTCCTCCAGTAAACGGAACAAGCGATGGATATTCATAGTCTTATTACGTTTAGGGATGAATCCCGCTTGATCCTCATCTACTAAGGGGCTCATGTGACCTAACAGTCTCGACGCTAATATGCTGCTCAGGATTTTATAATCAACTGTTGGCATCGATAGCGGTCGATAAGACGCCGGGTCATCGGCCTCCCTGCCAGGTTTGAGGAGGGGGACCACCAAGGCTTCGGACATCGAGCCGGGGAGGCGTCCCAAACGTTTCGCTTCCCTATATACCACTAATAGTCGGGGGGCAGGAGGTCCATGTAGGTGGAGTAAAATTCCACCGGGAGCCCGTCAAGGCCCGGAGTCTTGTTTCTCGCCATCCCCTTTATGGCGCTACGGATTTCTCCGAGCTCTATGTCTTTACCCAAGTCCTTCGCTATTTCAGGGGCCAGTGCGGGGATCTGCAAGTTCTGCAAGTAGTCATCAATCTGGGCAGTGTCCTGGGTTAGCCTACTACAATATAGCTTTTCATAATACCTCAGATAACAGTCGAGTATCTCTGGCTGGGTGTGTACCTCGGCTCCCTCCGCGGTGCGCATTGCCACCGTTTGGGTGGTTCGTCTCATGGGATTGGCTAACCAGGCTAAGAGTGCGCCCGATTTATTCCCCTCTGTCAGTGACCTGGTGACATATGCCTTATAGTCAAAGCAACGCAATTGTTCGACTTCTACAGCTACCGCCTACCTCGCTGCGGAAGTTCGTTCCTGGAGTTCCGGGTGGCCGGGACGGAGAAGTTCCATCTCGCGGAGTTTCCGATCAGCGTTGGCCAGGTCATCAAGGATGACCTTTCGCATTCCCACTTTCTTAGTTATGCAGTAGCCTCTAACCACCACCTTAAAAGCATCCCACTCTAAGGCCCTCGACCCGGCCGTGCCTTCGTTCATCACCAAAAATTCAGCAATTTTGTCCTCTAGATCCGTCTTAAACACTAGATCCTCCAATATCTCGGGGCGCAGCTTCCAAGTGGGGACACTAGGGACACCCGGGAACCATCGAAAATCCGCTAACAGGGGGTTGTGGTCAGAGATAGTCCTGGTCAAGTATTCGAACCGCACGGTCGCGGACACTAGTTCCGTCGATCCCAACAGCCCATCTAGTCTTACATGTAGTTCATGCATGCCAGAGAAGTACGAGTAGTCCTTGGTACAAGGGTGTTGTGCACGCCACATGTCCGTCAGCCCCCACTGAGTCTGCCACTCCCTCCGGCCTTTAGCCACCTGTCGGACTGGGGAGTCCGGAGGGGGGGGGGGGGGTGTGAACGATCGATATCAACGTCCACCACCGAGTTAAAGTCTCCTCCCATCAGGAGTGTCCCCGACAGGAAGTGGGCCAAGGAGCCCGATAGCGCGGCCAGGAAAGCGAGTTGGTCCACGTTGTGCGCATACATGCAACAAATGTTCAGAGCCCTACCCCCCAACGTGCCAGAAATTGCCACATATCGCCCCTCCGGATCCATCACAGATTTGGTAACCTGCAAGGGTATCCCAGCCTGCACCCAGATCAACACCCCTCTTGCGTAAGCTGAGTATGTGGTGTAGTATACCTGCCCTCTCCACCTACGCTGTAACGCTAACCCTTCTGCTTTGGTAAGGTGTGTCTCTTGTAGCAGTGCAATCTGCACCCCTCTACGCACCAGATAAGCGTGGATCTTGTGCCGTCTGGACATGGTGTGAAGGCCTCGCACATTCCAAGTGATACATTTCAGATTAGTGACATCAGCCATTGTCCCATGGTGTTTCGTCTAGGTTCCTTCAGCAATGCTCAGTTATAGACAGTTGTACAGTCAATTCAACACCAATGGCGGTCTCCCCCCCCAACTACAACAGACCTACCCCCTGCAACAAACGCCCTCCCACCCTCCCCAGAACAGGTCCCAAAAAGTACCATCTAGTCCCCATCCAAACCGTACCCTCAGAAAAAGCCCCTTTCCCAACTATTCCTACGGTAGCCACCGCAGGTATGCCTTAAGGGCCGAGTGGGGGTCGAGCGCCAACAAGGGGTCACCGAGTCTCAGGCTGCCGAGACCTGACCGAGCCCCTGATCATGAATATCGGGCATAAAGAGCCATCCCCCCCCCCCCCTTTCCGGTGATGCCTGGCCAAGCAACGACTCCCAGAGATCCCTCACCCCCCGCCATATTCCCCCACCCAAATGGAATCAGCTCACCCGAGTTCATCCCTGCCCATCTAGTAGGCCTTCTGCCGAGTCAGGAGTAATCACAGGTAAGTTCACACTGTCAGTCTCCGAGTCCTCCGTGTCTGATTGGCCCCCATCTCCGCCAGGTTCCGAGTCTTCCGTGATGGGTCCGCCTTGGAAGCCAGATAAGTTGGAAACCATCTCCAGCACTCCTCGGCTGCAGTCTCCACCTTCGAGGGCCTGCTCGGTTTACCGTGGCGGCTCCGAAGTCTTTTGGACCTCCGTTGTTGTCCAGCCTCCGACGCGTTTGAAAGGAGGAACCGAGGCCATCTTTACCAGCTCTGTACAGTTCAAGCCAATTGCAAACGTCCTCTGGATTTTCAAAGAATTTGGTCGTGTCATCAAGGATGATGCAGAGTTTCGCCGGAAAGAGTAGGGAGTACTGAATGCCCTCGCTCCGCAACTCTCGCTTGACCGCTAGGAAAGAGGTCCGCTTACGCTGGGTCTCATAAGTGTAGTCAGGGAAAATGTTCACTTGACTGTTCTCCACCTGGTACGGGCCGTTGTGCCTGGCGGCATTGAGGCAAAGATCTCTGTCCCGGAAATGTAATAATCGCGCCACCATCGGGCGCGGGGAGCGGCCCTGTTGAGGAAGCCTGGCTGGTACCCTGTGCGCCCGTTCCAGGGTGTAGAAGGAGGAGAGCCCCTCAGGCGCCACCACAGTCCGGGGCCAATTCTCCAGATAGGCCACCATGTCGCCATTTTCAATCTTCTCCGGTAGGCCCACTACGCGGATGTTATTCCTCCTATTGCGCCCTTCCGCGTCCTCCGCTCGTCTCTCCAAATCACCAATCCGGGTCAGGGCATCCTTTATCGTAGCGGCCAGGGTCTTTTGCGTTGGCTCTAGGACTCTCACCGAGCTCTCCACCTCTTTGACCCTGTCCGAGAGCTTACCATGATCCGCCCTGAGAAGGCCCAGACTTGTTGCGACTTGCGCAATGTCCTGTTGTAAGGCTGATCGTGTATCTGCGATCGCCTCTAGGATCTTATCGAATTGTTGCTGTAGGTGAGGGCCTCCGGATCTCTCCAGGTCGTGCCGGTCGTCTTTATCCGGGGCCTCCGTATCCGAGATGGCCGGAGGGCCACCTTTAGGTCCCCTCGGTTTCCCCATGGCGGGCGTGCACTGCAGCAGGGGGCTCGACAGACCAGTCAGCCCTCCCCTGGTGAGCTGCAACCGATTCTCCGGGAGCACCTGAGGGAGGATGTAGAAGCGATCACCGCCAGGCAACGCAGTCCCGCCGGACCAAGTTAGGCCCCAGTCTTCTGCCACCTATGTAGCCGAACCTCCGGTGGGGCGTGCGAGTGTTGTATCGCCGCTTGCAATGTTCCGCAGGGCCCGAAGGGGTCCAGACTCACTGGCGTCTGGTACCCTCACCGTTAAGTTTCAGGATCCAGACGGAGTAAGTACGTCTGTCTCGGGTGGCTCAGCGCCTCCGGCCACACCCTCCGGCAGTGAGGGCCCTCACAACGCCGACAGATCAATCAGCAATCTTCCGGTGTTAGCAACCTCCCGGGCCGTTGGATGGACCGCCGCTTCTCCGAGGGAAGAGATGGAAAGAAGGCGAGTGCGGAGCCAGCGGTCTCTTCCGGGCTGAGATTCTCGCCAGTTCTATCGAGCTGGGGTGGGCGCCATCTTGAGCTCCGCTCCGCTTCCTCCGCAACTTCGGTTTTCGTCGAGATTAGCCGGTATTCGGGTTTCTCCAGGTGCCCCACCAAGTCGGCCCCGCAGCACTCTTCAATTTGAGGGGATCGGGGGCCCAAGACCCTCGGGATTCAGGATAAATGCGGGCTCAGTCTCGGAGCCGAGCTCTCAGGAGACCACCGCCATCGGCGTCCAAACCACGCCCCTCTCTTAGAGTTTAAACATGTGCCGACACTGGGATATTGAGATACCTAATCGTGTTGTTTTTTTTTTTTAGGTTTGTGTGCAAGGGGCTAATGGTTTCTTCCGTATCTTAGCATGGCGATGATGGTGAGCCTTTCTGCTTAAGCAATTATTTATAGCCCTGCATTTCCCAGCAGGCAGCTGAGTATTTCTGAGAGGCAGGTTGTAGTCTGCTGCATGCTGGATATCCAGAAGACTCTGAATTTTTGCAAACGTGTGATCAGTGAAATGCGTTACCGATACAGAGATCCTCCTGTCCCAGTGCACATGATCGTGTCTTTGCCAGAGTGCTGTCAGCGTGTCCTTTCTTAGTGTGCGTCCTTTCTCAGTGTGCGTCCTTTCTCAGTGTGCGTCCTTTCTCAGTGTGCATGAAACAGTGCGCTGTCATAATCCCTGCCACAGTGTGCTGCCAGTAGTGTCTCTATTCCTGTATGCTGTCCTAGTCTTGTGTACCAGTGTGTGTGTTAATATTGCCTGATCACACTGCAGTGCCTCTGTCTGCACCATTGAATTGCCAGCGTCTCCTATCGCATGTCGTGTCCCAGTGTGCGTTTCAGTGTCTCCTGTCTTAGTGTGCGTCCCAAAGCGTGTCAGTGTTTCACTGACACATAGTAGGGGGAAACATCCTTTACAACGAAACTTTTACAACGCAGTGCTATTACAACGCAGGTTTTACAACGAAAACCATTACAACGCTTTGCACTGGGGGGCGCTGTAGGATAGGGAATAGTTTTAATTTACTATCCAACACCTTCCCTACTGTCCACGGGGACTGGAGTTGGAATAGTAAATTAAACTATTCACTATCCAGCACCCCAAAGCGCTATGAGTTGTAACAGCATGCGTTGTAAAAACTGCGTTGTAACAGCATGCATGGTAAAAGCATGTGTTGTAATGTCATACATCCCCTAGTAGGTCTCCTCTCCCCTTGAGCATGTCAGTACTTCCCATGACCGTGCGCTGTCACTGGGAAAATGCAGGGAGAAAATGAAACTCAGAGACTCGTAAAACTAAACGCGCCATGGAGACGCTACGGTTTGCTAATGCAAAAGCGGGCTACACTTAAGAACTCCCATATAGATAGTAAATACGTCATGGTAAAGTAGTAACTCGCATTTAGAAGCCAGAAACACAAACCAAAGCTCGACGCTCCGGCAAAGTAAAAGCGGCATGAGATGTTACAGCCCGCTATTAGAAAGCCGTTTCCCGTCCAGGCGCATGCACATCTCCTTCCGAGATGATCTTGAGTCGACGGAGCCGTACACGTGCACATCGCCTGTCCGGGCGCATGCACAGCTCCTGTCCCTCTTCCGAACACAAAACCGATGACAATAGACCTCAACAAGCATTTGCAATGCAATAGGTCTCGCATTTACACGAGTTTAATCTATTAGTATTGTAAAGGACATGCCTTTTTTATGTTTTAAAAACAAAAACAAAAATAAAAGACATTGTCATTTGCAAGGTCAATAGATCAAACTCGTGTAAATGTGAGACCTATTGCATTGCAAATGCTTGTTCTTTTATCTTTTGAAAAGATGACCTATTCCCATGGGCTATTTGGGCGACATTTTGTTGATAGTGAAGAGGATGATCCTCTTATAGCATGGGTAATGTTGGCTGCTGCACCTGCAAAACTATTTCGTTGGTTCTGAAGGAATTACATTTAATTAGGACTTCTTTGGGGACTGCTCCTACATCCTCAGCATTTTCTGCTAGTTTATAAGCACAGTTGAATGCTGGACTGCTTGCTGCACCATGTCTACTCCCTCACTCTCTGAAATCCAGTCCTTTACACAAACATGATCAAGCTAACTTCTACTTGCTTCCCCCGGGCCCAAGTATGCAGGTTTCTTCATGTGCTCATTTGTATTCTGCCCCAAGCCCTGTATCGCCTACTCATTGGTGTTTTCCCTTTTCTTATTCTTAATCTCTTGCATTTGAAAGACTGATTTTTTTATTTCCTAGATACCCATTTCAATTTTGGTACGAGAACATAAAGATGTTAAAGCAGTCTCTCCTATTTTATTCACATTCATTTGTTGAGAACTTGCACAAATTTGAAGCCATTTTAGAACATTGAGGCGAGGATGTAAACCGCAAGAGAGGTCCATGATAGTGATACTACAGTCTTTAGGTAAAATGAAGCAGGTTCGGCCTACGAGCACTTTTGACTATTAAGCAGTCTGGTTCCGGTTGTCGGTGGAGGAGGAGTAAATTCAATAGGGAGGAGCGCCGTTAGCACTGTTCATCTTTGACCTGGTTACCTGGATGTGACAATTGCTGATAGGGTCTTTCCTTTCTGACTTCCTCTTCCTTGATGCAATTTCCTCTCTGAGCTGAAGCCTGCTTCCGCCTCCAGCTGCCATGCCAAAGCGAACAAGCGGTGCTGGCTGCTTCCGTCAAGCAGCCTTGTAAATACAGCAGAGTAACGCTTTCTTGGCCGGACTTGGTTGTTAGCATTCCTCTCTCCACCCTCGAAGAGATAAAAATCAGTTTAGCTTCTGAAAAGATGCAGTGTGCTTGACAACTTCCTGATGAAGGTTAAGCTCTGGGACTTCGGCCAATCATTCACTTGGAAACCTGTGTCTGTGGCAGTGCTTCACCTCCACACTTCCTCTTAAACCTCAGAGTGTATTTGGCGCCTTCGAAGTTTCTTGTGGTGGTACTGCAAATATGGTTGCTATCTATCCTCTGTCGGTGGTAACACTCCTTTAACCTGGGCATCCATCTAGAGTCTGGGGTACATCAGTCAGAGCCTCTGCAAGCCGTATCCCCATGTGTATTAGGCTCTATATAATCTCTTTGCGGGAGATGATATTGGGGGGACTTTAGTATTTACGTACATTCTCACTATTTGTTCTTAGGATAATTAGTGGGTTTCCACAGCAGCGAAAGCCAGATTTAGGCTATACCAGGCGTACACCATCAAAATTGGGTCACAAAGCCACTGTAGTTTTTTGGCAGAACCATCAGCATATTCAGTTCCTCAACTGAACTCCCTGCTGCCTTGTGGTCTCTCTGCTCTAGGCACTGATACCATCACCAGCTCCAAAAGGGTGGATCTGCTCAACCCTGTTACCTTCATGATCTCCATGTACAACCTGATCATCAGATGGAGATCAGTGAGACATCGCCTTGGCCTGGCCACACAGATGACCACTTTAACACTTTGGGCACATTGGGTCAGAGTGACATAAGCTACACTCTGGCATCCCTGCATGCATGTAGGGCTTGCCAAGAGAGATCTTTCTCCTTTCCATTTGCCTAACTTTCTTATTCTCCATCATGCATCCAATTCTTCTCAATGCCAGTTTCTCGGGGGTGCAGGCTGTTGGAATTGGCATTTTTATCTAATTGTGTGAAATGTTGCATAGCTACATAGAACTTGTGGGCCGTGTTCTATGCTTCTTTGTACTGAAGGATCGATATCTACCATCTTGTTTTATACTTTATCACTCCAAAGTTAACTGTCAGTCCAATACAAGTGAATCAACAGTCATCCTTCTTATTCTTTGCCACAAATTCTCTCTCCTGTGTGCTCACAATTGTATGTATTTGCCACACTAGTTGGATCAAGAGGCAAACATGTCACTGGCTTCTCTCCGTGTTTCTTTTGTGCATCGTACCTCAGCCCTGCTTTTTCTACTGATTAGGCTATATTAGAATATAAGATTAATTTTAATTATTTGTTCAGATCAGCCCTACGATGCGCTTTTGTGATAAACTTGCATTTTAAGGCACACAGTATCCTCCATTAAGCTTCTTTGTTCGGTCCCCTCCACCGGTCTTGTGCAGCTTTGCCATTTTTTCTGTCCCACTTTACCATTATCATGGTATCCTTTGTTTATTGCAAAATGCTTAAGAAACAAGCATTTGCAAAGCAATGAGTCTTACATTTAGGAGAGTTCGATCTATTGGCCTTGTAAATGACAATGCCTCTTATTTATGTGTTGTTTTTAAAACAGATAAATAAAAGGCATTGTCATTTATAATGCCAATCACTTTAACTCTTGAAAATGGAAACCTATTGCATTGCAAATGTGTTTTACGCCTGTGCTGTAAGGATTTTTATAAAAAGCGTTAGGAGAGAGCGTGTATTTGAGAAAATAGTGTTTGGAGGCTGTAATTAAAGCCTAAGGAGTAACAACACACGTAACAGGGGGGTATCCTCATGAGAGGTTACAAAATGAGACCAGATGGATACCACGGAGGGACTACTACACCTATTGACCAATGAAAAGCCATATTTTGAATTGGACAATGATCCAAGCCAATGAAAAATATTGGTGCAGAGTGGGTGGAGGTTCAAGTCTGTACCTGAATACAGCATACCTAGGCTGTCCGGTTTTCGGTTTAAACCGACTCTGAACGAAAAAACACTACCGAATGAAAATCAGCCGACACTGTTTAAACCGAGTGTCACTGATTTTCATTGCCGTTGCACCACTTGCCCACTTGATGGAGCCAAAGCATTGCAGACCAAACTGCAATTAAGGCACCAAGAAGGAAGCAGCCCAGAACGTGCGTCACCCCCATTAAAAGCGGGGAGACACATTGGTTGGCAAGGTTACTGGGTGTTTTAATTGTTATTCCATTGCAAAATCGGCCCGTGAGCAAGGCCCCCCCTGCCTGGCTAACGTGGGGTGGGCGACGGGTAAGGAGGCCGCATGCTTGTAATTGTAATTGTTATTCCATTGCGAAATCGGCCCGTGAGCAAGCCCCCCCCTGCCTGGCTAACGTGGGGTGGGCGACGGGTAAGGAGGCCGCATGCTTCCAATAACTCCCTCGCGCTCATCACCACACACAGCGCACTCACAAATACACACACCCTCTCACATTCATCAACACACACGTAATCACACGGTTTCTGATTGTGCTTGGAATCGGGCCACAGTCATAACTCCTGCAGAAATTTTTTTGTCAATATTTGCGCACTTCAGTGTCGAAGCCACGTTACTGTCTCTGCCGTCAGCTTGTCTGACCCACCATTTTCTGTTGGCCCTACAAGTTTCACTTTTTTAATTTTTATTTATTTGTGTTTTTTTAATAACCAGGCGGCCCACAATCGGAGGCGCCACATGAATACTGTCTCTCCTGCCCCCCCAGAAGATACTCGGGGGGCTCCTGCCTCCCCCCCTCCCCCCCCCCCCTTGGGTTCAGGAGGGCCTACTGAGTGGCAGCGTTTTTAGGAGAGCAGCCTGGCTGCACCAGAGAAGACACGTGCACCCCCCCCGTTACTGGGGACCCCGCCCACTCATCAGTGCATTTGCTAGAACCCCACCCGGGCCTGCTTTACGTCAGGAGGTGACCCCTGACCTCGCTGAGGGTCCGTGTTTCCATCCAGACACGGCGGGAGGGGAGGTGGCTGGACTGCGTTAAACCCTGACCCTGACCCCCCGGGGTCAAGTGTCAGTCACAGGTGCCTCCCTCCTGTAGGTGTTCCATGGCAACGGGGTGCAGAGGGGCCCTGTGGCCCCGGGGGCCTGGGTTGAGGTGTTTCTGGCTTCTTGTGGAGATCTGTACATGGGATGTGGGGTTGGGTTCAGAGGTCAGGCGCATGATGTGGGGACCGGTCGCATGATGTGGGGGCTGGGAACTGGATGTGGGGCTGGGCACCGGATGTGGGGCTGGGCACCGGGTGTGGGGCTGGTCACCGGGTCACTGTCTCTGCCGTCAGCTCGTCGCTCGGTCAGAGGCGCAATATTGTTTCATGCGGTGGGGGAGAGGACCTGTTGAGATCTGCCGTTTGTTAGCCTGCGGCCGTGCCCCATTACTTCACAGGTCGTTAAAAAGACCATTTACATAATGAGGCTTAAATGCTTGCAATGGCTAACGTGGGGGTGGGCATTCTCTCTGGCGGTCTGGTGACTCAACGATAAAGTGCAGGGGTGCGGTTATTAAGGAACCACCCTGGGTATGTCTACTACCTTGATGCTAAGACCTAAAAGAAGGAAACAAGCAGAAAGTTTATCATCCTCAGTCTTTAAAATGGTGTATAGCAATGAACCCTCTCACATTCATCAACACACACGTAATCACATGGTTTCTGATTGTGCTTGGAATCGGCCCACAGTCATAACTCCTGCAGAAATGTTTTTGTCAATATTTGTGCACTTCAGTGTCGAAGCCACGTTACTGTCTCTGCCGTCAGCTCGTCGCTCGCTGCAGTATGTAATCTCTGGGACAAGGGGCCACACACAGGCTCTGTTTGTGGGCCGGAATGTGTGTGTGTTGGGGGGGGCGAGATAATTAAAAAGAGTTCGGGAGGAAGAACGAGAAGGGAGAACTGCGAGAAGTGACATGTGAGTGTTAAAGAGAGGGCAAGCTACGGTGGAGTAACAGCCAGAGCTGCTAACTAGGGAACCGGGTTTGAATCTGAAGGTGGGCTCAACATCCGGAGATTCGGGCAGATCACGTAGCCTCCCACCACAATCTGAAGCAGCAGGTGCTACAAACAGGCTCAGCGATATATATATATATATATATATATATATATAAATATATATAAATATATTTATATACATTTATATCCCCCAGAACTGCTTTCATCTCGATGAGCATAGCGCCTGCAATGCCTGGGGGTGTCAGATTATTGCAATTAACTTGGCGCAAAATAATTTCAAAGAGGAGAAGGCATGTGTGTTTGTCAATTGAAAATGGTGTTTTATAAAGGTCAAAAATATATAAAGGGATGATTACATCTTTTTTTGTGATGAGCTAAATACTGACATTAAGGTACGAATACAACATTCCATGTCCAATTATCAATATCTTTTTGCTTTGTCATTTTATTTGAAAGCAGATACATAACAAAAAAAATTATTAAAATATATCCATCTTTTTGCTTTGTCATTTTATTTGAAAGCAGATACATAACAAAAAAAACATTATTAAAATATATCCAGGTATACAAATCAGTCCTACAGTAAACGTGACTGTCAGTGTAACACTGTTATTAACATTTTGCAAAATCCTCTACACCGATAACCACGTTCTATTTAAAGATTTCTATTGTGTTTCTGAATTGCTTGCAGCTGTAAATATAGACAGGAGATCGTTAGCAAGAAAACTTTATTTTAATGTTGGGCAGCCTTTCTCTGCAATTCACTCTAAAGAAGCATTTGCAATGCAATAGGTCTCGCACTAATTAAGTTTGAGCTATTGGCATTTCTAAATATTGCAACACCATACTGCGATTGCTACATTAGTTAATTGTGGATGCGTTAACAATTGATGTGTGCACTGATGGCTGGTGGTGTGTGTGCCTGTAGAAATTATGCACTGATGGCTGGTGGTGTGTGTGCCTGGTTGAAGTGTGCACTGCCGGCTGGTGGTGTGTGTGCCTGGTGGGAGTATGCACTGATGGCTGATGGTGTGTGGCAATGACGCTCAACATCCTGTGAATCTGGGCAAACCACGTAATCTACCCGTCCCTAACAAAAATGCATGTGACCTTGTGTAAAGCAACAGGTGCTCGCATGAAGCGCTTCAAAATCTTCAGGTCGAGTTGTATGGTCTACTACAATAAATTTGACTTGTGAAAATTTATTTGAACTTCATATACACGTACATGCACTGTCTATATGCCATGCATCAATTAAGAAAGCCAGCAAAATAAAAGCAAAGCGTTTCATAAACACCAGAAAAACACCGTTTCAGTTGTTTTTTATGGCGCGAAAATTTGAAATCACTGAAAAGCACTGTTTTTTTCAGGTATTGAAATCACTGGAAAACACTGACAAAACACCACCAGAATTTACCCAAAATAGAAACTGAAAACAGGGAAGCCTAAGCATACCTCGCAGAGCAGCACATGCACTGCCCAGGCTCGACCTAATAGAGCAGAGAACCAGTGGTTTAGGGAATCTGGTTGGAAGGATACTCGTGACTCATGCTGAACTACATAAATACATATTCTCATAACTGTACTAGGTCTAGGTATAGAGAGTAGCTGACTCTGGTTAACGTACAACCCTACCCAAAGTTCATCACACACCGCTGCCGGTACATTACAGACCGTCATTACAACACAGATACATCACCTTTCTAATGTAATTTGTTTGGGAGGAAGGGGTGGGGGGGGGGAGCAGACCACCAAGCAGGAACTGTGTGAAAAAGGCCGCTTTATTGAAACAGGTGCACATTAACAAAATACAAATCTCGGCTAACGCCTTACAAAACTATACCTCACTAAATAAACTTTTACCTCAAACCCCAGACCCCTCCTCCACCCCTAACACGTCATTGACCCCGCCCCCCACCCATACATTACAACATTATACAATACCAACAATGCAAATTCCAGCATAATCAATTAAACATAACACATCCCCCATACTAATAACCAAAATCCCCGGCCTGCCCCTCAACCAACGTTGTTCCCCCAACCACAGGAACCACCCCAACAAATCTGCCTGCCCAACTCACCCGACAATGACCCAACCAAACCAACGAACCACCACAATCCTGCCAATCCTGGCAAAAAAACACCATTGACCCCCACCACCCAGGAAGCGGGAGGGAAGGATCCTGCCCTCCCACTTTCTGCCCCCCAAAAACCGACCAAATAGAAATAATAGTGCTGAACATCTCAACCAGTAAACTTCTGAACCTTCAGACAAGACAAAACTTCCCGAAGTTCCAACAGATACAAATCCATCCCCATCCGAGAGAGATGAACACCATCACTCCTGAAAAACTTAACCGTATCAAAACGAATGTCGCCATGTACAACCCTGCCCAAACCTAACCCCCTGCAAAACCTAGAAACTTCCAGGTTAATCTTCTTGCGTGCTCTATCCACCGCCTTAGGCTTGAGGGCACCTCTCCAGACTCTACGAAGAACCAATTCTGTCCATACCACGTGGCAACCCGACCATTGTTCCTTCACCAGCTTTAGATCTCTTTTCATGGCCCGCAACAAAACAACACCCTTGACCCCACATAAGTTGTTCTCCCCCAAATGAATTGGCAAAACATCCGGGCACCGACCCCCAACCAACCAAGAATTTAAAGCAGGAATCAACTCCCTCCACAACATCCCACCTTTACCCTTCCAAACCATAGAAAACAAACGCTCATTAAAACCTAGTAATGGACCAAAGTAACTACGGCAAGCTTGAACGTGAGCCCATTTGACAAACGAGTGGCCCACAATCCATATGGTCATTTCTGCTACTCTGGGGCCAGCCACAGAACCTGAAAAAAGAAAAACAGCATCAGACTTAGGACAAAGCGGATGACGCAAGCGCCTCCCCCCGCCGGCCTCACAACGCTGAAAGCAATTAGATGACCAACGCCCTAAGCGCATGATATCATGCCTAGACCAACCCCGTTGGTATGCCTCGGTGGAAGCCCCAATTCGAAATGAATGAGTACCATACCGGGACTCGTCCAAACCGAGGCTCCGCAAAGCTTTCCGAAGGACCATACAAAGTTGGTATTCAGTGACTCGAGACCCATCAAGGTGTTGAAAAACACCAGCTGCAACCTCCCCACCAGACAAAACCAACCAACGCCGAGCCCACTGTAACGGGCAAGTCCCCGGGGGGGAGGACGCAAATAACCATATGCCTTTCCTTTTACACCTCTGATCCGTTTTTGACCTGTGCAGCCAAATGTGTACGCCTCTGTCAGACAAATGAACCTCTTGCCATGTCAGCCCCTGAATAAACTTAGAACCCAACAGCTCCGAAACCCGAAAAGCCCCAAAAAACATCCACACCATAAGTGTAGAAAAAAGGCACGCTTCAAAAGAATCCCTAGACACCAAGGGTAATGCCTCAACCACCCTAGCTAAAGTCTGCCATGACAAAGGGGATCGAACAGGACGTTCCGTTCCCTGCTCCCGGGCCCAACCTTCTAACATTCTCTTCCCTACTTTCCCTGCAGAAGGAGTGTAACCCCAAAGTAGCTTACCCATAAAGGCAATGCCCGCTAATTTTCCAGCTATGGTCACTCTAGACAGGCCTTTATCCATCAGGTCAAGAATAAACTGGACCACATCTTCCGATCTTTGCCAACCAAAATCCCTTCTACAAGCACCTGACGCTAAAAATTCAGACCAGGCCAGGGTATAAGCCGCTCTAGTAGAAACCGCTAAAGATCCTACGACCAGCTGTATGACCCTACGTTGCCTACATACCACAGATGTTCCGGCATGGGGGTCTGAGACCTGTCCGCGCCCTTGGCAAGCCCACGGAATCTCTCCCACTGTGAACGAGACAAAGCATCCGCAATGTCATTGTTCACTCCCGGGATGTGCAAAGCTCTAAAGCTAATGTCAAATTTCAGACAACCCAACACAAAGACACAAAGCAATTTCAGAATCTGTTCATCTCTGGCTGACTGTTTGTTAATGATGTCCACCACAGCTATATTGTCGATTCGAAAAAAGACCTTCTTCTGGGCCAGATCCGGTCCCCACAGCATCAAAGCAACCAACACCGGGAAAAGTTCCAAAAAGGCAATGGACCTCCCCCGCACTTCCAGTCCTCGGGCCACTGTTCTGCACACCATTTGCCTTGCCAATACAAACCAAAACCTTCACTGCCTGCCGCATCTGAAAATATTTGCACATCCCACATCCAGTCTCCCTCCCGGGCCATAGGAACTCCATTAAAGGATTGCAAAAAGACAGAACACATCCGAAGATCTTCTTTAACTCCAGCGGACAGCCTGACATGGTGATGGGGTAAATGATGTCCAGACAAAGCACGACCCAGGCGTCTACAAAAAGTTCTCCCCGCCCTGACCACCCGACATGCAAAATTCAAATGGCCCAGCAAAACCTGCACTTCCTTTACTGTTACTTTTTGTCTCTGGAGCATGGTTGCCAAAAGCTCCAAAATTTTCACCTTCTTTTCAAGCACGCTTGCATGGTCATAGAATCAATTTCAATCCCCAAAAAAGACATAGTCGCGCAAGGACCCATGGTCTTTTCGGGCGCCAATGGCACACCAAGAAACTCCATGAGTATCTGAAACGTGTCCAGAGCTGTTTGACACTCTGTAGAACAGGGGGAACCTACAAAAAAGAAATCATCCAAGTAGTGTGTCACTAGGTCATGGCCACTGCGCTGAGTGAAAAACCATTGCAAAAAGGTACTGAAGGATTCAAAAAGGGAACAGGACACAGAACAACCCATCAGCAATGCTTTGTTCACGTACCATTTACCATTGAAATGGATCCCCAGAAGACTCCAATCATCTGGATGGACTCAAAGCAGTCGAAATGCAGATTTAATATCGCATTTTGCCATTTATGCAGTTGCACCCGCGGACACGACTAGGAACATGGCAACATCCACTGAGGAGTATTGACACAGAGGCTGCCTCCTCATCAATAAAATCATTGACTGAAGACCCCTCCGGCCATGATAGGTGTTGGATTAACCTGAACTGACCGGCCTCTTTCTTGGGAACTACCCCAATCGGAGACACAATCAAGTCCTCTAAAGGCCATGTATCAAAAGTACCCGCCATCCTACCTTCTCGCACCTCCCTGTCCAGTTTTTCCTGCACTACCTCTGTGTGTTCGTAAGCTGATTTCAATTTTTTTTAAATACGCCGCTGACGCGGCCCGTTGTAACCAAGGCGAAACCCTACAGCAAAGCCGTCCAATAACATCTTTGCAACTCTCACATCCTCATATCCCTGCAGGGCTTCTGACAATGGACCTAATGTAACCGGAGTATAAACCTTTGGGCCCAGACCCCTGAAGACCCTTTCCCCCTCTGGAAGACTGGGGCTGTTGTGAAGTGCTTGGAGCATTGGCCGCTGGTCGCACCCACTGCTGGCTGCCTGAGTTCCCTGCACCCCAACACTTGAACAAAGGATGCTTCCTACCGCACTGGGAACATTCATGCCTGAATCTACAATATTCCCTGGTGCACATGCCCTTATTGAAATCCCAGCATGTACCGACTCCTGCCTGCGCTGATTAAGTACTCCCCACCCCGGGTGGGCTTTCCCTGAAAGGGCCGATAAACTAAGGGTAGACCACTAGCTGTAAAGATTGTTTAACTCCTGCTGACGCACCCATCGTGTGCTGCCATAAACCCGTATCCAACTCCCTCCACTTTGCCTCTGGATCCCAGGCCATGCGGGCTCGAAACTCCTCATCATATTGAGCCCAAGCAAAACCACTACCAGTAATTTGGGCTTTCCGTATCACATCCATATATTTAAAAATAGCAACGCAGCGCTCTGGAAATTTTTCGCAATAAACGCTAGCATAAATTAAAAACGCTGCAGTCCAATTTTCAATAGTTAAAGGGACTTTTGGGTCGCTTAGCCAGCTCATATTCTTCTTCTTTAGAGCCTTCTTTAGAGCGAACTTCCCTATGTAACAGTTTTTCAGAATCTCAACATACTCACCCTTCCAAATCCTTTCCTTAGTGGCCAGCATCAAATGTGCACCCAAAGGTTTCGTCACTCCCATGTATGGCAGCTTTTTAATTTCAATTCCTTGCTATGCAAGGTATCCTTACTAAGGATAACTACGTCAGTGTTCACACCACTCTCTACCTTAGAGCCTAAAACTCCTTCATCCCCGTGTACCAACAACCTTGATCCTTAACATAGCGACCTTTGTACAGTTTACCTTCACGTGCTCCCCCTGCCTCCTCACCCCCGTCCCCACAGACACCATTTTTGGTTTGGCCAGTGGTTCAGAAAGTTCACCTGGCTGTAACAAGGGGGCTTGACCAGGCACCGACCGCCATGTATGTATGTATGTATGTATGTATTGGCATTTATATAGCGCACTACTTACCCGTAGGGTCCCAAGGCGCTTCGACCGCTGCGAAACCCTTCCTGGCTTCCCTGAGAGATGGTCCCTTAATGGGTATCTCCAGGGTGAGACCAGGCATCCCCGGCGGTCTGGTGGGGCCGTTAGTGAAGATGAGGCAAGCTAATGCCCAGAGTTGCCGAGTGTGATCGCTGATCAGAGTGGGCACCGAGGCGAGAGAATTATCGAGTCCGCTGACCCTGGTCCAGAAACGTGCCGCGCCGGGAATCGAACCCTGGTCCCGGGCCGTCCTCTGCTCTCGAGTCTGCCGCCTCTAACCAGTGAGCCACACTACTTCACTTGACACCTGTTCAACGTTATCCACCAGATTAGGAACTCTCACCGAGGGGCTGCGCTCTCTTCCAGGTCCAGACGCTGTAGCCACAATTGGCGGTATCACTGGCGGTGCCTGAAAGAAACTACGAGAAGGATGAGAGAGCCCCCCCCAACCTCTAATTCACACAGGTTCCCTTCCTCAGGGCTTTCTTCATCGTAGTCCAACACCAATGGCTCCTCCACCTGTGAAGGGCCAGCAAATGACACTATACCACGGGCCTTACCGGGCCCTGTAGAACCAACGAGGGCCTTACCGGACCCTTCATAACCAACACGGGCCTGACCAGACCCTTTCCATACACCAGCAGGAAGAGCCGACTGTCCACGCCGGTACTCCCCAATACGTTGACTAACATTTGAAGCATCTTCTGCCGTCCGCTCCACCCGTCGTGAAGGCATAGAAGTTGGGGCCAGTGAGGTCGCGCCGGACCTGCGTTTACTGACCGCGCCGGGATCCCCCGCCGGTACGGAATGTGCCGCCACGCCAGGCTCCACCCTCCCTTCTCCTCGGCGCCACTGGGCCGCACTTCGCCCTACCGAGACTGCTGCTCCTGGAAACTCCCTAACCTGTGGAAAGAAAGTTCGGACTGATGTGCTGGGACCCTGAAAATTACCTACACCCAAATCCTGAAAACCACTAGAAAGCACCCTACCAGTCCCTATAGTCTGCAAAGGTTCAAAAAGTCTACTCTGGGTAACACCCGCCCCACGCGCGATCGGCGCTGTAGGGGGGGAATCGGACACCTCATCTCCACTGCTCCAATCCTACATGGATTGTACAAGTGACGCCGCAGGGCCCAACACCTGAGCACCTTGAGCAGCGGGCTACTTGCGCACTACACATAGTTCAATGGAGCGCGAATATACATATTAACCCACCTAATGTTATAGACCCACTAGTTTAAGATGGCCGCCCCGCTAACGGCGGAAACCACGTGACTCACTCAGGGGCTTAGGCGCTGTGACACCATTCAATCATGGCCGCCGCCACACTTGCTAGCATCACGAGGTCGCCCCATCACATTGTTAACACTCAAGCAAGGTCTAACTTTTTGTAACCCAGCTCCCACGCGTTCTAACACCCGGAGCAACGGGCTCCTAACGCACTTTACACAGTTTTAAGGTGCGCGGATACACACCATAGCCCACCAAACGCCATGGACCCACTAGCTTAAGATGGCCGCCCCACAAACGGCGGAAACCACGTGACTCGCCGAGAGGCGGGGGACGCTCGCTCCGTGTTGATTCGCTGTAAGCAATGTAAATAACCCTTCCCGCCGAGCTCTCACATCTACTCGAGCTCGGCGGAGAAGGGTAGGTCAAGCAGCCAGGGCGCAAGAGATCAGAGGTGAGTGCTCCAGCGGGACAAGAGGGCTCTAGACTGGGAGCCACTCGAGGTAGTAGATACTGCTCTCTCATTAATGGTCGCCTGGCGGTTTTGTTTACTTCCTACCCCAGTCTTGACTTTTTGACTCATCCTTGATGCCTCATCCCGCCAACCCGTCTGGTGGCAGTTAGTTCTTGACAGATAGGTGAGTGGATAATGGGAGTTTTGTTAGAACTGAGGCTCCCTGGAGTCAGAGTGTGTGTGCAAATTGCTCACTTTATAATCTTCATGTTTTTATGGGTGTCTCCCCCTGTTACTTACTGATACCTCCACATGGTATGAACCCAGTGGCACAATTGAGCTTGCATAGCTACTGCATGTTAATCCTTTTTTAACCTTTTAAAAACCTCCTCACACTTCACATAAATAACCACCTCACCTACTTAGTGATTGTTGTGTATGCCATACTTCAGACATTCGGCATACTTAACCACTCAGGCATGTGTTGATTGTTACTTGAACCACAAGTACACCTATAGCATGCCACGCTTTTCACAGTTCTTCCCCATGGCGTGACCGACTTTGCATTTTGCAAATTGTTTTTAACCATTGTTGTTTTATCTCCTTTCCATGTTTAGGCATAGGACAACTCTCACAGAGGTAATGCACACACAAACCCACACATGACACCAGCATGTGGTTAATCACCTTTTATAGGTCCTGATGAATCGCGGGTAACTATTGCCCACTGCGAGAAACATGTCGACCGTTTGCACCACTAGCCCTATCTAGGTTCACCTGAACTTACTCGTTGACTCCTAGTGAGCTAGCCCCCTGTTTTTAACTGCAGCTAGGGACCCCCAGAATAAAGTTCATTCCGGTACCCTTAGCTACATTTTAATATCCCTTTCTCACTATCACATACCACCCTGCCCACACACCCACACCTCACCATAAGGCAGTTGGAAAAAGATCTCCGCCAAAGAGCCCCTCTTTGAGGTGAGCCCGTCGGGGATTGCACCGCCTCCCCGACGAGGAGCAACCGCCGATGATGAAGCATGACATCCTTCGGGGTGTGTGAGGCAAATCCATCCAACAAAATGGATGCCCTTGGGTGTTACATTTACACCTTTGGTCACGCCAGCTAGTCTTTCCCTCAGTCACGCTTAGGAACAGTCCAGCAACCCCCTTGTTGTACACCTTGAGCAGCATCACCTACCTCCAAATGCTCCAGGGTCTCAACAGACTTACTCGGGACCCGCGTAGGCCGACCAGGAGAACCCCTTATACTCTGCACAGTATGCTGACCCCTCACAACCACATCAGTCTGCTCAATTCCAGCGCCCCGCAGCCCCTCCGACCGAGAAGGAAAAATATCCAAACCCCACCAAGACCTAGAGTCTCTGTCCTGACCTCTATCCTCAGAAAGCCCTACCATAACTGGCCTGAGACCCACAGAATCCTCAAAAGACTGCCCACCAGGCACCCAAGTACGGGAAGGAGGGGGCATAAGACCTGAATCCGCCTCCAAATTCGGTTGAGGACATACTCCCACCTGCGCCCACTCCCCTTCCCCCACAGAACCACTATGAACCATAACCCCGTCTCCCTTCGGGGAATCCTGAGGGGAAAAAAGTAAAGGGCTGAAGGGGGGGGCAACTGAAACTTCTGGCTGCCCCCGAAGAACCAAAATTGGCACGCATGCCCACCACATTAGGGGAGGGGAGGGCAAAAACAGAAGAGGGGGTGGAAACCATAAAATCATGCTCAGCCCCAGGTATCTCCACTCTACACACTTGCCCTGTAAGCGCTACTGAGGGGGAGGCGCTAACAAGCCTTTGAACTCCCTGAACCGGCTCCTCACAAAAAGCTAAAGCTGGCGCGTGCACTCGAGCCGACTGTACGCTCACACTCGCATCGCCCTACTCTGCCCCAGAAACCGGCAGAAACTAAACCGAATCGGAGCGCTTCTTCGAACCACCCCGCGCCCCGCGTCGCCCACGTTGTGCAGGGGCGGACGCGGCTCGCGGTTTCAAAGCCGGAGCGAGATGAGGAACAGACGGCGCAAGAAAAGCCCCCTCCTGCCCCACAAGCCCTTCCATAAACCCCGGCTGAGGCGGAGAAACAGCACCCGCATCCCGCACCACAAGCGTACCTGCCTTCGAGCCCGGGCCGCCTTGCGAAAGCGCGGGCGGCCCCGCTCACTCACCACATCCAATTTCGGGCGTTTCGGTGTAATACACGCAGCGACCACAGCTGCTACACCGGCAGAAGCCTGACGAGTCGGCCGGGAAGGTCCTGCCACGTCCCCCAGCACCAGGTGAAGACGGCCCGCTTCGCTAAGAAGACGAATAGCCTCCAAAACGCGGTAGTCTTCAGCCGCCATAATCACCAACGAACAATTCCCTACACCACAAAACACTACAGAAACAAAAACGTTATAAACCCCGGCCACCAGGTCACCGAAATCTAAAATGGTGGCCAGGGGAGGAGTAAGGAACAATATATAGCGAAAATTGGGCGCTACTAAAAAGCAGCCCAATTTATAAAAAATGCTCACAGTGGTCTAGGAAAAACCCCGACCCTCCCAAACTGCCCGGGGGGGGGGTGGGGGGGGGGAGGTGGGGGACCTCCCTCTGGATGGCGGACCCCCCCCCCCCCCCCCCAAGCCCCCCTTGTGGTGATTTGGAGATCCAGCAGTACGGATACTGTAGCCACTGACCATTTTTCAATGCTCAGTTGCCTTCTAATGGTAATACCTGTAAAGAGCACACTAGACAGGACCCTCTCATTTTCATGTGCACAACTCCAAAAGAGTGGCAGTCGGTACACCATAGCAGGATATCACGGCAGACCTGTCAACACTGTTCCGAAGACAAACACCCAGAACAAAGATTTATTTTCAGAAAATGATAAAGCAGGCTCCTTGAGAAAAAGGGAGTTTTCTTTCAGTACGCTGGGAGGCTCCGTCGAGATTTAAGTATTTTTCCTGTCCAAGCTCGTCATGGTTTACCTTTGACCTTGTGGCCTAGATGTGACCATTGCAAATGGGGTCTTTCCTTTCTGACTTCCTCTTCCTTGATGCAATTTCCTCTTTAAACTGAAGCCAGCTTCCGCCTCCGGTTGCCATGCCAAAGCGAAACAAGCGCTGCTGCTGTTTTTGTCAAGGGGCTTTGTAAATACAGCACGGTCGTGCTTTCTTGGCCTGACTTGCGTTGCTAGCATTCCTCTCTCCACCCTAGCAGAGATAAGAATCCGTTTATGCTCCTGAAAAGAATGCCGTTTAGCGTGACGACTTCCTGGTGAAGGTGAAGCTCTGGGCCATCTGCCAAGCATTCACTGGAAACCTGTTTCTGTGGCAGTGCTTCACCTTCGTACTTCCTGTTAAAATTCAGGGTGTATTTATCGCCTGCGAGGTTCCTTCTGGTCGTGTGTTTGAGGTTGGCAGGGACAATGAGATCTGTTTGTGCAGGCCATTACATTTGAAATTCCAGCAGGCTTTGGACAGACAGTGGCAGGTCTAGAAACGAGAAGCCTGGTAGCCCCATGGTGGCAGTAATTCCTATTTTGTTTTTTCTTTGACACATGGATTTTTGACGGATCCCTGAATAGACCAGGAACTGTGATGCCATTTTATCCAAACTAAAGACATAATAATAGGAGCCTGTGCTAGTTCTCCTGAGGGGGGGGGGGGGGGGAGGCAAAGCACCGACCAGAGACTCAAAATTAGGTGTGATAAAGGCCGCTTTATTGGAAGCAGGTGCACCTTAACAATGAAACCCTTGGCCTGTGCCGTACAAAACTATACCTCACTAAATATGCAATTTCCTGACAAAGCCCCCCACCCCCTCCCCTAACTGGTTCCCCCAATCCACAAACAGTAAACAATTAGCATAAATGTTAATGTGCCTCTCCACCTGGCTAAATCCTTTATTATGCTTGACCTACCCCCCGCTAATCCAACAACCGTACTCCTATACTTCCCCCATATATTAGGAAGAACCGCCCCAAGGCAAAATTCACCCCACACCTGCTCCAGCGACTCCACCAACCTCACAACCATTGAGCAAAACTAGATGCACCGGCCCCCAAGAAAACTCCTTCCAAAAAACCACCGCACACCACCAAACCCCTCCTATGCCCTGAAGAAAGCATTCACCCGTCCCCCTGCCTCCACCCCCCTCCCCCCCCCCCCCCAGGCCCCGTACCTGAAACCCCCCCCCAAACCACTTGATTGAAAACCTAGGGTGGGAGGGTGGGAAAACAATTACCTCCGCTGCCCCCGCCCGGCTGCTGTGTCACCAGTCACCTTCTTTCTAAAATGGTGGCTGGTGCACAATGTGTCCGGGTTTTTGCGTGGCCAGCCCAAACCCAGCCAAAAAACCCAGCCCAAAACCAGCCCACCCCCAGCCCAAGGCTACCAAGTAGCCCAAAAACCAGCCCACGTACGGTGCTGGCTCTACCCCTCCCTCCCCCGGCCCCAAAACTCCCCGGGGGTGGCAGGCCTCCCGCTGGTCGGCTGCCCCCCCCCCAAATCCCCATTGCAGGGCATGCAATGTCTTTATATTGATGTATATTTGCTTTATAAATGAATTTATTGGAGGTTTTCAGTGCACTACTTTAAAGCCGCTTCAGAATACATGAAGGGAGAGGTATTGGAGGAGAGAATGTAAGGAAATACTTGCACATTCAGATACCTCGCAGAGGCTCAGTGCCCCTAGCTACTGTGACATGTGCTAAAGTAGTGAATTATTTGATGGGCTCCTTTTTCAGAACTTCGTTTATATGCATGCTTTTTAGCCAGTGTATTTCTCTATATGCATGCTTTTTAGCCTCTCGTACGCTAAGAAAAACTTTGTCATACCATGCCTTCTGCCCCAACCCACCAGAAAGCAATGCAACGCTCCATCTCTCACAATCATCCTCTCACAGTCATCCTGGTTAACTTGCTGTGCCTTCTGATAATGTGAAACACAGGACTGGTATCAATTATTATTTTCGTTTCAGTTTTTTATTCCTAGGGCTGAGGAATAGAACTATGCCAGAGTTAGTTGCATGTCACAAAGCTCCCATTTCAAAACTCAGTTTTACTGAATTGAGTGCTCATCTAAATATAGTAATTTTGTCTAGTCATTCTCTAGCAAACAAGAGCAATATTTTTTTCTCCACCTGAAACTCATCTATATTGTTGGCCTTTTGGTTTAGTTTTGATCTTACTGAAAGGGACAAGGTCACCCAATGTCTTTCAGAGGGGATGTGTAGTTACTGAGGCACACCACTGGATTATTAGCATCTTGCAAAGTAAGGTGATGCTTGTTGCAAATTCCTCATTATTCAGTGTTTTTTACAGGCTTGCGGTTTAGACATTTAAGGTGAATGCTTTGTCCCTGTGAGTTGTCACAGTGCAGAATGTGAAAAGTCCATCCATATTAAGGCTGTGGAGAATCCACTAGCACCCTTTCTAGTATAGTAAAAATTAAATCAAAAATGTAAAGAGATTTTGGAAGAGATCTATGCCTTTGGTGGCTCAGAAGGCATAAGGCAGCCATTCAGTAAACTCTTTTTGCTTTAGCGAAACAAACATCTAAAGTGGGTGTTTTCTCCTAGGCTAGAGGCAGAGTTAATTTTGTATTTTTTCTGTTTGGCATAATCAGGATTTTCTGAGCTTTCCGTACAGACCACCACTCTAAATAGAGAGGCTAGTCTGAGACTGGGTACGTAATCTGAAGTCCTGAGCCGCCGGACGACTTGTTCCTGCCTCTAGAGCAGGGGTCTTCAAAGTGTGGGGCGCGACCCCCAGGGGGGCCGTGGAGTGATGGAAAGGGGGTCGCGCATTCCCGTTCACACTTCTGCCTGGGCCCATCTGACAACAGTGATTCAGCCCCCCTCCTCCCCCGTAGTGTGTCTCAGCCCGAGCTGCTGTGAGCTGCGCTGGGCTGTGTCTGCAGTCTTATCTCCAGCACAGCCCGGCACTCCTTAGTTTTTCACAGGTCGTTAAAGACCATTTGCATATTTAAATACCTTTTGAAAACTGGTTACTGAGGCTTAGTTTAGTTCTATAGTTCCAGTACCCCCTGGGCCCCAACTCCGCCTTTTCCTCACATTTGTATTTTACATTGACAGCAATAGTGTGAGAATGCATTTCATAAAAAGAAATATAAAGTAGGGTTGCCAGAAGAAAAAAATACCAGCCAAGTGCCACCATTGCCTACAAAATGTCTGTTCTTGTGCTGGAGTGTCTGCCAATTATTGCAGTATTATACCTCTACTTGTACTTTATACGCTTTTGTAACTTGCACACATCACTTTTTTTTCCTTCTGTTATGTACCGTTTGCTACCTCTTGTATTTTGGTTATCCATACTGAAGATCCGTTCTCTCGAGTCTAGAGAGAACGGATCTTCAGTATGGATATCATGGTACTCTACCACTTTTTTTGGCGAGTACCCTGGCCGCCACACTCTAAAGAACGCCCCTAAAAGGTTCATATATTCATGTACTCGTTTGCTCAAACTTAAAGTAAGTTTTGTCCAGAATTAAAATTGCCTAACCCTTAAAATTAATCAATAAATTTAAAAACGTATGAAGCCATGCAAAAAAAAAAACATTTTAGTGGTCAATGAAGTAAAGTAATGCCAAAATATTAGCGTTTTAGTGACTCGTGAAGATACTATTAAAACATTGTGAAAAATAATTGTACTTTCCAGATTAGGACCTCAGTTAATCAAATCCAGTCCACTGACCACCTCGTTTTAGTAGTACCCTACAGGTCCAATTTGTGTTACTAAATACAGTCATTCATTAGGTCGAACCTAGAATCAGCGCTCAAGTGCTGATCTGGTGAAGATCTGCTGTAGTACAGTATGTGAGGGAAGCCCCACCCACCCCGCCCATATTTTTCATAGGCTTGTGTCTTTGTCCTTCGTAAATGCTGCCTTCGGATTCGCTTATATGCTTGCTTGTCCCTCTTTACTACGGCCATGTTGTTACTTGTATCCTCCCATGGCTACTGGCCCCTTTACTTCGAGTGTTACACAGTACATATTATTTAGACTGTGAGCACCATTTTCTTTAATGAGGCTCTCCTACTGCCTTCTCTACTCCACTCCGTTGTCTGTGCCTTCTCACATCATCCCCCGCCCTTTCTCCCGTTGTCCGTGATGAAAACAGTTTGCAATGCAATAGGTCTTGTGTAAATACGAGTCCTATTGCATTGCAAATGCTTGTTTAATGGGCACCCTTGCTGTGCTTTCAGGTTAATGGAGCGGGTGCCGCGATTGGATAGTGGTGTCAAGCGCAGCTCTTCACTGGCATGCGCAATGCCGCTGTTTGCCGTATTTAAATTAACATATTTTTTTTGCCTCCAACCTAGCATGAGGAATGGCACTTTATTTCACACGTGTTTATTCTGCGAACCTCCCCGCTGTCAGTTCTTCAAGGTGAGACTACACTGACATTGTAATTCTTTTACTATTTAACAATAATTGATGTCTGAATGGACGAGTAGTTGTACAACCAGGCTTAAATGTGGAGTCCTCTCACACGTGCTCTCTGCTGCCTGCTGGGATGTTGAGACCTTGGCTTGCTCGGGCAGCTCCTCATTAGTAATGTTAGTTTTCACCCTGCAGTCTGCATTGTTTCCTTCGCCCGTTATTGACATCCAGTGGGAAGCTGTTTGCGATGAAGGGGCGATGGACCATTCTGATAACCAAACCGATCTAGAATATTGTAGAGCATTTAGAGAGGATGGCTAAACAGAAATAAACAAATACAGCCTATGTCATGGATTCCCCACTATTTTCAGTTTTGTTTTATTTTTTTGTTTTATATAGCTTGAACTGGTGCCCCTAGGAATTGGAACGTCGATATGGTTACCAGTTACTTTATACAAGGGGATGTTCTTTGTTTTTTAGGTATGGGGAGATTGAGTAATTTGCCCAGAATCACAGGATGTTCAGGTGGGGCTTTACATATTTTTAAGTTCATCTCCGTTTACCCCAGAGGTCAAGTGATTAATTTTACAATCCCTGGTAAGTACCTTTTGTGCCCCAGGATGAGTGTCATTGCACTTTATTTTTACATGCTTGTTTGCCACGGGGGAGGAGGGGCATGGCGGGTCAACTTTTGCTCCAGGAAATAACATATTGTCGTCCTTTCTTTGCCCTCTCCCTGTGTACGCCCTCTTGCACTGGCCAGCAACTATGCCTCCCTCCTTCGGTGAGTAACAGCAGTGGTGCTACGAGAATGGTATCCGCGAAAGCTGCAGGGGACGCCTGCGCTCCTCGTGGTATTCTGTGTCAGTCTCAGTATGCTCTTTGTGAGTGGTGTGGGTGGCTTGCTGCTTGCTGGCTGGCTACAGGATGGCGCCTGAGTCTTCGTTTCCGGCTTTGGTGGGTGCATTTGGATTACACGTGCACCTGTTTTGCAGCGCTACAAACCCAATTTAGGTTTGCTTCCTGGTGTAAACCTGATGAACTGGAGAAAACTCTTAAGGATTTAAATGAGATCATTGATGAACATGCAAAGGAGGTTTATGAGCGTAAACTGCAAAAATTCCGGCGGGATACAATAGATTATAAACTGGATTAAGTTTATACTTGGGCGGACATGTATGCACAAAGACGCACTTTCAAGAAACCAGATGCCTCAATGTTGGAAGAAAGTATTGCAACAGAACAAGACACATTACCAACACGTCCCCCTATTACGACTACACTTAGGGTGGCTGAAACCACAGAAGATACTGCTACCACCAGTGGAACATCCAAACCGTCTTTTTTAGAGACGGGACGCACAACGAACCATCCACCAGAAGAACAAATTGGTGGAAAATCCGGCGAGTCAGAAGGGGACAAGGTGTTAAAAAAACAAAACTGGGCAAGACGCAACCCAAAGAGGTACTAGTGCTAAACATATCTAGTATAGAGTTAACATCTAATGAACGTTCAGTTTTAAACAAAGGCATGTCCTTTGTGCCAACATACAACACCAACAAACTGGAGACAGAAGTTGCACTCTTCAAATTCATGTGAAAATTGTGGCTACTTTTGTTTTTTCACCACGTAGCAGAAACACCAGTCAGCGATACAACCCTTGTAACACCCAAGAAAGTCTTCAAACCCAAGAGTACTTTCATACCACCTATGTCACATAAAGTCTTCGACCTTTTTGAATTATTGATTAAAAAAGATCTTGCATTTATACATTAAAAAAGAACATAAGCGGCAGAACTTGTCCAAGAAGGAACTGGGGATTTTACGCAACTTGGCTATGAACAAGACCTGATGTTCCAACCTGCGGACAAGAGCGGAGCGCTAGTTGTTATGAATACTACGTACTACGAATCAAAAGTGGAAACCAGCATGTAAGGGATATTGACACCTACATACCCTTAGAATCTGATCCAACACCAGTGTTTCAAACTACTCTACTGCAGATTTTGACCAAAGCTAAAGACCTCGGTTGGATTGATGACAACACCCTCAAATTTTTAATATCAGATTTCCTGAAGAGACCACATATTTACATGCTCCCGAAGATGCACAAAAACCCACTTGACCCCCATTCCGCCCAATTGTTGCGGGATGTGGGTCTTTACATGAACCTGTAGGAACATTTTTAGATTACCATCTGCAACCTCTGGTTCAAAACTGGGTGATATACGTGCAAGATACAACGGACTGCCTAAATAAGTTACAGAATGTTAAGATACCAATTGACACAGAGATTTGGTTGGGTACCATTGATGTCGCAGCATTGTACACATCAATTCCACATGGTGAAGGTATTGAAGCAGTAGAATGGATGCTGTGGCAGCACAATTATGAAGTGTCACTTAAAAATGTTTTATTGGAACTATTGCAATTCAGCCTTTACCATAGTTACTTCTCAGCGAAACAACAATTCTACCTACAGAATACTGGTACCTCCATGGGTTTTACAGGGGCACAGTCGTATGCGAACATTTACATGGATAAGTTCAAGGACACCTACATTTTAAGCCATAAGTCATGGTCAGATCATCTGCTGTTGTACCTCCGTTGCATAGATGACATCCTTATAATATGGAGAGGCACTAGGCAAGAATTGGAACAAGAGTTGGGTACACTGAATTACTGTCATCCACAAATCAAATTCACACATTCTATTAACTCGACCACCATCAATTATCTTGTTATCCTTATTGAACGAAAAGGTAACAACCTTACCACGCAGGCATTAAAAAAACCTACTGACAGGAATAATGCTCTGCATTATAATAGTTTCCATTCTCTCACTTTAAAAAAAACATCTGCCATTATCCCAATTTATTAGGTTCAGAAGAATCTGTCCTATGGTAACCAGGGCAAAGCAGACATTGATATATTATCACACCAATATTCAATGAGCGGGTATCCAACTGAAGTGTTAGAAGAGGCAAAACAAAAAGCTCTTAAGTTTGATAGAGCTAAGTTATTAAAAAAAACACTAAACCCGCATTAAACAGAGAGGTCTGTGTTCTGAAATACTCCATAGTTGCTTTAGCCATTGAATGATTCATTCAAAAACGCTGGGAAATCATAGCAGGAAGATGACTTCAAGGAAGTCTTCAAGGGTCTTCCTATCTTTGCCTTCTCTCGATCTAAGAATACCAAGGAGTTGCTTGGAAAGAAAAATTCAGTATCACACACACTCAGTACAGCAAGGCATGCGGAAGGGCCACAACAGCGGGCAATGTGATTGTGGGTGACAATTTCACTCACCCGCATACAGGGCAACAGATGAAACTAAAACACACATCGGATTGCAATACAAATATGGTCATTTATGCTATCAAATGTCCGTGCGGGTTGGTATATGTGGGGAAAACCACTAGAACAGTGAAAATCAGATTCACAGACCATAAGAGCATGATCCGTACGGCCAATTTCAAGTCTAGTTTACCAATCCGTTGGTGCAAGCATAAACATACCATGCCTCAGTTACGTTTAACCATACTTGAGCAGGCGTCAGTTTTACCACATGTTGATCCAGCAAAACATCTGGCACAAAGGGAAACATTTTGGATTCGTTTTTAAAAACCATGAGCCCGGGGAAGGAGCCAAGATGGCGCTCGGAGCGGACGTGTAGTCCCTCGGCTCCGGGGACCGTCTCCGCCTTCAAGCCTCTCCTGCCAGATATCCTGCAACGCAGTGGCTGATTCCGACGGCAGACGCACTTCGCTGACCCGCCACGAAATCCTGAAGCTTTTGCTCCTTGGCAAGTCGGAGAAACGCTTGGACGCAGCTGGCGGCCCGCATCGGCGTACAGGCCGAGGCCTCGCGTGTCTATCGAGGCCGGTCATCGGACGCGCTCCCCCGGACTTGGTGACGGTGTGGTCCCGATTGGTAGCTATCATCGGCCAGCGGACCCTGCACTCACGTCCCGCTGCACTTTTGGCTCTGTGACAACTGCACCAGTCTACAACTTTCACGCTACGGACACTTGCACTGTGATTTGTGTGCTTATTGCCTGCATTTCGTCCCGCTATTGGCGATGGGCTTCCGACCTGGCCAGGCACTCGAAACCAAGCGGAACGACGTATTGGACGGACTACACTACTGTCTGCACCCAGGCTCGGACATCTGACTTCGCAGCACGCCCGGTTGTCCTTCTAGGGTGCGCTGCCTGTTCCTACCCGGGGTCTCCCTGCCTGATGCTATGGCGGACATGCTGCTGTGTATCATGACTAATTGGCCGTGATTGGTGTTTTTGGACTCACTGACTGGAGAAACATGCCTGATACATTGTGTGCTCCCTCTTACAGCTATGGGAGCATTTTGGAAGCGGTCCTCTCCTTCCGATCTGAGGCTCTACGCTCTGGCTACGCCCTGCTGGACAAGATGGAGGGCATCCTCAGTGCTTCAACTCGCCCCAAGCCGACCCGCAGGGACTCTGCGCCAATCTTTGTTTCACCTTCGCCTGGGCTCCGGTGGTGTCCACTGGAGTCGGTGGCACCCTCGTGACCCCAAGCCTGTCACTGCCATCAGTCACGGGAGAGTGGCTCCCGAAATTGTATACTCTGGAACCTTCGCCACGACGCGAGCCCTCCCTCCTTGCCATGTTCGCAGACCCCCGAGACTTGCTCCGAGAGGAGATGTACACAGAGATTTCCCTCCCTGCCCTGGCTACACTCGGAGAGTTTGAGATGGCATACTCGGCGCTTTCTTTGAGACTCCTGACTTTAACTTCCCTACATGCACCGGGTCACCTGCACCGCGGTTTATTCCCTGGATTGCCGTCTGCACCTACATCGACTGCACGGGTCTGCGGTGGTAAGGAGAGAACGGGACAAGGATAGACGCTCCATTATTGGACTGATGGATTTCTGGTTACTGATCGTGACGGAGGGGGACATATTGTCGGTATTCTGTTTATTGATATTGCCGCTGTGCTCCACTCTGTGCTCTGGTACCGTGCTATGGCCATCGGGCTACTGACTCCTACTCTTGCGCCATTCTTGTGGGTGGGACGGCGAGGGACCTAGTCTCTTTGAGTGACCCGGACATATATCGATGGGGTCAGAAGATTATAGCGGGGGCTTGCGCTTGGGTTGGGTGTTGTTGCCTTACATATATTGCGCGCTGCTGCTGCGACTCCACTTTCTCTGCATATTGGGCATATTAAAATTGTTGAGCGTCAGACCACTGTAGGAACTATTGGTAGGAGATGGCGGAGCTAGGGGACGGGTAGTGGGCTCCTCCCCACTTTTCTTTATTTCTGAGAGTTTTAGGATTCTATCCTTTTCTTACTCTCTATATTTCGGGACTCCTTTTCTTGGGCGACAGGCACACTGCTAGGGGGGGTCAGGCCGTAGCCAGCTGCAGGGGTGCAGGGTGGGGGGTACTTGGGGGGGTGGGGCTGCTTTCTTTTTGTTTTTCTTTTTGTTCTATGGGCCTTCTATTCTTTTCCCCTTTTTTCCTTCCCTGGGGTTTAGACGCTTCTTTCCTGGGTGCTGCGCAGCGACTCTGGTGTTTGCTTATGCTCCAAGATTACCTATCCTGATGGTTTTATACCAGTATTGACCTGTTGCACCTTGTTATCCTGTTCATGTCTATCCTACAAGGAAAACTTTTAAAACTAGACCTCAGTCCTTCTGTAATGAATCCTTTGTGCATCAGTAATTTGTAATGTGCCGTGTGTGTGTGAGCCCCAGGGCTCCTGCTGATTTGTAATTGCCTTTCTTATCAATAAAGGTCTTCCAAAAATTAAAAAAAAAAAAAAAAAAACCATGAGCCCTTGTGGGATGAATGATAAGATTGAGTTTGCATGTTTTTGTGAATATGATTTAAGTCTTGGTATCCGTATATGTTTGAGATGTAAATGCTTTGTGTTTCATATTATTGTGGAAAGATTTCATTGTTTATTAGGACAGGTGTTTGAAATATTTTTTACATAGTCTTGTGGCAGAGGCAAGCATGAAGCATTGTGTAGTAATTGTATGGCTATTCAATCCTTGGCGGCACAGCACCCAGGAAGGATAATGCGATGCATGGCTAAACACGGCCTATTGGCCATGCCAATGCTTGTTTTTTTTATAGCGTTGTGCATATTTATTAGCCGTGATGAAATGTTACTTAATTCCTGACCTTTAGCTATGCTAAGTTTTAGATTGTTTTTTTTCTTGGTGGCATCAGGTGATGCACATTTTCAACTTGAAACACTTGACAGGCCTCATGGTTTAACCCCTTGGCCGCGGCGGTAATTCCGCTATGGCGCCAGGGGGGGCGCCACCTTGCTCGTGACGGAACCACAACGTCACGAGCAGTGGTGGTGCTGTGCTTGTGACAGAATGGTTATGTCACGGCCCAGCCCGCCTAATAGAACGCTCAGCGCAGGCGCGAAATCAGCGCCGCGGCGGCCGGGGCGTGACAGAACCATTCCGTCACCAGCACAGCACCACCGTGGCTCGTGACGGAATGGTTCCGTCACGAGCATGCATGGGGTTAAAGAATAGTTTGTTGAAAAAAGGGCTACCCATGCATACCATAATCGATTTTACTGGAATCAGAAGAGCAACTAACATCTTGACTGGCTCCAAACAGCCAGGACCTGTACAGACAGACTTTTACTACATACACCTTGTCTGTGTGCAGTGCTGCATGCCGACTCGCTCTCAGGTACAGAATGCAACATAGCGTGAGATTAAAGAGAAGATGAACTATATGCTGCATGTCATATAGAAATACAGAGCTGCGTGAAAAGGCAACTTTGATTACATGTAAGTAATTTTCACTACTCCGAGTACTCGGCTTTCTTTTATATCTTTTCTGCAAGTGTGGAGGGTGGGCTGGGAGGGAAAAGGATTAGTACAAGGAATACAGAGGAGAGAGTTTACAGGGAAAATACGTAGGCCTGTTGGCTTATAAGGCCAGAAGGGAAGTGTTGTCTTGTTTAAAATAATAGCTACATATTGACTAGTTTCAGTGTTCCTCAGTTCCCATTACACTGAATTGAGGGAAAAAAAACTTTTGTTGATGGCTCCTCCCTTACGAAATAGAGTTGATGTGACCTTCTGCTTGTGATGTTCCATAGCTATCCATCTTTGCATACCCTTTCACCTCTACAGACCACATGTGTGCTTGCCAGTTGACACGCCCAGTGCTATTACTTAAAATGGCAGCCATCCTGAAGGGGGATGGTGTTTAATCAATTATCAGAAAAATATAATATTTGTATTGTTATCAAAGAACCAGTGTTTCATTTTAGTATATGGTAATGCATTCTAAATGTTTTAATATCATATTGTTTGTATTTATCAAAAACAAATAGAATAACCATAATGTAATTAATGTCTGTTAATATTGAGGTTAAAGTTCTATGTTTAAAGTATTTTGTTAGACTACAAGAAGTCTACTTCTTTACAAGATGACCACTTCACTGATACAAATCTTGTTCCTCCCACAGTGCAGAGATACCACCAGCAGCTGTAATACATAAAGTGCCCAACGGACGCAATTGTGCCCACTTTTCAGCACCCCAAGGGCACTTTAGTATTACCAAAGGGGACACAAATACAGATTATGCCGCACACATACAGCTCTAGCGCATTTCATAAGGTAGTGCTCAATTATTATCAGGGTGGGGAGGAGTAGAAACACTTTGGGCCTTATTATCTCAGAACCACTGTACTCATGGTGGTGGTCCGACCATCGCCACTCTGCTGGTCCGCCCGCAGTGTGGCGGTCGCACCGCCACAAGACCGCAGGCGCCACAAAGAGGTGAAACAAAACCAGTGCACCTGCCTGCAGGGGGAATCTCTATTTCCATTTGAAGTGCAGGCCAGATGGCTGCACTGTGAAAAATGTAGCGGCTTCTTCAAACAGCTACTCTGCCTGTCACTATTCTGGAGCCTTCAGGGCAACTGTGAGTTTGCATCTGCCCTCAGTGCAGCATTCTGTATGTAAATAGGGCACACTGTCCCTGTTTGCGCCAGGCACACCTCATTAAAAGTGTGCCTTGACGCAAACGGGGACTCTGTCTCCTAACATTAGTACAACCCCAGAAGCTTAAAAAAAGGAGGCAAAAAAACTAAATCAGCATCCATGACAGCAGTACAGAGAGGTTGCCAGGAGCTTAAACATAAAAAGAAACACATATAAAAGAAATTAGAAATGTAAAATAGTCCCTCCTTCATTTCAATCGAAACACTTAGTAGAAAGAGGATTTGTACATCACATGGTGAATAGCTTGACTTTAGAGATTTCTACTTGTTTCAGGGTCACTAGATGTCAAATTCCTTTTAAGAGCAGTCACAAAAGCTGTGACCACTCCGCTGACAAGTCTGACCTAAAAAGAGATACCCACTACCAAGGCAGACCCACACAGTTGCAGTCCTATCAAAATCTCCACTGTTGTAAACAGGCATGACATAAATCTCCTAACACCCAGTGGCTGTCGAATGGGCGGATTCAAAACCTGGAAGAGTCCTGCAACAAGGCCTATGACGAGGAAGCTGACCTGCCTCGTTCTGTCTATGCCTCTTTGCGGGCTGATCCAATATGTGAATGTCACTGAGCAACGACTGAAAGGGAGTAGTTATATTACGTATTATTATTTTGGCTGATATTGAATGACAGAAAAGCTGCAATGAAGGAGCAAGTAGCAATATCAATAGCTCCCTATATCACAACAGAACATCAAAGGGGCGCCTACCATAGTAACACCCTAATACCTAAAATGGGAAAAAATACTTTAACAACTAGTTTCAGAAAAGATCTCTTTGTCCATTAACAGTGCAATCTTTGACACTATCTGCTATTGAACAGCGTATAGAGGTGCTGTCTTTCATTCTGCATAAGCGATACATGTAGAATACCACATGCCAAAAAACCAGAAGCAGCAAAGTGGGCATAGAGGGCTTAGTCTGGCGGCAGTGTGTGTATTTTTTATTTAACATAACCCCAGACTACTGAGTGCATTGGACCACCTGAACTCCATCGTGCTGGCGGTCCTAAAAGAATAAAAAGGCAACATATTGGTCTTCTCTAGTATAATCCTACTTCAAAATTACACATTTATGAACCTGCTCCCACAAGCTCTCATTGCGAGTAAAATGTCCACAGTGGTGATTCAGGTTGGATGATAAGGTGCGTGCTGCCAGCAGAGCGTAGCTGCAAAACCTTCCCTGTACAACTTGTTCTTATGCAATATTACATATCACCTACGATACCTGCAAAGACCTCGGTTGAGATACCATGCTATAGAAATGTATTAAATAAAAAAAATTTAAAATAGTTTCAAGTTGTAGTGCTGTTGCGTCCAAACAAAGCAAGGCATATTTTATCAACCCCAGGAAACTATGCGATTGGATTCATTGGACATTTCTGACTTGTACACAGCCCATATCAAACTGAAGACTATAATACCCACCCATAATCTCTCCCCGCATTTACCCATTTCCATTCCTCTTGAAACCAATCACACTAACTCGCAACTCAAAAACAAAGCCTCCTGGCATAATTTCCACACACTCTCTGTACAGGATGTCTTTAACATAATTTCTAAACGTAAACCTTTCTCCCACACCAAAGACCCCCTCCCCTCTAACCTAGTCCAAGACCTAAAATACTTCATTACCCCATCATGGACCTCTATCATTAATACTTCCTTGGCCTCGGGTAGTGTCCCCACGTCCCTTCAACTTAAACAAATCACTCCCATTCTTAAAAACCCTATGGCTGACCCCAATGACCTTAACAATCTCCACCCCATCTCTAACCCCCCCTGCTTTCCAAAGCCCTTGAAAAATGTGTCCTACTCCAATTAGATAAACACATTGATAAATTCAACTTACTTGACCCCCTACAATCTGGCTTCAGGAAAGACTGCACCACTGAAACTGCTATGCTCAACATTGTCAACGACATATACCACTCCCTTGACAAAGGCGAGACCTGCCTACTAATCCTCCTTGATCTCTCAGCTGCATTCGATACGGTCAACCATGCGGCTCTACTTAATGTTCTCAGAGATCGTTTCGGCCTTAATGGCACGACGCATAAATGGTTCGTCTCCTACCTCCAACACCGATCACAGCAAATTAAAATTACCACCTGCCTATCTAACCCCACTCCGGTCTCCCTTGGAGTTCCCCAAGAATCTATCCACTTTCCCTCTCTCTAACCTTTTTATGAAACCCCTCACCCTCATACTTAAACAAGCTGGGATCAATTACCGCCTCTGTGCCAATGATACCCAAATCTACCATAAGATCAAAACCCACGCCTATATCCTACACCTTAATAACTCCCTCATTAAGATTCAATCCTGGTTCCAATTAAATCATCTCAAACTTAACCCCCAAAAAACTGAAATCATTCTCTTCTACCCTAAAAACAACCTCCTCCCCATTCAATCCTGTATCTCTGATCTCAATGCCTCAACTGCTCCCTATCCCTTGCCAACTCAGCAAAATCCTTGTGTATATCCCTTGATACTAAACTAAACCTCAATGTTCACATCAAAAACTCTGCTAAAGGAGCCCTCTATAACCTACAAACCAGAACGAGAATTACGGTCAAGTAACCTACTCCTGCTCAAACCACCTTTCATTAAAAAAGCCAGACAAGGCGGCCGAGCCCTCTCATCAGTGGGACCGGCCTTGTGGAACAACCTGCCCCTTAGCCTAAGACAGATCTCCAATCACCTTACCTTTAGAAAAATGCTAAAAACGAATCTGTTTATGGAGAAATAATTTTGGGATTGCTGCCTATACAGTACCTTCGTAGCCTGTTGTTGTCAAAGCGCGGAGATAACCCTTTCGGGCTCGATTCTTGCGCTATAGAAGCATATAAATAGAAATAGAATAGATCTAAAGAAGATTAAACCCTCACATCAAAAACTCTGCTAAAGGAGCCCTCTATAACCTCCGTCATCTAAAGAAGATTAAACCCTTTATCCCCCCTAAAGATTTTAAACTAGTTGTCCAATCTCTTGTTCTATCGCGCATTGATTACGGTAACGCCATCCTCACCGGAATCCCCCAAATCCACATTGCTCCGCTTAAATCTGTGCTCAACCTTGCGGCAAGGCTCATCACCGACTGCAAACGCTTTGACCACATCTCCCCAGCCCTCAAAACCCTTAAATGGCTCCCCATCGAAGGCAGGTCCGCCTACAAAACTGCTTGTATCACACATTAAGTCCTCCACAAAAATACCCCAACATACCTCACCAACACAATCTACAAAGCGGGCAACACAAGACCCCTAAGAAGCTCTAACGCTCTCCTCCTAGTCCCTCCCTTACAAAAAAAGAAATCCACTCAGTCTCGCTCCTTTTCTGGAAACGGCCCCCCATCATCTGGAATGCCCTCCCAAAAGACCTACGTTGTAACCCCTCCTACTCCAGCTTCAAAAAGAACTCTAATTACACCTCATCTACAAATTTTGGGGTGACTAACCTGCGCCCTGATCCAATTCCCCCGCCCCCCCATCCCCTTGCCCCTGCATCCTACTGGCGCTGATTTCCTTCCTACCCTCCTCCTCTATCTCTCAGTTCTTTCTCTCCTGTCCCTTCCCTCCTAAGTTTTCCCTTTTGCCTCTCCCCTCCCTGTTTGATCGTCCAATCTCTCACCCCCAGCTGTTTACCTGTCTTTCCCCCCTTTTTCACGCCAACACTCTAAACATGATCTCCTGCATCTTGATATCACTGATGTATATTGCCCTAGCTCTCTCTTTTGGTGTTCTGTAATGTTTGTTGACTTAAGCAGTTCCTAGTTTTCAGGTCTCGCCTGAGCCAGCGCATGCGCTGTTCTGCGAGACATTTAGTAGGGGCTTTAAAAAGTGCTACCACAAGCTGCTTTGGCTGGTCTAGCGCTTGCGTTCACGCACTATTGCATTTTTGCAACTGCCAACTTTCAGCGCTCGATCAGGCGCCATCTGTCTTTCCTCCCACCGCCGCTCCCCTTCTACGCCGCGTAGTGCTGCTCTTACTTTCATTCGCAACTTTAAAACTGAGCACGACCCGCTCCACGGACACCGCGCTCGGTTTATTTATATATTTCTTAACTTTAACACTGAGCGCAGCGCCCACTTAAAGGACACCACGCTCAGTGTTGAGGTTAAGAAATATACAAAGAAACCGAACGCCGTGTCCGTGAAGCGGCGCCGCACTCAGTTTTAAACTTAAGCATTTGCAATGCATTCGGACCGATTACATTGCAAATGCTTGTTTTGTTCTGTCAGCTTGAACTGCAATTTCCTAAAGGGCTCATTTTATCGTGGTTCTTCGAAACGCGCCTGCCAGATGACTGTAAAAGTACATTAACATTCTGTAAATCAACGCGCTGTGTAAAATTTAACATTATGCAGATTTACTTTGCTTTACAAAAAGTGTTATTCATTTTCAACTGAAGTGACAGCTCTACCATACAAGACACTTAGTATTTCTTGGAAGCTGCTGTTCGGGTTTTGAAGTGTTATTTTGAATCATGAAGAAGAACTTAATCTTGCTTTGCGATTGCAGAAATATGTGGCTAATTCCCTTTAAGTGTCTGAACAGGCCGCATTAACGGGTACGAAGAGACACTTCTCAGCAGAAGACAAGCCACCTGAAAGCAATAGCTATTGACATATTTTATCCCTTTTTAATCATTAATAGGCCGTTGGTGGGAAATTATTTAGTTCTCTGAGTATTTCAAGCCATAACACATTTAATATTTGTGTGCACTGCAGTAAGCCCAACGTAATTAGAAATGCATAAATGGAGGCTTGTTTAAGAAAGCGCGTTCTCCCTGTTAATTCTGCTGTAACTGCTTCTTAGTAAAGAAGAACAGCTCAGGAGGCAGAAGATGTTATTCGCATGGCTGCAGGTGCAATTAGCATAATCTCTAGGCTGCCCTTTAAAGATGCTGTTTTATAGCAAGATATACACCAAAGCATCAGGGGAAACAGTATGTAAAACAGATCTGAATGGCGGTTTGTGTTGATGTAATAAAACTAGCTAACATTCCCGGGGCTTTTGCGCCGAATGCGTTTTACTCTCTAACGTTTTTGCATGTCCTGTTTTCCCACACTCGGACCATAATTATAGATAACATTATATTCGGGTACAGTAAATATGCCTACGTAAACACGATTTTGCCCAGTGCTGTTTATTCCCCGATGAGTTTTTTCTGTATACATTCCAGGTTTTTCTGGCCGCTATTGAGAATAATGAGCAGCATTGAAATTTACACCCCCGGTCACCAGCAAGGTTTTCCTCTTTTTGACTTGTTTTCCCAAGGCGAATTTCCCCAGGTTTTTCCAAACTAAATAAGTACAGAGACATTTATGAAAGGTGCTGTACACTAGCAAGCATGCAGTGTCATACATGTGACTCGGAACTATAGAGTTCTCTGAAGAAAGGTGGTCCATTGTGGCTGTGGTCAGAAAACAAGATTATGTGGGTTAGTTCTTGGAATTAAAAACATTAATATTGTTGGGACATAAAAGTTTCGGTATATGCCAAAATGCACAAAGGCATCCACAGAATCACATTACATAATGCAGAAGTGTTAAAATACTACATTCAAAAATAGCATTATAAAAAACATGGCAATCATACTCCTATTCATTGGTGAGCATCTCCCTCTTGAGCTGTCAGTAGTGGTAACAACTGTTTTGTGGGAAATAAATGTTCTACACTTGTAAGGCCGTTTTATTAGCTAAATCCCTGTTTTCTCTGCCTCCTCTCCCAATGGTAGCCTACCCTTGTAAAGCGCTCTAATACCTCTGGGTCTAGCCAGCTCTATATAAAACTTCAAAAATAAATAAATATTGGCGAAGTGATTTATACATACATTTAAGACACAAGATTTTAGAGTGAATTGATGTTCTACATTGGGACTTTTCAATTATTTAAACTCCTCTCTAAAAACATGTTAAAGTCTTATGGATTTGAAGAGATTTCTGTAATCTTTTAAGGCAAATCTTGCACCTCTTGCATAATCGCCATTTGAGACCTTGCCTTCAAATTTCAATGGTGAGGGATCCCCACTGAGTCCTTATTGGAAGCGTGAGACTACCAGCCTACGCAGTTTTCTATGATTTAATCCTCAGAATAACACAAACATGTATACACCAAAGAAATATTGAATATTAACTTTAATTCACAATCAAATTTGGAAAGGTTTAAAAAATGTCATTTTTGCTTTTGTATGTGCACATATTTTATTATTTTGAGTTATTAATTTTTATATTATTTAATTTTGTAAAACCAGTGGCAGATCCCTTCAAGAGGCGGCGCCAGGGGTCTGCAGACCACGGGTTAAGAACCACTGCCATAGACTGTCAAAAATCTCGGGCGGCTATTGACTGGTTGAAAGTTTCTACTTGAATTTTTTACAGACATTTCATGTCATCTAACTTACCTTGTTGAAGTTTGATTGTATGCCAAATAAACAATGATGTGTAGTCAGGGGTGGTTTGTGGTCTTAAGCTCTGGTCAGTGTACTAGTTTAATTTGAATTTTTACTTTATCTTGTAGAAAACTGTTAACCGGAAAACTTGGACTCGTTGATAGCAGAAGACCGAGGGAGACCTACAATGGCAGGGAAACGGCAGCTCAGCTCCTTGGACCCAGTGATGTACAGCAAAACCCCCAGACTGGACACTCAGCCAGAGCACACCCCCACTGCAGGTCTTCTGAAGCAAAGTACTGTGCCAGGCTATACCCCAGAAGACCTCCTTGCTTTCAAGAACAGCTATCTAGCCTATCCTGAAGTCTCTGAAAACTCCCATAACTGGAGCTCGACTGCAGCTTACCTGCATTACGCTGGCAATGCTCTGAACCAGCACTTGAGGACTGAAGGAATGCTGATGAAAAGCATGCTGTACAAGCCAGATGGTGAAAGTTTAAAAAATAGTTTACCAGCAGTCGAAAAAGGGAGAACTGACATTGTACGAGATCTGCTGATTGGGCGAGACAAACGGACCAGCCTTTTGGGGCGGCAGGACCATCTCCGGCAGGTGCAAAGCCACAACTTCTCACTGCAAAAAACTAGTGTGCCTCCGGCCACTCCATCGTCAGGTGCCTGTGTGCCACTAGCCATGCCTCGGCCTATTTACAGGAACTCAGTCTGCTGTTTAGAAACTGGCTACAGCCCCAGGGGCCCCATGTCTTTGGGATCTCAAGCAGAGAAGACTCCAAAGCAGCCTTCTTGTGGGGAATGGATGCTGCCCTCACAAATCTCCACGGGTAATGCGATCATGGCAGGTGACCAGAGGTTTGCGGCCATTGCTGCCATGCAGAAAAAAGCCCAGCAGCTGGACTCTTTCATGCAGCCACACCCTGGTCTTGGAGTTCACACCAAGGATGCAGGGAGAATAACTTCTGAATATAGTTCTCTCCAGCCAAACTTTGAACAATTCAAAACCCCCCAGGGTCCGTCTTTTCCTGATGCCAGGTACTCTGTCCCATATGAGAGCCCAAAAAGAGCACAGGATGTCCACCAGGGCAGCACAGTTCAGAAGGACTGGCCATCCCCTCACCCTTTCAACACCAGTCCACTTAATTCAAATTTGTCTTCCTATCCGGACAGACCATTGCCCCAGTCACTGCTGACTGGTCAAGGACAGGCACGACTGTTCCACCCTGGAGACCCACTCACTTTAAGACACAGCGGTTCAGCATTTGTGCCCCAGTCTCAAAGTACTTATAATGGATTATGCCTACCAGGGAGTGCAGACCCCAGGACTATCTCTGATCCACGGATGTTCTCTTATATCAGCCAGCAGGGTCCAAGGAGTCATTATTTTGGTCCGCTAGAGACTTACCAATACCGGCCAACTGTTGCTGCTCAGAATGATCCTTCTGGGCACATGCCCATATCTTCTGCCAATGCAATGCCAATTGATACCCACTTTGACCCAAAAATCCACAATAGCTCTGGGTACAAACATGATTTCCCACCACAAAGCACTAGCTTTGCATTTGCACCCCCGGATTTGTCCCTCTTTGGTAGCAATTCGATTGATTCTAACCTGCACACAACCCAGCCAATGAGACCCAGCTGTAGGGTGGGAGTACCTCACAGAATGCCACCTGCCAAAGAGAGCCATGGTCTTAGAACCACAGGTAGCCAAAATAGTGCCTTTCATCCCGTGCAGACAGCTAACAGCTCAGGAAAAGTTGCAGAGGGTCTCCTGAAAGGAGATATGACTTATCGTTCTAGTCCCCGGCAGATAGACAAAGCAACTCTGTCTAGACAGTCTCGTTCCATGGGTGAGATGAGGCGAACTACTTTAACCTCAGATGAACACAAGTCCAGGGACATATCTGTCCAAGAACCTGCAAAGTCTGAGGCAATCATTATTGATGACAGCACAAGTCCAGAGCGAAGCAAAGTTGAACTCTCTACTGCAAGAACCATGGGCATGAGTCCAAAAACTCACTCTGTCCTCTCTACACCACCACGGACGCCCTCATCCACCAAAGAGGGACCGGCAAGCATTAATAGTGTCCAAAGCACTTCTCCATCCTCTCCACCGATGCCAGTCATCAACAATGTCTTCAGCCTTGCGCCCTACAGGGCATATCTAGAGGGCACAGCTGAACACCCTTTTGCAAAACGTCACAAGGTTGTTGAACCTCCAACTGAAACTGTAAAAGAAGATGTTCATTCAGCAAGAGAGGGACATTCTCCAAAATGTATTTCTGATCAGAAGCTTGTAAAAAATCAAATTGAGGCCCATCCTCCCAACTGCACTGAGTCAAACACGCCAAAATTGAGCTCTGCGTCCAAGAGGGGCCCAGATGGATCAATTGAAGCAGCTACAGATTGCACTATCGAGAAAGACCAAGATGAGAATTTTAAATGCCAACAAGCAGAGCCCTTGCAGCAAATAGGCCAAACTATGAAGCAAGAGCAGGCTCAGGAACACAAGAATGTTATCAACAGCACAAGCAGTTTTCAGCAAACAGCCACCAAGATTTGCAAGGAGATCCCCAGAGAAGGTGAAGTGCTCGACCTGAGTTTGAAGAAGTCTTCATCTCTGGTCCATTGGTCGTGGAACCCTGACTCCACTGAGAAGGCCAGGATGGAGGAGAGTGAAAGGGAAGTCCAAGGCAATCTTCAGATGCAGAGGGTGGACACTCAACCTGATATAAGAAAGAAGGTGCCATCTGAGAATCAAGTTTCTCCAGCGTCTTCCAGGGCCCTTGAGAATAGCCATCACCCAGGAACTGAAGTGGGCTTTCAGAGTTCTGCTGCCTTTATGTTTAAGAAATATAAAATTCTGAAACTTGCTCCCAGTGGTGATGTTATCCAACAAAATAACCAACTTGGGCGACAGAGTACTCATCCCCTGCAGCAGATTGTTAGGATACTGCCTCAGCCTATTGTTAAACCTATGGCTGTGTCCTGTGTACAGCGCACTTCGCCTGATGTGTCGAACACTCTGCCCCCTAAAGGAGCAGAAGTCTCCCCAATTACCAGACAAGTAAGTGAAACCAACTGTAAGCCCGATCCCACCTCCTGCACACAGTATTTCACAGAGCTACACCTTTCACTCTGCACTTTCATCTCACGCTGCATCGCTGAAACCTCCCCGCAGACACTTCAAGAATGGCTTAGAAGGGCTACATCCGATGACGAGCCAAAGGAGAAGCCGAAGTCGCCCATTCTCCCCAAGAACGGCACTCGGGTACCACATGTCCCAAGGACCTCTAAGGTGAGAGAGATCTGGTTGTGCTTTGAAGGCCTACCTGTGCTTCTTAACAAAGTCCTGTCCCAACTGGAGACCTTCATATTGGTTTGCAAGTGCCCTTTTCCCCACGTAGTCCGATCCGGGGCAATCTTCATACCTATCCATCTGGTAAAGGAAAAGCTGTTCCCTGGACTCTCAGTGGCATCGGTGGACCGGTTGCTGCAGGAGCACAAGGTGGAGCTGCGCCCAACCACCCTGTCTGAGGAGAAGCTGCTGAGGGAGACTGAGCTAAAGGGCTGCTCCTTGAGGTTGCTGAAGCTGTTAGCCCTGAAACAGCTACCAGATATCTACCCAGATCTCCTGGATCTCCACTGGTACAGCTGTGTCCGCCATCAGCTTGGTAAGCCAATACAACATGCTTTCTTCATTTTAGTGCACTTTATTATACTTGCCTTGGTCCACTGCATCTTTCAGAGCTTTAATACTAACCCGCTTGCTCTTCTGAAACGGAGCAGAACCCAGCCTGCAATGTAGTAAAGTGAATTCGCATAACTTGTGTAATACATGGGCAAACAAAACAAGCCAGGCCGAAATCCCACCTGCTTACCTTTGTCATGCTCCTAAAGCAGACCATGCTTTGGGCCTGCTTACAATAATCCAGGGCAATGCTTTCTGAGGGTGCCATGTTACAAGTGCCCTTCCTGTTCTCGTCCCATGCACACGCTCTTCAAGCCAGAGCCGACTCTTTTCTCTGCTCCGCTGTTAATTTGTTGGCGCGCTCACGTCTGCTTTTTAGTATTCCTGCGCCCTGACTTTAGGCCTCCAGCAAACTCTGCTAAAATAGTCTCGTGCAAATTTGTGGGAGTGGAAGGAAGCTATGTTGTTTAAGACACGTAACCCTTTTCAGCCGCTCTCCTACAGAAAAGATGCACTTGGTGTTTGATATCACTCCTAGGCAACTCGAAGTGCGCCTCTTCTCAGCCTCCTGCTTTCAGTGGCGTCTCTTGAAATGGTTTAAGGTGTATGGCGGTTTTGGGGGTGGGGGGGTGAGAGGGGTTGCACTAAAGGCCACGGATACATTTGTGCAACTATCTGCAAATATGTTTAATCTGACTTTGATGTATATATATTTTATATGTATATTGCAAGATCTAGATCTATAAACACACATGCAAAGTCCGAATTCACATGTTAAGCATACAACGCTGCTTTTCAGTGAAAGGTAGTTGGACAAATTAATACAAGTGGCAAGGTGCTGGGTCTACTTTTTTTCTGTGTCGCCCCCTTTACACAATCAGCCATTGTGGTGGACACAAAAGAGGATCAGGACAAGTACCACTGGGGCACCGGCCCCATCTGGCATTCCTTTGGATGCGCATGTGCATGTTAACTTTTCCTTTTGGCAAACCCTGCCCTTTCCATGTCATGTGCGAAGAACTTTGGTTTAGGTTCCATTATCCACTCTCATCCCCCACCCCCAGATTTTTCATCCACCAATTTGCACTGTGTAATACAGCACTTCTTAACCTGTAGTCCGTGAAACCTCTGGGGGTCCGCCGCTGCTTAGAAAATAAAATAATATAGTTTAAAATGTGCTATAAAAATGGAAAGCTCCAACATTTCCATTAAAATTTTGTTTTATTATATGTTTATTTGGGAATTAAATAACATATTTAATCACTTGTGCATTTGTTTGACGAATGCTTGTTTACGTAATTTGGTGCATTTGTCCCTGGATTCCAACAATAACTCAGGATTATATTAATAATGCATCCACTAATGATTAAATGAGGGTTGAAAGAAGTCAAAGGGTTGCGAACCACCAGTCTAATCCACAAATAGAGCCCTCAAAAAACGGAATGCTTCCATATCTAAAAAAAAGATGCTAAAACTCTGCCACACCAGTTGTTACAGAGCTTTCACATAGAGCCGTTTATACTACACAGGCAAGCGCCTGTGGCGCCCGTGCTGAAGAGTGGCATTCATGAATCTTTTAAATAGTGTTTTTTCTACATTGAGGCATCAATGGAGGTATTGCTTGTCACCCAAAAAATGTGCCAAACCTAGGACGTCATCTTGAGAACACCCCATGATCCTGGTTGAGAATGCCCCTTAAAGCTCTCCTCATCACCCACCTGCTTAGGTTTACAAATCAATACCTAACAATCCCCGCCTCCCTGCGCAACCAGCTCTTAAACGGGACAAGCCTGAAATTTCTGCATGCAGGTGGTGGCGACACATTCTTCTTGATATCTTTATGGATTTTTTTCAATACAATTTTTGGCGTTTTGTGAAGGTATACAGGATATCCACACCTTCCGAAGATCACTTTGGGGTTCCCTCTGTCACATCATCTCTTTGGGAGGGAGGGTGGGAGTGTGGGGGGGGGGGGAGCAGACAAGACAACTGTTGTGTGTGAAAAAGGCCGCTTTATTGAAACAGGTGCACATTAACAAATTAAAACCTCGGCCAAGCCTTACAAAACTAGTCCTCACTAAATATGATATCTCCTCAACCCCCAATCACCACCCCCACCCCTAACACGTCATCAAACCCGCCCCCACCCGTACATTACATAATTTCAAAATTCAAACAATGCAAAGACCCTGCATAATCATTTCAACTTATCAAATCCCCCAAACCATAACACAACTCCCCAATTTGTCCCCCAACCAATCTAGGTCCCCAAACTTTTGGAACCTACCCAAAAATTATCCTGCCCAAACCCCCCTGACAATGGCCCAACTTAAACACGTACCAAACGACATCTTGCCAATCCTGACAAAACCACCAAAATCCCCGCCACCCAGAAAGCGGGGGGGGAAGGGGGGGGGGCAATACACCCCCCCCTTTCTGCCCCCCAAATCGCGGACAAACTGAAGCCAAAAGGAATAAGCCTATGTCGCAAACTGCTGAATCTTCAAGCAACGAGACAAAACTTCTCTCAATTCAAGGAGATAAAGATCCATTCCAATCCTGGAAAGATGAACACCGTCACCACGAAAAAACTCCACCGCGTCATACCTGAGGTCACCAAGTGTCACACAACCGAAACCCAAACCTCTACAAAATCTGGAAACCTCGAGGTTGATCTTCTTACGTGCTCTATCAATTGCCTTTGGCTTGATTGCACCTCTCCAGGACCTCCGCGGAACCAATTCAGTCCAAAAAAACATGGCATCCTGACCACTGCTGCTTCAACAAAGAAAGATCTTTTTTCATAGCTCTCAACAAAACCACGCCCTTAACAGTGCACAAATCATTTTCCCCCAAGTGAATAAACAGGACATCCGGACAGTGACCCCCAACCAACCAAGAATTAAGTGGTACAAAAGGGGGTGGTGATGGACGGAGCATCTGAATCAATCAAACACTCACACCGAGTCAAAAGATCTGGGTTTAATCCATCACCATTCTTTAGCCCACTCTGCCACCCCAGTTCAGACATGGCTATATGCAAATCAGTCTGACCCTGTGCCTCATGGGAACAGTCCAGCTCGAACTGCCAAGCCATGTCTTCCCTGGACCGGAAACAAGCTTCCGAGGACTGGTTTCTGGCATTCCAGCCGTCTTCAGCCCGGCTTGCTTGAATCCAGTGGCAAAGTGAGCAAGGGACTCACGTCTGAGCATACCCTGCCACACTTATGGCGGCAAAAAGCGGTACAAAAGGGGGTGGTGATGGACGGAACATCTGAATCAATCAAACACTCACACCCAGTCAAAAGATCTGGGTTTAATCCATCACCGTTCTTTAGCCCACTCTGCCACCCCAGTTCAGACATGGCTACATGCAAATCAGTCTGACCCTGTGCCTCATGGGAACAGTCCAGCCTGAACTAAAAGCCGGGCTGAAGATGGCTGGAATGCCAGAAACCGGTCCTCAGAAGCTTGTTTCCGGTCCAGGGAAGACATGGCTTGGCAGTTCGGGCTGGACTGTTCTCAGCCGATTTTAAATTCTTGGACCAACGCAGCAGCCACGGCCCTGAGTAACCAAGACGGAACCCTTCCTGAAAACCAATCCTCAAAATTTGTTGCGCTCTAATATCCTCATAATCCAGCAGACCTTCCATCAATTGATCCAACTTAACCGGAGTATGAGCCTTTGGGTGTCTTCTGCCACATTGTGAGCACTCATGACGATATTTACAGAACTGCCTGGTACACAAAGCTTTGTTAAAGTCCCAGCAGGCACCCACCCCAGTCTGTGTGGCTGATACATTGCCCACCCCTCCCCTGGTGGGCTTTCCCTGAAAGGGCCGGTAAACTAACAGTAATCCACTAGCAGTAAAGATTGTCTTACCACCAGCAGATGCACCCATCGTGTGTTGCCATAAATCTGTGTCCAATTCCCCCCACTTGGCCTCAAGATCCCAAGCCATCCGAGCCCTGAACTCCTCGTCATATTGGGACCACGCAAAACCACTACCTGTTAGCTGCGTCTTTCTGATAACATCCATATACTTAAATATAGCAACGCAGCGCTCTGGGAACTTTTCTTCGCAATATACACTAGCGTATATTAAAAAGGCTGCCGTCCAATTCTCGATTGTGAGGGGAACTTTTGGGCGCTTAGCCAATTCATACTCTTCCTCCTTTGAACCCTCCTTAGAACACACCTCCCTGTGCAATAATTTTAAAATTTCCACATACTCACCTTTCCAAATTCTCTCTTTGGTCGACTGCATCAAATGAGCACCTAACGGTTTTGTGACACTCATGTAGGGCAATTTCTTAATCTTCAGCTCCTTGCTATGCAATGTACCTGTCACTAATTCAACTGCATCAGTGTTCATGCCACTCTCCACCTTGGTGCCGAACGTGACATCGCCATCCCTGTGCCTACCCCTTGGTCTTTAACATAACTTCCTTTATATATTTTGCCTTCAGCTCCCTCAACCAGCACCTCTCCCCCGCCCGTCCCCACAGACACCATTTTTGGTCTGGCCCGTGCTTCAGAAACCTCACCTGGTTGTAACAAAGGGGGTTGCTGCGGCCTCGATCTCCATGCCATTTGTTCAACATTATCGACCGTCCAAGGAACCCTTCCTGAGGGGCCGCGCTCTCGACCCGGTCCAGACACCACCACTTTCTTTGGGCGCACCACCACTGTTGCCTGAAAAAGACTAGAAGAAGCATGAAATTGCCCCCACTCTGTGTCACGTAGCTGCCCTTCGTCTGGGCTATCATCGTCTTAATCCAAAATCAAAGACTCTTCCAACCGGGGAGGGCTGGAAACCGGCATCCTCCCAAGAGCCTTTACAGAACCATCATGACATACATGGGCCTTACCAACCCTTTTTGCACCACTTGACGGAGGAGCCGACTGTACCTGCCGGTACTCCCCAAACTGCTGACCACTTAATTGCAAATGTTGAGATGACCCATCCTGCTGTTAATGTTGAAGATACGTTGGGGCCAGCGAGGTCGCGCCAGACCTCCATTTGCTGACCGCGCCGGGATCTCCCGACGGTACGGATTGTGCCGCGCTAGGCTACACCCTCTCTTCACCTCAGCATCAATGGGCCGCACTTCGCCCTACTGAGTCAGCTGCTCCAGTGTGACCCTGTACCTGAAAAGAAAAAGGCTGGACTGATGTGCCGGGACCCTTACTACCAAGAACCTCAAAATGCTCACTCCTGCCGGACACCCTATCTCCAGACCAAGTACCCTTTCCCTGCAAGACCCACTGAGAACCTGAAACATTCGCCTTAAAAAAAAACACTGCGAGGAGGGGGGGGGAAGGGCTCAACCAGCTCCTCACCACTACTCCAATCCAACATAGCTTGTACAATAGCCGACGCCGGGCCAGAAGCCTGACCTTCCCCTTCCCCACATTCTCTAGGAGTCACTTTCTGTGCCCCCAAAACTTTATGTAAACTCCCAACTTTCAAACCTGGAAAACCCAATGTACTCTAAAGGCCACCCTGAGAACCAAATGCAACAGCATCCCTATTAGACACAGCCTCACGAATCCCCTTAGACCAGGAAGGAAATACATCCAACCCCTCCCAAGACCTAGCAGGCACCCCCTGTTTCATCATGCCCCCCCTTAAAAGAAGAAACCGACAAATCCCTGACAGCATCTCCCTGTACCACCCCACCAGGTGCCACAGAATAAGAAGGGGGGGGAGGCAGAAAAACTGCTTCACGATCCTGGACTTCCAAAGATAAACCCCCCAATCCCCCACCTGAGCCCACTCACCCTCACCCAAAGAACCACTGTGTACCGACACCACATCACCCCCATGCGAGCTACGAGGAGAGAATAAAAGCGGGCTACCATGAAAAGGTGCCTCCCGACCGGCAGCCCCCCCACCCCCTGCAACTCCAAATTCGACCTGGTGCCTACAGGGAACAAGTGAGAAGTGCGAGCCGGCGAGAGAAAACCAGCCCCCTCCTCTTCCCTCAACGTGACACTACACTAAGAAGTCATCGGCCTGTCTCCTTCAAGAAACACTGCCTCAGACCGGGAAGAAGCCTGTGAGCGGAAGATACGCTCGGCTTCTACCCCCTCCCCCAGCCGCTACTCACCCGATCCCAGCGCGGAGGCCGAAGCAGAGCGCTTCTTGCCACCACGCTTGCCTCCGCGCTACCCCCGCTGGGCGGGGGCCAAAACAGCACGCGCAGCGAGCAACTGAACCGCCAAGGACTCAGGTGGCTCCATGAAGTCATCCGCCATATTAACCGACTGCATAGACACCTCAGAAACAGCAACGTCTCGCGCACTCTCAACAACCTCCAGCCGCCGCGCTTTCACACCCGCGAGCGCCCCCGCTCACTTACCAGGTCTGCACGAGCCCGCTTAGGGGTCAGACACGCCGCCACCACCGCCGCCACTCCTGCCGATGCCTGACGCTGAACCGCGACGGGCCCGCGACATCCCCCAAGACGAGGTCCAACCTACCAGCCAAAAATGTTCCTAACTACAATAACCTCCCGGCAACTAGGTCACCGAACCTAAAATGGTGGCCGGGGGGAGGAGCTCGAGGCATTCATGCCTGGGCTCCATTTGGGAGGAATAGAGAAGCCCAAAATATAAAAAAAACAGCCCAATTAGGCTGCAAACCCACCCCACGAACCCTCCCAAACCGCCCGGGGGGAGGGGGAGGGGGGGACCTCCCTACGGTCGGCTGCCCCCCCCTAAGCCCCCCATGTAATATGGGCGAGTCAGCTGGTGCAGCCACTCCAGCGTAGACAAAGTCTGCCTGCAATATACGCGTTATCTTCTTGGACAGCCCTGCCAAGTGCAACGCATCTTGTGTTTGAAATTGCATTTCCTGTAATTTTCTCGCATTACCGCAATGCCTTAGATTGTCACGCAATAGAACTGTGTCCTGAAGTGTCATAAAGCTGTGTAGTCCAGTTTCTCGCTTTCCTGGGACAGACGCATAAACGCTAAGCTCGTTTTTCAATGGCCACAAGATGGTGCTAGTGTAAAATGGGATTGTGGTAATATTCTGCTATCACTGAAACTCCTATGCAAGCCAAACGAACTTCAGAGATTTGAAGACCTAAACACAAAACCACACACCTGCCTAATTAATGTAAAAAAGCACCCTCTGTTCAAACAATAGTATCAAACAGATGTGGATGTCCAGCTGCAAAAGTACTATTCTAAATGCATGCCAAAAACTGGGTCAGTCTAAACTGCAGTAAAAGAGTTACCTGCTTGGAACACTGTACAAGGGGAAGATCCCCTCTGGGGCCCCTCCCACATTCTGTAGTCTGCCTCGGGTCCCACATGGCAGAGAGCCTGGACAGACTGTCTATTGATCATGAGCTGATCATGCCATTAATTTGATTGGTTGACAAGCAGGGAATCTCTGTTTAATTTATTGTTTTTCTGCCACCCCACCCGGCAACAGGTGTCCGACCTGGGCTGTGCCATGCTACTACTAAGTGTGGGTGACATTATACTGTTTGCAAGAAAATGCCACTCAGTCGTTGAATGTCACTCATAAATGCACAGGAATTCTGAAAGTGTAACACATACGCAATCTGAAACTCGATGAACCATGGAATAGTGTAGACTAGGGTTTGACGAAGCCCCATCTTTTTGTTTCTTGTTTGGGGTGTACGTTTTGGTATAAATCGAACATTCACAATACTTTTTGTCACAAGATCTGCTTTTTAGGTCTCGCCTGAGCCAGCGCATGCACTGATCTGGCGAGACATTTAGTGAGTGGGCTTTAGAAATCCGACCACAAGCTTGTGCTTGTGGCCTAAAGCTTACGGTTATGCGCGCGGACACGCGCACAGCGCCATCTGGCTTTCCACGCGGCACCCTTACAGCTCACGATCAGGCGCCATCTGGGGTTCCTCCCGCTTGCTCTCCCAAGCGCCTCGCTCTGCCACTCCCCCACCACAGAGCGCGCCTCGCTTCGAAGTTAGCTCCCCACACCTTCGCCTCAATGTTTTCGGTGTGCGTTTTCAGTACAAAAAAAGTCCTTCCATAATACAACTGTTTTTTTATTATATTAAGCGCTGTGATATCTTTAGGTGAAGTTCACGGTATATAAAATTGATACACCGCGGCGCATATAGAGCTTTAAAGCTAGCTCCCTACATCTTCAGAGCGATGTTATCCACATGAAAAAAGTATTTTTATTTATAATACCTCTGTTTTTCATACGAAGCGCTGAGAAATCTTTAGGTTAGGGTTTTGCTACATAAAATTGGCACAAAGCACCGCTTATTTTTAAAATGGTTTTCAGTTGAGGTGCTCACGGTATATAAAATTAACTTGCAGCAAATGCAGAAGTTAGAAGTTGTCTCCCCACATCTTTAGCACAATGTTTTTAATGTGCAAAAAAAAAACAAGTCCTTCTGTAACATATCACCACCACAACATCTCTCACGGAACCATAGCATCACTCAGCACAACCACAGCATCTCTCAGCAGAACCACAGCATCACTCAGCACAACCACAGCATCACTCAGCACAACCACAGCATCACTCAGCACAACCACAGCATCACTCAGCGCCACCACAGCATCACTCAGCGCCACCACAGCATCACTCAGCGCCACCACAGCATCACTCAGCGCCACCACAGCATCAATCAGTGTACCACAGCATCACTCAGCGCAACCAGAGCATTACTCAGCACAACCACAGTATCACTCAGAGCCACCACAGTATCAGTCAGCAGCACCACAGCCTTACTCGGCGCACAACAATATCGCTCAGGGCCACAACCGCATCACTCAGCGCCACCACAGCATCGCTCTACGCAACTACAGCAGCACTCGGCAGCACCACAGCATCACTCAACAACATCACTCAGCACCACCACAACATCACTCAGCACCACCACAGCATCACTCAAGGAAACAACAATATCACTCAGCATCAGTCAGTACTACTACAGCGTCACTTAGAGACACCACAGCGTCACTCAGGGCCATCACAGCATCACTCAGGGCCACCACATCATCACTCAGCAACACCACAGCATCACTCAGCACACAGCAATATCGCTCAGGGCCACAACAGCATCACTATGCGCCACCACAGCATCACTCTACGCAACTACAGCAGAACTCAGCACCACCACATCATCACTCAAGGAAACCACAATATCACTCAGCACCACCACAGCATCAGTCAGCACCACCACGTCACTCAGCGACACCACAGCATTACTTAGTGCCAGCACAGCATCGCTCAGCACCACCACAGCATCAGTAAGCACCACCTCATCATCACTCAACACCACCACAGCATCACTCAGGGCTACCACAGCATCACTCAGGGCTACCACAGCATCACTCAGGGCTACCACAGCATCACTCAGGGCTACCACAGCATCACTCAGGGCTACCACAGCATCACTCAGGGCTACCACAGCATCACTCAGGGCTACCACAGCATCACTCAGGGCTACCACAGCATCACTCAGGGCTACCACAGCATCACTCAGGGCTACCACAGCATCACTCAGGGCTACCACAGCATCACTCAGGGCTACCACAGCATCACTCGGGGCTACCACAGCATCACTCGGGGCCACCACAGCATTACTCAGGGCCACCACAGCATTACTCAGGAACACCACAGCATCACTCAGTACCACCATATCATCACTCAGCAGCGTCACAGCATAAAAACAGCATCAGTCAGCACCACCACAGCATCACTCAGGATCACTCAGGGCCACCACAGCCTCACTCCGGGCCAGCACAGGATCGCTGAACGCCACCACAGCATCAGTCAGCACCACAACAGCGTCACTAAGCACCACCACAGCAACACTCAGGGCCAAAACAGGGTCATGTCACTCACCTTCAGCACAGCATCACTCAGCACCACCACAGCATTACTTAGTATCACCACAGCATCACTCTGCAGCACCACAGCATCACTCTGCAGCATCACTCAGCACCACCACAGCAACACTCAGGGCCAAAACAGGGTCACGTCACTCACCTTCAGCACAGCATAACTCAGCACCACCACAGCATTACTTAGTAGCACCACAGCATCAATCAGCATCACCACAGCATCAGTCAGCACCAGCACAGCATCACTCAAGGCCAGCACAGCATCACTCAGGGCCAGCACAGCATCATTCAACACCACCACTGCATAACTCAGGGCCAGCACAACATCACTCAACGATACCACAGCTTCACTCAGTGCTTCTTACACTTTTTAATTACAACTTCTCAGCATGCTGCACAGCAGCCACACTTCTCTACAGCACAGCTTAGGAACATTGACAAAGTCAATAGCTCTACATAAACACTTATAAGGCCCCCTAGTGCATATAAGGTCTCGCCTTTAAGACATTATAAGTGTTTAGTTGTGCAGCACAATATCCTTCATTAAACATTAAGTGTTGCATGGCTAATCACTTAGAAGGCCCCAAAAGCGAGACCTATTGGCTATGCCAATGCTGGTTTCACCATCTGTTCGGGAGCGTAAATGACCTTGCGTACCCGTGGTTAAAGTCTTGTAAACAACACACGTTCAGCAAAAAATCTCTTATCAAACCATCTTTCTAATGAAGAAGGAAGCTCCACATTAATGTTGACGTACTTTCAGCAGAAAATTACGCAAGCTACGTGTAGCCAGTGAGATATTGGTCGAGTAATAAAAATTATGCAAGGGCTAGTGTGATTTTGATTCAGTTTGTATGTTGTTAAGCAGTCTTGTCATAGATGCTGGTAAGTTCGCTGGAACAGGACAGGGCCAACATTGTGTTGGTACAATGATGCTACACTCTATACTTTTCATGCTACTCAGCGGTCGGCTCCTGTTTGTGCAAACTACAAAAAGAGTGATACAATATACATATATGGACCACTATACCCGTCAAGATATTGGAGGAGCAATGATGCTATGTTTGGGAAATTGGTGGGGCACAAATATCGCCTCTATACTTGTTCCATGGCCCCCAGACTTTACTCCATTTCCTGGGACACCCCCTGGCAACATAGACAGATTTTTCCCAGAACATGCACCAATCTAAATCCTCCTTCCATTTAACCATTTCTGGGGGTCTATGTGCCCCCCAAGTTTGCCCTATATTCCTTTTAGCCACCATAAGAGTCAGGGTCGCCCACTGTTTCGTACAAGATGTGAGGTCTGTAGGCTCCCAGACGTTTAGTAGGCACCTACGTGCCACAGGCTGCAAGTCCACTCCAAGCACTTCCCGGAGAGTGGCATGTAGTGCATGCCAGTACGCCTGTATGTGTTCGCATTTCCATATAATGTGCATAAATGTGCCTATCTCCCCACAGCCACGCCTACACTCTTCACAATCCGTTCTACCCATATGGACCAAACTCGGCCAGGTGATGTAAGTTCTATAGAGGATTTTTAATGGCTCCATGCGCAACCTTGCCTGGATCGCGACCTCCCTAGGAGAGGAGATTGCCTCCTGCCAGTCCTCATCCTCCAATTCTAGGCCATCAGCAACCCATTTATCTCTAAGGGGTCGGAGCGGGTCTTCCATATCATTTATTAATTTCTTGTAGATCAGGGAGATCGCCTTCTCTGGAAGATGACCGTCCAATATCCTATCTTCAAGGGAAGATGCCTCTGGGAGGGAGAACTTACTAGTTATGTGGGCCAGGAGTGAGTGCCAGACCTGCAAATACCTATAGTTCTCGGAGTTTACCAGGCTGAATTGTTACTGAAGGGAGGCGAAGGGAAGAACCTCGCCCTTGACCCAGAAGTCCTTGACTTGGGAAATGACAATTAAGTCCCATTTGTCAAACCCTTTAGTGCACCAGAGGCTCCCAGATGTTCGGATTGCCATAGAGGAGTTTCCACTGTGATCCTACGATGCCACCCCAAGTGTTAGTTGACCTCATGCCATATGTGGACTGAGTGCGCAGTCTGGCCCGTGAGGGGATTTTTCCGAGGTTTAGAGTATAGAGCTCTGAGATAAACTCCACCGGGGAGGAGCCACTGATCCATGGCATAGCTTGGATCATCTGGGCGACCATACATTCCTTGGTTTATTACGGACAGATAGGCTGCCCAATAATATTTTCTGATGTCCTGTAGACTAATACCGCCATCGTACCAGTTGAGGGTGAGCTTAACTAGGGCAATCTGAGGCTTACCGTCCCATAAAAGAGAACGCTGCAGGGTTTCCTCCTCCTTAAAATACGATTTGAGAGCTGGGTCCATGGCGTTTTGACGAGCATAAAGAAAACTGGGCAGAGCCATCATTTTGAATAGAACTGTTTTGCCCAAATTTGAAAGAGGCAGGGACTTCCAGTGGCTAATATCACCTTTCTATCTCTGGATTGGTGGTAGAAGATTTCGGGTAAAGCGAAGCACTGGATCCAATGTGATAAATATTCTGAGGTAACGGAAGCCATCCAAAGCTGTCTGAATTGGACAGCCTTTAAGAACGACTGGTGCTTTTCCCTGCAGCACATACGTCACGGAGTTAGACCAATTTATGTTAAACTCTGAGTATCTGCCGAAGATTGCGACAATATCTAATACGCATATCAGAGGGGCTCTCAGGGAAGTGGGATACAGCAGGGCATCATCTGCATGCAATAAAATCTTGTCTTCCCACTCCGGGGACCAGCGCATCCCACCAGGGAAATCTGGAGGTGCGGTGGCAGCTATTATCCACCACAAACTGAGGTTTACCACCTTGGAAGTCGCTGGTATACCCTCTATTGACCGCCTTATCCTAAAATTTGAATCACCCCAATTTCCTTTTACTGTGGTCTCTTTTATTGACCTCCTTATCATATGCCCTGCTTTCCCCAACTGCTAGGAGAAATGATTTCCCAACTAATCTTCAATAATGCCAAAATTGTTATCATAGGAGATTTCAATTACTGGCCTACGGATGTAAAAGAGAGCTCCAGCTCCCTAGAATTCACGGACCTCCTATCTGGACTTAACTGCACCCAGCATGTACAGGCTACCACCCACATTAAGGGACATATCTTGGACCAAACTTGGACTTCCAATTTAGGAATAACACAACGTCTAATCTCCCCATGTCCGTGGTCAGACCACCAAATTATCACATTCTCTTTGGACTGCGTCCCTCCCACAAAACCTTCACTTTCGGGAAACCGCCTAGCTAGAAATTGGAAACGGGCCAACATCAGCTACTCCTGTACCTTATTAAAAGCCTCCTCCCCCAGTGAACCGTACTCTCTAGGGCATCAGGCTACAAGCATTAAGAACTGGCTTGAATCAGCCAGCAACATTGTTGCCCCTCTTAGAAGAACTAATCCTAAACGCCCCCACGATGCTCAACGTTGGTTCTCCGACGAACTGAAAACAAAGAAGTTAGCACTTAGGCAAGCTGAACGCAGCTGGAGACGAGATTATGCCCCGGAAAAAAAGTGACCTACATTACTCTGTTAAAAGACTATAAAAACTCCATCCTCCAGACAAAGAAATCCTACTTCTCCCTGAAAATGACAAACTCAGCAACCAAGACAAAAGACTTCTTTTCCATAGTCAACGAACTCTCGCTACCAGACAGAGTGATAGCTAAACCTGTCCCCTCACAAACACTCTGTGACTCCCTAAATTCGTACTTTTTGGAGAAAATCGCTATCATTAAAAGCAATTTTCCCCCTACTGCTCCTTCAACAACCTCTGCCCCCCATGTAAGAATTCCCAGGTACTAGATCAAATAACCCAGATCTCTAGAGAGGAGTTTCTGGCCCTACTAAAAAAGTTGATTCAGGCTCTCCCACAGATTGTGCCCCCCACATATCCTACGAGATGCCTATTCCACTTGCCCCAATCCCCAACTTGCACTCCTCAATAATTCTCTCAGACTAGGCATTGCCCCCGACACTTGCAAATTTACTGAAATAATCCCCATTTTGAAGAAGCCCTACGCCAACCCCTTGATATTGAGCAATTTCAGTCCTGTTTCGTTACTCCCCTACCTCAGTAAGATTTTAGAAGCCCATGTAGCAAATTGCCTCTGTTCTTTTATTGAACACCCACAATTTCTTGAACCCCACCAAGCAGGATTCAGACCAGCTCACTCCACAGAACTAGTCATTTTAGCAGTCATGGACGAACTCAGGAAGGGGGCTGACCAGAATATCACCAGGCTTTAGTACTCCTGGATTTGTCGGTAGCTTTTGACACAGTCGATCACGATCTCCTGATCGACTGTGTCAACAATGCAGGCATCTAGGGACTGGCCCTAAAGTGGATCTCCTCCTTCATGGGCAATCGATTCCAGATAGTCCGTCTCGGCAACTTCTCGGCTGAGAAGGTTAGGCTAACCTGCTTGGTCCCCCAAGGGTCTTCTCTTTCACCCCTTCTCTTTAACTTATACATGTCTCCACTTATTCGGTCCCTACGCAACAATAAAGTCGCTACATTAAATTATGCGGATGACCTTTAATTGGTGTTTGAGATTGACTCTTCTACCGCCTCAGTCTCCAATTTCCAAGCCACCATGAATCTCATTAGCGATTCGATGTATGCCAGTCAATTAATCTCAACCCCGATAAGACTGAGCTGATTCTGACTGGGGGTACCTCCAGTCCTTGGAACTCTAACTTCTGGCCTCCTCTTCTGGGCAGTCCTCCTTGCCCAGCTGACTCCGTAAAAAGCTTGGGAGTCATAATAAGTAAAGACCTGTCTATGAAACCCCAGATTGTGCAGTAGTTTCATCCTGCTTCTTTCACTTACGTAGAATCCGAAAAATCTGTAGATTTCTAACCACCGAAGCATTAACCCTAGTTCTTTTGGCTCTAGTCATTTCCCGCATTGATTATGCCAACTCACTCTACGTTGGCATCCCAACATAACGGCTCCATCGTTTACAACTGGTCCAAAACCAAGCAGCTCGACTTATTTTTCATCAACCCAGACACTAACACGTTTGCCCTCTGATGAAGAGCCTTCACTGGCTCCCGGTGGCCAAACGCTGCGTATTCAAATTGGGTTGTACTGTCTACAAAGCCCTGGCCGGCCATGGTCCGGTGTTTGTCTCATCCTTGATACATAGTTATACCCCTTTACGTAAACTTCGTTCCTCCCATCTGAACCTACTTATCATCCCCACTTTCAAACAGAAAAAACATGGTGGCCTTAGATTTTCCATTTTGGCTCCTCAATTTTGGAATTCCCTCCCTATGGAATTTCGATCAGTAACCTCCTACACCCAGTTTAGAACTCTCCTAAAAACCCTGCTCTTCTCTCAGGCATATGAGTAAGCTTCTGTCATCTCCTCACTGATGCTTCCTGTCCCTAGCGCCATGAAATCACTTGGTGTAAAAGCACTTTTTTAAGTGATTTTAACATAACATAACATCGCGCGGATCATCTGATCTCTGCGAATCCACGCTGCCAAGGGCTCCAATGCCAAGGCAAAAAGTAGCGGCGATAAAGGGCCTTCCTGACGCGTTCCACGGCTGAGTTTAAATGTCGCTGACTTACGATTGTTTACAACTACCTGGGCCAAGGGCTTGGAGTACAGCAGTGGGACCCAATTCACAAAATGTTGCCCAAATCCCATCTTGTCTAACACTGCAAAGAGATACGGCCACTCCACCATGTCAAGCCAAGGTGGCATCCAGTGACGCCAGGACCGCGGGCTCCAAGATGGTTTTAGCTCTGCCTAACACGCCATGTAGCCTTCGCAGATTTAAGGCTGTGTTACGGTGTGGCATAAAGCCAGATTGATCAGGATGGACCAGCCGTATACATAAAAAAATATATATATACACAAGGCCATGCCCCGGGGCTGAAATTGGTGCGCATCGTTGCCTGGGGGCCTCCGTTGATCTTCCTGCTGCTGGCTCGGCTGGGTCGCCCCGACGTACTATAACAAAAGGGCTCTTCAGGTGACCCGTAACCCACCGATCGCAGCATCAGAGGGGAGGTGATGCTCCCCCCTCCTCCCTGAAGATCTTGAGCGGGGGTGAAAGCCCCTGCTGCACCATACCTGGGGCGGGGTGGGGCGGTGGCCTGACGGAGCGGGATCTCATACCGGTCTGCCTGCTACAAGGACAAATTGCCCCTTGCCTCACCCCGATGATCCTGCGGTGTATTTCGCTTGAGGGTGCCTGAAACGCTCCTTGCTGCCTGGGGGATCCCACTGACCATCCTACTGCTGCTTCGCTGCACTGCCCTGATACACCACAGAACAAAGGATCCTTCAGGTGATCACTGATCCACCGGAGCCGTAACTCTTTTCACCAAGCCAATTGAAGTTACGCAGCTGGGCCGGCTCGCGGTGCTGTGCTGAGGAGTACGTGGGGTTCCCTTTGCCTTACTACTGACGGCTACTCCCATACCCACAGGGGCTGCCTTCCTGGGTTCTGAAATCACTTATCCTCATCGGGGCGGAGGCCACAGTCGGACAGTGATTTTTGGTGGTGATAGGGTGCTGGACTTGGCTCGCCGGCCAAACATAAGCTCTGGTGCCCACTATACCTGCTCGTTGTCGTTTCTTCTTACACCCACGACGAAGGACACAGTTCAGGTGCGGCCAAAGTGTCCAGGGGTTCGGAGGAACCATGACAAGCAGACAGGAATCTGTTAAAGGCCCTGCCAGGGGTCCGAGACGGGTCCAATCCAACAAACTCGATTGATACACGTTACCCGAGGGCTCGCCAACAGATTTGCAACATACCCCTAAGGTAGCAGAAGAATCTGAGGGTTCCCCCTCGGGCCTGACATTGCAGGAAGTCGTGGCCGCAATTTAAGGGATCAAATCATCTCTAGAACATAGAATTGACACCATTGTCATCGACGTGAACCTCATTGATGCCGTCCTCATGAAAATGAAGGAGAAAGTCAAATATCTGGCTATAAAGACAGCCAGATTAACAGATGATGTGTCTCAGCTCCAGCATGAAGTGCCAGATCTGCTGTCCTTCTGCGGTGTGGAGTGCAAAAAAACGATGGATTTAGGCGCAGATCTCTGTACTGGGGTGAATGTGAGACATTGTTTTGCATTCTGTCCGTCAACTGTGGTTTTTGCATTTGTCCTTCTGCGAGACGGCTGAGCTTAAACTGGACGATTGCGAAGGGCGGTCTAGACGTAATAACGTCCGCATCCTTGGAGTGCAGGAAAAATCTGAAGGACCAGCGCCAGACCGGTTTGTAGAAGACCTCATCCTAAACCATCTCAAACCTAAGGGACTGGGTAGATTTTTCACCATTGAGCGTGCACACAGAATCCTGGGTGGACGTCCTAAGCCCGGTGCACCTCTGCACCCCTTAATAGCTTGTGTCCTAAACTTGAGAGACAGGGAAGCTATCCTGCAGCATGCAAGGTCTGTACCCCCTTTGCAAAATGCCACCCTCTCCTTTTTCCCGGACTTCACACAATTGGTACAGAGACAACGTCGAACGTTTATAGCCGTCAAAAAGAAACTCCGAGACAGGGGTCTTAAATACGCCATTATGTTCCCGGCTCGCCTTCGGGTGGAGACTGGGGGAAGGGCATGGTTTTTGGACAATCCGGAAGTGGCCTCTTCTGGCTGGACAATCAAACCGTCGGCTGCCCTGGAGAAAGGAACCAGGGTGGTTACCAAGAATTGCAGAACCAATAGATAGACTCGATGGGCGCCCTCAGGTAACGGGGTCCACAATGCCCCACGGTCGGACACATACTCATCATGCTCTATACGGCACCAGTGAGGGCCAACATGTACCGGCTGGAGACACTTGACAAACATTTTAAGGTCTGCCAATTGTAATGGGCAGTTCTTAGTCCAGAGGGCAGGTAAAGCGGGGATGGATGGGGTGGGTGGGGGGCGGGGTGGTTGCACTGTTAATTTCTTCCATCGACACATGACTACAGGCACAGCTAAGGCACTGAATAATCACCCTGGTCTTAATGCACACGCACTGGGGGAAAAGCTTTAGAATACTGAGCTGGAATGTCAATGGGCTGGGGGGATAACATTAGGTGGAGTGCTGTTCTGCAGTATATCAAAAAGCAAGGCCCAGATGTCATGTTACCTCAGGAGATGCACCTTATGGGTCACTCCTGTAGAGCACTGAACAGATATGGTTACAAAGTAGCTGCACATGCAGGATTCACGACTGGTTCCAGAAGGGTGGGCATTATGGTAAGGAATGCGTTCCCTTTTAGTGTGGACTCTACTTGGACCGACAACAGGGGCCGCTATGTCGGCATATAAGGCTCCTGGGAGGGACGGACCCTTACACTGTTCTCCATATATATCCCACCCGGTCTCCAAATGGCCACGTTCCAAGACCTCCGTACGACTATTCTCTCACTGCCAGAGGGACTGTTGGCCTTGGGAGGTGACTTTAACTCGGTGTGCTCTGGCGAACTGGATAGCCACCCTCCCCGTGATTTGGGGTCCTCCTCCCGTTGATTACCAGACCTCCTTGATGCCATGGGACTAACAGATACTTGACGCATGTTCAACCCGAGACAAAACAATACACATTCCACTCCGGAGCCCATCACAGTTTTTCCCGCCTCAATTACATTCTAGTTCCCAGTTCTCAAACCTCATAAATCCGGGAGGTCCGACATCTAGCTAGGGGCATCTCTGATCATTCACCGCTTTGGGTACACTTCTTCCTAGACCACACGCAGGTGTGTCGTCTCACCCCTATTAATCCTTGGCCTCTCCGTAACCCTAAAATACGCGATGGTCTCCTGACCACAACAGATAGCTATGTCACTGAAAACGTGGGCACTGTGAATTCTGGACAAACACTCTGGGAGGCCTTATTTATTTATTTTTATTTTATTATTAATCTTATAGAGCGCGACAGCTACCCGTAAGGGTTTCCCGGCGCTGATTGACAGTAATAGCATAGTAATCCAGAAGGAGTTATTGGGCAAGGCCTTTAAAACTATACTTAAGGGGGAGGCCTTGTCCTTAATTTCAGGTCACAAACGAGAACAGCAAAAAACGGTGTCCGACATTGAATCCGACATCCTTCGGATTGAGGCAGATCTGGCGAATCGAGGCTCTCCTGAACTGCTTCACAAGCTCCGGCTCAAGCAGACTGAATACAAACTCTAGCTACCGAAGCAGCTAAAAACTTGGCACAGGAAAAGCTCTGTAGAATTACCGATTTGGAAGACAAGGCAGGAAAATTAATAGCCTGGCTGGACAAGCGAGAATGGGCAAGTAGACTGGTCCTGGTCCTCCAGGATGCCGCTGGCACGGAAATAAAAGTTCCCCAAGATGTAGCTTCCCACTTTGCCGCACACTTCAAAGTGGTTTGTAGAGCAGGGACATCACACACTGAAGTGGATTCCGCCGAGCTTCTTAAAGACATTAACCTGCCCACTCTCGCCTCGGCTGACAAGCAATTAATGGATAGTCCTCTGATCACGGACGAAATTGCCCAGTCTATCAGATCGCTCCCATCCGGTAACTCCTCCGGCCCTAATGGGATACCCATAGAACTTTATAAACTCTGTCCAGACAAATTGTCAGCCCACCTTAAAGCTATGTGCGAGGAAAGTGGGGAGTTAGGGGAACTTCCACCTGACCAACGCATAGCTAACATAGTAGTCATACATAAGGAAGGCAAACCAAAAGCGGACTGTGCATCATACCGTCCCATTTGACTTCTCAATGCTGAACTGAAAATTCTGGCAAAGGTTCTTGCCAATCGCTTGGTTAAGGTCATATCAACCCTCATACATCCAGATCAATCTGGCTTCATCCCACACCGGAATACGGCACTGAATCTTCGCCGCGTTCATGGGGTGCTTGGCAGAGCAGATATGATACGCGAGCCAGCGGTCCTGTTCTCCTTAGACACCACCATGGCGTCTCCGTACTCCTGAAACTGGGATTTGGTCAAGAATTCATCAGTTGGGTTTGTCTCCTGTACACGGTGCCACTGGCCAAGGTCGTAGTTAATGATAAGCAATCAGACACCTTTGGTCTGACTCTGGGCACCCGTCAGGGTTGCCTACTCTTATTTGCCCTGGCATTAGAGCCGCTCGCGGCCTGGATCTGGCAGGACCTAATGATTCGAGGACTCCACTGGCCGGCAGACTTGGAGGACCGGATATTACTCTACGCTGATGACATCCTACTTTACCTTACAAATCCTCGGAAATCTCTAATCGCCTCATTGGACATCCTCGCAGTATTCATGAGATATTCCGGATTTCAAATTAATTGCACCAAGTCACATCTTTATCCCCTCTACGGGGGAATACCAGCTCTGCCCTCCAACTGCCCAATCCAGATCAATACGTCCGGGTGTAAGTACTTGGGAATATTTATATCCTTGAACTCTACACTCCGATATAATCATAATCTTTTTCTCCCTCTCCACCGCCTGCAGAGAGAGATTGCCAGTTGGAGAACTCTCCCACTGTCTCTCCATGGGAGGGCGACCCTATTCAAAATGATGTCCCTACCTTGCTTCCTTTACGCCCTACAAAACCCGTTAGACGTAGTCCCACTGGCTTATTTGAAAAATAATTGAATGATTCCTAAGGGAAAAACTTTGGAATGGACCACCGCTTATTGCCCTTAGCAAATTGACGGAGGTATGGCCCTCCCTGATATCAGGAAATATTATTGAGCCGCCCACTTAGCCGCCATAAACAATGGCACTTATGGTATGCCAGATGACCCTGGATACCGAATGGATAGATGGTTGCTCCCGGGTGGAAATTATAATAGAACACTATATTCCAAACCTGCCCGAACTGCTTCTCACTGGTCCCACTGGTCATTCCATAACTGTTTGGCACACGCTACCAAATCTCTGGTATGGGAGAGTAAATTGACACTGGCCACCCCATTATGGGAATCCAAGAGGCTGGGACACCTTTGGCAGACAAACAGATTAGACAAGTGGGATTTAATAGGCATTTCCCGTGTCCAGGACATGTGGGAAAAAGGCGACATAAAAACATTCGCTTCCCTACTAGAACAACATGACTTGGCCGACTCAGAGCACTTCCACCACTGACAAATACGAGATGTGTGTCGGCCCTCCCCACCGGTTCTTCCCCCCCCCCGGCTGAGTCTTCCTAACTGGAAAGTAGGATACTGGATGGCCACCTTCCTGAGAAGTCTATTTGTCTGATTTACAATAAGCTAATACACAACATGGAGGACACTCTCACACAGCTCCGACAAAAATGGGTAGCAGATGGCATTGAATTAGACGACAAAGACTGAAAGGAGGCCATATCGTCCCCCAGAGTGGTGGCTATCTCCGCTAGACTGCGACTGGTCCAACTTAAAATTTTGCATAGAATATACATGACGGGCTGAGACTGGTATTGATGGGAAGGGCACCCACTGGAGACTGTTGTAGGCGGTGTGGCCAGCTGGGCATGTTCCTGCATATTATCTGGGAATGCCCACATGTCCAGTCTTATTAGAGGGAAATCCATACAGTTGTGGGGACGGTTTATGGGAATTCCCATGCTCCCGGAGATACGAAGGTGTTCGCTCAACATATGGGAGCCCACAGACTCAAATGCACACCAAACACAATGGACCACATTGGGCTTTATGGTAGCTAAAAGGAACATAGCCCAAGCTTGGGGGACCCAAGCTTGGGGGGCGACCGTCCCTCCAATGCTGAAAGACTCGAAGACTAGCATGGACTGGTGTATGTTCCGTGAAAAGACGGTCTACGTGGCTCGAGGCTGCCCCAGGAAGTGGTACCGGATTTGGGGTCCCTGGAATCGCTACAGAGGTGACATTTGTACCCCACCATTGCAACTAACTCTCGATGATATGCATTCACCTTGATTTGCCTTTCAGTGTACATGGTACCATGTTGTGATTTACTTTGTCTGTGCCTGACAAATTCATATATATTGCTGTAAAGTACTTTCCTAATATTTGAAGTCGATGACTGTTAATAAAAAGAATTGTTAAAAAAAAAAACATCATGACTGTATAGCCAACGTCACACATGGCTGCACCCAAGGAAACCCTTTCTTACGTATTATGGTTAACTTGAGTACATGTGATCAGCTGATGCAGGACAGAGGAATTAGAAGGTGCTTGAAACAATTTTTTGGAGCAAGCATAGCTGACTTTTATTCATCATCATCATCATTTAAGTTTATTCTGCAGTAATACCATAAAAGTACAATACAATAAAACATTTTATAAAAACATTTCTATGAAATTCAGCAAGAAAATATCCATTAAAATGTTTAAACACAGCAGATCAACACATATCAACAAGCATTTGCAATGCAAAAAGTCTCACATTATTAAACTTTGAGCTATTGGCATCGCTAATAATAATGCAACACCAATGGCTCAAACTGTAAAAATGCAAGACCTATTGCATTGCAAATGCTTGTTAGTTGTAGGAATAGGAAGTTATGGGCAAGTCCGCTTGGTACCAGACTGAAAAATTTGCACCACAAAGACACCTATTTTTCCGTGGGCTATTGGTTTTACACTTAACATCTACGAGTAAACAACAGAAGTTAAGGGCATTACACTGGACACCTATGGGTACCAAGAGGAAGGGGGCATTTCACTGAGCACCTGCCAAAGCACAGACTCAGGAAACATTGAACTGAATAACCTACTGAGATCAGGTAGCATAGGGCCTTTGATGAATGCCAAGATAATGGGGTAAATGTACTGAATACTTACAACACTCTGAACCTTACTACGCATTGCAGGAGGCCAGTGCGCAAATGTTGCATACTCTCCTTTTCTCACTGGAACTGTTGCAGACCCTTCAATAGGCAATAAGCGTACCTAACCCCAGTAATTCCGAGCACAAGTTAGCGCCAAAATACAATATATTTACAATCAGCGGCATGCCGAATATGCCCACTCTACAGTGAGTGTTGTCACACATCGTGGCACTCCCCCCCTACCTTGGGTGCTTTAATCCCCCATCCTCTGATTTTAGCGAATGGCCTTCGCTCCAACCCCCATGGCCTCCCTATAGCTAGTTGTACTCACCCGTGTATTCCTCATCAGACAGGACTGCAGCCAGGACGAGCACCGTGAGAAGGGCCCCAGCATAGCGGCTCCTGGAGGCCAAGGGCCGTCTAGTACGTCCTCTCCTGGAATGCTGGCGGGCCCAGACCCACTCGGTGGCGGTGGACAAGGTGTCCCACGAGGCCCCTTCCTTCCCAGCCAGCCTCTTCGGGGGTCACCAGGGTTGTATTCATCCCATAAAGATGCAGATACAATTTATCCGAGTCTGTTGAGCCGTCGGAAGAGCAGTCTCTGGGCCTTTACCACCACCATGAAGGCGTCATTGAATAGGCCCAGGGGCGACGCACAGCGCAAGCCCTTCGACACAAGTGATCCCAGGCGCTCCTTGTAATCCTCCTTGCCATTAATCCAGCACACAAATTACCCCCGACGTTCAGCAGCAAAAAAAAAAAACATTTAAGGGGATAAAAACCTTTTAACGGCCTGCTTCCATGGAAATGTCTTCCCATAGTCACTAACTTTGCATCAGGCCCGAAAATCCCTTTCCATGCAATTTATAGCCCTGAAAAAAAGAAAACAGCTTGACAAGCGTCACTGAGAATGAGTACACCTTACGCAGTGCACTGAGAGCGGCCAGTTCTCCCTTTAACAAGTGGATTGAGCATCGCTGCACCCGGGTCCGTGCTCCAGCTCTGCCACTCCTCCCCCCGCACCGTATGGCTCACTAATGTCACAATTACACGTCACACTCGTACAAGGAGACTCGACAAGGCTGAAAAACCAGAATAGCAGCGAGTAAAGCGGATTTACTCCACTGTCCCGAGCCTAGCTTCCCTTTGCGTGTGGATCCATTAAGAGCCTCAATATAGGGCGACCAACTGGCATGCTTGCAAATTCAGGACGGTAAGTGTAACAAGAGACTTTGTGAGGAAACTAGATGTCCCCGAGGGAGGGCCTGTTCCAAATTTCCCAGCAGAAGAGACCAGGCACACTGCACATGCAGCCCTAGGAGACCTGCTGGGCAAACACCTGGGCACCAAACTCTGCCCCGGCGGCAGCTTCCTGCAGAGGGTGTTGCCGTCTTCAACTGCTGCATCAACCAAGGTACCCACAAAGCAGGCAGAAAACCCCAAAACCGCAGCGTCCTCCCTCTGTGCAGCCCAGGCACGTCACAGTTCTTCAGTTAGGTTGAACATTAAAAAAAATGAAAGAGAAAGAAAAAAAAAACACATTGACACAGCCAGTAGGGGCTGTTTGCATTTAGAGACTTGATTAAAACATTTAAACAAGCAAAACATAAAGCAGCTCCACATCCGGGCCGGGGAGGAGACCTAGGATAGCGAGGGCTGCCCACGCATGCACTGTACCTGGAACTTTCGCGGCTCGTCCACAGTGGCAGGGGCGCGTGTGGACTTCAAAAGCCGCCATGCTTTAATTAGTGCTGCGCAGCTCGTGCGGACAAGGTAGGGGGCCGCCAAAGCGCAGAAGGCAAGAAAAAAGCAGAAATCCACGGGAACCCACCCCGCCTTCGTGAATGCAGCATGGTGTGGCCAAAGCAGGATTTCAGGCGGGGCTCCTTGGAGCGCACGTGCGCATTTAAAAAAAAAAAAACATTACATGTGGCTGGTGAGGATGGAAGGAGGACAGGAGACGGCACATCGCGCGTGTTCACGGGCGCGTTCACAGGCTCCATTCGCCCTGCGCTTGCCCATCTCCTGTCCCACTTCCGAGGCAAGTCAGCAACAATAGCGCTGGCGACAGCGCTTTCCTGCTGCTTTTGCTAGGCGAGACCTAAAAACTGATGAGAAATATTGTGGCATAAAGATTTTTTTAACCCATTTCCAAGGAACATTCATACATAAATATGATGAAGGTACGCTTTTGTATCTTTTCCAAACAGGTAAAACCTCTAGGATAAAATTAATCACCACCAAACAAATTTCCGGGGCCTCAAGCCGCTGTAAATATTGTAGGCCTGTAAATATGACTTTTAATAGCGGAGGCTCGTAAGATTCCGCGTAGAAACCGCTTACGTTGTGCGCTCTATAAAATGCAAAACATTGTAAGGTACAGAGTGCCCTGGAGACACATTGTAATGTGGGCACTTTGGCAGATTTGTTCACCAACCACTGTGGTCTGGGAAAGCCAAAAGAAAGTTCAGCATGCCTAGGAGAAATCAAGGGAGTACAAATCTGTATTTGTAATTGCAGTTAAAAATCAAGTAGAATTTTAGGGAATAAGTGGCAATTGGTGGGAAATACAATAATTATGACTGCCTATTGTGAACCTACGGATCCTTTTATTAAAACAAAAGCTAAGGAACAAGTTTTTAATTCGCTGGTTAGTTTAGCATAAACCCTGGTCAGTTGCGGTCAGCCTCCAGATTTTATTCATCCCACACCTTGCATAATCTCCGACCCTTTTTTAACGAGTCTTGCCAGGTTTTTAATCCTGATTACCCCTTTTACAGTTTTCTTGTTACTATTTTAAATGGACTCCTACCCTTCAGCTGGGGTGTGTGCAGGCCTTCAGGCTGGGAGTGGTGCTCCTTGCTCTTCTTCTAACACTTTAACTGCTTCTTCAAACAGCAAATTTAGCAGTTTCAGCCTAAATTGTAATTTTTTACCTAAACACCAGCTCCTTTTTTTTAACTTTCTCACTGACGTAGAACCTAATGTAGTCTTTTTAACTGAAAATGGCTTCACGGTGGCTGCCTCCCTGATGTTATATCGGCGCTCGCTGATAATTTTTTCTTGTTAGGAATTAATATACCCCTTAAATTTGGGGGTGGTATCATTATTTTTTTTTTAAACCTATAACTGTAAAATTGTGGACCTCCAGATTCCGAACTGTGAAGCCTAGGCTTTCTCTACCTTTTTACCCGTAAGTTTACCTTTTCAGGGGCCCTTATTTATCGCCCTCCAGGACCTTCTCACAACTGATGTTTAGCTCTTTCTGACCTGCTGGCCACCCACATTCTTCGTGTTGCCAACTTCTCGTTGCTTGGTGATCTCAACCTCCACCTTGAGAACCCCGAAGATAAATCAGCATCCACATTTATAGAGGACATGAATACTCTCAATCCCTCACTGCCAAATTCACTACCCACTTACATTGCTGGTCACCTGTTGGACCCTATTGTTCTAATCTTGCTTCTGTATCTGTTTCACCTCCTGTCCAGCTATGCTGGACTAATTATTTTGCAGTTCCTTTTACTATCAAGCTTTCATCTACCTTTTTAACTAGGCCGACCTCATTGCCTTATAATAAGAACTGGTCCAAGCTTAATTTATTGGCACTTAACAAATTGCTTTTTGACAAAATCCCTTCTCTTGTTTCCCTCCCTGATCAAGACCAGCTCTCCGTGCACCAGTGGATTACAGCGGACATTGATTCTACTCTATCTCTCAGTAAAGCCACAGCTCAGAACCCATCCTCCTGCCCCCTGGTTTACTACTCTCTCAAACAAGAGAAAAAATGCTGCAAACCGCTAAGAAGACAATTGAGGAAACATTACTTGGCTAATGCTAAGTTGGAATATTTGGGAGAATTAAAGCAATAACATGCCCTTTGCAGATCAGCTTGCGCTACTTTCTATATTAAGAAGATTTCTAGCTCCCAAAATTGCCAGAAAACTTTATTCAAAGTTGTGACTAAACTCTCAACAGCTAGTGCATTCCTGTCCCCTCCCTCGCTTTCCCAACCTCAATGCGATAAGCTAGCGATGTTCTTTTATAATAAAGTCAAGGCCATCGACGGCCAACTTGCTCTAGATGCCTCTCAACAAGGAAATCTAATGTTTCCTGTCAACCTAACGGTGGGGCTTCCTGAATTCTTCCCCTAGGTTCTCACGTCTGGGGATTCCTCACAGATTAGATCATGGCTTCCTTTGGACCTGCGTTGTGGAGTTCCATCAAGTCTGGTTCACCTCTTGATCCCCCTCCCCCCATTGTAAACTTAATCTCTTGGTTGAGGATGCCCTCTCTGTGATCCTCAATTTGCTCAATACTTCATTAAGTACAGGTTCGGTACCCCAGAGGTGGATACATGCTCTTGTCCTTCCTCTATTGAAAAATGAAGGATTTGATCCTCTCTGTTGGTCTAATTTTCACCCTATTTACCTTTTTGCCCATGTTCTCTAAAATTTTGGAACGGCACATTAATAGTCAACTTTCCTCTTTCCTCCCAATTCGAAATTGGCTGCACACTTCACAGTCTGGTTTTCGACCCGGCCATAGTACAGAGTCTGCTCTTGGGGTCACTGAGCATCTCTGGCAACAACTAGAGCCCGGTGGTAATTCTGCCCTCATTCTGCTGGATCTAAGTGCGACTTTTGACACTGTGTCACATTCCATTCTGATAGACCATCTCAGCTGCTGGCTTTGTGGTTCTGGCTCTGAAATGGTTGATCTCCTTTTTGAAAGACTGTACCTTCCAGGTCTTTAACTTCTGGAGTGCCTCAGGGCTACATTTTGAGCCCTCTGCTTTTTAACCTATATGTTCGCCCTTTGGCTGACATTGCTGAGAAGTCAGAATTGACTATTTTTTCTTATGCCGACGATGTTCAGATTATCTTTTCACTTTCCTCCACCCAGCACCAAAATCCTTCCCTGTTTCAGCTTGGCTTGAGGAATGTCTCCTTGTGGATGACAAGTAATGCTCTGAAGCTAAAGAGCGCTAAAACTGAGGTGCTTGTTCTGGGTAATAACCCTGAACTTTGGGGAATCAAACATTGGCCTGACACTCTGGGCCCCCTTGCCTGCCTCTGTCTCCAAAGTTGAAAACCTGGGTTTCGGGAGCCCTCAGACCTCCCAGCGAAAGGCAAACTGGGGGTGATGTTGGGCCTTGCGATAGTGAAGAGGAATATTGCAAGGGTATGGGGGGCCGCCACACCGCCAAAGCTCAGCGCATGGAAGAAACACATGGATTGGAGCATGGTTCAGGAAAAACAGTTTATGTAGCCAGGGGATGTCCGAGGAAGTGGGTAGCGGTGTGATCCACTGGAATGAATACAGGGGAAGAATGTGAGCCCCCCATGATTACCCCCATTGACGAGCTAATTGAATAATGATCTCTGTAAAAAGGAAAAAAGACCTGCACCCATGATTTAATGTGATTTGCCAGCTTTTTTATTCCTGTGAATTCCCTATATGTATATCGTGTAACAAAGGTATGCCTTGTGTGTGACCACCACTTTACTTTGTTCTTTTTGCTAAATAAAAAGATTTTATTAAAAAAAAAAACCCTGGGTTTTGCCATTGATAAAAATCTTTCTCTCAAACCTGCTCTGCTGTTCTTATATTGGTTAAAAAAATCCTTTGGCTAATTCCATCGGCAGCTCAGAGAACGGTTTTGCAGGCTCTGACGATATCCAGGCTGTACTGTGGCAATGTGCTGTATTTGGATGCAGGCAACGCCTTAGTCCATTGGTTGCAGTACATTCAGAATGCAGCTGCATGTCTTTTTATCCATATGCCTAGATGCGCCTCCTCTGCTCCTCCGACTCCATTGTCTTAAAGTCAGTAAGCACATTGAATTTAAGGCCATATGTTACATGTTTCTGGTCAAATGTGACCTCCCTCCTTCTGTATTCAAAGATTGGTAACATCCTATGTGCCGGATGGACAGTTGAGATTCTCTAGCCTCTCACTGTTTTCAGTCCCAGGTTTCGTCTTGCCGTATGAGGGGTCGCTCCTTTTCTTACCTGGGCCCCAGGGTCTGGAATGCTCTCCCAGTTGATCTTAGGAATTGTCACTCACTGTTAGCTTTCCGTAAGTGCCTAAAGACTCTGCTTTTCAGCAACCTGGCCTAACCGTACTAAAACCCTTTTTGATATCATAAGGGATCTCTCACACCCCACCTGTATGAGTAATAAGGTGGTTGCTACTCAAGAACTATGTGATGAGATTGCAACCTTTTTTGAGGAAAAGATTGCTAAAATTGTGGGGGGGCTGAAGGAGGAAAGGGCTAGCTGCAAAGAGGCAGTGGCACAGATAGAAGAAGAGGAACCTCTACCAATATTGTCATCATTGGAAAATGTCACCCCTCTTACAGAGGAGCTCTTTTTTTAGTCTGACCCATAATGTGTCATCAGGGTCGCCTCTAGACCCCCTTCCGCATAGGATCTGGAAGGAATATGGGCCACCGCTGTTCCCCTGGATGCATCCGATCTGTCGCCAATCCCTTGAGGAAGGCATAGTGCCGGAAGCATGGAAGCAGGCAGTGGTCACCCCCCTGCTAAAAAAGCCTTCGCTGGATCCTACTATTCCGGCGCACTTAAGGCCCATATCCCTCCTGCCCTACCTGATAAAAATCGTGGAAAAGGTGGTCAGTAGATCCCTGTCAGGATATCTGGAAGATAACTGCCTATTGGACAAGGACCAATTTGGCTTCCGCCCAGGCCACGCAACAGAAACTGCATTGGCAACCATGTTGGACACCCTTCGAATGCAAGCCGACATTGGCAACTCCTCAGTCTTGGTGCTGTTGGACATGTCGGCCGCATTCGATACGGTTAGCCATGCAGTTCTGCTAAGTAGGCTGGAAAAACTGGGCGCGAAGGGCAAGGCCCTGAGGTGGATACAATCCTACCTGACAGGCAGACAACAGGTGGTGACCCTAGCACCCTTTTCATCTCCCAAGTCCCCGGTCAGTCATGGAGTACCTGAGGGCTCCTCGATCCCCTATTCCTTTTAATCTCTATCTGCAGCCTCTGATCCCCATGATCAAATCCTATGGAATAAATTTGATAAATTACGCCGACGACACCCAACTGGTGTTCTCCTTAGAAGGAAGACAGGCGGTGACCATGGAGACCTTTCAGAACTGCATGAGCAGGGTCTCCAGGTGGCTGAAAATAAACTCCCTCCAATTAACAGAGGTAGTCTACTGCTAGTCAGCCAAACTGAGTCAGCAACCTTCCTATGAGATCAGGCTTGCGCCGGGAGCTGATCCTTGCATCCCAGTCAAGACCGTGCGCAATCTAGGGGTAATGTTTGATGCAGATCTCCAAATGACCTCTCATACCAATAAAACCATCAGTGTCTGCTTTGGATTGCTTAAAGCACTCAGACAGATTTTGCCCCTTCTGCCTGATGAGTCTAGACCGCTAGTGGTTAGGAGTGTGATCCTGGCCAGACTGGACTTCTGTAACTCCCTATATCTAGGGGCCCCCTTATACATCTTACAGGGGCTCCAAAGGGTCCGGTCCATAGCGGCCAAGCTGGCACTTAAAAGACCTCGCAGTTCTTCCACTACGTTGGAGCTCAGAGACCTACACTGGCTGCCAATCGGGAGTAGTCGCTTTTAAGTCCCTATGTATTGTGTATAGAGCCCTTCACAACACAGGACCTATTCCTTTACAGGAAAGGCTCAACTGGTATAAGCCCACCAGGTCCCTGCGCTCCTCTAGCCTGGGTTTGGCAGCAACCACCAGGATCAGGAGATCGAGGATGGGAGGCAGAGCCTTCTGCACTTCCGCATCTAGGCTGTGGAACGAGCTTCCCCAGAACATCAGGCAAATTGACACTCAGCTAGGATTCAGAAAGAGCCTGAAAACATGGCTGTTTGCCAAAGTATAATCCCCTTGATTCTATCTAATAGATCTGGCGGCTGTTTCATATGTCATGACAGCTAGTGTATTGTTGTTCCATCTGACTACTTCCTGTTTGGGCGCCAGGATACCCGTAGGGTGACAGTTGCGCGATACAAATAATAAATACAATACAATACAATACAATACTTCTATTCCTGCCTGTTGCCCAACACCTGCATGGCCCTACCTCTACTTGTCTAGCGCCGGGAGACCCTGTTGGGTAGCTGCAACAATGCCTGGTTTTTTGATATGCGACCTTCTGCAGCTAGCGCATATCAAAAAACCAGGCATTGTTCCTTGAGGTCGCAATTGGCAAACTAGATGCCGCGGACCCCGTCTGGCGCTTAAGAATTCCCAAATCGATTTTGGAAAAGCACAAAGTCATTACTCTGGGGCCATTCATTAGCGACTCAGTGCAGCCGAATGGGGCACACTGTGAGTACGCTAGGAATTATTTATTCACCCGGTTAATCACACCTTTTAATTCTCCGTCATTTTGAGCACATAGATGTCCCACACACCGTCTTTGTCCTGAAGAGACCCCATATCCACCCACTGGTCGAAACGCTGTCGACGCCCATAGTAAATGAACCAGTTTTACCAGTGTCTATGATTGAAATAGCCATTGTGTTAATATCCACTGCATCATATCTGGTCATTTGCCTACCTTCCTTGTATATATCCCAGTAGAAACCTTGTAAATATTCCTGTTGATGTCCTTTTGATTGTTTGTTTTTGGTTCACACATATTCACTTGGGACACATGTGCACAGTGTAACTATGCTTATGTATATATTGTAAAATTAAAAAATACAATTTGACTAATTTTTGCATACAGAAATCTATGTGTGGAGTTTTGCTTTCATTACCAGACATCCCCCACCTCCATCTTGTAGGTCTCATTGCTATTATGGTTGGTTGTATCATTCATTGTGAGTACATTTAATGCTCCTCTGGAACCATTGTTTTTTTGGTATTAAGTACGCACCCTGGTTCCTTGTGGGTAGGGTTGTCCTTGTTGTTTTTGTGACTTAGGAACGCCCCAGGCACACCCCTCTTCGTGTTTTTCCAGGATGGCTCCTCTCCACCAAGCGTCCTTTAGAGTGTCCTTGGGTCCCAGGCACCTTCTCCGCTAAATGTTGCACTCCCAAATTCCTTGGCATCTCCTCTGCGCTCGCTCCTACTATCCTAACTTCCAAACAATGGCTCTCTCTACCTAACGAGGCCCATGGCCTTGCACCTGCGAGCTGGAATATGTGAGAAGAACCCTTTGCAACATTCAAAGTTACAATTCAACATTTGCTGAGAACAGCCTTTCCCAAGAGTAAGGATTATTTCTTCAGCTAAATCTAAGCAAAGGAAAAATACAGTTAGGCCTCTACCAGCGTTAACACACCTCAGGCCTTGCACATTCTAATTGTGTTTCTATTATAACAAAAGCATACAATTCACCAGTTAAACTTTAATTCTATTTTCAATACAAGCTACGCTTCTTCACATTTAAACCTATGTTAAATCACTCATTTAATAAGCATCCTTATTCTTCACTAAGGCACTTCATTGTTAACACGACATTTCACATGAGATTACATTTTCTACATTTAAACATTTAGCATGATTAAAGCATTATTTTGTCTATGGTTATTAAATGCTCCACCTCAATTTGCACTGATCCCGGCCCAAACGTTACATTTCCTAAACTACATTAGTAAAATCCTCTAAATATGGATGCAGACTACGGGTGAGTATAATACAATCCTACAACTTTCTGAATAATATGGCGCTCTCTGTCTCCGCAAAACATTGTTCTCTTTTCTTTGTAAAACCTCTGGGTTTGTGTACGCCCCAAGCGCCAGCCCCGTATATTCCCACTGGGATACATTTACTCATATATATCTGCACCATTTCTTTTACTGGTCTGCGGCCCAACCTAGCTGCAGAAATGAAAAATTTCCTCTGTGGTGCTGTACAATTGTTATGATCTGATGTTTGAAAGGTAACCCCAGTGTAGCGAAAAATCTAAAGAAATACCTAAATAATTAAATGTCTTCACTTTACCCACCTGAGTTTTATTCATTCAGGCCACCTGTCCGAAGTCTCTGACTTTACTCACTGTTGACCAGCTACCGCTTGCATTGGATGCTTTCTCAGTTCGACACACACTTTTTACAGCAGTTCATTGGCAGTGTGGATATGCACCCAGTATGACTAGACCTCCACTCCCGCATTTGATCATGTGACTGATAATTGCAAGGCAAACAGCGAGCAAGGGCAGGTTGTGCTTTGCTATAAATGTGCACTTGTGTCAATTGTGCTCATCACAGCACTTTTCAGCAAGGTTGGACTGACCTATTGGCAGGGCCACTGAAATTGTGCAGAAGGAGAGGACCAAATTATGCAGCAGACTTGACTAAATTCAGCGTCCAGAAAGGGTAAATTATAGAGCAAAATGAGCACATTTTGTGATAGTATTACTTGACTATCTTGTCATTTTTAGGTCGAAGCCTACCAGACCAGCCAGTGCAATTGTCTGGTTTGCTGAAAACATCTTTGGGACCTTCAGAAAGCTTCTCTGGAAATACTTTATGCCCATTGCTTACCAGTAGCTTTGTGGTTTGTAACTCACATTTCCTTGCTTTCCATTTTCTGACTCTATTTGTTTCAGGCTGTCAAGCTTGAGTTCTTCACTTCCTAAAACCTTGTTTACTGTATCCTTCCGAGATCTCATTTTCTGTAAACAGGCCTTCATATTTTGTTCTTAACTTGGCACATTTCCTGTGCATTCAAACACAAAGGTCAAATGTCAGGCTCTTTATACCATGCAAGCTTGGTGTTTACTTTCCTTTCTGTGACTTTAAAGTGAGAGCATTTCTAGGAAAGCAAGAGGCATGCATATTACTCTCCCCATGGAGCCCACAGGTGCCCCTCCTGTGCTCCAGTTTACAAGGATGTAACATAACTCTTAAAACAGGCCTGCTGAGAGGAGGTGCTCGCACTTTCTATGGCAATAAAAATTAATGTTGCGTTTCGTCTATTAAAGCACTGTTGGCTTTTGCTTAATGTAACCCGCTGGTGAATTTCTAATGATCTTTCTGTTTACAGTCAGTGAGTCCAAGTATCAAACCCTTTGAATAATAACATGCATTGGCAAGCCAAGATGTGTAGAATACACAACTACACTTAATAAACAATAGCCCCAGTATGTGCAAAACGTGCAGTAGCACTGTGCCAAAAAAAAACGAGACAAAACAGATTACTGCTTTCAGAAAATTACAAATCGGAGCCTGGAAACTACACTATTTACACTACAGCTTTAAACATCCTGTTTATGTCAAAACATAGTTTTATACTATTTGGTGGATGTGTGTTATCAACAATGAAATTGGTACACGTGTTCCACTGAAACAGCGGCCTACCATCAGGGCTGGCTTTTGCACTCCTGGCGTCTGGTGCAGCACTCTACGCCACTTCCCTATGCCTCTCTAATCTACTCTGTACCACTGTACTCTATGCAAGTGTACTCTACCTCCCTACTATGCACCACTGCACTCTTCACTTTTGCACTGTACACCAGTCAAGCCTAGGCCATTTCACTCTACTCTGCACCACTCCACTCTACAACACTGAACTCTGTGCCCCTGCATTCTACGCCAATGCAGTCTATGCTACAATTCTATGCCACTCCACTCTACCCTGCACCACTCTACGCCACTTCACTCTACTCTGAAACAATCTACTCTGCGCCACTGCACTCCTTCATTCTGCACTACTCCACTTTTCCCAGCTTTACACCACTCTACGCCACTGTGCTTTACATCACTACTCTATGCTACTGCACTCTACCCTGCACCACTCCACTCTAACCCACACCACTCCACTCTAACCCACACCAGTCCACTCTATGCAACTTCACTCTACTCTGAAACAATATACTCTATGCCACTGCACTCTATGCCAATCTGCTCTGCACCACTGTACTTTATGCCACTTCACTATATGCCACTCTTGACACTACACTGTAGGACACTCCACGATACTTCACTCGACAACTCTACTCCATTAAACTCTACTCCACTGTAATTCTCTACTCCAATCTATGCCACTCTACAACATTAATCCATGACGCTCTATGCAACTCCTTCTGTGTCACTCAATGCCACTTCACCCCACTCCATTCTACAATACTACTCTACTCCACTGTATGTCACTCTACACCACTCTAGTCTACCCACTCTTATTTGATGCTAGTACACCTCTACGCCACTATTCGCCTCTCCACTCTACACCACTCTTGCTACTCTTCCACTCTCACATAATACTCTACTCCATGACAATCTACTCACCTCTACGCCACTCTGTTCTACAACACTCCATTCCACTCTATAAGCAACACCCCCTACGCCACTCCACTCAGCTCTACACACCACTCTATGCCACTCAACTCCATTCTACTCCCTCCATGACACACTAGTCCCTCTGTGACATGACACTGCTGTATACTCCACGTCTCTCAACTCTACAGCCCTCTATGCCACTCCACGCTACTGAGTAACACTCCACTTTACGACACTCCACGTCATTCTCCTTTATCCCACTAACTTAGCCATGCTTAGCAACAGCCATGCTGGTGTGCAACATGGCTAAAATATATTGGAAAAGCCAATAGCTCTTGCATAGGCGAGTGCTATTGGCTTTGCCAATGCTGTTGACACATAATAAGACTGTCTGGAACAAGAGTTCACCTTATTTTGTTCTGGTTTAACATTCAAATACAGCAGTAAGCAACTGAAAGATGATTAGTTAATCTTTGAGAAGGTCTGCCCGTGCAAGAACAAGTGTCACCTTGTTTTTATAAACATTTGATCCGTTTGAGCTAGAAACTATTTTTCTTTAACGTCTGCAGATTATGCAGCAAATGACCAAATGTGTGGCAATTGCATGCTTATGCAGAGTTGCATAATTCAAATGATTTGAAAAGAGACAATCTGGTAATGTGTGAGTTCGTTTTTTTTGGGCTTCTTGTGGGCCTGTTGGGGAGCATTGTTTGATGTGCTCAGACAGGCGCTGCTATACTGTTTAGTGAGAACAGGCGATGACATTAAGTCACGTATGTCCACGTGCAAAACCTCTCAGGCCTTTGTCCTTTGGTGTTTCCAAGTTTTTAGTCCAGGTTGGACACAAAAATAACGAAATACGAACATTATTTGCGGCCTTTTTGTTTGCCCAATTCCCACATTTTTCATGCTCTGTGCTCGGACCAAGTGTAAATTCAAAGAAGCATTGGCATAGCCAATAGGTCTCGCCTTTTGGGCCTTGAAAGTGTTTTGCCATGCAGCACATTATCCTGGGTTCTACAACATCTGCTGTTAAGAGTCTGTTTTCTTGTGCAGGAGGTGGCAGTGTTCCTCATACATTGCGGGCCTGCAATCATTACCTTCATTTATATATAGCACTAACAAGATGAGCCTGCAGTGTGCTTAGAAAAGAAGGAAGCATGGCGTGTTTGTTATTTAGAAGGGTGGAAGTGATACAGGCCAAACGGAAAAAAAACACATGCCAAACAACTAAACATTCTGAAAACTAAAATCATTTACAACCGCTTTTAAAATAAATCCACTTACTACCAGATTGGGTAACTTGACAGAACTTGGGTCAGCATACAGAGAAGCAGCATACCTCCCAAAAAGTTCTTCTCAAGAGTGTTTTAAAAACAGCTGGTGGTGTGGGGGGGACACACCACTATAGTGAAAGTAGGGGCACCGAAGACACTAGAAAAACAAAAAAACACGATCTCAGTCTTTAAAGGAGCAGCACCCCGGCCATGTGTTATTGCACGATGCACTTTGCACTTTGCTGCAGGCAGGCAATCGTACATTGTGCACAGCAATTTTGGATTATAAGATAAGTTATAGTGCTAAAGGGTAAACAGTGAACCTGATAAGCAACCATCCAGATTACTAACAGGAGTCTGAAACAGAAGTGGAAGTACAATACCCAACATGCAGCAATGATATCCCTTACTGTTAACGCCAAACAAAAGAAATGCAAACTACAAATATCCTGCCAGAGCAACGCTATGGCTGTGCAGGAAACGACAAACCTTAAAAACAATAAGAGATAGGTTAGAGTTTCGTATCTGATACGTTAAAATGAGTGGGCATGCAGCCCATCTGACACAGGTGAGGTAAAGTAAAATATGAGTACCTGGAGATTATGTGGCTCGGCGCACCCAGGAACCATGTGTAGAGAAGTCATACTCACTGCTAACATTGAAAAATGTGGCTACCGGAGCGGCAGGCAATAATCAATTCGGACTGGCGAGTGGACAGACAAGAAAATGTTGGTCAGACCCAGAGCGCTCTGTGAATGCCAAACATTTAAGTGTGAATTAAGTTATTGGGCAAAGTAATACTTTAGCCGGTGAACCACAAGCGTGACTGCATGCAACAGCATATGAACGACAAATGCATGAACTCGGTATTAAAGTAATGGTGAATGCAATCAGTCTCACATATGTGAGTTTATGTTATTGGTGCTGTAGATGACAATGTTGGCTCCCGCTGCACTCGCACATTTACGGGAGGCACGCAAACTGCACAGAGGAGCAACCTAGCCTGCTGGAATCTTACTCCCAGTCAATCGTGGAGAGTTTGTCAATTAAACTACACCCACCATGCATGCAACTTACTAATAACAACAAGGAAAGAAAGGCATTGAAGCGGACAGCATACCCTGCAGCCGGAGGCTAAGCAGCCCCCCTGAGGGTATGTTAACAACAGCAATGTAAGGCGAGGCACTGCCAACAGCAGGTTCCTTTTAAACAATTGACTCTTCAGTTTGCCTTTCTCATCCATCGATTTGCATGTACATTTCCTCCATCAATCTCACCAAATTGATAACGGAGCCTTCATCTGTTCATCTAACACTGCGAAGTGGCTTTGGCAACATTTTCAGTGGGATACTGAACTTAGTCAATAAAACAAACCCGACAGTGGTGCTCGCGCGCTCGCTTTAAGGAATGACGCTGCACGCGAAAGTGAAACCTGATCCAGACAGATGGCATCCTGCACGCACCCCTGGGCCATGGGAGTGAAAGTTTTGAGGAGAGGCGGAACATGCACGGGTCTCTGGCTATTTGTGTGCTTTCAATTATTGAAAGCCACACGCAAAGGCCAATGGTATGTGTGAGAGGAGGCACACCAATGCGGAGAAGGCTCTTGAAAGTCTAAAGTGATTCCAAGAGCCCTCTCCTAGAGCAGTGCATGCGCGCTGTGCTGTAGGCGAGACCTAAAAAGAAGTGAGCACTGTGGAGTACTGACCTTATAGGGGTCAAATGTGTACATTGTTGTGAGTCGAAGCTGATCAACAAACTTGTATGGCATCACACGTCTGGACCAACCAAACAGAGGCCATGGGTGTCACGAGACCATCTTCTTGCTGAACTCATTCCGTTTTTATCTCCTCCTATGCGCTTTTCTGTTTCTGTTTATTCTGTGTACCAAAGATTCATTAGTGTCTAATATCCTGTCAATGACAAAGGGAAGTATCCAGAAAAGGATAGTTTCAGCTCATTCTCCGAGTTGCTGAGCATAAAAACCTTAGTTGTATTGGATTTTAAGAGAAGGGCACAAACGCTGGAGAAATAAAAGCGCTACAGCCGCACAGGAAGCAGTACAGTACAACGTCGTCTTTTCCCGTTTTCTTGCGCATTGGAAATCAAACTGTAATTACAAAGTATATTGGCATAACTTTACGTTAAAGGTTAACCATTAGGGACCAAATGCTTAAGGCCTTTGGTTAAACTAACTTAGTAAGAAAGTGTAGACTTTTAATACATGATTTTCACGCACCTACCATTATAGAATAAATGCAAAATATTAATAAATGAATACATGAGTACATAAGAATGACATTCCAGTAAAGGCAGCATAACTCAAAATGCACATGTGTAAATGTGAATGAGAACTACAATTTGTAACATAATGAAACTATTATAGCACACACCTACATAAACGATAACTTTCTACAGGGAATATACTCCAGCAGTAAGTTTGGTGCTTCACTTTGCATTAATAGTGTTAAGGCACACAGTAAACCTATTCTGCTAATGCAAGTAGGTATGGTTCTTCCGTAACATATAGGTATGGAACTTAAATTGTGTATTTCCACCCCCCTGGGTTAACCCATGAGTGAATCTATGGCAAGCTGTGCCGTTAAACTGCTAACCCAGGGTGAGAAATATGGGACATTCAGTTAGCCAGAAGAGAGAGATGCTATTGCACTCCAAAATCGAGGCATGGAATGTATTTCATAAAATGCATCCAATAGGTATTTCCAGACTGCCACAACAACCAAGATGTATTGCTTCCTACCGTCTTCATGTCTGCCTTCCATGTTTAATGCAACACTTCATAAACTGTATCTTAGGAGAGCGCAGCGATTTGTTTTTTATTAGCCTCCTGCTGAAAAACTCCAGTGAGTTGCCTATATGGTTTGTTGTCATGGACTGATTGCCACTTTTAGGCAGGAGTCTATGGCATCTCTTGCCACAGCATAGTGTTTTTCATATCCAGACACTATTTCACTCTGGCATATTCTCTTCCAGAAGAGTTTATAAATAAAATGTATGACCAATTTTGATTTAATTTAATCTAAACTTTATAAATCATACATATACCTACATTTATATAAAAACAATGCATACAAAAAGCATCATAGTACTTACATTTGAGGAAACCATCTTTAAGATGTGGCATCAGATTAGCTCTTTGGATGATTTTAAAAACCTTTATATATTATTTGGTTAATCTATCAAACAGTACAGCACATACTTCCAGCTAAGACCTAAAATTGGCGTACTCTCTATCATTTATATACAAACATTATATGTGTTACTGGTTTTAATAGTTTCTCATATAACATAGTCAGCTGTATTACAACCTCCCCATCTGCTTGTTATCTTAGAGTGGCAATACATCGACCAATTCTAAGAAGAACAAGTATTGGCAAAGCCTATAGGTTTCACTTTAATGTGGCACCAACTGCAAACAAATGTAGGCATTCACAAATTGCATACACAAATCCTGTTTTATCACATTAAACCCAGCCCTATGGATTTTGCGTATGTTGTGGGGAAAGTAGAAAGAAAAGATTGCATTTTTTATAGAATGCTAATGGGGCAAAGAATTGAATGCAACAAATTGTGTGACGATTGAGCTTATTTTTTATATGTGAAATAGTCTATTATGCATTCAAAAGGAAGCACTTCATAATAGGTGGAATGAAGCACCGAAGAGCATGAGAGGAGAAAGAATTATTCCTTCGGATTGAGTCCAACTCCACTCTGTAGTTTGAGAATTGGTTACAACTACAGAGTTTCTAAAGTTACTAAACACCCAAGTGAATTTGCTTCTGCCGTGCAAGCACCTATGTTGGATTATTTTTGATCTTCTTAATAATTAAAAGGAGGACTCTCCATGAATGTAGAACAGGAAGATGCCTTCCACTCGTGAGTTACGGGGCACACAGATCAAGGTGAAGGAAGGAAGGCTGTGTGCCTCGAGCTGAATTGTAGTGCATGTAGGCAGAGCAGATCTTTCTTGCCATTCTATCTAAAATGTTTGAACATTTCTCCAGTTCTATGTTGCATTGATTTTCTTAACCTTATGACAAAAGCATTCAGCATGACATCTATTTTACGATCACTTTACGAAGTGCTAAGTAATCAGAACCATGGCAGTGATCTGCCAAATCCTAGCAGGCACAGCACCTTTAAAATTATCTCTTTGTTTTCTTGACTAGTACATGATCAGACCATGGCCCTCTTACTCGAAACACCATAAAGCGAACAAAAATTGTTTTCTATTAGTAACTTTTCAGTATTTTTGGAAAGTGGTGTCAAAATGGATGTCATATAAATGCTTTCAAGGTGCATGTTAAGTATTCCAGCTATATTCACTGTGGGGGCAATCTTCTCTTAAAGTGATAAGGGCTCTTTCAGCCTACTTAAGCTTTGTTTTTCTGCTTTTCCCAATTATTATCACCACTAACTTTATTTCTTACAGGTTCCAGTTCACAGGCTGGCCTGCATGCTTCCAAGTACGTATGCGTTCTCTATGCACCAGAACATGTGAGGCATCTGAACTGTGGGTGGCATGACCATGGGCAGCAGAGCAGGAGCGATCTCAGGAGTGCATGGAGCAAGGCTAGATCGGCTGGTGGCTTAGCTGACTCGGACAGATGGAGTCTGCACCTCAACTCTCTTGTTTTTGATCATATGGTAGAGAGGCACAATTTAGCCTAACCATATACATCTTAAGTAAATCTGACGTGGATTGGGACAGTAGGGCTCCCACTATCCTCAACACATGGCAATACTGGACAGTGCGTGCCTCTCAAACCCCTACAAACTGCTTCCTCAGTGTTTGGTGGGAGGACCCTATGATAAAGCATGCCTCACTGCAGGAGAGGGTCCCACTGCCTATGTGAGGACGTGGACGCAGCACACTACATTTGGGTATTAAAGTTAACTAGAGATAATGGAATGAAGTGATGTTGACCTTCCAAAGGCTGCCACAACTTTGTTTAGATAAGTTTTTGCAGGGCGGAAGTGTGCTTGTCATATTCATGTTCTCCTCTCTCTCCACTTGAGACACTGATATTAGACAGAGCACCATGTCTCTTGTCTCAGCTCCCCTAACTCTAAAGGTTGCCTGGTGCTTAGGAAATATAGCTGTACTGAAATATTGGTATTCCCATTGCCTGCCTAAATACTTAACCCTGCAAGAGATACAAATGTCTGCCAATACAATTTCAATCCAGAAGACCCCTGGGCATGGAGATCGCTCCAGTGCAGCCCGGATACCTCTAGCGAGGTATCCCAGATGGTTTCTATTTCTATGCAGACACCGATGTAGCATATACTTGCTTTTTGGCATTTGTTTGCAATTAGAAATTACTACATTTTTGACACTGCATTGCTCTTGACTGTGCCACTCATCCAGGGTTTCAGAGAACGAAGGTTTATTTAAATGGCAGTTCCCAGCTGCCAGCCTTTGTAGGGTATGCCTTTGTTACTTGGAAAACCTTTACCCATTCAGTTCACATATATACTGTGTGGACATTACTCTGTATCCTTTAGGAAGCAGTTGAACTCCACTTCTAAAAGAAAGGTCCTGCATGTCTGAAGATGCTACACTGTATTTCAAATTGATGTACACTGCTCATAGGTACAGCAGGACATACTCCAGGAGAGCTTAAACGCAACCTATTGCACCATCTTTTGTTCCACGTGTTATTTCAGATTTCATGGCAGAGTAAAGCACTTTAAATATACCACCTTCATTTAAAATAAAAATACCAATCTCAAGTTTTGATTATTATAAGTAGAGACTCGGAGTTTCAAACTGGCATTTCGCTAATTGGTGATCTTTCAATCATTTTACTGGTACCTTAGTGACTGAACAAGCTGCCTAAATTGCAGGAAGTCCTAAATGTCAGATTCTCTTTAGAAGGTTGTATCTAATCTCTCCGGAATTCATAGAATGTCTCCATTAATAACTTTATGCAAGTCGCTACAAGATTTCACTTTTTTGTGGGCCGCAAGGGCATAGAAGAAGTATTTTGTATACACGGGCCTACCGTTTTGTATAAATGCAACCAAGGTATTTCATCTTGGTCTTAGGCATTGCTCCTTCGAGCCCAGAATCTTCAAATTGAGGATAGTTAAAATGACCAGTTAAGAAAATTCCTTTCAGTGGTCTTCAGTTTGTAACTGCTTCCAGCCCCCCCTTACAGGATACGTTTTCAGTCTAACGTTATTCTCTAAGCTCACCAGCCATCTCCTAACCGACTTTGGATGCTGCCTGATCCTATTTTAACATGGCACTTTAATACACCTCGGTATTACCCATGCTCAAGCTTCAGTACTGTCTGAGCACGTCCGCTGCATCACCTGGACTAGCCCCAAATGACACTAAGCTTGTTTGCGGCTCGTGATTATTAAAATTTACTTGTTTCGTTTTTACTTGTACCCAGAGTTCAACAGAGGGTGCCCCTAAATTGCCCACAAGGATAAGAGTGGCCTATCCTGGAAACCACATCTATCCTCATTACTGGGATTTTTCCATTGTATATCAGACCTAGCCTGCAGCATCTCCTGTTTTTCCAGTACTAAGACTCATGTAGTCTCTTCCATGACAGATCCCTTCACAGCCACGGCTCTTCCTGCAGCCAGTGTGCAGCCACTCAACCATGATTTTGAAGTACCTAACTGAACTTCGCAAACCTCAACCAACACTTTACATAGGGTCAATCTACCAGCAACACCCTTTTCAACCATCAACCACTTTATAAGTGCTTTGCAACACCGCAAGGCCTGTCCATGCTCGGTCTTGACTCTCAATGCTCACTGCAGTAGTGTGCACTGCACATCCTTCTGTCGATCAGCCTCAGTCCAAACCTACATCTTCCATTGCACGTCTGAGCCCTGAACGTAAATGTGAAGTCTTCCCAATCCGATTCCATTGACATTTCATAATCATTTAACTTGTGTTTTTATATAGCACTTCCTGTCACATTTCTACTATCCTTTTGCAGAACAAGTGTTACTATAACCCAATTTAAAGTTACTCAATTTACTGACTGTCCCTTTTCAGGATTCGAAAGGATGAGCTGCTGATCACTACAAGTGTCAGCGGTGATAGTTAAAATCTGGTACCCTACATTCAACATAGAGCTCTGCCAATAGCTTTGTCAGCCCTTCTGCAGCATCTCTTGCTGTTCTCAACTCAAACCTGCACAAGTCGCTCTCAGTACTCCCTGATGTTAACCAGCAGCATGTGTTGCTGTTCTTAGTTGAACCCAGCACTTAAACCCGACAGCCCTTCATTCCTGACCAACTGCACATTTGTTGTTGTCTCTTTGGGGAACCACAGAGGGCTCTGAGAATGTGCAGTGCTCCTGCCTGCTGCTCATCTTTGCGCGCGTAGACTTTGGCGGATCCCCTGTCTGCGCTGTGCATTCCTCACTTGTGCCTTCAGTGTCTTTCCTTTGGCACTCTTCTCTTTCGCCCTCCTTCAGGGGGCAGAGTAGAGTGGTGGGCGCATGCTTCTGGTGTGTAGTTGATATTTGGCGGTGGTGGTTACTTTTGCTTTCTCAGTATTGCAATGGTGCACTTGGCTTGAGGGAGTTTCTGGTTGTAGCAAGTGATGTGCATTGTCTACCCAGTAGAATGTATTCCGACTTTTAGCTTGTAGAATCAGCTATGTTGGTAATGCTTTTTATCCCTGATTGAGTCTTATTACTGGTGTGATCTTCCCTTCAATTAATGCCAGGAATTTTATCTTTGTTTCTAGGTGATAAGTGCCAGGAAAAGTTAAAAGTCGCAAAGAAGATTGAGTCCTTGGAGCATTATACGACGGTCAAAAGTGTCAATGCTGCCTTAACCAAGACACCCAGAGAGGCAGGGAAGAAGAGGCCTAAGGTAGTTACAGAATCGGTGGAGGCAGTTGCAGAACCAGAGAAGGAAGAAACTGAACCGAAAGGAGGAGTTACTGAACCAGAAGGATGTTTTACAAAACTAGAGGGAAAAGTCTGCTTGGCTACCACGAAGAACCAGACATTGAATAAGGAGACAGAGCAGATCACCATCTGTTCTGGAAAGAATAGTGTTAGGCCACAGTCTTTGAAAAGAGAGACCAAACCCCTCACTTTGAAACTGAACAAGCCCACACGGCCTTCTGGCATTAAAAGCAGAGTCTTCCAGTCACAGAAATTGTGCAGGTCTATTCAGTTGAAACTGAAAGGTCTGTCTAATAGGAAAAAGGACAAAGACTGCTTGAAAATAGGTCACACATCCCGTGCACAGCCAGCATGCGTACGTTTGAAGAAAACAATGGACCGCACAGCTAGGAAGACATTGAGCACTTCCAAAGTCCTACACCTGAGAAACTCATTGGTCCAGATCAAATTTCAACAAGTTCTCCCAGTGACACGCAGGCCAAAGCAACCAAGAGTGGGGCGTGATTGCGTACCACTGCACACGCCCTTCCGTCAAAAAAGGCGCTGCGTGGAGCGAGCCGCCAAACAGACCCCATACCCCGAACTGGTGGGCAAACGCATCCGCCATCTTTATGAAGAAAATGACAAGACTGAGGCTTGGTATGAGGGGGTGGTGCTAGGGATCTATCAGCAGCACCCTAACCCCCTGAAGACTGTGTTTGAGGTCCGATATGATAGTGAGCCCAAGTGGCGGTACTACCTTGAGCTGCTGCAGGACTTTGAGAACGGCTGGCTGGAGCTCGACGAGTGACATTGTGGCAGAGGTAGTGCTGCCTGTACATTTAACTCATGGACACACACTGAGGAGCTCAGGTTCTCTGTGAAGAAGGAAACAAAGCTGCTACTCTGCATAGACAATCTTTGACACACTCCTCCCAGATCGACTGCTACCTCTTCCTCGGAGGCAACAACGAGTTTCTTATATATACCTAACATGGTCCGTCCTGTCCTCTTTAGGGATGATGAGCCTGCTCCACCTCGAGTTCCCCAGATCCACTCATGCTTGTCCTCTTTGCAAAACGTCTTTATTATTATTATTATTCTTTTTAACAAAGAATGCCTGTTTCTCTGCTTGCTTAAGTTTTGTTCCTCGTTGCAACTGACTTAACATGGAGGTGCTGGGAATTGGGTGAATAAGGTCTTGTGAAGATTGATTTGTATACATTTTACTGAGCTGTTCACAACTTTGTTGCCTTTTCCAACAGTATACCTGGAACTCAGCGCGTCCAGCAAAAGCATGTGTCTGTCAGCATCTTCATTATCAGAAAGCCTTATGCATACAGCCCTTAAAATGCCCTATGGGAAACACTGCTGTTGGGATTTTATTTCCTGCCTGGGCCACAGTCAGAAAGTCTGTATAAGGAATAAAGTGCTATATTGCTAACCATTTTTATAGGAGGAGAATATCCATTCCCACTAACGAGTGTTCCTGGTATGTTGTTCAAAAGACCACTTAGGAGCCAACCTGTAGTAATATTGTAAAATATAAACTGCTTTTTGTTAGTAGGTGTGCATGATTTGAAAACCAGCTGCTCGCTTATAACCATTATCGTAATTAAGGTGATGGGAGGTGGCCAACAAAGAGAATGAAAGATGGACCAAAAACGAAATCGCAGCAAGGTGAGGCCTTGGAAAGCCATCTCGGATACCTGGAACAAAATCTACTGCAAAACGAATAGTTGAACTGAATGCAAGTCACAAAAGCGTGTTTGTGCATATTCATTTTAAGATTTTTGTACCACAATGCGAAGTAATCCTGGACATAGCCAAGATTGCTACATTCTGACTTGCTTCCCATATTGCAAAGGACAACTGCCTGTTATGTCTTGGATTGTTGAGCATACTTGAAAAGTGGTCTTAAAAAGTCTGAAATAAGATAGGGATAATACATTTATTTTTAAATAGTTTTAAAACTAGTGTCGATTTTGAACATATTCAGATTTAGTGCAAAGGATGACCTCTGCAGCATTCAAATAAACATGACAATGTGAGTTTGTAAGGGTTAGTTTCTGAAAGCAAAAAAAAAACCACCTGCAAACACAAAAGTAATGTATGGAAAATGAATGATGGTTTTGAGTGCATGGTGATATAGTTTGTGCTATGGCATGGGTTTTCTTATCCCGGCCACATCAAGCTTTGTTTCTTATTGCACTTTAAGCACCACACTATGACTCCTTAGCATAGGTGTTTGTCTTGTCCCTGTATTGCTAATTCTTCATAACTATGCATTGCACAATCCTCGGTGGTGAGCGCCTGTTGGAAAGTGGTTTAGGTGAAACCCTTTTCAATGATGCTGTGCTTTATAGCATAGCGATTAGACTGCCATCAGCACCTCTGTAGATATATCAGTAGACGTCCAGTGTCTTTGTTGACAGGCTATTTGCTGCTACACCTACTGAGCAGTACATTTACTAGCGACGTAGCAAAGAAACTGCTGCCTGAATAAGAGCTGGGCCAATCGGGTAGCAGAAAATAAAGTATGTAAACCATTTTAAAATATTTCAAGCCGGATTGGCCTATAGTAGCCTGCCTTTTTCTCCCAGCCATAACACAAGTGCTCTTTCATGTGATGGGGCCAGCCCTTCTCTGCAGCACTTAATTTATATATATATATATATATATATATATATATATATATATATATATATATATATATATATATATATATATATATTTTTTTTAACCCCTTCCGTGCGGGGCGTATTTTCCGCCTGTGCTGACTCCGCCTTGCGCGGGCGGAGTCATGACGGAACGGTTCCGTCATCAGCACAGCTCACCCGTAGCTGATGACGGAACCGTTCTGTCATCAGCACGGAAGGGGTTAAAAACACACTGCCTTATTTTGGCCTGCTTCTTCTTGCAGGGCTTAATCGTATGTACAATTCTACTGTTCCACCCCAGCTACAAACTTGGCTGACAAATTCTGAAAAAAATTGTCTGATTCAGAGTTTGACGCTGTTTGAGAGTAAATCTTTGCATGCATCAAGGACCTTGAGTAATTGGGCAGCTCACACAGCTGCGTTGAAGCTGCTCTTTCCATGCATGTGTAAGATCACTAGTAGGGTTAAGGCTCTCAATCTTTCATGGGTTAGCTGAGCCAATGGTGGATTGCCTCTTCACTTGTCTTTTCGAGCCCAGGTGGCAATCACAAATAGTTCTGTGATATTTTGTTTTATTCTGATATCTGTATTTGGAGCACGAGTTCATTGGGTACAGATAGTCCTGTTTCTGCAGCATGTCGTGCATTGACAGCAGGACACTAAGCTGACAGTTCTGATGAGTACAGTCGCTGTGACTATACTTAAAAGAAAATGGTTGTCTTTACTGATTCTGCACCTTATTTTCAAATTTGACCTGTGCCACAAGAAAGAAATGTTCTTGAAGGACAAAGGCCATCTTGGTTTTGTGACTAAAAGTGAGTTTAGCTGATTACCTTTTTTGAATGTACATCTATTTCATAGTCCTAGATTTATACCAACGTTCAGGCGAGTTGTTATGGGTTAGCAATTTTGGGACCTATGCACTCGCTGGGAGTTCAGTATAATAGCCCGACAGCTATAGTCATAAGCACTGTTAAGTAAGGCACCCACTTTAAGGTTAATGCAGTACCAGATTGGTACTGCATTTTCTAACATTCTGTGGTGAATTTGACACACACAATAAATGCACTGCAATGAGACTGCTTAGCTGTTAATTTGCAGTGTATTTTATAGTGTCATATTCCTGTAAGGATGTTGGGACGTTAGTCACTTTAAATACCATGCTGTCAGTCATTGCAGGGTAGTAAAACTTGATCACCATTCGGATGTCTTAAAAAAAAAAAAAAAATATATATATATATATATATATATAATAAAAAGATTTTGGGAACTGCCTTTAAACAGGGGTGAGGAGGGAAAGAATCCTAGTGCAGAAACATGTGAAATTCACGGTTACACAAACCTTTAAAATATAGCTGCATATGACTGTGGTTTACCTTTTTCCAGGAGCCTTTCTTCCATTTTATTTTGGCCACCCTTCCATTTGTGTTTGCACCCCTGTCCTATTCTCCCTGAATGCACCTTTTGCCCTTAGGATCAACATTCCAATACTTTTGGACCTTATGTTCCATTTGGCCAAATTCCCTATTGTTTGTGGGCCATCCATACCATTATTTTTGGTGTCTTATTGCAATTGTCCTTGGCATCGTCTTGCCTTTGTTTATAGCATCCTGTTCTCATTGACCATTGCTTTTTATTTTAGGCCTCCCTTTCCAAATGTGTTGCGAATTTCCTTTTGTTGTCCTTGGACTTTTCTTTCGTTTGGGTACTATTTCTTTTTTTCCTTGGGCACTATTTCCTATTATACTTGGGCTCCATTTCCCATTGTCTTTCAGTTGATTCCATTTTCCCTTGGTCCTTTGGCTTAAGGCGCATGAACCAAAGCAACAATCTTCTAATTATTTGTGGTCCTATAGCTTGTTGTTTATACTTTCCTCTGAGCTAAGAAGCAAATGGAGAGCGAAGTCTCTTTCAGGAATGTGCCTTAACATATTTGCACAACCTTTGGTGCCGTTCTGTTTGGCTATCAAACTTTTTTCCTAGCTAGCCTCCTTACAGTTCCCTTGTAACACTGCCACTATGCTCTAGTGCCTATAAAAATGTAGTCGATTCTTACCTCCTGAAAACTTGTACATCTATTCACTAAGGAAGGTGTGTGAGTGTTTATTCTCCTGTCAAAATTCGTAGATTTGCCTCTGTAAGGAATTTACCAAGTGAAGATTTTATTTTTAACAAGAAGAAGGGTAAGTTCCACTTAACGGACCAATAAAGCACAATTTAAAATCTTCAGTTTTCTGTATTGTAGAAGGTTGTTACCACTTTTGCTGTATTTGCTGTGACTGGAACCAACCCTACCCACGCCAAAGGGTTAATTATTAATAAACCCTCTACTCTGGAGGGGTGCAATGTGAATAGCAATGTACAGAGTGCCTTTGAAACAAATGTTTCTACCTATTGTAATTTTGTACAGTTTTAATTCGGATCCAAGTTATTAAAATGTTATTTAATATTTTGTATGGTTCAACGTTGTACGGTGCGTCAGCACAATTAAAGTGAGTTCTTATTTTTTGAAGCTCTTGCCCTGGTGTGGTCCTTCAAGTCTGCATGTCTTTGTTTTGTTCTCACGCTTTCAAAAAATATTTTCAATTTAATCAACAAGAGAATTTTAGATACCTTATGATACAGCTCTGCTGGCTTCAAGTAGGCTAAAGATGAGAGAGGTTTAAAAAAGAACCTACCTCTTGCTAATACCGCTCGTATTTCACTGAAGATTAAGGTACACATTACTTGTTAAGACAGTCTTTGAATATTTACTACCTTAAACTGGTCATAAATAATACATTTATGCAAAAAAATAACTGTCTAGCCATCGCACCTTCCTGTAGGAGAGAAAAGGTGTGGTTTAATGGCCAGAGCTGGCCACAGCCAGCTGCGGCCTGTGCAGGTAAGAGCAGTGAGGCAGTTGAGGGGGGATTTTGACAAACGACGACGAGGTAAAATTATTTATTTAATTTTCTCTCATAGTCTTCTGTTGAATCCCAACCACCCAGCCCCAACACCCTACCTCTCTTACCTGCTTGGACTGCGGCTGCCAACAGCGGAGCTGAACATCCAGGTTAGAGTCTCGGCATTGGCACAACACCTGTGAATCTAGGCAAATTAGGTAACCTCCCCATGCCTATGGACAGCACCCAGAAAGCCTCACAGGTGATTAGCCACACTATACAAATCCAAGTATTATTACTGGTTTAATTTCAGGAAGAATAAGGCTGGGTCACAAAGTTTTATTAAGGAGCCCGCGACCGGTTCTATCAAAGAGCAGGGTTGAATACTAAGGCTGCGTAGTCTTAATTCCACCTTGGGTCTCTTTAATCCACTATCATATGCTCCCTGCCCTTTTATCTCACTCTTGGAGGTTCTTTTTCACTATGGCTTCATGCCATTAACACTTTTTTCCCATCTTTCTCTACCTCGTCCTGCCTCCTTTGTATTTTTCTATTTCTCTAGATCAAAGTCTGGTAAGGACAAATAAGTGCTGGGCTCTAAAAAATAGTGCCGGTGGGCCTCACTTTCAACCCCAACTCAAATTAAGCACTGCATCACCTCCAAATGCTACCTAGTTCAGAGTCTGTATGTCCGCTCACAAACCATGTTCACGTGATGCATGAATGAGATGGACCACAGTAGAATTCTGGTCTACAATGTATAGTTCAATATTTACACCCACAAGCAATGTTCAGTCCACTTTCAACGACCCACTCAAATTAAGCCCTGCATCACTCTCAACTGCGACCTAGTCCAGAGTCTGTATGTCAGCTCACAGCTGTTACGATCATGTTCACGTGATGGAGTGCTGCATGAATGAGACAAACCACATTTGAAAGCTGGAATTCTGGTACTGGAATGGTCTTCAATGTATAGTTCAGTATTCACACCCTTAAGAAATTTAAAGTCAAAATAAAATCTAATAAACTGATCGGAACCGACTCAGTGTAAACATTGTGCCTTCAACACAAATGGAGGGTGTCAACCTGGAAGTTCCACCCCAGCCTTCACCTCCAGCGTCTAACGTGGCCTCTGGTTTTGCTGGTAACAATTTTAGATACAGGGGGGGTAGGATCTGTGGTACACAATATCGGGCCGCGGGCAAACAGATCCATGACCTGCTTCCCTCAGATCTCTTTCTGATCCTGGGATCCTTCCTTCTAAAAATGCTTTCTCTTTCTTTTGAACTCACTGACTGCAATACCTCTCATGGCCCCTCCCTGATTTCTAATTCACTTGAAACTCATTCCCTCCTCATTTCTATTCCCTTTTCTCTTCTCTCTCCACCTTTCCTCTCCTTGGTTCCTGCTACCTTCCATTATCCACCTCTTCCCTCGTTTCTTCTGCCTCGGACTGACTAGTAAACCCTACTTTTCTGCCTGAATCTGTTATGGATTCACTTGTGCATTACTCTTCTATCTAATGTTATGGAGCAGAATTATGTTTTTTGCAAACTTAGACTGTGAGCTTGACCTTTAAAGTGTCCGAGACTCCCCTAAATCTCTAACCAGAAGAGCAAAATGCCTCAAACCTCTTCATCATCTTTTGGTGTAGTCTGAAGTCACAGAAATGAAAGAAGACATCATAAATTAATAACTGATTTTTTTCCCCCCCACAAGGTTGGTGTTATTTTGGAAAGTAGTTGTCTGAAAATGATTTAAATTTCGGAAAATTGTGAGGTTTGCCTGTGTTTTTATTAATCATACAATGGATAAGACTTCTTTAGTTCCAAGAGCAATTAATGGTTCCTTTGAGTTGACAGACATTAAGTATGTAACTGTTGTTTCTTTTGTTGCTGATGACCTTTTACGTACAATGTAAGCTGAATTTGCTTTAATGCTGGGAAAATCTAAATGATGGCCTTAGATGAAGATCAGATACCAAAGTCTAGGGCCCTGATTTAGAGGTTGCTGAATGTTCTGTCAGCCTTATTCAGAGTTTTAGGGTCTGCGGCAAGACAGAGGGACAACATACTCATCATATTTAGGCAAAGTTGCATCAGCCCTGAAAGAAGAACCTGAAACACATGACTGAAAGGATGAATTGAGATTATGAGGTAGGTAGCCAAGAAAAGTGTTGGTGGTTACAGTGATAATCATCGCTCTCCTCAAGCCTATGAAATAAGAGTCCTCAAAAATACTTTGAATTCAAGCCAGAGACCACAAAATGAGTTAATGACATTTATAGAGGACGTTAATACCCCAAACTGGCCCTTCTCCGCTTAGGTTTCTGGCTATCGAAGAAACCTTCAACATTATGGATTTAAAAGTCAGGAACAGTATGTTCGAGGCATGTGTGGCAGTAGATACACATGCTTTGCATACTCCTGTCATCTAGTGTTGGGTCTAGATGCTTGGAAGTTGTTTTTCTTGGAATAACTCTGAGTCCCGTGGTAAGGTGACTCCTCCTTTTGGTAATAGTGTGCATTGGCATTGACTCCAATTTTATATTGTATTATTTTCGCCTTCGGACGTGTACTGGATCTCTCTGGGTCTAGAGTTTTCGGAATCCTTTTGGTGCGTAAGCCATTAAACCCTCGTTGATATTGTTTCAAATGCGTTTTCCATCCCTTGCGTATCGAAATTAGGAAGACTTTTCCTTTATCGGGTTGGAAATCTCCAACCGCTGCATACTGGCCTAGCCCTTTCGGGCTAGTTTATACTTGTTACCAAATCCATCCATGCTTTTCTGCTGATGAAACAGACTCGGTTTCAATTTTACCCTAGGTGCCTTTCCAAGTACCCGCACAAAAACCTGCATAAAGTCTGCAACCCATGCTTGCCCCACGAGCACAAGGAAAAAGATTGTGAGACCTATCGGGCCCTTAAATCTAAGAAGACCTTGCGGGCCGTATGGCTCGACGCAGACCAATGCAGAGGCAGAATATCGAACACATGCCTCATATCTTCGGGCGACCACAACGTAATGTTAGGGTGAAGTGAAAAAAACTATAATTTCATAAGTAGTTAAGAAGCACTACAGTACATAATTATATAATGACCATGACACACACAGGGCAAGCACTGGGTGTGTAAAGTGACAGAGAGTGGGCGGGCAGTAAAACAGAGGTGTGAAGGACAGTGTGAACGGCAAACATTAAAGTTAATGTGGTAAAAATTGCAAGTTTAGTCCGGGTCTGGTGGCACAGTGGACAAATGCATCTACTTCAGGGGCCTGTGTTTGACCTCATGGTTACAGGTTCTAATCCCGGGGGTCCACTCAGCCTTTCATCCATCTGAGGTCGATAAAATGAATACCATTGTGTTGGGTAACAAAATACATCTGTTATTCAGCACCTTGAGACCTTCTGGTGATACGTGCGCTTTACAAATGTACATGTTACGTTAAATACAGTGGTTTTTTAACCAGATATTCAGGTAAATAGATTGACCACGACAGCGCCGGAGTTCTAGGCTGGGTAGTCAACGGCGTTTCAACCTGAATGATTACAGGCCATTATCAGGACAATGGTCAAACAGTTTAGGGTAGTGCTCTGAAGGAAAAAGAAAGGAAGGATAGATAAATAATTGAGTTGTCCAAGGGCTCTAAACTTAGACGCATACTTTCCCAGCCCAATCAATTTAAAGTCCTATTTGGAGTCACAACTGCATCCATGGTGTTCACCGAATGCTTAGCAGTGGTAGCAGCGTATTGATGAAGACAAAACAGTCTTGTCTTTCCATATCTGGATGATTGGCTTACCAAAGCCAATACACACCTACTGTGTCATCAACACACTCAAATGACCGTAAATTTTCCACATCCCCTGGTATTCATTATCAATGCCCAAAAATCCTATCTTAAACCTTCACAGCTGCAACAATATCTGGAATCTATCCTCAACACTCACATAGGTCTATCCAAATCCAGCCAAGATTCAGAATTTTCAAACAGTGCTACCTCAATTCCTAGACCATCAATAATTAACAGTCAAAACTTTCATGCATCTTCTAGGGATGATAGCGTCATGCATTGCCATAGCACCCCATGCAAGACTAAACATGCATCCTCTACAGGAATGTTTAGCACAACAGTAGACTCAATCACAGGATCAAGTCAACGATAAGTCTTGGTAGGCAGCTGCACTCATCACTCTCTGCAGTGGTCCAACTCACGAAACCTGTTTTCAAGTTCGGAATCGATAGAAAACTTTATATTTGGCCAAAAGGCCTTTAGGTATCGTCGGTATTGTCTTTGCGATCAGTGCCGAGTACTCGTTCCAGCTCAATTCTCGAGCCGGACGTCAAAAAGAGCCGCGTTGCTATTCAGCTCCAAAGGCCCGGTCGACGCCAAAGGCCTTATCGACGATCGATGATGGAACGGAGCCCATTCAAGAGATGTCCAGTTTGCAACTCCAAGTATCCTCACATCAATGTCCACCTGGTGTGCAACAAGTACCTGTCTCCGGATCACGATGAAGCCAGCTGTATGGCTTGTTCTCGGTTCCGGTCCAAGAAAACACTTCGCCTTCGACGCACGGCGCGGAAGGAAGCCCAACAGACAGCGCCTGACCCGGTGAACATCTTCGATGCTGAGGAAGATGAGGGGGTAGAGCAGGAGGTTCAAAAGAACCAGTCAGATCCTGCATCAGAGCTTGACTCGAGTTATGACGCAGAGGATGAGGAGATGGTCGAAGATGAAGACGATGTCAACAAGGTAGGAGACGACTATGAGGCCTTTGGGGCCGTAGAAGAGAGCTCGAGCGAGGAGCTAGGCCCAACCGTTGTTATGGGGGCCGAGACTGAAACACTCAATAAGGCTCAGGTCGAGGGATCGCCACAAGGCCTTACCCAAGATCAAGCGCATAGTTCTACAGCCTCGCTTCCAGGCCCGGCTACGGACAATTCAAAAGAGCCATCGGTTGATCGATCGAAATCGAAACAAAAAACATCGGTAACCACAAAACCGAAAGCATCGGAATCGAAACTGAAAGTACAACTTACTTTGATCGGATCGAAGGCTTCTGAACCATCGGCTCCGACGAAACAAAAGAGTGCTATCGACCCGGAGAGGTCGCTAAAGAGTGTTGAGCCGAAGGCCGGGGCACCGAAGAAAAAGGTCAAGGACATCGACCCGAAGAAGTCGGCGCCGAAGACCGTAGACACAAACAAGGTACTCGAAACACAGAACGTTATCGATCCTAAGCGTTGACTCGACAAAGCAAAGGTCAGCATAGACCTTGAGCCCAAAACAAACAGTGGCTCTAAGGACCCCGTCGAGTCGACACAACCATCCACCTATTTTTCAAAGCAGGTGTCGGACTCGCTGCAGCGCATTAAGGAGAAAGCTATAGCTGTCGGACCGAAGGGCACTCCACCCCCAAAGACAGTCAGCAAGACTCCGAAGGCGTCAACACCGATTAAGTTTATACTGCCGCCTCCAGTGACACCTAAGGCGTTCGCCCCAATGACGGACATTGAAGCGGCCAAGAAGGTGTCCATGGGGCAAAAGCCTACAACTACTGAAGAGGCCACAAAGTATCGACAGCCTCTGCAGGAAGATCAGTCGAGGCAATTCATCAACGCTGAGACTGGTAGACTTTCCATTTACAAGCGAAAGATCATCCCAGAACAGCCTATGGCGTCGTATAAAATTCCATTAAAGAAAAAAAGGGATTCTGCAACATACCTCTTCTTTTTGAACCTCTACAACAATATGGACAAGAACCTGCTCCATTTTCACCCACACATTCATATGTGGATGTAGGGGATAATGACAATGAGGATTACTGATCCGGAAGACCACACTGAGCCCTGGGCAGACACTGTTGACCCAGGTGAGCCACAAAATGCCCCTGACAGTCATACCTATGCTGTTAAAACCTCACCTACAGAAGACACTGCTGCGTTTAACGCACTTATTGAGAGGGCAGCAAAATATCACTATGTCCAACTCCATGCTGACCCTATTGAAGATGATTTTTTATTTGACACCTTCTCAACCTCAGAGAGAACTATCAAGACTCTACCCATGCTAAAAGGTGTCCTGAAAAACGCTGGAGACATCTTTAAGGAGACCACAAGGGCAAGAGTGGTAAACCCCAGGATGGAAAAAAATACAAACCAGCACCTGTGGACCCTACATATATCAGGGGACAGTTGCCATTGGACTCTCTAGTTGTTTCAAATGCTCGTAAGAGAGCGAACTCGCAGACCACGGGGATGCTCCTCCCCCTGACAAGGAATCTAAAGTGCTAGAAGCCTCAAGGAAAAGGGTGGCATCTCAAGCGTCCAATGTCTGGCTAATCTCCAACACACAGGCACTCTTAGCCAGATACGACGGGGCTCATTATGATGCACTTGAGACCCTGTAACAACACTTGCCAGATGAGTACAAGGAGGCAGCAGAAATGCTTATACAAGAACGGAAACTTATATCCAACGCATCTATTAAGTGTGTGCTAGACAAAGCAGACACTGCAGCCAGGGCGATTAATACAAGCGTTATGTTACGAAGACACGCCTGGCTGAGAATCTCCGGCTTCAAGCCTGAGATACAAACCACCATACTCAATCAGCCAGTTAACCCTGATTACTTATTTGGCCCAGAAGTGGACACCACCTTAGAAAAAATTAAAAAGGACACAGAGACTGCAAAGTCTATGGGGGCTCTACAGTCGCAGCAGTTCAGGGGTGGTTCTTTTTGTCGCTCCAACAATAGAGGAGCTTCCAGAGGCCAGGTGTCCCAGCAGACACAATACAGTAAAGGAGGCATGCAGACCACCTACAACATGAACAATAGGGGTGGCTATCGTGGAAACAGCACCAATGGCAGAGGTCATGGAAACAACAACTCCCGATCCTCCGCCACTAACAAACAGTGACGTATTGTCACTACCCCCCGACCATATAACACCGGTCGGGGGGAGACTACAACAGTTCCTGCCTGTCTGGAAATCCATCACTACAGACAGGTGGGTGAGGCAGCGTATCCAGTATGGTTATTGTCTGGAGTTAACATCCACTCCACCCAACATACCCCCAAGACGCCGTCCTATGTCCGCAGAGCATATACAGTTATTGCAGCAAGAGGTAGTCAACATACTGCAAAAAAGAGCCATAGAGCTTGTGCCTGTAGAACAAAGAGGTACAGGGGTGTACTCGCTGTACTTCTTGATCCCAAAAAAGGACGGGTCACTCAGACCCATACTGGACCTCAGGTCCCTAAACCAATACATCTTGTCAGAACGTTTTCACATGCTCACATTACAGCAGGTTCTACCGTTACTCAGTCAGGGAGATTTCCTCGCAACACTAGATCTAAACGATGCATATTTCCATATACCGGTACACCAGTCACACAGAAAATATCTCAGATTTACCAATCAGGATCAGCATTATCAGTTCAAAGTCCTCCCTTTCGGAGTAACAACAGCACCCAGGGTGTTTACCAAGTGCCTAGCGACAGTGGCTGCACACCTACGGAGACAGAACGTTCACGTCTACTCTTATCTGGACGACTGGCTTATCCAAGCAAGGTCGGCCCGGCAATGTGCCACCCACATGTCCCACACCATTCACCTTCTTCACAGTCTGGGGTTTTCACTAAATGATCCAAAGTCCCACCTTCAGCCCCCCCACGTACGGCAGTACTTGGGTGCGACAATAAACACTCTGGCAGCCAAAGCACAGCCAAATTCAGTGAGGATCAACAGCATGAAATTGCTGATACAGAAATTCAAACCACAACACTCGCTTCCAGCACGAGTGTTCATTCAGTTGATAGGCATGATGGCCTCCTACATCTTCATAGTCCCGCACGCGAGACTACACATGCGTCCGCTTCAGGAGTGCTTAGCATGTCAGTGGAATCAGGCTCACGGACAATTGAAAGACCTAGTGTTGGTGATCGGTCGCGCATACAGCTCTCTGCATGGTGGAACCCACAAAACCTTTGCAGGGGCCAACCGTTCCAAGAGCCTGTACCACAGATAATACTGACGACGGACGCATCTCTCCAGGGATGGGGAGCTCATGTACTCCACTACACAGTGCAGGGACTATGGACAACGCAGCAGAAAAAGATGCACATCAACCTTCTGGAACTGATGGCAATCTTCATGGCAATAAAAGCATTCAAAGTACATTTGTGCAACAAAGTAGTGTTGATCCGGACAACATGACTGCAATGTACTACATACAGAAGCAGGGAGGTACAAACTCTCCACAGTTGTCTCATCTGGCTCAGAGCATGTGAAAGTGGGCCATTCAGAGAAACATCTTCCTCATGGCAGAACACCTCCCAGGCAAGGACAATCAGATGGCGGACCTGCTCAGCAGGCACAGCCACCAGATGCACGAGTGGGCGATACATCCATCAGTACTCCAACCGTACTTCCAGCAGTGGGGTCATCCAGAGATAGACTTATTCACCACAAGGGAAAACGCAAAATGCCAAAGCTTTGCCTCCAGGTTCCCACATCCACAGTCGCAGGGAAATGCGATATGGATGAACTGGTCAGGCATATTTGCGTATGCTTTTCCCCCAGCAACCCTAATACCGCTAGTGGCACACAAACTGAGGCAACACTCAATGACTCTCATCCTGGTTGCTCCAACGTGGGCACGCCAACGATAGTTCACCACGTTTCTAGAACTCTCCGTGGTACCTCATCAAAGGCTACAACTCACACCCAGACTTTTGACGCAGAACCATGGCGATATTCAGCATCCAGATCCGCAACAGCTCAACATGGCGATCTGGCTCCTGAGGTCTTAGAATTTGGCTCCTCAACCTGCCTCCTGACTGTATGGATATCATAAAGGAGGCAAGGAGGCCCACAACTAGAGCATGTTATGCGGCGAAATGGAACGATTCTTCATTTATTGTACCAATAACGACATTAATCCACTAGATTCATCTACTCACAACATCATCTGTTATCTATTACATCTATACAGATGCAATCTGGCCTACGCTTCCATACGTATACATTTATCCGCAATAGCAGCTTATCTCCAAAACAGGCAGCATCTCTCACTTTTCAGAGTGCCTGCCATCAAAGCTTTTCTGCAAGGACTCAAACGAGTTATTCCTCCCACACACCCACCAGCACCTGTATGGAACCTGAATGCTGTCCTTACCAGACTGATGGGTCCACCTTTTGAGCCTCTACACTCATGCGAGATACAATTCTTAACGTGGAAAGTGGCTTTCCTAATAGCAATCACATCGCTACGACGAGTTAGTGAACTTCAAGCACTAACTATCCAAGAGCCATTCATACAGATTCACTCCAACAGGGTGGTACTACGCACTAACCCTAAGTTTCTGCCTAAGGTGGTTTCACAGTTCCATATGAATCAAACTATAGAACTGCCAGTATTCTTCCAGAATCCAGATTCAGTGGCAGAGAGAATGCTCCACACACTAGATGTCAAGAGAGCTCTCATGTACTACATAGATAGGACAAAAGATTTCAGGAAGACCAAACAACTGTTTGTTGCATTTTCACCACAACACAAAGGCAACCCCATTTCAAAAGCAGGTATAGCCAGATGGATTGTTAAGTGCATACAGATTTGCTATCAAAAGGCTAAGCGCACATTAACGATTCCCCCAAGAGCCCACTCAACACGAAAGTTAGGGGCATCCATCGCTTTCCTGGGAAACATTCCTTTAGAGGAAATCTTTAGAGCAGCCACATTGTCTACCATACACACATTTACCAAACACTACTGCGTAGATGTGCACTCCAAACAGCAGGCAGCTGTAGGACCTGCTGTTCTAAAAACACTTTTTCAGACTGCTGCAGCTGGCACAGGCAGCCACCGCTAATAGAGGGACTGCTATATATTCTATGCACAGATATGAATTCAGCAGCCCACATGCCTCGAACCGAATATGCTACTTACTAGTATGCGTCTGTTCTTCGCATGTAGGACTGCTGACATTCATATCGCCCACCCTCCTCCCCGGCGCCTGTAGCGGCTGCAGCACTCATTTTTACTCTTAGAATGGTCATCACTTACTGTATCTACTCCATCTCTGCCACAATGGCAAAAACAATCTGGGAATGGAGAGGATGCCCATGCGCAGTGTAGTCCAGGGGAGGAGCCACCTATCTCGTAATACTTCGACGACTCTTCCAGGACAACAATGTGCAATCATCCTGACCCAACTCTAGGTGGCGATCTATGCACAGATATGAATGTCAGCAGCCCTACATGCCAAGAACAGATGCATACTGGTAAGTAGCATATTCGTGGCTGTTCATCGACCCTGTTTCACAGATAGTGCTACCAGCAGATGTATCCCTCACCAGGTAGGGTGCTCATTTACAAGATCTAACAGTCTCTGGAACGGCAAACACCAGAATCTCTTCATCAACTACCTAGAGCTGCAAGTTGTTCACTTACAGTTTAAAACATTTCTACCTCACCTTACACGTAAGGTTGTCCTAGTCCGAATGGACAATATGAAAAGTATGTACAAAAACAGGAGGGGGTGCCGCAACTTCCTCCTGACTACCCCTTGATAGTGGCGAGGGACTCTTTTAAATATCCCCTCGGATGAAAAGGAATTCTTCTCCAAGAATTTGGCACCCCCATTGGAGAGGTTATGGAGAGATGTGATGCCCTGGGTGACTCTGCCCCTCACTCTCCTGGGTAGAGCGGCACTATATAAATGATGGCCCTACCCCGGTTCCTTTTCGCCCTTGACAGTACGCCGTTTCAAGTTCCGCCCAGGTACTTTACACAGATAGCTGCACAGGTATCGCTACTACTCTGGGGTAGCAACCCGGCCCGCTTAGCGCAGGCAAAGCTACATAAAAGTTGGTACGAGGGTGGGATAGCACTTTCATACATGAAACTGTATTATTGGGCGGCGCACCTCAAGGTCATTAATCAGTGGTTGCACGCCCCGCAGGATGACCCGGCGTACATGGCGGATAAAGTCCTACTAGGAACGAATAAGATGCTCACAATCTTATGACAAAGGACTAGCTCTGAAACTACAGGGCCCTACAAAGCATGCGGCCATATTATGGCATACAGCGTTGACACGGCTGGGATGGAGAGGGGTTATTACTAAGCTTACCCCGCTGTGGGACACCAAAAAACTAGGGCAGCTGAGAAATAGCTAGGAATTTGACCAATGGGATTATATTGGTATTTCCACGGTAGGAGATCTATGGGACAAAGGGACCGTAGTTCCCTTCGCCCAACTCCAACAATATGAACTGGGCCTGACTGAGACCTACAGGTATTCGCAAATACGGCATGCGTTGCTCACAGCGATCCCACATGGCGCTAACGTCCCTGAGCCCTCCCCATTAGAGGACCCACTACTGACTGACCATATGCAAAAGCGCGCCACGTCCTTCACATATAGGAAGCTGATTAACAATTTGCCAGACCCGACAGTCTCATTAAGGGGCAAATGGGTGACAGATGTGGGCGATGTAGAAGACTCTGAGTGGCAGGAAGCTCTGGCATCAACCAAAGAGGTGGGAATCCCGGCAAGGCGGAGGTTAGTGCAGCTTAAGATCCTGCATAGGGTATATTACACTAGAACCATGCTGTTTAAAATATCAAGGGCACAACACCCATACTGCATACGGAGGTGCGGAGAGGAGGGATCTTTCATACACACAATATGGGAATGTTCAGCGGTAGCGGACTCTGGCGACAAGTACTAAGAACAATATCACAGGTGATGGAGGTGTCGTTGCTGCCAGAGCCACGCAGATGTTTACTCAACATATGGGTGCCCAATGATCTCCCGCGCCATGGTCACACCTGGGTCACGCTGGGGCTCATGGTGGCAAAAAGGAATATTGCACAGAAATGGGGTGCAGTGGACTTACCATCGCTAGAGGCTTGGTGCAGAGATATGGATCTCACTATGGTAACGGAAAGAACAGTACATGCAACATGTAAAAGCCCCAAAAAATGGACTAAAATCTGGGCGGCTTGGAACACCTACAGGGGGGATATCTGTGACCCGATACCAGAACTAGATTTGGATAGCTAAGATGAGGATTAGGGGGGAAGAAGGGTTCATGAGGGACTGAACTGCCAAATAACAAACCTCTGGAAAATACTGATTATTCTTGTTTGACATTAGTAATACTTTCAGAAATGTGTCACCTTACTATATTGCTCGTACTTTGCATATGTATCAACATTGCCTATGTGTTCACTGAATAAAAACATTTAAAAAAAAAAAAAGGAGGGGGGCACTCTCTAGTTATCACGCCTCTCTCAAAACATTTGGCTTTGGGCAATAAATCACAAAATCCATCTTGTAGCAGACCACATCCCAGGGACGGACAACGAATCCTCAGCGGATACAGCAACACGTCCACAAGTGGGAATGCCACCCCCAATCCGCCTCCCATAGTTCCACAAATAGATATTTTTTGTGACAGCACAGAACGCAAAATCCCCAAACCTCTCCACCAGGTTCTCGCACCTTTTATCCAAAGGCAATTCCCTATGGATGAATTGATCAGGAATATTTGCCTACACTTTTCCACCTCTGCCTCTTCTTCCATTTCAGGTTTAGAAGCTCAGATAAATGTCTCTTGCCCTCATTCTAGTAGCTTCTAAATAGGCTCATCAACCATGGTTTAGAGCTCTCAGTAGTCCCACATGAGAAGCTTCACCTAAGTTCAAATCTTCAGAACCATGGAGACATCAGACACCCAAACTGCAAGAAGCTAAACATAGTGATTTGGCAATTGAAGTCATAGAATTTAGATATCTAAATCACCCAGCAAAATGCATGCCCATTGTTAAGGAAGCACATAAACCTACCACTAGAGCTTGCTATGCAGCTAAGTGAAAAATATTATTTATTGTAATAACCAAAAATTGATCCACTAAATGCATCTATACAAAATATTATTTGTTATCTTCTGTATTTACAATGCTCATGTCCTGATTACACTTCTATACATCTCGGTCCTGCTTACACTTTTATACATCTGGCAGCAGTAGCTTCCTATCTTCAAAATAGACAGCACTTATTGTTATTCAAAGTGCCAGTAATGAAGGCTTTTGTGGAAGGGTTTAAAGGAGTGATACGTGATGGCACTGCCACGTTTTCTATATGTGCTGCAGAATACCCCCTTTTCAGTACTCGACACGTACTTCAAAGCAATAGATAGTGACATCAGGGCCATGTTATGAGATGGGGTTCGCCAAGCATTGCCCTAGTAAAACTAGCATGATGGAGGTATAGTGCTGCACAATCTTCAGTCATATTACAGGAGAAACGTCCACTACAACACAACCGTTTCCACGTGTAACATTAATCACGCATTATTTACAGCGCATGTGTGGTTACCACAAATAGCCTTTACCACGCATACCTTTATTACGAAATGCGTAGTAAAGGCATGTGTGGTAAAGGCTATTATAAACAAAGGGGGCTTAGGGTGTCTCCCCTCCGTCCCCCCCCACACCCAAAAAAAGAAAACATGCGTAAAAGAAGGGGCTTGGGGGTCTCTCCTCCCCCTCACCCCCCCAAAAAAACTCACCTGATTCTGTTGCAATTTGGAGGCAATAGGTGTTGTTAGAGGAAACGGAAAGACGCTTCCTCTTTACGACATGCAGCGTCACATCGGAAGAGCTTGGAGAGGAGAGGTCGAGGAAAGGTAAGGGGGATTTTAGTTTTTAAAAATTCAAATTTAAGGAATTGGGCAGGGATCGGAGATAATCTTTACCAAAAAAATGCATTTAAGGTGCGTGGATTTACAACGAAAATCGTTGTAAAAATGTGTGATAAAGGCATTTTCATGGAAAAGGTTATGTGTAGAAATTGCATTCGCGTTGTAGCGCATGTTCGGTAAAGGCATGCTTTTAAACGGAATTCGGTGTAAAGTCATACAGCCTATTACAGAGCAGCCAAATGAACGACTATTAGCCATTGGGTCCACCACAGGAGGGGGAGGAACCAACCTATTGTATGGGCTGCCTGGTTCTGCGACCAGGGGGATACCACCAAACACTCAATACTGATCTGCGCCACCTCTACCTGGAGAGAATAACAGCGTGGAGCGTGGTAAATCTCTCGCATGCAATCCTGCAAAAATTGGGATGGGGAAAGACGATCACGCGTCTCACAACTTCGTGGGACTCAGAACTGTTAGGCACTATGGCAAAAAGGCAGGGGTTTGAAAAATGGGACCTGATGGGGATCTCTACTGTTGGGGACCTATGCACTGCCGAGTGGGTGATTACATTTGCGGATCTAATATTAACCCACAAAGTAACCCCCACGGAGGCCTTCCATTATTTACAAATCTGACGTGATCTCCAGGCAGCGCTGTCTTCTGGAGAAAACCTACCAGAGTCGTCTCCACTGGAGAACAGATTAGTAGAAGAGCAACTCATTGCCAAGACAATCTCCTTTACGTACCGAAAACTCATAAATAACTCCCTTGACACGCTTACCCATTTACGAGAACGTTTGGAGACTGATCTGGGCAATTTGCGGGAAGAAGACTGGTCTGAATCCCTGGCTTCACCACGGGAGATTGTCATATGGTTGCGCTTTCGGTTAGCGAAACTTAATTACTGCATAGAGTCTCTATATCCTGACCCACACTGGTAAAAATGGGTAAACACTTGGATGCAATATGTCTCAGAAAACGTGGGCAAGTGGGAAAGTTTTTCCATATCCTGTGAGGATGCCCAAATGTCCAAACCTACTGGGGAGCAGTAATGTCGTACATGAGTGAGGTCACTTGACTAACCATGTATCTGTCTGCCAAATGGTGCCTCCTTAATGTTTGGGAAGCCACTGATCTGTCGCGGGCTAAACAAACCTGTGTCACATTAGGCATGATAGGCGTAATATTGCACAGCTGGGGGTGGGGGGCGGTGTCAACTCTATCCCTTGGAGACTGGAAGACGGACTTGGATCGAGACATGGTAGCTGTGAAGTCAGTGTATGAAAGTAGGGGATGCCCCCGAAAGTTGGAAAAGATTGGGAAAATGGAATGTATATAGGTGCTGGAGCCCATGTGTCGCCTTGAGATTAATGTTTAAGACCCCATATCGAAAATGCCATGATTCAGGTTTTAGGTACGGAATGCGCTGCCTCATCCTTTTGATATTTGCAAGAAATGTGACATGTTTTTTTTTTAAAAGAGCGATACCACTAAGGGTGCCACATGCACCTAGGTGGAATATTGATAATTTCCTAACCAGACTTATGGGTCCACCCTTTGAACCATTACAAAATGCCCTCTCCAATTTCTTTTTTGGAACGTTGCGTTCTTAATTGCTACCACCTCACTTAGGCCTGTTGGTGAGCTTCAGGAACTAACTTTAGAAGAACCTTTTTTCCAGCTTTATAAGAATAGGGTGGTTCTTCGAACTAACCTAAAATTTCTACAAAAAGTAGTATCCTCTTTTCTTATTAATCAGTCTTTTGAGCTACCTGTTTTATTTTCTCTACCAGAAACTGTAGCTGAAAGAGCTCTTCGTACATTAGATGATAAGAGAGCATTAATGTATCATATTGACTGGACAAAAGATTTTCGTAAAACAAAACAACTTTTTGTTGCATTTGCTTCTCCTCATAAAGGGAAACAGATTTCAAACTCAAGTATTTCTAGATAGATTGTTAAATGTATCTAAACATGCTATGTCAAAGCCAAAATACCTTTGTCTATAGTTCCTAGAGCATACTCTACTCGTAAAATGGGGGCATCTATGGTTTCTTAGGAATTATTCCCATAGCTGACATTTGCAAAGCGGCTTCATGGTCTTTACCACACACATTTACCAAACACTATTGTGTGGATATTTTAGCGTGCCAACAAGCTAATGCATTACAGGCAGTGCTACGTATGATTTATAAAACTGCAACATCCACTGGTTAGCCACCGCTTTTTAGAGGGCTCTGCTACCCAGTCTGTGCAAAGCATGTGTATCTACAGCCACACATGCTTTGAATGGATTAGGATACTTACCCTGTATGCATCTGTTCTTGGCAGGTACTTCTGTAGATTCACATGCGCCCACCCTCTTCCCTGGACACCTATGGTCATTGGAGTCCTAATCTATATTTCACTTGCATGGACATCTCTGTAATTACACTTGCTTAGACTCTATTCTCACCCTCTTGCTGGGAAACAATCTAACAATGGAGTCGATACCCATGCGCACTACTACCAAAAGGAGGAGTAATAATTTCCATTTCAAATGTGTTCTGTAAAATACCAATCTTTTGTGCAAGCACCCAAATTTAGGACTGTGATAGTAGCACTAATGAAACTTGCACTGACCGTCTACATGCAAGTCTTCTACGAGCTGCTGCAGTGGTTAAATGTAATAAATAACTTCCATTGCATGTAATTTGAATAGGACAGTATGGGTACTTCCTAGCAGGTATGTGTATTTAGACCTAAATAGAAACTTGGTTTAGACTGAATGCACATCACATGAGAATTTAATCCTTACTGGTACAAAGAAAAGCTGCTATTGGTATTGAGTTACTGTAACCCGAAGAACATTCAAAACACAAAAGGATTACTAAAAAAAATTTTAGTTAGCAAAGTCAAGTATTTACTCATCAACCCTGGCACTGAACTGCACTTGTTTATTGGCAATGTGCACTTCCGATCAGGCAAAGGGATGCTTTCTCAGTGCAAGATAGCCAGTGACTAAAGGAAGCTGATCTCTTTGCTCCATGCTGAATGATATGGTGATGGGAAACGAATGGATGAATGAAAGTAAAACAGACCAGTAGACGTAAAGAGCTGATCAGAAGCTTCTCTATGTATGTATGTAGGTAAGCATTCATTTTATGTATAATATGTTTGATTATTTGAGGGTAGCAACACACCTAAAGCTGTCTCGTACCAAAACTAAAAATGTAAACTAGCAATGCTCAGCTTGATCCTGATTTTGTCAGTGCACATAGAGCCTGGAAAATCCTCGGATCATTAGAACTATACCACTAGTCAAGCAAATCAAGATGCTGAAAGCGCTGGACAGGAATGAATACTTTACAAGTTCAATGGCATTAAAACATCCCGTTCTGCATTTTTTTGTATTAATTTGTTTATTGGCATTTCAGAAAATAGAACAAAATTGAAAAAGCGAGAATCAGCAAATCAAGGTATTGGCATATACATACAGAGTATAAGATCAAAGGCAAGCAGCATAAAATGGCACATATCCATTAACACATTTAAGATATAGACCACCACAGCATTGTAACAATACTTCAAATTAGCTGAGTATGTGACGTCAGTCCACCCGTGAGCCTCCCGCTCCACGGTAGATGGTGCGACCCAGCCTGTGGTTAATCCCTCTATATCCTGATGGTATGTGAATCGCAGGACCATATCCCGACTACAGTGCCATTACATGTTAGCAGCTGTGTGTTCTACCCGGGCAACCGTAGCTACATCCTCCTCATCTGTTGTGTCCTGTGTAGGCCGCCTGCTTAGGAATAGGGACCAAGAATTCTTAGGTCTGTTACGTGGGGGCAATAATTCACTATATAATTCTGTCTGTGTACTGCAATAGAGCATTTCCGTAGTCCATTGCTCTGACCGCCCTGACATCGTCAGAAACGGTCGCTCCCTCAAGTCCCCTGGTGCTTGTGGTTTCAGCTGTGCCTCGCTGCTTCTTGATCAACGCTGTGCTCTGCATGGGTATTGTTGCGCTGTGCTGCTGACCTGCATTGTTTGCCTCTCACTGTGCCTGCTCGCATTTGACTGTGGACACCCCCCCCTACCTCCAGCATTTGCCCACTTCACTTGCGCTCGCATTACCATATTGTGCATTAGTATTTGTGCCCCATTTCGCTAGCGCTTCTCTGCCCACAGCGCTATTTGTTAATATTCCCCAACCAGCTCCGGTTTCACTTGTGCCGCCATTTGTGTTGTGATTTGCCTCAGAGCCCGCCCTCTCCACGCACGCACCCGCCTCCCAGCTGCTCCTCCCCCCCACTGAGTGGCAAGGCTCTCTCTGACGATCGAAGCGCTGTGACCGCCCTGACATCGTCAGAAACGGTCGCTCCCTCAAGTCACCTGGTGCTTGTGGTTTCAGCTGTGCCTCGCTGCTTCCTGATCAACGCTGTGCTTTGCCTGGGTATTGTTGCGCTGTGCTGCTGACCTGCATTGTTTGCCTCTCACTGTGCCTGCTCGCATTTGACTGTCGACACCCCCCCTACCTCCAGCATTTGCCCACTTCACTTGCGCTCGCATTACCATATTGTGCATTAGTATTTGTGCCCCATTTCGCTAGCGCTTCTCTGCCCACAGCGCTATTTGTTAATATTCCCCAACCAGCTCCGGTTTCACTTGTGCCGCCATTTGTGTTGTGATTTGCCTCGGAGCCCGCCCTCTCCACGCACGCACCCGCCTCCCAGCTGCTCCTCCTCCGCCCCTCCCCTAACTATATATGACAGATGCATTTGCGCGCAGCGTTCACGCGCAGCGGTCGCGCCCAGGTGCGCCGAAGGTGCGCCAAAGGTAAGCCCGTCTACGCCCGTCCGCGCCAAGCCCGCGCCAGACCCCATGTCCCCCGCACCACACACCCCACCCGCATTACATACGACGCCTCCACCCTCTTAGCCCTAAACTCCGGTCGACTCCCTAATTGCGCCCAAGCTGCACCTGGACACACCCATGGACCCTTCACATGCAAATCCTGCAAGTATGACGGCACCAAGATCAACTCCATATCCACGAACACCAAACAGAGATCTGACACCAACCACCTTAAATGCATCCTGCTCAACACCCGCTCGGTCCACAGACACGCCATCGACCTCTGGAACCTACTAGACACCATCTCTCCGGACATCGCCTTCCTAACAGAAACATGGATGAACGCCTCCTCAGCCCCAGACATCACCATTGCCATCCCGGAAGGCTACAAGATCATCCGGAAAGACCGCGCCAAACAAACAGGAGGAGGCATCACCATCGTCCATAAGAATTCCATCCGCATCTCAACCAGCTCAGACGTCAACCTCGCTAGCGCCAAACACCTTCACTTCCAGATCCACACCGACCCCAAGACCACACTCAGAGGCACCCTCCTCTACAGGCCACCAGGACCCCGTGCACAATTCAGTGAAGACATCACTGACTTTATCACCCCACACGCCCTCCCCTCCGAGGACTACATTCTATTGGGAGACCTCAATTTTCACCTGGAAAAGAGCAACGACAGAAACACCACCACCCTTCTGGACAACCTCGCCAACATCAGACTCAAACAACTTGTTAATACCCCCACTCACTACGCAGGTCACACACTCTACCCTATCTTCACTTCCAGCAAACATATCTCCTTCAGCCACACCACAGCTCTCCATTGGACGGACCACAACTGCGTTCACTTTGTCCACAAAAAGACCACAACCCACAACCATCCTCAACCCACTCTGCGAAGAAACTGGAACAAGATCACCATCGACCAGATCTCCTCTTCACTTCTACAAAACCCCCCTGCCCACTCTTCGAACCCCAACCAAGCAGCCATTAACCTCACTCAATGGCTAACCAACAGCGCCGACAACCTAGCACCTTTGAAAAAACGTCAAATCAAATTTGGCAGCAAAAACGCCCCCTGGTTCAACGATGATCTTAAGAAATCCAAGAAACTCTGTCGCTCCCTTGAGAAGGCCTGGAAAAAAGACCCAAACACCAGCACCAGGGACGCCTTCAAAAACGCCACCCGCATACACCACCAACTGATCCGGACTGCCAAGAAAACCGCATTCAAAGACCGATTATACAACAACGCCCACAACAGCAAGGAATTATTCAACATCGTCAAAGAGTTTACCAACCCCACTGCCAACTCCAACGACATCACTCCCTCTCAAACCCTTTGTGACTCCCTAGCTTCGTTCTTCCACGACAAAATCGCAGACATCCACAACAGCTTCGACAACCAAAGCGGAGACCAACCCACCCAACCTTCTGCCATACCTTCACCCCCCTTGAACACCCTTAATGACTGGAACCCAATCTCCACTGAGGACACCATCCGCCTGATGAACTCCATCCACTCAGGATCCCCCACAGACCCATGCCCTCACCACATCTTCAACAAAGCAGATTCCATCATTGCACCACACCTCCGAGACGTCATCAACTGCTCCCTCATTTCCGCCACCTTCCCGGAAAGCTGGAAACACGCCAAACTCAGCGCTCTTCTGAAAAAACCCACAGCTGACCCCACCAAACTCAAAAACTACTGCCCCATCTCGCTCCTTCCATTCCCGGCCAAAGTCATCGAGAAAGCTGTCAACAAACAGCTTGCCGCCTTCCTCGAAACCAACAAATCCCTCGACTCCTCACAGTCCGGCTTCCGAGCCAAACACAGCACTGAGACCGCACTCATCGCAGCAACAGACGACATTCGAACTCTACTGGACAATGGAGACACAGTCGTCCTCATCCTCCTCGACCTCTCCGCTGCCTTCGACACAGTCTGTCATAGCACCCTGATACAACGCCTCAGAAACATCGGAATCCAGGGAAAAGCACTGGAATGGATCACCTCGTTCCTTGCCGGAAGAACACAGAGTGTCTGCCTCCCACCATTCAAGTCAGAAGCCACCGATGTCATTTGCGGCGTGCCACAAGGATCTTCACTCAGCCCCACCCTCTTCAACGTATACATGAGCCCCCTCGCAGCCATCGCACGCCAACACGACCTCAACATCATCTCCTACGCTGATGATACTCAACTGATCCTCTCACTCACCAAAGACCCTAACACCGCCAAAACCAACCTACATGAAGGAATGAAAGAAGTAGCTGAGTGGAGGAAACACAGCCGTCTGAAACTGAACTCAGACAAAACAGAAGTCCTTATCTTAGGCACCTCCCCCTCCACCTGGGACGAATCTTGGTGGCCAGAGGCCCTTGGAAAAGCACCTATCCCGACGGACCACGCACGGAACCTGGGCGTCATCCTGGACTCCTCACTCTCGATGACCAGACAAGTCAACGCCGTCTCATCATCTTGTTTCAACATTCTTCGCATGCTCTAAAAAACATTTCGCTGGATCCCCACCGAAACTAGAAAAACGGTCACCCACGCATTGGTTACAAGCCGCCTGGACTACGGAAACACCTTATACGCTGGCACCACCGCAAAACTTCAGAAAAAACTCCAACGCATCCAGAACGCATCTGCCAGACTCATACTAGACATCCTGCGTAAAGACCACATTTCTGGTCACCTGAAAAACCTCCACTGGCTCCCCGTCAATAAGAGGATAACATTCCGCCTCCTAACCCACGCACACAAAGCACTTTACGAACTCGGACCCGAATGCCTCAACACACAACTTTCCTTCTACACCCCCTCCCGCGAGCTACGCTCTTCCAACCAAGCCCTTGCCGCTGTACCTCGCATCAACAAAACCACCATGGGAGGAAGATCCTTCTCCTACCTGGCGGCTAAAACCTGGAACTCTCTTCCCACTCACCTTCGCCTCACTCAGAACCACATAGCATTCAGAAAGCAACTTAAAACCTGGATATTCGAAAAGTAATTCCCCACCCTTCTTCAAGCGCCTTGAGACCCTCTGGGTATGTAGCGCGCTATATAAATTAATTGACTTGACTTGACTTGAAAGTAAGCGTCGGGCCAGCTTCCAGGAAAGTATATTTTAGAAAAACAATGGTTCAGGGGTGGCCTAATAAGGTCCTTAAAGGAGTATAGCGTATGATTAATTCACGCTGGTGAGCTAAAGATGTAGGTACATATAGAATATTTAATTTATTTTCTATTACAACAATTATCATAAAGTTTCAGGTGCTCATATGAGCGACAAGGTGCATAACGTGACACAAGTGAACATAGTGAAAAACGAAATGTCACACAACAACAAGGTAAAAACCACAGGGATATATACAATGGAGTGGGGATATCGGGTGAATTGACAGAAAAGATTTTGGATCCGAGGGAATACCGGTGAGAGCAGCCAAGTAGCAAGGCATTCGGACGCCCCTTTCCAGCCCCCATCTCGCCGGGATTAACTCCAGGCGAGCCGATTTTAAAATGACCAGTTACCTTCTTCTATAGCGATTAAGATGCTAATAGGACCCCTAATACAGACTACAACTCTAAAAAGAACTCCGCTCCAGAAGGACCCACCTTTAAGCTAATTTGCTCAGCTGCCCAGACTCCGAAAATTGGTATTCCCTCGGATCCAAAATCTTTTCTGTCAATTCACCCGATATCCCGGTTATTCTGATTCAAGTTTTCTGTCCAGATGGACTGTCCCTACTACAGATTTCAGGAGGCTCCTCAGTCCTGAAGATGATCTAAATTCATATAGATCGAAACGTCGTTGACCTACTCAAGGAAATACCCCCACGGACATCAGACATTTCCACACTGAGATCCCTCTGCCATTCCAGTTGCGATTTAGCTTAATCAGCGTGCCTCTCTGAGAGGGCGATGCGGTACAGCTAATAATGTAGGTTAATGCCTCAACCTCCGGGGGCTTTGTCATGTCCTCGCCCAAGAGGCCCTTAATTGCATGTCTCACCCTATGGAACTGGAATTGCGACATTAAGTGAAGACGGCTCTCTCTCCACCGCCACCTGCTCCCAGGAACGAGCAGTGCCATCAGCAAAGAGGTCCCCCATATTTTGTATTCCCATCATTCTCAATGCTGCTATGACCCTCTTGTCCCTGCATGGGCTGAGCCAGTAGCACCAATGGATAGGAGCTAACAGAGCGTATAGTAAGCTGCCGGCTTGCACGTCAAACATATGATGCCACGCATGCGTGACCGTATTTAGTGAGTCTATTATGCCGTTGCGTCGAATTTGGGGTGAATACAAGAGCGTAGGTAGAGGAACTGGATCAGAAATGATAGTTTCTATGCTGAGATGTGGAACCTCTGCAGGGCCTTGTATCCAGTGATATGCGTGTGAGCTTTGTGCCACCCTATCATAGAGTTCCAGGTCTGGAGCACCCGGCCACCTGCCGCATACGGATGAATGAGTATTTTCCAAGCCACCCTAGGCTGCTTGCCTGCCCAGGCTAATATGATCATCAACGAGTGTAACTGCTGGAAAAATGTTTTGGACAGAACCATGGGTATATTTGTAAATGGAAAGCGGAGACGTGGCAGTACGATCATTTTCATAAGGGAAACCCTCCCCATCAAGGACAATGGTAGGGCAATCCACCTGTCGATGTCTTCGTCCAATTTGGAGATGGCAACCCGGTAGTTCTCCTTCAGCACTACATCAGAATCTGTATGTAACCGGATCCTCCGGTATCGCACGGCGTCTGTGGTCCATTGCAGTGGATATTCCGGGTCCACACGTGCCGTAGCCGACGTGAGTGGAAAAATGATGGATTTATTCCAATTAAATTTAATGCCTGATAGAGAGCTGAACAGCACCACTACACGCAGTACTGGGGAGAAGTGAACCTCAGGGTCCCGAACATATAGGAGGGTGTCGTCCGCATATGTGGATACAATGAGGCGGTAGTTTGGAAAACGTATGCCCGTGGTATTCGCACAAGGCGCAAGCAAGTGGCTCCGCTGCCAACTCATAAAGCATGGGGGATAGGGGACAGCCTTATCTCGTTCCCCTACTGATTTGAATAGGGTTGGTAATCAAAGTTCCAAGCCGGATACGAGCCGTGAGTGCGGAATACAGCATAGCCAGGATCTGAATGAAGAGCGCCCTAACCCCCATCCGGCCAAGAACCTGCCACAGAAAAGGCCACTCGACAGAGTCAAAGGCTTCTCCATGTCCAGGAACACAGCCACCGCGGCGACCTCTGGGCGCGTGTGTTGCATGGCTGCAAACACCATCCTGAGGTTGTAGGTGAGATTACGACTGGGCACATAGCTGGCCTGTTCCGGAGCAACCAGCGTGGTAACCAAGGGGCTAAGGCGGTTGGCTATAAGTTTCGCAAGTATCTTCGCGTCCACATTCAGCAGCGACAAAGGCCTTCCGGGGGGCTTCCCAGGTTTGAGTATAGCTACCAGTATCGCCTCACGCATAGTAGGGGGCATCACCCCAGAAGAACAAATGTCCTCAAACAATGTAAGTAACTGCGGGATCAGCAGGTCAGAGAAGACCTTATAAAAGGCGACAGTAAGGCCGTCGCTACCCGGCGGGCTACCAGCCTTCCTAGCCGATAAAGCCCAAACAATCTCCTCTTGTTTAATCGGTCGAGTCAGAAATTCCTGGCGCAAGTTTGTTAGCCACCGTAAGTCGATGTGGGTCAGATAATCTAGGATGCGTTCCTCCGGTGTGGGACCCCGGGAGGCGTACAAAGCAGCATAGTACTCGCGGAACCTCTCTGCAACCTGTGCTTCGGTAAGTGGTGGATCCATCGGCACAGCCCTCACATCTGGGAGCGCCGTTCTGTTCCGATGTTGTCGAACTAACTGAGCCAATACGGTCCCCGTATGCTCCCCATACGTTCTGGCACTTGCAGCTGAGAAATCTCGGGTTGATCCTTAAATGTAGAAGTGTTGGTGTTAACAATGACTTTCAAGGAAACGTATGCTTTGACAGTTCAGGCTGAACTGTTTCTATTGGAGCAAGACCAAGTTTGAGTTATATATTGTTAACCTATGTCTAGAGCAGCATGGTAGTTGGAAAACGATGGACTGGAAAAAGGCACGAGCCACCGCCTTTGGTTAATATTACTTTAAACGTTCCTTTCATCACGTTGTTGTTTGTTGCAGTTGACCTGAGTGCGACAGGTTTACCCAGACATGGGCCCAACACTCACTGTGCCACAGAACTTAAGCTATCTCTCACTGATGAGGCCTAAACCGGTTTTGGATTGCTTGTGTTCCCGTCTTGAGAGGACCTGGCCTAGCAATTTTGGCCTCGACTGTTCCTTCTGAAGCAGGACCAAGACTGATTTACACATAACATAACATATGTGGTCTTTCTCTATAGTGGCGTAGTGGGTAAAAATCCATAGACTGGAATGCAGCCCAAGCTATCACCAGTAGCAATAACTAATTCAAGCATTTCTTACATCACTTTATTTGTTAAAATAGACACCCTAAGTGTGGCACGGATACCCAGAGGAGGATCCTGTGCTCACTTTACCATAGGACTTCAGCTATACATCAGTGCCTAGGCCTAAATAGGTTGAAACCGGTCTCTGGTTGCTAGTGTTTCTGTCTGGGGGAGACCTGGTCTGGGCTGTCCCTATTGCAGCGGGATCAAATATGATTTACAATACAGCTGGTCTGTGTAGAGAAGCATTGTCAGTCAAAACCGCTGACTGCAACGCAGCCCCAAGCAACTGCCAGAGGCTTAGATAAATGTAAGCATTCTTTTCATCAGTGTTGTTTGTTGCCGCATTATTTGGCAGGCCGATAGATGAGACACGAGCATAACTAAGATGTAGGTAAAGTATTTTACAGCTAGTGACAATTTAAACATCTGAAAATGGTTAATAAAGAGCATCACAGACTAGGAGCTGAAAAACAGGTGGTACTGCCCCCTGAATGTAACATCACAACCCTTCATTTGCAAAAGGATTGAGGACCAACCCTCAACATTGGAGGGACACAATGTCAGCTGAGGAAAGGCACAGTATCCGATGTGCATTGCATTCAATTTGAAAGAACACCCAGGAGCTGGCAGTCCGAACCGCTGGTAGCCAAGGTAAAAGCATTGTAACACGCTGAGAGGCCTAAAAGGCAAAGGGGGCTCCTCGACATACGTTTTTCTTGCAAAGAAACAGATCACGACTGATATTAAACGGAACATTTATCGATCAGATACATTCTATGATATGCTGTTCTGATGAGCGTGCAAAAAGTATCTACATTTCACAGGCAACCCAAAACATTGGCACTTTAAAGAGGGTGTCTAGTCAGTGATGTCACAGCAAGTTTTGCAGCCCAACCAGACATAAAAAAACAGGGCATCCCAGAGCACTTATTGGTGAATACTGATATATTTCAGATCTCCGCGAGGGCAAAAGGACATGTTTTTATCTTGTCACTGGATGGCCTTTTGTGATAAATCTAGTAGCAACCATGTTCATAAAAGGTGTGCCAGTAAAAGAAGCGCACATCATCAGAGACTCGCCCTGTGTACCCATACTTGACCAGTGCTATATCAGTAGGTGAGAAACCAGACCGTTTAATTGATGCATTGTATGGGCTTTACAAGTGGAGACTACTTTGTTTGGAATTTTTAAAAAATGCACTCCTTTACTCCTCACAAAAAAGGATCCTTATGTTTTAGAAGATAACTCTCCAATATCAGTAATCTTAGTCCTGTCACTGAGGGAAGGAATGAAGCTACTAGGGGTGATGGCTGGATGTGTTCACATTGTGCTAGTGTCAGACTACTTAACACCAATGAAGGAAGTGTTTGGCCCCAGGCTCAGTATATTTGGCTGGATTGCAATGAAGATTTTGATGCCCTTAACCGGGTGGCGGCGGGAGGTGGACGGGAAGGGATGGGCTACATCCATCTGACAATAAGAGTGATTTGGAGGGATCCAGGACAGGGCGACCATAATTAGAGATGCATTCCTAACAGGTTGGGAAGCAACCACTGATAACATAGAATGTTATACCACACTAAAGTATTAAGCCTGTGCTAAACACGCAAGTGTAACCATTATCAAACTTGATAGTTCTCCATTTACCAATTTATGAAGAATGAAAGACTAGGGGCCCGATGTAGGTAATTCTAATTTACCACTTCTAAAATACCGAATCATACCGATTCGGTATTTAAGAAGTGGTAAATTAGAAGGGGGGAATTGTAGGTATTTCAGATTCGGTAAATACCGAATCGTTAAGATTCGGTATTTACAGATTCTGTAAATACCGAATCGGTAAAGCCCATTGATTCCTATGAGCATTGCAGCCCATAGGAATCAATGGGCTTTACCGATTACAGCCCATAGGAATCAATGGTCATTACCGAATCGGTATTTACCGATTCGGTAAATACCGATTTTTGCAAGGGTGCAGGGGGTGTCACTTTGACACCCTCTTGCACCCCAATTCCGAACTTGTGTGCCATGTGGCACACAGACATGCTCTAAGGGCATGTCTGTGTTTCACATTGGACAGGTGTGCATGCACAGATGTGCATACACACCTGTATTCGGTACTTTACCACCCAATTAAATTGGGTGGTAAAATACCGATTCTGTAAATGCATGCCCTACATCAGAAAACCTTATTTCCGGTCGGAAACGGCCGAATTGGGCCGTTTCCGACCGGTAATAGGGCACCTACATCGGGCCCTAGAATACCACAGTTCAACAAAACGGATTTCGCATTGTGCACATAATTGCATCGTTCCCATTAACTCTAGGCACTTCGGGAAACACATTAAAGAAAACACTGACCGCATGTAGTAGAAAGTAAGGCGAGCTCCCGCTTCTTGTGCTCGGTGCTCTGCCGCTCCAAAGCTCCTTACATTTACAGAGAATGTGGCGTTGTGCAGAACTAACGAAAGGCGTGTGGTCATGCTGTATGTTGAAGCGCGCTTCTCAGCTCTGCTGCTCCTTAAATGTAGCAAAAAAAGTTCCAAAGACTGTACTTAAATAGAAACAAGTGGTAGTGGTCAAGTTCTGGAGGTGATCCATGGAAGTCAACAATTGAGAACAATGTTTTTTATGGTGGTGCTTATGTAGGCCATTATGCAGTGTAAATCAGATGTGAAAGGTAAGATTTAATTTGCTGAACCATCTTGCAGGTTAACTCGTTGAGCCACCTTGCAGCTTAACTTGCTGTCTAGGCTGTAGTTTTTCCCCACTTTAGGACATTGGTGGTCTTTGTGGGAGACTCAACATCCTGTCATGCTGGGCAAATCACTTAATTGAACTGGTGCTCCAATACCTTCGCGCTAGTTTAAATTTATAAAAGAGCGAACAGCGGGAGGAGTTTGGGCAACAGCTGGTTCATGAAATGCTGCGGAGATTAGGTTAAGGGCGAGGACACACCTGCACAGGCAAAAGCTTCAAGAAAAAGTTCCACAAAGTGGATAAAAACAATAATCGGGCAATGGGAGACTGATGAGAGTAACACATAGAGAAACAGCAGGAAATAACATGCTACAGCCAATAGAAACGGAGCAAAATTAAGTGGCAAGCACAGAAACCAATTAAAAGCAAGGGTGGAATGTAAGCCCCTTTATATTAAATACAATAGATTTCACAAGATTTGCAGATGAAACCTAAAAAGCAATTAAGAAGCAAATTCCATATCCACAATCCGCTCCAGAATGTGTATATCCAATCAATCCTTTCTATATCACTTTCCAAACCAAAGTAGCTGAACAGTGGTAAGAAGGAGAGATTCCAAAAAAAGACTTTTGTCTGCCAGTTCCTTTTATGCCAACCATGACTCTTCAATGGAGTCAGCTTGACTATCATCATTTCATCAGAGAGTGTACGAATAGTTTGGTTTACCAGCAATGGATACAAATCCTTGTATTCTGACCCCTTATATCATAAAAAATGTGAGAAGATTTTTCTTTCCATCTTCCCCCTGATCTATCTTCAAACGCTTTAGAGGTTTGAAAATATTCACCACAAATACTTTGGAATATTCAAAAATGTTTTCTAAGGGCTCTAGATATTGTACCGCAGGATGAGAAAGATGCTAGGACTTTTATTTCCAGTTCTTCCGCATTCCCAGTGAACTAGGGAGCATTTCTTGGGACAAGCTGTTCGGACGGCTGTATAGCTCTTCCAATGAACTTTATGTTTTTCTTGGCCTGCCCTACATTTTCATTCAGTGAACTTGACACCAACTATGTTCCTTGGTGGTGTGTCACACTTTAGTTTACTATTCATCAGCAAAGCCTTGCTCAGCACAGGATTCTGAGTGGTCAAGACAAACTTTTCCCACACAGTAGCTCTCCAGCCCCAAACCACATAACTCCAGCCATGACTTTGCTCATTGTACATGAGGGCACTGGCATATAATATTCGCCAACCTATGTGCTGACCCGTTATACCGCATCTCATTGATGTGGTCTAGAGATCTATCTCTTGGTGCTTCTCAGACAAAAAATCTTCAGTTTTTCACAGAGGCTTGGTCAAATGTCTCTCATAAAGGCTTCAGGGTGAAAGCCCTGCTGTAAGTGGCACAAGTGAATGTCTCCATTCGATCCACAAGGCATCTTTAAGTGGTGTCTTGGATACTACAATAATGCTGCAGCTTCAGATTCCCTAAAGCACCCAAAGACTGTCAGGGAGCTGGAGTCTGAATTTAACTTTGGCCAAGGTCCACAGAGGGAACCCAAAGCGCACCCCATCCCCTACAGGTAAGCCTTCTGTGAAAAAACAAACTATCAAAAGGTCTTCCTGCAAAAAATAAACAGGCACCTTAGGAAGAAGCAGTTATTTTATTCCTGGATTAAATGTCCCTGGGACCATAATGAGTCAAAGTCATTCCCTGACTTGGAGCTATATCTCAGAGATAATCCCAAAATGCAGATGCTCTGATCCAGACATATTGTGTCACTGTACCGCCAAAGACTCCAAATTCAGTACCTAAAAAAGGTCGTAGGCCGATGTACCATGCCCTGTCAGCCCAGCACCATTTGTGACAGCTGCCCTGAAACTTGTCACAGCATCACGCTCAGTCATTGCTGGCTCTGCCCTTGAATTTGGCTGAGATAATCTGGGTGGCACAAGAGAAGGCCAGAGCTTGCCTTACTAAACTGCTCTTGCCTAAGGACTAAAAATATGTCCTTAGACAGGAGCCTAAGTATCTGACACTGAAGTCATAACCATGCCCGACAGAAATTTTGGCTGAATGGAATATGCTTATTTTAAGGCCAACAATCTGCTTTGTCTTTTTACTCCAATTTTGCCTTTTACCGTGATTTACAAAATGCCTGTGGCCTGGACACCTCTCTATTAGTGACGTCCCTTACTCTTTAGGTCCCCAACAAAGGACGTTCCTCCTGTACCAGAGTGATATGGAATTTGATGAAAACCTTGGACTTGGCCTTTCCCTCTAAGTAGACAAAGTCTAAAATATTTGTGGAAATTTTGAATTTGCTTCACCAGCTCTTGAGCCCCTGCTTCTTTTCAACAAGGCTGACTTTGAAAAGCTGTTTTCAGGACCAAAATCCATAGACAAGCAGCCAGATGTTATAGACCTGCTCTGGGTAACAGGAAATTGCTGTCCTTACTCCCATCGCCAGAGAGCTGGTGGTTCAAGCTTTAGCATTTTAACTGAACTCCAATGCTGTCCTCATGGCCCCAACAGAAAGGAATCAAAAGGACAAAATACCATATGCCAGGTTTTTGTGTGTCAGGCAGACTCACTCTCAGTTTGGCAAATACCACATGCCTACTAGGCCACTATGTCTATGCCACGTGGCTATTTGCAAAACTGGTAGTCGTAAACCTACCGTAACACATGAAGAAGCTGTTTCCTGAAGTGATCATTGCTGACATGGATCCTTCAAAACAGATCCTTAAGTGTAGTGTGTGTTTTATAGATACCATGGCCTGGCGCATGGGCACTGCCATCACAATATACTGACCTGCCTGGAGGCATTCTACTACTTTTTTGAGAGATGTGAAGGCCACTCTGAAGGACATCTCCTTTGATGGTGAAAAGGACAACTACTCTCAGGAGTGCATCAGGAATAACAGGCTTATGACCCTCTCGCTGGCCATAGACCTAGTATCAGATGCAAAGCACAGTGGCATAACAAAGGCCCCGCAGGCCCAGCGGTGCGGGGGGGGGGCACAAGCTCCATAGAACCCCTCGGCACAGTACCCTGACCTGAGAGCTCCTGATTGAGTCCGGATGGGGGACCCCCTTTCTTAGATAAGCAATTATATTTGTTTTTGAGTTCAACAAAAGAAACAAAACATTTCTGCGACAGAACATATACATCAGTACACTCACAGAGCAGTTCCCTGACAGGCCCTGTGACTGAGAATATCTAGCCCCCACTTCAGACCACCCAGCATCCTCAAGCCAGTTAATTCCAGCAGGCCCAGCCATTTGCCCAACACCCGCCTGTGTTTAGCCGAACACCCTCGTTCCTCATACACAGTCTTTTCCTGGATGGCACACCAGTCAACTCCCCTGTGCAATTTTGCAATAGAATGGTCTATCGAGTGCTTCCACACCACTGCGATTTCTCTTTTGGCCACTTACAGGACCATCTCCAGAAACAACTTATCATTACAGGAACCATCACCCCCAGGAGGAGAGTTAGAGGAGCGAGGGGAACCGCCCACCCTGTCGTGTAGTTCCTATAAATCTATATAAGATCTGAACGTTTAGACAACATACACTATAGGATTGGTGTCAGACTGATTCTAGACACCCCTACTGGGAATGTTAGCCTGTATACCAGCTAGCTCACAGGGTCACTAGAAACCCCTTACCAAGGAGAAAATAGTGCTTGGCAACTATCCAACATGACAACCCTGATCCCTCAGAATCGTGGAAACAGTGTACTACTTTTCGCTCAGTCACTTATGCTCATTTCGTCTCAGAGAGATACACAGAAAAAGCAGTGGGGATGTTTTTTAATAAGCATTTATTGAACCCGCGTCATTCTAGTGTAAAATAGGTGTGCTGAAACAACCATTAGACAGTAACAGATATAAATGATTATAAGCACTAAGAGAGTAAAAGGATGGAAGATTTCTACCATCGTACTAAAACAATGAATCCAGACAAGGATATAAAATACATGACAGTAAAATGTGTACTCCTACGTTGCGATCCTAACTAGATGTTCCTAAGTGTACCTAGCATGTAGGTGGGTGTAAAAGCCAAGAAATCCTCTAGGACAAAGTCAACCCCATTACTTGAAGTGAGACACTGTGGGACCCCATCTTGATCTCGAGATGGACACCCGGCAAGGGATGTTAGACCACTGTGAGCGGGAGTGTCTGCGTGCAGGAGCCTCAGCATCTTGCGTCAATGTGTCGGCATGGAAGTCCTTTTCTCCTCTGACTACCTCAGCAAGATATGGTGTATATATACCCAAAGTTGTACCCCCTGGGGATATACTTTGCTGTGTCATGTCGGACTAGGATGACGGAAGGAATGACCCTTATATATAGTTATTATGCAGGAGATGGTAGGCCTGCTGCCCTGCTGCGATTCCAAGAATCCTCATGCATAATGAATGAGGCTTAAGCTTTTCATTGGAAAACCCCATGTCATCTTTGAACATTACCGTAACTTGGTAAAAGGTCAGTACTAAGAACCGTTATGTAGTGTAATGGTAGGGGAGAATAAAGGTGAAAGGTTAGGTGACTCCCTGAGCCTATATTAGGGTACCTATATAGAACATAACACCCACTCCTCATCCGACTGGACGACGTACCAGAAATTCTACGTACTTCTAAAAGTGGTACGCAATTATTAAGAAGTCAATTTATAATAGTACTTAACAATGTAAAATTTCAAAACAATGCTAAAAAGAGAAAATGGCGTACGCGACAGAAGTCCTAAATGAGTTCGTATATGTAGTCTAACAATGAGAGACTGAAAGCCATAAAGTTTAGAAAAAGTGTCTAATGTTTAAAATTCCTAATTTGGATGTTTTTGAAAAAGCCGTATTTCCCCAGCACACAATGAGCCAATTGTTTATGTGTCCCGGCTGGGAGACGCAACATCACTGTTGCATACAATTGCAGACAACGGTTTCTGCAACACCTCGCAGATCAGGTCAATCAAGCACAGATGTTACTCCATATTCACCACCGATGCTGCTGGGGATGTATGAGTGTCTTCCAAGACCTGAGTATTTGTTGAGGAGCCGGAATCCTTTCCGACAGGAGCTGAAGCATCCTGTGGTGGGTCTAGGAATGCAGACATCAACATTGGAATAGGCTGAGGACACTGCAGAACAGGGTCCATTATCGGGTCCTGTAAAGCTTCAACGTCCAGTGGCGCAATGGTTGGAAGTGTTAGACAGAGATCCAACACGCATTCTTGTCGGCAGAACAGGCATCGGAGGACAGGCAGAATACAGTCAATCCAGACTGTTCTAAATGACAAGAACCAAGACTCGCTCAGTTCTCGTAGACTAGGTGTGCCCAGATGGATTACCATGCGATCACGGTATAGTTGCTCCAAGAGCGTTCTTTCCATCTCCTTGGTGACTGGTATGTCCATTGTGTAGCAGAAAAATGACAATCAGGATACCTGCTATTAGAAACGGGGTCAGCGGAAACCCTCCAAAAATGCTTCTGAATACGGGGAGTATGGAGTTGGGAACAACTCCGAGGATTGTCTGAATGGTGCTTAACAGTCCAGAACCTACGGTTTAAAATAGGTGGACAATATCCGTCGTATCAGACATGTTAAAGATACGTTGTACCATTCTGTGAAATGGAAAGGGCAGTTTTTTCGTACTAGTGCCTGTATCTCAGACAAGGACCTTGCAAGCTGGTGATCATAAGTTTCTCATGAGAAGGTTAGAGGCACGGTTTGCTGTAAAAGCATGGCTTTCATTCGGCTCAGAGTATCAAACCATATAAAGAAGACATTCAGTGAAGGCCATAACGGCGCCTCCCCGACTGTATGGGTCGGTGAAAACAATACTTGAATACAGCAAGTAACCCTGAAGCTTACAGTGACAAGATATGCGATGCCCGGGAGCATCCCATAACAACCTTGATCACTCAACATCAAGTAACTCCCTTTTGAAAGCAACTTGAACACCAGATTAATGACGGCAGCTGGGGAACCTTTCAAGTGGCAGGAAAAGTTAGCAACTGAACCATTGCAGGCCCCGTGAAGCATGATATCCTGGCATATGAGGATCCACTTGAGGAATTCTCGTAGTTGGTACCCCTAAGAAACACTTCTGTGCCCCCGTTCCTGCATCGAAATCTGTATGGCAATTCCCAAGATTCCTTGATAAATTCCTTACCCATCGCTTCATATCTGTGACTAGTAGTGTTATATGGCCATGAATTACCCATTCTGTGGATGGTGACTCTCCAACAGTAAAAGGTAACTTGTCAAGTTTTTCAATACGCAGCATTGTATATTTTGCTCCTCTTTGTGCCATTGTAAGCTGTTTTTCAGTTAGACTGTATGCAGAAAATACAGACATACTGTTGATAAATCGCCAAGGCACATAACCAGCGCACAATGATTGCAGCGTCCAGCTTAATAACCTAATAGAACATAGTTGAGATTGTCTGTAGTACGGACAAGTCCTGTTCTAGTATATCATTAGCAGAAGATGCAATGTTGCCCACTGAATAAATACTGGATGTTAATGTAGTCATACAATTGTCAACTTCAGCTAACGCCTTTTCTAGGTTAATTCTATCTATTTCACGAAGTCTCTCCGCAACGTCTTGTTGAGAGATTTTCCAGATTTCATTATAGACAGCGTAATAGAAACGTTTCTGACTTGGCTTTCGGGGACCTAGTAAAAAATTCCTTGGATCCACCTCATCTGAGAGTAAGGATAAGTACTGTTTCACTTGGGACAGTGTTGAGGTCTTTAGCCAATCGAGGCACAACTTCCCAACACTGCATGATGTCACTACCCCCGGATGTTCTCTTTGTACATATCGTGGGTCTGGCCTATGGTTACTGAACCCTTCGATTGTACCCCTGACTTTTGATTGATATCTATTTGTGCCTGTGGGCCAAAATAACCATCCCTACAAATTGGGGTCTAAAGTATTGTACTGCATGAGGTCATCAATTGTATCTCCTCCACATTATGTAAAATTGATGTGTGAAGGTGTGGGAACATGAGGTGTGTTCAGATCCTTGTTCTTGGCAAGTCCAAACAGGAAGTGTGTTGCACAATTTCATTTAGAAATATCATCTGCTGTGGAATGGGCGACGCTCTAAAAAGTGCTTCTGTTCCCTGAACTTGCCATTCCTTAGAACCCCAGACTGATTTTGTGTCTATAGTGTCATTCCATAAGTAGAAACCCTGTTCAGACAGTTGGGAAACAAAGGATGCAGAATATATCGGTTTGGTGTTAGTCAGCATATTTTTATGTGCGATGTAGGCAGCGCGCAACACCCATTGGGCTCAAGGGGCGTCAGCCCCCCCCCGTCGTGTGTGTCAGCCCGGGCGAAGACATTAGCCCCCCCCGAAATATTTTTCAGCCCCCTAAAAAAAATTTGGCTCTAGTTGCCCGCCTGGATGTAGGTGCAACCTTATAGTAATATGAGGTCAGGTCAGAAGTGTTAAAACCTGAAAAACACGAAATTTTTCTGGGCAAACGTTTTCAAACTACCTTTTGGTGGTGTTGGGCAATGTTCCCATTGGTGGCAAGGAAAAAAACATTATGGGGCCGATTCCGATTCGGTAAAATTCCCTTACAAATAGCCGTACAAATCGTACCAATAAACTTTCCGGTACGTACGATGAAGTACGATTCGTATCCAAAGCAGATTCTGTACAAATCGTACCAAACACCTTATGTCAAAAAAATCAGTGCGAATTGTATCCAGAACATGCATTACGCTACGTCCGTACGTAATCAAGCAGCAGTTTCCGGCCCAGCAAGTACTATTCATCCCTGCGATACTCCGTATGACTCTTATCCTACGGGATCTGAAAACGTCAGTAAAAGCAGAGTCCAAGCCGAACCGCATCCCCGGTACGCGACATACATGCCATGAACCCCATTGTCTGTGTCATCCCAGTCTTGTGCGCCTACGACCTGGTGCAAAGAAACCAACGACGGCGCATACAGTGAGAACAACGTACCGCAATAACGGAAGTCTACTTGTACAGTGCGTCTTACACGCTAGCGTACAGCACTATTGCAATAGTAACACGATGCGCGCACACACCATGAATGTTGGGGTATGGTGCGTTTCACGCGCTCGCGTGCAGCACCATTGCAATAGTGATACGATGCGCACACACTCCATGAATTTTGGGGTACGGTGCGTTTCACGCACTCGCGTGCAGCACCATTGCAATAGTGATACGATGCGCACACACTCCATGAATTTTGGGGTACGGTGCGTTTAACGCGCTCGCATACGGCACCATTGCAAAAGTGATACAATGCGCACACACGCCATGAATATTGGGGTACGGTGCGTTTCACGCGCTCGCGTACGGCACCATTGCAATAGTGATACGATGCGCACACACGCCATGAATGTTGGGGTATGGTGCGTTTCACGCGAACGCGTACGGCACCATTGCAATAGTGATACGAGGCACAGACACGCCAGTAATGTTGGAGTATGGTGCGTCTCACGCACTCGCGTTCAGTACCATCACAATAGTGATACGAGGCACACACATGCCATCAACCCCATGTGGCCAAAAGTATGGGGTGGGTGCAGAGGACTCCCAGCAGAGGCCAACAGTATGGAGTTGGGTGGATATGACTCCCAGCAGTGCCCAGACATATGAGGGGTGGGTGGATATGACCACCAGCAGTGGCCAACAGTATGGGGGTAGAAGCAGAGGACTCCAGCAGTGCCCAGACATATGAGGGGTAGGTGGATATGACTCCCAGCAGTGCCCAGACATATGAGGGGTGGGTGGATATGACTCCCAGCAGTGCCCAGATGTTTGAGGGGTGGGTGCAGGGGACTCCCAGCAGTGCCCAGACATATGAGGGGTGGACAGATATGACTCCCAATAGTGCCCAGACATATGAGGGGTGGGTGGATATGACTCCCAGCAGTGACCAGACATATGAGGGGTGGGTGCAGAGGACTTCCAGCAGTGCACGGACATATGCAGGGTGGGTGGATATGACTCCCAGCAGTGCCCAGACATATGAGGGGTGGGTGGATATGACTCCCAGCAGTGCCCAGACATATGAGGGGTGGGTGGATATGACTACTAGCAGTGGCAAACAGTATGGGGGTGGGTGCAGAGGACTCCCAGCAATACCCAGACATACGAGGGGTGGGTGGATATGACTACCAGCAGTGCCCAGACATATGAGGGGTGGGTGGATATGACTACCAGCAGTGGCCAACAGTATGGGGTGGGTGCAGAGGACTCCCAGCAGTGCCCAGACATATGAGGGATGGGCGGATAATACTACGAGCAGTGGCCAACAGTATGGGGTGGGTGTACAGGACTCCCATCAGTGCCCAGACATGTGAGCAGTGGGTGGTTAGGACTCCCAGCAGTGCCGAGACATATGAGGGGTGGGTGGATATGACTCCCAGCAGTGCCGAGACATATGAGGGGTGGGTGGATATGACTCCAAGCAGTGCCCAGACATATGAGGAGTGGGTCGATATGACTACCAGCAGTGCCCAGACATATGAGGGGTGGGTGGATATGACTATCAGCAGTGGCCAACAGTATGGGGGTGGGTGCAGAGAACTCCCAGCAGTTCCCAGACATAGGATGGGTGGGTGGATATGACTCCCGGCAGTGCCCAAACATATGAGGGGTGGGTGGATATGACTACCAGCAGTGGCCAACAGTATGGGGGTGAGTGCAGAGGACTCCCAGCAGTGCCCAGACATATGATGGGTGGGTGGATATGACTCCCAGCAGTGCCCAGACATATGAGGGGTGGATGGATATGACTCCCGGCAGTGCCCAGACATATGAGGGGTGGGTGGATATGACTCCCAGCAGTGGTCAACAGTATGGGGGTGGGTGGATATGACTCCCAGCAGTGCCCAGACATATGAGGGGTGGGTGGATATGACTCCAAGCAATGCCCAGACATATGAGGGGTGGGTGGATATGACTACCAGCAGTGGCCAACAGTATGGGGGTGGGTGCAGAGGACTCCCAGCAGTGCCCAGACACATGAGGAGTGGGTGGATATGACTCCCAGCAGTGCCCAGACATATGAGGGGTGGGTGGATATGACTACCAGCAGTGACCAACAGCATGGGGGTGGGTGCAGAGGACTCCCAGCAGTGCCCAGACATATGAGGGGTGGGTGGATATGACTCCCAGCAGTGCCCAGACATATGAGGGGTGGGTGGATATGACTCCCAGCAGTGCCCAGACATATGAGGGGTGGGTGGATATGACTACCAGCAGTGGCCAACAGTATGGGGTGGGTGCAGAGGACTCCCAGCAGTGCCCAGACATATGAGGGATGGGCGGATAATACTACGAGCAGTGGCCAACAGTATGGGGTGGGTGTACAGGACTCCCATCAGTGCCCAGACATGTGAGCAGTGGGTGGTTAGGACTCCCAGCAGTGCCGAGACATATGAGGGGTGGGTGGATATGACTCCCAGCAGTGCCGAGACATATGAGGGGTGGGTGGATATGACTCCCAGCAGTGGTCAACAGTTTGGGGGTGGGTGGATATGACTCCAAGCAGTGCCCAGACATATGAGGAGTGGGTCGATATGACTACCAGCAGTGCCCAGACATATGAGGGGTGGGTGGATATGACTATCAGCAGTGGCCAACAGTATGGGGGTGGGTGCAGAGAACTCCCAGCAGTTCCCAGACATAGGATGGGTGGGTGGATATGACTCCCGGCAGTGCCCAAACATATGAGGGGTGGGTGGATATGACTACCAGCAGTGGCCAACAGTATGGGGGTGAGTGCAGAGGACTCCCAGCAGTGCCCAGACATATGATGGGTGGGTGGATATGACTCCCAGCAGTGCCCAGACATATGAGGGGTGGATGGATATGACTCCCGGCAGTGCCCAGACATATGAGGGGTGGGTGGATATGACTCCCAGCAGTGGTCAACAGTATGGGGGTGGGTGGATATGACTCCCAGCAGTGCCCAGACATATGAGGGGTGGGTGGATATGACTCCAAGCAATGCCCAGACATATGAGGGGTGGGTGGATATGACTACCAGCAGTGGCCAACAGTATGGGGGTGGGTGCAGAGGACTCCCAGCAGTGCCCAGACACATGAGGAGTGGGTGGATATGACTCCCAGCAGTGCCCAGACATATGAGGGGTGGGTGGATATGACTACCAGCAGTGACCAACAGCATGGGGGTGGGTGCAGAGGACTCCCAGCAGTGCCCAGACATATGAGGGGTGGGTGGATATGACTCCCAGCAGTGCCCAGACATATGAGGGGTGGGTGGATATGACTCCCAGCAGTGCCCAGACATATGAGGGGTGGGTGGATATGACTCCCAGCAGTGGTCAACAGTTTGGGGGTGGGTGGATATGACTCCAAGCAGTGCCCAGACATATGAGGAGTGGGTCGATATGACTACCAGCAGTGCCCAGACATATGAGGGGTGGGTGGATATGACTATCAGCAGTGGCCAACAGTATGGGGGTGGGTGCAGAGAACTCCCAGCAGTTTCCAGACATAGGATGGGTGGGTGGATATGACTCCCGGCAGTGCCCAAACATATGAGGGGTGGGTGGATATGACTACCAGCAGTGGCCAACAGTATGTGGGTGGGTGCAGAGGACTCGCAGCAGTGCCCAGACATATGATGGGTGGGTGGATATGACTCCCAGCAGTGCCCAGACATATGAGGGGTGGATGGATATGACTCCCGGCAGTGCCCAGACATATGAGGGGTGGGTGGATATGACTCCCAGCAGTGGTCAACAGTATGGGGGTGGGTGGATGTGACTCCCAGCAGTGCCCAGACATATGAGGGGTGGGTGGATATGACTCAAAGCAATGCCCAGACATATGAGGGGTGGGTGGATATGACTACCAGCAGTGGCCAACAGTATGGGGTGGGTGCAGAGGACTCCCTGCAGTGCCCAGACATATGAGGGGTGGGTGGATATGACTACCAGCAGTGACCAACAGCATGGGGGTGGGTGCAGAGGACTCCCAGCAGTGCCCAGAGATATGAGGGGTGGGTGGATATGACTCCCAGCAGTGCCCAGACATATGAGGGGTGGGTGGATATGACTACCTGCAGTGCTCAGATATATGGGGGTACATCATCATCATCAGCAGCATACCACAACTACATGGGGGTATGTGCACATCCCTAACTTGTGACTAAAATGATAGTGCCATAGCAAGACATCACTTACAGCAGTGTCCCACACCCTGGAGTATGGATTAGTTCCACACACTGTGTGACACACCACATGTGGGTGTGATGTCAAATTCCACATGCATACCCACCCAATGAGGCTGCAGGCAAAATACACACTCTACCATCATGACACAATAGTGTATAGTGATGTAACAACCTACCAAACAAAGAGAGCGAACGGGAACACACACTGTCACGCACATCCCAGGACTGATATAAATGTGCAGGTGGTGGTCAGACCATGCAGTCTCTCATGGAAGGAATAGGGTTGAAACCCTATAGATACAATGCACAAAATTTTGAGTCATGTGCCCAAATACCCTGCATAACAATTCCCAACATAGGGGTAGGCTGTGATTACACCCATGCATAGTGGTGTAAAGGGTGAATGTGTCCATGGAGGCATTTGTACATACTCAAAACACAAGTACAGTGAGTTGCAAGCATGGCACAGACGAATGAGCAGTAGACATCTGTGAGCAGGCATGGCCACTGTTGAAGGGAACCATCACCAAAAAAAGGAAATGTGCACACATATCAGCACAACAATTGCGCAACTGTCTGTAGTGAAGATGTCAGGTGCCACAGAGGAAGGAACACTCCTTGGGACAATGTCTCTAGCCAAACTGAACACACACAACCAATGATTAATTGCAGAGACATTATGATGGCACACAGATACCATGGCTCACCTCATGACCATCAACAAAAAACATCTTTCAGAACCCCAAAACGTTATCATGACACCAACTCCAGGCCCCTCATCACCAACATCAAGTACCTGAAATGCAATAGTGTTGAACGTAAAATAAAAGGCTTTATTCAGCTGCAAAAAATAAGATGTGCAAAAATGAGTCTGTGCTCAAATAAGGCCAATGGCCAATCCACACAAATGTCCTTGTAGGGGGACGTTGGGTAGGCCGTCTACCTCTAACTTGCCTGCACATGGAGTAGCTAATGGGATGTTGATCCTTGGGGGGCATCATCGGTGGCAGGACCAGGCACCGCAGGGACAGGAGCAGAAAGGGTAGGTGTGGTGGGTGCAGGGGTGAACGTATCCTCCTCAGTGGCATGTGCAGTGCCAAAGGTGGACAGATACTCTGCGGTGCACACTGCTGCCAGTTCGTCCAGACCAGCGCCTGCACCCAACGACACTAGAGGAGTGGAGGGAGAGGGCTGTGAGGGTTGTGGATTGTGACTCTAGCTGCGTGTATGCGGTCTAACCCCAGTCCCTGTGGGTGTGCCTGCAGCCCCCTGAGTGTGCGTGCCAGGAGGTGTGCGCTTCGCCTTTTGTGGGGGTGTGCTGCCTGTGTCTGTTGGGGTGCGTGATGGTGTCTTCCTGCCTGTGCGTAGGACAGGTATGGGAGAGGGGAGTGTGGATGGGTCCGAAGGAGGGAGGACGGACCCCTGCAGGAGGGAAACTGCTGCTGTCAGTGATGAGTCCATGGACTGCATGATCCGATGTTGGTCAGACATCATTGCTGACATGCCCTCCATGAAAGACAACAACTGTGTCAGGATTTGTGTGTGGGCATGGAGGACATTCAGCATTGATGTCTGACCAACCTGTAACTGGCGGAGTAAGTCCACAGACTCCGCACTGAGGGCAGCAGGGGTGACTGGGGCAGGGGTTTTGGTGCTGGGGCTGAAGGAGACATGGGGGCTGCACGGACAGAAGGGACGGGAGCAACTGGGAGGGTGGAGATGGTGCTGGAGGGGTGGGAACAGACTCGGTGCTGCTGCCCGGTGTTGCTGCAAATTCCCCTTCCTCCTGGGAGTCAGAATTGGATCCATCGGCGTGGTAAGATGTGTCGCCTTCCAACAGGTCCGCAGACTGACTCCCCTCACCCTCCGTGCCACTGGCTCCTTCTGATTCCTCCACGCTGGTGGCACTCTGGCTGGGTCCCTCCTCCTGGTCCGTGCAGCTGTCTCCTCCAGTTTCGTGTGATGATGCTGTGTACAAGGAGAGGAAACAGAAATGCATCAGTCACCTGTACACATCTGACACATGATCACAAAATCAATAGGTCACACTGCAAATCATGCCTTGCATCATGACTTACAGACAGATAACTCTGCACATATTTGAGCCTTGTACTGCCAAGTTGCTATAGACACAATCCTACTTGGACACAATGATCCAAAGAACACACCAGGCCACAACTTAAATGAGAAATACACAGAGAAGCTAGTGTTTGTTTACAGGAGAGCAGATCAATACAATGAAGTGATGCCACCTCTTGTTCACCAAGAAAGAAACAGTTGTGGTGCGCCTCAGGGCAAACTAAACAACCTCACTCCCCAAGGTGTCACCACACTCAGAGCCCTGTAAGTACATTGGTCAAAAATTAAATTTAAATAAATGTTGGTACCTTGGGACTCACAAAACTTTACACAATCGACATGTATTGAATGTGGTAATTCACCATTTTGAGAAAATAACATTTATGTGCCTGCATGAAAGATGTCTCACAAGGAAATGCACACTAAAAAACATTTCCACATTCATTGAAAAAGCCGGCACCCTTCAAAATTAAACACCGTTAGAAACAAATGGCGTTGCAGATTGTCCATATACATGGGCCAACGGAGATCTTGATGTCTTGACACTCCTTAGATTGTATAATCGACAAAAAAGGACGTTCAAAACCCCAAGACCACTGTGGGAACATGTATATGGATATCAAGGCACACCATTTATCGCTAACACTGGCCTCAGGTGCCAGCGTCTTACATGAAAGTTGAGATGTCGTTTTGTGTGCACTACCTTGTGAGACATCTATCATGCAGGCACATAAGTGTTATTTACACAATTCATCATATTAACACATTCTAAACATGAACAACTTTTAACAAGTGTTGTGAGTGCCAAGGTACTATCATTTATATGACACAACTTCAAATATGTCAGTCCTCACATGGGCATCCATTCCCTGATGACACAGTTGCTTGCACATAAAACATACTGGCTGTCATGTGGAGTGGCACACATGTCCCAACTCAGGACAATGCTTAAGCTAATGGGCCTGCAATTGTGATGAACAAAATCATTGTTGCATTGTGAACACACCCTTATCCCCAGGCAAAATGTCAACACAGATGTCTGCAAACAAAGACAAAACAGCATTGCATCTGAACTACATACTACATACGTGGCAAAAATGTATGAGTCTGAATCATGTCTGGAACAAAACAACATAGGCTGCAAAGCTCCAAATGAAATCACTGGCCACCATCACAGGGGCAGTGCATGGTGAATCATTGTTGAGCCAATTCTCACCCAACGGTTAGACCTAGCAAGGCAAAATCAGGCAGGCCCATGTAGACCTCTCTCGCACAACACCCCCATACCTCAGTCAATGTGATTGATACAGCTCAAGAAGTGAGACCTCTGAATCGGGGTTACAAAAACTGTGCAGTAACAATTCCAAAAGTAACCCACCATCACCTCGTGGTGCTGGCAATACATATTTGTGACAAAGAACCATCAACAGATTGTTGTGAATAGGCACACAGGCACTGCCCAGTGTGAGTACATACAAGCCAAATGTTGTATCCCTGTCCAGTGGACACATGTAGCAGGCACAGGAAAAATACAAACTATGGCAGGGACCAATGCCACAGAGGCAGACCCATGCTGAACCCTCATAGAATGGACACAGTGTTGGATGACACACATGATTAGGAGGCCAGGGTGTCTCAGGGGACTGTAGTGAGCACACTGATCCGTGGGTCTGGAATGAGCTGACTGTACCATGAGCAACTGTCATGGCACTATGAATATCTCCCACTGATGTACATCATGTCTGAGGACACTACATAGGTAAAGCATGCTGCAAGGGTGTGAAACCTTACACTCCTATGTTGAGAGTCATCATCAGTGCCAACAAATATGGAGCCCCAACACAGTGCACAGGTCATGGCACAGGCAAGGTCCCAACACATGTCACAGACCACCCTCCCACATGATGCGGAAATCAATGTGCAGTCTGATTTTCTTGCACCCTAGATGAACATGTGCAAATGCGATTACACACAGACCAGGGGACACATGTTAAGGTGAAGGGATGAAAATGAGCACCAGGTGACTATGGGGAGGTGAAAAGGCACTGCACATATAACCTGTCTGACTGACACCCCAACGGTGGGAGTGTAGCCAGGCTTCAGAGCACTTCAAAAAGCAGGTGACACAGAACACAACAAACACCCATGACAGCAGCAAGGAGGGGTCCTTGCTGCTGTCTCTCCTGCAACTGCCCATCGAGGTCTGGGAACACCACCGCCAGGACACGGAGCATGTGGGGGATCAGGTGACGGTGTCCACCATGCCGGCGTGCAGGTCACAACTTCAGCTGGACCCGGGCGATACGCCGGGTCCAGCACCGGATGTCCTGCCACCTCTTCTGCACGTTCCTCAGGTGCCGGCGAGGGTCCCGATGTCCCGCCAGATTTCCCTCTTCTCGTAGGCAGTTACCTGTCAGGAAGACACAGTGAAACAACATCACTACACCTTCTCCATGTACCAGAGACACACACTTGCACATCTTTGATAATGTGAACAGGGCATAGAATTCTGAGAGGACTTGCATCATTGTCCATGTGAATTTGGCCTGTGTGCAAGCCCCAATGCACTACATGACATTGAAAGCAATTAATGAAGGTCAAGAATACTCTTTATTGAATTCTGACCAGGTACTTATATTTTATACCTTTGACTTCTTTTTTTACTTTCAAAGTTTTTTTACATATATATTCATTAGCAAAGATAGGACAAACTGTACATATATTTACAATACTATACAAATGAGAGACAAAATCAAAAGGAGGAAAAGAAATGCAAGAAGGAAGGAGAGCGTAAGGAATGGAGTCTAATTAATGATACTCTTTCATGGTGTCAAAGCTAACAAATAGTTCTTGTGAGTAAATTATTCCTTCAAATGTGCCTCCCAGTGTGCCTGTGCCTCCAAGTATGCCATATCCGAGTATCATTAATTTGACTCCATTCCTTACGTTCTCCTTCCTTCTTGCCTTTCTTTTCCTCCTTTTGATTTTGTCTCTCATTTATTGAGATTAAGTACACATCAATTTAATGTGTTTTTGTTGTGATGATGTTTTTTTGAGTTTGTGTAGATACATTGTGATATGTTTTGTTTATAAATTGGTTTGTATAGTATTGTAAATATATGTACAGTTTGTCCTATCTTTGCTAATGAATATATATGTAAAGAAAACTTTGAAAGTAAAAAAAAGAAGTCAAAGGTATAAAATAGAAGTAACTGGTCAGAATTCAATAAAGAGTATTCTTGACCTTAATTAATTGTTCTTGCTTTTCAAAAAAATGAGTGGTCTAGGCATTTGTGTGTTTTTTGCAGCTTTGCAAGACATGCACACAACACTGATTACTTGTCACATCAGATGGGTAGAGCTGCTGGATACACCATGCAGCAGCGGTGCAACACATCACATACACACTCACCCTCATGACAAGGCACATTCACATACATCAATGTCCATGGGGTTGCACACATCATTTGGACAATCTCACCACAGGTCCCCTCAAGTCATAAACATCTGTGAGTACAGTCACCTGTCACTCCGGGGGGACCACTGTTCCATCTCAGGACCTTTGGAAATAAAGCCACAAAGGTCTAGCACGGCTGAATGTGTCATTCACTGTGCAGTGATTGTCACAGTAAGCACAATGCAAGTGTGGAATGAACACACATGAACTACATTATGCTCTGCATGAGAGGCACCACCATGTACACCCCCTGGGACTCACTCCAAACCACATTGCATGTCTGTCCCACCAATACACAATGCCTGTTGTGACACTCACACAACAGGTGCACAGTCAAAGGTAGTGGTCTCCCATACAGCTTGCTGTACTGTGGTAGGAGGCTGTCCAGCAGGGCCTGGTTCTCCTCCTCTGTGATGCCATGAAATGCCAGAGGATGCAGAGACCGCAGCAGTGTGGTCCACTCCAATGTTGTGCAGGCAAGTGCCCTCTCAGGCGTTCATGCTGACTTAAATTAGTGCTGCTGATGGGCTTTCAGTTCGAGGAGTGAGTGCAGAGTGATAGGTCAGATTCGTTTGCATTGTACATTTCCTCCAATCCCTTTAAACATACGGCTCTGACACGCAATCGCATCGTTTAAAATTTGAGCTTCAGCTCAACAATCATTTTGCAACATTGTATTTTTTGGGCCAACTGACTTTTGCAGGACACCTGTTGGACACATAGCTATTCAAAACTCAGTATCCATGACACCCAGGATGCATTCAGGGCCTACGACTCATCCCCTATGTGTCCCCTAAGTAATTTTGAGATCCACACACGTGTACGTTGCGTTTCACACGCTCGCGTATGGCACAATTACAATAGTGATATGATGCGCACACATGCCCGGAAAGTAGGGGTACAGTGCGTTTCACACGCTGATGTAAAAGCAGGGGTACAGTGCGTTTTACACGCTGTTGCGAATGCAGGAGTACGGTGCGTTTCACATTGTGCATTTCAAACGCAGGTATATGGTGCGTTTCAAACGCTGATGCGAATGCAGGGGTACGGTTCGCTTCACATGGTGCGTTTCACATGCTGATGCCAATGCACGGGTACAGTGCGTTTCACACGCTGTTGCGATTGCAGGGGTACGGTGTGTTTCACACGTTGTTGTGAATGCAGGGGTACGGTGCGTTTTACATGGTGCATTTCACAAGCAGGGGTACGGTGCGTTTCTCACGCTGATGCGAATGCAGGGGTGAAGTGCGTTTCACAAGCTGATGCGAATGCAGGGGTACGGTGCGTTTCACATGGTGCGTTTCACACGCTGATGCCAATACAGGGCTATGGTGCGTGTCACACGCTGTTGCGAATGCAGGGGTATGGTGCGTTTCACGCGCTGTTGCGAATGCAGGGGTACGGTGCGTTTCACATGGTGATGCGAAAACAGGGGTACGGTGCATTTCACACGCTGTTGCGAATGCAGGGGTACGGTGCATTTCACATGGTGCGTTTCACATGGTGCGCTTCACATGCTGATGCCAATGCAGGGATACAGTGCATTTCACATGCTGTTAGGAATGCAGGGGTACGGTGCATTTCACAAGGTGCGTTTCACACGCAGGGGTATGATGCGTTTCACACGCTGATGCGAATGCAGGGGTAAGGTATGTTTCACATGGTGCTTTTCACACACAGGGGTACGGTGCGTTTCACACGCTGATGCAAATGCAGGGGTACAGTGCTTTTTACATGATGCGTTTCAAACGCAGGGGTACGGTGCATTTCACACGCTGATGTGAATGCAGGGGTATGGTGCAATTCACATGGTGCGTTTCACATGCTTTTGCGAATGCAGGGGTACAGTGCGTATCACACAGTGCTTTTCACATGCTTTTGCGAATGCAGGGGTACAGTTTGCACAAGGATGTCTATCAAGTACTTGTCATTGCATACTTTCATGTGCAGGCCCTAGGTGTGGCAGCACTTTAGTGCATTTTTCTAAGTTGGATGTTACACACACACATGTCCTTTGGACATGTGTGTGCACAACATCAGTCTACATTGACATTTCAGGGGTGCTACAGGGTGTCCTTTGGACACCCCTGGCACCCTTGAAATCGCATTCTTATTTGCGATTAGCAAATTGCTAATCGCAAATAAGGAATGACTCCCTATTCATTCCTATGGGCCTTCAGGCCCATAGGAATGAATGGGGAGTCATTCCTTATTTGCGATTAGCAATTTGCTAATCGCAAATAAGGAGGCTGTAGGAATCGCAATTTATTTTGCGATTTCTACATGAATCCCGATTTGCAAGTCCTTAATAGCGATTCCTTAATAATCGCTATTAAGGACTCGCAAATCGGGATATTGATGAATCTGGCCGTATGTCAGGTGTGTGTCATGAGTTATATTGAGCTTTCTGTTTGTGTTCTGTAAACTGCATCTGCTGTTGGTGCATCTAACATGGGTCTGTGTTGAGATGGGAATGGTTTCACATCTACGCACACCATGCCACATGTGGATTCCCACAGCTGTTGGGTCTGTGTGCATCAGGCATAATATTTCCCAAGGCATACATGTCTGCGTTGTGTCAATGGCTGTGTTGTTTTGTTGTCACTTGTACAACTTAATCGCAATGTGTTTGGTATGTACATTTGACATTCCATGTGACCTGTGTGTGTGCCTTGCAGTAAGCTGTCTCTATGGGATGACAATCTTCCACTGCAGGTATTGTGACGTGTGTCACTCCAGTGAAATCTCGGGCTGTTCACTCAAACCGGCCCAACAGCTCATTTCAGGACATGTCATGTTGATTTGTTAATCTACAGGTGTATCTGGCTTTTCGTAGGAGTGCCAGCAAGCTGGCATATGTGACCTGGATGTATTGCACACGCCAGACTTCATAGTGACCTTATGTCTAGTAGCAGTTTTGCATGTGCTATGTACATTGCCATTGATGTTGGCTAACTGTCAATCTCCATTATTCCCAAATATGTCCTTCAGGGCACCTCCTTTACCGAGGCCATTCCCAGACTTGGCTACCATGAGGGAACGTGCCTGCATCCGACGTTACAGATTCACTCAACAGTTGATTCAGGAGTTGACAAACAAGCTGGCACCACATCTCCAACCGCAACACAGGTATCCTACTGCGCTGACCCCCAAGAAAAAGGTGATGGCAGCCCTTCATTTTATTGCAATAGGTACGTTTCAATTAACCATAGCTGATGTTGGTGGAATGTCACAGACGATGTTCAGCCGTGTCATGCGTGATGTTTTGGCAGCCATGTTGGAGCACATTGATGAATTCATCAAATTTCCAATTCCTGAAGAGTTGAGAGATGTCAAGGGTGATTTCTATGCCCTGGGAGGGATGCCACATGCCATTGGGTCCATTGATGGGACACATGTGACTTTGGTGCCACCACAGGCACAGGAGCAGGCTTACCGCAACCGTAAACATTACCATTCAATAAATGCCCTTGTGTGTCTTGCTAACTTGCTGATTTCCCACGTTTGTGCACGTTTTCCAGGATCGGCACACAATGCATTCATCATGAGGTGTAGCAGGGTGCCACAAATGATGCTGCAGCTGCGCAATGAGCGGGCATGTCTTGTAGGTGGGTAAACTCAGTTTCTCCTGCGTGTTTCAGTATCTTTTGCTCTTACAGCATCTCCTGACCCACTTATTTACATGATGTATCTATGTAGGTGACTCGGGATATCCCAACATGCCATGGCTAATGAGACCTCTCCACACCCCAAGAACAGCTGCAGATTAGCGTTACAATAATGCACACGGGCAGACCAGGTGAGTGATTGAGAGGACGTTTGGCCTCCTGAAGAGCCGATTCCGGTGCCTCGATAAGACCGGTGGATCCCTCCCATATGCACCGGACAAGGTCTGTAAGATCTTCATTGTGTGCTGCATGCTGCACAACATGGCAGTTGAGAAGGCAGTGCCACTCTCCCTGGATCCTGAGGAGCAGGAACATCCACCCGTTATGGATCAAGGGCTTGGTCACGATGCAAGTGATGAGGAGGAGGAGGAGGATGATATCCGGAGTCAGCTCATACGCAACTTTTTCTCATAATTGTGAGTCACTGGGAATGAGTGAACAAGCTTGTAGCATTGACTGGCATGTGTTGCAATGTGTGTGTCCAGATGACTGTATGCAAAGTGACTTTGATGTGTGTTCTGATGTGTCACTCGAGTGCTGATGTCAGGCCACACAGTAATGCGCAATGACTTTCTTTGAAATTTGCATGTGTCTTACTTTGTTCATGTTTCGTAACTGCCTATGTCTATTGCAAAGATTTTTACCGGAGACGTCTTGTGTGTCTGTCATTCCCAGGTTGCTGTGCCTGTTGTCTGCTCGTGTCATTCTTGTCCTCCTACTATTCCTCATGATGACTGCAACATGAGCTGAATCAGCGTTCCATGCACGTGTGTAAATGTCAGCTCGGGTAAGAGATCCAAACAGGCTTTTTGGTGTTGGTACACTTTGGGAATGTGTGGAAACTGTTTCTGTGCATGTTGTAGTACCATGCATACCTGTTTCATCACCATGGATCAAATTACATGTAAAACCACTCCCATGACATGACAATCACCCTTCGCGACAGTCATCTGTATTGGAGTGTGGAGGCATCAATGTGTGTGAACCTTGCCCCTGACACATTGCGGATGCCACGGGTTGACATTGTGTGGGACATCACAACAACAGGCTCTATGGGGAATTGCAGCCTCTCTGTGTGCAGCAGGATGTGTTTGGCTCATCCACTTAATCTTGTGTGCCAGTACAATTTGATTTCCAACATCCATGTTGTGAAGGTGGGGGCCAGCGTATGTCCCACATGTTCTGTAAATTGTCCCGTGAGTCTGTTCGTATGGATGCATTGCCTTTTGTGCCAGTATGTCATGTCACTGTCACATCGCTCCCTCAGGGTCGGTGGAGAACACTGCTGTGCAAGCCTTCACGGTAAGTGGATGAGAAATGTAATTTCCCATGAAGCCAAGAACTTGGCGCTGATGATGTCACAACGTTGCACGGAAGCAAATGTAAACGCTTCCGTGGCACCTGTCGGGTGACGTTAATTTCAGGATTCTCTTGTGGCATGCTGCATATCCTGGTCACGGTAGGCGTGCATTTGCGCCATCACTCCTCATTACTCTCTGTTGAGTTCCGGCCCAGCAGCTTGTTATGTTTGGCATTTCAAAGCCCTGTTGGACGAGCCGATGACTTGCTCTTGTGGGGCTTCCTTGTGTTTACCTACTTCCCTCCCTCGTTGGACAAGCTTCTTAAGGCTCTTGCGGGGTCTGTGTAATTTCCCTTCTTGACCCTCACTGATTCCCTGGGGGAACTACAGATTGTTGGCTTTGTGTGAGACATGCAGCAGCGCATTTGAATTTATGTTTATTGGACTTTATTCATACACTGTGAATTTCTGGATTACCGCATTCCTTTAATTTTGTTGAAGCAGCCTGCAAAGCGTTATACCCCCTCATATTGCTGCAATACTCTGCTACCTTTTATGTTTCTCCTGTGATCCCTGTGCTAGTTGCACAATCCTTGGAACAGGATCATAATATTGGCCATTTCTTTTGCAACTCGTACAACATTATCTTTGGTGTGTTATGGTGTTTCATCAACTTTACATGTGCTATGAATTCAGGTGGATTGTTCATCTCTGTTTTCACAGCAGGGGCTTGTAGAGCTCGTCCGGAAGAAAGCTCCAATTCCCCAGCTTCGTGGCTCTTAAGACTTTTTTGGGTATGTTGCTAACTGCTGGATAAATACATGGAAACGTATGGAACTGCCTTCTTTGTAAGTGTGTAGTGATGTACTTGTTTGATCCTCAGATCCACTAGCACTTTTATTACTGTGATCCCAACTAGGATACAGTGGCTGTTGTTTTCCTTTACAGATATTACAGTTACAGTATAGGTCCTGAGGTATTCTGTGATTCAGTGACAAGAAGTGTGGAATCCTGCTGTTCCCTTCCTTTCCTTCCCTTGCCTGATCACCCTTTTGAGTCTGTCATTTCTACTCAGATTAAGGGGCTATCAGGAGATGGACCCCTTTGAGCATGACACGTTTCCGACGATTCACGCCCTGACAGTCACAAGCAGTCCTGTGCACATTGGATCACCAGCAGTACAGGTAGACCCATTACATTACTGTTAATTTCTGCAGACCAATGGCACTGGCCATGGACATTAGCTCATGCAGCATTGCCCAAAACACATACTTGATCTGCTGTTGTAGTAAATGTGTTCACCACAGTACAATGTGCCTCATCTCTGTCACCACAGATCTCTTGCCACTTTGCATGCATCATCTATGGCATAACTGTCAAAGATAGTGCATATCGGAGTATGTGTACTTTGGCAACATGCATGCTGTTCTTCTTGGCTAATGATCCCTATTGTGCATGAAGTACTTGGTTATGTATGTATTTGTGCTTCTTGCTACCCACAATGGGCAGACAACAACTGCTGACGCTGTGTGTCCTGTGTGCAGCTTGACCTTTTGGAACTTGATCCTGTGCCCATCATTTTTGGTTATTGTTCATCCTTTTTTTTGAGTGACTCATGAATAACGAGACACTTCTTGTTTTCCATACACCTGTTAAACTGTGGCTTTCTAACCTCCTTGTTTTTGTGTGCTAGTTTTTGCCTAGTTTCTCACCCCTGCCACCATCAGGTGTTCACGTATTCCTGCTGCTGCCTCCCGTGCGGCAAAGCCCCACCGAGGGCCCTGATTCAGCAAGACACACGCCTCCCAGATGCTCCTCCCTCCCTCCACCCATTCTTGATGCATAAAACAGCTTGTCTGTGCCACTGTTACACCAACGCCGTGACAAAGGCAGGACTGTCAGCGCCCGTCAGCGCCTGCAGGGTGCACGGTGCATGACCCGCCTGTGCTTGCATGACCCACGTAACACACCAGACTCATGTTCCAGCCACCCTCCAAGCAATGAACACCAGACAATAATCCACCTGCTATCAGGCAACCCCTAAGCACACATACAACAGCTTTGCATGCTGGGTGTGAAACTCCAACTGCCTACACAACGCTGCTCCGCCTACCAGACCATGTCCGAACAACCAAGTCGTTTGCCTCCTACTCCACACCCGCTCCGTCCACCAGCACGCCATTGGACTCTGTTACCTCCTCAACACAACAGCCCCACACATCGCCTTCATTACAGTAACCTGGTTGAACACATCCTCAGCACACAACTTCAACATTGCCATCATAGACGGATACAAGATTACCTGCAGAGACCGCACCATCAATCCAGGAGGATGAATTGCAATTCATTCAGAAGTACACCCTCAGAGTCACATACAACACCAAGGACACACTCAGCATTGTCAAGCAAATGCACTTCAGGTTTCACACCAACACCCTGACCACACTCAGACTAACAGTTATCTACAGATCTCCAGGCCTCCACCCACAATTCCGCTAAGCCATCAAGAAATACATCAGCACGCAGGCCCTCACCTCCACAGACTACATGTGGCGACTACATGTGGCTGGGGGACAGCAACTTCTGGCGGAAGTACAGCCACACCACCATCCTTCATTGGTACATCAACATTTGCATCCAGTTCTCCAAAAAGCAACACACTGCCCCACACTCCGCTACAGATCTCCCAAAGATGCTTTATCTAAGTCACCACAGATGAGCTGTGTGGTACCCTCGCCCAGGACACTCCAACCAAAGCCACCGCCACTACCTGCAACCTCACACGCTGGATCAGCGACTTATCCAACACCCTTGCCACATTGGTGGACTTTCCTGTGAAGCACAGCAACAGTTAAGCCACCTGGGAAAAGGTAGGCATACTGGACTCATACATATCTAGCAGGACTCTCATGGATAGCTTGCGAAACAATCAACCATCAATTACCTTTCAGCCCTGAAACCTGCCACACACAGACATCCCCATATCATCAGCAGGGACACGAGGACATCCTTCAGGTAGGGCATAGGCACCAACACACACAACATCAAGGAGCTCATCAGCATTGTGAGTGAACTATCTAACCCCAGCTCTCCATACAAAAGACATCCTACCCTTGCAAGGCTAGGGGAATCCCTCGCAACATCCTACCACTGCAAGTTCGTGGACATACACGACAGCCTCACCACACAGAGGCAGCCATGCTATTATCCACGGGACATCTCCCCCGTCAGCTCCTGGACTCCCGTCAACAGCAAAGACACCACCCGGCTCATGTACACCATCCACTCCGGCTCTCCACCAGGACCCTTCCCACACAACTTCTCAATCACAGCATACCCCATCCTTGAAGCCCACCTCCGGCATGTCATGAATGTCTCCTTTGAGTACGCCACATTCCATGGTAACTGGAGGCATGCAGAGACCCAGGCCCTTCTTAAACAATGGATGGCAATACTGCAGGATCTCCTGGAACATCACCCTGCTTCCCTACCCGGCAAATGTCATCTCAAAGACAGTCAACGAGAAACTGACCAACTCCCTCCGAGCAAACACCTCCAGGCAACCCGCCCCAGTCCATCTTCCACAGTAATCAGACAACTGCAACTGGCCTCATTGCCACCACCAATAACATTTTGGACGCTGCTCAACAATGGTGGGACCACCACCCTCACCCCCTCGACCTCTCAACGGCATTCTACACCAATTGCTACCACACTGTCAAATCACACATCTCCAACACTGGGATCCAGGGGAGGGCCCAGGATTAAATCGCCAAGTACCTTACCAGCAAGACCCAGGGAGTCTGTCCCCCCTTAGGCACGTAGTACACTGGGGTCATCTGGCCCATGCCCCAGGGCTCATCTCTCAGCATGACGATATTCAATGTCTCCATGACTCCCTTCTCCACCATCACATGCGCACACAACCTCATCATCATGTCCTATGCCATTGACACCCAGCTGCTCCTCACCCTCAGCAAAGACCGAGCCACTCCCAGATCCAACCTTCAACACATCATGAGGTCCGTTGACGTATGGATGACCATCAGCCACCTGAGGCTGGACTTGGACAAGACTGAGGTCATCATCTGAGGATTGTCCCCTTAAGGCTGGGACAACTCCTTGTGTCCCACCGGCCTGGGTAGCGAGCGCACCAGCACCCAGTGGCCACAAACGCAAGCTGGTGTTCATCGTAGACTCCTCGCTCACACTTACAATGCAACTGAACACCATCTTTACCTCATGCTTTAACACCCTCCGCATGCTGCAAATGATCCTCAGATAGATCCACTCCTAGGCAAGACAGACAGTCACCCAGGTCCACGACACCATCTGGGTCAACGATGGCAGTGCCCTCTATGCAGGAACAACAGCCAAACTCCAGGAGCACTTGTAAAAATCCAGGGTGCATCCACACACATCATCCTCAACATCCCTTGCCACAGCCACATGACCGTCCACCTGAGATACCTACAATAGGCTCACTGTCAACTGCAGGATCACCTTCAGACTCCTCAGCCACACTCAGGAGGCACTCCACAACCCCAGACCCAAACACGACCATGGACGTCTCTCATCCCACACACATTGCTCCAACTCCGTCCAGCCAACGTTGCCCATGCCACCATTCATCACATCCACAGAACAACTGCATGCAGGAGATAGTTCTACCACCTAACCAATCAGACCAGGGACTCCCTCCCCGGGCACCTCCACATGACCCATGACCTCTAAACCTTCATGATGCTCTTCAAAACCTGTCTGTCCGAGCAGTATGGCAACCACCCCCCCTCATCAGCTTGAAAACATCATGGGTGAGTTTTGCACTCCATGTATGTATTTGATGATACAATGTGACCTATGTGTGTCCTCGACCGGACTCAGATTCCAGTGTATGGATGGCTTGAATTTGTTCCACACTCAGGCATACTTTGACATGTCCCCATACGTATGTTGTTGACTCATGCAAAATTACTGCAATATCAATTTTCCTTGTGATTGTTTCGTTAATTTATCTGTCAGGTGCGTGAATCGTGAGTAAGTGATAGGTGCTGTACAAAAATGCAGAGAATCCAAAATTCACAGAGGGAGATGTGATGCCTTGCAGTTGGAGTCACCAGAGTCCAGACCACAGTGCTTGGCACCATTTTTCAGACTGCAACCAGCAACTCCATGTGGCAGAGTAGGACAGTCAATGAGGTGATGCTGTTGCATACAAAGTCCAGGTGCCAGACCAGGTGACCTGAGAGATGGGCATGGCTCGCTGCCTCTCACTGTCTTTTCTGTGGATGACCCACCTTCCTTGGGGGACCCTCATATGCAGGCCTTGATGATGCATGGGATGCTCCGTTGGACGATTCCTCCTCCTCCTCCTCCTCCTCCTCCTCCCTCCCTGTGCCTGGTGGTGGTCTTTGCCTAGAAGTGTCTTGCCTGGTGACACAGGGAAGGTGCTCCATGTTGTCTGCGATCCAACGGAGTGAACGGCTTATGTCCCTTTGCACCGCCAGAAGCTCAGCCAGTCTTGCCTCCATCCGTCCTTGGTGTTCTTGTTGACTGGCGTGTTGCTCGGCCTGCAGGTTTTTGATCTCTGTGAGGGTCCCCACTACCTGGCTGATCTCCCTGGTGTCCCGCCGGTATGCCTCCATGATGTTGCGTAGTTGAGACATACCGGGCCCTACAGCTGGCTGGTCAGGTTTTCGCCTCTGCCTGGTGCCACTCCCACCACCCCTGCCCACACGAGCCTGGCCTGCCCTTGTTGGTACCTCGGGTCGACGGGACCCCTGAGGGATGGCAGTGGTGGTGTTGTCTGCCACCTCCTGGGTGCCCGGCGAACCTTGTCCCTCATTGTCAGACTGGCTCAGTTGTTGACTGTGGTCAGGGCTCCGAGATGTCTGCTGGGATGCGGCAGGAATGGTGGTGGTGGTTGGCACAGATGTTCCTGATCCAGCTGATGCACGGGTTTGGGCACCAGAGGTGCCAGGTTAGTCGGGGTCATGCATGGAGTGGTGAGAGGCGTCGCTGTCGGTGGAATCAGGGTCCTGCGTAGCCTGGGACTGTGATTCATCTCCCCCATTGTTGGGGGAAGATTCCACACGTTGCCCTGTGGGTGTGAGAGACAGACAATGTTAATGTCATTTAATGCAACATCCATTTTTCATACACTTTGTATTTGGCACTGTTCCACCTGGTAGTTGTCTATGCTTTGGATTGTCCTCAATGTTCACTTGTGGATGGATATGTTGTGGGGTCAGATTGATCTGTGCTCAGGAGTCATTGACATGTGGGGGCATATTTACAATCACTGGCACAGCCCTGCATATCAGCAGGGATTCACCTGTCATTGTGCACCACAGCTATGCCAGCATGGATGCAACACATTTACAATGCGGAGCACCATGGGGGAAAGACGGCACAGCTGCGACACGCATATGTGCCGCCCCCCCCTGTACCAGAACACCTACTTCTGGCACAGGGCTTTAGAACGTGACATATCTCCCAGATGTGTCACCTTGTAAATACCCAGCACCATGGCGCCACTTTTGTGCGGCCGCTGCATCACAAAGGTGACGCAACGGCGGTGTGAAAGAAGCTCACTGGGCTTGTGAATCTGCACCGTGCATTTTTTGCTTGGATGCTTCAGCAGATCTGTATTAGTTTCATTGTCTTACATGGCCATTGTGACAGTGGGGCACTCAATTGCCTGTCCCAGGAGGCTATGTTTGTGTAAGGGGTGTGTGTGAAAGGCCGTGCTGGTAGTTGGAGTCTGATTTGGAACTGGGCCTCCCTCGTGGTGTGGCTGTCCCCCCATGGAGCATGCTGCAATGACAGTGGTTGTGAGTTCCTGCCCAAGATATCGGACCTTGTAGTCCTGATGTTTGTGTTTGCACTGGTCACATGAGGGCCTTGTGCTGCCTACACCAGGGCCCAGTGTCAGCTATCTTGTCAGTACTTTCCCATTCTCTTTGTATTGAGCATGGTGCATGGGTGTGTACTATGGCCATATGGGATGAGGGAAATTGGGCATGGACGTCCACAGATATGTTTATAGGGGTGGGCACATTTTTATCTTCATCACCATCACCCTTGCACTCTTCTCCCCACTGCCTTGCACACTCCTCCCCACTGCCTTGCACCCTTCCCGCCCTCTCCCTTACACCCTTCTTGCCCACCCCCTTGCACCCTTCTCGCCCTCCCCCTTGCACCCTTCTAGCCCTCCCCTTGCACCCTTCTCGCCCTCCCCCTTGCACCCTTCTCCCCTCCCCTTGCACCCTTCTCGCCCTCCCCCTTGCACCCTTCTCACCCTCCCCCTTGCACCCTTCTCCCCTCCCCCTTGCACCCTTCTCGACCTCCCCCTTGCAACCTTCTCCCCTCTGCCTTGCACCCTTCTCTCCCTCCCCCTTGCACACTTCCCCCTCGGCTCAGTATTTCACCCGAGGTAACGACGGAGAGTGCGTGGCCTCCTTCCAACCTGAGCTGTTGCCAGGCGAGGTGAGGTTTTTTCTCCCTACAATTGGGGAGAAGATACACCTTCATTTGTTGGAGATTGGTCATAATCAAGTTCCAACTCACGATAAGTATGTGTTGCAGTAGCATATCATAGGTCCTGAAGAAAGCCGGTATAGGCTGAAACATGTCGACCATTTAACACACTTGATAGATAGCAATTCCTTGCATGCTATCAGCATACTGTTTTTAACGATACCACTTTGATGGTCACACCGAATAAAGTTTTCTTATGTCATCATAGTAGGTATTTTTAATCACTAGGATTAGTTTCCTTTTCTTTTTCTTTTCTGAGCACTGCAAACTTTTTTGCCCCTTCCACTCACACACTATCTTCTGTTGGTTGGATGTTTATCTTGAGGGTCCAATATTAGGCTACCTCAGACTCTCCCTGAGGAGGAGCCTAGAGGACACCTTTCTTTTCACCAACCCAGATGACGAAATTCCTCTGATGAGTGGGCGGATGGGTACTTTGTTCTAACTTTCTAGACCCTGTATCTTCTTTTCCTCACCTCTGTGACATAATAGTGTCATGTGCTCAAGATCAATGGCCTGATCTGAACACCCACATTGGACACAATCTGGTCCTATCAGTTTTTCACTTCATAGACTTTGAGTACCTCTCTTGTTTTTTGCACTTCTCCCCTCTGCCTTGCACCCTTCTCCCCCTTGCACCCTTCCCACCCTCCACCTTGTACCCTTCTCCCCTCTGCCTTGTACCCTTCTCGCCCTCCCCCTTGCACCCTTCTCCCTCTGCCCCTTGTACCCTGCTCCAGCTCCGCCTTGCACCCTTTTCTACCTTGCACCCTTCTCCCCTTTGCCTTGCACCCTTCTCCCCTCCCCTTGCACCCTTCTCGCCCTCCCCCTTGCACCCTTCTCACCCTCCCCCTTGCACCCTTCTCCCCTCCCCCTTGCACCCTTCTCGCCCTCCCCCTTGCAACCTTCTCCCCTCTGCCTTGCACCCTTCTCTCCCTCCCCCTTGCACACTTCTCCCCTCTGCCTTGCACCCTTCTCCCCCTTGCACCCTTCCCACCATCCACCTTGTACCCTTCTCCCCTCTGCCTTGTACCCTTCTCGCCCTCCCCCTTGCACCCTTCTCCCTCTGCCCCTTGTACCCTGCTCCAGCTCCGCCTTGCACCCTTTTCTACCTTGCACCCTTCTCCCCTTTGCCTTGAACACTTCTCCCCTCCCCATTGCACCCTTCTCGCCCTCTGCCTTGCACACTTCTCAGACATCCCCTTGCACCCTTCCCACCCAATGGAGGGTGCCCGTCACCTGGAACAATGTCACAATTTCAAAAGCATGATGGACTAGGTCTGGCCCTGACTGGGCCCACACCAGACGTACTGGCGATCCAGGGGGGTGGGGTGGGGGGAAAGAGCCCCCTTTACCCCTCCTGTGGACGCCCATGCAATTGGGTCAGATTTGGAATCCCACAATGCATTTTGTGACACTCACTCTCCCAGCATACCGGACGTCCATTTTTGGGTCTGTGCTTCCTGTAGCATGGGACATAGCATGGCCTTGCTTTCTCAATGGGGCATACACATGTTAGTGTCATTAGCGTTGTTTTGGGATGTAGTTGTGGGCAGTGGGCTCTTGGTGGTTGGTGCAGGCATTTTTTGTACTTGGGGTGTGGATGCCATTACCCCATGTTACATGAGTTGTTTGTGTACTCACCAGGCTCTACGACTCCTTCAATTCCATGTACTCACACCGGTGGTAGCAGTGCCATCACCTTCTCCTCCCAGGGCTGGTACTGTACTGGTCTGGGGGGACCACCACCTCCAGTGTGTTGGCTCTGTTGGTACTCTTCGTCCATTTTCCGCTTGATCATCCTCCACATATCGTACCACCTGGCCTGGCACTCCTTTCTTGTCATCTGATGGGTGCAACAGCATTCACCCTATTGACTATCCTCTCCCACAGTTGTGTTTTCTCAGCTATGCTGGGCCGTCTGACCAATGCACCAAACAGCTGTGGCTCGATTCTGATAACTTCATCTACAAGGATCTCCATCTTCTCCTTTGTGAACTTTGGATTCTTCTGTGCGGACATGGTGTGGGGTGACAGTGTATATGGATGTGGGTGTGTGGCTCTGCATGTGAATGGGGGGTGTGTGGCTCTGAATGTGATTGGGGGATATGTGTGAAGGTGGATGTGTGCAGTTGGTGGTGTGTTGTCAGTGTCTCTTGCAAATTGGGTCTTTTGCAAAGGATCATGGTTTGTGTGTGGGCCCTTTTTATTGGTCCATTTTGTGGGTGTGTTATAAGGGGTGGTTCTGAGTTAGCCGCTCAGTTTGCCTGTTTGGATCAGGCCAGGACACTCATTTCCATGGTTTGTACACTGGAACGTGTTTTGTGGTGGTGTGTGAGTCGTTTTCACCCTCCTTGTGCTGTTTTACAGTGTCCGCATGGTTCAGTACGGCTCGTTTACTTGTATTTGCTTCTGTTTATTTGTGTGTCCAGCACGACGTTCTCGCGGTACGGGTCATTTTCTACCTCCTTGTGCTGTTTTACGGGGTTCGCGTGCGCTTCAATCAGTGTGGGTGCTAAGAGGAAAGGGGTCCCAGTTGAGGAAAATTGATTACATACAAATGAGAGTAAATACGAAAAACAATAAATGCGTCTACAATGTTTTATTCACATTATAGAACAAACCAACGGATATAGTATCCAACATTATCATTTTTGAAGAGGTTAAATAGTGCCCCTAGAGGTAAGGAGGAAGTGATAAGGTGAGGGTAGTGCAGGTAGGGAATAGTGAAAATAAAAACAGATGTATATCTGAAATATCCACAATTCAATTTTGAATATACGTAAAACGGTCAATGATCAGAACAGTATTTCATAAACCACATGCCCCCCAATACATAGTATGCAAGAGTAATGGGAGGGGGGCTGTGATTGAACAGGGACTTGTCAAGTCCCTGTTCAATCACAGCACCCACCCATTACTCTTGTATTGGGGGGCATGTGGTTTATGAAATACTGTTCCCCTCGAGGACGTCTTGGCAGATTGTTAAGGGCTTGATATACCCTATATAAGTGATTGATCCACCTACCACCAAACCTAATACTCTAGCTGTTAAAGATTGCTTTAAGTCCTGAGTTTTCCTCTCCAAGACCGAATTTCCCTTGGGATGGTATGGAGAAGAGTACCAAAATGCGACACCCAAACCTTCCATTGCTTCCTTGTAAGCCCTAGAGCTAAATGTGGGGCCAAGGTCAGAATGTAATGTGCCAACTGGTATGCAGACTGAATATTGAGTTGGAAATATCGACTTGCACAAATATCGAGTTGGAAAAAATGTGATACAGAAATATCCACAGCAAGAATATCGTGGTCAAGAATATTGACTTAAGGTAAGAAATATTGTTTTAAAAAATATCAAAGTCATTAATATTGTTTGCAAAAATATAGTTGTTTAAAATATAGATTTTTTTAATTAGCATTATATATTTTAGTATGTATTTTAAATGTATATGGTCTATTTGTTTGCATAAATATTGTTTTAGTTTTTTAATATATGTGTTACATTTTTAGTTGTAATTATTTTCTTTTTATATTGATTTAGCATTTTTTAGTTCCGGAGCAGGTTGTGGGTTTGTAGGATAATGGGGTGGGAAGTAATTTACTTATAATAAATTAATGATTGTTTCTTATTTAGTATTATTTATTTAGTTTAGAATTTTTTGTGTTAATTGTGGGAAGTAAGTTATTATTAATTACTTATTAATTGGTTGTTAATTATTATTAATTAAATAATTGGTAAATAATATTGTAATTCTGTAATTCTTTAGGAGTGGGTTTTGGGGTTTATAGGGGTAAAGGGTGGGAAGCAATTGAACTATCATAAATTAATGATTTTTTAAAATGTATTAATATTTATTTAATTTAAATTTTATAGGGTTAATTGTAGGAATTATTATTTGTTATTAAGTAATTATTAATTGGTTGTTAATTATTATTAATTAATTGTAATTATTTATGTTAATTGTGTCATTGTTTTAGGAGTAGGTAGTGGGGTTTATAGGGGTAAAGGGTGGAAAGTAATATTTTAATTAACTAATAATTATTTGTAAATGCTTATTAATCAATTACAAATTAAATATGGCAATTGTGTAATTAATTTTAGATGTGAGTTTTGGGATTTATAGTGGTAAGGGTGAGATGTGATTTATTTTTAATTAAATATTAAGTAGTTGTTAATTGATATTAATTTATTATTTTAAAATTAATTATGGAAATTGTGTAATGATATTTAGGAGTGGGTTGTGGGTTTATATGGGTAGAGGATGGAAAGTAATTTATGTTTAATTAATAATACTTAGTTGATCATTAATAATAATTCATCAATTGATAATTTATTAGGGTAATTGTTTTTTTTGTGTGTGTGCATTTTGGTATTATAGGGGAGTAAATTAATTTCTAATTGTTTTAATTTACTTTTAAATCAACAATATTTCTGTAATTGATAGTTAATAATTTTAATTATGGAGGTAACATTTTTTTACATTTAGATGTGTGTTGTGAATTGTGTGGTGTTATAGGGTAGGAAATAAAAAAGATTACATTTATGTAGTAAATATTGTTTTTGTTTATAAATAAATTCAAATTAAAAATAGTTATTTGTTTGTAAACTATATTTAAATGTATTTAATATATTTCTAGGTATTTGTCATATCTATTTAACAGTATAATATGTTTCTAATTTTTAGATTTTTAAAAATATTTTGATATATATTTCATTTAAAAAAAAGATATTTTGTGTTGGTGATATTTTGAAATTTTTAACTGACTGGATGGGAATATTAATGTTTACCCTTCCGCTATCCAACGCTTTCCCTACTGTTGCACACACTGGATTGGAAATAGTAATTTTTACCCCCCCACTATCCAACAATGTCCCTACTGTTGCACTCACTGGAGTGGGAATAGTATTTTCTACCCGTTCGCTATCCAACACTTTCTCTACTGTTGCACTCACTGGAGTGGGAATATGCATTTTTATTCCTCTGCTAGCCAACACTTTCCCTACTGTTGAACTCACTGGAGTGGGAATAGTATTTTCTACCCGTCCGTTATCCAACACTGTCTCTACTGTTGCACTCACTGGAGTGAGAATATGCATTTTTATTCCTCTGCTAGCCAACACTTTCCCTACTGTTGAACTCACTGGAGTGGGAATAGTATTTTCTACCCCTCTGCTATTCAACACTTTCCCTACTGTTGCACTCACTGGAGTGGGAATAGGAATGTTTACCCCTCTACTATCCAACACTTCCCCTAGTGATACACTCACTGGATTGGAAATAGTAATTTTCACCCCTCCACTATCCAACACTTTCCCTACTGTTGCACTCACTGGAGTGGAAATAGTCATTTTTATTCCTCCGCTATCAATCACTTTCCCTACTGTTGCACTCACTGGAGTGGGAATAGTAATTTTTACCCGTCCGCTATCCAACATTTTCTCTACTGTTGCTCTTACTGGAGTGGAAATAGTAATTTTTACCCTTCCGCTATCCAAGAATTTCCCTACTGTTGCACTCACTGGAGTGGAAATAGTAATTTTTACCCCTCTGCTATCCAACACTTTCCCTACTGTTGCACTCACTGGAGTGGGAATAGGAATTTTTACCCCTCCACTATCTATCACTTTCCCTACTGTTGCACTCACTGGAGTGGAAATAGTAATTTTTACCCGTCCACTATCCAAAACTTTCTCTTCTGTTGCACTCACTGGTGTGTGAATATTCATTTTTATTCCTCCGCTATCCAACACTTTCCCTACTGTTGCACTCATTGGAGTGGAAATCGTAATTTTTACCCCTCCACTATCCAACACTTTCTCTACTGTTGCACTTACTGGAGACGGAATAGTAATTTTTACCCTTCCGTTATCCAACAATTTCCCTACTGTTGCATTCACTGGAGTGGAAATAGTAATTTTACCCCTCTGCTATTCAACACCTTCCCTACTGTTGCACTCATTGGAGTGGAAATAGTAATTTTTACCCCTCCACTATCCAACACTGTCCCTACTGTTGCACTTACTGGAGTGGGATAGTAATTTTTACCCTTCCGCTATCCAACAATTTCCCTACTGTTGCACTCACTGGAGTGGAAATAGTCATTTTTACCCCTCTGCTATCCAACACTTTCCCTACTGTTGCACTCACTAGAGTGGGAATAGTAATTTTTACCCTTCAGCTATACAACAATTTGCCTACTGTTGCACTCACTGGAGTGGGAATAGTATTTTATACCCCTCGCTATCCAACACTTTCCCTACTGTTGCACTTACTGGAGTGGGAATAGTAATTTTTACCCCTCAGCTATCTAACACTTTCCCTACTGTTGCAGTCAGTGGAGTGGCAGCAGTAATTTTTATTCCTCTGCTATCCAACACTTTCCCTACTGATGCACTAACTGGAGAGGGAATAGTCATTTTTACCCCTCTGTTATCCAACACTTTCCCTACTGTTGCACTCACTGGAGTGGAAATAGTTATTTATACCCCTCTGCTATCCAACACTTTCCCTACTGTTGCACTCACTGGAGTGGGAATAGTAATTTTTACCCTTCAGCTATACAACAATTTGCCTACTGTTGCACTCACTGGAGTGGAAATAGTATTTTATACCCCTCGCTATCCAACACTTTCCCTACTGTTGCACTTACTGGAGTGGGAATAGTAATTTTTACCCCTCAGCTATCTAACACGTTCCCTACTGTTGCAGTCAGTGGAGTGGCAGCAGTAATTTTTATTCCTCCGCTATCCAACACTTTCCTTACTGATGCACTAACTGGAGTGGGAATAGTCATTTTTACCCCTCTGTTATTCAACACTTTCCCTACTGTTGCACTCACTAGAGTGGTAATAGTAATTTCTACCCTTATGCTATCCAACACTTTCCCTACTGTTGCACTCACTGGAGTGGGAATAGTAATTTTTACCTCTCCGCTATCCAACACTTTACCTACTGTCACTCTCACTGAAGTGGAACATGTAAGTTTAAAGACTTTTAAATAGTGTCATGCTTTAATTTATGATATAATGTTTTTATTAGACTTTATGTTATTGGTGTATATATGTATATATATATATATATATATATATATATATATATATATATATAAATATATATATATATATATATATATATATATTCACTGGAAAAGCCATAGGTTTCAGGCAGGTTATAGTTAGGAATTAGCATATGAAAAACCTTAGAAATTCACTGAAAAAACCATAGGTTTTAGGAATGTTATAGTTAGCTGGACATTTCACTCATACAAAACCATTGAAATTCCTCTGTTACTGTTAGTTTTACTAACTGTAACTCTCGTGCCAGCAATCCACTAGTGATGATGTCACATATTACATCAGTCATGACATGGTCAGTGACATCACTGATGACATCACTGATGACATCACTGATGCGCTGACTTCTTCTGACAAATGCGCATGCGTGGGCGCCCGCGCATTTCTTGCGAGAAAAGCGCATGCGCGAGCGCCCGCGCATGCGCATTCGTCTGAAGAAGTCGGCGGGTCAACAGGAAGAGGGAGCCCCAGGATGCCGCATCCAAGGTAAGTTCTTTTTCTTTTCTTTTTCTGTATTTAATACTAAAAATATGGTTGTACAAGAGAGCGGGAGGGAAGCGGGTGGCAGGCAAATTCGCGCCGCCACTGAGTGGGCGTAGTGTTGCCTACTACACCTACTTTGTGAGGCGCAAAGTAGGCAACACTACGCCCACTCTGTGGGCGGAACAAAGTGCTATGCCCACGGTTACTAAGTACTAAAGATACTGGTAACTCAGTGCACCTAAAATGATTATCACAAGGCACCATTCACAAGAAAAAAAACGTTATTATCAGTACAGCCTGCCCGGACCATGCATCATCGCAGGCTCCACAGAACCTTCTTGTTTTAGATACCACTAACTCAGTAGAAACCAAATTAAGTATAACACCTATCAAACCCTACACAATATCTCTTTATTATGCTTCCTTGAAAAACTTACTTTATATCACTAATATATTTAGTTGAATAATAAAATGCACGCTGCATACATGTTTGATCTTCCACTTCTACTATGGTTGCTGATGATGCACTCCACCCTAAGATGTACACTGCAGACAGCAGAGTATACAACTTGAATTCACCTTTGCATCTACACTATAGACAGTAGGAAATTCAACCTTGATTTATTTAATGCAGAGACAATTGTACTGTATGTATTGAGACTTTGTTAAAATAAGTGAAAAAAACATTGTTCTATAACTGTACTGACTACTAGCTTCTATGTACACTGTGCACAGTAGGGTTCTCAACTTGAATTTACTTTTTCATCTACACTACAGACAGCATTAAATTCAGCCTCGATTTATAAAGCAGAGAACAAAATAGTGCTGTTACACTGCTAGTATGAGCAAGCACCTTCAATAGCTGCATCATGTGAACTATGATAACAAACAATGTACAAGATTGCGCCAAAATGTACCTCCACCACCAGTAATACTAAGTACCTCTGAAGTATCACCTTCAACATCGCCACCAGACATACGTTCCCAATTTGTGTAAGTTTCAATGCACTGCATGAAGAGGAATCATGTAATTTGTTATGAGGAGCAATCAGTACACCTAGTTTTCACAGCAATTGATACCCATCGATGCTAGGTTTTTTTTTCCCCCTCAAAGTTCATATACTCCAGTATGCAACAGAGAATGATTTCAGTGCAGCCCGTTCAGACCATCGCAGGGTGAGCACATGATAAACACCAGACGTACCATTAACACAGTACACAGTAAATAATCGCCACCTGCCCTTGTTATGGCAAACTTCAATAGTGAAAACACATTTTTACCAGTGCGGTCTGCCTGGACCACGCATCATTGCAGGCTCGACACAAACCGCCCCTACCTCAGTCCACCCCAACTCATGAACTCTTTATGATAGAATCTTCTGTGTATTATTTGACATACAATGCTCCTACCTTTGTACAGCAGGTCATAAAAAGTTTATGATTAGATATCTGTATATGATGATATCATGATTACTATTCTACTTCTTAGCAACAACAACGTAACAAAATGGAGTCGAGCATACGTACCCGTACCCACTTCAACTATCTATCTGTGTCTGTGTATTTATTGTGTCTGTAAAATGCAACTCCTCCGCCCTACCACATTATATTGTGCTGTAAATAGCCTATGCAACCCTCTTACCTGTGACAGTAAGTCTGGGCTATTCCTCCTTTTTTGAAAAAATGTTTTTTAGCATATTTACATAGCGCAAAATCAACCCAAAACGAATACATTTTCAGGCACGCGTACAGTATGTCATTACTCTACAATAACAGGCTATGGAGGCAACTCTGAAGCTCGAACACTGATTTCCAGCACCAAGTTCTACAGTGTACCTGAATAATCACATACGTATATATATATATATATTAGCAGCCCTTCATGTGCCAAAAACTGCAACTTTAAACTTTTACAGCCCTGTATTACTACAGCCACAACACTTCACTGAATGTATAACAAAGATTCATAATCGCACAAATGCGTCATGCCCACCATCTTTTATGTATGCAACTATGAACGAATATAGAGTCAATGATACCCCGCGCCTTCCATGTTGGCCAAGTTGTGGGACTTTACAGATATAATGACACATTTCTTTTTAAGACCCGGGTGACGTCAGCACTACAAACGGACACCCGAATCACTTGATTTCTCATATAGCTCATGACGGGACCAGGCCCATAGCTCAGGAATCATGGTTCAGAGCCTCGTGCAGCACTGGCATACGTCAGGCTAGCCCACTCCACTTACGCTTCCAGGTAAAAATAACAACGAAACATTGCCCAGATTTAATTGTAGTGATTTCTTACTTCCTGGTCCAGTTGTCAGAACGGTACACACACACACTCCCTCATGACTGGTATACACTCACACCCATCCAGCACCTGCGTCACAACACACATGAACCTACGAATAAAAAAGACGGGCGCACGTGCTCTACCCCATTTTAGAGTTGCTCCCAACCCAAGCGCTGTGATGGCCTGTCCTAGTGATTCAAACGCCTCATGTAGGCCCAAACCACCGAGTAGAGGGGCCCACCACTACATGTGTGGCCTCTTTGGTCACTGAGTTAGTGTTATCAGAAGCACTGAGCGGGTGAGGAACCTTCGATGATGATGGGAGCACGAGTATGTCATTAGCCATACCGATATCAAGACTCAGCACCATATATGAGACTTCTTCGTGGCAGATCGGGATTATATGATGCAGAAGGTGTCCTGTCCACGAAAAGGTGAGTAGTGAGGCCTGGGTGCGCATCAGAGGGAGTCGATGGGTTGCAGCAGACTAGATACAAAAAAGCGACGCAGCGATTTAGACAAACGCAGTCCTATATAGTGTATCAAGTTACATGTACATTTTTTTTCTTCCAATAGTAGGAACGTTTTTATAATCGCTCAAACGCCCAGAATATAAACTATACAAATAGTTCTTTTAAATGTGAGAGGGAAGGTGTGTGAAAGGCTGATGTTATTCAACTCCACATTAAGATAGTAACAATAACCAAACTTAACTTCTTTATTTTACTATCTTTTAGATGTAGAGCTTCAGGGTGCATTATGTCCCAGCACGTGATGAAAAACACAGAAAGTTGAGCTGCGAATATTCTTTGCTGTCACTCTCTCACTTCCTCTCTCCTTTGATAAAAAAAATTACACACAATGTTAACTTCCTTATTATCTTACAGGTTGTGTTTCACAAAGTGGTATCCCCCCAACACCTCTAAAACTCAACGTTCGAGGATTCTGCGATGATGCGTGGCCATCGTAACAATGTTTGAGAAGGCTGCTACAACACGTAGTGCACCCTCTTTGAATCACGCCAATGGCACAAGGTGAGCAAAAAAGCTGCTTTCCGAAACAAAGACAAGTCATCTGTGAAAGGAGAGAGTGGGTAGTGTGCAGCATCTTTACTGCGTAGGAATGTACAATTACCTCCGAGCAGTGACAATAGATAGATTACAACAGTCTGAGAGGCAAATCTTCAAGCCCCTTACTCCACTTTTGTATGTACTATACTATGACTAACTCTATATACTATATTTCAGATCACTAAACTGGAGGGTGCACTATGAACCAGCACATACTTGGACACACAACCAAGGCAAAAGGTGAGCTATGAGTATTTTCTCCACTATTAACTGCTCCATCTATAACTTTCACTCTCTCACAGTTTTAATGTCATTTTCTCTCTCTTTCTCTCTCTCCCTCTCACATCATTTCTCTTTGTCTTTTAAAGTTATGGACGCTGTTGTCCACTCTGCTGTGACCAACCAAAGCTGAGTGCAAGTTGTGAACTCTGTTTGCCACAGTGTTTACACAAGGTAAGCAGAGCGACCTAGAAATACAATGCCTCCGATTAAATGCATTCGAAATGAAAGAACTTATTTACAAGCCCCTTGCGCCACTTTTACGTCACTTTCAACATGAGAAAAATAACACAAAACTGGCGCAAGAATCTTGTAAATAAGCCCTAAAGAATATTGTCCTGCAGAATGACTTGATATCTCACCTAATTCTGTCTCTGCCTTGAATCATTTTAAAGACCTGTTGATCTGTAATGTAACTCTGACGCAGTAGGCTCTTCCATACAGACACCGCTTGAACGCAAGCCTATAAGCCAAATGAAATGTATCAGGCACACTGCACACGTTAAAAGAAGGAAATATCTTCAACTTTTAATTTGACTTGTAATGTTTGACCTCATTTAGTCACATTGATCTAATTTTAAACACTAATTTTCTTTTTTGTTCTGCATATTACCTACCGTACATCTATTGCACTCCATATCACATTTTGCATATTATATTGTTTTGTTAAAGTTATGTTTCCAGTTATTTATTGTATTGTTATCTTTAAGTCATATTTCCAGTTATTCCTTGTTTTGATAAAAGTTAATTAAAAAAAGTATATACGTCTTTTTTTTTGGGGGGGTGGGTAAGCGGTCCCCAATTGAAATTATATTTATAATTTGAAGTATAATTCTGATGCTAACTCTTTACCAGATCTTTACCAGAGTCTATACCTACGACTAACGGTTCCTATGGAAAAGTTAAAAAAACTCCAGCACAGTAACTTTTTTCCATTACCAACATAGTGTGGTGAACTTCTAACCTCTGTGGTCATTTAATCGGTCCATGAACTGTTACTATGGAAACAAGCAGAAAGCCATTTGCGGGTAGAGTTGAAAGGTACTGGCTGTACAAAAACCTTTATATTAACCCTGGATCCTCTACAAGACCAAAAAGGAAAGCAAACTAAAACAAAACACTGTGTACCAGATTTACAACCCCGTTGTACCACTTTCACATCCAAGGGCCCCCCCTACAAAATTAGAAGTGTGTGGGTCTCAATGACCCCCCTCAAGCCCTGGGAACCACCACCCCCAGAAATGTGTGTATTGTGAGAGACAGACTGCGTGACCCTATGCCTACAGCCCTCGAGAGCCCGGGAGTCCACAACGCCTGATGGCCGGCTCATGCAGTGTCACTGCTATTTGCTTTGAGAGGGCGGGAGTTTCACGGCTCCCACCCTCCCATAGCAGACTTAGTTTGCATTTTGAAAGACAGAACAGAGAAATCTCTTCTCAACTTTCAAAATAAAAAGCAGATTGCATTTCCACATACAAGTTAGCATCTTCCCTTGCGGAAAAGCAATGCAGACTCCCGAAGAACGCGGGAAGCCAGTGGGACCGTGGGGGCATTGTAGCTCCCCTCACGGTCCCCAACATTTTTTATAAGACCCGGGGGATAGGGTCCTCAAGATATTTGAAATTACAGATAGGGGCTATTTTTTTACGGTAAAATTACAAGTCGCGCACCCAGCGCAGCACTTAGTGCGGCCCCCCTGGTGTGCACGCGCTGGATGCACGACTCAATCTGTAGGGTGTGCGACTCCAGCGCCTTTGATGCACAACTTCTACGCATTTAGGACTCGGCATTACTTTTCCACATCACAAGCTACTAACATACAACTCTCCATGTGGAAAAGCAATCTGATTTTGATTTTGAAAGAGAGAACAGATTTCCTTGCTATGGGAGGGCGAGATGGACACCCCCGAAAACTGCAGGAACCGGCCCTCCCACAATACATAAAGCCCCGGGGAGTGGTGGTCTCCGGGGCTTTGGAGACCTTACCGCCCCCCCCTCCCTAGCCATACTTTTTTTTGTAGCCCTAGTGAGTAAAGGGGCCCTTGAGTGCTCCAGTAGGGTAGCCATGTAGTCCCCCTCCCACAATACATAAACCCCCGACGGGTGATGGGCCCCGCGGCTTTCAGGACCTTCGACCCCTCCCCCACCATTTTTTTTTTTTAGCACTGGGCGCTGACGATTCCCGAGGCTGGGGTCCCCTCTGGGCCCCACATAAAATGTAATAATTTTACCCCCCGGAATTTCCCTCCAGGAGACGTATTATTTAAAAAAAACTCCTTTTTATTTTATTTATTTTACGGCACAGTCCACGCACCCTACACGCATTCCGGTTTAAAAAAAAAAATGTGGGCCCTGGGGGTCCCCCTAAGCAGGTCCATAGGGTAAAATTATTTCTACCCTGCCCCCTTTCTCCGTTTTGAACACATATTCCACTGACTTCCTCAGCCTCGCTTCTACCGAGGTACAAAATGGCTGCCAACAGTTCCTGATTTGGAATGTTTACAACCGCTTGACAGCCAATTAGCATTGAGCACGTGATCAAGACGGTGCGCTTATGCTACGATGCTAATCCTCGCACAATCCGCGGATCCACAGCGCCCATAGAAATATAAATGACTTTAACCGTAATTTTCTCAGGAACTACTGAACAGATTGACACCATATAAGCAAAAGGCACAAGCCGGAACTGAGGACTACCTCTCTGCTAAATTTGATGTAATTCCGTTTAGCCTTTCGGGCTGTAGCTGTGGCTAAAGGTCCCATGGGAAATTGCATGGGGAAAACACATTTTGGGACTCCCCTTTTTTCTTGGCCCCCGCTTGACCAATCACCCCCAAACTTTCAGGGAAGGAGCGGGCCAAAAGTTTGGAAAATTTGAAGAAGATTCATGAATCGACTCCAAAGTTATTGCCAATAGAATGTTGCGGTTTTCCTATGGATGAAAGATTCTAACTATAACTACCTGCTGGTAGGGGTGGGCGGACATTTCAGTTCTGCCCACGGAATGTGCGGAGATTTGCCCTTCCACCCTTGCGCAAAGAAGGCGGAGTTTTGAGGCAAATCTCCACACATTTAGGGGTGGAACGTAAGTTGTCCGCCCACCTGCCGCCCGCCACCTGCCCGCCTCCCGCCCGCCGTATTAAATTATACTTAAAACAAAAGCCTAAAATGAAACTTAAATAAAACGTGCCTTATTGCGGCCGCATCCTACCCCATCGCGGCTTCATCTGGAAACTGCGCATGCGCGGGAGCCTGCGCATGTGCAGTCCTGGCGAGGAATGCGCATGCGCAGGCCCCAGCGCATGTGCAGTTTCCAGATGAAGCCGCGATGGGGAAGGATGCGGCCGCAATAAGGTACGTTTTATTTAAGTTCATTTTAGGCTTTTAAATATAATTTAATAGGGCGGGAAGGAAGCGGGAAGCGGGTATCGGGAGGCGAGCCGGAGGCGGGCGACGGACATCGCGTAACGGAAATATGCGGGGAGGCATGGTGATTGGTTCAATCTCCGTGCCTCTCCGCTAAAGTTCCTTACGCGACTTCCGCCCAGCCCTATCAACCGCCAGTAGGTAATATATATATATATATATATATATATATATATATATATATACATATACATATATATATATATCCTCCGCTCCAATTCCGTACCAAGGGACAATGTCCTAACAGATAAAGAGCACTCGCGGGAAACAGTTTGGGTTATTTTATTCAAGAACCAAACAGACACTGCTTAACAGACGCGTTTCGGTAGTAAACCTTCATCCATGTTTACCGAAGCGCCAAACTTAGGACACATTTAAACACAAGATTGATGAAAAGCGAAAAGGGACTAGTGAAGATCAACCAGAACCTTAAAAAGATGAGCGCCATCTTTAAATGTCAAATACATCATATAATAAATGATTAAATAATGACAAACGAAAATAAAGGCCGTTGATGGGCAAGTCTATGTACAATGAATACAAATTAGACATGTTTCGCTCAAAAATCAACATATAGCCCTTGATGGGCATACGCTCCTACTCCAGAATTATGACCTGTGTCCAATAGTTACTGATAAAGTGAAAGAGAAGAGAGAGAGTGCAGGAGGAGAAGGAGACAGAAAAAGGGGCAAGTAAGAAGAGATCAAGGAGAAAGGAGCAAAAGTTTAGAAAAAAGTACTGTTATGTACATATTATACAAAATTCTACAGTTTAGGCATAAATTACAGTATATACAGAGAGTGATGGTTAGGGGTCACCCCTTCGTTCAAAATTCATCAGACCAACACAAAAAAGCTCTATTAATCAATTCTAAGGAACAATCAGATAGTTCATACTTAATCTCCCAAATGTATAGCCAGTTCTTCACTACTATTCAACCCTAGAGGGTGTTTCGTGTGCATGTCGATGATGTACCTCGACTCCAGCCTGCGAAGTCTCAGCAGTCTGTCCCCTCCTCTAGGGTTACTTGGAACATGATCCAGGCCAAAGTAGCTCAATAGATCCCTGTTGCGTTGATGGACTTTGTCAAAATGACGCGCTACAGGGTAAGCCTCATTGCCCTTTGCAATGGCTCTCATGTGTTCCAGTATTCGCATCTTCATGGGATTAATAGTGCTCCCTACATAGCGTAGCCCGCATGGGCAGGTTAAACAGTATACGCTGTAGGGGGTAGTACATGTTAGGAAACTTCTGATCTTTTTCCGTATTCCTGTGGTAGGGATTTCATAGCTTAAGACCCTTTTGCTGATCTTGCACGCTTTGCATTTCCCACAGGGGAAGAAGCCTTGCATAGGACCAAATGCTGATTTGGATTTTTTAACAAAATGACTCTGTACCAGATCATTTTTCAAGGATCTTGCCTTTCTAAAGGTAATCAGTGGATTTGATGGAAGATCTGGATATAAAATCTCGTCAGTTTGAAGTATGTGCCAGCTTCTACGTACAATCTTTTTTAATTGCATGGCATTCTTAAAATAAGTCGTTATAAGGCGGAATTTGTCTTCATGTGTCTGGTCCTCCTCCGAGGACCAGACATCCGTTAGGACATTGTCCCTTGGTACGGATTTGGAGCGTAGAATTTCACGAGTGGGTGCACCCTCACTCTTTGGAGCACCCGCCTGCGAGTGCAACGTCCTGGTGTTTGACAGGAGCGGAGATATATATATCTCTCTCTCTCTCTATATATATATATTTGTAAATTTTTATATATACAATTATAAAATAAATTAAAATTAATAGTTTATTAATGGTTTTATAGTAAATATATATTACATTTTATATATATTTGTTTACACTTTTTAAATTACATGTGTTTGTTATATTTGCTAAAATGTATATTAAATCTAATTTATTTAGTTAATTTGATTATTTAATATTATTTTTAACATATATTAAAATCATTATTTTGTACAACTATATTCTTAACATTGATATTTATTTCTCCATATTTTTGTACTTACAATTATAAATATAGGATGTCGATATTTTTGACATCCATATTTATAACTCGATATTTGTGTATCGGGATATTTTGGGGGTCGATATTCTCTCAGTGAACCTTGCCAAGTGCGTATGTCCCTATAAAGACTCTCAAATCAGTAACAGTTTGAGCGTCAGCCGAGCACTGAGGCCATACCTATAGGAATCTGGAGCATGAATCCACTGCCACCATGATATATTTGTTATTGTTATTGTTATTGTTATTTTTGATTTGTAGCGCGCTCAATCACCTACAGGCCTCTAAGCGCTCGGGAATCGATGGTAAACAACAACTTTGACAGTACAGAAGGCATCCACTAGCCTAGGTGGCTCATAGGGCTCTCCTAAATAGCAACGTTTTCAACCCCTTTCTGAAACGTAGGAGGTTTCCTTCCTTACGTAGTGGCTCAGGCAGTGTGTTCCATAGGTGAGGAACCAACACCGAAAAGGCTCTTCCGCCCTTGGTGGCAAGTTTATACCGAGGGCAGACCAGTAGCTGAGAGTCTGAGGATCTAAGAACTCTCTTTGGGCTATACACTGCCAGACGATCTTTAATGTATGCGGGCGCCATGCCATAGATGGCTTTATGGGCTATGCACAAGTTTTTAAATTCCACTCGCTCCTTGATGGGGAGCCAATGGAGACTTTGTAGCAGGGGGGATGCTTTGGTACGTCTTGGCAGTCTGAAGATAAGACGAGCAGCGTCATTCATCACCACCTGTAGCCTATTAGTTAGGGTTTTTGGTAGGCCAAGGTAGAGGGCATTTCCATAATCTAAACGTGAGATCACAGTGGCTGTGACGATGGAACGTAGCATAGATTGGGAAATGATAGGCACTAATTTCCATAGCTGTCGGATAATATTAGTACAACTGCCCACTACTGAGGAAATTTGGTTGACCATAGAGAGGTCACAGTCCAATTTGATCCCCAGGCTCTTCACATTCAGGCTGGGTTTTGGGGCTGGACCTAGTTCTGCGGGCCAGTAGAGGTCACACCATGGTGAGGTGGCAGATGAAATCACCAGGACCTCAGTCTTATCTGGGTTGATTTTTAGGAGGTTTCCTGTCATCCACTGGACCGTGTGTCTCAAGATGTTCTGAGTGTGGAGTTGGGCGGCGTTTGTATTGTCAACACTCAGCAACAACTGCGTGTCATCCGCATAATTGTATACTGTGCAGCCCATACTCGCTAGGGAGGCAATCAGAGGCTGTAAGTATAAATTAAACAGCAGTGGGGATAGGGCCGAGCCCTGAGGCACCCCACATTCTAACTCTCCCACTGTGGAGACTTCCTCTCCAAGTTGTATTCTTTGTGTCCTTCCTGACAGAAAAGACTGCAACCACCTAAAAGCCAGGCCTTTGATGCCAAAATCACTCAGTCTTTCCAGTAACAACGCATGGCTGACGGTATCGAACGCCGCTGAAAGGTCTAATAAAATCAGGGCGCTCGGTTTTTTACCGTCAGCCAGGCCTCTCAATTCATCCAGCACCGAGAGCATCACCAACTCGGTGCTGTGATGTGCTCGAAACCCTGCTTGTCGTTCGTGAAGCAGGGAATGGGACTCCAAGTAGATGGACAGAGATTTTAGTACATGTTGTTCCAGTACTTTAGAGAGGAATGGTAACTGAGAGATCGGCCTGTAATTTTTTAGTATTGCGGGGTCTGCACCTGGTTTTTTCAATAGCGGTCTTACACGCGCTTCCTTGAGTTCTGCTGGTAGTTGTCCTGTTTCCAAGGATCTATTTAGGAGAGAGATGACATGCTCCTCCAATAGAGGACGGGCTGCCTGAAAGACTTTAGGTGGACAAGGGTCCGCTGGGGATCCAGACTTGATGCTGACCATCAACTGCTGCAGGCTCAAGGTGTCAATCTCTGGAAACAGTGTGATAGTACAGTCAGTTTGATTTCGAGGGCCTGTAGGTATGGCCATCCCATTAAGCGTCCCACTTTTTATGTCCTGGATGATGGTTCTTACTTTCTCCAGGAAATATTCCTGAAAGGAATTGCAGTTTATGGGGGACTGAACACTGTCCGGTTTTTTGGTCAACTCCGACAGGATCTTAAAAGTCTCTTTCTGCACGTTTGCTGCCTTAGTTAGCCGGGATTCGTAGTACTCGGCTTTGGCGAGAGTGATATGTTTTTTGTATGCGTTCAAGGAGATTCGGTAGAGGTTCCTGGCTGAGTCTTGTTTCGTTTTCCTCCAGCCTCTTTCTAGGGCTCTAAGTTTCTTTTTGTGGTCCCTCAGTGCTGGTGTGAACCATGGGGCATCCTTACCCGGACCTTTTAGCACCTTCATTTTCATTGGTGCTATCTGGTCAATAGCTAGTGTCAGGCATCGCGTTAGATCTGCGTGTTGCTGATCTAGAGTATGATCTAAGCTCAGGGGGCAGTCTCTGGGCAGGAATACCTTGGTCAGGGTCCTCAAGTCGACCTCTGCCCCTTTACGAGTTTTTCTAGCCTCCAATGTTGGTTTAATTGTTTGGCCCTTGATACGTATCTCACAGGATATTAGATAGTGATCAGACCAAATACATGGGGCTACTTCTTTCAGTATTAGGGAGGGGTCTGTAGTCCACACCAGGTCGAGGGTGTGACCTTTGGTATGCGTGGGGGCCTTCACAATTTGTTTAAAGTCTAACGCTGACATCAAGGTGTCCAAGTGGCGCATAGGGGCGTCCCAGTGGGGTTTATCCCAGTGCAGGTTGAAGTCTCCTGTGACTAAAATTTTTGAGTAGCGAGTGCAGAGGTCTGATATAATAGGGACAAATAGGTCCTGGAATATTGGGGTTGCATTGGGAGGGCGGTAAACCGCTAGCACCACCCAACATGAGCTGTTTACTGTAACTTTCACCCCAAGCAAATCAGCCAGGTCGACTGTCTCTGATAGTAGAATTTCCACTGACAGCGTCTTTTTAAAAATCACAGCTACCCCTCCTCCCCGTGTATTTCCTGGGCGATTTTGCCATAAAGCATCATAGCCGCTAGGGAGAGCGGCCAGGATGTCTGGCATTGAGCTTTCACTCATCCAGGTCTCTGTTAAGGTCAATATATCTGTGTCGTTATTTTGCAACAGGTTATAGACCTCAACGTGGTGGCAATGGAGTGATCTGGTGTTTAGGCTTGCTATTTTCAGGGTGGAGTATGCGTCTAGAGGTGTAGTATTCAACGGTTTATAGATCGCATATGTTTTTAGTTTATTTAGGGTGTCGTTATCCATGCATGCCTCACCCTTATCCAGGTTACGCAAGTCTTCCGAGGTGTAGGAGCGCATTTGTCCAGAAGTCCCTGCCCCCGAGCCCGTCCGTGCGCGGACGGGCACAGACGGGCTGGACTCTGGCGCGACTCCGGCGACGCTCCGGCGAGCCCGCCGCGCGTGCCCGCTGCGCGTCAGCATGGCTGCCTTAAATACTGTTCTAGCGTCCTTCTGACGACTAGAGCAGCCAATCCTTGCCCTCACCAAAGATGTCCGCCATTCTGGCGGTGTGGTGCCCTTCCCAGATAGCAATGATCCGCTCTAAGAGCGGTAGTGTGGCGAAATCGAGTGCAGGTATGCGGTCACATTCATTTTTAAATTCAAGGTACAGTGTCAAAATTAGGCTAACATAAAATGGACAAAACGGGGATTTTTTAAAAATCGAAGTTTAGCTCTCAGCGAGCGCACAAATTATTCACATTTAAACAGAACACCTCTGCATTGTCTAAGAGGCTATTCCCAAGTAGTTGGCCGCCTAGTTTGCCTGCCTTAAATACTGTTCTAGCGTCCTTCTGACGACTAGAGCAGCCAATCCTTGCCCTCAACAAAGATGTCCGCCGTTCTGGCGGTGTGGTGCCCTTCCCAGATAGCAATGATCCGCTCTAAGCGCGGTAGTGTGGCGAAATCGAGTGCAGGTATGCGGTCACATTCAATTTTAAAATCAAGGTACAGTGTCAAAATTAGGCTAAAATAAAATGGACAAAACGGGGATTTTTTAAAAATCGAAGTTTAGCTCTCAGCGAGCGCACAAATTATTCACATTTAAACGGAACACCTCTGCATTGTCCAAGAGGCTATTCCCAAGTAGTTGGCCGCCTAGTTTGCCTGCCTTAAATACTGTTCTAGCGTCCTTCTGACGACTAGAGCAGCCAATCCTTGCACTCACCAAAGATGTCCGCCGTTCTGGCGGTGTGGTGCCCTTCCCAGATAGCAACGATCCGCTCTAAGCGCGGTAGTGTGGCGAAATCGAGTGCAGGTATGCAGTCACATTCAATTTTAAAATCAAGGTACAGTGTCAAAATTAGGCTAACATAAAATGGACAAAACAGGGATTTTTTAAAAATCGAAGTTTAGCTCTCAGCGAGCGCACAAATTATTCACATTTAAACGGAACACCTCTGCATTGTCCAAGAGGCTATTCCCAAGTAGTTGGCCGCCTAGTTTGCCTGCCTTAAATACTGTTCTAGCGTCCTTCTGACGACTAGAGCAGCCAATCCTTGCCCTCACCAAAGATGTCCGCCGTTCCCGCGGTGTGGTGCCCTTCCCAGATAGCAATGATCCGCTCTAAGCGCGGTAGTGTGGCAAAATCGAGTGCAGGTATGCGGTCACATTCAATTTTAAAATCAAGGTACAGTGTCAAAATTAGGCTAACATAAAATGGACAAAACGGGGATTTTTTAAAAATCGAAGTTTAGCTCTCAGCGAGCGCACAAATTATTCACATTTAAACGGAACACCTCTGCATTGTCCAAGAGGCTATTCCCAAGTAGTTGGCCGCCTAGTTTGCCTGCCTTAAATACTGTTCTAGCGTCCTTCTGACGACTAGAGCAGCCAATCCTTGCCCTCACCAAAGATGTCCGCCGTTCTGGCGGTGTGGTGCCCTTCCCAGATAGCAATGATCCGCTTTAAGCGCGGTAGTGTGGCGAAATCGAGTGCAGGTATGCAGTCACATTCAATTTTAAAATCAAGGTACAGTGTCAAAATTAGGCTAACATAAAATGGACAAAACGGGGATTTTTTAAAAATCGAAGTTTAGCTCTCAGCGAGCGCACAAATTATTCACATTTAAACGGAACACCTCTGCATTGTCCAAGAGGCTATTCCCAAGTAGTTGGCCGCCTAGTTTGCCTGCCTTAAATACTGTTCTAGCGTCCTTCTGACGACTAGAGCAGCCAATCCTTGCCCTCACCAAAGATGTCCGCCGTTCTGGCGGTGTGGTCCCCTTCCCAGATAGCAATGATCCGCTCTAAGCGCGGTAGTGTGGTGAAATTGAGTGCAGGTATGCGGTCACATTCAATTTTAAAATCAAGGTACAGTGTCAAAATTAGGCTAACATAAAATGGACAAAACGGGGATTTTTTAAAAATCGAAGTTTAGCTCTCAGCGAGCGCACAAATTATTCACATTTAAACGGAACACCTCTGCATTGTCCAAGAGGCTATTCCCAAGCTATTTGTAAGCCCCATCCGATTGTAGGGGGCCGCAGTGGTCCAAATAGACACAAGGAAGTGTTCTGTCTGATAATAGTAACGGTGTCTTTGCTGGATGTGCTATGGTGGAACTCTTCATTTGCTGGCAGATGTCCCAATTTAACCCCTTCATCGCGGGGGTAATTCCCCCGCTGTGCTGGGGGGAGGGGAGACGCGCACAGCGCCCCGGTGCTCGTGACGGGCTCAGCTCGTCACGCAGCATGGTGGCTCTGTGCTCATGACGAGCTGAGCTCATCACAGCCACACCCGTTTCCTCAGAACGCTCAGCACAGCGGGGAAATTATCCCCGCATGTGAGCACCGCGGCCGCTATGACGAGCTCAGCTCGTCATGAGCATGCATGAGGTTAATACAAAAATCTTCGTCTGTTTTGTTAAAGCACGCCACCAATAGCTTATTTCAGTAAAGAAACTGTCACGGTAATCCCTGCGTGTGTAGAACCTAGACCCTCATGTGCAGCTTGTATGAAGCCTAATCTGCGATCCATGTTTGGTATTACTCCATACACCACTCCTGAAAATTGAGTATTCGCAATATTATTTGCATCTAAGTTGTAGGAGTATCTAAGTGGAAAACCTTTCAGCAAGGCTGGGCTGTATTTGCGTGAAGCAATGACAGCTACCATTATCTGTCCATTTTGAACGAGTGATTACAGCTAAGGAAGCAGTACATACTGCCCCCTTTGCGGCTTTATTGGCCAATGAATTCCCTTCAGCGTGAAAGCCATAACGTTGATGACCCATAGTTTGTATCACCTGAGTTCTTGGTAGATCGTTTTTCAACTCTACTACTTGTTCCCGTAGCATTTTATGCTTAATTGTTCCATCTTTTAAGTCTTTAAACCTATTTTGACCCCAGAAGTGAAGATATTTTTTGTATGACTGGACACAATAAAAAGAACTGCACTCGATCAATTTGGGGAATTCCCGATCTGTGTTTATTAGTGCCAGTAATAGGGCTTTTAGTTCTTCCAGCTGAGCTGTGCAGTCTTCTAGAGACTGTGTCTTCCTTTCGCTGGGATGGAACTTGCCATCCTGCATACGGCCTTTTACAATTGTGCAGCCGGTGCTGTATTGTTGTTTACTTCCTACGGCCGGCTGAGCAGATCTGTCAGGGTAAATGATAGATTCATGATGACCTAGAGGCATTATTTCATTTGCAAGAGGATATTTTTGTGCATATTGCAGAAATGCTTGTGATTTTAGCCTTGGGTCATATCTGTATTCTACAGCTATTTCAGTGAAATAACCTATTGTATCCATTTTGGATGTAAGGCTTTAGCATTAGGAACGCTTGCCTTTGTAGCAGAATTTAAGGCTGGTACTGGAGTTACGATTATTATTCGGTTCCCCGAGCCAGTGCTCTTTCTCTCACTACAGCAGTCTGTACTGCTGTCAGTATTTTTTTCTGTAGAAGCAAAGCGAATTTCAGTGTTTGTATACAAAGGTGATTTGTATACTATGGGTACTGTTTTGCCTTCATTGAAGGTTAGGTAAGTATAGCCAGATTGACCCGCTATAACGCGGATCACTAGATTGCATACCTTTACGCATGTCTGCAAGTGTTCAGAAGCTATCATATCAGCTTGTATGGAACAATGGATATCTGTGTGTTCCTGTGTCCAAAGATTTAGAAGGTTGGAGCAGCAAGCACTTTACTAAAAAGTTTGATGCAGGCTTTTCCGTTCACTTGATAACTCATATCCTAAAAATAGGACATTGAGGTGTGCTATTTTAGATTTTTTAACATTGAACTTGTAGCTCTCAGAGGCAAACCCCAAAATTATGGTGCTCACCCTGGTCAAGTGATCCTGTAAATCATCATCCGTCAGATAAATATCATCAGCATAAGACAATGCCTCTTCATCCAAATTCTGAAGTTCTGTTACTCTAGTGGAAAACAACCCAGGGCTATTCTTATACCCTTGGGGGAGTCTACAAAATTGACGCAGAGAATCTAGTGCAGAAAATGCTGTTAAATACCTTCTTTCAGGACCTATTCTTTGGCAAAAGAATCCATTTGAGACATCTAGTGTTGTTTTATATTTTTTCCGCGCAATGTTATTCATCGATGTGGCACTGTGTGCATTCTGTACTGCAAATGTTTTAGTGCATGTGTTTAGATGTCTATAGTCTAAAACTAGACAGTATGAATTATCGGGTTTCATTACTGGAAACAAAGGATTGTTCATTGCAGAAGTGCAACGTTCTATTACACCCTGGTATTCAAGTTGATCTAAGATCTCCCTGACCTGTTTTTTCACTAATTGTTTTATTGGGTGCTGTCTCTGTGGAGATGGAGTAGTTGTTACCTGGATTATATCCTGAGGTGACTCAGTATCCCAACCAACATAGTTGTGACAAAGTGCTGGAGCAAGAGCCATCGCTCACTCCCGTGCATGAGTGTATTTTAAATATATTGGAACATGGTCTGAAAAAGCTGGTAAAATTTAAGGGTAGGTTGGAGAACTCTGCTCCGCCAGCTGAGTGTGCGGAGTTGTGCCTACTCCGCGTTCCACGGAGAGTGCAGAGTTGGCACAACTCCGCACACTCTGCAGCGGAGCGGAGTTGGCCCGCCACCCGCCTCCACCCCCCTATTACTTTAAACATTTACAGTAGTTAATAAAAAACTTAAATACACTTACCTTTAGCGCGCTGGCCCCGGGCTGCTTTCCTCGCCTGTTTCCTCAGTGTCCATTCAGATTAAGGTAAATGCGCATTTCTTTGCGAGAAATGCGCATGTGTGGGCTTGTTGAAAGTAATAGGTGGTGGAGGCGGGTGGAGTAGCGGAGCTACATGGAGTTTCACGGAGTTTGATTTCAACTCCGTGGTGCGTCGCATAGCCCCACTACGCCCAGGGTTAGTAAAATTACTGTTTCTACTTTTGGGAAATCCATAACAATTTCCGGTGGTCAATCTTTTTTAGCTAAAAGGATGTCATGCCATAAGTCAAGTTCTCCCAAAAGAGACCTTTACATTTTCTGGGTTTGTCCCTCTCCATTTGAAGTGTTATCTCATGTAACCTATGTGGAACAGTTACCCTTGTATAAGGTGTTTCCAACGTGATGTGTTCATTCAACTCCGCTGTCACCGGAAATTCCATCAGGTTCTGGTGAGCTATTGTTACTTCTGCTGCGCTGTCTAGCATTGTCATAGCCCATTAACCCATTCAATAGTTGAGTCCTCAGAATTCTGGGCATGTATAACTTTTAGGCCTGCAACTTTCTTCTTTTTAAATTGTTTTGATTTTGGGTTGTCTTCTTTTTTAGAAGTGTAGTCTGAAGCGCGTTCCGTGTCTCTGGACTTTGAACGCTCTTCTTGTCTTTGTTCTGACCATCCTTCCCTCTCAGAGTTTCTTAGTGAACCCTTAAAGGAACAAGAGAAACGTGTCAGTATACTTGTCAGGTTTTTTAATATTATCTCTATTCCTAAGGTTCTATCTCCTTTCGGAGGGCTCCGGTTGAGGAGACCCACTCCTTGATAGAGATCTATTTTCACTAATCTTTTGGTTTTTATTGTTATTATGCCATTTTATCTTTCAAGAATCAGGTGCTTGCTTGGTGTTATCCTTTTCAGGACCACCCACGAGTGGAGCTTTTGTTGCCTTAGCTCCCAAACTACCTCTACCTAATTCAGCATAGGTGTCTGTGATAATTTTAGGTAATTCATGTTCCTATTGTAAAGGAGTGAAATCCCTCAGTTGCCATATTGCCACTGCTGCTGCCTCCTCTTTTATATCTGTTAATATTATAGGTGATACCTGGGCAAAATGGATCTAATAATTACATCCCTAAGTTCAGAGCAGGTTCTGCTCCATACTCAGTTTGTATCTGTCTTAATATGTCTGGTATTATTGCTAATGACGGGATACCATGAGTTCTGGTATAAATGGCAGTGAAAACTGTACCTCTAGTGGTACAATTCTCTATCTGGGGAGCTATCCCTATTGGCAAGCAGATTGTTAGCATTCTGTGTTTTTCTTCAGGACTTTTGTGTGGAAATACAGCCACTAGCTGTGTTGTTTTCTGAGCTATACAGAATGGCATTTGCTCACATTTAGTGGGCATTTTACCCATAACTGCGTATAGCGTTTGTGGTGTAATTTTAGTTGTAGAACCCTGAATTTGAGTTGTTTGTGTAGCTCTTGTTGGCTGAAGTGTGAGTGTTCTCATCACAAATTGTGTCAGGTTTCTGTAAAGCTTTAATATTTCTTTATGAAGTGGACGTAAGTCTGCTACTGGCATTCAATCAATGTCTGGATGCGGTGTATAAGCCGCTAAGACCGGCCAAGGCGTTCCATCTCTTCCGAGTGGACCTAGTCTTACTTTGTCTTTTGTATGGGGGAGGGCACCTTTAAACCAGTTTATGTGCTCCTGGTAGGTGAGCGGAATTTCAATGTCCTCATAGGGACAGTATTCATTTGGTGTTTTATCTTCAGTGTAAGAATGATATGTGTTTGATTGCACATCTAGTTGTGGGAATTTAACCCATGAATAGAATACCTCTGTTCAATATGGTTTGTAAGCCTCAATCACAAATGTTACTGTCCCACACCTAGCTGTGACTCCGTAGTCTTTTAGCTTTTGAGTAAGGGACTTTCTAACATTTTCTGAAATGTTTATTTCCCCTTCTATTTCTTCTTCCCTGACTGCAGAAGGCTGTGCTCGCCCAGCGGCGATTTAGTCAGCCATTTGTTGACAAACGTTTTCTCAAGCAAGAGTTTCAAGGAAATTGAGATAAGGTTTTATGCACAATAGGAACAATTTGTCCTTCAAGCTTGATAAACCTACAGCCAATACATGGGATATGCCTATTCAGCTGTGGCGGATATTTCCCTTCCCACTCCAGAAGTCTCTGGGGAAATGTGAGTAGGGGCCTATGAGAATAGCACGACTGAACTACTCAGATTTGACTGATAAATAAGTACCAAACCAATGTTGGCAGCGTCTTTTTGTGTAGTTCCTATAAACCTCTATAAGATCAGCACGTTTAGACAACATACTCTATAGGATTGATGTCAGACTGATTCTAGACACCCCTACCGGGTATGTTAGCCTGTATACCAGCTCGCTCACAGTGCTAATAGATACCCCTCTTACCAAGGAGAGAATAGTTCTTGGCAACTGTCGAACATGACAACCCTGATCCCTCAGAATCGTGGAAACAGTGTACTACTTTTCGCTCAGTCACTAGTGCTCACTTCGTCTCAGAGAGATACACAGAATAAACTGTGGGGACGTTTTTCAATAAGCATTCATTGAACCAGCGTCATTGTAGTGTATATTAGGTGTGCTGAAACAACCTTTAGACAGTGACAGATATACATGATTATAATCACTAAAGGAGTAGAAGGATGGTAGATTTCTACCATCAAGCTAAAACAATGAATTCAGGCAAGTATATAAAATACATGACAGTACAATGCGTACTCCTATGATGCAACCATGACTATATGTATCTAAGTGTACTTAGCATGTATGTTGTGTAAAATCCAAGAATCCCTCTAGGATAAAGTCAAGTAGTCAACCCCATTACCTGAAGTGAGAGACTGTGGGACCCCTTCTTGGTCTTGAGATGGGCACCCTGCAAGGGATGTCAGATCACTGCGAGCAGAGGTGTCTGCGTGCAGGAACCTCAGTGTCTTGCGTCAGTGTGTTGGCATGAAAGTCATTTTCCCCTCTGACTATCTCAGCAAGATATGGTGTATATATACCCAAAGTGGTACTCCCTGGGGATATACCTTGCTGTGTCATGTCAGACTAGGATGACGGAAGGAAGGATCCTTATACATAGTTATTATTCAGGAGATGGTAGGCCTGCTGTGATTCCAAGAATCATTATGCATAATGAGTGAGGCCTAAGCTTTTCGGAGAAAACCCCATGTCATCTTTGCACATTACCGTAACTAGGTAAAAGGTCAGTACTAAGAACCGTTATTTAATGTATTGGTAGGAGAGAATATAGGTGAAAGGTTAGGTGACTAACTGAGCCTATATTGGGGTACCTATATGGAACATAATAATCCCAGTATGGCATTTATCATCATTTCCTTTATAATCATTTCCCAGTACTTAGAAAGGATGGCGCAGGACCAGATCATATGGTAAAAGTCAGCTGACTCCGCCACACGCGAGGGCATTTTGGGGATGGGAGGAACCCCGCCCTGTACAACCTCACCAGCGTAAGAAACGCTCAGTGAAGATAGTAGATTTGGATGAGGCAGAGCATGGCCGATATTTGAGTACCCTTGGAGTCATTAGTGCATCTCTCCAGTCCTCCTCCTCCAGTGGACCAAGCCTTTGCGCCCATCATTCTTGAGGGAATATACCATGGATGGGGTGTTGTTTATCAGTGACTGGTAAATTTGGGATATTCCACTCTTCCTCAGACTTCTCTGGAGGAGCTTAGCTTCCATTGGACTAAACTCAGGGATTGTCGTGTGCTATGGAATCTGTGCGGCATTTTATGTGGCCATTTTTCCTACAACAAACACATATCTTACTTTTTTTAGTTATTTAACAACATGAAACACACGCACACACCCCCACACACATCTTCTACCATCTCTCTCCTTTCTACCCGCTCTCTTGCCCTCTTCTCTCTTCCCCTTCTGTTTCCTCACTCCCTCATCTTCGGCCGCTCTCTTCCTCTCTTTCTCCCTGTTCTCTCTCTCCATTCTCTCTCTCACATTTCTGTCTGTCTCCCTCTTTCGCTTTTCTCTATCTCTTTCTTATCACCCCCTTTCTCCCCTCCCTCCACACTCTCCCCCTCTCTCGCCCACCTCTCTTTCCTTCATGTCCCCTTCCTATCACCCACACCTTCTCTTTGCTTCTTCGCTCTCCCCATTTTCCAACTCCTCTCTCCTCCTTATCCTCTTTTCTTCCCCTGCCTTACCTTCACCTCGGTTGTGCTTATTTCCTGCTTCTCTCTCGCTGCTCTCCCACCTCTCTTTTCCAATTATCTCTCTCGCTTTCTCTCCCACTTTTTTTTTCTCTCTCTCCTTACCCTGTCCCTCACTGACCTCTCTCCTTCTCACTCTCACTGATCTTTCGCACTGCCCTTTCTTTCCCTCTCTCTCCCTCATTCACCTCTATCCCTCCCTCTCTTTCTCACATCACTCTCTCGCTCTCTGATTGTCTTTCCTCTCTCTTCCCTTCTTTCTCCTCACCCCGTCCTCCATATGTCGCACCCCATCTCCTTCTGTTTCTTTTTCCTTTCTCTCTGATTCCGTTTCCTCTTTCTCTCCCTCCACTCTCCTTTTCCTCACTACCCCCTAGCTCTGTATCTCTTACCCTCTCTCTCTCTTTCTCCTCAATTCCCCTTGTTCCCCTCACCCATCCTCTCCCTCCCTTCTCTCATTCTCACCCCCTCTCCCGCTCTCTCTGTTTCCCTTTCCTCTCTCCCTCCACTCTTTCCCCTCACTTCGCCCTCTCCCATTTTGTATCTCATACCCTCTCTCTTTATCCTCACTTCCTTCTCTTCCCCTCTCCCCTCCCCACCCCGCTCTGTAACTCACCCCCTCTTCTTGTTTCTCTTTCCTGCGTCTCTCCCTCCATTCTCTCTCCTCACCTCTCCCTGTTTTGTATCTCGTAACCACCCCCCCTTTCCATATGACAACTACTGCCTATCCCTCCCCCGGGTGCTACAAACTGCTTGCCAATGCTTAATGTTTCCAGCCTCATTTGCAACCCCTTACAAATGAGCTCCCAATATCACTCCTCCGCTTGCCTCGCTTCTGAAATGGAAAAAAAAAGCAGCTGTTCTGCCGTTCGAAGCCATCCTGGGTTTATTTAGGCGCTTCCATTACAACGTGGACGCGCTGCTCGGAGCCGGAAGCTCACCTGTTGGGCCAACAAAGGCTTTGTCTGCTCCCAGCAGGCGAGACGAGCAGCTGCGTTCATTATCACCCGCAGCATTATTAAGAATCCTCCATCAGGCCCCCTAATATCCGGCTGCAGAAGAGGGTGCAGTTAAAACCCTTGCTCACAGTTAAATCACTACCGTACCTCATGCCTGCCTGAGAGCCTGCCGTGGTGCACCACGTGATCATGTGATGCATCTTTGCGACCTAGTCAGACCCCCCTCGACCTCCTCGCTCCTTCTCGCCGCAAAATCTAAGGCGGAAACGGCAAATTTCGCGGGCTTTTGCCCAAATATCGCGGCACTTCCACAGATCGGCCGATTTCGCGATTTTTTTGCAAATCGCGAAATCGCGATAAGCTGGAGGGTCTGACTAAGTTAGTGCCCCATTGACATGGACCCTAGCGGACTGGCTCAAGTAGAGGACCGGCACTAGGTTCCGAAGGTGGGGGCCGAAGCCCACACACTCCAGTGCACACCCCAAGTAGCACCAGTCAACCGTATCAAAGGCCTTTTCGAAATCAAGGAGCATTAAGGCCAAGTCAGAGTGAGAGCCACCTGAAGACGTCTCAGGCGTGTGCTGCGAAGCTGCATAAAGCCACATTGGTCGGGGTGTATAAAAATTTGAATCACTCGTTTCAGGAGGGTGGCAAGAATCGTGGCATAGATTTTAATCTCAGTATAATTAACGAGATTAGACGGTAGCCGAACATGAGTGTTGGGGAGGGTTTGCTTTAGGTATGACCACAATGGTGCGGTGTCAGGGGGAAGGCACCTCTTTCCTGGACCTCATCAAATATGGTGTAGAGTTGTGGGGTAAGGATGTCTCGGAACATTGCGTAATATTCCACCGGGAAAATGCCCGGGCCGGGAGACTTGCAAGTCGCCAGAGCTGAGATTGCCTCACTGATTTCCTCAGTAGTGATGGGTTCGTCCAAGGCCTCAACTTCCCTCTCTGGAAGCTGTAGGAGAGAGACCCATCGCAGAAAAAGGGAGCTGGAAGTTGGTGTGTGTGAGTGTTCCGCTGAGTAAAGCTCGAGTAAAGCTCGGCATAGTAGGCAGCAATGGTCTGGGCGATTTCTGCGGGAGTGCTGAAAGCTTGAGAGGGGGGCCCTCTTAATGTACATTGCAGGGACACCCCCTCAAGTTTCGTTACACCACAGGCAAACCAGTTCCATCGGCAAACTGAAAGATCAGGGGCTAATCTAGAGCTCAGCAATCCAGCGAAAGACAACCATCAGACCTCATCAAATGTACCGTCCTTTTTGAAGTGGGGTGGTTTGAAGGGTTGTAATCATCCATAACAGCGGTTAAAATAAGGCTTGGGGATTTTTAAGGGAGGCGAGTTACTACCCCCTACATCCATCAGTTGGTCGACAAGTTTCAGCCAGTGCCTTAAATTAAATCTGGCTTTCCTCAGGGCCTTTTTAAAATAGAGTGTAGTGCAAGTTAAAAAGGAGTGTAATCCAGGCTATGTGTTACACTCACTAAGGTGTTTCTCTAAGTGTGAGAGGGGATTCCCTTCTCATATATGCCTGTACCGACAACATTGAAGACATAGACAAAACATGTGAGAAAAGGAGAGTCAAATTGGTGTCTTCGTAAAATAGTCATATACATAGAGGGTCGAATCTACAGTGCACAGTGGGTAGACTACAGTCGGCAAAAGTGTAATGGCACTGGTGGTACCATTATTGTGAGAATCGCAAATAATTGGGGGTGGTGTCGCTAAAACACGAGTATCACATATATGCATGAGGTACAAAGTGTGATGGGCGTAAGTAAACAGTCTTACACTTAGATTTTGCAGCCAATGCTTCCAGGAGTGAAGCGGTAAGGGGTTGACCCTGTAGGGAAATAATGTTGGCCACTGGGAGTTAGAGACCTGTAAGGAGGAAAAAGCGCGTACCAAGGATTGTTGCTTGGAGGTTGTCATACTCACAGCTTTTCTGGTCAGAGCCTGCCTTGTACCTGTTGCACCGTCCTCGTACTCCGGTAGAAAGAGTTTCTAGCTCGTTTTTATATGCTTGCTAATTGGATTAACTATCGGTACCTGCAGCGGGGAGTAAGGGTAGAAAGACTTCCCCGGGTGTGTCCCTAGCTGTCTGCTCATGGGCGGTGGGAAGAGACTAGTTTCTAGCGCATGCTCGGGTCTGTTTGTGTCTGTTGCGCATGAGCGGAGGTGAGACACTAGTAATTAGCGCATGTGCGGGTGCGGGTCTAACACGGCAGGGCATGTGCCGTGTTGAACGGGGGGAACCCTTGTAATAGTATGCAATCTGCCACTATGATAGTGGTCAGTGATTGGTAGAATTTATTTGTTCGGGCATAGTGCAATGGATCATCACAGAGTGCGGTAGGAGCGGGAGGCTATGGCTGGGTATGGCAACTTGTTACAATCCGATGTAAGTTGGGTACGATTAGGAGAGGTAGTCTCAGTTGAGTGGGAGTCCATAGGTCAACTGGGTTGACTGGAGGTAGGAGGAATGGGTACCAATAAGGCCTCTGTGTAGAGGTTTACATCAGCATGTGACCGAGTTCCATGGGATTGTTTCGTTCAGGCCATTAGTATGTGAGGAGAGGCAGTAGATCTAACGCTGTTCTTTGCTCATCAGTCTTCTCTCATTGTCTAATGCTTGCACAGGGATTTGTTCGATGACTGTCCATGTAAGGTCATTGGGGGTATGGCCATGGGTGATGAAGTGGTTGGTTAATTTACTGATGTTTTTCTTGCACCTAATGGTGCTTCCGTGCTCAGTGACCCTAATACATATTTTAAGGGTGGTCATGCCGATATAGCGGAGACCACAGGAGCAGGTGAGGAGGTAGATCACATTCCGTGAATTGCAGTTGGTGTGGCTACGTTGTGTCCACACTTTATTGGGTTCTAGGTTTAGGGTTTTGGTGTAGGTGGTTAAGTGACACACACTGCAATCATTGCAGGGGTAGTGTCCAGTTACTTTTGGGAGGCCCCATGCGTTCAGAATGGTGTTGGGTTCTTGTGTGTTCAGCGTTTTGGGGTGGGTGTTAACTAGTTGGTCCTTCAAGTTATTGCTTCTCTTGTAAGCAAAACGTGGTATGTCCCACTGCCTGTGGCCAGAATTCAAGATCTTCAAATTCTTCTTAATGAGTTTGGCTACCTCATTGGAGGCTGTATTATACGTCGTAACGCAGGTGATAGGTTGTTCCTGTTCTTCTTTAGGTATGGTTTCAAGGAGGGCCTCTCTATTCTGGTTCCTGGCCCTATTCCTGGTTTTGGAGATGATGGCTGATGGGTAGCCCGGGCCTCCTGTTTCTTAGATAGTTCAGCGGACTGTTTATTTTAGTCTGCTATATCACTGCAATTCCTGCGTATACGTAAGAACTGCCCGAAGGGGAGGTTCTCCTTTAGCGGGCATGGTTGGAAGCTTGTGAAGTGGAGTTAAGAGTTTCTGGCTGTGGGTTTATAGTAGTTCCGCCTCCAGTGACTCAAGCACTGGCTCATTCAAACGAGGCGGCAGAGGCCGACGCGGCCAGCGGTGGCCCAACATGAGGCAGGGAGCCCAACAAGGACAATACTATGGAGCCCCCCCACAATTTTGGCCCCATGCAGAACCCGTATTTCGGATTCCTACCCATGTATCCCCCGGGACCAATGCCACTCTTCCCGGGTAATCACGGCCCCCACATTCCTTTTTTAGGACAGGGCCGAAGATCAAGAGGCAGGAGAAGACAAAACCAACAACAACCGCAGGTGCACTGGGCCGAACAGAAAAACCCAGTGAGCTCCAACACTCGCCAGAAGACGAAAGACCAAGCGGGCACCAGCAAACAATAACAGACTCAAATCAAACATCATTGGTATTCAATTTATCCAGCACGTCTTTGACACCCAAAGAACAAGCAGTATTGGAAAAAGGCCTATCATTCGCCCCCACATCAAGACTTGACAAATTCAAGTTACATGTGGAACTGGCTGAGTTCTTCAGAAAGCTTAAACTCAAGGTCTTCTTTGAGAAATCGACCATGGACGACCAACCTGCTAATGAGAACCCAAGTGTCACAGGCCTAAGGACTAAATCCACCTTCAACCCGCCACCATCCACAGTGCCCACTGAGATCAGCACTTTTGAGTTGGCAGTATATAACGACGTTGAAAATCTTAACCCTACCAATCATTTCAACAACCTATCCAAAGATGAAAGAAACATCATCCAACGTCTCAAGACCAACCCCTCAATCATTATTAAACCAGCTGACAAAGGGGGGGGGGTATTGTTCTTCTAGACAAATAAGATTACGACTCGGAATGCCGCAGACTGTTAAGCGACACCAGAAATTACAAAAGATTAGAACAAGATCCCACTGACACTCTTCAGAACACTATCCAGACACTAACAAAGAATGCTTGCGATGCTGAACATATTTTCAAGAAAGAAGCAGAGTACCTCTGCCCCCAGAAAGTTAAAATACCATACTTCTACACTGTACCCAAAGTACACAAAGGCAAAATCCCCCCACCAGGCAGACCCATAGTGTCGGGTATCAACTCGCTCTTAGAGCCCCTGTCACGCTACTGCGACTTCTTTCTCAATCCGCTAGTGCAACAAACTCAGCTATATCAAGGACACCAAACATTACTACAAGTGATTAACAACATGGAGTTTAACACTGAGACCCAACTCCTGGTAGGGCTGGATATTGAGAGCCTCTATACCAGCCTACCCCAAGATGCCACAATAAAAGTACTCAGGGACATCCTCATGGATTCGCCATGGCCCTACCACACCCCCAGAGAACTAATCCTCCAATGCGCCACACTGGCACTAAAGGAAAATTATTTTGAATATGAGGGAACACTCTACCTCCAGACCAATGGAACATCCATGGCCAGCGTTTTCGCCCCTAGCGTAGCAGATCTTTACGTCCACCAACTTGAAAACACGCACATTGCTGACAGCGCAAACCCCTATGCGAACCACATCCTCGGATGGGGCCGTTATATTGACAACATCCTTGTGATATGGGATGGTCCACAAACATCCCTAGATCAATTCCTCATCTGGCTCAACAGCAGGGACCCATACTTGAAGTTCACCAGCACTATCAGTGCAAACCAACTTGCTTTCCTGGACCTAAATATAACAGTCAAAGATGGCAGACTCACCACGACAACCTACTATAAACCCACGGCCAGAAAATCTTTACTCCACTTCACAAGCTTCCACCCACGCCCGCTAAGGGAGAACCTCCTCTTTGGGCAGTTCTTACGTATACGCAGCAATTGCAGTGATATGGCAGACTATGAAAAACAGTCCGCTGAATTATCTAAGAAACTGGAGGCCGGGGCTACCAACCAGCCATCATCTACAAAACCAGGAAGAGGGCCAGGAACCAGAATAGAGAGGCCCTCCTTGAAACCATACCTAAAGAAGAACAGGAACAACCTATCACCTGCGTTACGACGTATAATACAGCCTCCAATGAGGTAGCCAAACTCATTAAGAAGAATTGGAAGATCTTGAATTCTGGCCAGAGGCAGTGGGACATACCACGTTTTGCTTACAAGAGAAGCAATAACTTGAAGGACCAACTAGTTAACACCCGTCTCAAAACGCTGAACAAACAAGAACCCAACACCCTTCTGAACGCATGGGGACTCCCAAAAGTAACTGGACACTACCCCTGCAATGATTGCAGTGTGTCACTTAACCACCCACACCAAAACCCTAAATCTAGAACCCAACAAAGTGTGGACACAACGCAGCCACAATAACTGCAATTCACGGAATGTGATCTACCTCCTCACCTGCTCCTGTGGTCTCCGCTATATCGGCATGACCACCCTTAAAATACATATTAGGGTCACTGAGCACAGAAGCACCATTAGGTCTAAGAAAAACATCAGTAAATTGACCAACCACTTTATCACCCATGGCCATACCCCCAATGACCTCACATGGACAGTCATCGAACAAATCCCTGAGCAGGCATTAGACAATGAGAGAAGATTGATGAGCAAAGAACGGCGTTGGATCTACCGCCTCTCCTCACATACTAATGGCCTGAACGATGCGATCCCTTGGAACTCGGTCAAATGCTGACGTAAACTTCTAAACAGAGGCCTTTATTAGTACCCATTCCTCCTACCTCCAGTCAACCCAGTTGACCTATGGACTCCGACTCAACTGAGGCTACCTCTCCTAATCGTACCCAACTCACATCGGGTTGTGACAAGTTGCCATACCCAGCCATAGCTTCCCATTCCTACGGCACTCTGTGATGATCCATTGCACTATGCCCGAGCAAATGAATCCTACCAATCACTGATCACTATCATAGTGGCAGATTGCATACTACTACAAGGGTTCCCCCCGTTCAACACGGCACATGCCCTGCCGTTTTAGACCCGCACCCGCACATGCGCTAATAACTAGTGTCTCACCTCCGCTCATGCGCAATAGACACAAACAGACCGCACATGCGCTAGAAACTAGTCTCTTCCCACCGCCCATGAGCAGACAGCTAGGGACATACCCGGGGAAGTCTTTCTACCCATAATCCCCGCTGCAGGTGCCGATAGTTAACCCAATTAGCAAGCATATAAAAACGAGCAAGAAACTCCAGCTCTTTCTACCGGAGTACGAGGACGGTGCAACAGGTACAAGGCAGGCTCTGACCAGAAAAGCTGTGAGTATGACAACCTCCAAATAACAATCTTTGGGTACGCACTTTTTCCTCCTTACAGGTCTCTAACTCCCAGTGGCCAACATTATTTCCCTACAGGGTCAACCCCTTACCGCTTCACTCCTGGAAGCATTGGCTGCAAAATCTAAGTGTAAGAATGTTTACTTACGCCCCATCACACTTTGTACCTCATGCATATGTGTGATACTCGTGTTTTAGCGACACCACCCCCAATTATTTGCGATTCTCACAATAATGGTACCACCAGTGCCATTACACTTTTGCCGACTGTAGTCTACCCACTGTGCACTGTAGATTTGGTCCTCTATTTATATGACTATGTGGCGAAGCCGCCAATTTGACTCTCCTTTTCTCACATGTTTTGTCTATGTCTTCAATGTTTTCGGTACAGGCATATATGAAAAGGGAATCCCCTCTCACACTTAGAGAAACACCTTAGTGAGTGTAACACATAGCCTGGATTACACTCCTTTTTAACTTGCACTACACTCTATTTTAAAAAGGTCCTGAGGAAAGCAACTACAAAAATGGGAGTCTAGAGGGAAAGACAAACAGAACTAGGACGCCCTCCACTCTGTAAGCTAATCAACAACACCAGTCCTAGTTCTTCTGGCAATATTCATTTACTGGACTGTAAACATTCATGGTCATGGTCTTTAAAAGAGGTTGTTGTTTTAAAGAGGCAGTAGACTGAAACATCTTAGGATTATCTTGAGACTAAAGAGATCCCTTGGATAACGAATTTCGACCATGAATGTTTACAGTCCAGTAAATGAATATTGCCAGAAGAACTAGGACTGGTGTTGTTGATTACCTGAGGAAAGCAAGACTTAATTTAAGGCACTGGCTGAAACATGTCGACCAACTGATGGATGTAGGGGGTAGTAACTCGCCTCCCTTAAACATCCCCAAGCCTTATTTTAACCGCTGACGGGGGCCCAGTTAATAAAATTTAATTTACCCTCGGGTACTGGGACCCTCGCCAAGCCGTTTTAACTCACACTTCACTTCACACCTCACACTGCACTCTCAGTAATAATACCAGCTCCGCTGTAATCAGGCGTCTCAGCACACCCGGGACACATTAGGTGTCACTGGGTGGGCCCGATGATGAAGCATGCCACCAACTAGGTTGGTGGGTGAGGGCTTCATGAAGTCACCAACGAGGTGCCCATGACAAATCTAATCAGAGTCCTAACAATATTGGTCATATTTAAGCTAGCCTGCTCCCTCATAACCTCTCTGATTGTTCCCCCTCACATGTCCATCTTCCCCGGGGTAGGATCTCCATCTTCTTCCTCAATTGAGAGTACAGGACAGGCTGCAGGGTCATCCAGTTGATCTGCAAGGACTATGTCCTATGCGCCTTGTCCCTCCCTCCTTCCCTCTGGACCATCCTCCCTCAGCCAGGACGTGCCCTCCAGCATGCAACTCAGTTCTGGAAGTGAATGTACTTGCCCTTGTGAACCAAAGTGCCATACGGGTTGCACCTCTGTAAAAAAGGGGCATCGAGAACGGTACAGTCCCAGACCAGTCCTGTATCTCCACCTCTTGACTTATTCATTTGGTGGAAAATGACATCAGTGCACAGATAAGTGCTGATTATATCTCGTGGATATCGTGTCTAGGTTAAGTCATGGTTGAAGCCTTTTAGTGACTCTGGAGAGCTCCTGTATGAAAAATCTTTTCTGGACCTGTATGCTGTCCAGATGAAAATTCTTAAGGTGAGATATCTGCAGAAAGATTATATATTAACCAGAACTATTCTTACAGAATGTAAATAACATTTACTACTGCCCCTTATCCCAGCTATGAGGAGACTGGTGGTGTTGACAGCAGTATTATGTGCACATGCCTTTTACCCATTTTTCTCAGGGAAGACTGGTTAATGAATCTTCAATGTAAATGTAGTCCCTGTAATTGGGGTCACTTTCCTATCTTTATGTCAGGGATTTGTAGGAAATTCCATTTGTTTTGGTGTATCTCGAAATATTTATTAGATGTTGACCTATATTAGGTCTGATGCCTTTAAAGAAAACTGCCGATATTGCATGTTTTGTGTATGAATACATGTTAATTTTATTGAGAGCTACTTCTGTGACAGCTAAAGTGGCCTGACACAATGTCATGACACCAAGCAGTCATGTAGAGGTGTAAGCCTTAAACATGTCAAAAATGAGGCCTCACGAAGTCTAGAGGCTCCCCATCATGTTGACTAGTGGTTGCAAAAGAGATGCATATATAGCATGTTTCAATCCACTCTTCATGTGCAGCATCTCAGTTAGAAGAGAAAAGGGAAAGTGAAGCCTAAACAGGGTGTGAGTAGTAGGAATACCAAACAACCATGCTCTTTGACGCAGTCTATCTTTACACAGATATTCCATCTTAGTTTTCATGCTTTGATATCTGCCTACACTAAAAATAACATATAGAATTCTAAGTTTGTAACAGTTTGTAACAGAATTATGGGGTTGTTTTTTACCTCGACGTTCTGACTCATATAAAATAAACAACAGCAGTGAAGCTCGAGTTGTCTACAATGTCACTTAGAACCCCCAGGTGAAAAACATCTCTGTAAATCTCTTTCTACCCACCTATAATGTTATTTATGTGGGGCCCCCAAAATCCTCTGTCCCTGCTTTCAAGAGCTACACACGGGCAGGGGAGTAATGTGGGAGCCATATGTGACAATGACTCTCTTTGAAGGAAGTGACCCAATTAGGGACACTCAGGTCACTCAGGACCACATCTCAGTCTTCCCCACAAATGAATAGTCGGTCAGACAGTAGAGAATACAAACCAAAGGTATTTATTAGAGGTACACTCGAGTGGAGTCCAGTCTGACCAGCCTCCTTGGATTGCTGCAGAGGGACTGACTTCAGCAAGCATAGCAACATATGAAATACAGTACAGAACCGATAATGACATGCCCTTACTGGAAATTTCCAGTTGGTAGCTGGTGAACAAAGGTGGTACAGAAGGATGGGTCTAGGTCCTGAGAATGGGTACATGCTATCCCAATGCCAAGGTCACTCTGCCTGCGCCCGCCACTCTAAGGGTGGGAGCAGGCCTATCTATAGGGAAAGGTATGCACTAACAAAGACAGTGTATTCATTAGCACAGTGAAACTCAGCCTTGGAGAAACAAAAAAAACTATTGTAGCTGCTTTCAGCTGAGGCAAATCAGACAGAAGTTAGTTTAGATGAATGCTCAAAATGGCAGCTGAATACAAAATGGTGCAGCAAATGCTAACTTAAATCGTACAATACATAGAGAATTCGGCTAAAAACATTTCTATTCCAACGTACCCTCCTTTTAGCATTTGCTAAGCATTTTGCTACTGTCTAAGAATAAATACCCTCATACAAAAGATACTGCCACTACAAGCTGATATATGCATTGTCAATATTAAAAAATACCTTCATAAATTAACATGAGGTCATTGATATCTTTCATCATCATTATAGTGGCATTAGTGTCATGTACCGGAATGCTTGGCTTAAGCTTTAGAGTGTGTATACAATAGGCACAACAAGCAGGGAGGTAGTGTATGCAAAGGCAACATGTGAAGATAATACAAGCAATTACCACCAGAAAGATAAGAATCTTCCAACTCCAGGACATGAATATACCCCAGAACCATCTGGAAAGGGTACAAGTACCATTTTCTTGGTGTATGTCAGATGAAAGCTTATGCAACTTCTGCACGGCAGCATATACATTGGCGGCATGGTCTGGGATGTACACACAGCAGCTACTGCCAATAACATGACAGGCCCCTCCCCGATCAGCAAGGATGAAGTCTAACACCATCCGGTTTTGTAAGGTAACAAGCCTTGTAGCCTGGAGCTCAGCAGTGATGTTTGTCAGGATACCGGCCGTTGTGTTAATAACCCCTTCAACAACCCTCGTGAGACGACAAATGTTAAGAATGTTGGACATGGGCCCCAAAAGGGTACAATACCCTTCATGGCATCTTCAATCTGTTGCAAGGTGGCATCTGTCTGATCAATATCTTCTGTGTTAATAACCCTTCTAAATCGGGGCAAATGTACACCCTGACGCTGCAGTCGATGGTCTTTGTGGTAATTTGATGGAGCTATATACACAGGGGGTAGGAGGAAAGAGAGATTACATCTGCCCAACCATCCCTCCGGGAGCCAGACATAACATTGGGATCCACAAACAAAATAGACATCAGGGGGTAGCATTAAAGGCTGATTATCAGTTATTCTTAGAGTATATGTGGAATTGTACCCGGTGTCCCCCACCTTAATCCTCCCCGTCCCTTGGACACAAAAACTAGCTGTTGTTTTGACCACTGACAGCGGTATTGGCTAATCCTCAGTAACATTATGAGCCTGGAATGACTAGAAATACTCGACGAGTTGAATCCCAGAAAATCATTTCTCACCCCCTTGTATGCATGCATGCAAGAACTTAAGAACAATATACCAAACAGCTCTTTGCCTGTTGAAGCACCGGAGGGAGCCCTATGCTGGAAATGTGCATTCTGTATCATGGTGCGAGAATCAGTATGTGTTCTGTCTAGAGCATCGAATAGGGGATGAGAAACACACAATACTAAGAAATGCAAACCAACCCTTACAACTTCTAACATAGGACAATGGCATGAACAATAAGTTCTCACTTTTATGGGTCACTGAGGGAAGTAGTCCGCACACCCAACAATTAGCTGTGTTAGACACATTTTTAAATAATTTTTATTAAAATACTCCTGCTGTTCATTTGTAAGCCAAGGCAGTTTGATGTGTTCTAAATAATCTTCTATCGCCCCATCATCCGATTGTTGGAACGAGCGATATAGTGTTTCATAGTACCGTTTGAACTGGTTGGCAATTTGCTCAGGGTCTGTTAGGAGCTCGTCTTCATCCGATCGTATCACCGCGATCTTCGAGGTCTCCCTCCGGGGCCTCAATAATGCCACAAGAGTAGCTCTTGGTCTTTCCCCTTCTTCGTAGCTTCTAGCCACAGCATATTTAACCATATGCTGTATTTCACTATCCGCAGTTTTGTGATACTCCGCCAGTGTTTCTTGCAGTTTGTCGTCCCCGTCCAGCACCCCATTTTTCTTCTTGCTGTTTCCAATTAGATCAGGCATTTTTCTAGATCATCAAGTCTACTACGAATCACACTTAACACTCCTAAATGCTTAGGTATAGTGACGCCCCTAATGAAAACTTTAGCTAGTAGGGAGTACGGGGGAAACCTCCAAGTGAATGGGGCGGGGTGTTTCCTGGGGCTACGTAGGTCTAATACCACAGGGGCAGGATCCGACAATGTGCGCTGGTGCACTATACAGTCAAATACCTCTAGATAAACCACCCAGGACAATGACCAATAGTCTATCCTCGTGTGAAGAGCGTGTGGTGCTGAGTAGTATGTGTATCTCCCTTGCCCATGGTTCCTTGCCCGCCAGACATCTACCAGGTCCAAACGTAGGGTTGTCCCCGTGATCAGTTGAGCCTCAGCCGTAGCACGGCGCTCCGGGTCTCCCGATCAATCCAGTGCTGGATCCAATACACAGTTGAAATCTCCTCCCACTAACATCGGAAACCTTGTATCTATCTCTGCTAATGGGAAAAGTGCATGATAGAACTGAGGGTTATTGAAATTAGGGCTGTGCACGTCAACCACCAGCGATTCGAGACCCTTCCCCCTACATTTGGAAATGGTGTAGCGCCCCTCCCTGTCAACAATACATGGGTCAGTAGTGAACCCTGACTTTGGGTTGACCCAGGTGAGTACCCCTCTGGCATGGGTAGTGAATCCAGAAGCGTGAAATAAGCCCAGTAGTGTCTATGTCGTTAGCAATGCGCTGCCTGCAGGCAAATGAGTTTCTTGTAATAGGGCGATGTCCACAGAATGCCGTTTAAGATAAGCTACTTTGTTATGCACCTTACGGTAATTATTGAGGCTCCGGACATTCCATGTTATGAATCAAGTCAGGCTATCTATTACTTGTGGCATTCTAGGAGATTGCAGCTTGTTTTATTGTACAACACCAATTGTGCTACTTCTGCTCCAGTACCTGAATTACTGTAACCCATGCTTCTCTGATATGCAGACCTGTCACTGTGGCTAAAACAAAAAATCCCCACCCCCACCCCAGTTGCTTTAACCCCAACTGGACACAAGCGATTACCCCCTTTTCCCAAAGTATAAACAAGGTTGGCATAACGCCATCAGGTGATGCACACGCTGGGGCAGATGTTGCCTCTCCGCTAGCGTATTCCCAGCAAAGGCCAGCAGTATCAATCAGCCACACATAAACTGTTATGGCAGTTTACCATCATACCCTTCAAAAACAAACCCTCCCAGACTAATCAGGCGCCAGTAAACTTGTGGATACCATTCCTCTGAAGTCATTTAAACTGCCCTCCCCCATCGAGCTACGCCCGAGGTGCAGCGATACACGAGACCTCCTAGGGACTAACAGCATTTGTCTCCTGAAAATCCATATTATAAAAGTCCCCTAGAGAACTGCCAATTCCAACCCCCTCTGTGTGGTGTAATAGAAATTATATGAAATGCTGAATAGTCATGTATCACCCCACCCCCAACAGCATGCCGACAGGGACAAAACCACCGCAAATGGGCTCCAACAGACACCATCAGTGCTAAACATCGTCACTGTATCATAATTCACAAAAACACAGAGCGTCTAGTTCAACAGTAATATTCCCATTCTCCCCACATTCCTGTATTCTATCCTCTATATGCAGACAGTGTTAGCAATTTGGGCTGTGCATATCTTAATCATTTTAGTCCATTAAGCCCCCTTCTGCCCCCTTCGCCTGCTCCAATGATGTAGGCCATTGTTTCTCCTTGGAATAGTGTTTGAGTGCCCTCTGTAGAGACTTGGGGTCCGTAAAGATCTTGGACTCCTAATTCATAGTGGCACGTAGACGTGCAGGGTTTAGCATAGCGTAGTCCAATTCTTGGGCCCTCTGCGCCCGTTTCAGTGGAGCAACTTGTCTATGTGCCTCCTGTACCATGGCTGTGAAGTTGGGAAATATCGAAATTGTTGAGCCTACATATTGTAATGTCCCCAGTTCTCTGGCTTTCCGCAGAGCGGCATCTCTATCCCTGTAGTTTGAACATTTAGCAATTATCAGGCGGAGGGGTGCAACCGGGGCTGGGCACGGGCCAACCCAGCGATGTGCCCATTCAATAACAAAGATAGTAGAAAAAGTGTCTCGGCCCAATAGTGTGATCAGTAGTGTCTCAATGAACTGTTCCATGTTCCCGGTTGGGGTGGATTCCGGAAGATCCGTGAAATATATGTTGTTCCTTCGGGACCGAGCCTCGTGGTCCTCTCCCTTGTATTGCAGTTGCGTTAAGGTCTTTGTCATCTGTTTTTACTTCATGTCGTCGCCATATTTGCCTCCTCTACTTCCTTGATGCACCACTCTGCCATGTCAATTCTCTCCGTCTGTTTATGTAGGCGTTCCGTTATCCGATCAACACAGTAAACCAGCGAGTCTATTTTCTCATCAATGGAGCTAAGGCTAGCTTGAATGGTATTTAGGATTTGGCAGAACTCAGCCGGGGTCTCCGCACCTGTAGCCCCCTGTTCTCGGAAGGACTGGGCCTCTCCGGTTCTGGTTGCCTTGTCTTACATTGCTCAAATGTGAGTTTGGGTTGAGGTTTGTCCACCTTGCCCATCATGCCTATATTCTGCCACCCAGGGGGATACTGAGGTTATCTACCCCAGTGATTTTGTAGCATTTAGAAAATTTCCTGCCCACTCTTCCTGAGCTCAATGAGACCTGCGACACACTGCGGTCCCACCATGCCCAGTAGGCAATCCAACTTCAACTGACAGTGCAACTGTGGGTTGCACCCAGGGCCGGACTGGGAACTAAAACTGACCCTGGCAAAGAGCTCGACCGGCCCCCCTGGGAGCGTCGGCGCTGTTTGCCAAGGCCGGTTTTGGCTGATTTTGATACAGGGGCCGATTTTACAGCTATGCTGCAAAAACGGCCCTGTAACAAAAACGGCCCCCAGGGGCCCAAAATCGGCCACCACCATAATGGCCCACTGGGGAAACGCCCGCTGCCCACTACGGCCAGTCCAGCCCTGGTTGCAGACAGCTGTATACAAACTAGTGCAGTTTGATTTAATATCTGTGGCTTTCCCTCACTTCATCATGCCGCATGAATAGTTCAATCGTAATGACCAGCTGGCCTGTGAGCTCAGAGTGGCTGAACTTCCCGTTGTATCCCTGTGGGTCGTTATCTGTCCACTGTACTCGGAACAATGCATCAGCATGGGGGCAGCTGTGTGCCAATACAATTCCCGCAGCAGAGCAAAGTGCTCAACAAATCCTCAGTGCCAGAGTTCGCGTGTGCTCAGTGTAGGTAGCGTCAATCTGGGTGTAATCACCCTCCCAGTGCCATATGATATGTTGCGTTTCAGACCTCTCAGCGGTGCACAGATATGTTGTATGCGCTCCCCATGGGGTATAGACATATCGGCAGTGGCCTGAGAAGGTTCAGTGCAGCTCCGCCTGTGCAGCGCAAGCGGCACACCCCCACTATCTCCTATCAGCACCACGAGGGCATGGACCACTGTCTTCCAGCCCTTGCGTGCAGCGAGGGGATCAAGGCTAGTCAGCAATTGGGCCATAGCTAGGCCCGTATCGCAGATCAGGAAGCAGCTCCTCGCCTGTCTCTCCCCGGGATGACCCAGGGGAGGGCATTGGGACTGCATAATTGAGGAGTTAGGGGAAAAGCATTTCCAAGAGGTCCCATCGCGTGAGCCCTGCTGCACACCTCAAATGCGACCTACAGCTATCCGGTCAGTTACCTAGGGGCCCACACGGACATCCTCCACTCTTCATCTCCCTTGTCATCGAGGCATTAGGATTGTGTGGTGAGCGAGTGGCACCTGGGGCGTACAGTCCACAGTGCCGTGCTCCGGGAAACCAGGTCCACTCACTGCCCTGGTAGCGCAGGACCTTCCTCACTGGGCACGGTCTGTCTGTTCTCGCTCTGCATGCAGGGCAGCAGCTCTGTTTGTCCTGTACAAATATCATTGCAATTACAATTATGGATGCAAAAACAATTTTGCTTTTTGTGGACCAACCCCGGTCTGGGCGCGGAGGTGAAACGGCTGTTCTTCAGGAATGGGCCAACCAAATGAATACATTGTGGAACCAGGGAAAAACAAAATGCAATAAAACTGATGGCAAAGACAAGAGTTCCCAGTGTCCATCAGAGCCTCACTGGTATATTCCTATTGTTCATCAACATTGGCGCTCTTGAGCACCGGTAGTGGAGCTCTTCGATCCTAGCTCTTGATGAAATCCCACGTCGCACAGGATAATCTACCCCCCAGCAGGGGAGCACGTTCGATCTATACAGTCCAAAGTCCGAATAATGCACCAATCTCACCTCTCCCAAAACTACTGTTGGTACCATAGGCAAAGTACACCCTAACTTGCGCAGTCCATCGCTGCTACTTTGACTTCTTCTTTGGTGCACTGTTCCTCCGTCTGGGGCGCAAATTGTACCTAGCTACTCCTGGCACAGAGGGGTCAGTAAAAAGGGGCTTAGACACAGAGGGACCAGTGGAACGGGGCTCTTGAATAGCCTTCATCTCCGGGGGCACTGCTGCCTTTAGTACCTCATTGTTCTCAGCCTCTCTTTGGGTCCATGTCAGCTTTGAACAATCGTGGGACTTGCTCCCACTCTGAGTCCCCAATTCCTTCTTTGACCCACTGATTACAGGGCAAGGGTAGAGGCACTCTAAGGAAGTGTTGACTATGATTCCAGTTCTTTCAGCCGGTGACCTTCACTGAATTGCTGGTGACAAGGAAGACCTAGACTGTTCCTTTCCACCTCGGCTCCAAGTTCTTCTTCCTCTGAAAATTCTGGATTCAAATAAAATCACCTGGCCGAATATAATTTCCTGGTCCCTCCGGTACTGGCAGGAGAGAATCCTGGATCTGTTGGTGAATAGAAAGCAGACTTTTAGTTAACTCCTACATATAGTCCACTAACAGAGGATATTCAATTTCAGAAAATCTATCAGGACGCAGGACTCCCCACACATTTGCCGGGTGCCCGAACACGACCTCGTAGGGTGACAGTCCTGTCCTAGAATGCGCTGTAGTTCTTGTGGACAAAAGGATTAATGGTGTAGCATCTGGCCACTGCAACCCTGTGCTCTCCTGAATCTTTACCAGTTTCAGTTTGAGAGTACTGTTGTACTTCTCAACCAAACCGGTGGACTTGGGATGATTTGCAGCATGAAACGTCTGTCTGATATGTAGTTCCTCACAAACTAACTGAATTACTTTGACATTAAAGTGTCTTCAATGATCGCTCCAAATCAAACGGGGCAAGCTGAAGCGAGGAAAGAACTCATTCAGGGGTACTTTTGCAGTCGCTATGGATGTAGTTTCTTTCATGGGATAGGCCTCAACCCATTTACTAAAGGCACAAACCACTAACACATATTTCAAATTGTTAACTCGGTCCATTCCTATGTAATCTATCTGGAGAACCTCAAAAGGGAAAGTGGGAGGTGCAAAATTACCAGGTGGCGTAGGAGTACCAGGATTGTGCATCAAACACACCATACAATATTTGACCAATTGAGCGGCAGTCTTTGGGATGTTATTAATTTGCCATACAGGGTCTAACAACTAATAAATAGCTTTAGCACTGATATGAGCTGGCCTGTGCGCCATTGTGACTACGGGAAGAACAAATGCATAAGGGAACATCCATCTCTGTTTCCCTGACTTATCAGTTCAACACCCCTCCTGAGCCAAACGTGCTGTGCTTTCCTGCCATATTGCTAATTCCTCACTTGTTGCCTCACTCTGTATCTCCTTAACGTTCTCCAGTGTATCCTCAAACATGGTGACCTCGGCACTGACCTAGCGGGACCTGCTACAAACATCCTTTTCATCTTCGTTCAAGGTGTCTCCTTAGCTGTCTGGTTTACACAGGCATTCCCTTTACCCCCATTGTCAGTAATTGTCTTGTGGGCGCTGCACTTTACTATCGCTAATTCGTGTGTCAAAGCCGACAAAACCCTTTGTATAAGAGGGCCATGTTGGATCTTCATCCCATGGGAAGTGAGAAACCCTCTCTCTGCCCAGAGCCACCCAAAATTATGGGCGACTTCGAAGGCATACTGACTGTCAGTGTAGATATTGACAGCCAGTCCCTCACTCAACTCGCAGGCTCGAATAAGGGCAACATGCTCTGCAGCTTGGGCCAACTGATAGGGAACTCGTGACATCTCAACTACTGTGTGTACAATGTTGTAATTGCATATGCAGCTGTTGTAGTGCCATCTGGTAACTTAAAACAAGAGCCATCAACATATAGTTCCCCTTGGAACATCAGTCAGATCTAACCCATCCTTTCGTCTCTTCCTCCAGCTGGAAGATACAATCATGTACGTCAATTTCCTCATTCTCAGTAGGGAGGGGTAGTAACATGGCTGGGTTCAGAGTGGCACATCTTTTAATCGTGGCATGTGGTGCAAAGAGAGTTAGCTCATAACCAGTCAGACGTGCACTGGTGAGGTGCTGTGTCTTGGTCTTATTCAAAAGGTTTCCACAGCTTGGGGCACCATGACTGTGAAGTCAGTTTCAAGTACAAGCCCAGCCAATTGTCTTATGGAGACAGCCACAGCCGTAACCACTCTTAGACAACTCGGGAGGGCTCCTGCGACATGGTCAAGAAGAGCAGAACAGCAGAAAAATAAGCACACAGCCGTTGCTTACCTCCAAAGGCCTGTGTTAAAACAAAGTGCACAGCCAGCCATCTTGTGTGCGAACAGCACAAACGGCTTACATAATCAGGCGTACCAAGCACAGGCGCAGAGCAAAGCGCAACTTCTAATTGCTCAAAAGTCTGCTGACATTCAGGCGTCCAAGGCAAGGATTCATGCACATCTTTAGCAGCTACTGTCGTAATTTGACAGTGATCGGGTTAGCGTTAAGCTTTGCTACACAAATTTTCCCTTATCTCGACTAAAGTGTCAGAGGCCATTTTTAGAAACACTGGCGTCCATTTTGGATGAACATGCTGCCTCGTGGTCAGCATGTCCTTTGTCCTTTCTCTGTACCACTGACCGCGTAACTTGCCCAGCAACAGGCTATTTTTAGTACTGGTCAAGCTTGTATATGCGCAGTCAAAACCCTCTGTACTAGTGGACAGTCATCACTTAGGAATGTTCTTTCAAACTGACCAGTGGTGTTGTAACTCCTCCCACGAGTTGGCTGTGTTCCAAAAATGACCTTATATGTACCTAAACTAAGCAAATGTGTTCCGCCTACTCTTTTTAATACTGTACAATTGGAGAGGTCCTTCACTATCCAATAGATATGACTGCCTGGATATGGTGGACTGACTACCAACTCTATCCATAACAGACAGCAGCTACAACAGCGTTTCGCCCAACCCAAAAGACCCCTGTAAGAGCATTCGGACGGCTGGCTCCTTCTCGCCATCTCTGTACGGTACTCAGCCCGAGTCTTGCCCTCCCCAGCAACCCATGACCCAACAGCCGTCATCTTCTCCCCACCAGGTTGCGTGCCACACTTTGTTAGCTACCCCTGCAGACTCGTCTCCGAATCAACAATCTACTATTCCTCAACCCAGTGAGCCTAAACCTATCCTTTCTCTTTCTGCCATAACCACCCAGTTCCCGTCCCAACCCCCACACTCCTCAGCTGAACCTCAGCCTCCAAACTCTACTTTCTCATCAACCCAGGACCTTCCAATTTTATACTGGAACGTAGCTGGCTTAAGATCGAAAATCCATCTCCAGTCCTGGATAGAAGTGACCAATAAATATAAGCTAATTTGCCTAGAAGAAACTTGGGCAATTGACCCTATTCACATCCAGGGCTTCAAAACATTTCATCTTCCTGCCCTACCGTCCACTCATGGTAGATCCAAGGGCGGCTTAGCCATCTATGTTTCCAACTTAATTCCTTTTACGATCATGGAAGTTCCGTTAGTTTCGTCCATTTCCCAAATCCTCAAAATAGTTCCAGACAATAACTCCTGCTACTATCTTATCAATATGTACAACAACTCTTCACCCAGCGACTGTGTAAAATCTCTGTCGGAAATTACTTTATATTTACAAGATCAAAAAGCTATGAATCAACAGTTACATTGTCACGTTGTGTGGGGTGGGGATTTCAATGTTTATTTGTGTAACAATTATAACAAAGGTATCTGCGGGCTTTTAGACGAGCACGATGTCCCTCTGGCCCACTTCGCCCACAGTACAGTTGGTCATGCATTAAACACTTGTATTTTTGCACTAGAACTTGAATTCGCGAACATTTTAGTGAGTCCTGCTGTAGAGTTCAAGACGACTTTCCACGGTAGAGGAGCTACCACAATTATCGATTTTATCTTATGCTCCCAATCCCTAAACAACCGACCGAAGCAATTTATAACTGGCACCGACCCCTCAAGTGACCACTACTCTAATAGCATTACCATAGTATTAAATACTCCATCCTCAGCCTGCCTAAAAACAAGTCTCTTAGCGCAGCACTCCCTGGAGATGAGTAAAATTAACGGATATACTGTCAAGTGGTCGATGATCAACCCCACAGAGATCACAAGTAAGATCATCCAAAAAACCCTTCCTTTAATTCACCACTGTCTGGAGACGTCATCTTCCCCCCAGCTGATCCGCTCCAGCTTTGTCAAAATATTAGAAGTCATCAGACAAGAGCTTGCTCGTCAACATAAGACTCACGACAATGATAAGGATTCCAGAGGGTGGTTTGACTCCCGTTGCCGTAAAGCTCAGCGTGCATTGAAAAATGCTCTACACAATCAGGCCAGGGACCAGCCCCAAATCGCCTCCCTAAGAAAAAACTATAAGATGGCACAACAATCCCGTAAACGGGAAATAAAAAATAATCTCGGGCCCAATTACATCAGAGCACTCGAACCAAGGACTCCACCATGTTTTGGAGAACAGTTAAGGCCCCTTTCCTAGCTGATGAAACCGCTATACAGCATCTTGATGTGGCAGTACCCGCTGATAAATGGGTAGCACACTACTCGCAGATCTTCGGGGACAACCCCTTGACAACCGAGGCTCCCAGACCAGATGCAGAAGCTGCCACTAGCAACAACATCTACCCTATTGACCTCCACTTCGATCTAGTGGAGGTAACCACAGCACTGACCTCCTCAAAGACCGGTAAAGCGCCCGGTCCAGACGGGGTCCCCTTAGACATATTTGTGAGCAACATAGATCTTTGGTCTCCAATTGTCACACAGGTCATGTCTGCAGTTACCCAGATCGGCCTTATCGATTCTTGGTCCACCTCTGTGCTCCTGCCCATTTTTAAAAAGGGAGATCGGGACAACCCAGCCTGTTACAGGCCCATCTCCCTCTTGGATTCCCTAGGCAAGGTCGCCGGCAGACTAATCCTGGAGCGATTAAGGGACTGGGCCACAGAGAATAAGATCTTAACCGACTTACAGTTTGGGTTCCAGGAGGGCCTGGGCACTGTGGAACAGGCCTTAAACCTGACTTTACTTATGGGCAAATACGCTGGGGCCAAAGGCGGTAATCTTCATCTAGTCTATGTGGACTTGAGTTCCGCATTTGATTGCGTAATTCATTCCAAGTTATGGGCGATCTTGAAAAATTTGGGCATAGATCTTGCACTGCTGAATTTTCTTCGAGAGCTATACTCGGACGCAAAAGCTTGTGTGAGATACGGCACTAAAGGGGAGCTTACTGAATCCTTTAACATCGAAAAAGGCGTAAGGCAGGGATGCGTCCTTGCTCCATTCCTGTTTAACATCTATACTAATGGACTGGAGCAAGCGATGCTAGCTGACAGCAAAGATCTCCCCTGCATAAGCTCCCGCCCAATCCCTGCATTACTGTATGCAGACGATTCAGTCATCCTAGCAAGGACACCTAATCAACTTCAGATTCAACTAGATAAATACTGCCAATTCATGCTTTCTCTTGGTCTCAAAGTTAATAAGTCCAAGACTTTCGTTATGAATATTGGCAAGAGAGCCCAAAAATGTAAATCTCTCTTTATCGAGAAGACCAGGTTAGAAACTGCCAACACCTACCCTTACCTAGGTATTCTTATTGATAAACATCTGTCCTGGAAACCTGCCATATCCAGCAAAAAATTGCAGTTTCAATGCACAACATCAGCATTGACTTCATTCTCTAGGAAACTGGGCAAGCCCGCCCCTACTGTGATTTTGAAGATCTACCAAGTTAAATGCATGAGCGTGGCTACATACGGGGCTGGAGTCTGGGGATATGTGTCTGCAGATGAGCTTCAAATCATAGAAAACGACTTTCTGAAATACATATTAGCCCTCCCCCGTAGTGCTCCTACTTACGGTACCCATGTGGAACTCGGTTGGGAATATCTGACTGACATCATTAGATACCAGCCGATTCTACTATGGCATCGAATATGGACCCAGGAGCAATGTCATCTAACTAGGTCATTAATATCTGACTGTCTCACTTTGTCCCACTGGAAAAATATTCCTTGGTGTTATATGTTTCAAAATTTTTGACTGATTTGAATCACCCTGCATATTTCACTGACCCTGAATCTCTATTGGACATACCTAGAAAATCTTTGAAAAAGCTATGTGCCGACCACTTAAGCGACCTTCGTTTGTGCTCAGAACTTGTCAAAAAGTCAAATGTACATTTAACGATGGTTCAATCCTCTTATGGCATTCAACCTTATCTGTCTTTTTTTCTGTCAAATTATGAGAGGTATATTTTAACCAGATTTCGGTTTGATGCATTTTATCGCCTTGTCTCACTGCCTGTGCCCTCAGACTGGTCACAGGAATTAACAAACTGTCCTTGTGACGGTCTTACTCGCCAGTCAACTCTGCATGTAACCTTTTTCTGCAGTTTCTATAAGTCCCCGCGGAAACGATGGCTGGTTCCATTGCTCCGGCACTTAGGATTGAGAAGATGCAGACCGGCTCTTTTGGCACTTCAATACTTAGACACCCCGTACGTTGCCAAAACTGTAGCCTGCTATCTCAAAGCCTGCTTGAAAACTCATTCCCAACTATTGGCAACTGTTCCCTAAGATTTTATTGACTACTGTGTTATTATTCTTGTGTTTAGAGTGTTAGTGTTTACTTGTACTTGAATGATTTTTTCCACCATTTCGAAGCTTAAAATGCCCTGCCTTCTTTAGTAATCAATGAGCAAATTGAATTTTTATAATGCTGTAATGTTTTTAAATGCACTTTTTATGATTGTAAATTCAATCGAAATAAAGTTATCTTTTGACTTTTGACTTTGAATACTGTAAAACTGTATAAAAGAGGTCTCACATCGATGTTCGGTGTGATACTTCTTGCATTACCGAAGGGTGTTGTAGGAATGTACCACCACCCCATGGGGTCTTAATAAACTTGCCTTTTGCATTTTCCAGTTTCCGTGCCAACGTCTGTTTCATGGTGTAACGGGTTTTGCAGAATATGTAGGCCTGGAGAACCCAATACCACAAATTGGCGACCACGAAGGGACTCATCGGTGAATCGGATGCCCGAAGGAGAGGTCGTGACGAAGGATTGGAATCTCGCCATGGACGCGTACGCTGCCACTGAGTGACCCAAGTCTTGGCACCCACGGTGTTTTCTTCCTTTCCTTCTGATCTGACCTTCCAGGTGGCGCCGGTCCTTGACTGAAATCCTGCTCGTTCGAGTTGTCGTACTGTGCCGGTTTGGCTGATTCGATTAAAGAACTTGGCAGTTGGAACCTGGATATTTGAGAATTTGGTAAGCTTGTGATTGGTAAGATAGTCTACGGACGCTTACTGTGGCTCTTTGAATATGTTTTGAGTTAGCTAACATTTGGTTCTATGATTTGAGTTATATGTGCAGTGCACTTCACATAGGCGGGCATGTGCAGATATTTCTCTAATTTTGTATCTGTTTGAACGGCACACCTTGTGTGAAGTATATTAAGTGCCATTTTGTGATATTGCGTTTTCGTGATATTTTGGCATGCCTGTTTTAAGCACACTCCGAGGAATGTGCTGTCTTGGAAAAGGTACCAATTATCGATTAAATGAATCTCAGCCGGCTCCCCCAGAGGGGACACCTAATTGTGAAATGTACGTTAAATTTGGCATTCCCCCTATTTTATACAGTACATTGTGGCACAGATACACCAAGTCTGATCCCGAATTGCAATGGCCACTACATGGGTCGTTTGATTTACGAAAGGTTCAGTATGTGGAGCAATGTTTGTTTCAGCACAGGTCTAGACAAGATATGTTTGATTGTGTACGTATGTGGGAGAAAGCGGTGCGTGAACGAATGAAGCATGAATTAGCCTTGGCGGACAAAGAGCAGCGGAAGGCTGCTCGGCATAAGGCTTTACAGCTGGAGGAGAAAGAGTTGCAGGAAAAGAAAGAGAGGGAGGCACGGGAACGTAATTTGCAAATGAGTGGTCAATTTCCTATTCAACGTCCTTTTTATCCTGTCCTTACTAATGAAATTGATGATTTTTCATTATTAGATCGTTGCCCGCCTCCGTATGTTCTACCTACGGCCCCAGATGAGGATTCGGATGGAGATGGTCAAGGGAGTAGTCGTGTTAGGCTAAGTGCCAGTGAAGCTGCGGAATTGCGCCGCTTTGCTCGCAAACTCAATTTGAACAAAATAACTATTTCAGAGATTAATGACCAAATGTGTAAGTGGTCCGAGCGAGAACGACTGTATTTCTTGAGCCAGTTTGGAGACGAAGTTGTAGAACGGTTTAGAAAGCATTCAAATGATTTAGAGCCTAAGGATGTATCAGTTGGTCGTGAGGATATGCGTAGAGGTCTTTTTGTTATTACAGATGCGGATCGGTTTTTTCAGCGGTTGGTCCAGCTACGGGATGAGGCGTCAAGGCTACGGGAGGCGAAAAAAGCATCAGATGCGCCTGCGCCGGGATCGATGGAGCAATCCAAAGAGTGTTCTATCTTTGGAGCAGATAAGCGTTCTACAGTTCATGTTATGCCTATGCATGAAGCCGCACCTTTATATGTCCCTCGTAAAGGGCAAGGTACAAATGACGATAAAATGTCTGCGGATGCAAAGGGATATTTTATATATAATTGGGTTTATACACCATGGAATAGAGCAGATGTTATGGCACTAAAAAATGCTTTGCCTGACCCCGTAAGAATCCGGCAGCTTTCTATGAGGGAGTGGAAGGGGCTATTTCTTCGTGTGTTATGACGTTAGTTGATATTGATCTTTTCTTTGGGTTAATATTGCCTCCTGATATGTGGAGGGCGATTCGTAAGTTCGATGATCGAGCGATCCTTGGGGCGGATTGGAAAACCTTATCCCAGGCTGATTTAGACAAAGAGCCTGCATGTAAGCCATGTCAATTAATATTAGATCTCCCGACGGCTATTTTGAATACATTAAAAGCGCTTGTTCTCCCTAAAAAGATTGATTGGACCATGTTAGCCTCTTGTAAGCAGAAGGTGGATGAGTCGGTTTCTGATTTCTTCTCATGTTTTGAAGAAGCATTTCATGACTATAGAGGGCAGTTACTAACAGAAGACACGGGTAGGCATTTATTCGTTGATAAGTATGTAGCGAATCTCTTACCGGAGATTTCGAGACACTTAAAGACTAGTGAAAGTTCTTGGACCACGGCGACCCCTGCTTCTTTATTGACTATGGCTCAGTATTATGAACGACAGGAATTGGAGGCTAAAGAAAGTACTGATAAGAAAGTGAAGGAATTAAAGACGAAAGTGATGTTGGCTCAGGTTTATGCTACACAGCCGAGAGGGAATGATAGCGGTAGGCGTGGATCGTGTGGTACGTATTCTGTTCGTACCAACATTGCTGAGGATCAGTGTGCATACTGTAAAGAGTTTGGACATTGGGCCTCAGATTGTCCGGTGCTTCGTGAACAACGTAATCAGCGTGGTCGAGGAGGTGGAAGGACACGGAATAGTTATTCAGGAGCAAGGGGTGGAGCAAGTGATCGTGGTAGGTTTGAAGCGAGGGGTCGTGGCCAGGCTGATAATAATACTTTTGATTGACGGAACCAGTATCAGATAGCGGAGAGTGAGAATGTGGAGTCTCAGGACTATGTACATGCATAGGATTGCGTAGGATGGGGTGTGGAATCGGTTGAAGTACCAGTAGATCAAAGAGGTCCATATGTATCAGCGGGCGTTTTGGGTTCTACTGATCAGTTCCTGGTTGATACAGGAGCTACTCGTAGTGCTCTGTCTAAAAACGTGGTTCCAAGGGTTCCCCTGTCTGGTGAAACGATTACATCGATAGGGTTCGATGGAACCCCCCTCTCTTAGCCCATTGTCACAACCCCTTACATTTTACATTGACAGATTCTTTGGCCCGTGCCCGTTTTTACTGTCACCAAACACTCCTGACAATATTATGGGAATAGATTTGCTCAAATATTTTCGAGCAACAATACGCTGCGCTCCTTAAGGAGTGCGGGTTATTTTGAATGACAATTACCCAGATGTAGAGAGATTGTGCACTATGCAAGAAATTGAAGCGCTGGCCTCTCTCCCACAAACGTTATGGGCTACTTCAGACACGGATGTGGGACAGATGCTTATTCCCCCTATTCGAATAACTGTACAGGAGGGAGCGTCTCTGCCTCGTGTACCACAGTATAAAATCTCCAGGGAAGGTGAAGTTACCTTGACACATATTGTACATGATTTGATTATTGCAGGCGTAGTGGAGGAAGTTCCCTATAATGTCTGTAACAGCCCTATTCTTCCGATTCTAAAGAAGGACACTGATGACAAGATCTATCGATTCATTATTGATCTGAGAGAAATTAACAAGATAGTAGTGCCCCAATACCCGGTGGTGTCTGATATTACTACTTTACTTACTTTGATTCCGCCTACTGCCACCACGTTTACCGTGATCGACCTGAAAAATGCATTCTTTTCCATTCCCATCCATCCTGATAGTCGCTATCTATTTGGCTTCACATTAAATAATAAATCGTATAGATTTTGTCGAGTTCCTCAAGGCTATACAGAAAGCCCTAGCATTTATAGCCAGGCTTTAAAAAGACAGCTTGATTCTTTCGATCTACAGTCTGGAGTCGCTCTTATTCAATATGTCGATGACATTTTACTGGCAGCAGATACGCAGGAACTGTGTGAAGAGAGTAGTCTTGCTTTGCTTTCCTTTCTTGCTCAGAACAATCACAAGGTTTCTAGGAAAAAGCTTCAATATTGTAGACCAAAGGTGACCTACCTCGGTCATCTTTTGTCTAAGGAGGGACGTGCATTGACATCTGATCAAATTCAAGCAATTTTAGATACACCAGTCCCTCGCACTCAGAGAGATGTGCGTGCTTTTATAGGCCTGACGTCTTTTTGTAGGCAGCGGATAATGGGATTTTCACACATTATAAAGCCTTTGTTAGCATTATTGTCCAAGACTACACCTATGCCCCTTGAATGGACAGATAAATGTCAGAACGCTTTTGAACAATTGAGACAAGCCCTTTGTTCCGCACCAGTGTTAGGTACACCAGATTATACGAAGATTTTCACATTATATGTACACGAGAAGGATGGGTGTGCATTGTCAGTTCTAGTGCAGACACACGGGGATAAACAGAGACCTTGTGCGTATTTCTCAGCAATACTTGACCCCGTAGCACGAGGATTACCTGGGTGTTTCCGAGCAGTTGCAGCAACAGCAGTGGCTATACGACAGAGTGAGGGAATAGTTTTGTCACACAAATTGTTGGTGTTAGTTCCCCATGCGGTAGATGCTCTGCTAAACCAAACAAAAACTCAGTACCTCACGAGTGCACGTTTAACAGGATATGAGCTCACACTGTTGGCGCCGCATATCACACTAAAGAGATGTGCTACTCTGAACCCTGCCACTTTATTGCCGTATCCAGTTGCTGAGGGCCAGGAGGAAGAACACCATGATTGTGTTTTCCTGACTGAAGAACAAACAAAGGGTCGTGTCGACTTACAGGATACGCCACTTCCAGATGTAGATGGGGAACTGTGGGTTGATGGATCGTGTTTGAGGCTGCCAGATGGTACAACTTCCGCAGCATATGCGATCACGACACTTAAGACAGTGGTAGAAGCAGCACGAATACCACAGAAATCGGCCCAAGCAGCGGAACTGATAGCCTTAACAAGAGCATGTGAATTGAGTGCTGGCTTATGTGTGAACATCTACACCGATAGCCGGTACGCCTTTGGAGTAGCGCATGATTTTGGCCTACTCTGGAGAGAGCGAGGGTTTTTGACTTCACACGGAGTGCACATCATGCACGGAGAACTAGTGTGTGATCTCCTGAATGCGCTACTATGTCCAAAGAAAGTGGCGATAATTAAATGTAGTGCACATAAGAAAGTGACAGACAAAATAGGACAGGGAAATGCCTTTGCAGATCACATAGCGAGGGAAACTGCTATGTCGCGAAATGCCTCGCCAATGTATGTAGTGAAATCGCAGGCTGAGCGATGGCATGATGCCAGAGAGGAGATACTAGACATTCAGAAATCAGCGTCTGAAGCAGAACTCGCAACTTGGGCAACGGGGGGAGTGTTGGACGATGAGGGTTGCTGGAGGAGTAAGGACACGGAGAGATGGAAATTGCCTGCAGCTTACTTGCAAGCAATGGTTCAAATGACACATGGATTGGCACATGTTGGAGCTCTCGCAATTACTAGATTGCTTACGCGAGTTTGGGAGCATCCTGAGATTGCCAATACGGCCAAAAGAGTAGTACAGACCTGTCTGATATGCTTGCAGCACAATCCTGCTAAAGGGACGTATACTCCGAAAGGAGGGTTTGTTCCACCTACTGCACCATTCGAAGTGCTACAAATGGATTACATCCAGCTTGAGCGTTGCAATAACCTTAAGTATGTCTTAGTGGTGGTGTGTGCTTTCAGTAAATGGATTGAGGCCTTCCCCACGAAGGATAATACAGCGCTGACAACAGCTAAGGTTTTGCTCAAAGAGTACTTCCCGCGCTATGGTGTTTGTAAATTTTTGTGGAGCGATAATGGTCCTCATTTTGTTGGGAAAATTGTGGAATACGTCATGAAGGGATTGGGAATTAAGCAAAATTTCCATGCTGTATTTCATCCGCAGTCAGCAGGTCTGGTGGAAAGGTACAACGCTACTTTGAAATTGAAGCTTGCAAAGATCGTGGCATCCACGTCTTTGAAATGGCCGGATGCTCTGCCTTTGGCATTGCTATCTATTAGATCAGTCCCCCATTCCCGAACTGGCCTCACACCTTATGAAGTGGTGTTTGGATGAATATATGGGGAGTTCCTAAGCCTCAATTGTTATATGATGTGCCTTGTATAATGATGAACGATTATTTGGCACGATTAACAAATGATTTACTTTCTATTCATCAACAGGTTCGAGAAGCGCTCCCTGACAATTCCATTGGAGAGGCTCACAATCTTCGTCCTGGTGACCATGTGATGGTTAGGTCTTTGAGAGAACAAGCAGCTTGGAGACGAGGTGGCGTGGCCCCGAGCAAGTGCTACTCGCGACTCTAACGGCTGTGTGAGTTACTAACAGGAAACCTTGGGTGCATCGACCCATTGTCGTCGTGTCTCTCCGGACCTGGTGAGCCCAACTGTGCTGTCTGATTATCGAGACATCTTGGACGAGGAGAAGAGCCCAGCTGTTACATCCACTGAGTCGGAGGGACCCTTCCCGGACCACACCGTCTCTGGTAGAGAGAGATACAATCTACGGCCGAGAGAAGCAGTTATTTTGTGCGAGACTGGTTGAGTTACCGCTCCAGGTTTGTGAAACGGAAGCCGGGAATATCAAGAGGGGGAACAGTTCTGCCAAGTGTAGCGACACCCGTCTTGAATCTCGGAGAAGAAACCAACGGCTGCCTCGGAGCTCAGCACTCATATTTTTATTTTTTTAGTTACTTTCTTTTTGAGACATTTGAACTTTGAACTATGGCATCTCCTACAATGCGAAATAAGAGAATTCTTGGTGCAGTACTTTTTGTTATGACAATTGTGGTGATAGCAGTAAGAGCTTGGGTGGTAGAACTATTGGTGCCGGCAAGAGAACATTTATTGCCAACTACCCCAATTCCATCCGAACATTTTCATTTTACTTTGCCTTATCATGAAGAACGACACAGACAGACTTATCTGAATAATAGTTTCATCCAGATTCTGCATCACACCCATAATATGACGAACACTTCGAACTGTTGGGTATGTGGGATGTTGCCCGGGCATCAAAAGAAAGGAGGCACTCCGCTTATCCCACTCCCATTCTCTCACAATGGTTCTTGTAATGCTTGGTATACTCTTCTATTCACTTTGCGATGGCCGACAAAAGGTGGACTACTTTTCCGACTTAACAAAGTCTGCTTTAATGATCGAGATGGTTATTCACAAGCTGAAGGAACTAAATTTGAATGGGAAGAATATCGACCAGATAATGTATCTTCGCCTCAAATTTATACTAATCAAAGAAATGTAAATATGTCCAGCCTGCATGTAATTACAGTCATTGATACAAAAGCAGACCTGTGTGTTCAAAATAAAGGTACAATCCCAGTAGGAAGAAGTGAATGTAACACTACTCTCACCTTTGACACTCCAAATGGTATCACCTTTGTGGCTTCACGAAACACTTACTTTATCTGTGGAAATAAAGGTTATCACCGTCTCCCTATAGGATGGTTAGGAACATGTTATATATCCTTTGTACTACCCCCTGTGTTTATTGCCCCACCTATGTACCATAATGATTTTGTTTTGTATCATGATTTTATACTGAATAGAGTGAAGAGAACATTAGCTCTCGATGACATCGACCAGACTGATACTTCTCTGCAGCAGTATGTCGATTTTAATTTAGGCCTTTTCTCATTTGTTGGTGCTGCCCTAAATAGCCAAAAAATTAGACGACTGACACGTGTTGTAGAAGCTGTTGCTAATGAGACAGTTTTTGCTTTAGGGAACTTGACTGAGGAACTTCAAATTACCAGAATTGTAACGCTCCAGAACCAAATGGTTCTAGATGTAGTATTAGCTGATCGTGGGGGTGCATGCCTCATTATCGGAAGTAGTTGCTGCGTGTACGTGCCAGATAATTCACCCTCTGTATATGATGCAATTTCTAAATTACATAAAATAGCTGCTGAGATACATCCTGATAATGGCACTTGGACACTTTCGGGGTGGTTTTGGACACTGCTTAGCACTTGGGGCTGGAAACTGTTAACTATCCTATGCGTAATTATTGGAATACTATTCTTCCTATGTCTGTGTATCCAATGTGGCCTTATGTTATGTTCCATGTGCCTTTCTGCTTGTATTCCCTCCAAACGAGCTATTGTTAAGAATGAACACATGATTCATAGAGAAGTAGCAAACATTATGTTGATAAATATTGATGATGAATATCCAGACTTTAGTCCACTATGAGGTAGCTTCAGCTAAACGCTAAAAGGGTCGTCTGTCATAATTTGACAGTGATCGGGTTAGCGTTAAGCTTTGCTACACAAATTTTCCCTTATCTTGACTAAAGTGTCGGAGGCCATTTTGAGAAACACTGGCGTCCATTTTGGATGAACATGCTGCCTCGTGGTCAGCATGTCCTTTGTCCTTTCTCTGTACCACTGACCGCGTAACTTGCCTAGCAACAGGCTATTTTTAGTACTGGTCAAGCTCGTATATGTGCAGTCAAAACCCTCTGTACTAGTGGACAGTCATCACTTAGGAATGTTCTTTCAAACTGACCAGTGGTGTTGTAACTCCTCCCACGAGTTGGCTGTGTTCCAAAAATTACCTTATATGTACCTAAACTAAGCAAATGTGTTCCGCCTACTCTTTTTATTACTGTAAAACTGTATAAAAGAGGTCCCACATCGATGTTCGGTGTGATACTTCTTGCATTACCGAAGGGTGTTGTAGGAATGTACCACCACCCCATGGGGTCTTAATAAACTTGTCTTTTGCATTTTCCAGTTTCCGTGCCAATGTCTGTTTTATGGTGTAGCGGGTTTTGCGGAATATGTAGGCCTGGAGAACCCAATACCACACTACGAACAGAGGTTTTGTTAATAACGAACAGTTAGGGATCCACTGACAATAGGAAGTAAAACCAATAAAATTGTGCACATCTCTTTGAGTTTGAGGGATAGGCATTTTAACAATGGTACTGATGCGCTAGGGATCAATCTCCTACCCTCCTTCAACAGTAGGTGACAGTAGGTGACCTCTTGTCGACAATATTGAAATTTGGAAAGGGATTTTTTATTTTCCTGGTGTGCTAAATGCAATAACAATTGAACTGTACTGTCTTTGCAACCCTTTTCAGTGTCGGAAGCGAAGAGAAGGTTGTCTACATATTGGAGCAATACATTGCCTGAGGGAAGCTTGACTACATATACTAGGGCTCACAGTATAGCCCTGCGGAGCTTGACAGATTCTAAAGCTTCTGCCAGCTAGTGTAAAACCGAACAAGGACCTTCTATCCGGATGGATCAGAATACTGAAGAATGCCTTTCTTAGATCACTGACAGAGAAGAATTTAGCAGTAGAAGGAATCATCGTCATAAGGGCAGTAATGTCGAGGACCACCGGAAACTCAAAAACTACTACTTTATTATTTTCGCGCAAGTCGATCACAAAACGATAAACATCTGGATGACCATCAGAGGAGCCTGAAGGTGCCTTCTTAAGAACGGGAAGAATAGGGCTATTGCACACATTAGCAGTCCTCTCCTCAACAACTCCTGACTTAATCAAGCCCTGTTAAATTTGCAACAAAGCTCACCCCCCTGCTTGCAGTATTTTGTACTGAGAAATATGAGGCAAGATGGCATTGTCTTTAATTTTGATGGATACTGGGGGTATCTGCAATAGTCCTACATCTGTGTCTCCCATTGTACACAAAGTGGGTGGCACGTCCTTAAATTCAACAGGGAGAGGCGCATCTTTGGACAGACACTGCTTAGTGTTGACCACATTCGGTTCCATCGTCATGTAAAGACCTTGCGGGGAAGAATAAATAGTAGCATGCAACTTCTTTAATAAATCTAAGCCCATCAGATTTTCTACGCAATTAGATGTCAACGAAAATGCTGAATCCACAGTAAGAGAACCTATAGTCATTGTAAGAGGTTTGGAAATGGGGCTCACAACTGGAACACCAGAAAATCCTACCAAAACCTTATTCTGGCGAGACAGAGCTGCCTGGGTACCTGTGAACGAGAAATAGAGCTATTCATTGCTCCTGTATCCATCAACAATTCCATAGCTGAGCCATGCAAATCTGCAGTAACATAAGGACCGCGCTGATCTACAGGTATCTGAACTAGTCGCTCACCCTGTCCCGGCTGTCCTAGCTGTGAGACATCCCCGTCACCTCTTCTATATCATAGTCATCATTATAATACTGTCTACCCCTATTATTATTGAAGTAGTTACTATCCGGACGAACCTGTGAGGCTGCGGTAAACTGAGCTCTGTCCTGTCCACTAGCTCCACTAACCCGTTCACAAGAATCTCGTCCTCTAGGGACCGCAACTTTCTGCAACAACAACGGACACTCGCTGTGCCAATGTCCCTTCTCTTTATAATATGCACACTGATTCGGCCCCACAGGCATAGTATTCCGGCTAGTACGTAGAAGCTGCAGGTCCGAGCCACCACTTCCTAGAAGCCTGCTGACACAGCACCTTTGTCTTCATTTCTTTATGCTTTTTCTCCACCTTCTGCTTCTCCTCATTTTCTTTATGCTCATAATACTGTGCCATATTCAAGATAACAGACGGAGAAGATGTGGACCAGATACTCTCAGAAACCTGTAATCGCATTGCAATCTCTGGAAGCAGATTAATAACAAATCTACTAAAAAACAAATGCACACCTACTTCAATCTACAAGTCCTGTCGCTATAATCCAGAAACGCACTTTCAAACCGCGTGAAAAAATCAGACACACTCTCCTCTTTCTTCTTGCGGCAATCCGATAACTTGTCCTTGTCCCAATCAATCTTTCGGGTAGAATAAGAGCATGCATATACGTGATAATTCCGCCAGGCAAAGCTAGTATCTCGGCCTTAGGATTCTCACCAGGCTTCCTCACCTGGTCCCATGCTTTAATCTGATCCCAGGTACCACACAATTCCACAACGTGATCCTGCGTGTGCACTTGTCTCCAAATATCAACGGGAACGAATAAACCAAAGAACATTTCAATATCCTCAAGGAACATCACTGTCGATGAAGCGGCCTCAGTCAATTCCTTGTAATATGCTGTAGGATTTTTACTAGGGTAGGGTAGCAGATTCTTAAGGGACAACACCTCACTCCTTTTCCATGGAGTATAAACACATTGCTCTTGGAAACGGGCCTCCACCCTTGGTCTAGTAACAACATCATGATGATCCTGCAGCTCTGGTATTTCAGGGTGATATATGGGGTGCACCTCCCTCACCCGGTACTGGGTAAACTTCCTCGGGCTCTTCTCAAGTAGCCTACTTTGATAAGCAACCAAAATCGCAACATTACCAAAAACCTGACCAGGCGCTGTATCAGCTACATAAACATGATCCTTAATATTATAGATAACCTGGGGTGCTGCTTCATTGAAACACTGCTCCCAAAGCCCAATCAGAGTACCCGGCATGTGTTTAAGGGCATGCTGCTGCACAAAAGGCACATAATCTTTCATCACATTCCACACATCCTCCATGCCATAAATTGGATTCCAGGCCCACTGCACAGCCTGATTAGCCACTACCTGTTTTTCAGCCTCTCCCACGTCAGATCGTATCAACATACACCCAATCGGTCCTTAAATCTAGCCCAGTCTCTATCCTCAGGGCCACATACTGGTGTCTCAGTATTCTACGATGTCGGGTAATGGAGGAAAACAGTAGGGGTGATAACAGAGGTAGTGGGCATTAACGTCGCTGCTGACTGGGTCATGGGTTGTGAGAGCTGGTAAAAGAGATGCCGAAGCAATAGATGTTGCAGGAATGCTAACAGGCGTAGTTGCCACAGACAGCAAGGACAAAGAAAGGACTGGAAGTGCTGTGGTCAAGGCAGACGGAGCGAAAGTAGCAGAGACAGAAGTAGTAGAGACAGAAGAACTGGGCAGGTGGGTCTTTGGGGGGAAGTACAGGGTATACCCTTTGCGGGTCATACTGAGGTGGAGATCGAGTATCTTGCAATTCCTCCGCAAAGGTGTCATTCCCTTCTCGGGCAACATAATACTTTTCACATTGTAATCGCACACTCCTCGTAGATCGTTAAGATCAGCCCACCAATACTTGAACACGACTTTCTGTAGAGCTCGCTGTGGAGGTCGGTCCTTCCGTGTTCAAGTGGCCTGGGTTTGGAATAGCATGCCTATATTGATAAGACAGACCACATCCCTTTTGGAGTTTAGAAAGCAGGTTAAAACCTGGTTGTTCCAGCAGTTACCTTAAATTTTTGGTTCTTTTTTGGCATTCGTAGCTCTGCTTTCATGTCTCTTATGTTATAGCGCGGGACACTCTGTTGAGTAGCTGTGTGCTCTATAAATCCTTGATTAACATAACATAACAATCTCCTATCTGCACACTCTATTCCTTTTTCTATCTCTTCTCTATCATGCGCTACAGCCTTCTGAGTCACTGTTTTCATCTTCCCCTTTTGGTCCTCTTTCTCTGTTTTCTCTGTTTAGCTTCCTTTTGCCATGTTCTGAGGAAATACATTATTGACTGCCTACTCCTCTTCACAAACAATTTCTCCTGTAGAAAATTAATTTTTTGTTCATCAAAAGTGCCAGTCAACGGCCACTGCAACTCGGCATTGTCCCCCGTATATTTGTGCCATAACATACTAAACATAATAGGGCCATAGCCATGTTTTACATATATATCGAAATTCGGGGTGCCTTCTGGAGGCGCTGGCTAACTTTCTTCCAATTGAGTATAAGCAGGACAGCAACGACAGCCCAAACAAAACACCTTACTAAGGCACAGCATTTTTTAGAAGAAAACAAGTTCACTATTTATGCCTAGCAGATTTTTTCAAATATCTTTACCAAAGTCGGTCCTCAGACCGCATCAAATACAAATTAAAATGGCACCATGTTCATAAAGAACTTAAACAAATTCAAGCGCTTGTCCAAAGACGGTCGTCAGACCATGTCAAATACAAATCCACAAAGAACCAAAGCAAACTCACCTGGTGCACACAGGTCAAACAAATGTATTCTCCATTGCCGAATCTTCGGACCACACGGTCAGATCCAAGGGCTTCGCTATTCAGGATCGCTGGGCAAGACACCAACTGGTCAGACAGACGGGGCAACTGCGAGTACAAGACTCTCTCGTGCAGGGATCCCCGGTCCGCCCATCCAACCCGATGTGGCCGACCTCCTCAATCGTCCGCGGGCGAGTATGGGTCACCCGATGAAGTCCCTATTCAGGTGCCAAATGAAGGAAGTAACCCGATTAGTGTCATTCGGGTCACTCACAACCACATATCAGCCTTCCTCGCAAATGAAGAGTCGGTCAGACAGTTAAGAATACCAACCAAAGGTATTTATTAGAGGTACTCTCGAGTGGAGTCCAGTCTGACCAGCCTCCTTGGATTGCTGCAGAGGGACTGCTTCAGCAAGCATAGCAACATATGAAATACAGTTCAGAACCAATAATGACACGGCCTTACTGGAAATTTCCCGTTGGTAGCTTGTGAACAAAGGGGGTACAGAAAGATGGGTCTAGGTCCTGAGACAGGACACATTCTATCTCAACACCAAGGTCACTCTGCCTGCGCCCCACCGCTCTTAAGGGTGGGAGCAGGCCTATCTACAGGGAAACGTATGCACTAGCAAAGACAGTGTGTTCATTAGCACAGAGAAACTCAGCCTTGGAGAAACAAAAAAAACTATTGTAGCTGCTCTCAGCTGAGGCAGACAGAAAATCAGACAGAAGTTACTTTCGATCATGGATCAAAATGGCGGCTGAATACAAAATGGTGCAGCAAATGCCAACTTAAATCGTGCAATGCATAGAGACTTCGGCTAAAAACATTTCTACTTCAACATCTTCCCTATCTCAAATGTGGAAAAGAATACCTTGTCTGCTATCTTAACCTACCACCGCCATCTTCCCTGCCTACCCCCTCTTGCAGCTGTGCTTTCTGCTTCCAGTTACAGCAAACAAGTAGCGCTACCTTGTTATGTTATGTTGTTAGCGTTATTTGCTATAGCGCACGTATCACCCGAGGGTATCTTGGCGCTGTTGCAGATCCTGACCAGTGGATAGATAGGCATTTTAGTTGTTTCATGAATTTACTGTATACTGTATATGGGGGTCTCTCTGAGTGCTATAGGTAGTTTGTTCCAGTACTTTGGGGCAAAACATGAGAAAGCCTTGCCCCCGGTGCGGGTTTGACTGATTCAAGGTACGCACAGAAGGAATTGGGTTCTTGATCGAAGACCTCGGCCGGGGCTGTAGGTGGTAAGTTTTTTTAAAAGATAGTGTGGACCTTTGCCTCTCAGGACATTATACGTGAGGGAACATATTTTGAAATGGGAACGCTTTCTCACTGGGAGCCAGTGCAGTTCCCTCAGCAGAGGTGCCGAGGGGGTACCTGCACGGTGGTACAGAATTATTCTTTCTGCGGTGTTCTGAATCACCTGTAGCTTCATGAGCCGAGTATCACCCACTTCAGTCAGCAGGGCATTCCCATAGTCCAGTCTACTGACCACCATAACCTGGACCAGTGTTCTACGGGCGTTTGTGGAGGGGAGGGGAAATATTCTGCACAGGAGACACATATTGTACCAGCTGGAGCTTGTGGTGGCAGCAATATGGTCTTTCATTGTTAGGGCTTGATCACATTTTATTCCTAAGTTTTCTACCTTTTGTTAGAGCACAGGTGTGGCACCCAATCAACAGACAATATGGCTGGGGATTTCCCAAGTAGCATATTCTCAGTTTTTTCTGGATTAAGCTGGAGACAATTCTCAGTCATCCAGTTGGACATTGATATCCTTCCGGCTGAGAAGCGCTTTTTCTCTGATTCTAGGTCTAGGCCCACGGTAAACATAAACTGAGTGTCGTCAGCGTATGAGATGATCTCAAAGCCAAATTGCTCTGCGATCTTTGCCTGCGGGGCCATATATATATATAAAACAGCGTCAGCCTTGGGCACGATCCCCGAGGAACACCCTTGTCCAACTGCATTTTGTCTGAGGAGTATGGGCCTAAAATGATTGTCTGCTGTCTATCTGACAAAAAGTTCTGCATCCCTTTTAGTGCTGTTCCACGGATGCTGCTAGCCTGCAATCTGTTCATAAACCTTAGAAGTGAGGCTTGACAGGCTCCTATGCAGCCCAGTCAGCCTGACCTCGAAGCAGTGCTTAATATGGGCCTGTGGTTACTGGTGCTTGGCACCAGCCCTTAAATGTCAACACCAGTGCTTGTGACTGTCGGCCACAAGGTGGCAGTGTCTGGCTAATTTAGAGATGACCACAAAAACAGTCAATTATTAATTCAATATACATTGAAAATGACCATTACCTGCTGTCCAAGCCATTCTTATAGCGTTGGTTGCCTCAAATTGTCCGAATTGTCACATTCAAAGAAGTATGATGGTTAGAAGGTGTGTTGTCACTATCATTAGCAGCATGGCAGTGGCAATGAGTGGTGTAAGCTGTGGTGGCCTCCTGAATAGAGCCTTGGCACATATATTTTTTTTTTTTACAAATTAAGCACTGCCTCTAACTGTTGCTACATCTTGGCAGTGAGTTATCAGATTTAGAATCTGGTGTAAACTTTAGAGGCTTCCTATGGAAGCCATGTAAAACATATACAATTATTGATGGGTAACAGTGAATTACAGGGATGTTTTTCACCATGAGGTTCTGCGAGACAGCAAATGGACAACGGAAGCGAAGCTCGAGTTGTCTATGATGTTACTCACAACCCAGAGGTGAAAAACATCCTTATAAATTACTTGTTACTCATCTATAATTTTATATTATGTATGGCCCCTAAAATCATCTGCAGGGGCAGAGAAGTAATGATGGGAGCCATATATACCATGGCCTCTGTTATCAATCCTTGTCCCAAAAGTTTAAAAACATATCTACCCTTCTTGACAAACTCCCACCACCTTTCCAGCCTTTCTTCTCCCTCCTGCAACTGTGCTTTTTGCATACAGTGAAGGCAGACACGCAGTGCTGCCCTGGCAGCCTCACAGGAAGGCCTGTCAGCCTGGACTGGAATGCCTTTATGACATCAGAACAGTGGGCACCTAGTTTTGTTATCAACTGGCACTATGTCATAGCAGTGGCTTATGAGATTCAGAAATTGAAATAAATGATAGAGGCTCTCTATGAGAGTCATGCATTACATAAGTGTACATTATGAAACATATGTAATAGAGAGAAGAGGCTTGACTTCATCTCTCTCTAACCTCCCCTGCCTTCACTAGCTAAGGAATTCCAAACACATTAGATTTGAGGCTTGTCATTAGAAGACAACAGAGGAGTAGTCTGCTGAAATGCTTGAAGCACCTTGGTTCCTGGGATTTGTTTTTTGTAGAGAGACTCAGAAGGATAAAGGAAAGTTTTTCAAGTGACAGGAGTTATGATTTAGTGATGGGAGGTCAAGAGAGCATATTGAGGTGTCAGACTGGCTCCATAAGACTTCAAACCTGACATCTGGAAGGAGTTTGAGTTTGCACGACTGAGGTCCAGAAGAAGAGGCCGCTTCCCTCTAGGTGAATACTTTCTTCAAAGACTTGCACAGAACTCGTCAGTCCAGTTTTTGCACCAGACTCTCCAGAACTTAGAACTTCTGAGGCAGGAATGTGACCCCTGGATTCCAGAAAAAGCATCAGGGTGAGAAAACGGTATGCCTTGCAGAAGACACTGACCTGTGAGGTGATGCAGAGTTGACAGGAGGTGCCAAAATAGTTGCCTCTCTGGTGTAACTTATGTGGAGAAACTTGGTAGGGTGAGAAACCGGTAGGCACCTGCAGGCGTCCCAGCAACTCAAGTGGTGTGCCAAACAGTTCTTACATGTTTGTTCTAGTGTAGAAAAGTTCTGATCACCTGCATTTTCTGACTGCTTTTGGTGGTTACTGTCTCTGAAAGTTCCCTGGGATCTGTAAACTAGGCCCAGGGCCAGTGGTCAGTCCTCTAAAGGTATCTGGTGATTGGTATATTTCTAATGGCAAAGAATACCTACCTGTAAGTCCCTAGGGCATGTAGGTTTAGAGACCCCAGTGGAATTAATGCAATTAAGTGTGCACAGCGTTGATGTCTGGTGTCATTTTCAAGCCAGACCTGTCATATAGGCTGGTTTTAAAATAAAACTATGTCCGAATTAAAAGTATGAGCAAAGTCCAAAGCTACTTTTTTATTACATTTAAGTCACCCCTAAGGTCTGCCCTAGGTGCCCTAATGTTGGGGCACATTGCTGTAAAAAGCAGAGACAATTGAAATATTTTTTATATAACCTGGAAAGGAAAAACATCCCCATGAGCTAACATGGGAAGGCATAATTAAACTTAATAAAGGCTAACATTTGATTGGAGTTAGCTAGACATATCACTCAAAGTATCAAAATAAATGGTTACTATAAATTCAATAACTTGCCAAGTTTGGTTTTACTATAACTATTACAGGAAAATAGATTTAGAACTTACTTTCCTGAAGTTACCTGAAGCAGCGCTGTATCCGCCTATTCTCATTTGTTAGCATTTTAAAGCCTGGGCCAAGCTGCTACCTGAGTAGGTAGGAATAGGCCCAGGGCTGCAACAAAACAGACATCTGGTGGGAGTAGATTTGCTTTCTGGAGAAGCCAGGGGGAGGAATTGGACTGGGGAGATAAGCTGAACTTCAAAGGTAGGAGAACAGATGTCATAGGACCCAGGCCAGCCCCCACCTCCTTGTCCCCAGCCAGATGGGAGCCCCCCCAATTAGATTAAAAAGGGTCTGGAAGGGGAGTGTAGTGGTACCCCCCTCCTGCCAGTCCAGAATGGAGGATAAATATGGTAGAGCTGCCTGAGCTCCTCCTATTACTTACAGGAACATCACAACAAGAAGGACTGCACTCCTGGACCCTTGGACTGCATCACATAAGGCTTTCTTACACAAGGACTGAGCCTAGTGCACACTCAAGACCCCACAAAGATATGACTGTGCCTGACTCAAAGGAAGAAGAGTGGACTTCCTAATTAGCAACAGGTACTTACAGAGCTAGAAGAAGTCCCCTGTCAAAGAGAGGATCACACCAGCTGACCAGTTGCAACTGGAGTTTTCGTGGGCTGTGCAGTTGCATTGTGGGAGGCAATTTATAGTCTCTGAACCCTTGGCTGGTGCTATTGGACCTTTGTTTTCCCCAAACAAGGCAAGAAACTCTAAGAACTCAAAGCTTGCAAACCTTCTGCCAAGTTTTGCAGAAAAGCTCCAGGAGGAGAATAGCTCGATGTCGAGAGTCAAGTTGGCGGCGTTGACTTGTGAATCAGCTTGACCATGCTGGTTTGCCCCACTGAAAGCTCCAGAGCTTCTTGACATCAAGGACAAAGACTTCCAGAGGCCCACAGAGGCATCGTGCTGCGGCGGGCCGCTGTCATCGAATCGAACTCCGGATCCAAGGACTCATCATTAAGAGAAGAGCTCCAAGACAAAGACTAAGGGGCATATTATCAACAAAGTGGCGAAGAGAGGCGTTAGCCATCTTGGCTTAATGCCTCTCTTCGCCACTTCGGAGAAACACTAGGCTGCACGATATTACCAAGAATATAGTGCTGCCTAGCGTTTCCCCCTGCGATAGCGGTAGGTTTTACAACTTATCGCCAGCGCAGGCACACTTGCACCAGAGTGCAAGGGTGTCTGCGAGCAGGGAGGTTTGTTTATGTTCAGGAAGGAGTTCCTTCCTGCACATAAACAAACCTTAAATGCCATTTTGTAACTTAGATGTGTGCTGCTTTATGCAGCACACATGTAAGTTACTGATTGGCATTTTTAAAAAGAGGTTTGTTTATGTACAGGAAGGGACACCTTCCTGTACATAAAGAAACCTTGGCGTTTTGCTTTTTCCATGTGTGCTGCACAAGGCAGCACACATGAAAAAAGCAAAAACGAGGAGAAATGAGGCATGTCTCCTTGTTTCGCCACCTTAACACCAGGATTTTTCTGGTGTTAAATTGGGCGCTGCCACCTATTATCACCAAGCTTTATAATAGATGGCAGCGTCAAAGTGAATGGGTGTTGCGGTGGAACGCCCTTCAACACCCACTGCACGCCCCCTTTCACAATGAGTTTATCGTGAAAGGGGCCTTATTACCAAGGTGGCGTTAAGTCAATTAATGTCGCTTTAAGCCATGTTAATTGACTTCACGCTGTCTCAATAATTGGGCGATGCAAATATCGCCGCGTTATCGGCAGAAAAGTGCTGATAACGCGGCGATAAGGGGCTTGATAATATGACCCCAAGGCTGAATGTTAACTTTTGACCGGGACCCAGCCCTTTGCTTATCTAACCCACACTCCTTCATGGTCGGCCTAAAACGTTGACTTTGTACTGGTCCAGCGCTAATGGCGCTTTTAGCTTCTTGGAGCTAAAATGAAGAGTTTTATATTTAATCTTTAAAAATTGTTAACTACAATTCCCTACATTGGATTTTTGTCACTTTGGTAACTCATTTCAAAGATAAAAACATTCTCTATTTTCATAAATTGGTGTTGGATTTATATTGGGTTGGGGCTTTTACTTATTTGCTGTTTTGGTAGTAAATGCTTTACACATACCTGTCTCCTAAATGAAGCCTGACTGCTCATTTGCTAAGCCACCAAGGGTTGAGCAAGGATTAATTTACTTAGACTTGACTGGATCTATTTGTGATCGTGGTATTTTTACCAGCTGAATGTGAATATCACCACCTACTAATACACCACTTTCCTACATCTAGGAAGAACACATTGACAAGAGATGTTATGGAAAGATTTCTGGAGAAATTAAACCAAGAAAATGTAGTAGGCAGTATCAGGGTTGGACTGGGACAGAAAATAGACCCGGGCACCAAAATAAAAGTGACCCTCATTAGTAAAGCAAATAGCTAAAAAAGTGGTAATCTCAGGTAAATCAATAGTGGAGCCCACTTGGTCATAAAACGATCACACAACTGCTAAAAAAAAGGGCCCACATACTGACCTGTCAGACCAGTGCCCCTATAGGCAGGGCCACTGGAATTATGCGGTGAGCAGGCCAAATTATGTGGCAGAGCTGAGCAAATTATGCCGCAAGAAAAGGCAAAATATGCGGCATTATACAGCACAATATGTAATAGTATTACGCTAATATTTTGTCATTTATAAACTTGGTAACATTGTCTAGGCATTGCCTGCACCTTGTTAGTACCAGTTTAACACACAAACAGAAAGGTGACCAGTCCATCTTTGCGAATGGCCTTCCACTGCATGGCAACACGTGTCACTGCATTTTTAGTACATTTTGAACCATTTGAGCTAGAAACAAAATGTTATTTTTGCTAAAATCTGCAGATTATGTGGCATATGATGGATTATGTGGCAAATGTGGTAAATCTTTAATTGTGCGTAAATCATAGCAGCCACACAATTGTATAATTCTAGTAGCTCTGCCTATAAGTCAGTTCGACCCTGGGCAGTATAAAACTAATGGAGAGTACCGAGCCCTGTCAGGTTCTTTGATGGCTAGAGTTGTCTGAAAGTCTGTGTGGGATTAATAGACCTGGTGTTCTGGTGCCCTCCACTGGCCATTTTGGGTAACAAACGTTATTCGTGAGCTGTGAACAAAGGTTATTTTAATAAAACGTAATATTTCCTGTAGGTTATATATGATTTCTTTATTGTAGTTTGAAAGCCTAATTCAACAGTATCCTTTTTTGGTTAATTTTCTTTGTGCACGTTTATTTTTACTAGGTATTTTAATAAAACCAAAGAAGAGTGGCCTGGCTATCATAAGCTCTTCATTCAATTTTTGTACTATTTTTATTTTGTCAATTTTGAATTTATCACATTACAAAATCCAGTAACTTGCATAAAATGATGTAGCGATGGCATTAAAATGGTTGCACAAAAAGCAATCTTAGCTCAAATAACTATGAATCAAGCCCTGTGCCAAGAGTTGCAAGACTCTCAAAATACTCCACATCGATCAGCAAATGTCCTTCAGACCTAGTGTATCACCCACTTCAGCCAGCAGGGCATTCCCATAGTCCAGTCTACTGACCACCATAACCTGGACCAGTGTTCTACGGTCGTTTGTGGAGGGGAAATATTCTGCCCAGGAGACACATATTGTACCAGCTGGAGCTTGTGGTGGCAGCAATATGGTATTTCATTGTTAGGGCTTGATCACATTTTATTCCTAAGTTTTTTACCTTTTGTTAGGGCACAGGGGTTGCACCCGATCGTCAGACAATATAGCTGGGGATTTCCAAAGTAGCATAATCTCCGTTTTTTCTGGATTAAGCTGGAGACAATTCTCAGTCATCCAGTTGGACATTGCAATCATTCCGGCTGAGAAGCGCTTTTTCTCTGATTCTAGGTCTAGGCCCATGGTAAACATAAACTGGGTGTCGTCAGTGTATGAGATGATCTCAAAGCCAAATTCCTCTGGTATCTTTGCCTGCGGGGCCATATATATATTAAACAGCGTCAGGCTTAGGCACGGTCCCGAGGAACCCCCTTGTCCAACTGCATTTTGCCTGAGGAGTATGGGCCTAAAATGATTGTCTGCTGTCTATCTGACAGAAAGTTCTGTAGCCTTTTTAGTGCTGTTCCCCGGGTGCCGCTGGCCTGCAATCTGTTCATAAGCCTTTGAAGTGAGGCTTGACAGGCTCCTATGCAGCCCAGTCAGCCTGACCTCGAAGCAGTGCTTAATATGGGCCTGTGGTTACCCGTGCTTGGCACCAGCCCTTAAATGTCAACACCAGTGCTTGTGACTGTCGGCCACAAGGTGGCAGTGTCTGGCTAATTTAGAGATGACCACAACAACAGTCAATTATTAATTCAATATACATTGTAAATGACCATTACCTGCTGTCCAAGCCATTCTTATAGCGTTGGTTGCCTCAAATAGTCCGAATTGTCACATTCATAGAAGTATGATGGTTAGAAGGTGTGTTGTCACTATCATTAGCAGCATGGCAGTGGCAATGAGTGGTGTAAGCTGTGGTGGCCTCCTGAATAGAGCCTTGGCACATATATTTTTTTTTTTACAAATTAAGCACTGCCTCTAACTGTTGCTACATCTTGGCAGTGAGTTATCAGATTTAGAATCTGGTGTAGACTTTAGAGGCTTCCTATGGAAGCCATGTAAAACATATACAATTATTGATGGGTAACAGTGAATTACAGGGATGTTTTTCACCATGAGGTTCTGCGCGACAGCAAATGGACAATGGAAGCGAAGCTCGAGTTGTCTATGATGTTACTCACAACCCAGAGGTGAAAAACATCCTTATAATTCACTTGTTACTCATCTATAATTTTATATTATGTATGGCCCCTAAAATCATCTGCCCCTGCTTTGCAGGGGAAGAGGAGTAACGGGGGAGCCATGTATACCATGGCCTCTGTTATCAATCCTTGTCCCAAAAGTTTAAAAAACATATCTACCCTTCTTGACAAACTCCCACCACCTTTCCAGCCTTTCTTCTCCCTCCTGCAACTGTGCTTTTTGCATACAGTGAAGGCAGACAAGCAGTGCTGCCCCGGCAGCCTCACAGGAAGGCCTGTCAGCCTGGACTGGAATGCCTTTATGACATCAGAACAGTGGGCACCTAGTTTTGTTATCAACTGGCACTATGTCATAGCAGTGGCTTATGAGATTCAGAAATTGAAATAAATGATAGAGGCTCTCTATGAGAGTCATGCATTACATAAGTGTACATTATGAAACATATGTAATAGAGAGAAGAGGCTTGACTTCATCTCTCTCTAACCTCCCCTGCCTTCACTAGCTAAGGAATTCCAAACACATTAGATTTGAGGCTTGTCATTAGAAGACAACAGAGGAGTAGTCTGCTGAAATGCTTGAAGCACCTTGGTTCCTGGGATTTGTTTTTTGTAGAGAGACTCAGAAGGATAAAGGAAAGTTTTTCAAGTGACAGGAGTTGTGATTTAGTGATGGGAGGTCAAGAGAGCATATTGAGGTGTCAGACTGGCTCCATAAGACTTGAAACTTGACATCTGGAAGGAGTTTGAGTTTGCACGACTGAGGTCCAGAAGAAGAGGCCGCTTCCCTCTAGGTGAATACTTTCTTCAAAGACTTGCACAGAACTCGTCAGTCCAGTTTTTGCACCAGACTCTCCAGAACTTAGAACTTCTAAGGCAGGAATGTGACCCTTGGATTCCAGAAAAAGCATCAGGGTGAGAAAACGGTATGCCTTGCAGAAGACACTGACCTGTGAGGTGATGCAGAGTTGACAGGAGGTGCCAAAATAGTTGCCTCTCTGGTGTAACTTATGTGGAGAAACTTGGTAGGGTGAGAAACCGGTAGGCACCTTCAGGCGTCCCAGCAACTCAAGTGGTGTGCCAAACAGTTCTTACATGTTTGTTCTAGTGTAGAAAAGTTCTGATCACCTGCATTTTCTGACTGCTTTTGGTGGTTACTGTCTCTGAAAGTTCCCTGGGATCTGTAAACTAGGCCCAGGGCCAGTGGTCAGTCCTCTAAAGGTATCTGGTGATTGGTATATTTCTAATGGCAAAGAATACCTACATGTAAGTCCCTAGGGCATGTAGGTTTAGAGACCCCAGTGGAATTAATGCAATTAAGTGTGCACAGCGGTGATGTCTGGTGTCATTTTCAAGCCAGACCTGTCATGTAGGCTGGTTTTAAAATAAAACTATGTCTGAATTAAAAGTATGAGCAAAGTCCAAAGCTACTTTTTTATTACATTTAAGTCACCCCTAAGGTCTGCCCTAGGTGCCCCAATGTTGGGGTACATTGCTGTAAAAAGCAGAGACAATTGAAATATTTTTATATAACCTGGAAAGGAAAAACATCCCCATGAGCTAACATGGGAAGGCATAATTAAACTTAATAAAGGCTAACATTTGATTGGAGTTAGCTAGACATATCACTCAAAGTATCAAAATAAATGGTTACTATAAATTCAATAACTTGCCAAGTTTGGTTTTACTATAACTATTACAGGAAAGTAGATTTAGAACTTACTTTCCTGAAGTTACCTGAAGCAGCCCTGTATCAGCCTATTCTCATTTGTTAGCATTTTAAAGCCTGAGCCAAGCTGCTACCTGAGCAGGTAGGAATAGGCCCAGGGCTGCAACAAAACAGACATCTGGTGGGAGTAGATTTGCTTTCTGGAGAAGCCAGGGGGAGAAATTGGACTGGGGAGATAAGCTGAACTTCAAAGGTAGGAGAACAGATGTCATAGGACCCAGGCCAGCCCCCACCTCCTTGTCCCCAGCCAGATGGGAGCCCCCCCAATTAGATTAAAAAGGGTCTGGAAGGGGAGTGTAGTGGTACCCCCCTCCTGCCAGTCCAGAATGGAGGATAAATATGTTAGAGCTGCCTGAGCTCCTCCTATTACTTACAGGAACATCACAACAAGAAGGACTGCAGTGCTGGACCCTTGGACTGCATCACATAAGGCTTTCTTTCAGAAGGAGTGCACCTGGTGCACTCTCAAGACCCCACAAAGATATGACTGTGCCTGACTCAAAGGAAGAAGAGTGGACTTCCTAATCAGCAACAGGTACTTACAGAGCTAGAAGAAGTCCCCTGTCAAAGAGAGGATCACACCAGCTGACCAGTTGCAACTGCAGTTTTCGTGGGCTGTGCAGTTGCATTGTGGGAGGCAATTTATAGTCTCTGAACCCTTGGCTGCTGCTATTGGACCTTTGTTTTCCCCAAACAAGGCAAAAAACTCTAAGAACTCAAAGGTTGCAAACCTTCTGCCAAGTTTTGCAGAAAAGCTCCAGGAGGAGAATAGCTCGATGTCGAGAGTCAAGTTGGCGGCGTTGACTTGTGAATCAGCTTGACCATGCTGGTTTGCCCCACTGAAAGCTCCAGAGCTTCTTGACATCAAGGACAAAGACTTCCAGAGGCCCACAGAGGCATCGTGCTGCGGCGGGCCGCTGTCATCGAATCGAACTCCGGATCCAAGGACTCATCATTAAGAGAAGAGCTCCAAGACAAAGACTAAGGGGCATATTATCAACAAAGTGGCGAAGAGAAGCGTTAGCCATCTTGGCTTAATGCCTCTCTTCGCCACTTCGGAGAAACACTAGGCTGCACGATATTACCAAGAATATAGTGCTGCCTAGTGTTTCCCCCTGCGATAGCGGTAGGTTTTACAACTTATCGCCAGCGCAGGCACACTTGCACCAGAGTGCAAGGGTGTCTGCGAGCAGGGAGGTTTGTTTATGTTCAGGAAGGAGTTCCTTCCTGCACATAAACAAACCTTAAATGCCATTTTGTAACTTAGATGTGTGCTGCTTTATGCAGCACACATGTAAGTTACTGATTGGCATTTTTAAAAAGAGGTTCGTTTATGTACAGGAAGGGACACCTTCCTGTACATAAAGAAACCTTGGCGTTTTGCTTTTTCCATGTGTGCTGCACAAGGCAGCACACATGAAAAAAGCAAAAACGAGGAGAAATGAGGCATGTCTCCTTGTTTCGCCACCTTAACACCAGGATTTTTCTGGTGTTAAATTGGGCGCTGCCACCTATTATCACCAAGCTTTATAATAGATGGCAGCGTCAAAGTGAATGGGTGTTGCGGTGGAACGCCCTTCAACACCCACTGCATGCCCCCTTTCACGATGAGTTTATCGTGAAAGGGGCCTTATTGCCAAGGTGGCGTTAAGTCAATTAATGTCGCTTTAAGCCATGTTAATTGACTTCACGCTGTCTCGATAATTGGGCGATGCAAATATCGCCACGTTATCGGCAGAAAAGTGCCGATAACGCGGCGATAAGGGGCTTGATAATATGACCCCAAGTCTGAATGTTAACTTTTGACCGGGACCCAGCCCTTTGCTTATCTAACCCACACTCCTTCATGGTCGGCCTAAAACGTTGACTTTGTACTGGTCCAGCGCTAATGGCGCTTTTAGCTTTTTGGAGCTAAAATGAAGAGTTTTATATTTAATCTTTAAAAATTGTTAACTACAATTCCCTACATTGGATTTTTGTCACTTTGGTAACTCATTTCAAAGATAAAAACATTCTCTATTTTCATAAATTGGTGTTGGATTTATATTGGGTTGGGGCTTTTACTTATTTGCTGTTTTGGTAGTAAATGCTTTACACATACCTGTCTCCTAAATGAAGCCTGACTGCTCATTTGCTAAGCCACCAAGGGTTGAGCAAGGATTAATTTACTTAGACTTGACTGGATCTATTTGTGATTGTGGTATTTTTACCAGCTGAAGGTGAATATCACCACCTACTAATACACCACTTTCCTACATCTAGGAAGAACACATTGACAAGAGATGTTATGGAAAGATTTCTGGAGAAATTAAACCAAGAAAATGTAGTAGGCAGTATCAGGGTTGGACTGGGACAGAAAATAGACCCGGGCACCAAAATAAAAGTTACCCTCATTAGTAAAGCAAATAGCTAAAAAAGTGGTAATCTCAGGTAAATCAATAGTGGAGCCCACTTGGTCATAAAACGATCACACAACTGCTAAAAAAAAGGGCCCACATACTGACCTGTCAGACCAGTGCCACTATAGGCAAGGCCACTGGAATTATGCGGTGAGCAGGCCAAATTATGTGGCAGAGCTGAGCAAATTATGCCGCAAGAAAAGGCAAAATATGCGGCATTATACAGCACAATATGTAATAGTATTACGCTAATATTTTGTCATTTATAAACTTGGTAACATTGTCTAGGCATTGCCTGCACCTTGTTAGTACCAGTTCAACACACAAACAGAAAGGTGACCAGTCCATCTTTGCGAATGGCCTTCCACTGCATGGCAACACGTGTCACTGCATTTTTAGTACATTTTGAACCATTTGAGCTAGAAACAAAATGTTATTTTTGCTAAAATCTGCAGATTATTTGGCATATGATGGATTATGTGGCAAATGTGGTAAATCTTTAATTGTGCGTAAATCATAGCAGCCACACAATTGTATAATTCTAGTAGCTCTGCCTATAAGTCAGTTCGACCCTGGGCAGTATAAAACTAATGGAGAGTACCGAGCCCTGTCAGGTTCTTTGATGGCTAGAGTTGTCTGAAAGTCTGTGTGGGATTAATAGACCTGGTGTTCTGGTGCCCTCCACTGGCCATTTTGGGTAACAAACGTTATTCGTGAGCTGTGAACAAAGGTTATTTTAATAAAACGTAATATTTCCTGTAGGTTATATATGATTTCTTTATTGTAGTTTGAAAGCCTAATTCAACAGTATCCTTTTTTGGTTAATTTTCTTTGTGCACGTTTATTTTTACTAGGTATTTTAATAAAACCAAAGAAGAGTGGCCTGGCTATAATAAGCTCTTCATTCAATTTTTGTACTATTTTTATTTTGTCAATTTTGAATTTATCACATTACAAAATCCAGTAACTTGCATAAAATGATGTAGCGATGGCATTAAAATGGTTGCACAAAAAGCAATCTTAGCTCAAATAACTATGAATCAAGCCCTGTGTCAAGAGTTGCAAGACTCTCAAAATACTCCACATCGATCAGCAAATGTCCTTCAGACCTAGTGTATCACCCACTTCAACCAGCAGGGCATTCCCATAGTCCAGTCTACTGACCACCATAACCTGGACCAGTGTTCTATGGTCGTTTGTGGAGGGGAAATATTCTGCCCAGGAGACACATATTGTACCAGCTGGAGCTTGTGGTGGCAGCAATATGGTATTTCATTGTTAGGGCTTGATCACATTTTATTCCTAAGTTTTTTTCCTTTTGTTAGGGCACAGGGGTTGCACCCAATCGTCAGACAATATGGCTGGGGATTTCCAAAGTAGCATAATCTCCGTTTTTTCTGGATTAAGCTGGAGACAATTCTCAGTCATCCAGTTGGACATTGCAATCATTCCGGCTGAGAAGCGCTTTTTCTCTGATTCTAGGTCTAGGCCCATGGTAAACATAAACTGGGTGTCGTCAGTGTATGAGATGATCTCAAAGCCAAATTGCTCTGGTATCTTTGCCTGCGGGGCCAAATATATATTAAACAGCGTCAGGCTTGGGCACGGTCCCGAGGAACCCCCTTGTCCAACTGCATTTTGCCTGAGGAGTATGGGCCTAAAATGATTGTCTGCTGTCTATCTGACAGAAAGTTCTGCAGCCTTTTTAGTGCTGTTCCCCGGGTGCCGCTGGCCTGCAATCTGTTCATAAGCCTTTGAAGTGAGGCTTGACAGGCTCCTATGCAGCCCAGTCAGCCTGACCTCGAAGCAGTGCTTAATATGGGCCTGTGGTTACCGGTGCTTGGCACCAGCCCTTAAATGTCAACACCAGTGCTTGTGACTGTCGGCCACAAGGTGGCAGTGTCTGGCTAATTTAGAGATGACCACAACAACAGTCAATTATTAATTCAATATACATTGTAAATGACCATTACCTGCTGTCCAAGCCATTCTTATAGCGTTGGTTGCCTCAAATAGTCCGAATTGTCACATTCATAGAAGTATGATGGTTAGAAGGTGTGTTGTCACTATCATTAGCAGCATGGCAGTGGCAATGAGTGGTGTAAGCTGTGGTGGCCTCCTGAATAGAGCCTTGGCACATATATTTTTTTTTTTACAAATTAAGCACTGCCTCTAACTGTTGCTACATCTTGGCAGTGAGTTATCAGATTTAGAATCTGGTGTAAACTTTAGAGGCTTCCTATGGAAGCCATGTAAAACATACACAATTATTGATGGGTAACAGTGAATTACAGGGATGTTTTTCACCATGAGGTTCTGCGCGACAGCAAATGGACAATGGAAGCGAAGCTCGAGTTGTCTATGATGTTACTCACAACCCAGAGGTGAAAAACATCCTTATAATTCACTTGTTACTCATCTATAATTTTATATTATGTATGGCCCCTAAAATCATCTGCCCCTGCTTTGCAGGGGAAGAGGAGTAACGGGAGAGCCATATATACCATGGCCTCTGTTATCAATCCTTGTCCCAAAAGTTTAAAAAACATATCTACCCTTCTTGACAAACTCCCACCACCTTTCCAGCCTTTCTTCTCCCTCCTGCAAATGTGCTTTTTGCATTCAGTGAAGGCAGACAAGCAGTGCTGCCCCGGCAGCCTCACAGGAAGGCCTGTCAGCCTGGACTGGAATGCCTTTATGACATCAGAACAGTGGGTACCTAGTTTTGTTATCAACTGGCACTATGTCATAGCAGTGGCTTATGAGATTCAGAAATTGAAATAAATGATAGAGGCTCTCTATGAGAGTCATGCATTACATAAGTGTACATTATGAAACATATGTAATAGAGAGAAGAGGCTTGACTTCATCTCTCTCTAACCTCCCCTGCCTTCACTAGCTAAGGAATTCCAAACACATTAGATTTGAGGCTTGTCATTAGAAGACAACAGAGGAGTAGTCTGCTGAAATGCTTGAAGCACCTTGGTTCCTGGGATTTGTTTTTTGTAGAGAGACTCAGAAGGATAAAGGAAAGTTTTTCAAGTGACAGGAGTTATGATTTAGTGATGGGAGGTCAAGAGAGCATATTGAGGTGTCAGACTGGCTCCATAAGACTTCAAACCTGACATCTGGAAGGAGTTTGAGTTTGCACAACTGAGGTCCAGAAGAAGAGGCCGCTTCCCTCTAGGTGAATACTTTCTTCAAAGACTTGCACAGAACTCGTCAGTCCAGTTTTTACACCAGACTCTCCAGAACTTAGAACTTCCTAGGCAGGAATGTGACCCTTGGATTGCAGAAAAAGCATCAGGGTGAGAAAATGTTATGCCTTGCAGAAGACACTGACCTGTGAGGTGATGCAGAGTTGACAGGAGGTGCCAAAATAGTTGCCTCTCTGGTGTAACTTATGTGGAGAAACTTGGTAGGGTGAGAAACCGGTAGGCACCTGCAGGCGTCCCAGCAACTCAAGTGGTGTGCCAAACAGTTCTTACATGTTTGTTCTAGTGTAGAAAAGTTCTGATCACCTGCCTTTTCTGACTGCTTTTGGTGGTTACTGGCTCTGAAAGTTCCCTGGGATCTGTAAACTAGGCCCAGGGCCAGTGGTCAGTCCTCTAAAGGTATATGGTGATTGGTATATTTCTAATTGGCAAAGAATACCTACCTGTAAGTCCCTAGGGCATGTAGGTTTAGAGACCCCAGTGGAATTAATGCAATTAAGTGTGCACAACGGTGATGTCTGGTGTCATTTTCAAACCAGACCTGTCATGTAGGCTGGTTTTAAAATAAAACTACGTCCAAATTAAAAGGATGTCCAAAGTCCAAAGCCACTTTTTTTATTATATTTAAGTCACCCCTAAGGTCTGCCCTAGGTGCCCTAATGTTGGGGCACATTGCTGTAAAAATCAGAGACAATTGAAATATTTTTATATAACCTGGTAAGGAAAAACATCCCCATGAACTAACATGGGAAGGCATAATTAAACTTAATAAAGGCTAACATTTGAATGGAGTTAGCTAGACATATCACTCAAAATAAATTGTTACTATAAATTCAACAACTTGCCCAGTTTGGTTTTACTATAACTTTTACAGGAAAGTAGATTTAGAACTTACTTTCCTGAAGTTACCTGAAGCAGCCCTGTATCAGCCTATTCTCATTTTTTAGCATTTTAAAGCCTGAGCCAAGCTGCTACCTGAGCAGGTAGGAATAGGCCCAGGGCTGCAACAAAACAGACATCTGGTGGGAGTAGATTTGCTTCCTGGAGAAGCCAGGGGGTGGAAGTGGACTGGGGAGATAAGCTGAACTTCAAAGGTAGGAGAACAGATGTCATAGGACCCAGGCCAGCCCCCACCTCCTTGTCCCCAGCCAGATGGAAGCCCCCCCACCCCCAATGAGATTAAAAAGGGTCTGGAAGGGGAGTGTAGTGGTACCCCCCTCCTGCCAGTCCAGAATGGATGATAAATATGGTAGAGATGCCTGAGCTCCTGCTAATACTTACAGGAACATCACAACAAGAAGGACTGCACTGCTGGACCCTTGGACTGCATCACATAAGGCTTTCTTTCAGAAGGACTGCACCTGGTGCACTCTCAAGACCCCACAAAGATATGACTGTGCCTGACTCAAAGGAAGAAGAGTGGACTTCCTGATCAGCAACAGGTACTTACAGAGCTAGAAGAAGTCACCTGTCAAAGAGAGGATCACCCCAGCTGACCAGTTGCAACTGGAGTTTTCGTGGGCTGTGCAGTTGCATTGTGAGAGGCAATTTATAGTCTCTGAACCCTTGGCTGGTGCTATTGGACCTTTGTTTTCCCCAAACAAGGCAAGAAACTCTTAGAACTCAAAGCATGTAAACCTTCTGCCAAGCTTTGCAGAAAAGCTCCAGGAGGAGAATAGCTCGATGTCGAGAGTCAAGTTGGCGGTGTTGACTTGTGAATTAGCTCTGCCATGCTGGTTTGCCCCACTGAAAGCTCCAGAGCTTCTTGACGTCAAGGACAAAGACTTCCAGTGGCCCATAGAGGCATCATGCTGCGGCGTGCCGCTGTCATCGAATCGAACTACGGAACCAAGGACTCATCATTAAGAGAAGAGCTCCAAGAAAAAGACTAAGGGGCATATTATCAACAAAGTGGCGAAGAGAGTCATTAGCCATCTTGGGTTAATGCCTCTCTTCGCCACTTCGGAAACACTAGGCTGCACGATATTACCAAGGATATGGTGCAGCCTAGCGTTTCCCCCTGCGAAGGAGGTAGGTTTTACAACTTATCGTCAGCGCAGGCACCCTTGCACCAGAGTGCAAGGGTGTCTGCGAGCAGGGAGGTTTGTTTATGTTCAGGAAGGAGTTCTGTTGTACCCGGCCCTTTGGGCAGGTTCACCCCAAGACTTTTTGCTTTTTCCTAGCCTGTTTCTGGAACCTGGTTCCAGATGTGTGGGGAGTGCAGGGGCGAGTTTGGTATGAGAGAACTCGTGAGACTGAATGCTGCGAAATGGTATATGCGGCATGAGTGTGTCTAGTCTAGAAGTGCCCCTTTAAGAGGTTGGCATATTTGCGTAATTTGTGTCTGGCGTGTGATTGGCTGGTGAGCCTGGGTCAGGAGTGACTGGGCCTGCTTGTGGATTGACTGTCTGGTTTGAGGGTGACAGGGGCTGGAGAGCTCAGGAGGTTGTCTGAGTCAGCCCATGGATGAAAGGCAGCATCTGCTGCCAGGGAAGTGGGAGGAGATGGCACCTGATAGTGAAGGGCTGTGCCTGCCTGACTACAAAGCTGGCTCCACCTCCCGCTGAGCGACTGTCACCTCTGTCTCTGATACTGACAAGACTTCCCTATAACCAGTTCTAGCTGATTCTCACACTGCCTACACAAAGACTTCAAAGACATTTCTGTGTATAAGAAGGGGCTGTGTCCCCTTCCAAGTTGTTCTTGTTTCTAACTTGAATCTGCCAGGGGCATGCTGCTGCTGGGGCTCAGGGAATCCCTGGGCCCTGCCCAGTCCCTGGACCTCTGATGGACTTTCCTGGACTCCTGGGGGACCCCTCTGCCCTGCTGGGCTGATGGGGGGACTTTGCTTTGCCCCTTGGACGCTCTGGGACCATTGGCAGCATGGAGAAGCTGCATTTTCCTTCAAGAGACCTTTTTCCTGCTTCTAGCGCCTGAGAGCGCTGCATTTTGTTTATAGCGCTGAGTGCGCTTTATTTTTGCCCCCAAGCGCTTAGTAGCGCTTTTAATTTAGTCTATTTAATTAATTTACGGGTGCCACCCCGTTTTGATTTAATTATTTAGAGCCGGAGCCCACCCGGCATTGGATTCCCATTCACCGCCGCTGCCCGGGGCTTGAGATCGCCGAGACACAAAGAGGCCGCAACCTGATTGGCCGAAGCCACGAGGAATGCCGCGCTGCGATTGGCGGGCCTGGGAGGCTCGCCCTGTGAAGCCGCGACGGGATTGGCCCGTGGAGCGTAGCGTCATCGGCGAGGCCGCACTGCCATTGGTTGGCGGCCTCGCATTCAGAGGGGCTCGTCACAGGAGCCGCGACGGGATTGGCTGGCTCTGGAGAAGATGCTGCCGGCCCGAGGAGACATGTGGCCTGCTGCTGGGGCTCCCGTGTGCTGAGGGAGCCCCGGCGAGAGAGAGAGAAGGCCGGCGCGAGGCTCCCCGAATGGAGGGAGAGCCTCGAGTGAACAGAGACCTGCCGTTGCCCCGCCCGCGATGGGCTGCCGGTGAGTCTGGGCTGGGCCGGGCAGAAGAGAAGGGAGGGGCGCCGGGACACATTGTCGGTGTCCGCCCCCCCCCCCCCCCCAGTAGCGCGAGCACGCGCTAATTGGCAATATGAAGCCATGAGGGCTTCAAGGGCGGCCCCGGTTGGCAGTGGGTCGCCCCAACGTGTGTTGCGAGCCCAGAGAGGCTCAAGGGGCCTCATCTTGTTTCGCGAGCCCCGAGAGGCTCGTAGGGGCATATTTAACTTTGGTGCGTTTAAGGGCAGCTCCGGTTGGCAGCGGGTCGCCTCAACGTTGTCCAGAGCCATGAGAAGGCTCGAGGGGCCATTGTTTGCAGAGCCTGAGAGCTCCAACGGCTATAGATAGTTTAAGAGCCTGTGTGGCTCCAACGTTTGGCCACAGTAGTTGGTGGTAGAGCCTGTGTGGCTCCAGCAGTGGCGCAGTTTGCGCCTAAGGGTCAGTGAGGGCCCTGGTCCAGTTTTGAAGTTCCCCAGCTGCCCAGCAATTAGTGGGCAGCTGCACCGTTTAGGTCTTGGGATATTCACAGGTGCCCAGCAAGTAGTGGGCACCTGCTATGTTTAGGCTTGTTCTTGGACTGGCGCTGCATGGCAGCGCGCCCTGACATTGGACCCAGGGCGTCTGAGCCCCAACAAGGCCAGTTGGCCTAGGGACTGCCACAGGTGGTGGCTTATGTAAGTTCTGCGCAATGTGATTACTATGTTTTTAATAGTGTGTTTTTGCGCTATTGTGTTGTTCTGGCACCTCTGAATGTTTTTAGGCATCATGTGTCTTGCTTTCCATGCGCTGCACCTCTGAATGTTTTAGGCATCATGTGTCTTCTTGTGTATACCCCTAAATGTATTTTATTCTTAGGTGGTTGTTCTTTTTAGTACAGGTAGTCCTAGTAAGGTCCTGGTTCCTGTTACCAGTGGATACTGGTTGTGATCTTTTTGATTACCATTTTATGTTTATTATTCCTTATTCTAAAAGTGCTATACCTGATTCTGACAGTGGCCCATGTGGCCCTGTCTTGTAAATAATTCCTTATGAATGTTGCCCGTGCCAGTTGGCACAATGTACATGTGTGATTTTTATCTGATATGTGTTTTGACAATACAAAAGTTATTTTATAATAACCTTGTGTAGAGTTCCTTTTGTAGTGTGCCTAGTATGTTGTTGCTGTTGTGTGCTGGCGCAAATGCTTTACACATTGCCTCCGAGTTTAGCCTTACTGCTTGTGCCAAGCTACCAAGGGGTGAGCAGGGGTTATCTTGGCATGTGACTTCCTTGCCCTGAATAGAATGGTGGTTTCTGCCTGGCTTTGGCGTCAGCCTTAGCCTACCAGAAATAGCCAGTTCTAACATTGTTGGTCAGCGGTGCGGATTTGGATTGTGTTTGCGCAGTGCCACAGCGACAACTGGCTACATTACAAAACTCTGCAATTTTTTTCAGTTAGTCACATGTTTGGGATTATTGTTTTTGATTTTTGTTTTTCCTCAAGAGTGTCATTTTCAAATGTGTTTCTGAGCTTTATGTTTAGTGGCAGATGAAAGAAAGTGACAGGGAGGGACGCCAGTAGAGGGGGAGGTTCCCATAGCTTAGGAATCCCTTGCTGGGTCCAGTGCCCAATCCCTGTTCCTGTCCCCATGTGTGTGTGTGGGTAGATAGGAGAGAGAAGGGGTGTGGAGGAGAAATGGCTAGCTCAGGAGGGTGGTTGTTCCCTGAGTGTAGTGTGTGTGTCTGGATTCCCCAGTGTGGTAGGATCCAGTGGTGGGAGCTTAATAGTGTCCAGTACATTTGTTCCCCGCCCGCTCCCAGAGTTTGGTACCTGTGTCACGTGTGGTCAGGTTGAGGAATCAGGGGTGGTAGAAACTGCCTTACCAGTCCGAGGGGGGGGGTTGTGTGTGAATGAGTGGTGTGTTGAACTGGAGGAGTTGGTGTGAGGTTTTTTTTAAGGAGCTTGCACGTGAGGTGTACCTCTGGTGGTGTGCAGGAGGTCCTGCAGAGGCACTGGACAAGAAGGTGGATGTCTGGCGGTGTGCTAGATGTCTTGCAGAGGCATTAGGGAGTGGTTCCAAAAGGAGTGGCTTGAGTATCTGATGATCCTGTGTAGGAGAAGAGGTTACTGTGTAGCCCAGCTAGATCCCAGTAGAAAGGGTAGGGTGTAGGGCTCACGTTCTGTCTCAGTGGAGGCGGAGTGAGTGTGGGACGGTGTGTCCTACGTTGGCCCGAAACACTGCCTGAGGGCCTGGAGGGTTCCCCAAGGGAGCGCCAGGTCAGGGGCCTAAGCTGTACATAGGTCCTTTGAGGAGGATCTTCCAGTGTCTAGAGGACGGGGAGTGTCTGTAACCAGAACTCTGGCGGTCCTAGTGTTGGGCAGTACCGCTCCTAAGTGGAGGGTGCAGAAGTCCTGGCTCGCTGAGCATTTGACCGTCTAGAGTGCTTGACCATTTGTGGGGCCTCTGGAGGTTGTTCCCCGAGGAGGGGGGAAAGCCAGTTTGGGGTTGCGGCCTGACCGGGAAGGAGTACTGGAGGAGAGTGTGTCGCTAACACGCCGCTGGCGTGTGCTCTGTCTAGCCTGAGACATACTGGGCCTGTAGTCATGGAACTGGAAGGGGGTGCAGAGGGACGGTGTCCTTACTTCTGACCCCGGTGCAACCTGAGGGTTTAGATCTTAGGTTGGGAGATTAGGAAACTTCTAGGTCAAGAGGAATCTCTGCCAAAGTGGATCAGCTGAAGGGACTGAGGGGGCTGCCCTTGCTGTGTGTTCTGGGGCTCACCTGCAGTTTGCTGTTTCCACTAAGGTAGAGGAAAGGGGACTTTTCTGTGTGCGGTGTCCCCCCACCTGCTTGAAGAGGGACTGTGCTGTGTGCTCTGTACCTCAGAAGTGGAATAGTTTCCAGGTGGCAGACCAGTGATGGAGTGAGGTCCTGATCTGGTAGGAGAATTGTTTTCTGGTGAAGTGCTTTTCTGTGAGGGTGCGGAAACCCAGAAGTAGAGGTATAGTAGGGCATTCTTGCCCGTGACCTCTGGTCAGCCTGAGGGTATGGTCCCTAGGTTGAAGGATCAGTGGTAGTTGTAGCTACACTGAGGAAGAGTGGAGAATGGCTATTGTGTGCCAGGGGTTATTGCCCCCCGCTCTGTGGATTGGTTAGCACCTGTGATATTTGGATGGTCTTGGCTGTGGATGACTAGGGAGTACCAGTGGGGTATCCTAGTTGTGACAGAGAGTTATTGTTTGGAGGTAACCAGGTGAGTTCAGAGTGGCGTAGAACCGGAAGGTGTCCCTGCTGGGCGGGTCCGTGTCCGGGTTTTGTCGCCCAAAGCAAGGAAGCTCATCAGTGGAGTGATTGTTCTACCCTGCGTTTTGGCTGGAAGGGGGTTGTGTTGGACCCGGCCCTTTGGGCAGGTTCACCCCAAGACTTTTTGCTTTTTCCTAGCCTGTTTCTGGAACCTGGTGGTGGTGATTTTAGGCCTCTGCGCACTTTTTCACTGTGGTACAGTGTAAAGTGCTTGAGCTCTGTGTATGTGTGGTGAGTGACCTGCCCTCCCATAGGAATGAATGGGGAATATGTATGCCCATGGTAGTTCCTGATGTGTGGGTAGTGCAGGGGCGAGTTTGGTATGAGAGAACTCGTGAGACTGAATGCTGTGAAATGGTATATGCGGCATGAGTGTGTCTAGTCTAGAAGTGCCACTTTTAGAGGTTGGCATATTTGTGTAATTTGTGTCTGGCGTGTGATTGGCTGGTGAGCCTGGGTCAGGAGGAGTGCCTGGGCCTGCTTGTGGATTGACTGTCTGGTTTGAGGGTGACAGGGGCTGGAGATCCCAGGAGGTTGTCTGAGTCAGCCCATGGATGAAAGGCAACATCTGCTGCCAGGGAAGTGGGAGGAGATGGCACCTGATAGTGAAGGGCTGTGCCTGCCGGACTACAAAGCTGGCTCCACCTCCCGCTGGGCGACTGTCACCTCTGTCTCTGATACTGACAGGACTTCCCTATAACCAGTTCTAGCTGGTTCTCACACTGCCTACACAAAGACTTCAAAGACTTTTCTGTGTATAAGAAGGGGCTGTGTACCCTTCCAAGTTGTTCTTGTTTCTAACTTGAATCTGCCAGGAGCATGCTGCTGCTGGGGCTCAGGGGAATCCCTGGGCCCTGCCCAGCCCCTGGACCTCTGATGGACTTTCCTGGACTCCTGGGGGACCCCTCTGCCTTGCTGGGCTGATGGGGGGACTTTACTTTGCCCCTTGGATGCTCTGGGACCATTGGCAGCATGGAGAAGCTGCATTTTCCTTCAAGAGGCCTTTTTCCTGCTTCTTGCGCCTGAGAGCGCTGCATTTCGTTTATCGCACTCAGTGCGCTTTATTTTTGCCCCCAAGCGCTTAGTAGCGCTTTTAATTTAGTCTATTTAATTAATTTACGGGTGCCACCCCGTTTTGATTTAATTATTTAGAGCCGGAGCCCACCCGGCATTGGATTCCCATTCACCGCCGCTGCCCGGGGCTTGAGATCGCCGAGACACAAAGAGGCCGCGACCTGATTGGCCGAAGCCACGAGGAATGCCGCGCTGCGATTGGCGGGCCTGGGAGGCTCGCCCTGTGAAGCCGCGACGGGATTGACCTGTGGAGCGTAGCGTCATCGGCGAGGCCGCGCTTCCATTGGTTGGCGGCCTCGCGTCCAGAGGGGCTCGTCACAGGAGCCGCAACGGGATTGGCTGGCTCTGGAAAAGATGCTGCCGGCCCGAGGAGCGAGGGAGAAAGGCGGCTGGTGCTCACGGGGCTCCCGTGAGGAGGAGGGAGCCCCGGGAAGAGGAGAAGATGCGTGGCCTGCTGCTGGGGCTCCCGTGTGCTGAGGGAGCCCCGGCGAGAGAGAGAGAAGGCCGGCGCGAGGCTCCCCGAATGGAGGGAGAGCCTCGAGTGAACAGAGACCTGCCGTCGCCCCGCCCGCGATGGGCTGCCGGTGAGTCTGGGCTGGGCCGGGCAGAAGAGAAGGGAGGGGCACCGGGACACATTGTCGGTGTCCGACCCCCCCAGTAGCGCGAGCAAGCGCTAATTGGCAATATGAAGCCATGAGGGCTTCAAGGGCGGCCCCGGTTGGCAGTGGGTCGCCCAACGTGTGTTGTGAGCCCAGAGAGGCTCAAGGGGCCTCAACTTGTTTCGCGAGCCCCGAGAGGCTCGTAGGGACATATTTAACTTTGGTGCGTTTAAGGGCGGCCCCTGTTGGCAGCGGGTCGCCCCAACGTTGTCCAGAGCCATGAGAAGGCTCGAGGGGCCATTGTTTGCAGAGCCTGAGGGCTCCAACGGCTATAGATAGTTTAAGAGCCTGTGTGGCTCCAACGTTTGGCCACAGTAGTTGGTGGTAGAGCCTGTGTGGCTCCAGCAGTGGCGCAGTTTGCGCCTAAGGGTCAGTGAGGGCCCTGGCGCAGTTTTGAAGTTCCCCAGCTGCCCAGCAATTAGTGGGCAGCTGCACCGTTTAGGTCTTGGGATATTCACAGGTGCCCAGCAAGTAGTGGGCACCTGCTACGTTTAGGCTTGTTCTTGGACTGGCGCTGCATGGCAGCGCGCTCTGACATTGGACACAGGGCGTCTGAGCCCCAACAAGGCCAGTTGGCCTAGGGACTGCCACAGGTGGTGGCTTATGTAAGTTCTGCGCAATGTGATTTCTATGTTTTTAATAGTGTGTTTTTGCGCTATTGTGTTGTTCTGGCACCTCTGAATGTTTTTAGGCATCATGTGTCTTGCTTTCCATGCGCTGCACCTCTGAATGTTTTAGGCATCATGTGTCTTCTTGTGTATACCCCTAAATGTATTTTATTCTTAGGTGGTTGTTCTTTTTAGTACAGGTGGTCCTAGTAAGGTCCTGGTTCCTGTTACCAGTGGATACTGGTTGTGATCTTTTTGATTACCATTTTATGTTTATTATTCCTTATTCTAAAAGTGCTATATCTGATTCTGACAGTGGCCCATGTGGCCCTGTCTTGTAAATAATTCCTTATGAATGTTGCCCGTGCCAGTTGGCACAATGTACATGTGTGATTTTTATCTGATATGTGTTTTGACAATACAAAAGTTATTTTATAATAACCTTGTGTAGAGTTCCTTTTGTAGTGTGCCTAGTATGTTGTTGCTGTTGTGTGCTGGCGCAAATGCTTTACACATTGCCTCCGAGTTTAGCCTTACTGCTTGTGCCAAGCTACCAAGGGGGTGAGCAGGGGTTATCTTGGCATGTGACTTCCTTGCCCTGAATAGAATGGTGGTTTCTGCCTGGCTTTGGCGTCAGCCTTAGCCTACCAGAAATAGCCAGTTCTAACATTGTTGGTCAGCGGTGCGGATTTGGATTGTGTTTGCGCAGTGCCACAGCGACAACTGGCTACATTACAAAACTCTGCAATTTTTTTCAGTTAGTCACATGTTTGGGATTATTGTTTTTGATTTTTGTTTTTCCTCAAAAGTGTCATTTTCAAATGTGTTTCTGAGCTTTATGTTTAGTGGCAGATGAAAGAAAGTGACAGGGAGGGACGCCAGTAGAGGGGGAGGTTCCCATAGCTTAGGAATCCCTTGCTGGGTCCAGTGCCCAATCCCTGTTCCTGTCCCCATGTGTGTGTGTGGGTAGATAGGAGAGAGAAGGGGTGTGGAGGAGAAATGGCTAGCTCAGGAGGGTGGTTGTTCCCTGAGTGTAGTGTGTGTGTCTGGATTCCCCAGTGTGGTAGGATCCAGTGGTGGGAGCTTAATAGTGTCCAGTACATTTGTTCCCCGCCCGCTCCCAGAGTTTGGTACCTGTGTCACGTGTGGTCAGGTTGAGGAATCAGGGGTGGTAGAAACTGCCTTACCAGTCCGAGGGGGGGGGGGTTGTGTGTGAATGAGTGGTGTGTTGAACTGGAGGAGTTGGTGTGAGGTTTTTTTTAAGGAGCTTGCACGTGAGGTGTACCTCTGGTGGTGTGCAGGAGGTCCTGCAGAGGCACTGGACAGGAAGGTGGATGTCTGGCGGTGTGCTAGATGTCTTGCAGAGGCATTAGGGAGTGGTTCCAAAAGGAGTGGCTTGAGTATCTGATGATCCTGTGTAGGAGAAGAGGTTACTGTGTAGCCCAGCTAGATCCCAGTAGAAAGGGTAGGGTGTAGGGCTCACGTCCTGTCTCAGTGGAGGCGGAGTGAGTGTGGGACGGTGTGTCCTACGTTGGCCCGAAACACTGCCTGAGGGCCTGGAGGGTTCCCCAAGGGAGCGCCAGGTCAGGGGCCTAAGCTGTACATAGGTCCTTTGAGGAGGATCTTCCAGTGTCTAGAGGACGGGGAGTGTCTGTAACCAGAACTCCGGCGGTCCTAGTGTTGGGCAGTACCGCTCCTAAGTGGAGGGTGCAGAAGTCCTGGCTCGCTGAGCATTTGACCGTCTAGAGTGCTTGACCATTTGTGGGGCCTCTGGAGGTTGTTCCCCGAGGAGGGGGGAAAGCCAGTTTGGGGTTGCGGCCTGACCGGGAAGGAGTACTGGAGGAAAGTGTGTCGCTAACACGCCGCTGGCGTGTGCTCTGTCTAGCCTGAGACATACTGGGCCTGTAGTCATGGAACTGGAAGGGGGTGCAGAGGGACGGTGTCCTTACTTCTGACCCCGGTGCAACCTGAGGGTTTAGATCTTAGGTTGGGAGATTAGGAAACTTCTAGGTCAAGAGGAATCTCTGCCAAAGTGGATCAGCTGAAGGGACTGAGGGGGCTGCCCTTGCTGTGTGTTCTGGGGCTCACCTGCAGTTTGCTGTTTCCACTAAGGTAGAGGAAAGGGGACTTTTCTGTGTGCGGTGTCCCCCCACCTGCTTGAAGAGGGACTGTGCTGTGTGCTCTGTACCTCAGAAGTGGAATAGTTTCCAGGTGGCAGACCAGTGATGGAGTGAGGTCCTGATCTGGTAGGAGAATTGTTTTCTGGTGAAGTGCTTTTCTGTGAGGGTGCGGAAATCCAGAAGTAGAGGTATAGTAGGGCATTCTTGCCCGTGACCTCTGGTCAGCCTGAGGGTATGGTCCCTAGGTTGAAGGATCAGTGGTAGTTGTAGCTACACTGAGGAAGAGTGGAGAATGGCTATTGTGTGCCAGGGGTTATTGCCCCCCGCTCTGTGGATTGGTTAGCACCTGTGATATTTGGATGGTCTTGGCTGTGGATGACTAGGGAGTACCAGTGGGGTATCCTAGTTGTGACAGAGAGTTATTGTTTGGAGGTAACCAGGTGAGTTCAGAGTGGCGTAGAACCGGAAGGTGTCCCTGCTGGGCGGGTCCGTGTCCGGGTTTTGTCGCCCAAAGCAAGGATGCCCATCAGTGGAGTGATTGTTCTACCCTGCGTTTTGGCTGGAAGGGGGTTGTGTTGGACCCGGCCCTTTGGGCAGGTTCACCCCGAGACTTTTTGCTTTTTCATAGCCTGTATCTGGAACCCGGTGGCGGTGATTTTAGGCCTCTGCGCACTTTTTCACTGTGGTACAGTGTAAAGTGCTTGAGCTCTGTGTATGTAAGGTGTGATCTGCCCTCCCATAGGAATGAATGGGGAATATGTATGCCCATGGTAGTTCCTGATGTGTGGGTAGTGCAGGGGAGAGTTTGGTATGAGAGAACTCGTGAGACTGAATGCTGTGAAATGGTATATGCGGCATGAGTGTGTCTAGTCTAGAAGTGCCACTTTTAGAGGTTGGCATATTTGTGTAATTTGTGTCTGGCGTGTGATTGGCTGGTGAGCCTGGGTCAGGAGGAGTGCCTGGGCCTGCTTGTGGATTGACTGTCTGGTTTGAGGGTGACAGGGGCTGGAGATCCCAGGAGGTTGTCTGAGTCAGCCCATGGATGAAAGGCAACATCTGCTGCCAGGGAAGTGGGAGGAGATGGCACCTGATAGTGGAGGGCTGTGCCTGCCGGACTACAAAGCTGGCTCCACCTCCCGCTGGGCGACTGTCACCTCTGTCTCTGATACTGACAGGACTTCCCTATAACCAGTTCTAGCTGGTTCTCACACTGCCTACACAAAGACTTCAAAGACTTTTCTGTGTATAAGAAGGGGCTGTGTACCCTTCCAAGTTGTTCTTGTTTCTAACTTGAATCTGCCAGGAGCATGCTGCTGCTGGGGCTCAGGGGAATCCCTGGGCCCTGCCCAGCCCCTGGACCTCTGATGGACTTTCCTGGACTCCTGGGGGACCCCTCTGCCTTGCTGGGCTGATGGGGGGACTTTACTTTGCCCCTTGGATGCTCTGGGACCATTGGCAGCATGGAGAAGCTGCATTTTCCTTCAAGAGGCCTTTTTCCTGCTTCTTGCGCCTGAGAGCGCTGCATTTCGTTTATCGCACTCAGTGCGCTTTATTTTTGCCCCCAAGCGCTTAGTAGCGCTTTTAATTTAGTCTATTTAATTAATTTACGGGTGCCACCCCGTTTTGATTTAATTATTTAGAGCCGGAGCCCACCCGGCATTGGATTCCCATTCACCGCCGCTGCCCGGGGCTTGAGATCGCCGAGACACAAAGAGGCCGCGACCTGATTGGCCGAAGCCACGAGGAATGCCGCGCTGCGATTGGCGGGCCTGGGAGGCTCGCCCTGTGAAGCCGCGACGGGATTGACCTGTGGAGCGTAGCGTCATCGGCGAGGCCGCGCTTCCATTGGTTGGCGGCCTCGCGTCCAGAGGGGCTCGTCACAGGAGCCGCAACGGGATTGGCTGGCTCTGGAAAAGATGCTGCCGGCCCGAGGAGCGAGGGAGGAAGGCGGCTGGTGCTCACGGGGCTCCCGTGAGGAGGAGGGAGCCCCGGGAAGAGGAGAAGATGCGTGGCCTGCTGCTGGGGCTCCCGTGTGCTGAGGGAGCCCTGGCGAGAGAGAGAGAAGGCCGGCGCGAGGCTCCCCGAATGGAGGGAGAGCCTCGAGTGAACAGAGACCTGCCGTCGCCCCGCCCGCGATGGGCTGCCGGTGAGTCTGGGCTGGGCCGGGCAGAAGAGAAGGGAGGGGCGCCGGGACACATTGTCGGTGTCCGACCCCCCCAGTAGCGCGAGCAAGCGCTAATTGGCAATATGAAGCCATGAGGGCTTCAAGGGCGGCCCCGGTTGGCAGTGGGTCGCCCAACGTGTGTTGCGAGCCCAGAGAGGCTCAAGGGGCCTCAACTTGTTTCGCGAGCCCCGAGAGGCTCGTAGGGGCATATTTAACTTTGGTGCGTTTAAGGGCGGCCCCTGTTGGCAGCGGGTCGCCCCAACGTTGTCCAGAGCCATGAGAAGGCTCGAGGGGCCATTGTTTGCAGAGCCTGAGGGCTCCAACGGCTATAGATAGTTTAAGAGCCTGTGTGGCTCCAACGTTTGGCCACAGTAGTTGGTGGTAGAGCCTGTGTGGCTCCAGCAGTGGCGCAGTTTGCGCCTAAGGGTCAGTGAGGGCCCTGGCGCAGTTTTGAAGTTCCCCAGCTGCCCAGCAATTAGTGGGCAGCTGCACCGTTTAGGTCTTGGGATATTCACAGGTGCCCAGCAAGTAGTGGGCACCTGCTACGTTTAGGCTTGTTCTTGGACTGGCGCTGCATGGCAGCGCGCTCTGACATTGGACACAGGGCGTCTGAGCCCCAAAAAGGCCAGTTGGCCTAGGGACTGCCACAGGTGGTGGCTTATGTAAGTTCTGCCCAATGTGATTTCTATGTTTTTAATAGTAATCGCCTACTGTGTGTTTTTGCGCTATTGTGTTGTTCTGGCACCTCTGAATGTTTTTAGGCATCATGTGTCTTGCTTTCCATGCGCTGCACCTCTGAATGTTTTAGGCATCATGTGTCTTCTTGTGTATACCCCTAAATGTATTTTATTCTTAGGTGGTTGTTCCTTTTAGTACAGGTGGTCCTAGTAAGGTCCTGGTTCCTGTTACCAGTGGATACTGGTTGGGATTTTTTTGATTACCATTTTATGTTTATTATTCCTTATTCTAAAAGTGCTATATCTGATTCTGACAGTGGCCCATGTGGCCCTGTCTTGTAAATAATCCCTTATGAATGTTGCCCGTGCCAGTTGGCACAATGTACATGTGTGATTTTTATCTGATATGTGTGTTGACAATACAAAAGTTATTTTATAATAACCTTGTGTGGAGTTCCTTTTGTAGTGTGCCTAGTATGTTGTTGCTGTTGTGTGCTGGTGCAAATGCTTTACACATTGCCTCCGAGTTTAGCCTTACTGCTTGTGCCAAGCTACCAAGGGGGTGAGCAGGGGTTATCTTGGCGTGTAACTTCCTTGCCCTGACTAGAATGGTGGTTTCTGCCTGGCTTTGGCGTCAGCCTTAGCCTACCAGAAATATCCAGTTCTAACAAGTTCCTTCCTGCACATAAACAAACCTTAAATCCATTTTGTAACTTACATGTGTGCTGCTTTATGCAGCACACATGTAAGTTACAAATTGGCATTTTTGAAAAGAGGTCTGTTTATGTACAGGAAGGACACCTTCCTGTACATAAAGAAACCTTGACGTTTTGCTTTTTCCATGTGTGCTGCACAAGGCAGAACACATGAAAAAAGCAAAAACAAGGAGAAATGAAGCATTTCTCCTCATTTCGCCACCTTAACACCAAGATTTTTCTGGTGTTAAATTTGGCGCTGCCACCTATTATCACCGCGCTTGATAATAGATGGCAGCGTCAAAGTGAATGGGTGTTACGGTGGAACGCCCTTCAACAGCCACTGCACGCCCCCTTTCACGATGAGTTTATCGTGAAAGGGGCCTTATTACTGTGATGGACATTGCAAAAGCGAGCCCTAACCAGTATACAGGTGCGTCGCTGACATTTCAACCCAGCCATGTCGAACTCGCCAACCCGGAATGGAGGTGGTGCAGCGGTGGTTGCCCCTGTCGTACCCATCGCCTCACACCTGCGCCCTCCGGAACCACTGACTCTGGTGGCGGGCGGAAGTATGGGCCCTCGGTGGCAGGAGTGGCTGGAAGACTTTGAGGACTACTTAGAAGGGTCAAAAGTCACAGGAGACAGAGACAAGCTAATTGCACTCCGTAATCTAGTTGGCAAAGAAATTGGGAAGGTGATCAAAGAATTACCAACAGATGACAAAGGGACCTATGACAAAGTGTGTGATGCACTCAACAGAAAGTTTGAGCACAAAAGAAATTTGGACTACAAGAGGTACGTGTTTCATCAGGCACATCAGGACAAAGATAAAATGATGAGCACTTTCATATCGCGACTGCGCCGGCTGTCGCCGTATTGCAATTTTGACTCATTCTCAACAGAGGATGGCATCCGACTGAGAGTCATTCAGAGACGCTCCGAAGGCGACTGCTAAGAAAGAGCCATGATCTCAACGAGATTGAGGAAATGACGAGAGTATATGACCAGGCAGAAGAACACGCAAAAACCATGGAGACGGGGCGGGCGAGAAAAAGGAGCAAGCATATTGGACTCAAAGCTCCAACACTCAGAGGAGATCAAGTGATCATCCTAGAAGGTCTGGTCCAGCATCCAGACACACACACCGAAGTCATCGACGATATGAATCAAGAAGGAGAGAAAAGAGGTCGAGTTACACCAAGAAACCAGAACGTCCACGGAAATGCTACTGATGTGGGTATGACTTCCCACACACCGCCACCTGTCCAGCAATGTACCAACAGTGCCGGAAATGCGGGCGTAAGAACCATTTCGAAGCCATGTGTGTAGTGTACAGCATGGACAGAAGGAGGGAGACAACCTGATCTTGACCAGAAGAAAACAGACACCAAGCAAAGGCTGTGCAAGACAGGGCACTGTCGTCTTCTGGCTCGTCACATTCCAGCAAGGAATCTCATAGATCTCAATGGATCAGAAGGTCACCGTTGAGGGAATCGAGGTCGACCTCTCAAGAGACAACATTCACGGATGAATACATATGTATGTTGACTAAGCCGGACCAGGTGAAAAAGTATCCTCTGCTAGACATCAAAGTGGGGACTAATGACACCAAATTTGTGCTTGATAGTGGGGCCTCATTAAACTACATGCCTGTGACCGAATATCACAAGATGAAACCACCGCCTGTCCTGAGTCCAGCACATGTCATAGTATTTACCTGGATGGCGAAGAAACCACTTCCCTGTCTGGGCAAGTTTGCAACGACGCTCACGCACGAGTCCACAGCGGTACCAGCTTACATCCACGTCATTGAGGGACCGGAGGCCAATTGCCTTCTCAGTCTGTCCACGGCAGAGAGACTCAGACTGGTTGAAATCCTATACCGAGTTCATGACAATCCAGACATTGTCCGAAAATTTCCCAAGTTGTTCAGTGGGCTTGGCAAAATGAATAAGTGTCTGATTCGCCTGCACATTAACGACCAAGTATGCCCTGTTGCTCAGCACCCGAGGCGAGTGCCTTTCCACCTTCAGCAGGCAGTTGAGGATGAAATTCAGGAACTACTTCAAGCGGACATTATCAAAAAAACAGACTGTCCCACACCATGGGTTTCACCGGTTGTAATCGTCCCCAAAAAGGGTACCCCGGAGAAAGTACGGTTATGTGTGGACATGAGGTTTCCCAACACAGCCATAGAACGGGAACGGCATCCAGGGCCTCACCTGAGGGACATGATATCGGCACTAAATGGAGCCAGTTATTTTCAAAGCTGGATCTCAACAAGGGATATCATCAGCTGGAGTTGCAAGATACATTACAACATTTGCCACTCATCTGGGTCTGTTTCGTTACAAAAGGCTGAGTTTCAGCATTTCCTCTGCAGCGGAAATATTCCAAGAGGTGATACGCCAGACCATCAGGCATATCTCAAATTCCCTAAACTACGGTGATGACATTTTAGTATATGGATCAAACACACAAGAACATGACAAAGCCCTGGATTAAGTATGCCATGCTCTCCTGGAAGCAAATTTAACTTTGAATAAGGATAAGTGTGAATTCCATCAGTCCACTCTTAAGTTTGTCGGTCACGTGTTTTCCGGGGCAGGAATGAAACCCGACCCTGAGAAAGTAACTGCGCTCAACACCACCAAGAGCCCTCAAGACGTCAGCGATGTAAGATCATTCCTGGGCATGGCAAGCTATTGCTCCAGATATATCAAGGACTATACAACGATCAGTCACCCCCTTCGTGCCCTCACTAAGCAAGTACAACCGTTCGTCTGGAGCTCCCAGTGTGAGCGGGCTTTCCAAGAGATCAAGCAAGCAGTGGAATCGGCGAACAATCTGGCCTATTTCAACACCAAGAGGAAGAAGGAGATAACGGTGGATGCCAGTCCAGTGGGTTTGGGTGCAATCTTGGCTCAATATGACAGTGACAATGAGCAGCATCACATTGTGGCATATGCCAGTCGCAGCCTCTCCGACACCGAGAAGGCCTATTCTCAGCCCGAGAAAGAGAGCCTAGCGGTCATGTGGGCATGTGAACATTTCCATGTGTTCATCTTTGGCAAAAATTTCACCATGATCACAGATCACCAGGCCCTTGTCACCATCTTTGGTAACCCCAAAGCCAAGATGCCGCCCGCATTGAAAGATGGGGTCTGCGTCTGCAGGAATACACGTTCACCATCATTCATAAACCCGGGAAAGGTGAGAATCCGGCGGACTACATGTCCAGACACCCTCAAGCATCTCATGACTCACATCCGTCAATGGCTGAGGAATATATACACTTTGTGGTACGTGTAGCCCGACCACCGGCAGTTCCATTAGAAGCGATCAAGGATGCTACGGCGCAGGACAATATCCTTCAGAAGGTAGTGCGCCGTCTTCACATACATCGCTGGAGACACGATAGTGAGGACGAAGCGAGTTACCCCCAAATGCGGAAGGATATGCAAGCGTTCCGACATATCAGTGACGAGTTGTCAGCTACCTCAGAGGGGCTCCTGCTGCGGGACCATCGGATTGTCATCCCGAGGCAGCTCCATCAAGGAGTGGTTAACCTTGCACATGAAGGTCATCGAGGAGTGGTTGCACAAAGAGAGCTTTAAGGGAAAGAGTCTGGTTCCCGCAACTCGATCAAATGGTTGAGCTCACTCTGAAGGACTGTCCCCAATGTCAACTGGTGAAGTGGGGAGAGCCTCCAGCTCCCCTTCAAATGACCCCGCTGCCCAAAGGGGAATGGCAGGAACTCGCCATGGACTTCTAAGGACCCCCTCCAATCAGGCAGGTACGTGGTGGCTATCATGGATGAATACTCGAGATTCCCGATAGCTCAATTTGTGTCTTCCACCAATGCCTCCAGCACAATTGATGTGCTAGACGTAGTATTTGCTGCATGGGGTGTTCCCAAGGAACTCAAGACAGACAATGGTCCTCCTTTCAATGGTCATGAGTTCAGTGAATTTGCAAAGCATCTAAACTTTCGGCATAGGAAGATTACACCGTTGTGGCCACAAGCCAATGGCACCATCAAGGGGTTCATGGCCACCCTAAAGAAGACTTTTCAACAGGCCACGTTGGAAAAGAAAGACTTACAAATAGCTCTGAACGAAGTGCTAAGAGCGTACCGGACTATCCCTCACGCCACCACCGGCAAATGTCCTGCCACACTCATGCTGGGGTGACCCATCAGGACAAGGATCCCGACGTGGGAAGGGGCTCTGACACCGGTGTCCCCAACACGTATCCATCAAGAAACGGCAAGGGCTGACCAAGCGAGGAAGAATAGGATGAAAACACATGCGGACGCTAGATGGTGCGCCAAGTCTCCATCCCTTCAGACAGAAGATTGTGTCGTGGTCAAAGAAGAACAGACCAAGAAAACGGATTGTCGGTTCAAGGAAGAACCATTGATCGTCACTCAGCAAAAAGACACCATGATCACCGCCGAGTCTGAGCAAAGAAGGATTACCTGAAATGTGTCTCATTTTCAGAAATGTACCCCGGGCATGAAAGATACACTTGACAGAGATACAGCACAACGAGATGCTGGCGCAGTGAGTCAATCGAGTACCACCCTGAGACCTGACAGGCCAATGGAAGATGCGCCTGCAGATGCTGGAAGGCATCTCCGACCACGAAGAGACATACTCAAGCCAAAGAGACTGATTGAAGAGATGGACTAGAACTGGCTAAAATTCTTTTGTTAACAAAGGGGGAGATGTGATGTTGTACACGTTCTAGTAGTTGGGTTGTGAGGAGTCCAGGGGTTGGAGGAAGAGGAGGAGTCGTGACAGGAAAGGGGCAGTTAGAGTAGGGACAGGAACGCGATAGGAAGCAGAGAATAAAGCTCCTATAAATAATAGATATTTGTCTGTCATTATTGAAGCGACGACATGACAATTACCAAGGTGGTGTTACATCAATTAACGTTGCTTTAACCCACGTTAATTGACTTCCCGCTGCCTCGATAATTGGGTGATGCAAATATTGCTGCGTTATCGGCAAAAAAAGTGCCGATAACGCGGCGATAAGGGGCTTGATAATATGACCCTAAGTCCGAAGGGAAACTTTTGACTGGGACCTACCCATTTGCTTATCTAACCCACACTCCTTCATGGTCGGCCTAAAACTTTGACTTTGTACTGGTCCAGCGCGAGTGGCGCTTTTAGCTTCTTGGAGCTAAAATGAACAGTTTTATATTTCATCTTTAAAAATTGTTAACTACAGTTCCCTACATTGGATGTTTGTCACTTTGGTAACTCATTTCAAAGATAAAAACATTCTCTATTTTCATAAATTGGTGTTGGATTTATATTGGGTTGGGGCTTTTACTTATTTGCTGTTTTGGTAGTAAATGCTTTACACATACCTGTCTCCTAATTGAAGCCTGACTGCTCATTTGCTAAGCCACCAAGGGTTGAGCAAGGATTAATTTACTTAGACTTGACTGGATCTATTTGTGATTGTGGTATTTTTACCATCTGAAGGTGAATATCACCACCTACTAATACACCACTTTACTACATCTAGGAAGAACACATTGACAAGAGATGTTTTGGAAAGATTCCTGGAGAAAGTAAACCAAGAAAATGTAGTAGGCAGTATCAGGGTTGGACTGGGACAGAAAATAGACCCGGGCACCAAAATAAAAGTGACCCTCATTAGCAAAGCAAATAGCTAAAAAAGTGGTAATCTCAGGGAAATCAACAGTGGAGCCCACTTGGTCATAAAACAATCACATAACTGCTAAAAAAAAGGGCCCACATACTGACCTGTCAGACCAGTGCCCCTATAGGCAGGGCCACTGGAATTATGCGGTGAGCGGGCCAAATTATGTGGCAGAGTTGAGCAAATTATGCCGCAAGAAAAGGCAACATATGCGGCATTATACAGCACATTATGTAATAGTATTACGCTATTATTTTGTCATTTATAAACTTGGTAACACTGTCTAGGCATTGCCTGCACCTTGTTAGTACCAGTTTAACACACAAACAGAAAGGTGACCAGTCCATCTTTGGGAATGGCCTTCCACTGCATGGCAACACGTGTCGCTGCATTTTTAGTACATTTTGAACCATTTGAGCTAGAAACAAAATGTTATTTTTGCTAAAATCTGCAGATTATGTGGCAGATGATGGATTATGTGGCAGGTGTGGCAAATCTTTAATTGTGCGTAACTCATAGCAGCCGCCTAATTGTATAATTCTAGTAGCTCTGCCTAGAAGTCAGTTCGACCCTGGGCAGTATAAAACTAATGGAGAGTACCGAGCCCTGTCAGGTTCTGTGATGGCTAGAGTTTTCTGAAAGTCTGTGTGGGATTAATAGACCTGGTGTTCTGGTGCCCTCCACTGGCCATTTTGGGTAACAAACGTTATTCGTGAGCTGTGAACAAAGGTTATTTTAATAAAACGTAATATTTCCTGTAGGTTAAATATGATTTCTTTATTGCAGTTTGAAAGCCTAATTCAACAGTATCGTTTTTGGTTAATTTTCTTTGTGCGCGTTTATTTTTAATAGGTATTTTAATATAACCAAAGAAGAGTGGCCTGGCTATAATAAGCTCTTCATTCAATTTTTGTACTATTTTTATTTTGTCAATTTTGAATTTATCACAATACAAAATCCAGTAACTTGCATAAAATGATGTAGCGATGGCATTAAAACGGTTGCATAAAAAGCAATCTTAGCTCAAATAACTATGAATCAAGCCCTGTGTCAAGAGTTGCGAGACTATAAAAATACTCCCCATCGATCAGCAAATGTCCTTCAGACCTAGTGTTTTGTAAGTCTTGACAGACTAATCTCCACCGAGGTACAAATTAGAAATAAATGTAAAGAGCCTAAGGAAAAAAAGAAACATTGTGCAGCTAAAAAGCAAATATACAAGAAAGATATCAAATTAGAGATTTAGGGGCATATTTATCAAGGGTTTGCGTCATGTTTACACCACGCAACCTAAACCTTAACCCCTTCGCTGCAGCGGCAATTCCGCCGCAGCGCTGGGGGGGGGGCCCGAGCGGCGCTCGCATGCTCGTGACGGAGCCGCTCCGTAATGAGCCGCGGTTGCGCTGTGCTCATGACGGAGCGGTTCCGTCATGGCCCCGCCCGCTTAATAGAACGCGCCGCACAGGCGCGGCGGCAGGGCCATGACGGAACCGCTCTGTCATGAGCACAGCTCAGCCGATGCTCATGATGGAGCGGCTCCGTCATGAGCATGGGAGGGGTTAAAATGTAATTAATCAAACAACGCATGGCCACTCTGTGTAGCCCTGAGTTACTTGATAAACTAAGGGTAACACAACGCAGCGCAAATCGCTGCATTACTCCACCCCAGGGAGGCGTCCATGGGCGTTGCGTAGGTGTGCCCATGCAACTCTAATGGATTTTGACACATTTCCAGATTTACCATTACTGGTAGACCTGGGAATGCGCCAAAATGTTATGCCTTTCCAGGAAAGCGTAGTGAGGAGAATTACCTTTATTTCTCCTTGTTACTTCCTTTTTCTATGTGTGCTGCATCCTGTAACACACATACAAAGAGGAATATGCCACTTCATGTGCAAAAACAATCCTGCATGCAATGCAGGCACCCTTGCAACATGGTGCAAGGGTCTCTGCTTTGATATTAAGCATCCCATTGAGTTCCAGTGCTGGGGAAAAGGCAGGAATGCGCTGTATTGTTTTAAATACAGCACATTCCTGCCTTTTTCTTGTAACGCAGTACAGCAAGAGGACATCAAATAAGGAAGTTGAAGTGTAAAATTCATCCATCTGTCTTAAGAAATAATGAAAATAAAAGTACCAGCGATTATGAATCAAGCTGAATATAGAGTAATAACGAACAATAAATAATACTTCAAGAAATTTAGAACTGGTGATTGAGGAGAGAGACAATTCAAGAGACAATTTGAGTTTAGGAGGTGATCGGGGTCAAGAACTTCAACAAGGTTTACATAGTAAAACAGTGCCTGGGATGTCCAAATCTCATGATTGTGAAAATGTGGAAAAACAGGATATCTCGCTAAAATCTACAAGACTGATTGAACATTTGTTATGTTGTTATGCTTGTTTGTTTATTTGTGTTTATCTGTTTGTCTTGTTTTGTTTTTGTTTTATGTAGGGGTGTGCTACATTTATGTAATTTGCTCTGATATTATGCAAAATTTCAGGTAAATTAAATGAAATGACGTGTAATTATGCAAAATGGAAATATGTCATTTAGCACTATATTGTAGTGTGAGGTGTGCTATTGTATCAAATGTGGATGCAAGGAAACATATTGTGTCAAAAAAGAGCCCAAAAAACACAAATATTGCACACAACAGCTGCTCTTGTTCTAGTCACTCACATTGTTCTCAATCTATTACGAGATGTGATTTATTCAAGGAATTTTGCATAACAAGTATAACATGAAATTCCCAAAATTACAAGATTATATGCTAGCCTAATTCAAATTTTGCCCTAGCTTGGTTTTCTTATACCTGTGTTATAATAAAAATAAAATTACGGCTGAAAGATGTAACTGTGAATAAATTAGCTATTTCATTTTATTTATTTTATAAGTTTTATATAGCGCTCGCTGGACACGAAGTTATCACAAAATCGTGAACCGATATACAGTAAATCAGGAACGCAAACACAAATGAGGCAAGAATTCAAAATAGCAAATAATAAACATCAAAGAAAATAAAAGTAGTACCAAAAACAATAGAAGCAGATTCGAGTTGATCTAATAGACCGAATAAACAGAAGCGATTTACAAAAAGGGGGTGGTGATGAACAGAGTGTCTGAGTTAAACAGACCACTCTTGCCCAGTCCAAAGATCAGGGCTTGATCCATCACCGTTATTTATCTCACTGCCCCATCCCAGCTTAGAACCTGGCTATATGCAAATCAGTCTGTCCCTGGCCCAGTGCATCATGGGAACAGGGCAGACTAAACTACCAAGCCAATTCTTCACCAGAAAGGAAACAAGCTACCGGGGACCGGTTTCTGGCATTTCAGCCTTCTTCGGCCCGGCTTGCTTGAATCCTGATGGAGCAGTGAGAAAGGGACTCATGTCTGAGTATACCCTGCCACACCTATAGTGGCCAAAAACGATTTACAAAAAGGGGGTGGTGATGAACAGAGTGTCTGAGTTAAACAGACCACTCTTGCCCAGTCCAAAGATCAGGGCTTGATCCATCATCGTTATTTATCTCACTGCCCCATCCCAGCTTAGAACCTGGCTATATGCAAATCAGTCTGTCCCTGGCCCAGTGCATCATGGGAACAGGGCAGACTAAACTACCAAGCCAATTCTTCACCAGAAAGGAAACAAGCTACCGGGGACCGGTTTCTGGCATTTCAGCCTTCTTCGGCCCGGCTTGCTTGAATCCTGATGGAGCAGTGAGAAAGGGACTCATGTCTGAGTATACCCTGCCACACCTATAGTGGCCAAAAACGATTTACAAAAAGGGGGTGGTGATGAACAGAGTGTCTGAGTTAAACAGACCACTCTTGCCCAGTCCAAAGATCAGGGCTTGATCCATCACCGTTATTTATCTCACTGCCCCATCCCAGCTTAGAACCTGGCTATATGCAAATCAGTCTGTCCCTGGCCCAGTGCATCATGGGAACAGGGCAGACTAAACTACCAAGCCAATTCTTCACCAGAAAGGAAACAAGCTACCGGGGACCGGTTTCTGGCATTTCAGCCTTCTTCGGCCCGGCTTGCTTGAATCCTGATGGAGCAGTGAGAAAGGGACTCATGTCTGAGTATACCCTGCCACACCTATAGTGGCCAAAAACGATTTACAAAAAGGGGGTGGTGATGAACAGAGTGTCTGAGTTAAACAGACCACTCTTGCCCAGTCCAAAGATCAGGGCTTGATCCATCACCGTTATTTATCTCACGGTCCCCGGGAGCTTGTTTCCTTCCCAGTGTAAGAATTGGCTTTTGTAGTTTGGTTTGCCCTGTTCCCATCATGCACTGGGACAGGAACAGACTAATTTGCATACAGCCAGGTTCTGAAACTGGGATGGTGCAGTGAGCTAAAAAACGGTGTTGGATCTAGCCCTGATCTCTTGACTGGGTGAGAGCTTTCTGCTTAATTCAGAGACTCTGTCCCTCACCACCCCTTGTTGTAAATATTTTTGTCCACCCTAAGCGTGGAAGGGTATTCTCAGATGTGAGACCCTTGCTCATTGCACCATCAGGATTCAAGCAAACCGGGCCGAAGACGGCTGTAATGCCAGAAACCGGTCCCCGGGAGCTTGTTTCCTTCCCAGTGTAAGAATTGGCTTTTGTAGTTTGGTTTGCCCTGTTCCCATCATGCACTGGGACAGGAACAGACTAATTTGCATACAGCCAGGTTCTGAAACTGGGATGGTGCAGTGAGCTAAAAAACGGTGTTGGATCTAGCCCTGATCTCTTGACTGGGTGAGAGCTTTCTGCTTAATTCAGAGACTCTGTCCCTCACCACCCCTTGTTGTAAATATTTTTGTCCACCCTAAGCGTGGAAGGGTATTCTCAAATGTGAGACCCTTGCTCATTGCACCATCAGGATTCAAGCAAACCGGGCCGAAGACGGCTGTAATGCCAGAAACCGGTCCCCGGGAGCTTGTTTCCTTCCCAGTGTAAGAATTGGCTTTTGTAGTTTGGTTTGCCCTGTTCCCATCATGCACTGGGACAGGAACAGACTAATTTGCATACAGCCAGGTTCTGAAACTGGGATGGTGCAGTGAGCTAAAAAACGGTGTTGGATCTAGCCCTGATCTCTTGACTGGGTGAGAGCTTTCTGCTTAATTCAGAGACTCTGTCCCTCACCACCCCTTGTTGTAAATATTTTTGTCCACCCTAAGCGTGGAAGGGTATTCTCAGATGTGAGACCCTTGCTCATTGCACCATCAGGATTCAAGCAAACCGGGCCGAAGACGGCTGTAATGCCAGAAACCGGTCCCCGGGAGCTTGTTTCCTTCCCAGTGTAAGAATTGGCTTTTGTAGTTTGGTTTGCCCTGTTCCCATCATGCACTGGGACAGGAACAGACTAATTTGCATACAGCCAGGTTCTGAAACTGGGATGGTGCAGTGAGCTAAAAAACGGTGTTGGATCTAGCCCTGATCTCTTGACTGGGTGAGAGCTTTCTGCTTAATTCAGAGACTCTGTCCCTCACCACCCCTTGTTGTAAATATTTTTGTCCACCCTAAGCGTGGAAGGGTATTCTCAGATGTGAGACCCTTGCTCATTGCACCATCAGGATTCAAGCAAACCGGGCCGAAGACGGCTGTAATGCCAGAAACCGGTCCCCGGGAGCTTGTTTCCTTCCCAGTGTAAGAATTGGCTTTTGTAGTTTGGTTTGCCCTGTTCCCATCATGCACTGGGACAGGAACAGACTAATTTGCATACAGCCAGGTTCTGAAACTGGGATGGTGCAGTGAGCTAAAAAACGGTGTTGGATCTAGCCCTGATCTCTTGACTGGGTGAGAGCTTTCTGCTTAATTCAGAGACTCTGTCCCTCACCACCCCTTGTTGTAAATATTTTTGTCCACCCTAAGCGTGGAAGGGTATTCTCAGATGTGAGACCCTTGCTCATTGCACCATCAGGATTCAAGCAAACCGGGCCGAAGACGGCTGTAATGCCAGAAACCGGTCCCCGGGAGCTTGTTTCCTTCCCAGTGTAAGAATTGGCTTTTGTAGTTTGGTTTGCCCTGTTCCCATCATGCACTGGGACAGGAACAGACTAATTTGCATACAGCCAGGTTCTGAAACTGGGATGGTGCAGTGAGCTAAAAAACGGTGTTGGATCTAGCCCTGATCTCTTGACTGGGTGAGAGCTTTCTGCTTAATTCAGAGACTCTGTACTCACCACCCCTTGTTGTAAATATTTTTGTCCACCCTAAGCGTGGAAGGGTATTCTCAGATGTGAGACCCTTGCTCATTGCACCATCAGGATTCAAGCAAACCGGGCCGAAGACGGCTGTAATGCCAGAAACCGGTCCCCGGGAGCTTGTTTCCTTCCCAGTGTAAGAATTGGCTTTTGTAGTTTGGTTTGCCCTGTTCCCATCATGCACTGGGACAGGAACAGACTAATTTGCATACAGCCAGGTTCTGAAACCTGGATGGTGCAGTGAGCTAAAAATCGGTGTTGGATCTAGCCCTGATCTCTTGACTGGGTGAGAGCTTTCTGCTTAATTCAGAGACTCTGTCCCTCACCACCCCTTGTTGTAAATATTTTTGTCCACCCTAAGCGTGGAAGGGTATTCTCAGATGTGAGACCCTTGCTCATTGCACCATCAGGATTCAAGCAAACCGGGCCGAAGAAGGCTGTAATGCCAGAAACCGGTCCCCGGGAGCTTGTTTCCTTCCCAGTGTAAGAATTGGCTTTTGTAGTTTGGTTTGCCCTGTTCCCATCATGCACTGGGACAGGAACAGACTAATTTGCATACAGCCAGGTTCTGAAACTGGGATGGTGCAGTGAGCTAAAAAACGGTGTTGGATCTAGCCCTGATCTCTTGACTGGGTGAGAGCTTTCTGCTTAATTCAGAGACTCTGTCCCTCACCACCCCTTGTTGTAAATATTTTTGTCCACCCTAAGCGTGGAAGGGTATTCTCAGATGTGAGACCCTTGCTCATTGCACCATCAGGATTCAAGCAAACCGGGCCGAAGACGGCTGTAATGCCAGAAACCGGTCCCCGGGAGCTTGTTTTCTTCCCAGTGTAAGAATTGGCTTTTGTAGTTTGGTTTGCCCTGTTCCCATCATGCACTGGGACAGGAACAGACTAATTTGCATACAGCCAGGTTCTGAAACTGGGATGGTGCAGTGAGCTAAAAAACGGTGTTGGATCTAGCCCTGATCTCTTGACTGGGTGAGAGCTTTCTGCTTAATTCAGAGACTCTGTCCCTCACCACCCCTTGTTGTAAATATTTTTGTCCACCCTAAGCGTGGAAGGGTATTCTCAGATGTGAGACCCTTGCTCATTGCACCATCAGGATTCAAGCAAACCGGGCCGAAGACGGCTGTAATGCCAGAAACCGGTCCCCGGGAGCTTGTTTCCTTCCCAGTGTAAGAATTGGCTTTTGTAGTTTGGTTTGCCCTGTTCCCATCATGCACTGGGACAGGAACAGACTAATTTGCATACAGCCAGGTTCTGAAACTGGGATGGTGCAGTGAGCTAAAAAACGGTGTTGGATCTAGCCCTGATCTCTTGACTGGGTGAGAGCTTTCTGCTTAATTCAGAGACTCTGTCCCTCACCACCCCTTGTTGTAAATATTTTTGTCCACCCTAAGCGTGGAAGGGTATTCTCAGATGTGAGACCCTTGCTCATTGCACCATCAGGATTCAAGCAAACCGGGCCGAAGACGGCTGTAATGCCAGAAACCGGTCCCCGGGAGCTTGTTTCCTTCCCAGTGTAAGAATTGGCTTTTGTAGTTTGGTTTACCCTGTTCCCATCATGCACTGGGACAGGAACAGACTAATTTGCATACAGCCAGGTTCTGAAACTGGGATGGTGCAGTGAGCTAAAAAACGGTGTTGGATCTAGCCCTGATCTCTTGACTGGGTGAGAGCTTTCTGCTTAATTCAGAGACTCTGTCCCTCACCACCCCTTGTTGTAAATATTTTTGTCCACCCTAAGCGTGGACGGGTATTCTCAGATGTGAGACCCTTGCTCATTGCACCATCAGGATTCAAGCAAACCGGGCCGAAGACGGCTGTAATGCCAGAAACCGGTCCCCGGGAGCTTGTTTCCTTCCCAGTGTAAGAATTGGCTTTTGTAGTTTGGTTTGCCCTGTTCCCATCATGCACTGGGACAGGAACAGACTAATTTGCATACAGCCAGGTTCTGAAATTGGGATGGTGCAGTGAGCTAAAAAACGGTGTTGGATCTAGCCCTGATCTCTTGACTGGGTGAGAGCTTTCTGCTTAATTCAGAGACTCTGTCCCTCACCACCCCTTGTTGTAAATATTTTTGTCCACCCTAAGCGTGGAAGGGTATTCTCAGATGTGAGACCCTTGCTCATTGCACCATCAGGATTCAAGCAAACCGGGCCGAAGACGGCTGTAATGCCAGAAACCGGTCCCCGGGAGCTTGTTTCCTTCCCAGTGTAAGAATTGGCTTTTGTAGTTTGGTTTGCCCTGTTCCCATCATGCACTGGGACAGGAACAGACTAATTTGCATACAGCCAGGTTCTGAAACTGGGATGGTGCAGTGAGCTAAAAAACGGTGTTGGATCTAGCCCTGATCTCTTGACTGGGTGAGAGCTTTCTGCTTAATTCAGAGACTCTGTCCCTCACCACCCCTTGTTGTAAATATTTTTGTCCACCCTAAGCGTGGAAGGGTATTCTCAGATGTGAGACCCTTGCTCATTGCACCATCAGGATTCAAGCAAACCGGGCCGAAGACGGCTGTAATGCCAGAAACCGGTCCCCGGGAGCTTGTTTCCTTCCCAGTGTAAGAATTGGCTTTTGTAGTTTGGTTTGCCCTGTTCCCATCATGCACTGGGACAGGAACAGACTAATTTGCATACAGCCAGGTTCTGAAACTGGGATGGTGCAGTGAGCTAAAAAACGGTGTTGGATCTAGCCCTGATCTCTTGACTGGGTGAGAGCTTTCTGCTTAATTCAGAGACTCTGTCCCTCACCACCCCTTGTTGTAAATATGAATAAACAGAAGCAGCTGACTATGATTGTTGGGACTAGACCTGTACATGCCATAATTAACCAGGGTCGATAATCTAGGAGTTAAAGTATTTGTTGAGGAGGAGTTGTTTTAGGTTTCCCTTGAAGCTAGGGAAGGAGGGTTTGCATCGCAGGTCACAAGGTAGAGAGTTCCATATGCTTGGAGCATTTCTGGAAAAAGAGAGAGACTAAGTTGCTGATTATTTTAGATTGGATGGTATGAGAAAAAATGCGTTAGAGCTACTCAAAGATCTGGTAGTCCCAGCTTTCATCAGCTTGTTTTCTAGGTAGTTGGGAGTGTTTGAGTGAAGTGCTTTGTGAATGATGCAGGCAGTCTTGTAAGGACATCTTCATTCGACGGGAAGCTAGTTGAGGGTCTTGAAGGCAGGAGTTATGCGTTATATAATGCCTTAGCTAAATAATTTCTTGACATAGGTAGTGACATAGTGTGATGTAAGTAGAATGTAAGAGTACTAAAATGTTATGCTTAAACTAGAGTCCAGTTCTAATATTACAGTTATTCCAGGACAGGGAATGGAGCTGCTATACATAGGATGTGCTGCTTTTTGTCAATAATAAATTACAAGCATTGAAGATCTTGACTCTGCTATATTTTTCCTGAAGCCGGTCTCTACATGCGCCATTATATACCAGAGAATATGGCACTACTGATAACATTTACTCTCATGGTGCACAGGCTGACATGAACCAAACAGTGGAGTAACACATGGCCCTGTATGCTATTCTTGTGACTCCTATGTAAATTCATGGTCCAGTTCCAGTCTTGTATATCCCAGCTACACCCTGCACCTTAAAACCACCATTCCTTCATGAGGCCCATACTAGTTCACACTTTATAGTTTAGCCACAATCATTTCATGTAACTTTGTCTATTCCCATGCATCAGTCTATGATGCGTGTTATCTCTCCCGCTCCCCTTTTCAAAAGGTTTTCTATCTTGGTACATCGCCTTCTCCCAAATATCAATGAGGCTAAACTAAAATTCATGTCTATCTGGACCTTAAGACAGAAGTTCATTCGGAAAGTGATTAATTCCAAGAAAGTTATAATTGAAGATTGTTGCATTCCTGAATCTAGTCATAAAATGTACCATTACAAATAGAAGTATTGGTGACCCCCTATCTGGAACAGCTCAGCCGTGAGGACATAATTCTAAGTGCAAGATCTTTATTTGAATTCACTTCAGAGTTGCTTGACTCTTGTCTCTTCCCACTCTTGTCTCTTCTATTAGAAGATACAAGTCTGTGAATGTTTTCTCCTTCAGATTACACAGCCCTTTTCACATATTAAAAATTGTGGGTATTTTAAATGTGGACCTTTCAGCTAATTCCTTCATGAGAACCATAGCCTCTAATGGAGCACGCTCCTGAGCCTCGGGTAAATTAAATTTTGTGACCAGTAAGAACATGTTGGGCACAAAGATAATTAAAATATTCATTGGGCTGCCAGGTCAAACACTGACTACAATTCACAGAATATCTTTAGTCTCTCGCCTTCCATTGTGTCACCCAACTTGGAAATACTTATTTCATCCTATGTCTCATAGCTCTTAAGGTTCAACAACGCTTTCAGCATTTCTTCACACCACAATGAAATTTCTTTGGTCATTTCACGTTTACATCCTACAAAATTTGTTGCAACAAGTCAGGTTTCTAGTATTGTATTTGTTGCCATCGACAGGCAGTTGTTTTTTTTTAAATTTCATACCGACCTTTATTGACATCGTTAAATTGGGCACAGCAAGGTGCCGGCACAGCAATCGGGCCGGCACAGCAATATTTGACATTCTATGCAAATGATAGGGGGGGGGGGGCGAACACAACAAGCAGCCTACAACCCCCTAAGGGCTGGCCACGTCAGGTAGGCAAGTATAGCAAACGCTTATCAACTCAGGTCTCCAAACAATGTCCCCCAACAAAATCAGCAAGTCACAGTGTGAGGAGGAGCCCGCTTTCACCCCCGTGGCCAATCCTCACCGGGGCTCTTGGGATGCATTGCCGGCTGTTACGGCGGCTGTCACACCAGATGCACCAGATAGGCAAGAGTTATTTAACCCGACCTATTCTTCGCCGCAGGAACGCCCAGGGAAGAGCCACAACCAATGGGAGGAGGCCTAGGGAGGTAGAAAGGCGGATCTGGTGAATGAGGGGGAGTATCCAGAAGACGCCAGAAGCCAGGAGGACGGAGCACGGAGACCGGACGAAAGGAACACGGAGACTCTTCAACAGGAGATGGCTGGCTCTGAAGAGGACCGACACGAAGATCGACACAAGTCCAACACCAAAACCGAAGAGGACCAGGACGACGTCCCCGCAGAGGTTAAGGCTTGGTCAGAAGATTGGTGGACGCCCCCGGAGGACGCCTGTATGCCGCCGTAACTCCGGAGAGTTATGGCTTCCGCTGTACGTGGATCGGGCCGGGGGCTTGGGGGGAGGCAGAGATAGTTGCTGGGGACACGGGGATTTACCTTGGTTTTGTTTTGTGTGTTTCGGGGAGGGAAGCGGGCACACCTCTGAACACTTTCCTCCTTGGCTTGCTGTTGCTCTTCCTCACTTCGCGAACCCAGGGATAGAGAGATTACCTCAAAACTTAAACTTGTGGCCTGAAGTAAGGGACGAGTTTGCCCTTCTATACTCAGTTTTCCCCTTAATTTGAGCACACCCTAGTCCCATTCTCCACCTCCTGCATTACCCTTAGCCAGAGTGCACCCGGTGTTCTCTGCCAACTTGGTGATGATACTCTTTTTCCAGCTATAAGACCCGGTGACAGCATTACTTACCGCCTTTGTCTCTTTTCCTCCTAGGGTACCCGGGGAACGTCATCACCGCCCATCTGGCGAAGAAGACACCGACTGAGCTCTCAAGCAACACCCAAAATCCGCATCCACAAAGTTTTACCTGTATTTACCTTTTGTGTTTGCACTGTGTTTTGAATAAATATGCCAACATAGATCCACCTCCTAGCTTCTTTTTCCACCCGTCCCTCTCACATCTGGTGTCAGAGAAAATGGAGGTGCCGTTTCAGTAAATGGCGGAGGGAAAAGAGAAACTGGGAAGAATAATGGAGACATTTTTGGCTGTTGCAGAGGAAGACCGGGAGAAACTACATAAAACGCTCTCAGCCCAGAGCCAAGCCCAGGAGAATGTTATAGGGAAGTTGGCTGATACGTTTAGTCAACCTAGAGGACATACTGGATTACCCTTGGTAGTTCCACAGAAGTACGTCGAAGGAGAAGATCCTGATTTTTTCTTTTCCAATTTTGAACTAATGGCTAGAGCTGCTGGATGGTCCCTAGACAAATGGGGACAATATCTGGGGCCTCTTCTCTCAGGGGATTTGCAGGCAGCCTACGAGGCCGTTAACCCCCAAGGACTTGGTATAGAGTCAAAATATCAAGTTTTTAATATCGACTAGACATAATATCGAGTAAAAAATATATAATGGACATAATATCGACTAGACATAATATAGACTACCAAACTATCGACTAGAAAAAGTTAATATCGAATAGAATGGACATAATATCGAATCAAAAATATAGAATGGACATAATATCGACTAGACATAATATATACAACAAAAATATCGAATTTAAGGTAAGTTAATATTAATTTTTATTTTTTGTGTAATATAATTCTGTAGCGGTTTGTAGGGGAATAGGGTGGGAAGTAATTTAATTATAATTAATGAAATATGTTATTTTATTTATTGTTATTTATTTATAATTAATTGTTAATTAATTAGTAATTTGTAATTAATTACAATATAATTGGTAATTAATTTTAATTGATTAATTGATAAATATGTTAATTTTAGTAATTTATTTTCTGTAGTGGGTTGTGGGTTTATAGTGGAATAGCGTGGGAAGTAATTTAATTATAATAATTAAATATGTTATTTTATTTATTGGTATTTATTTAGAATTAATTGTTAATTAATTAAAATATTATTGTTAAATAATTTTAATTGCTTAATTGATAAATATTTTAATTTTAGTCATTTATTTTCTGTAGCGGGTTGTGGGTTTATAGGGGAAAAGGGTGGGAAGTAATTTAAGTATAATTAATTAAATATGCTATTTTATTTATTCCTATTTATTTAGAATTAATTGTTAATTAATTATTAATTGGTAATTCATTAAAATATAATTTGTAATTTATTGTAATTGATTAATTGATAAATATGTTACTTTTATTACATTATTTTCTGTAGTGGGTTGTGTGTTTATAGGGGAATAGCTTGGGCAGTAATTTAATTGTAAGTAATTATATATTTTAAATATTTTTCTGTGTCTAATTTTTATTTATTTTCATATTGTAAATTAATTTATTGGTAATTGGTAAATAATTAGTATTAGTAGGTAATTTTTATTATTAGTTAATTTTTATTTGTAATTTTAATTGATTAATTAATATATTTTATAAAATTGTAAAATATTTTAATTATTTTGTAATTGGTATTAATATTTATGTTATTTATATTTATATATGAAGTATTTACTTTCCCTACTATTGCACTCACTGGAGTGGGAATAGTAATTTTTACCCCTACGCCATCAAACGCTTTCCCTACTGTTGCACTCACTCGAGTGGGAATAGTAATTTTTACCCCTACACTATCCAACGTTTTCCCTACTGTTGCACTCTCTGGAGTTGGAATAGTAATTTTTACCCCTACGCTATCCAACGCTTTCCCTACTGTTGCACTCTCTGGAATAGGAATAATAATTTTTACCCCTACGCTATCCAACGCTTTCCTTACTGTTGCACTAACTGGAGTGGGAATAGTAATTTTTACCCCTACGCTATCCAACGCTTTCCCTACTGTTGCACTCTCTGGAGTTGGGATAGTCATTTTTACCCCTACGCTATCCAAAGCTTTCCTTACTATTGCACTCACTGGAGTGGGAATAGTAATTTTTATCTCTACACTATCCAACGCTTTCCCTACTGTTGCACTCTTTGGAGTAGGAATAGTAATTTTTATCCCTACGCTATCCAACGCTTTCCCTACTGTTGCACTCACTGGAGTGGGAATAGTAATTTTTACTCCCACGCTATCCAACACTTTCCCTACTGTTGCACTCACTGGAGTGGGAATAGTAATTTTTACCTCTACGCTATCCAACGCTTTCCCTACTGATGCACTCTCTGGAGTTGGAATAGTAATTTTTACCCCTACGCTATCCAACGCTTTCCCTACTGTTACACTCATTTATTTATTAATATTTATTTATTTATGCCATTTTTAAAGCGTGCTTCAACCCTACGGGCATCCTGGCGCTGTGAAAAAGTGCGACTAAGAAGTGAACATCAAGGGGCAGGATGGGCAGTGAACAGGTTACTCTTGGGGTGGTTAGACTTTAGTGAAGAGCCAGGTCTTTACCTTTTTGCGGTAAGACAGCAGTTCACTTGTTTTCCTAATCTCAATAGGAAGGCTATTCCAAAGGTGGGCTGCTGCTATGCTAAAGGCTCTGCCACCGTGAGTTGCTTTCCTGATTCTAGGTATACTAATAAGGTTAGTGGATGAGGAACAGAGGGTCCGTGTGGGCTCATACCATTTGAATTTGTTATGTAGAGGTTTGGGACCCAGACCATGTGCTGCTTTGAAGACAGTGCATAGGGATTTAAAAAGGATCCTCTGATGCACGGGCAACCAGTGTAACTCGACCAGTGCTAGAGTAGTGGAGGATCGTCGTCCTCGAAAAAGTGCCATTTTGGCTGCTGCCGCCTGGATACTCTTGAGTCTAGAAATCAGATATGCAGGAGATTCCAGTAGCAGAGCGTTGCAATAATCCAGGCGGCTAAGAATAGTGCTCCTGACTACGGTTGCTCTGGTCTGTGCTGGAAGGAGAGGTAACAGCTTTCGGAGGCCCCACATTAGGGTGAAGCAGCTGCTCACCTGTTTGTTGACGTTGGTCTCCAGATTTAAGTTGTCATTAAAGCTGACCCCCAAATTCCGCACTTTCTTTACTGGTGTCAGTGGTCCATCTGAGGCTAAAGGCCAGAAGTCAGCAGGCAGGCTTCTGGCGATTCTCCCCACTTTGCATTGCATTATCTCTGTTTTACTGCTGTTAAATTGTAGCGAGTTTCTTTTTAGCCAAGTTGCCATTTCCAGCATGCAGATGTGGAATGTCTCAAGTGATTCTGCATGGTCACCATCAAGGGAGATCATCAGCTGCGTGTCATCCGCATAGTTGATCACGCTAATACCATGAGCCTTGATGATGCCCATCAGGGGTTGCATATAAATGTTAAAAAGGATTGGACTGATCGCAGACCCCTGTGGGACCCCATGTGGGACTTCAACAAACTCAGACTGGTATGGGGGGAGTGCCACTGCCTGCCATCTATCTTTCAGGTACGAACGCATCCAGTCGAGCGCCGCTCCTTCTACTCCAAAGGTTTCCAACCTTGTCAGTAGGATGTCATGGCTCACCGTGTCGAACGCGGCAGACAGGTCCAGCAAAATTAAGATTGCTGATGCTCCCCTGTCCGCCCTCATTCGCAGGTTGTCCAGGACCATCAGCAAAGCTGATTCGGTCCCATGGGCTGGTTTAAACCCAATTTGCTCCTCTTCTAGGATGTTATTTGTTTCCAGGAAGAGGGACAGAGACCTACTGACAGCCGTTCCGTGATCTTAATTGGATACGGCAGGAGCGAGATGGGTCGGTAGTTCTTGTGGCAGCCGGGGTCCAGATTCGATTTCTTTAGCAGGGGTGTGATAACCGCCTGTTTCCACTCCCTCGGCACAGTGCCTGTGCAGAGGGATTGACCGCATAACTGATGGAGTATGGGAAAGAATTCAGCCCCAAGTTCCTTTACAACTTTGTGGGGTAGGGGATCCAGTGGGGATCCAGAGGATATTTTAAGGGCTATTTGAGCAAACTCTTTTTCTGAGGGAATTTCGAATTTGTCCAAGATGGCCTTTGGCATTAGGTGCCCATCCATTCCTTCTCTCTTCTTCCCGTTATCCATGCTACTCTGGTGCTGTGCTAAGGGGGTGGGGGCATCCTCCATACTCTCTATTAATTTGGTGATTTTTTCCTGGAAGAAGGAGGCCAAGCCATCACATAGTTCCTGCAAAGGTTTGATATTGCTATTGGCGCAATTAGGGTTGGACAATTCTCTTACTATCTTGAAGATGTTGCGTGATTTATTAGAACTCTTAAGAATAATAGCTGCAAAGTGTTCTGCTTTGGTTGTGGCAATCTCTTTTTTATACTTAGTTATTGACAGCCTCCAGAGTAGTCTGTTCTGTTCTGTATAATCTTTTCTCCATTGCCTTTCCGCCTTTTTACAGACGATTTTCTGGTTTTTCAGTTTTTCCTTGTACCAGGGCACGGAAGGGTTGCCTCTTTTCCTGATTACTTTCTGTGGTGCAATGTGATCAAGTTTCCTGGTCACATGGTCACAGAGCGAACGATAGTTCACAGTAATGTCATTTTCTGGATTAAACAGGGTCTGCATCTGAAAGAGGGCATTCCCCTTTCCCCTTTTTTTAATAGTCCTTTCCAGTCACGGCTGATAAAGGTTCTGACCTGTTTATTTGCCGGCCCAATGTTAACCAGAATGTGGATATTGAATGTTATTAGATAATGGTCTGACCATCCCACTGGTAAGGTTTCTCTCATGGATATAAGATCTTCTTCTGCGAAGATTAGGTCTAGAAAGTTTCCTTCCCGGTGTGTGGGAGTAGTTACTCATTGTTTTAGCCCTAGGTTGGCACAGGATTGTATGATGTTATGGAAGGCTGTATCTAGTTTACCGTTAGTCCACAGGTTAAAATCTCCCAGCACGAGTAATCTGCTATGGGTAAGTGTCAAGCTGTTAATGACAGCGATCAGCTCCTGCTGTTGCGTAGCATTAATGAACCCTGGTGGCCTGTAGCATATCAGGCTGGTGAGGCAGTGACCTGAGTCATGTTTTATTGAGATCCCTATGAGTTCAGCACAGGAGACTTTGTCTATGTCTAACATGGCGATGTTTAGTTCTTCCCTGAAGATGACTCCTGTTCCCCCCCTCGTTCCTTAGGCCTGGGGTTGTGGAGAATTTTATACCCCACTGGGCATGCCGGACCCAGCTCTGATTCGAGCCCAGCTACCGTCCATGTTTCAGTTAGAAACAGGATATCCAGGTTGCTCGATTCGATCAGCGGAGTGGAGTTTTATCCTTACGCTATCCAACGCTTTCCCTACTGTTGCACTCTCTGGAGTAGGAATAGTAATTTTTATCCATACGCTATCTAACGCTTTCTCTACTGTTGCACTCACTGGAGTGGGAATAGTAATTTTTACTCCTACGCTATCCAACACTTTCCCTACTGTTGCACTCTCTGGAGTGGGAATAGTTATTTTTACCCCTACGCTATCCAATGCTTTCCCTACTGTTGCGCTCTCTGGAGTGGGAATAGTAATTTTTACCCCTACGCTATCCAATGCTTTCCCTCCTGTTGCTCTCTCTGGAGTGGTAATAGTAATTTTTACCCTCTCACTATCCAACGCTTGCCCTACTGTTGCACTCACTGGAGTGGGAATAGTAATTTTTACCCCTACGCTATCCAACGCTTTTCCTACTGTTGCACTCTCTGGAGTGTGAATAGTAAATGTAACCCTCTCACTATCCTACGGAAAAAATATTGTATATGTTTTGTTAATAATATGTATATATATATATATATATATATATATATATATATATATTCACTTAAAAAACCATAGGTTTCAGGCCTTATATAGTTAGGAATTAGCATTTTAAAAACCTTGCAAATTCACTTAAAAAACATAGGTTTCAGGCCTTATATAGTTAGGAATTAACATTTAAAAATCCATTGAAATTGCTCCTATATAGTTAGTTGTACTAACTATATTTTGTGCATCCGCAATCCACTGCTGATGATGTCACATATTACATCTCAAATGACATGGTCAGTGACATCACTGATGACATCACTGATGACATCTCAAATGACATCACTGATGACATCTCATTTGACATCACTGATGACATCACTGATGACATCATCCAGTGACTGTGTGTTTCTGTAAAGTTTAAATATGTTTTACATATTGAAGAATGAGTGGATGTATAAGTGTCTGGATGAAGGATTTTGTAGGTGTGTGACTGACTGAATGAGTGAGTGATTAAATGTGTCTTATTAAATGCATGGGATAGGGACTAAACTGTCTGAATGTGTGCATCAGTATATCTGTTGTTGTGTAAGCTGCTGCATGTGTTGATCAGTAGCTATATGAGTGGCTATATGGGTTATTGATTGGTTGCCGAAGTATTTGAATGGGAGACTGAGTGTGTGTGTGGGTGGCTGGGAGGTGTGTGACTCTGTGCATAGATGTGTGAGCAGTTGATTCACTAGGTGTATGAGTTCAAGAGTGCATGTGGCAACAGCTATATGGGCGGTTGACTGTGTTCATGGGTGTGTTGGTGAGTGAATGGATATCTCAGTGCTACATGTCCAAGTAAGTACATATGTAAAACACAGTGCATGTGAGAGTTGGCATATATAAATGACTATAAATGCGAGCCAGTGAATGTGCGAGTGGCTGTATGGATGATTGTGTACTTGTATCAGAGTTTGTATAAGAGAGTAAGTATGTGTTAGTATATGTTTGAATAAGTAAGGTGTTGTGTGTATAACTGTATAGTTGAGGAAATGGAAATGTGATTGATTCTTTGCATGACTTACTAGGTGTGTGAGTAACTCCATGGATGAGTGGCAGTGTGTGAGTGTCTGTATTGGTGTATGACTGCATATGATAGTGTTGTATTGATGAGTGACTGTATGTATGAGTGATTCTATGGGTGAATGAGTGAATGTGTGTGTAGACCTAGGAATCAGTGAATGCGTATGTAGTAACTGGTATTGGTGTGTCAATGGTTTCAAGAATGGTAGTCTGTATTTAACACTGGGTGTATCAAAGGTTATATTAGAGTGTGAGGAGGTGCATCGTATTATCACATGAATTATATCATCAGTGATGTGATCAGTGATGTCAAATGAGATGTCATCAGTGATGTCATCAGTGATGTCATTTGAGATGTCATCAGTGATGTCATCAGTGATGTCACTGACCATGTCATGAATGATGTAATATGTGACATCATCAGCAGTGGATTGCGGGTGCGCGAAATATAGTTAGTACAACTAACTATATAGGAACAATTTCACAGTTTTTTTAAATGCTAATTCCTAACTATATAAAGCTTGAAACCTATGGTTTTTAAGTGAATTTGCAAGGTTTTTTAAATGCTAATTCCTAACTATAATACTATATAAGGCCTGAAATCTATGGTTTTTTAAGTGAATTTGCAAGGTTTTTTAAATGCTAATTCCTAACTATATAAGGCCTGAAACCTATGGTTTTTTTCAGTGAATTTGCAAGGTTTTTTAAATGCTAATTCCTAACTATATCAGGCGTGAAACCTATATTTTTTTTCAATAAAATTCAAAGGTTTTGTAAATGCAAATTCTATTAGCGGATAACGTTTATATATGTTATTATCTTTCTGGGACCACCTGAGCAGCCATCTTGTTTCTCAGGAGAAGTGAGGCACAAGAGAGCACAAAACAAGAGTGGAAAACACAAAAAGGGGACAGGGTAGAGACCCGCTGACCCCCTAGCCCTTCTCAGGGGGTCCCAGAAGGACCACCAAGTGCAAATTTTTTTTTTTTTAAATCGCGGGGTACGCGCACGGTACGCGTACCATACTTGTATGGTGTGCGTAACCACTCGATTTTTTTGAATTTTTTTTTTCCCTAGGGGGTCCTTCTGGGACCCCCTGAGAAGGGCTAGAGGGTTGGGGGTCTCTACCCTGCCCCCTTTTCGTGTTCTTTTTCTCAAGAACTACTGGAGGGATTTTCACCAAACATAGCAAAGGCGCATGTGCATACCAGGCCCTACCATTTTGCCAAGTTTGGTGTAATTCCATTCAGCCTTTCGGGCTGTAGCCGTGTCTAAAGATCCCCATGGAAATTGACATGGGGAAAACACGTTTTGGGACCCCCCTTTCGGCCCCCGCTTGACGAATCCCCCCGGAACTATCAGGGAAGGAGCGGAGCGGAGCAGAGCTGGCCAAAATTCTGGAAAATTACACGCAGATTCCTCAATCGGCGCCAAAGTTATTCCCAATAGAATGTTGAGCGCATATAGATATATAATTTGCTAAAATTCAATTTTCTCAACAACTACTGGAGGGATTTTCACCAAATAAAGAAAAGGCACTACTGCATACCTGTCCCTACCATTTTGCCAAGTTTGATGTAATTCCGTTCAGCCGTTCGGGCTGTAGCGTGTCTAAAGGTCCCATAGAAAATGCCATTTGAAAAATTTCAAATTCAATTTTCTCAAGAACTACTGGAGGGATTTTCACCAAACGTAGCAAAGGCACATCTGCATACCAGGCCCTACCATTTTGCCAAGTTTGGTGTAATTCCATTCATCCGTTCGGGCTGTAGCCATGTCTAAAGATCCCTATGGAAATTAACATGGGGAAAACACGTTTTGGGACCCCGTTTTTTTCTCGGCCCCCGCTTGACGAATCCCCCCGAAACTTTCAGGGAAGGAGCAGAGCGTAGATGAGCAAATTTAAGGAAAATTACACGCAGATTCCTCAATCGGCGCCAAAGTTATTCCCAATAGAATGTTGGGGATTTCCTATGGTAACTAGGTCTTAACTATATATACCTACTGGCGACCGCCAGTATGTAATATATATGTTTTAAAAACATTTTTTTTTTATAGTTACATTAATTATTTATTAATTTCAAGTTTATTTAAGTATTTTAAGTATGTTTAAATTAATTATATTTATTATTATATTACTTTAAAATTACCTTTAAGATATTTAAAAAATTCGATATTTTGACTGTCTATATTTTTTCCTATCGATATTTTGGAGTCGATATTTTTGTACTTACCTGTTTGTAGATAGGAAGTCGATATTCTGGCATGCTATATTTTTACCTCGATATTTTGGCAAGTCGATATTTTGACTGTCGATATTCTGTCAGTGATCCAAGGACTTACCCCATATAAAGAAGTAAAGAAGAACATCTTGGAAAGATTGGGGATTGATGAGGACACCTATCGTATAAAATTGAGACAAATCAAGGAGGGGCCACAAGAAACCCCAGGGCTCTTACTGATCGTATTAGGGGTACGACAGACAGATGGCTAAAACCCCAAGCACCGACTAAGGAAGAAATCATGGAAAAGATGTATTTGGAGCAATATTTGAATTCTTTGTATTCCCATATACAGAAATGGATAAACCAGCATTAAGGCTTAACTTGGAGACGGCTATTGAAATAGCCAGTGCCTTTTATAGGGCACAAGAACTACAAAAAGGACGGAATGATCCCCATTGGAAACGGCTTGGGAACAACCCAGTCCGACCAGCCAAACAACCCTCTGCTAAACCAGAAACCATTGTGGTTCTGAAAAGTTTGGACCCTGCTATATTATATACAGAAGCCCAACACCCGTGTCAGAAAATATCATCATACCATGACGAATTTGGTATCGGCAGACCGGTAATGATCAGGTCATTATGCCTGTGCATTTGCGTCACGATTGAGTGACGCGAACACCCCTAAATCGCACTTCCTGTGTTGAACCCTTGGGTTCCATTTTGTGAGCGGCATCCATCTTGTGGATTGCCCTTACATAGTCAATTGATCCAGGCCGAATTTGATCTGAAAGGACACGTCCACCTCTGCTACTTCCCCATGACCTGGCCTAGCTGCCTCCACTGCCTCCAGCCAAACCTGTTCGGGCGGTTCCTCGCCCAGTGGCCGAGTACGATAGCATCAAGGCACAACATGTCATAAACCATTCACTGCATACAAACCATGCTCTATCATACACACACCTGTCCCTATTTCTTGTTTATGACTAGTTTTACAATGAGGAGGTGCCCGATTTTATTGGGGTTTCATCGATATCGGATGGGAATTCTGGGCCAGGCTGGGTAATCCATCACGAACTGGACATATGAAATGTGGGTTTGCCATCATGACTTTGCCTTTTCATTGTTTTGGAAATATGTATATGACCATACTGTAAAGTAAAGAATTCTTGCCCGCAGCTAATATTTTTGTATAAAAGGACAAGGCTGGTTCTGTAAAAACGAACAGTCTCCTGAGAATATACATCCCGTGCTGTTGTATTTCTAGGACGCTTGTTAGTTGGTTGCAGCCAATAAAACTCGATCCTTGACATCACCTAGAAGACTCTGTGTTTCTGTGGTCCAGAACAGGAAGAACTCAAGAGGTCTCTGGGTGTTTTCCCCTGGAACCACCGGGTTCCTAAAAACCCGGCACCTCAGTTTGGCGCCCAACTCGGGGCGGTATCAAGCGGTGTCGGTCCAAGCCAGATGTTCGTGAGGAGCTTCGTGTGAAAATGGACGGCCAGCCACTTCAGCGACCCCTGTATGTTGACGTGGTTCCGAAGGTCTTTGCTGCGAGGTTCCCCGCGTCCCGACGGCTACGAAGGACTGCTGCCCTGACTATCGCCCTGTTTTGGACCCATCGATACTTGGTAGAGCGAAACGATAGACGAGTCTTCTAGTGACATCATCGATCATCAATACTTCAGTTAAGTATAAGTGGAGCGTCTCCCAGTCCTTAGTTTTGTTCTTAGTTTTGGTATCCTTGTAATACGATTTGATTTGGAACTTGCAAGCGCCAAAGCCGAGGGACTTGTGTATTCACGAGAATATCGTATTCGATAAACCTTTGAAGTTTGAAGCTAGACTAGTGAGCGAAGATGCCTGGTCTTAGCAGACTTGGAAACTTGTTTTGTCTTGGTTGTAGTAAGGACTCCCGATTAGAGGATTCGTGTCCGTTTCCTCCGATTGGAACTCCAACATATGAACTCTATGTGAAGCACGGAGTAGGCCCTATCACATATAATGAAGTGTGGATAAAATACACCAGAAAAGATGTTGTTTTAAAATGGCCCCAATATGGTAGCTTTGACACAGAAATCTTAGATAATCTCGAGGTCAAATTGTTCAAGAAGAAAGCCCGGCCGGCGATGTTTGACTCTTTTCGCTTATGGCGCAAAGAAGCCAAACAGAAAGAAATGAAATTAGCAAAGAAAAATAAAAGAGGTATGTCAATGGTACAAGCTGCCGTTGCATACAGGGATAATGAGGAAGAGCAAGAGAGTGAACAAATGCTTAGAAGCAAGAAGTTAGCAGTAGATAAATGCTACCCAATGTTGCCACGTGAAGGACAAGGATCAAAAGGGACATCTGAGAAGGATCCTTTAATGTCCCACTTACTGAGTTCGCCACCCCCCTATGCTCAAAATGCTACTACACCCCCGCAGCGCTTTGTTATACCACGCCCCGGTGCACAAACTCCAGTTCTTACACAAGCACCAGCTCCTCTTCAGCTGGTTTCTACTCCTCCGGCGCAGCCCTCTCCAGGGCCGCCCCCTTTGCTACATACTCCATCTGCTTTTCCTACGACTTTGCCTACTGCTCCAACAATTTCTCCTGATACTTCTTCTGCTATTGCCTCGACTTCTGCTTTCCATCAGCCTGGCTTTTCTGACGTTTCTGCCTTTCCACCTGCTTCTCCTTCTGTTCGACAGAGAGTGACAAACACTGTCACTGGTCTTTTCTCACCTTTCTTTGGGTCGCCTAAGACGACCCCTAACACAGGACCTAGACAGTTACGAAGTCGACTGCCTGATTATCAGGAAAGAGAAGTGCTGAATGAGTTAGCACGTAAATGGGTTACTGATACTGTAAAGTATGATGTTGAGTCTGTTATGGAAGTTTTCTGTCAGTGGGAAGCACCCACACAGAGATATGTATTCGAAGAGATGTGTGTATATCTCTGCGAAGATTTGAAGACAAATGATTCAGAAGGCAACATGAAGGAATTATTCCGTATGCGTTTCAAGTTCTATGAAGGCATGATTGTAGGTGCCGATGTTGAACGAGCAATAGATCTGTTGTTATCTTACAGGAGTAAGGGGAACAATTCTAGGTCATTGTATGAGGATGACATTCCAGGTAGGAAAAAGGCGCGACAGTATCCCATGAGAGAGGTTCCTCCAGTTTGAAGGGAAGGTGATGCGAATGCGAATCCAGCCATTCCGCCGCATTTCCAGCGTGTATGGGTACACGTTCCATGGAAAAGATCTGAAGTTCTAGCGCTAAAACAGACATTGCCTGATCCTCGCAAAAATCCGGCAGGGTATTATAAGGAGTTATCACAGACTGCCAGCTCATGTATAATGAATTTAGCGGATGTAGACATGTTGTTTGGAAATGTTGTCCCACAGCCTTTATGGAGTAAGATTCGTCATACAGATCATGACCAAGAATTAGGTGACACATGGGCTCATATCACTGCTGTTGATGCTAGACAAGTTGGTGGCTCTAAGCCTGAGCCTTTAGTAGCTGAACTTCCTGGTAGGATTATCACGTATATGAACACTTTAATGCCTGAATTACGTGTGAATTGGGACAAGTTGTCTGCGTGCAAGCAGAAGAAAGATGAGAATGTGTCTGACTTTTTCATGAGATTTGAAGAGACTTTCGTCGATCATAGTGGTCAGGATATGGCTACTGAGGGTGGCCAAAGATTGTTTGTTGACAAGTTTGTACATAATCTGCTTCCTGAACTGTGTAATAAATTGAAAGATTCAGAGAGTGCTTGGGCTGTTTCCACGTCAGCGCAGATTTTAGCCACAGCCCAGTACTATGAAAATAGATGCAAAGATGAGCTAGATAAGGCAGATAAAAAGACTAAAGATTTGAAAACTAAAGTCCTTCTCCAACAAGCTTATCCACCTCATAATAATAATCAGCAAGATTATCAGCAACAACAGCAGTATTCGAGAAACTCGCAAAGAAATGAGCCTTCTCAACAGCGTTTACCCTATGGTCCGAATCAGTGTGCGTATTGCAAGGAAGAGGGTCATTTCAGGAATAGTTGTCCAGCTTTATTGCAACGTTTGAATGGTGTTTCTAGAGCAAGAGGGCGAGGTGTTCAACAGGCTCCTAGGGGTAGGGGTCGTGGAAATTTCCCCCAGAATGCTACTTCTTTTCCGCCACAAAATTCCATGAACAGCTTTGATCAACAGAATAATGCGTCTTCTAGGACAGCTCAGTACTATGCTGATGACTACTATGCAGAAAACGAGAATGAGGGTAATAATTGCTAGGACAGCCATGGACAAAGAGAGGGAGTTGTTTAAGTTCCAGTAGATCAGAATGGACCTTATGTTGAGGTGATTACATCAGGTGTGTCAGAACCCTTTCTGCTGGATACTGGTGCTACAAAAAGTTCTATTATGCACTCAAAGCTTCCTGGCGCACCTTTGTCTGGCGAAATGAATGTTTCAGTAGGTTTTCTGGCGCCCCGGTTAGGAACCCGATTTCTAGTCCTATGTCACTTTCTGTTGGGCCATGTGAATTGGAAGCACCCCTCGTTCTTACAACAGGTTGTGGTGAAAATTTGTTGGGATTGGATCTGTTAAAGAGATTATATGCGACTTTGTACTGTTCTCCTTCGGGAGTACAACTTACCCTAGGTAAGAAAGTGGTTTCTCCAATGTATTTGTCAAGAGAGAATACTCCAACAGAATTGTCATCTCTTCCAGATATACTTTGGGCTACTGGTTCTAATGATGTGGGTCTTCTGGAGATAGCGCCATATGTCATAACATTGAAAGCCAATGTTAGGTTGCCACGTATTCCCCAATACAAGATCTCTAGCGAAGGTGAAAAAGCATTGTTAGCTATCATTTACGACCTGATTGAGAAAGATGTCATTGAAGAGACAACAGGCAACGTTTGTAACAGTCCTGTTTTGCCTGTCTTAAAGCGTACTGATCCTTCACAGCCACCTGTCTATAGATTCGTGATTGATCTTAGAGAAGTGAACAAGATTGTTGTGCCACAGTTTCCAGTTGTTCCCGATATCACTGCGCTATTAACAATGGTCCCAGCTTCAGCCACTTGGTTCTCGGTGATTGACCTGAAGAATGCTTTCTTCAGTATCCCGATTGCCGAGGAGAGCAGAGATATTTTTGGTTTCAATTTAGGAGGACGAAGCTTCCGCTTCAAACGCGCTCCTCAGGGCTACTGTGAAAGCCCATCTATATTCAGTCAAGCTCTGAAATCACAACTTGACACGATTGTCCTACCCGATGGTGCGACTCTCATTCAGTATGTAGACGATTTGCTAGTCGCTGCAGATACTGAGGAGATTTGCAAGCAAGCCACATTGTCATTGTTGCGTCATTTATGTGACATGAAGCACAAAGTCTCTCTTTCAAAATTGCAATTTTGTCAACAAGAAGTGACCTACTTAGGTCACATCTTATCGAAGGAGGGAAGGAGACTGACCACAGAGAGAATACAGACAATTGCAAAATTGGGTGTCCCAAGGACACAGAGAGAAGTGCGTGCGTTCTTGGGCATTACATCATATTGCAGGCAATGGATACCAAATTTCTCATTGTTGGCAAAACCTTTGGTGGCATTAACTTGCAAGGATACACCAAAACCCATTCCATGGTCTGAAGATTGTCAGAAAAGCTTTCACGAGTTGCGTGATGCGTTGTGTTCGGCTCCTGTGTTGGGCACCCCTGACTACAGTAAGCCTTTCACATTATATGTGCATGAGAAGGAAGGTTGCGCATTATCAGTCCTGACACAATCCTTTGGGGACAAACAGCGTCCTTACGCGTACGTTTCAACGACTCTAGATCCTGTAGCTAAGGCATTGCCAAGTTGCTTGAGGGCCACTGCTGCAGCAGCTGTCTGTATTCGACAGTCTGCTGGATTAGTAATGAATAACACTCTGATCGTTATGGTCCCACATGCAGTAGACATTTTGCTAAACAGAACAAAGACACAGCACTTAACTAGTGCTCGACTATCAAGTTATGAGCTGACACTGTTAGCGAGTCACATACACATAAAGAGGTGTGATACACTCAACCCAGCCACGTTATTGCCCATTCCAGCAGAGACAGATGAGGTCGAAATACATGATTGCTGTTTTAGGACAGAAGAAGAGACAAAAGGGAGAGTAGACTTATAGGACACTCCCCTTCCTGAATGTAATGATGCTTTATGGGTTGATGGTTCATGTTTCAAGTTGCCAAATGGTGATACAACTGCAGCATATGCTGTGACAACGTTGCACACGATTGTAGAAACTGCACGTATCCCACACAATTCTGCACAAGCAGCTGAGTTAATTGCACTTACAAGAGCATGTGTGTTGGCAAAAGGAAAACGAGTGAACGTGTACACAGACAGCCAATACGCCTTTGGCGTGGCTCACAGTTTTGGGCGATTGTGGCGTGAACGTGGGTTCTTGACATCGCATGGCACAAAAATCCAACATGGTCAGCTAGTAAATGAGCTTCTCGAGTCACTGACATTGCCACTACAGGTTGCGATTGTGAAGTGCAGTTCACACAAAAAGATTCAAGATGATGTTGGTCGTGGGAATGCATTTGCAGAAGAAGAAGCGAAAGAGACTGCAAGGAACGTGATGAGTCGAATGTATGTTGCAGGTCCCGCGAGATGGATTTGTGATGTGGGTATGTGTGAAGACATGATTGAGAGTGTGAAGTCTATACAATCCGAGGCCACTGAGAAAGAGGTGAATGAATGGAGAGAAAGCAAGGGAAGATTGGATGCGAATGGTTGTTGGGTCGAATTGTCAGAGCATCAGAGATGGTTGTTACCCGATGCATATGTGCTTGCAGTGGTGACAATGGCTCATGGAATGGCTCACATCAGTGTGAAAGGGATCTGTAAGTTGTTGGCTCCAGTATGGCAGAATAGTGGCATCCCAAAATGTGCAGAGAATGTAGTCAAGAACTGTATGGTGTGTCTGAACTACAATCCTGGTAGGGGAACCCCAACTCCAGCTGGTCATTTTGCGCCTCCAACGTATCCGTTAGAGGTTTTGCAGCTAGATTTCATCCACATGGAAAGGTGCAACAATCTGAAATACGTACTTGTTGTTGTTTGTGCCTTCTCCAGGTGGGTGGAAGGGTACCCCCTTAAGGACAATACTGCCTTGTCCACAGCTAAAGCCCTTGTCAAGGAATTCTTCCCCAGGTTTGGTATACCTAGAATGGTCTGGAGTGATAATGGGAGTGAATTCGTGGGACAAGTGATGAAGAGAGTGTGTGAGAGTCTAGGCATACACCAAAAGTTTCACGCCGCAAATCACCCCAATCAGCTGGATTAGTAGAATGCTACAATGGCACCCTAAAACTGAAATTAGCCAAGATTCAAGCCAGCACAGGTCTTAAATGGCCTGACGCCCTGCCTTTGGCACTCCTATCTACCAGAATGACTGTCCATTCTAGACTGGGACTTAGCCCCCACGAAATCGTGTTTGGCCGCCCGGCCAACATATGGGGAGTGCCAAGGCCCAAGAAGCTCAGCGAGATAGAACATCCTGTACTGCTTGACTATTTGCATGAATTGACAACTAAATTGCGTGTTTTACACCAACAGGTCCACAGTTCCTCTCCGCCAGCGTCTGATGATCCAGGCCACGCAATTGAACCTGGCGCCTGGGTCCTGGTGCGAAACTTTCAACGAACAAAGAACGAGCAGCCTCGCTGGTCCGGACCCTTTCAGGTGTTGCTGGCTACCCGCTCTGCAGTACGTGTCCACGGCAAGAAGAACTGGGTGCACGGCACCCATTGTAAAAGGGTCCTGTTACCCCTCCCTTATGACCGGTGGGTCCAGGAGGGAATTGCTGACTCAGAGACCGAGACTGTCCCTTGCTTCTTACCTTTCAGTGATGCACGTCTGAAAGGAACTGCTACAGAAAAGGAGAGTGACAATATTCTGCAAGGATTTGTGCCACCGTCAATGCAGTTGGACACTACAGAACCTGAAATCTTGTTTGAAGACCACACCATACCAGGGAAACAACAGTATAATCTGAGGCCAAGAAAAACGAACTAATAAAGTTTTCCTTTCCCCCAAGAACAATTTTTGATTGTGCAGCTCTCTCATCCAGGAAACTTGCTCATTTTTGATTTTCGAACCGCCATCTGGTTCTGGTGCTAGGGTCGCGGTTGCCACAGTCTTTGGAGTGCAGCTAGAGACGGTTAGGTCGACAGTTATGGTTGGTCTAAGGGAATTACCCTGGACTGAACAGAAGCACTCCTGAACAGAATCAATCTCCCACCGCGGGCAGCAACTTAAAGGATGGAGTTTCCAAAGATGGAGAGACCTGCCAGATCTACGAACTTTGAAAAGAAAATATGCACTGTGATGGCAAGAAAACAATTTTTAATAGTATGCATTTTAATTTTGTGTAGCATAATGATGTTTTTGATTGGCTATGCTCTATTTACTTTTCGAGTTCCATTCGTACACAACACTCAGCCCACACCTCCTCCTACTGTTTCCCCACACTCCTTTCACCCTCTACCCGAACATGAGTCTGCCAGAAGATTAGAATTTGCAAATAACTCATTTGTTCAGCTCCTACACCAGCACCAGTCTGTAGTGAACACCACGAATTGTTGGGTATGTGGACTTATGCCACACACAACAGATAAGGGTATCCCGTATTTTGTCATGCCTTTCCAGACAATGTTCCTGTTTTCCATAGAACCGTATCCCCCGCGCCCCACAGGAAGAAATTCCAGCAACAAGGCACTAGTGGCAGGAATTAGAAACACGAGTAGGGATATCGACACGGTTAGAATGATTCCCAAGGATGAGCTTATACCATACAGTCGATGGAACGTAACTAAGTATGGGATTTCCTTAGCTGAGAGACAGAAAGCAAAGAAATCCTCCCACATCTGGATAGTACCCCATCAGGGTCACCTGTGTCTGCAGGGAAATGGAAAAAATTCTGGAGCTCAGTTGGGGAAGAGTGTCTGCACTGAGACTTACGTTTTCTCGTCTAAGACCTCCCCCTCATTCCTAGCAGCTAAAGGCACCTACTTCGTCTGCCACAATAGAGCGTATACATGGTTGCCCCCTGACTTCTCGGGCACATGTTTTATCTTGTTTCTGCTGCCACCCACCTACACGGCCGAGGCAGATTACCACCGGACAAGGACAGTTAGGGGTGTCGTGAGTAAAGACGACACTGCGGAACAGGAGTTTGGAGATTTCGCAAAAGGTTTTCTGCCATTTTGGGGGCCTATGGTGAACAGCAGGAACATTCGCCAATTGACGAGGGTAGTTGAATCCGCCGTGATTGAAACGGCTGGTGCCCTTAGCAACTTGACTGCAGAGCTCCAGTCGGAACGCCTTATGACTCTTCAAAATAGGGTTGCCCTAGATGTCATACTTGCAGACCGTGGTGGGGTATGTAGAGTGATCCAATCCAGTTGCTGTATTTTCATCCATGATAATGCTCCGACAGTGTACCAGGCCATCTCCAAACTGCACAAGATCTCTGAGTCCATTCACGTGGATAAAGGGGACTGGTCCTTGCCTGGGTGGTTCTGGGAACTGATATCTGCCTGGGGATGGAAAATTGTGATATTCATTGGAGTGATCTTAGCCATTCTGTTCTTGTTCTGCCTGTGTGTACAGTGCGCTCCTGCAATATGTGGCCTCTGTGCTACATCATGTGTAAGGAAGCCTGTGTCCAGGGACGAACTGAGCAACAGGATGATGCTACAGCAGCATCTCCGTGATTTCATGAATACAGATTTAGACTCAGATTAGCATGAGTTATTGCCTATATAAGGGCAAAAGGAGGGTCTGTGGTTCTGAAAAGTTTGGACCCTGTTATATTATATACAGAAGCCCAACACCCGTGTCAGATAATATCATCATACTATGACGAATTTGGTATCGGCAGACTGGTAATGATCAGGTCATTATGCCTGTGCATTTGCGTCACGATTGAGTGACGCGAACACTCCTAAATCGCACTTCCTGTGTTGAACCCTCGGGTTCCATTTTGTGAGCGGCATCCATCTTGTGGATTGCCCTTACATAGTCAATTGATCCAGGCCGAATTTGATCTGAAAGGACACGTCCACCTCTGCTGACTTCCCCATGACCTGGCCGAGCTGCCTCCACTGCCTCCAGCCAAACCTGTTCGGGCGGTTCCTCGCCCAGTGGCCGAGTAAGATCGCATCAAGGCACAACATGGCATAAACCATTCACTGCATACAAACCATGCTCTATCATACACACACCTGTCCCTATTTCTTGTTTATGACTAGTTTTACAATGAGGAGGTGCACGATTTTATTGGGGTTTCATCGATATCTGATGGGAATTCTGGGCCTGGCTGGGTAATCCATCACGAACTGGACATACGAAATGTGGGTTTGCCATCATGACTTCGCTTTTTCATTGTTTTGGAAATATGTATATGACCATATTGTAAAGTAAAGAATTCTTGCCCGCAGCTAATATTTTTGTATAAAAGGACAAGGCTGGTTCTGTAAAAACGAATGGTCTCCTGAGAATATACATCCTGTGCTGTTGTATTTCTAGGACGCTTGTTACTTGGTTGCAGCCAATAAAACTCGATCCTTGACATCACCTAGAAGACTCTGTGTTTCTGTGGTCCAGAACAGGAAGAACTCAAGAGGTCTCTGGGTGTTTTCCCCTGGCACCACCGGGTTCCTAAAAACCCGGCACCTCACCATCAACCTTTTACCTAGCCCCCTGGCAGTATCCGTTAGGGCGTCTCCCCAACCGGGACCCCAGTGCTACAAATATGGGGCTTTCGGGCATATAGCCAGGGTATGCCCCCAGAAAGAAGAGCCTAGGGAGGTTGGCCTCACGCGTAATTACTATTGTAGTCCTTCTGGCTCCAGCTTTCCCTATCATAGGGAAGTCCTTGTTAATGGTGAAAAAAGAGAAGGCCCTAGTTGACACCAGTTGTTTGCAAAGCATAATACAACCCCTAAGCCATACCCGGAGGAGTTCCTCCACCCATAGGCCATGTCAACATACAGTGCGTGCACGGGGATAATAAAAAATATCCCACCACTGAGATCCAGATTCAACATGACTAGGCTTTCCTGTTTTCAGTTTCTATATTTTGTAAATTCTGGTGGTGTTTTGTCAGTGTTTTCCAGTGATTTCAATACCTGAAAAAACTGTGCTTTTCAGTGATTACTAATTTTCGCGCCATAAAAAACAACTGAAACTGAGTTTTACTGGTGTTTATGGAATGCTTTGCTTTTATTATTGCTGGCTTTCTTCAATGATGCATGGCATATAGACAGTGTAGGTACAGTGTATATGAAGTCCAAATACATTTTTGCAAGTCAGATTTATTGTAGTACACCATACAATATTTCTTCAGTGATTCTTTAGTCATTTGCGCGCTCTCTTTCCTTCCCATGTACACTTTTATTTGTGAAAACTCCCTCTCAACATTGGCACTTGAGACTGGCAACGCCAAAACAGCCAGTACACAATTTGCCAACTCAGGCCACTGACGTAGCTTTCCATGCCAGTACTGGTGCACCTCAAGGTTGACATTCTCTGGGACAGGTTCTGCAACATATGCGTTGAACTAGGTGCACATGCCCTCAGAGGTATTAAAGCGGTCAAAAATGAAGCTGTACTTTGCAAAGTCCCTTTACGGAATGGATCCAACACTTATGTAGAGTACCAAAGTGAGGCTTCATTGACTTCAAACGCCATGGTTGGTGAAGGGACATTTATATGCATCATAGCTAGCCATTTCTCATGCATGGTAAAATAAAATTTCCTGAATTGGTCTTCAACATTTCTTTGCTTACCAAGTGGCAAGCATTCTAACAGGGAGCAGTGCCAAAGTCACTAAAAGTGTCATCTAGCCTACTCTCGAGGAGATGTTTGACATCAACACCAATTATGCTGAACATTTGGTAGACAAGGGTCTGACTCTAGTTTTTTGATTATGTCCACTACAGCAGTCATGTTTTCCTGTAAAAATCTAAGGAAGCAGTACAGTGTACTTTTTTTGACTTGACTATCAATATGCACTCGAAGATCCTCACATTTCTTGCCTTTTGCATCATCACTAAGCAAAAATTCAGTAAGCGGTCGCCACATAGATAATATTGCATTCACGGCCTCTAGGACTGAGAACCACTGACTAAATGACACAGTTGGGATGACTCTTTCTTTGCTGCCACACAAAACACAAAATGAGAAATATATGTGTTTGATATCCAGCACATAACTAAATAGTGCGCCTGAATGGACTACACAATCAATAGCATTCTTCATTAGCTCAGAAAATTGTAAAGATGATTTCAGCATACCATCTAGCAAGTGGAAAGGATCTATCACAGGGAAACACTTCAGCTCAGGTATTGCTTTTGACAGGTCATCACATAACTTTTCCATATACGTAGCTGATTCGCAGCAAATACAAACAATATCACTCCAATCTTTGTTAAACTTGGTAAGAACTCTCTGCAGCAGCATTCCAAGTGACACTGCATTGCATGTTTCAAGTTTATCTAGATCTGCCATGATGGTACGTCTGTACCACCCATTTTTTGCATCACAAAATGTGATTAGCACTGCCACTGCTGGGTCGCCACGCATCTCTGGGGTTTCATCAATGGTAACAGAGATCTTTACATCACCTTGGAGTAACTCTGAAATATGTTCAATATCTGCAAGGAACACCTCTGGTAGGTATTTCTCATACATTTGTGTTGCTTTTGGTAATGTTTTGCATGCTGGTGCACGCTTGTGGAAAAGATTCCCAATCGGTCCATCGGCTTGGTGTAAGCTGGTTCCAGATTGCACTAGGGCACGTACAAATTCATGTGCCACATCCTTTTCTTCCTCACATTTTCTTTTGAAGCGGGTCATTGTCTCAGCAAGAGACATCTGGCATAGGCTGTCGCTCTTAGGTGTCTCTTTCAATTTCAAGTGGGTTTTGGTGACAACATGTTCAGTAATTCAGCTTGCAGTCTTCCCAGTTACTATTGGGACAGTCACTCTGCAAAACCTGCAAATTAACATCTTTTGCCCATGCACTTCTTCAACCATGAAATCTTTGTTTTCCAGCACATAGTCTTCTGTCGTCTTAATTCAGCGGGGCATGTTGTTCTGCGCACAATAGATCAATAAAAAAAACACTCTCTTTAGCTCTTTATTTTGCAGCTTTACATAGCGCCAACTCGACCCAAAGGTATTGGAGCGCTTTACATGAGCACCAATTACATTACACAGGGACACATTCATTTTTATAGCCACTGGGAGGTTACGTGATCTGCCGAAATCTCACAATGTTGAGCCCACCTCCAGGCTCTAACCCGGTTTCCTAGTTCCAAAGTCAGCAGCTCTGGTTGTTACTCCACCATAGCTTGCCCTCTCTTTAACACTCTCACGTCACTTCTCGCCGTTCTCCCTTCTCGTTCTCTCTCTCCAACTCTTTAATTCTCTCTTGCTTTATCTTTCTCGTTCTCTATCTCAGACACACTTCATTCCACAATGTCTCTACCCGCTTCCTGCCCCCGCCTCGCTCTGCCCATCCCATCTGTGGGTGGGCTTGTGAGACAAATCTGTGACTGGACTGCGGCAATCCGTTTTTCAGTCGGCCAAGATGGGAGAATAGTGTACCTAAGCAGGCATCATACGCCCTCCCCCCAACACACACACTCACATTCCGGCCCACAAACCAAGCCTGTGTGTGGTCCCTTGTACCAGAGAACCAGAGATTATACTGCAAGGAGCGACGAACTGACGGCAGAGACAGTTTCAACCGCGGCTCTGAAGTGCACAAATATTGACACCGTTGTCCAATGACGTGTCAAAAAAGATGTCTGCACGAGTTATGACTGTGCATCTAGTTCAATCCCAGCACAATCAGAAACCGTGTGATTGGGTGTGTGTTGATGAACGTGAGAGGGTGTGTGTATTTGTGAGTGCGTCTGTGTGTGGTGATGAGTGCGAGGGAGTTATTGTAAGCATGCTGCCTCTTTACCCGGCGCACACACCACGTTAGCCAGGCAGGGGGCCCTTGCTCACGTGCCGCACTAAGCAATTGAAGCTCAATTCAACAAAACAAGCATGCCGCCTCTTTACCCGGTGCCCACCCCACGGGCTATTATACTGCACAAGTACAACACTCCCAACATTTACCTTGGCTGGTTCACCTAGGCCTTGGAACACTGGTGGTCTTTGTCTGGTCGTCGTCTCCTCGTCAAGGTTGCCCGAATTGTGGTGAGGTGTGTGGGACCAGACAAACTCGGACAGTATTTACAATGGGACCTGGCCACACCCAACAACCTTGCCAACTAATGTGTCTCTCCGCTTTTAATGGGGGTGACACACGTTCTGGGCTGCTTCCTTCTTGGTGCCTAAATTGCAGTGTGGTCTGCAATGCTTTGGCTCCATCAAGTGGCCAAGTGGTGCAACAGCAATGAAAATCAGTGACACTCGGTTTAAACCGGGTCAGCTGATTTTCATCCGGTAGGGTACTGTCGGGGAGAGTCGGTTTTAACCGAATTCCGGACAGCCTAAACATGGCCCATCTGTAGATGCCCATCCTCTATGGGTAGGTCTTGTTCCCAAACTAACTGAAACTCTTGTGTTAGAGAATGACTATCCACACATGTCAAAACTAATGAGGGAGACATGGACAGAAGGGGAAGAGTGGAGGAGCACAGCTCCATTTGCACAAGCAGGGCAGGGGTTTCCAGAAAGCAAGCAAAAGAAAAGAGGAAAACAGAAAAAACGAGAAAAAAGAGACTGGACCAGAGTAGCTTTAACCCGTAAGACTGAACCACCTATTTGGCAATATGATCGAGGATTCTTTTCTGCCCAAAGAGAAGATCCCACTTTAAGAGAGGCCTGGAATAAAGCCACAGAAGAGGAAGATCCAAAGCAAGTAGGTCCTCAATTCATTTCTAAAAAGGGGTTGTTATACATGGTAGGGGGAAGGAACATGCCACATCAATTATTGGTTCCGCAGCAGTATAGGGAGAAGGCGCTGTTCCTAGCACACAGTCATCTATTAGGTGGGCATTTTGGCGAGGAGAAAACTGAAAAAAACATCTTAGAGAAATTCTACTGACCTGGTATTTACAGACAGATCCGTCCGTACTGCAAGGAATGTCCTATATGTCAAAAAAACAGTAGGACTTTACCCACTAAAGTTCCTTTACATCCCTTGTCCCTCATTCAGGAGCCTTTCTCAAGAGTGGGAATGGATATACTCGGTCCCTTACTTCCCTCCCACAGTGGATGTAGGTTCGTTCTGGTATTAGTGGATTATGCCACTCGCTTCCAAGAAGCAGTGGCCTAATGCCAACCAAACACCATTCAAATCGCCAAGGCGATAATCAATATATTCTCTAGGGTGGGGTTCCCAAGAGAAATTATCACAGACCAGGGGACTCCCTTTATTACTTGCCTCATGAAACAAGTATGTCTATTGTTAAACATCAACAAATCAGAACATCAGCCTACCACCCCCAGACTGATGGATTAATGGAAAGGTACAATGCTACATTAAAAAGCACCTTAAAAAGCTGTTGGACCTTGAGTCTCACATGTGGGAAGGTATGCTTCCTTTAGCCCTTTTTGCCATTAGGTGTAAAACCCAGAAGAGTACAGGGTACTCCCCCTTCGAATTGCTATACGGGCGCCAGCAACGCACCATGCTGGACATGTTAAAAGAAGAATTGGAAGAATAACCAGAGGGTGTAAAAGCCCTATCCGGAATATGTCCTTAATCTAAATACCCATATGGGTGAAATACGTAGTATTGTTGCTTCCCATATGGAACAGGCTCAAGCTGCACAAGCGGCTCAATATGATAAAAAACCCTTAGATCGTAGTTTAGAGGTAAACGATTTATTTCGCTCTCCTGATGATTCCCTCTTCTGATAACAAGTTACAAGGGCAGTGGCAGGGTCCTTATCGGGTCATAGAAAAGGTTACTCCAGTGACCCACCGACTAGAGTTGGACCCTAAGAAAAAAAACACACTCAGATATATCATATCAATTTGCTGAAAAAGTGGGAAGGAGCCATTCCTGTCTCGTTAGGGACTCCTCCAGAACCTGTCCATTTATTCCAACAGAGTATTGACTGTGACTTACCAGAGAGACAGAAAAGGAACAGGAACTCTAACTAGACTGAAACCCTTCTCTGAGGTATTTTCCCTAGAACCCAGAAAAAACCCTCTTATAGAACATGCCTTCACCACTCCCCAGGTAAGAGGGTGAAATTACAGCTGTACCGTATCCCTGAGTCTTGTAGGCAAGCCATAGAACAGGATGTCCAAAATATGTTACGTATGGGAATTATTGAGCCATCTAACAGTGAATGGAACTCACCCATAGTGCTGGTGCCTAAGCCGGATGGGTACATCAGATTCTGCATCGACTTTCGGGAGGTTAACAACATTTCCCAATCTGATTCTTACCCCCTCCTGAGAGTCGATGAAATGGTAGAACGACTGGGCACAGCTCGCTACATCAGCACCCTAGATTTATGTAAGGGGTATTGGCAGGTGCCACTAAAGCCACAAGACCGACAAAAAATGGCATTCTCTACTCCTAGTGGGTTATATCATTTTACCATATTGCATTTCGTTTTTTGCATGGGGCCCTGGCCATGTTTCAAAGGTTAATGAACCAGGTTTTAAAACCCTGTCCTGAATTTGCAGCAGCATACATTGACGATATTGTTATTCATAGTTCCTCATGGCAAGAACATCTGTCACACCTTATTAGTATTATCCAGGCTCTGAAAAACAGTGGATTAACCATAAATCCAGCCAAAAGTAGACTAGCAGCTCGCTTAGTGAAATATTTAGGATACCTTCTGGGAGAAGGGTACATAAAGCTGCAAGAAGAAAAAATAGCCGCCATCACTTCTATCCCCTTTCCACAGACAAAGAAAGAATTAAGAGCATTCCTTGGGGTTCTAGGATACTATAGAAGGTTTATACCCAATTTTTCATAACTGGCTTCACCTATGACAGCTCTATTAAAAAAGGAGACAAAGACTGAACAAGAGCTAAGACACCCCTCTCCTGCCCTCAAAAAAGCTTTTTTGCAGTTGAAACAAGCCCTTACTTCCCGACCAGTCCTGCTCAGCCCTGATTATTCTCGTTCTTTTGTGTTACAAACGGACGCTTCGGATGCAGGCCTGGGCGCCGTGTTGTCTCAAATCGATTTGCAGGGATATGAGAGACCTATTTTTTATATATAAGCAGGAAATTGTTCCGAGGGGGAAAATATATGCGGTCATCGAAAAAGAGGCCCTCGCCATCAAATGAGCAGTAGAATCCCTTAGATATTACATGGACGGTTGAGAATTCACCTTGTATACTGATCACACACCCCTAGAATGGTTGGCTAGAAACAAAGGACACACTGATAGAATACTAAGATGGTTTTTGGCACTCCAACCCTAACGGTTCCCCACAGATCACCGAAAGAGAAAGAAACAAGCAAATGCTGATTATCTATCCAGATATCCCTGCGATCCTTTTCATGCTAGCAAGAAAGTTAGGGAAGGGGGATGTGATGAGGAGCCCGCATTCACCCGCGTGGCCGATCCTCACTGGGGCTCTTGGGACGCATTGCCGGCTGTTACGGCAGCTGTCACATCAGATGCACTAGATAGGCAAGGGTTAATTAACCCGACCTACTCTTCCCCGCAGGAACGCCCAGGGAAGAGCCACGACCAAGGGGAGGAGGCTTGGGGAGGTAGAAAGGCGGATCTGGCGAATGAGGGGGAGTATCTGGAAAATGCCAGACGCAAGGAGGACAGAGCACGGAGACCAAACGAAAGGAACACGGAGACTCTTCAACAGGAGACGGCTGGCCCTGACAAGGACCGACACGAGGACCTACACGAGACCAACACCAAACCCAAAGAGGACGAGAACGACGTCCCCGCAGATGTCGAGGCTTGGTCAGAAGATTGGTGGACGCCCCCGGAGGACACCTATATGCCGCGTAACACTGGAAAGTTACGGCTTCTGCAGTACATGGATCGGGCAGGGGGTTGGTGGAGGGAGAGATAGTTGCTGGGGACACGGGGCACGGGGATTTACCTTGGTTTTGTTTTGTGTGTTTCGGGGAGGGAAGCGGGCACACCCCTAAAACACTTCCAGCCTTGGCTTGCTGTTGCTCTTCCTCGCTTCGCAGACCCAGGGGTAGAGAGATTACCTCAATACTTAAACCTGTGGCCTGAAGTAAGGGACGAGTTTGCCCTTTTATGCTCAGTTTTCCCCTTAATTTGAGCACACCCTAGTCCCATTCTTCACCTCTTGCATTACCCTTAGTCAGAGTGCACCCGATGTTCTCTGCCAACTTGGTGATGGTAATCTTTTCCAGCTATAAGACCCGGTGACAGCATTACTTACCGCCTTGGTCTCTTTTCCTCCTTCGGTACCCGGGGAATGTCATCACCGCCCATCTGGAGAAGAAGACACGGACAAAGCTCTCAAGCAACCCCCGAAATCCACATCCACGAAGTTTCACCTCCGTTTACCTTTTGTGTTTGCACTGTGTTTTGAATAAATACGCCAACATAGATCCACACATTAGACCTCCTAGCTTCTTTTTATGCCCGTCCCTCTCACACATACAAAGGATTGTCTCTGTCACCTAGTATTTCAAATCATTATCCAGTCAGGTCCCACACAGCGTTTTCAACCGAAGTTCCCGTTCACATACAATCTGATTCATTTCTCACTATATTAGAAAGAGGTCACTGCAGCCCCATATCCAGGAAGCCCTCCACCTCTGCACTCACCCTTTGTCTTCCCTCGTCCCTCACTCGATTAGGGCCTGGGTCCGTGTCCCCAGAGTCAGTATGTGCCAAAAGGTACGCTTGAAGAGGGGCCCATATATCTTTAGGGTGGGAGGAGGTCGGCTTGAGTTCAGCGTAGGTGTGTGTGATCGTGGGGGTGCCGCAGGCTGGAAAAGCAGGCAAGGAGGCCGGATATAGTGGGCTATGCCGGTGTTTTATTTCACACAAGGCAGAAAACAGATACGTAAGAAACAAAATAAAGGGTTCCAATGGAGGGTGTCCGGGTCCTCTTCGGGTCTTGGGTCCGGGTTCCTTTCTTCGAGGGTAGGTGGGGGAGGTCCGGAATCGGGGAGGATCCTCGGAGGGCAATAAGAGGAAAGAAAAGAAAGGTACCGTTAGTCCTGTTTGGGACTCTAGTGAGTCTTTGTACCAGTTACCGTCACCCGGGTAGTGAGGGATGGAAAGAAGACCGTGAGGAAGGGGCAAGGTATCGAGAGGGAAGGGGTAGGTACGAAGCGAGAGAGTGTCTGGTAGGGTCGTGAGGGGGAGGGCTATATACACAGTGCAGGGTGCTTTACAATTATTATACAGTGCAGCTATGTGGCTAAGAGAGAAATTTACAAGGTATTTACAGTGAGCACCTAGCGTGCTCTGAAGGTGGAAATACGGGTACTCACACGGTCTGCCGCAACTCTCCAGTGAGTTGCGGCCGCTCTTCATCCACCTCCTGGGGACTCCACCAATCTTCTTTGCGGTTCGCCTGCTCTCCTTCTTCAGCTCCAGTCCGAGTGTCCTGCCACGATGCTCCAATGGCGTTCTGGTCTCTGCTGCCAGTTTTTCCTTGCTCTGGCGCTGCCACGGGGGTGGGAGTTCCGGGGTCAGAGGGATGTACTTCCTGTCTATGCCTTCCTCCGGTTGGTTCCTGCAAGACAGAGAAGGGCGTGGGGTCTAATCATCATGGTGTCTGCTTCGGGACCCGTTCCTGACATAGGGGATTGTCCGAGGGGGCTCAATCCTGGCGGGGAGGATAGCGGTGAGTGTTCGAGAGGGCCCAGTCCTGGCAGAGAGGATAGCGGGACCGTATCACAGTGTGCAAGTGTTCCTGCCAATATATATGGTTGCTCAGCCAGTTCTTGAATTTGAGGGCTCGGCTGCGCCCCCACGACAGGCTAATCATCGTTTCACCAGCAAAAGGACCAAGGAGACGTATCTCCGCACCTTGACAGGGACCTGCTCCATGTAGCCTAATAGAACAGTAAGGAGGTCGTCGCACACCTGTATCCCAGTCATTTCATCTAGCGCTTGCAGCACTTCCCTCCAGTATTCCTGAACAGGCGGACAGTCCCAGTCCAAGTGTCCAAAATCAGCCTCCCCAGCCCCTCACCTATCGCAGCAGGCTGTATTGCGCAAATGTAACCGGTGCAGCCGAGCAGGAGTGTAATTCAATCGGTGAATATATTTATAATGTATCAGGTGTAGTCTACTATTGGCAGATATGGCACCCATTTGGCTGCAGCAAAAGGACCATTGCTAATTCCGCCTCCCACTTGCCCTTAGCTGGAGGTAGGTCTCTTTCCCAGTCCCCTTGAGTTGAGAGATATAATCGCGATACTACATGTTCCGGGAGTGTGGGCTGCAGGAGAGTGTGTAGGGGGAGCCTAATGGGGGGTTCTAGAGGGAAGCACTGAGTCAGAGAGCACATGTTTTGCCTAAGCCTCACGTAATAGAAACGCTCCAAGGCAGTGGGGGTATTGGTGCCAAAGAAGTCGTCACTAGATCTAAATTGCCCATTCTTATAAAATTGACCCCAGGTGAGGCAGGACAATTTGCACAGCATCCGGCGGCATGCCCCATTTGTCCTGACTAGTAGGTCTTGTCTCCCTTGCAAGGGCATCAGTGGCGAATAGAGAACAGAGCATTTGAGTTTATGTGCCAATTCACTCCAGGCACTGGATATTCATTGCACAGTTGTAGACGCCAGGTGTTTAGGTACCGCAGCTGTGCTGAGATACGCTGTGCTTGGTGTGGGGGCCATATAACCATCTTCAATAGCTAGGTGTGGCATGTATGGGGGAGGGTGCATCCTGTAAGCCGTGAAGTGCGCCGGGTCCCAGATAAAATATAGCTCCATATCGGGGACGTTAAATCACCCAGCTTCAAAAGGATGAGTGAGAACCTATCACGCCAGTCTGGGCTGCTTTCCACCCCTTGCTACCAGATCAATTGGGACCTGACACATTAAAAAAAATACTGGCTTGGAGCATAAGGAATGTTAGTAAAAAGGTAGAGGAGTTTGGGTAAGATTTTATTAAGGATACTCAGGCCGCCATGGAGAGAGGCATCGCAATCCATCTGGTGATCTTATCCGTGATGAGGTCAAGTGTGCGTTCGTAGTTGGAGCGCATCAGTTCCTCATGGCAACGAGAAACTCGAATGCCCAGGTAGGTGATTATATCTGTGCACCACTTCAATGGGAAGTCAGGAACGAATTCCAATGTGGTCTCGGTTAAAGGTAATATTTGAGATTTCCCCCAGTTCACGGTTATCCATAGTTGCCCAAAGAGAATGAGCAATCGAAGAATGGGGTTGAGGCTGACCGCCGGGTCCCGTAGGTACAGCGTAAGATCGTCGGCATACAGGGAGATTAAGACCTGCCTCTCTGGGTATAACAATGCATAGTCTCTGAAATGTTGTCTAATCTTTGCCGCTAAGGGTTCTATGGCAATAGCAAAGAGAAGGGGTGAAAGGGGGCATCCCTGCCGGGTGCCCCGTGTAATTGTGAAGGGGGCCGACTGAGCTAGGTAGACCATCACTCTGGCTCGTACCACCGAATACAGTAAGTTGATCCATTCCAGGAAGGGGGCAGGGAACTCCATGCGCTGCAAGATGAAGGCGAGATAGTCCCATTCCAGGGAATCAAACGCCTTAGTGGTGTCAAGAAATATAGCTGTCGGTGGTGTGGTGAGCATAAAAACGATGGATTTAGTCCCAGATCTCTGTACTGGGGTGAATGTATGACATTGTTCTGCATTCTGTCCATCAACTGTTGTTTTTGCAAGAAATATAGCGGCAGCATTAGTGTCAGGGTCTATGTCATGAAGGAGAACGAATAAGGTACACAAATTATGTGATGTGCTGCCAGTGGGCACAAATCCGGATTAGTCAGGGAGCACCAACGCAGTCATGAGGGGACTAATACGGTTGGCAATCAATTTAGCTAAAATTTTCGAGTCAACATTTATTAAGGATAAAGGCCTATATGGGTTGCAGTAAGCCAAAGGAATACCGGGCTTGAGTATTGATATGATGGGCGCCTCACGCATTGAGGGGGGAAGTATACCCGTTTCCCGAGCTACCTCAAAAACATGTCTCAGTATTGGGAAGACCAGGTGATGGAAGGTTTATGCGACATAAAGTGGTTAATGAATTAGAGAAAGTATTGGACAAATTATGTTCTGACAATCAGGTTAACTTTGATTTTATATGGGGGGTGATTTTAACATTTCCTTGTGTCCACTGTCCCTAACAAAGGTCTGTGGGCTTAATAATGATGTTGGTGATGCATGTGCCCACTTGCTGCATAGTACTTATGGAGAGGTGTTTAACTCTGTCATGGTTAAATTTAATATGGAGGTGTTGCAGGGTGCCAAAGATGGGGACGGTAATATGGTACCGACATTTACTGGTAGTCATGCCTGTACCATCATTGATCACTTGTTGACCTCTGTAAATGTAAGCGCTAGCTGTACCACACCAAATATATTAGAACTATCCACTAATGATCACAATGGCATTGCTCTAACACTTCACATTTGGGATTCTAGTAATCAGACTGCGGAAACCCTTGTAGATGATATTGCCCCATGTAGAACCAACGGCCCCAGGATTAAGTGGAAGGGGGAAAATTCTGTTAGACTCCCAAAAAGTATTGTTGCAGCATGCCAAGCCGAGCTTCATGAGTGTCTGGATGACGATGTTGACCCCATGCATACCCTTATGTGCTTTAACACGATTAATGCCAAAATTAATAACATCTTGACCGCCAATAAGGCAAATAGGTTAGCACAGAATAAAGGGTGGTTTGACCACGCTTGCACACAATCCCTGCAGCAATTAAAGCTAGCTTTATCAGAAAGACCCAGGGATAGGACAATCGTTATTAACCGGAGAATAGCATGTAAAGAACAGGTAAAATGAAGGAAGAAGGAGTTACAGGAAGAAGCCTGGGACAAATTGACTATGGCAGTAGAGTGATCTAACAGTAAGATATTCTGGGACACAATTAATTCCCCTTTTTTAAGAAGTGAGGATGCCTCTGAATTAACATCTCACGTTAGTGAGGAAACATGGATAGCACACTTTTCTGGTATTTTTGACCCCGGGGAAATCAGCCGGGATGTAGATGTCTGGCCAAATATCCCTCTTGATATTACAAACTTAGAGGTAGAATATGGTATTAGCAACAGCAAGGGGGGAAAGCACCGGGGCCGGACGGTGTGCCAGTTGACTTGTACAAAGCCAATCCAGCCCTTTGGGCCCCTGTGCTGACCAGGGTTTTTAATGCGGCTGTTTTGGAAGGTACACCGTCAACCTGGGGCGAGTCCACAATTATTCCTATATTTAAAAAAGGAAATAGATCCGAGGCCAAAAACTACCGGCCAATCTCCCTCCTGGATTCGTCAGTCAAGATCATGAGTCAGGTCTTTTTAGTTAGGTTGGAGGAGTGGGCTGAGGACAATAGTATTTTGGCTCAGTCACAACATGGGTTTAGGAGGGCGAGAGGAACTGTGGATCAATGCATTAACTTAGATCTTTTAATAGGGAAATATACGCGTGCAAAGCAAGGATCACTTTACCTTTGCTTTGCAGATCTAAGTAGTGCATTTGATCTAGTGGATCACGTTCTTTTGTGGCCAGTTTTATTGGGCCTTGGTGCCCCAGAGCCAATCATATTCTTTTTGGCTAGACTCTTTACCAAATTATCTTGTTATCTGGGTGTAATTTTTACCAGCAATGGAATGTGGTCGCAGGAGGTAATGAACGTTAGGGACAAATTGGGCAGAAGTGCATACGAGTTTTTAAATTTGCTGCCAAACTTGGGGATCGTCGTATTCACGACATGCTACATATCTATCAAACAAGATGTGTCTCGATAGCACTCTATGGAGCCGGGGTTTGGGGACATTGCCGCCATGCAGAACTTCAAACAGAGGAAAATAGTTTTTTTTTTAAACTACTCTGTTTATCGATGTCAGCTTCCTCTGAGCTCATACATAATGAAGTGGGGATAGAATATTTGACAGATCTAATTGGGCTAAGACAGTTAATGGTCTGGAGATCTATATATGGGCTAAGGAGGAGACCACTTTTAACAGGAGTATAATTAACAATTGTTTCCACCTGGACAAATGCCTTCAGATCCCATGGCTCAAATATGTAGTAACAACATTTAAGGACATTTTTAACATTAACATAATTGAAAATCCTAGTAGTGTAATTGAAATCCCCAAGAGAGAAATTAAACACATTTATTTGAGGAAGAAAGCCTCTGATCGCAAATGTATTAGAGGGCAGTTGTCAATGTTTAAACTTTATACTCTCCAAATGGATACTGTTGGTTTTCAACAATACTTAACAACGTCACTAGAACATCACATCGGTTCGTACTCACTAGAATGAGACTGAGTATTGTCCATCATTTGGTGGCCTTTCCATGTGTCAGAAAATATCCAACTGCACCATGTCCATGTGATGGAGTCACAAAACAGAGCACAATGCACTTTCTCCTCATTTGTGATTTATATTTATACCTTCGTATTGCCTTCCTTAAACCTCTTTTTAAAAAATATGGCATTTTAACTGTAAATACTGCAATGAACTTGCTGTTTTCATTACAAGAGTCGGATATCTGTTTTTTCACTGCAACTTATATCCTTAAATCCATTGCTGCTAGAAAGAGTATGACATTTTAATATTTGTTATCCTGACTGTTTTTACATAGCCCGATATACAGCAAATTGCATCCCAAAATGTATTGTTGTTAGGAAGAATATGACATTTTAATATTGTTATCCTGATTGCTGCTATATGTATAAAATGTATTGCTTTTATAAAAAATAGGATATTTTAACACTGTTACCTTGATTACTGCTTTATGTTTACTGTATAATGTTTTGTGTATGTTTTTATTGCCTTTGCTTTTAGGATTGTTTTTAATAATCGAATAAAGCTCACTGAACTGAACTGGAAGGTTTTGTAAAATTGAGCCGGCACGGCACCTTCCCAGACTGCAATTGCATAATGGTCGTTATGATTTCCTCATCCTTGTGATGTCTCAAAAGAAATTCCCTCTGCCCATCTCCCAACCAAGCTATTGCTGTATCCTCAAAAAAGGAGGTGAAGTCCACAATCTGGGTTCTATGCGTCTTGTAAAGACTTCTATAGAATTTATGAAAGGTCTCCACGAACTCGGCCGTGTCGCTTTACGTTTGGTCTTTTTCATCTACAATCTCCAGCATAATATTTGAAAACTGCAGGGGTCGAATTAGAGCCACAAGTGTCTTTCCAAATCTGTCCCCTTCTCCATACTTGCGCGCCCTATGAGATTTCCCTCCGTATTTACATTCGCTCTCCGCTGTCTCTTGATATTTCCCTCCGTATTTACATTCGCTCTCCGCTGTCTCTTGATATTCGCTAAGCACACTACGCAGCTTAGCTTGCAACTCAGATGTGGGATTATGCTTTTTGAGTTCCGTCTCCAGACGGCGCAGAGTGGAACGGATATCCCTCAGGATACCGCCACTTTTCACGATGCACAGGCCCCGTATGGTAACTTTAAAAGCTTCCCACACCGTTGAGTACTGCTCCACCGAGTTCTCATTGCGAGGGAAAAAATATGTAATCTCCTGCTCAAGTTCCTTTTTAAATACTGGGTTCCAATAATGACATTGGATTGAAACACCAGAATTGAAAAGGAGAGTCCACGTGCGGGGGGGTATTAGGCGACCAGCACTGGGGAATGATCTGAATAAGTCCAGGGGAGGTGGGAGGAGTGCGTCACCCAAGGTACTAAGCCCTTAGTGATGAGCCATGCGTCAATTCTGGACCATGAGACCCGGGCCGTGGTATAGCAAGTGCCCTCCCGCCTCGTTGGTGTATGTGTCGCCATGCATCAAGCAGTTCATGATCTTCAATGATCATCTTGAGGGTGGGCTGTGAGTGGGAGTAGGATTACCTGTGACATTAAAATCCCCACCCATAATAAATGTGCAGAACCAATCTCTAGCACCTTTCCCCAAAGTCAGCGGAAAAATTCCGGGTTATCAGTGTTCGGCCCATAGCACGAAACTAACGTGGAGGATTGAGTGGCAATCCTACCCCAGAGAATTGAGTACCGGCCCTGCTTGTCTGTTACAGAGCCTATTGGGGTGTATGGGAGGGACTTCTTCACTAGGATGCATGTGCCACAAGCATATGATGAGTAGGAAGAAAAACAGGTATAACTGGCCCAGCGAGCGGCAAATGTGGAAGGGACAGTGGGACTGAAATGCGTTTCTTGCAGCATTGCGCAGTGTATGTCATGACGGTCTAGGTAAGATAATATGTGCCTGTGCTTGCTGGGTTCCCCCAGTCCTCTTACATTCCAAGTGCGAAAGCGGTATGTGGGGGGTCTCGAACGTTCAGTCATAGCGAAGATTGTAAGTACACATTCTTAAAAAATGGTCTAACACATAGGTAGATATATCTAGGCGTGAAGTTGCTAATATATCCTATGGCCTGTGACTTGTTGCAAGGTCTGCCTCAGCTCGCAGACGTAAACAAAACATTCCCTCCCCCACCCACAGCAGCAGCCCAAACCTGCTGTGGTCCACTTCCCTCCCGCCGTCCCCCCATCCCTCATCACAGTGTTCCCAACAGGAGAGGACAATGTAGTCCGTTCCATAACAAATAGTAAAACATTAACAACCATACTAGTAAGGGTTCACCTGAGAGGTGGAGTCCAGAGGGTGACCAGGGGTCTTCCTCACCAATGTGAGGGTGTTCGGGTGGGCAAGCATAGGGTCATTTTGGTTTCAGTTTCCAGTGCATCTACACTATGGCTGGGGACCTCCAGCTCATCGGTTCAGGGATAGAGTGTACTTGCCCATATCACTGTATGTAGGCAGGTGGGCAAGGGGCAGCCAGACCCTCCCAATTCACATCGGCTCCCCTCTCCTCCTCAGGAGCATCCAGTTTCCCGCACCCCGAAGACTTCAGCAGTTCCATATCGAGGGGAGACTGACAAACCCCTCTCCAGCCCCCATGCCGCAGTGTCTAGTTATCCCCTATCTACAATACCATACATACCATTGTCGTGTGGCATGGTCTATTTGCCAATGAGTTGAGGATTCCATGTCTAGGTCCCGTATATCACGCATTATCAATATGAGTTTCTATGGCTTTCAAGGATGGGGAATGTGATTGACGTCTTCAATTAGAGACGGCATCCGCCGCCTCGGCTGGTATCTTAATACGAGGGTTTGGAGGCTTGTGTTGGTGAGGCCTGCTATTCAATGTCCGATGCGCCTCTGTTGTCTTCTTCCTGTCTCGCAGGGGACAGTCGACCTCCAGGTGGTCTGGGCAGAGCCCTGATGAACTCCTGAACATGCTCTGGGTTGGTAAAAAAATGATATTTCCCCTGGTATGTCACTTTCAGGCAGGCTGGAAACAGCATTGCGTAGGGGATGTTAAGTTGCTTAAGTTTCTTCTTCACCTGGAGAAATTTGCGTCTCTGCTCCTGTACGGCCATGGTGAAATCCGAATATATGGAGACCGTCGTTACTTCGTGCATGAGGCTTCCCTTCTCTCTGGATAGGCGGAGGGAGGTGTCTCTATCGCGGTAGTTAAGCATTTTAGCTATTATGGGACGTGGGGGAGCCCCAGGCGGGGAGAACGTTGTTTACAACGCGGTGTTTACACCGCACGACCTTTTCCCCGCAGCTGTTACAACGCAAGTCGTTACTACGACTTGCGCTGGATGTCGCTGTGGGATAAGGAATGTTTTAATTTTATAGTCCAACACCTTCCCTACTGTTACGGGGACTGGTGTTGGAATATAAAATTACAAAATTCCAAAATCCGCGCCCTCCAACGCAAGTCGTTGTAACGACTTGCGTTGTAAAACCTGCGATGTCAAGTACCGCGATCTAAAAGATCGCGTTGTACTGACATACATCCCCAGGCGGAGGGCAGCTCACCAGCGAGCGGTGCGCTCTTTCAACCACGAAGACCGTCGAGAAGGCCTCTTTGCCGAATAGTGCGATTAGCAAGCGTTCCACATATTCCTCCATCCGTACGGTATCCGTTGATTCCGGTATCATCAAAATGCGGAGGTTGTTCCTCCTTGAGCGCGATTCCAGCTGCTTGTTTTTAACGGAAATCACCTTCACCACTCTATCTATTTAGAGTGTGCGGGTATTTGTTGCATTGGACGTGTCTTCCAAGTCAGATATTCGCCTTTCCGCCTCTGTTAGGCGGTCATCGTGCTTCTCAACCCTATGCGTTAATCCGTCCATCCTGGCCGACATGGAGTCCATCTTATATTCAATTGATTACATTACTACCAGTAATTTCTTTAGGTCCACAGTGGATGTGGTTGGGGCTTCAGCGTGGTCCTCCTCCAGCTCCGTCTGGGAGCCGGGTGTCTTGCAGGTATCGAAAGTCAGCTTTGGTTGTTTGCCATCCGTTTTCCCCATCGTGGCCCGGCGGGTGGATCTGCGGCTCAGCGGGCTGCCGGGGAGTGTCTGTGTTTTTTCTCCAAGTGGTTTGAACCCGCAGAGGGGGTCGGGGCCAAGAGCGCTAGTGCGACGCCCAGAGGGAGAGCCAGCGGCCCCTCACTAAATGTCAACCCGCCTCCCAGGCAGTTACCGTTAGCTCCACTCTTGCTGTATTGCAGGCCGCCTCTCTAATGCTTGCCTCAAGTTCGAGCCTCCTCCGACCTACCACACCCCGTCTGGGTGCAGCTCATGGGCAGTGGATTCCTCGCCGTGTCAGCACCGGCATGTCGTAGGGTAGATACTGATTTATGCGTTCAGCCTTCGGTTCTTCGCTCCGAAGGTTGAGGCCCTAGAGTTCGTGCAGCCTTGGGATTAATCAGTGTGCCAGCAGCAAGGCCCGGTTCAGCTCACTACTCCGAGGCAGGATCAACCGTTTTCTAAGGCTGTCACGAGATGGGCCCAAGTCCATGTGCTCTGCTGAGCACACGCTTTTAACCTTGGATTGGGTAGGGGTCTGCAGGTCAGACCGTGCACTCCACTTAAGCGTGTGATGGGCATAGCAATTCCTCCTAAGCCCAGTGTAGGCCTGCAGTCTATATAGGATATGGGGTTGCACAGCTATCTCAGCCCCTCAGTGTGGAGCAGGCCCAAGCGTGCAGTCTCCAGGTATGGGCCTACTGGCAGCAGCAGTGTGTCTGATTACCGGCAGGTCGCATTGCTGGGCCTGGGCTTCCTCAATGTAACTGCCAGCAGTCAGCAATCTGCCTCAGCAGCCGGCAGAGGGCCTACCAGGCCCCAGCGAGAAGCGGCAGCAGGAGGGGAGATCAGGCAGCAGGGGTGTGGCGTATGCAGGCCTCGCAGAGCAAAGCTCGCCCGCCTCTCACCTTCACAACTTCACAACAGCGGCAGGCTCGCCAGGCCAGCGCTCCTACCCCAAGTCAGTGGGATGGGGCGTCCTCGCCACAGCGGCCCCTGTGTGGCCTCTCCACTCCACTGCACGTCTCCCGCAGCCGCCAGCCGCAGACTCGTCCGGCAGCCCGCAGGAGTACAGGCCAGCAGTTCGGAGGCCCACAGGTACAGCCTCGGCGTATTAAGACTGGCAGCTCCACTTAAGCTCTCCGTGAGGTCTAGATGGTCCACGGCTCAGCTCTCCCACACCAGCAGGCTCACAGCGGGCAGCCGATCTTCCCTGCCTGCTACCACCGCTGCGTTTTCACCTCAAGCGATCCGCTCCACCGCCATTTTGAGTCTCACAAGCGCGGGAGCCCGCAATGGCAAAAACTGCACTTCCAGGTAGGAGAGGGCCGTTGTACCGATCTCGTTTCAACGATGTGCGTTTCCGATGCCTGTGTGGCCGCTGCTGGTGTATATTGATACCGAAATGGCCAGGATTTCAGAAGGATGTCTGCCAAACTGCAAGAGCCTCACGCAAGTGCAGCCATCTTGCTTGGCGCCCTCTAGCGCCCCCTGGCCATCGACAGGCAGTTGTAATTGTCCACATCCATGTCTATCCAAAGGAAGCCCATCTAATTGCATTGATGGTTCCTGAATGGGGGAGAATGTCAGTAACTCGATGTCACCAATAGGGACACCTACTAATAACTCCTTAGATACATCAAAGCAATACCTCCATCCCACGTTGGATGCCACCTGTGGGTACATGAGAGAGAGGAGGGTGTTGGAATCTTCCCAGGTGACCAGGAAGTTTAGGAGAGAAAGCAGCAATGACACGGTGGCCATGTAGCCTCTTTCCAATAACATATGAAAATCAATGGGGGAAATTATCCCAATATTTAGAGAAGGATATCCTGGAAGCCTGATCACCTCAGAGCAGGGTGCATAGCTCTGCCTCCATCCATAAAAATATATTTCAGGAATGCAATATTGAGTGTTTTGCATGGCACAAGCAAATCCATGGAAACAAGACTCCTGTACCAAGTAAGGTAAGACAGAGTGACATTTCTAATTAACCTGTTTATGAGAGTCCACAGATTATTATCAATGAGCAATGCCCTGTCAATACTAGTGTACAGGCAATGTATCTATATCGAGCATAGGCTTCATTAAGATAGGAATCAATCACTAGAGGGCACTGTTGGTGAAACAAAGCCATAACATTTTGTATTGCAGACAGTTTCTTTAAGAGATTAATGGGTATCAATACCAGCCACAGTGATGATCTGCTATAACTGCCACTGTTTAATTTGCCCCTTCTCATCCCATATTCTCCATTCCATTTGGTGGTATCTGATTGCTTACTATAATGTCAATAAAGCAGAGGGATACATGATATAAATACAGATCCAAAGCTAAGTGCTTATCTTACTCTGCATCTTCTCAGCATCCAAAGATCAGACCCCAGAGCAATTCTTCATTAGCATAAATGAACCTCTTCACTGCTAGGCCTTCCACTTAACCCCTGCTTCCCCCAACCCCTGGCTATGCCTTTTCTCAGCTATTTAGAGCAGTGCACGCTTAGGCTTCCATAACTTTTGTCCACATAAGGTATCCCTACCAATTCGGCACCCTTTTTTTTCTAACATCCTGGGAATTCTTGAGGTACCCAGGGTTTGTGGATTTCCCTGGGGGGTCTATAAATTAGCAAAAATACAGCTAAATTTTGTGTTTTGTTTTCTGCAATGGCATAAACGAAGGGTTTGCAGTGCTAAAATCACCATCTTCCAGCTCTCAGGAACAGGCAGACTTTAATCAGAAAAACACATTTTCCAACAAAGTTTTGGCATTTCACTGGAAGATAGACGATTTTTCCTATTTTGCGTGCTTTCAACCTCCTTCCAGTTAGTGGTGGAAACGGGTGTGAAACCCATGGTGGATCCCATAAAGCTATACATTTCTAAGAGCGATACCAAAGGGGATGAGGGACAGAGCGTTTGAGCAAATCAAACACTCACTCCCAGTCAACTGATCTGGGTTTAATCCATCATCATTCTTTAGATCACTGGAAGTTCGGACTGGACTGTTCCCACTGAGTGCAGGGTCAAGACTGATTTGCATATAGCTGGGTCCAAACTGGAAAGGCATGGTGAGCAAAAAAAACAATGAATTTAGGCCCAGATCTCTGTACTGGGGTGAATGTATGACATTGTTCTGCATTCTGTCCATCAATTGTTCTTTTTGCATTTGTTACCCGAGTGGGACGGGTATGCTCAGACATGAGTCCCGTGCTCTCCATGCCACTGGAGTTAAGCTAACCTGGCTGATGAGGGCTGAAAGCCCAAAACCGGTCCTAGGATGCTTGTCTCCAGTCCAGGGAGGACCTGGCCTGGCAGTTCGGGCTGGACTGTTACTATTGGGTGCAGGGTTAAGACTGATTTGCATATGGCTGGGTCCAAACTGGAATGGCATGGTGAGCAAAAAAAACAATGAATTTAGGCCCAGATCTCTGTACTGGGGTGAATGTATGACATTGTTCTGCATTCTGTCCATCAATTGTTCTTTATGCATTTGTCACCCCGAGTGGGACGGGTATGCTCAGACGTGAATCCCATGCTCTCCATGCCACTGGAGTCAAGCTAGCCTGGCTGATGAGGGCTGAAAGCCCGAAACCGGTCCTAGGATGCTTGTCTCCAGTCCAGGGAGGACCTGGCCTGGCAGTTCGTGCTGGACTGTTCCCATTGGGTGCAGGGTCAAGACTGATTTGCATATAAACGCGGTGGCCAACAGCATGGCCGGTTAGGACGTGCTAACGCGGAGCTCCTGCAGAGCTGCTTCCAGATCCGACGACACACTCACTTATAACATCCCCAAATCGACGGCGGTGAGTCCGAAGGTGTCCTGCACCAGATTGAGGCAAGAAACTAGAGAAATTTTGGCGCTCTGGATGGGAAAATAGCTCCGGATTCACCCGATCATGCGCCCGCCTACACCAAGATGGCGGCCGTCAGCACTAGGGTGAACCGGACACCGTGTACCCGGGATCCTCGCCCCGCTGCTTAAGGCTGTCAAAAGTGGGTGACAGAACGAAGAGCCAGAACATCCCGAGCACACCCTGGAGCCAGCCTCCCCCGGCGTGGACCGAATACAGTGTGGACACCCGCACCAAGATGGCGCCCGGAGTCACGGCGGAGCTCCAGCGGCGCTGAGAGACACGATCCAGGTCCCCGACTTGCTGGCGTAGAGAGAGCGGAAGCGGCGGGGGACCTAGCGGAACGCTGCTGTACTCTTGGGAAGCGCTGCGAGCCACCCTTCCGCAGACGGCGGAACACCCTGGATACGAGGGGCTGCACGTACCTGGAACACTGTAAGCCGGGCTGCGAGACTGCGGCGGCCCCCCGCTGGTGGAACTCCGAGTAGGTCTGCCCCCCCCTGAGGGAAACAAGGTACAAACAGAGGGAAACAAAAACAAAAAAAACAACAAAGAAACGGCAGAATACTCGCGCCTGTTAAAGGAACACTGTGGCGGACGGGGATACTGGCGGGGCCCCGGGATCTTTACAAGCCGCATGCCACCACAATAGACACTCCCGGGAACTTAGTGTTGGAGGGGCTGCGGTGGTGCGCGGGAAGAGGCCCAGAGACATCAGGAGACGGCCGCGCTCAGCTTGAATTGGTAGGGCGCATGGGCCATAGGTCCTTCTCTGCTGAGTCGGCCAGTCCTGGGACTGCAACGGCAGCTGCTGCGAGGGGCGGCGAAGTCAAAATAGGTGCAGCCGGATCTGCATGAGGCGGCCGAACACCTGGGCATCACTGGGGACTGCCAGCACGCGTCAGCACTCAGTGTCTATAGGGGTGCAGGGAGACAGAGACGCAAGAGCAAAAGCTGGGGGTGAACGGTCTGAGGGGAGCGAGAGGCCCGGAACCTCCCCGGCCTCGCGGCAGTTGACCGGAAGAAGATCCTGGCCGTGCTTGATAATCCCCTGGCCTGCCTAACACACAGGGTGGATCGAGAAGACCCTTGAGCTGCTTGGGGCAGCGGGCGGGGCCGCCGCCGCCGCTGCAGTGTGAAGTGGGAATCCGGGGACCGGGCGCCTGGAAGGAGACGACGAGAGGAGAGAGGCGGAAGGTCCTCCTGGGCTCCTCCGGACGGAGACTTGAACAACAACTATGGAGGAATCTGGGCTGCGGAGGCCCCGAGACGCAAGCGAACACCTTGAGATCACGCCCAGTGCCCGTGCGGAGAGGGGCGAACTGCCTACGGAGTGGTCGAGTTGCGACGCCTCTGCAGACCATGGGGAAAAAGGATATCCAACCTAAAGGGCCCAAACAAGGCCCAATGGACAATTTAGCCGCGCCGCGCCAGGTGGTGGATGGCCTTCCTGCGGCCCCGGGCCCACGCTCGGACACTGAACTACTGATGGGGGCCATCCAGGCTTCACGCACTGATATCCAGGAGTCCAGGGCGGCATTGGAGGTCAAGATAGGCGAGGTGGGCTCGGAAGTGACACTCCTGAGACAGGACTTTCGAAATTTGTCCGAAAGGGTCACCTTCGCGGAGGCACGGATGGGTGAGGCCGAAGACTCAATCACAACCCTACGAAAAGACATGGCCGAACTTCAGGCCTCCCATCTCCAGCTCCTCTGGAAGGTGGATGACGCCGAAAACAGGGCCCGGCGCAACAACCTGCGCTTTGTCGGATTTAGAGAGAGGATTGAGAAGTCTGATATGGTGTCCTTTCTACATGCGTGGTTAATGGAAACATTCCCAGCGGCACAGTTCTTGCCATGTTTCATAATAGAGAGGGCGCACAGGGCCCTCCTCGCAAAACCGCCAACAGGGGCAAGACCGCGTCCGGTTATTGCACGCTTTCTAAACTTTGCTGACAGAGACTTGATACTGAGAGAGGCGAGGAAGATGGGAGAGATCCGGTTTGAAAATTCACACATCATGATATTCCCGGACTACAGTCAGGAGGTACAAAAGCAGAGACGTTCCATTGATATGGTGAAAGCTAAACTAAGAGACCTGAAAATCGCATACATGCTACTGTTCCCGGCAAAACTCAAGGTGCTATACAATGATCAGACACTCTTCTTCACACACCCGGAGGACGCCTGGCAATGGCTGGAGGAGCGGCCGATCCTTAACAGCAGAGAGATCGCCAGACAAGATCTGCTCGACAGATCCTTGAGGAACGCAACCCGCTGGTAAATTCCGAAGGCTCAGAGACTGAAATCCAGGAGATCCAAGAGGCAAACCCCTGCGACACCATACAGAGGTCGAGGCACTGGGATTGAGCGAAAAGGGCGTTCCGCCTCACCAAAAGGTGCAGCCAAATCGGGGTCGAGGTTTGCAGTACTGCGCACCACGGCACGCTCGGAGGGCGAGGACGAGGAGGCTCCCGACAGCCGCACGTCAGGTGGGGAGGAGGAAGAAGAAGAGGGACAATCTGACCACCCGCTGGTACAAGAGATCCGTGTGCTGGAACAGGACTTGTCAGGACAGCACAGTGCGCCCGAATTGAAGACTCCAAATCCTAATAGATAAGGGCCTGAGACACAGAGTAAACTACGCATCTTAATACACGGAAATGTAGATGGAGACTATGAAAGTTGGTGGATTTGGAGAACTGGAGTGGCAGCCTGACACAGGGAAGCACGCAAGTTGGCACCCCCTTTTGTTTTGTTTTATACGTTTGTAGGGTGTATTGGTGTTTGATAGGGAGGGTTTGGTGGGTGGGCGACAGGCCTACTCCTACGGAAAGTCATGTCCTGTTTTGGGACACATCTGGAAGGGGAGGGAAGTGGGGAAGGGGAGGGAAGGAGGGGTTTCCAAGTTTGTTGGGGTAGGGGACGGGGCGGGAACAGCTGGGAGAGAAAGAAAACACAGGTAAAGGGTCACTCGTGCATACTGCGCCTCCGCAGCACCTACACAAGCTGGGGTTGGGTCATTCACAGTCACAACATCTCCCAATGGCAGGTACCATAGACACATCGAGGGAGGAAGGCAGGAGGTTGAGTATCCTGACATGGAATTTCAATGGACTGGGCTCTAAGGTTAAGAGAGGCCTAGTGAACGCCTACATTAAAAAGATTGACCCAGACATCATTTTCCTACAAGAAACGCACCTCAAGGGTACCCAGTGTGCCTTCATCGCCAGAGGCCGGTACAGGGTATTGGTTCATGCGGGATACACATCCGACTCCAGGGGAGTGGCAGTCATAGTTAAAAAATCCCCACCCTTCTCCATTACTCACACATGGATCGACCCGCAGGGAACGTACGCTGGAGTGCAGGGTACCTGGAATAGACGCACATATACCTTGATTTCGTTCTACGCACTACCCAAATTACAGACACGCACTAATACAGCGCTTGCAAACATACTCTTAGACACAGCAGACACTGTACAAGTGGTAGGAGGAGACTTTAACGACGTCATGAACATAAACCTCAATAGGTCTGGAGGCACAGCTGGGGAGGACCATAGTACTGCTCTATGCAACCAGATGACCATCATAGGATTGACTGACATCTGGCGATGGCTACACCCGACACAGCGCACCTACTCATACTACTCTGGGGCTCACAAGACGTTCTCGCGCCTAGATTATGTTTTTATGTCCCGACAATATCTGAGGGTGGGGAATTTCGCAGACTACAGGGCCAGAGGCCTATCTGATCACTCACCGTTGTACGTGAGAGTGGGCCGCGACCGAGGTAGGGACACGGGGTCCTGGCACCTCTGGGCCTGGGATCTCCAAAACACGGCAATCCTGAAAGGCGTGAGGACAGACATTAAGGTATATATAGCAGAAAATGAAGGTTCGGTGGACTCGAAGGTCACTCTATGGGAAGCCCTAAAGCCGGTCCTACGCGACAGAATTAGATCTAGATTGGGCGAGGAAAGACGGAGACTCCAGGACGAGGTAGCGGCTCTGGAACAGGCTATTCTGAGATGGGAGGGAGTAGATTTAACCCATAAGACCAACGATACATACCTTGCGATGGTTACTTGACGCCCAGAAACAATACAGGGAACAGGCAACTAACGAGGCCAGGACCCAATCCTTGGCCACCCTCCATAGACTGTATGACGTGGGAGACAAGTCGGGGAAACCCTTGGCTTGGCTCAGCAGAAAAGAGCGAGCGGCGAGGTGGATAGATTGTATCGCTACTGCTGAGGGAACTGTGGTCAGCACCGACTCAGAGATAGCAGAGGCTGTTGCTACCCATTATGAGACTTTCTGCGCAGCTCGAGACCTAGCTACCCCTGAAGTGGCCCTCCACTACTTAAATGATACCACCCTACCGATCCTCCCCCCAGAGGCCATGGAGGCTCTGGAAGCGGACATAACATCTGATGACATCACGAATGCCATTGCCAGGCTCCGGCCGGGCAAAACCCCAGGTCCGAATGGTTTCGCAGCAGAGCTTTTTAGGCGCACGGCGGACCTACTGACCCGCCACCTTAAGGGCCTTTTCACTGGTGTCTACGAGGACGGAGAGCTCCCACCGGATCTCGAAATGGCCACGATATTTCCGATATATAAGGAGGGCAAACCGCGGGAGAACTGTGCCTCCTACAGGCCGATCTCCCTGCTCAATACGGAGGTGAAATTGCTGGCAACCATCTTGGCTGACCGCTTGAGGGTGGTCATCACGGACCTTGTACATTTGGACCAATCGGGCTTCTTGCCTGATAGAGCAACAAAATTGAATCTCAGGAGAGCCCACAACTGGCTCCAAGAGGTAAAGGGGAGAAGTGATCCACACTGGATCCTCTCCCTGGACGCCGAAAAGGCGTTCAACGCGGTCCATTGGCCCTTCTTGTTTGCAGTACTTCAGAGGTTTGGATTCGGGCCAAAGTTTATTAAATGGGTCCGGTTGCTCTATACTGGCCCGAGGGCCAGGCTGAGGGTGAACGGGATACTCTCACATGAGTTCCACATCCAGAGAGGTACCAGACAGGGCTGCCCCCTGTCCCCTCTCCTCTTCACGCTCGCCATTGAGGTGCTCGCGGCCAGAATCCGACACAATGGAGACATCCATGGCTTTACTAGTGGAGATACCGCACTGAACCCTGAAAAGGTCTCGCTCTATGCGGACGATGTCTTGCTTTACATCACTAAACCGGAGATCACGGTACCGTAGCTCTTCTGAGAACTAGAGCGATACGGAGGGATGGCGGGCCACAAAACAAACTGGCACAAATCAGTACTCTATGACCCGGGGGGAAGCAACCAGTAAGGGAGACTACCTGAGGAGCTGATGACAACATCGGAGGGCTTCCAATACCTTGGGATTTATATAACGGCGGATGCGACCCTCTCGTTCCAAAGGAATCTGGAACGGATCATTTCGAATGCAGTGGCAGATATGAACCGCTGGAGGCAGCTCCCATTGACACTTCTGGGAAGGGCGGCCATGTACAAGATGATCATTCTGCCGAAATTCCTATACGCTCTACAAAATGAATACTACCCAATACCAGTGGCGGTCTTCACCAGGATCCATGCGGATCTGAGATCCTTCCTTTGGCTGGGTAAACAGGCCAGGGTGGCCCTATCCACGCTTCAGAGGCACCAATATAGTGGAGGGATCTCACTCCCAAATTTGGAGGCTTACTATTGGGCGGAACATCTGACTCCGATCAATGACTGGCTCCATGCACCGGCAGATAACCCAACCTATGCGTTAGAAAGAACTAAACTGGCGGCCAATAATATATTACGATATCTTTATGGGAGCGCTGGAAGGGCCCCCCTTCTCCCGGCCACATCTATAACGCTCAGGGCATGGACGAGAGCTACTCGTCGCATGGGCTGGGTAAAGAAACCCACACAGCAGACACCGTTGTGGCACTGCCAATGGTTGACTGAGTTACATAAACTACGCGGATTCCAGAGATGGGACGACATCGGCATCTCCACTATAGGAGATGTAATAGCCAGGGGGGAGTTGAAATCGTTCCAAGTCCTCCAAACAGAGTTTGGGCTAAATAATACACAACATTTTAAATATGCACAACTACGGCACGCTTGGATAGCCCAAAATATCACGCTTACGGACATCCCTGAATACGCGCCACTGGAGGGGAGGCTCCTTCAAGAGCAGATGGTGGGAAAGGCGGTCTCCCTAACCTACAAAACACTGACTAACCATATGCTGGGCGACTTAACGAGACTTAGACACACCTGGGAGGCGGCGGTGGGGGAGATGGAGGACCTGGGTTGGGAGATAGTCCTGATGCATCCCCGGGAGGTGGCAATCAAATCTAGACTACGACTTATTCAATTTAACTTTCTCCATAGAACATACTTTGACAGAGTGCGTCTGTGCAAGATGGGGAAGATAGAGGAACCACTATGCCTTCGATGCCTCCAAGGGGAGGGAGATTTTTTTCACACTGTATGGACCTGTGATGTAATACAGAGGTACTGGACCCAGATATTTGGGGAACTGGAGGAGGTCCTCGAGGCTTCGATCCCTCGTGACCCCAAGCTAGCTCTGCTTGGGATGACGAACGAGGTTGATCTGACCCGCCCACTACTTACACTTTTTTAGTCCTTGCATTGGTGGTTGCCAAACGAGATATCGCAAAACACTGGGGAGCACCGGAACCCCCAGACCTGGAGGAGTGGAGAAGAGGTTTAGACCTATATATGGCAGCAGAGAGGGTCACGTATAAGGCCAGGGGTTGCCCAAAACAATTCCGTAGGGTTTGGTCAAAATGGAGACATTACCATGGGTTGGAAGGGGGGCTGTAGGAGGTTTTAACAGGAGGGACTGTGAGACGTAACTCTGGGACCAAATGGGGTATACGTTTACGATCACGACAAACAAGGTTGTTCCCGTTGGGAGCCGTGAGCCACCCGCTGCCACGGGCCTTGAACAATTGAGTGTCCTTGGTTGGTGCGGGGAGGGAGGGGGAGGAGCAAGGAGGCGCGACTGATGCATTTTTTGTGTATGCACTCTTTGAAGGATCTTAACTTGGGTTTTCTATTGTTCACCAGAGGGGGGGTTGTTTGCATTTTAAAATCAAAAAAGCTGAAACTTGGAACGCCTATGAAAGTTTGCAGCTGGGTAATTCTTGGTAATTATACTGCACTAATCATGCTTGCCGCCCGACCTCAGGGGTGTGGGCTAAATGGCTGTGTATCCATTCCCGGCAGTGCGTAGCCCCAACTGTGATGCATTACTGTAATCTGAGACAGATTGTTTATTGGCTCCTTGTGTATCTGCAATAAAAATTTATTAAAAAAAAAAAAAAAAGACTGATTTGCATGTGGCTGGGTCCAAACTGGAATGGCATGGTGAGCAAAAAAATGATGGATTTAGGCCCAGATCTCTGTACTGGGGTGAATGTATGAATTTTTTCTGCATTCTGTCCATCAATTGTTCTTTTTGCATTTGTTACCCCGAGTGGGACGGGTATGCTCAGACGTGAGTCCTGTGCTCTCCGTGCCACCGGAGTCAAGTTCTCCTGTTTGATGAGGGCTGAAAGCCCAAAACGGGTCCTAGGATGCTTGTCTCCAGTCCAGGGAGGACCTGGCCTGGCAGTTCGGGCTCTGTATTGGGGGGAATGTATGACATTGTTCTGCATTCTGTCCATCAATTGTTCTTTTTGCATTTGTCACCCCGAGTGAGACGGGTATGCTCAGACGTGAGTCCCGTGCTCTCCATGTCACTGGAGTCAAGCTATCCTGACTGATTAGGGCTGAAAGCCCGAAACCGGTCCTAGGATGCTTGTCTCTCCAGTCCAGGGAGGACCTGGCCTGGCAGCTCAGGCTGGACTGTTCCAATTGGGTGCAGGGTCAAGACTGATTTGCATATGGCTGGGTCCAAACTGGAATGGCATGGCAAGCAAAAAAACAATGGCTTTAGGCCCAGATCTCTGTACTGGAGTGAATGTATGACATTGTTCTGCATTCTGTCCATCAATTGTTCTTTTTGCATACATTTCTAAATAAGCAGACAACATTTTGAAGCCAGCAAGGGGTCATTTGCATAGATCCCTCAAGGTTTTCCTATAGAAAGTAACACTTCAAATAAAACAATATTACAATTGAGTTAAAAAAAACAGGCATTTGTGTCTACAATTTCATTGGTAACTTCTTCTAAATATAGCAGATTTTTAAAAGCTATATACTGCTACATCTGGTTGTGGGGATATATAGGGCTTGTAGGTTCGCCATGAACCCAGAGCCATTAACTGAGCCACAACTTGCAATGATTTTTCATTGTGTACCAGGTATACATCAATTCATTTCGTAAAATGTCAAGAGTGAAAAATAGTTATCAAGGAAATCTATGTATTTCCGAAATGGGCACAAAAAATGCAGTTGAGTTGAGAAGCAGTGGTTATTTGCACTTTTCTGAATTTGTGGGTACCCATGCTAGAATTTGAATTAGGGGGCACTTCTCATAATGACTTCTTTCCTACACACTGTTTTGCATCTGGAAGGCGCACATTCAGAGAAAGACAATTGAAAATAGCATTCATTCTAATATTCTGTGTTCCCCTAAGTCTCCTGATAGTAATGGTACCTCACTTGTGTGGGTAGGCCTACTGCCCATAACTTGAAACAGCATAAAACACAACGTGGACATATCAATTTTATTTTGTAATGCGCCTAGCTGTAGATTTTGTGCCCTACCTCAGCCGACACCTAGGCCTAGGGAAAGCTAGCAAAACCTATACATTTTGGAAAACTAGACACTCAGGGGAATCCAGAATGGGATGACTTGTGTGGCTCTCACCAGGTTCTGTTACCCAGAATCCCTTACAAACTTCACAATTAGTCTAAAAACACATTTTCCTCAAATTTCTGTGATGGAAATTCTAGAATCTGCGGTGAGCCACAAACTTACACCCACCCATCACTCCCCCAAGTCTCCTGATAAAAATGACACTTCACCTGTGTGGGTAGGCCTAGTGCGCGTGACAGGAAACAGCTCAAAAATACAACATGGACACATCACATTTTTCCACTGATAACTAAACTTTTTTTGTAATGTGGCTAGCTGTGGAGTTTGGGCCCTAGATCATCCGGCATCTAGGGTAACCTAGAAGACCTAAACATTTTTTAAAATAGACACGTAGGGGAATCTAGGATGTGCTGACTTGCGTGGCTCACTGTAGGGTTTTGTACCTAAAATCCCTTGCAAACCTCAAACTTTGACAACAAAAAGTATATTTTCCTCACATTTCTGTGATGGAAAGTTCTGAATCTCTGGAGATCCACGAAGTTCTACACACCCAGCATCCCCCTAAGTCTTCAGATAAAAATGGTACCTCACTTGTGTGGGTAGGCTTAGTGTATGCGACAGGAAATGGCCCAAAACACAATGTGGACACATCAAATTTTTCCACTAAAAACTGAGCCTTTTTTTGCAGTTGTCCAACTGTAGATTGTGGGCCCTACCTCAACATCTAGAGAAAACTAGCAGACCTGTAAATTTTTTTAAACTAGACACCTAGAGGAATCTAGTATGGGCTGAGTTGTGGGGCTCGCTCTACTTTTTTTCCCTTAAAATCTCTTGCAAACCTAAAACAAAACTTTGACTAAAAAACTAATTTTCCTCAAATGTCTGTGATGGAAAGTTCTGGAAGTTGGGGGAAGCCACAAACGTCCACCCACATAGCATTCCCCTAAGTCTCCAAATAAAAATGGAACCTCATTTTTGTGGGTACGCCTAGTTCCTGCGACCGGAAACGGGCCAAAACGCTATATGGGCGCATCGCAGATTCCACCAAAAATGTAACCTTTTTTTTCCACAGTGGGTAGCTCTAGATTTTGGACCCTAGCTCAACCGGCACCTATGGAAACCTAGCCAACCTGTAAAACATTTTAAAATAGACAAATAGGAGTATCCTGGTGGGCTGACTTGCGTGGCCCTCCCCACATTTTTATTTTTACCCAGAATCCGTTGCAAACCTCAAACTTTGACTAAAAAACACATGTTCCTGACATTTCTGTGATGGAAAGTTCTATAATCTGCAGGAAGCCACAAACATCCACCCATCCAGCATCTCCCCAAGTCTCCCAATAAAAATGGTACCTCACATGTGTGGGTAGGCCTAGTACCCGCAGCAGGAAACATCCCAAAATGCAACATGGATAATCACACTTTTCACTGCAAACAGCACTTTTTTCAAATGTGGGTGGTTCTAGATTTTCGAACCTAGCTCAGCCAGCACCTATGGAAACCTAGCCAAAATGTACCATGTTTAAAACTAGACACCCAGGCGTATCCAGGATGTGTGTGGGTCTCACCACATTTTCTTTTACGAAAAATCCCTTGCAAACCTCAAATTGATTATTGCAATGTACAAACTGGTTGACCCTCTGTAATGTCTATTTTAACCGGTGTATGTTTGATAAAAAAGATTTATATAAAAAATAAAAACTATAAAAAACAAATTTTCCTCACATTTCTGTGATGGGAAGTGCTGGAATCTCAGGGGAGCTACAAACTTCCTTCCACCCAGATTTCCCCCAAGCCTTCTGATACAAATGGTACGTCACTTTTGTGGGTAGCCATAGTGCCCGCAGCAGTAAAGTGCCAAAAACGAATTGTGGAGACATCAAAATTATGTATCACAAAATAACCTGGTTTTGGAAAGGGGTAACCTGTGTTTTTAGTCTGGGCTCAGTGTCCATCTAGGAAAACTTACCAACCCCAGACATTTCTGAAAACTAGACCCCCCAGGGAGTCCGTGGAGGTGTGGCTTGTATGGATCCTCCAACATTTTCTTACACAAAATCACATGCAAACCTCAAATGTAGCTGAAAAATCACTTTTTCCTCACATTTCTGTGTGGAAAAGTTGTGGGATCACTGGGCTGGCTCCAATCTCCTGCCACACATCACCCCAATAGTGAAAGATTGGTTAAATGATAAAAAAACGTTATCAGCTCTGTAATTTCTGTCCTGTGTCACTTTCGCTTGCAAGAGACCTTTGAAAGTGGTGACGTGCAATACTTGCCCCAAACAATATGTATTTCAGAAAATAATTTTCAAATCTATTTCATTTTCAAATACATTTGCTTATAAGCTATTAGTGTGCGGAGCCAATTAAAGCAAATGTTTCCTAGGAGTTTTTAAAAATGTGAACTGCATGTCAAAGTAATATCAATAATTACCTTCATTGTAGTAGGGCCATCATTTTGTCATGGGTTCCCCAATAATTCACTGGTGCTCTCTTATGTCAGAGCCATAGGTGACTCATATGTCAAAAAATGATTTCTAGGATGCCATGGCAAGAAGTTTGTTATGCTTCCCGTCCACCCACATATGCCATTGTCATCGCCCCTAGTGTCAAGAAGGGTGTATGTTGTTACAACGCATACCATTACAATGCATGCTTTTACAACGTGGGCATTACAGCTCGAACATTACTACAACGCATACCATTGCAACGTATGCCATTACAACGCATACCATTACAACTCAATTATAGTACACATAAAAATACTGTTAATCAGCTTCTCAGACAAACTTTTTTAAACTAGAACACTTCATTTTGAGATAGAAATAAGAAAATGAAATAGAGAATCACCATTTACTGTATTTAACAAGGTTGAAAATTCTGATCAATATAACACTTCTAGAAAAAGAGGCAAAAGCATTACAAAAATAATGTTTCAGACGTCCTTTCTCTATTTTTACCACTGTCTGTAGTCAGTGACCTATCAAAATGACTGCTGACCTAACTATAAAGAAAAAAATGTATTTGTAAACATTACGTATTAAACATAGTTTCTGTCAGAATTAGGTTCACAATTAAAAATGCAATCAAAATCATATTTTGTCTTAAATTACCATTCACCAACAAAAATGTATAAATTGAGTCGTCCACCATTTTGTGCTCAGTGTACCCTTGACTTCCATGGTGTCCACACGCATCAGAGCACGGCGAAAAAAAAAGACGGATTGCTTTTGAACACTGCCAACTACATATCAAGTAAGTACAACAGTTACAACGAACACACAAACAGACAAAACACTAAAACCCCTAAACATTTGGCAATAATATTTTTTGTTTTTTAAATCCACAGACGTTTACCTGACTCTCAAGAGGACACACACATAGGTAAGTGTATGTTATATATATATCAATTGATATGATTAAAAATCAATGATTTTTTCAAAAGAAATATAAATTAACTAAATTTCTCAGGTGTTATTTAAAATTACTAATAGTAGTATGCCAGGGGCTGTCATTTAGAAAATGAGTACTCAGAATTTACCTCAGGGCAGATGCTGGAAAGTGAAGGAATTGCAAACAAAACAGGTGATGGACCGAATGTGGATCAATGTCACACATTCATCCCAGTCAAAAGATCTGGGCCCAAATCCATCGTTTTTTTGCACTCCACACCACCCTGGGTTAGACAATGGTGATATGCAAATCAGCTCTGACCCTGTGCCCCATGGGAACAGTCCAGTCCGAACTACAAAAGCCATGTCCTTCCCAGAACGGAATCAAGCATCCAAGGACCGGACCGGTTTCGAGGTAACACCTCTCATCAGCCCGGCTAGCTTGACTCCAGTGGTGTGGAGTGCCTGGGACCCACGTCTGAGCATCCCCAGCGCACTTATGGCGGTATTGCAAACAAAACAGGTGATGGACCGAATGTGGATCAATGTCACACATTCATCCCAGTCAAAAGATCTGGGCCCAAATCCATCGTTTTTTTGCACTCCACACCACCCTGGGTTAGACAATGGCGATATGCAAATCAGCTCTGACCCTGTGCCCCATGGGAACAGTCCAGTCCGAACTACAAAAGCCATGTCCTTCCCAGAACGGAATCAAGCATCCGAGGACCGGACCGGTTTCGAGGTAACACCTCTCATCAGCCCGGCTAGCTTGACTCCAGTGGTGTGGAGTGCCTGGGACCCACGTCTGAGCATCCCCAGCGCACTTATGGCGGTATTGCAAACAAAACAGGTGATGGACCGAATGTGGATCAATGTCACACATTCATCCCAGTCAAAAGATCTGGGCCCAAATCCATCGTTTTTTTGCACTCCACACCACCCTGGGTTAGACAATGGCGATATGCAAATCAGCTCTGACCCTGTGCCCCATGGGAACAGTCCAGTCCGAACTACAAAAGCCATGTCCTTCCCAGAACGGAATCAAGCATCCGAGGACCGGACCGGTTTCGAGGTAACACCTCTCATCAGCCCGGCTAGCTTGACTCCAGTGGTGTGGAGTGCCTGGGACCCACGTCTGAGCATCCCCAGCGCACTTATGGCGGTATTGCAAACAAAACAGGTGATGGACCGAATGTGGATCAATGTCACACATTCATCCCAGTCAAAAGATCTGGGCCCAAATCCATCGTTTTTTTGCACTCCACACCACCCTGGGTTAGACAATGGCGATATGCAAATCAGCTCTGACCCTGTGCCCCATGGGAACAGTCCAGTCCGAACTACAAAAGCCATGTCCTTCCCAGAACGGAATCAAGCATCCGAGGACCGGACCGGTTTCGAGGTAACACCTCTCATCAGCCCGGCTAGCTTGACTCCAGTGGTGTGGAGTGCCTGGGACCCACGTCTGAGCATCCCCAGCGCACTTATGGCGGTATTGCAAACAAAACAGGTGATGGACCGAATGTGGATCAATGTCACACATTCATCCCAGTCAAAAGATCTGGGCCCAAATCCATCGTTTTTTTGCACTCCACACCACCCTGGGTTAGACAATGGCGATATGCAAATCAGCTCTGACCCTGTGCCCCATGGGAACAGTCCAGTCCGAACTACAAAAGCCATGTCCTTCCCAGAACGGAATCAAGCATCCGAGGACCGGACCGGTTTCGAGGTAACACCTCTCATCAGCCCGGCTAGCTTGACTCCAGTGGTGTGGAGTGCCTGGGACCCACGTCTGAGCATCCCCAGCGCACTTATGGCGGTATTGCAAACAAAACAGGTGATGGACCGAATGTGGATCAATGTCACACATTCATCCCAGTCAAAAGATCTGGGCCCAAATCCATCGTTTTTTTGCACTCCACTCCACCCTGGGTTAGACAATGGCGATATGCAAATCAGCTCTGACCCTGTGCCCCATGGGAACAGTCCAGTCCGAACTACAAAAGCCAGGTCCTTCCCAGAACAGAATCAAGCATCCGAGGACCGGACCGGTTTCGAGGTAACACCTCTCATCAGCCCGGCTAGCTTGACTCCAGTGGTGTGGAGTGCCTGGGACCCACGTCTGAGCATCCCCAGCGCACTTATGGCGGTATTGCAAACAAAACAGGTGATGGACCGAATGTGGATCAATGTCACACATTCATCCCAGTCAAAAGATCTGGGCCCAAATCCATCGTTTTTTTGCACTCCACTCCACCCTGGGTTAGACAATGGCGATATGCAAATCAGTGCAAAAAAACGATGGATTTGGGCCCAGATCTTTGGACTGGGGTGAATGTGTGACATTGATCCACATTCTGTCCATCATCTGTTTTGTTTGCAATTGCCGCCATAAGTGCGCTGGGGATGCTCAGACCTGGGTCCCAGGCACTACACACCACTGGAGTCAAGCTAGCCGGGCTGATGAGAGGTGTTACCTCGAAACCAGTCCGGTCCTCGGATGCTTGATTCCGTTCTGGGAAGGACATGGCTTTTGTAGTTCGGACTGGACTGTTCCCATGGGGCACAGGGTCAGAGCTGATTTGCATATCGCCATTGTCTAACCCAGGGTGGTGTGGAGTGCAAAAAAATGATGGATTTGGGCCCAGATCTTTGGACTGGGGTGAATGTGTGACATTGATCCACATTCTGTCCATCATCTGTTTTGTTTGCAATTGCCGCCATAAGTGCGCTGGGGATGCTCAGACGTGGGTCCCAGGCACTCCACACCACTGGAGTCAAGCTAGCCGGGCTGATGAGAGGTGTTACCTCGAAACCGGTCCGGTCCTCGGATGCTTGATTCCGTTCTGGGAAGGACATGGGTTTTGTAGTTCGGACTGGACTGTTCCCATGGGGCACAGGGTCAGAGCTGATTTGCATATCGCCATTGTCTAACCCAGGGTGGTGTGGAGTGCAAAAAAACGATGGATTTGGGCCCAGATCTTTGGACTGGGGTGAATGTGTGACATTGATCCACATTCTGTCCATCATCTGTTTTGTTTGCAATTGCCGCCATAAGTGCGCTGGGGATGCTCAGACGTGGGTCCCAGGCACTCCACACCACTGGAGTCAAGCTAGCCGGGCTGATGAGATGTGTTACCTCGAAACCGGTCCGGTCCTCGGATGCTTGATTCCGTTCTGGGAAGGACATGGCTTTTGTAGTTCGGACTGGACTGCTCCCATGGGGCACAGAGTCAGAGCTGATTTGCATATCGCCATTGTCTAACCCAGGGTGGTGTGGAGTGCAAAAAAACGATGGATTTGGGCCCAGATCTTTGGACTGGGGTGAATGTGTGACATTGATCCACATTCTGTCCATCATCTGTTTTGTTTGCAATTGCCGCCATAAGTGCGCTGGGGATGCTCAGACGTGGGTCCCAGTCACTCCACACCACTGGAGTCAAGCTAGCCGGGCTGATGAGAGGTGTTACCTCGAAACCGGTCCGGTCCTCGGATGCTTGATTCCGTTCTGGGAAGGACATGGCTTTTGTAGTTCGGACTGGACTGTTCCCATGGGGCACAGGGTCAGAGCTGATTTGCATATCGCCATTGTCTAACCCAGGGTGGTGTGGAGTGCAAAAAAACGATGGATTTGGGCCCAGATCTTTGGACTGGGGTGAATGTGTGACATTGATCCACATTCTGTCCATCATCTGTTTTGTTTGCAATTGCCGCCATAAGTGCGCTGGGGATGCTCAGACGTGGGTCCCAGGCACTCCACACCACTGGAGTCAAGCTAGCCGGGCTGATGAGAGGTGTTACCTCGAAACCGGTCCGGTCCTCGGATGCTTGATTCCGTTCTGGGAAGGACATGGCTTTTGTAGTTCGGACTGGACTGTTCCCATGGGGCACAGGGTCAGAGCTGATTTGCATATCACCATTGTCTAACCCAGGGTGGTGTGGAGTGCAAAAAAACGATGGATTTGGGCCCAGATCTTTGGACTGGGGTGAATGTGTGACATTGATCCACATTCTGTCCATCATCTGTTTTGTTTGCAATTGCCGCCATAAGTGCGCTGGGGATGCTCAGACGTGGGTCCCAGGCACTCCACACCACTGGAGTCAAGCTAGCCGGGCTGATGAGAGGTGTTACCTCAAAACCGGTCCGGTCCTCGGATGCTTGATTCCGTTCTGGGAAGGACATGGCTTTTGTAGTTCGGACTGGACTGTTCCCATGGGGCACAGGGTCAGAGCTGATTTGCATATCGCCATTGTCTAACCCAGGGTGGTGTGGAGTGCAAAAAAACGATGGATTTGGGCCCAGATCTTTGGACTGGGGTGAATGTGTGACATTGATCCACATTCTGTCCATCATCTGTTTTGTTTGCAATTGCTGCCATAAGTGCACTGGGGATGCTCAGACGTGGGTCCCAGGCACTCCACACCACTGGAGTCAAGCTAGCCGGGCTGATGAGAGGTGTTACCTCGAAACCGGTCCGGTCCTCGGATGCTTGATTCCGTTCTGGGAAGGACATGGCTTTTGTAGTTCGGACTGGACTGTTCCCATGGGGCACAGGGTCAGAGCTGATTTGCATATCACCATTGTCTAACCCAGGGTGGTGTGGAGTGCAAAAAAACGATGGATTTGGGCCCAGATCTTTGGACTGGGGTGAATGTGTGACATTGATCCACATTCTGTCCATCATCTGTTTTGTTTGCAATTGCCGCCATAAGTGCGCTGGGGATGCTCAGACGTGGGTCCCAGGCACTCCACACCACTGGAGTCAAGCTAGCCGGGCTGATGAGAGGTGTTACCTCGAAACCGGTCCGGTCCTCGGATGCTTGATTCCGTTCTGGGATGGACATGGCTTTTGTAGTTCGGACTGGACTGTTCCCATGGGGCACAGGGTCAGAGCTGATTTGCATATCGCCATTGTCTAACCCAGGGTGGTGTGGAGTGCAAAAAAACGATGGATTTGGGCCCAGATCTTTGGACTGGGGTGAATGTGTGACATTGATCCACATTCTGTCCATCATCTGTTTTGTTTGCAATTGCCGCCATAAGTGCGCTGGGGATGCTCAGACGTGGGTCCCAGGCACTCCACACCACTGGAGTCAAGCTAGCCGGGCTGATGAGAGGTGTTACCTCGAAACCGGTCCGGTCCTCGGATGCTTGATTCCGTTCTGGGAAGGACATGGCTTTTGTAGTTCGGACTGGACTGTTCCCATGGGGCACAGGGTCAGAGCTGATTTGCATATCGCCATTGTCTAACCCAGGGTGGTGTGGAGTGCAAAAAAACGATGGATTTGGGCCCAGATCTTTGGGCTGGGGTGAATGTGTGACATTGATCCACATTCTGTCCATCATCTGTTTTGTTTGCAATTGCCGCCATAAGTGCGCTGGGGATGCTCAGACGTGGGTCCCAGGCACTCCACACCACTGGAGTCAAGCTAGCCGGGCTGATGAGAGGTGTTACCTCGAAACCGGTCTGGTCCTCGGATGCTTGATTCCGTTCTGGGAAGGACATGGCTTTTGTAGTTCGGACTGGACTGTTCCCATGGGGCACAGGGTCAGAGCTGATTTGCATATCGCCATTGTCTAACCCAGGGTGGTGTGGAGTGCAAAAAAACGATGGATTTGGGCCCAGATCTTTGGACTGGGGTGAATGTGTGACATTGATCCACATTCTGTCCATCATCTGTTTTGTTTGCAATTGCCGCCATAAGTGCGCTGGAGATGCTCAGACGTGGGTCCCAGGCACTCCACACCACTGGAGTCAAGCTAGCCGGGCTGATGAGAGGTGTTACCTCGAAACCGGTCTGGTCCTCGGATGCTTGATTCCGTTCTGGGAAGGACATGGCTTTTGTAGTTCGGACTGGACTGTTCCCATGGGGCACAGGGTCAGAGCTGATTTGCATATCGCCATTGTCTAACCCAGGGTGGTGTGGAGTGCAAAAAAACGATGGATTTGGGCCCAGATCTTTGGACTGGGGTGAATGTGTGACATTGATCCACATTCTGTCCATCATCTGTTTTGTTTGGAAAGTGAAGGAAGGCAAAAATTTCTAATCCAACTCTGAAAATAATTTACCTCAGGGATGGTGCAGAACTGTGGTCGGGCATATACATTTGCTATTCCTACTGCTGGATGGTGGTGGTGGGCAAAATTATCATTCCTACTCCAACAGGTGTTTGCCTCACAGAAGGTGCTAGATGGTGGTAAGGACACAACATCACTATTCCTACTCCAACAGGTGTTTGCCTCAGGAAAGGTGCTTGATGGTGGCAGGGGCAAAATAAATATTCCTACTGCGACATGTGTTTGACTCAGGGAAGGTGCTGGATGGTGCTGGGGGGCAAAATAACTATTCCTACACCGGCAGGTGTTTTCCTCAGAGAAGGTGCTGGATGGTGGTGGGGAGGACACAATTACTATTCCTACTCCAATAGGTGTTTGCCTCAGGGAAGGTGCTGGATGGTGGTGAGGGACAAAATAACTATTCCTACTCCGACAGATGTTTGACTTAGGGAAGGTGCAGGATGGTGTTGGGGGGGAAAATAACTATTCCTACTTTAACAGGTATTGGTGCTGGATGGTGATGGGGACACATTTACTAATCCTACATCGACATGTATTAGCCTCAGGAAAGGGACTGGATGGTGTTGGGGAAAAATTACTATTCCTACTCCGACAGGTGTTTGCCTCAGGGATTGTGTTGGATGGTGGTGGGGGGGCAAAATAACTACTCCTACTCTGACAGGTATTTGCCTCAGGGAAGGTGCTGGATGGTGGTAGGGGCAAAAGGATGTATGACATTACAACGCATGCTATTACAACGCATACTATTACAACGCAACTATTAGACCGCAAGTACTTTTACAACGCATGTTTTTACAACGCATACTATTACAACGCGAAAATATAAAAGTAATAGTAAAGTACTATTACAACAAAACCCAATATAAAGCATACCATTACAACGCATTTATGTTAAAAAATAATATATTTTTAAAAATAGTACAATAAATTCTGGCAAGGGATGCAGGGAAAATAGGGGTTTTGGGTGGGGAAGTGTATTAAAATGTAGTAAAAAAATCTACCGTTAAATTAACGAATAACGAGTATTTTTTTACAATATTGGTACCCGAGTATTAAAAATAATACCTGGGTATTAAAATGAATACTCGAGTGTTAAATTACGTACATATTTATTAAATAAAATAAAATATTATATTAAAACTTATTTCAACCAAAATCCAACCAAAGAGAAATAAAAAAACATATTGCTTCCGAAAATATATTAAAACATATCGGGAAATTAAACGTATTAATTTAGAATAAACCAAACATAGTACTCGAATAATGAATTAAATAATCCAGTATTTAAATTAAGACTCTTTACATATAAAATTACTTATAACCTTTAAAAAGTAGTCGATTTACTATCATAACCCTTCTAATAAATAAACATTTTAAATTTACTTTTCCTATTCACAAACATATACCAAAAAAATAGCTGCCATTTTGGAAAGGGATGATAAAAATAGTCCTGCAACTATTTCAACAAACAAAACACCACAGCATTGAAATCAAAATGGACGCAAAAACGCTTTTTAAACCGAAAAGAAACACTTTTTACTTCCAAAATTTAAATTACATGTTTCCACATTAAAAAAATATAAATTAAACGCTCTTTACAACGCACGTTGTCTCAAAAAATAAGAAGACAGTAACAGAAACATATAAAAACGAAGCAGATACCATTTTGAAATCAGTTGATTATCAACTAGCAGAGTGAGCAGACGCCTGAACCTGACCCTCTGACCTACTGAACCTTGAAGAACATTACGTGACTCTACGATATATTTCTCAAAATAAACAAGTAAGTTTAAACATAGAGCAAAGCTATAATAATAGTAACTAAATTAGAAACAACTTAATAATTAAAACCGAAATATATTTAATTTACAGATTATTGAAAATGTGATGTTTTCCTGTTTACCAAAACCCGTTTTAATAAAGAACGTAAAAAATCACAGCAAAGTAAGTACCTAATTTGAAACAGACATAATGTTTCAAATAAATTAAATAACCACATAATTTTTTATTATTTAAAAATGTTAATATAAAGTATAAACTTTTCAAAGCACTTAAGATTAATACTCTATTTTCTAAAAGCAATGTCGAAAATTTTCAAGAACAAAACACCCCATATTTAAATAAATATATATGTCAAACGAAAATCGTTCATGATAAATAAAACATGCTGTCGCATACTTACTTTTGTAACGGAAATAACAACATCAGAATAAAAACGTAGGACAAAGTCTATGTATCATTTCATTTCTTTTAAAACCAGTACATTTTATAAAAACGTATACAAAGAAATGCTAACATGTTAAATTAAAAAATAAACACTATTTACAATAACAAACATACACATACATTTTTCTTTTTTCTGACTCTCAAATAAGTTTCCAGAAAATAATTTAGAAACTCAAAACCCAACACACCTGACAGATATCCAAAGAAAAAACAGCAGACTCTAAAGGTAAATCAAATTACACATGTAAACCTATTTTTAATAGTGCTTAATGAATGTACATGACCCCCCTTGTTAAACAGCATAATAAATTACTATTACAACTCCAAGAAGATGCAGCAGCAGAAAAAGTGAGAGATAGAAAAAGGACATAATTTACTATTCCAAATCCATGAAGGTGTAGCAATAGAGAAAGTGATGGATAGTATAAGGGTATAATTTACTATTCCCACTCCAGGAAGGTGCAACAGTATGTAAAGTGATGGATAGTATAAGAATATAATTTACTATTCCCACTCCAGGAAGGTGCATCAGTAAGGAAAGTGATGGATAGTGTAAGAGTATAATTTACTATTCCCACTCCAGGAAGGTGCAGCAGTAAGGAAAGTGATGGATAGTATAAGGGTATAATTTAATATTCCCACTCCAAGAATGTGCAGCAGTAGGAAAAGTGATGGAAAAATGTAAAGTGTAATTTACTAATCAAAGTCCAGCTAAATGCAGCAGAAAGCAAATTAAACATTTACATTTCTTATTTCCTTTTTTTTAGAAACTCAAAGCAATCTTTTAAGAAAACCAAACTCCACATCTAAGGAAGCCAACAAACACAAAGGCCAGCAAGAAAAAGAAGACCACAAATAAAAACAGCAATCTTAAAGATAAATAAAATACATGAAACGAAAAACACATTTTCTAAAGTGCAAGATTTTTAATACTATTTACAATTTTGTTACCTGAAGCAAAAGAGAAACATTTGAATGATAAAGAAATATGATAAATGAAGGATAGTGTAAGGGTAAAATTCACTATTCCAACTCCAGAAATGTGCAGCATTAAAGAAAGTGATGGATAGTGTAAGGGAATAATTTACAATTCCCACTCCAGAAAGGTGCAGCAGTAGGGAAAGTGATAGATAATGTAAGGGTATAATTTATTATTCCCACTCCAGGAAGGTGCAACAGTAAGGTAAGTAATGGATAGTTTAAGGGTAAAATTAACTATTCCCACTCCAGGAAAGTGCAGCATTAAAGAAAGTGATGTATAGTGTAAGGGTATAATTTACTATTCCCACTCCAGGAAGGTGCAGCAGTAAGGAAAGTGATGGATAGTATAAGGGTATAATTTAATATTCCCACTCCAGGAAGGTGCATCAGTAGAAAAAATGTTGGATAGTGTAAGGGTAAAATGTATTATTCCCACTCCAGGAAGGTGCATCAGTAGTGAAAGTAATGGATAGTGTAAGGGTATAATTAACTATTCCCACTCCAGGAAGGTGCAGCAGTAAGGAAAGTAATGGATAGTATAAGGGTATAATTTATTATTCCCACTCCAGGAAGGTGCAACAGTAAGGAAAGTGATGGATAGTATTAGGATATAATTTACAATTCCCACTCCAGTCAGGTGCATCAGTAGAAAAAGTGTTGGATAGTGTAAGGGTATAATTTACTATTCCCACTCCAGGAAGGTGCAACAGTAAGGAAAGTGATGGATAGTATAAGGGTATAATTTACTATTCCCACTCCAGGAATGTGCAGCAGTAAGAAAAGTGATGGAAAAATGTAAGGTGTAATTTACTAATCAAAGTCCAGCTAAATGCAGCAGAGAGCAAATTAAACATTTACATTTCTAATTTCCTTTTTTTAGAAACTCAAAGCAGTCTTTTAAGAAAACCAAACTCCACATCTAAGGAAGCCAACAAACACAAAGGCCAGCAAGTAAAAGAAGACCACAAATAAAAACAGCAATCTTAAAGGTAAATAAAATACATGAAACGAAAAACACATTTTCTAAAGTGCAAGATTTTTAATACTATTTACACTTTTGTTACCTGAAGCAAAAGAGAAACATTTGAATGATAAAGAAATATGATAAATGATGGATAGTGTAAGGGTAAAATTCACTATTCCAACTCCAGAAAGGTGCAGCACTAAAGAAAGTGATGGATAGTGTAAGGGAATAATTTACAATTCCCACTCCAGAAAGGTGCAGCAGTAGGGAAAGTGATAGATAATGTAAGGGTATAATTTATTATTCCCACTCCAGGAAGGTGCAACAGTAAGGTAAGTAATGGATAGTGTAAGGGTAAAATTAACTATTCCCACTCCAGGAACGTGCAGCATTAAGGAAAGTGATGGATAGTATAAGGGTATAATTTACTATTCCCACTCCAGGAAGGTGCATCAGTAGTGAAAGTGATGGATAGTGTAAGGGTATAATTAACTATTCCCACTCCAGAAAGGTGCAGCCGTAAGGAAAGTGATGGATAGTATAAGGGTATGATGTATTATTCCCACTCCAGGTAGGTGCAACAGTAAGGTAAGTAATGAATAGTGTAAGGGTAAAATTAACTATTCCCACTCCAGAAAGGAGCAGCAGTAGGGAAAGTGATGAATAGTATAATGGTACAAATTACTATTCCCACTCCAGAAAGGTGCATCAGTAGAAAAAGTGATGGATAGTATAAGGGTATAATTTACTATTCTCACTCCAAGAATATGCAGCAGTAGGAAAAGTGATGGAAAAATGTAAAGTGTAATTTACTAATCAAAGTCCAGCTAAATGCAGCAGAAAGCAAATTAAATATTTACATTTCTTATTTCCTTTTTTTTAGAAACTCAAAGCAATCTTGTAAGAAAACCAAACTGCACATCTAAGGAAGCCAACAAACAGAAAGGCCACCAAGAAAAAGAAGACAACAAATAAAAACAGCAATCTGAAAGGTAAATAAAATAGATGAAACGAAGAACACATTTTCTAAAGTGCAAGAATTTGAATACTATTTACACTTTTGTTACCTGAAACAAAATAGAAACATTTGAATGATAAAGAAATATGATAAATGATGGATAGTGTAAGGGTAAAATGCACTATTCCAACTCCAGAAAGGTGCAGCATTAAAGAAAGTGATGGATAGTGTAAAGGAAAAATTTACATTTCCCACTCCAGAAAGGTGCAGCAGTAGGGAAAGTGATAGATAATGTAAGGGTATAAATTATTATTCCCATTCCAAGAAGGAGCAATTTGTAAGGTAAGTAATGGATAGTGTAAGGGTAAAATTAACTATTCCCACGCTAGAAAGGTGCAGCAGTAGGGAAAGTGATGGATAATACAAGGGTATAATTTACTATTCCCACTCCAAGATGGTGCATCAGTAGAGAAAGTGATGGACAGTGTAAGGATATAATTTATTATTGCCACTCCAGGAAGGTGAAACAGTAAGGTAAGTAATGAATAGTGTAAGGGTAAAATTAACTATTCCAACTCCAGAAAGGTGCAGCAGTAGGGAAAGTGATGGATAGTATAAGGGTATAATTTACTATTCCCACTCCAGGAAGGTGCATCAGTAGAAAAAATGTTGGATAGTGTAAGGGTATAATTTACTATTCCCACTCCAGGAAGGTGCAACAGTAAGGAAAGTGATGGATAGTATAAGGGTATAATTTACTATTCCCACTCTAGGAATGTGCAGCAGTAAGAAAAGTGATGGAAAAATGTAAGGTGTAATTTACTAATCAAAGTCCAGGTAAATGCAGCAGAAAGCAAATTAAACATTTACATTTCTTATTTCCTTTTTTTTAGAAATTCAAAGCAATCTTTTAAGAAAACCAAACTCCACATCTAAGGAAGCCAACAAACACAAAGACCAGCAAGAAAAAGAAGACCACAAATAAAAACAGCAATCCTAAAGGTAAATAAAATACATGAAACGAAAAACACATTTTCTAAAGTGCAAGAATTTGAATACTATTTACACTTTTGTTACCTGAAACAAAATAGAAACATTTGAATGATAAAGAAATATGATAAATGATGGATAGTGTAAGGGTAAAATGCACTATTCCAACTCCAGAAAGGTGCAGCATTAAAGAAAGTGATGGATAGTGTAATGGAATAATTTACATTTCCCACTCCAGAAAGGTGCAGCAGTAGGGAAAGTGATAGATAATGTAAGGGTATAAATTATTATTCCCACTCCAAGAAGGTGCAATAGTAAGGTAAGTAATGGATAGTGTAAGGGTAAAATTAACTATTCCCACTCTAGAAAGGTGCAGCAGTAGGGAAAGTGATGGATAATACAAGGGTATAATTTACTATTCCCACTCCAGGATGGTGCATCAGTAGGGAAAGTGATGGATAGTGTAAGGATATAATTTATTATTGCCACTCCAGGAAGATGAAACAGTAAGGTAAGTAATGAATAGTGTAAGGGTAAAATTAACTATTCCCACTCCAGAAAGGTGCAGCAGTAGGGAAAGTGGTGGATAGTATAAGGGTATAATTTACTATTCCCACTCCAGGAAGGTGCATCAGTAGAAAAATGTTGGATAGTGTAAGGGTATAATTTACTATTCCCACTCCAGGAAGGTGCAACAGTAAGGAAAGTGATGGATAGTATAAGGGTATAATTTACTATTCCCACTCCAGGAATGTGCAGCAGTAAGAAAAGTGATGGAAAAATGTAAGGTGTAATTTACTAATCAAAGTCCAGGTAAATGCAGCAGAAAGCAAATGAAACATTTACATTTCTTATTTCCTTTTTTTTAGAAACTCAGAGCAATCTTTTAAGAAAACCAAACTCCACCTCTAAGGAAGCCAACAAACACAAAGGCCAGCAAGAAAAAGAAGACCACAAATAAAATCAGCAATCTTAAAGGTAAATAAAATACATGAAACGAAAAACACATTTTCTAAAGTGCAAGATTTTTAATACTATTTACACTTTTGTTACCTGAAGCAAAAGAGAAAAATTTGAATGATAAAGAAATATGATAAATGATGGATAGTGTAAGGGTAAAATTCACTATTCCAACTCCAGAAAGGTGCAGCATTAAAGAAAGTGATGGATAGTGTAAGGGAATAATTTACAATTCCTACTCCAGAAAGGTGCTGCTGTCGGGAAAGTGATAGATAATGTAAGGGTATAATGTATTATTCCCACACCAGGAAGGTGCAACAGTAAAGTAAGTAATGGATAGTGTAAGGGTAAAATTAACTATTCCCACTCCAGGAAAGTGCAGCATTAAAGAAAGCGATGGATAGTATAAGGGTATTATTTACTATTCCCACTCCAGGAAGGTGCATCAGTAGTGAAAGTGATGGATAGTGTAAGGGTATAATTAACTATTCCCACTCCAGGAAGGTGCAGCAGTAAGGAAAGTAATGGATAGTATAAGGGTATAATTTACTATTCCCACTCCAGGAAGGTGCAACAGTAAGGAACGTGATGGATAGTATAAGGATATAATTTACTATCCCCATTCCAGGAAGTTGCATCAGTAAGGAAAGTGATGGATAGTGTAAGGGTATAATTTACTATTCCCACTCCAGGAAGGTGCAACAGTAAGGAAAGTGATGGATAGTATAAGGGTATAATTTACTATTCCCACTCTAGGAATGTGCAGCAGTAAGAAAAGTGATGGAAAAATGTAAGGTGTAATTTACTAATCAAAGTCCAGGTAAATGCAGCAGAAAGCAAATTAAACATTTACATTTCTTATTTCCTTTCTTTTACAAATTCAAAGCAATCTTTTAAGAAAACCAAACTCCACATCAAAGGAAGCCAACAAACACAAAGACCAGCAAGAAAAAGAAGACCACAAATAAAAACAGCAATCCTAAAGGTAAATAAAATACATGAAACGAAAAACAAATTTTCTAAAGTGCAAGAATTTCAATACTTTTTACACTTTTGTTACCTGAAACAAAATAGAAACATTTGAATGATAAAGAAATATGATAAATGATGGATAGTGTAAGGGTAAAATGCACTATTCCAACTCCAGAAAGGTGCAGCATTAAAGAAAGTGATGGATAGTGTAAAGGAATAATTTACATTTCCCACTCCAGAAAGGTGCAGCAGTAGGGAAAGTGATAAATAATGTAAGGGTATACATTATTATTCCCACTCCAAGAAGGTGCAATAGTAAGGTAAGTAATGGATAGTGTAAGGGTAAAATTAACTATTCCCACTCTAGAAAGTTGCAGCAGTAGGGAAAGTGATGGATAATACAAGGGTATAATTTACTATTCCCACTCCAGGATGGTGCATCAGTAGGGAAAGTGATGGATAGTGTAAGGATATAATTTATTATTGCCACTCCAGGAAGATGAAACAGTAAGGTAAGTAATGAATAGTGTAAGGGTAAAATTAGCTATTCCCACTCCAGAAAGGTGCGGCAGTAGGGAAAGTGGTGGATAGTATAAGGGTATAATTTACTATTCCCACTCCAGGAAGGTGCATCAGTAGAAAAAATGTTGGATAGTGTAAGGGTATACTTTACTATTCCCACTCCAGGAAGGTGCAACAGTAAGGAAAGTGATGGATAGTATTAGGGTATAATTTACTATTCCCACTCCAGGAATGTGCAGCAGTAAGAAAAGTGATGGAAAAATGTAAGGTGTAATTTACTAATCAAAGTCCAGGTAAATGCAGCAGAAAGCAAATTAAACATTTACATTTCTTATTTCCTTTTTTTAGAAACTCAAAGCAATCTTTTAAGAAAAGCAAACTCCACATCTAAGGAAGCCAACAAACACAAAGGCCAGCAAGAAAAAGAAGACCACAAATAAAATCAGCAATCTTAAAGGTAAATAAAATACATGAAACGAAAAACACATTTTCTAAAGTGCAAGATTTTAAATACTATTTACACTTTTGTTACCTGAAGCAAAAGAGAAACATTTGAATGATAAAGAAATATGATAAATGATGGATAGTGTAAGGGTAAAATTTACTATTCCAACTCCAGAAAGGTGCAGCATTAAAGAAAGTGATGGATAGTGTAAGGGAATAATTTACAATTCCTACTCCAGAAAGGTGCAGCAGTCGGGAAAGTGATAGATAATGTAAGGGTATAATGTATTATTCCCACACCAGGAAGGTGCAACAGTAAAGTAAGTAATGGATAGTGTAAGGGTAAAATTAACTATTCCAACTCCAGGAAAGTGCAGCATTAAAGAAAGCGATGGATAGTATAAGGGTATAATTTACTATTCCCACTCCAGGAAGGTGCATCAGTAGTGAAAGTGATGGATAGTGTAAGGGTATAATTAACTATTCCCACTCCAGGAAGGTGCAGCAGTAAGGAAAGTAATGGATAGTATGAGGGTATAATTTACTATTCCCACTCCAGGAAGGTGCAACAGTAAGGAACGTGATGGATAGTATAAGGATATAATTTCGTATTCCCACTCCAGGAAGTTGCATCAGTAAGGAAAGTGATGGATAGTGTAAGGGTATAATTTACTATTCCCACTCCAGGAAGGTGCATCAGTAGGGAAAGTGATGGATAGTGTATGGGTATAATTTATTATTCCCACTCCAGGAAGGTGCAACAGTAAGGTAAGTAATGAATAGTGTAAGGGTAAAATTAACTATTCCCACTCCAGAAAGGTGCAGCAGTAGGGAAAGTAATGGATAGTATAAGGGTATAATTTACTATTCCCACTCCAGAAAGGTGCATCAGTAGAAAAAGTGTTGGATAGTGTAAGGGTATAATTTACTAATCCCACTCCAGGAAGGTGCAACAGTAAGGAAAGTGATGGATAGTATACGGGTATAATTTACTATTCCCACTCCAGGAATGTGCAGCAGTTGTGAAAGTGATGGATAGTGTAAGGGTATAATTTACTATTCTAACTCCAGGAAGGTGCAACAGTGAGGTAAGTGATGGATAGTATAAGGTTAAAATGAACTATTCCCACTCCAGGAAGGTGCAGCAGTAAGGAAAGTGATTGATAGTGTAAGGGTAAAATTTACTATTCCCACTCCAGGAAGGTGCAGCTGTAGAGTAAGTGAAAGATAGTGTAAGAGGAATATGAACTACTCCTAATGAAAGTGATGGATAATATAAGGGTCAAATGTACTATTCCAACTCCAGGAATGTGCAGCAGTAACGTAAATGATGAATAGTGAAAGTATGTAAATTACTATTCCTAATCCAGATAGATAAACCATTATAAAAAGTATACATTAAAATATGTATCAGTAATTAAACCGAAACACAAAAATGTATTTTGTTTTTCATTTCTATTTTTTCAACAGAAAATGTCAAGCCAAGCTACTGCCACCTATATCAGATCCAGGAAAGGAAACAGGTTATTGAAACATTGTGGAGATATATATTGCAATGAAAGGATAAGTGAACCAAGGAGACATTGGAGGTGTGTGCAATATTATTCATCCCGTTGCAGCGGCAGAGCGGTTACTGTTGGAGATTACATTATAAAAACCACAGGACATAACCACTCTGCCTCTGCAATGGAGATTGAAATTTGTGAAACCAATAATGAAATGAAAGATATTGCATCCACCTGCAATGCCACACCTGGTTCAATTTTAAGAGAGGTTGCACAGCATGTCCCCGGTCATGTTGCTTGTAATATGCCTATTATTCCTAATTTGCGACAAATTATCCAAAGAAAAAAGCAGGCAAGTAACACTCACACCGAAACACCACACACTTTTGCAGACATACATATTCCTAATGAACTTACAATCTCTTTCTCCAATGAACCCTTCTTACTCTACGACAACCAAAACCCTCAAAAACGTATACTAATCTTTAGCACTGCCCGCAACCTAGTAAAATTAGAGAACACTGATATTTGGATGATGGATAGGACGTTTAAAAGTACCCCCCATCCTTTCACCCAAATTTACAGTATTCATGCACAGATTCAAAATAATGTAGTTCCCTTAGTGTATAATTTACTTCCTGATAAGCAATCAGCAACTTATACTGAATTTTTGTCAGTAATTAAAGAAAAAAACTTCCAACAAAAGTCCTAGGAAAATTATTGTGGATTATGAATTGACTATGATCAATGTGATCAACAAAACGTATACGGATACCCAAATTCAGGGATGTTTTTTTCATTTTTCCAGGCATTTTGGCGTAAGTTACAAAAAACATCCCTAGTTACTGATTACTGTTCAGATAGCAAACTACAGGTAGAATTTAAAAAACTAACTGCACTTTGTTTTGTACCTCCTGAAAGTGTAGACGAGTACTACACTGCAATTTCTGAATCTGAATATTATGTCGAAAATGAAGATAAATTGGCACCCTTGTTAAATTATTTCGAAGACACATGGATTGGACATCTAAGTAGATCGGGTCGCAGGAGGAAGCCACGTTTCCATGTGGAGTGGTGGAACTGCTACACAACCTGCTTAGAAGGAGGTGCTAAAACAAACAATGCCATAGAGGGATGGCATAACTCCTTCAACCACACAATTAGTAAACCACACCCCAATTTCTACTCTTTCTTAATAACTTTGAAGAAGGAGCAAAGTTATCAAGAAATGAGAATTGCACAAACCTTGACAGGTAGCCTAAATCCACGGATTTCAAAACAATCTAAGGAGATGTCTCAGAGACTATTGGTAATACTTCAACAGTTTTCGTTGAGTGTGGCATTAGACTACCTGGAAAATGTTGCTAACATTTTACATTTTTAAACACATACACCCAACTTACTTTCCTGCTTTTACCTAAAAAAATGTAGATTATTTTTTTAAATTTCAGTCGGGTAATCAAACCATTAATCATTTTTTAATTTACATTCATCTTTTTTTATTATATTTCCTAAATATAATTTGCAGGAAATATTTTTTTTAATTGAAAAACTTACAATACCATCATAAAAAAATAAGTAAATCAAACATCTTTCATATAAACCAATTAGCATTTTGTACATCTTTTCCATATATTTTTTTAAAAATGAATTTGTGAAAACGTTTTGAACGAAACATTAAATTACTCATTTTCCCCCTTTCCACTAGTTCAAACAAAAGTTTTGTTTGGTATTATTTCTATATGTACTACTGGTTTTTTGTAATTATACTCATGCAAACCATTCATCTATCTATTATATGAAATTACCCCACAAAATGTATCTTTTTAAAAAAAATTATTATTTTTTATTACAACAAACCTTTCCTATTTAAATCCAACAATTTTTGTAATGAAAAATAATGTAAAAATATTTTTAATATTTTTTTTCCATTATCTAAATCAATGAATTAACAGTACAAACATTTCAACCTTAAATTGGAACACCATATAAAATATCCAAATTTTTCTAACTCCTTTTTTTCTCGCTAACTAAAACATAATTTTTTTAAAGAGTAAATTTCATTTGTAGTCCTGAAGAAGTCATTTGGGTGATTGTGCCCCATGACGAAACACGTGTTGGCATTGGTTTTTCCATTGGCTACGTTGATATGAATTTGATGAATATTGAAAGACTGACGAAGAATTCTCTGATGTGTGACGAGAAAAGATAAAGAAATTAATAAAAAAGGAATTAACCTATTGGACTCTTGAAAGTATATATCTTTTCTCTAAAGACTATAAGAAGACTTTTTGTGCTCGGGAACTATTTACTCTTTGCCTTCGAATCCTCTGGTTCTACAGAAGATTCCCCTTGGGGACTTAGGTGGCCGCTTCCCCTGTTCCCTTGAGCCACCTCACTTGGAAAACACTACATTGGTTGCAATTGCGCAAATACTACCCAGCCACCCTTTGTTCTGTATCATAATTTTTTAAGCCATTTCCTACCTGCTAATATTCTCACTACGCAACTTTATTTTTTGCAAACATTAACATAAAAATCAAATCAACAAACGCATTTTCGAAAAATATCTCCTACTAAACCAACAGTTAATAATAATTAATTTTTCAAAAGTAACACAAAAACCAGTATGTAAAATACTCGATAAAACCAAAGCCCACTTTTGTGACAACTAACGAAACTGTCTTCTTTTTATTCTTTACGATTTCCTTAAATCTATACATTTCTTTTATAGCAAACTTTTTTTTACGTTCAAAATGTATTACACCAAAGAGAAATTACTTATATTAAACAGCTTATCCGTTTCCCCTTCTCAAAATACAACCCGACAAAGGCATATTCTTCTAACATGATCTGCGACATGTTGAATATACATCCAAAACATCATATTTTACTTATGCAACCTCTCCTTATCCTTACGTAGCAATATATATATCCACAATATTTACTTTAATTACTATAAAAGTATTTAAAGTTTCCGACCTGTGCGCAGATCAGCTTCCAGCTGCTTACTCCAATCGATGCTGTCCAAAATGGCCGCTTGCGTCGACGTTAACGTGACGACGTGATACAAAGCGACTAAGATAAAAAAAGGACTATCTTACAAAGTTAATATTTTAGAAATGTATATTATTTATTAAAAAGGTAATCATGTTTGAAAAAATGTTTAAAAATATGTTTTATTTATAATAAAATTATCTTTATTTTATTTTATTTTTTGAAATTAAAATAAAAAATGAGAACAATAAAATCTGTTTCTTTGTATTTTTTACTTTTTTAAATTATACCTTTTATAACAATATTTTACTTTAAAAAATTATTATTAATGTCACTTACCTTAATGCTGATTGTATTTCCATGATTATCTGCCTATTTCCTGCTTTTCTTGGACTTTCAAAAGCATAACGCGGGATGCAATGGAAATGAAATAAATGAAATGAAATAAACGAAGGACAAATCACGCCATAGAAAACAATGTTAAAACGTGGGAAAAAAAGAAACTTTGCTTACTTAATGAAACCCTTGTAATTAAAAAATATAAAACAATTTTCTAAAATAGTTAAAAAAAACATAACACTATATTAAAATTATAATCTTATAAAATGTTTATTTTTTTAAACAAATAAAAATAGTTTTTTATTAAAACTCTCTTCAAAGTTATATCAAAGAAAGAAATAAAAAACCATATTTAAACTTACTTTATATATATATTTCTAAATTTACAAAGAAATTAATATTAAATGAAAATACCTTCAAAAATTAAAATTAAAAAAAACAATCCTTTTTAATTTTATAATTTATTTAACTAATACAATCATATTTTACCTTTGCAAAATCAATTAAAAAAATAATAATTATTATTTATTTACAAATAAATACCTACTTATTATGTATAAAACTATTTATTTTTTTAATGTATATAAATATTATAAAGTTTTAATTAAGTACTTATATTTTAAATATTAGTATTAAAAAGAAACTAAAACATTATTTTTTAATACAATACTTCTTAAATACTTTATTAAAAAATAATCATTTAATTATTTAATAAATAAAACATTAAATATATTTGTTATAAAAAAAGTAAATAAAAAAATAAAACCTAAAATATTTCAATAAAATTAATTTAACAAATAATAACTTAATTTTGATGTAAAAAGATGCGTTGTAACAGTACTTGCGTTGTAATAGCATGCGTTGTAAAAACATGCGTTGTAAAAGTACTTGCGTTGTAAAAGTTGCGTTGTAAAAGTAATGCGTTGTAAAAGTTGCGTTGTAACGGCTGTTTCCCGGGGCAAAATTATTATTCTTACTCCAACATGTGTTTGCCTCAGAGAAGGTGGTAAGGAGACAACATTACTATTTCTATTCCAACACAAGTTTGCCTCAGGGAATCTGCTGGATGGTGGTGGGGACAAAATAACTATTCCTACTCCAAACAGGTGTTTTCCTTAGAGAAGGTGCTGGATGGTGGTGGTGGGGAGGACGAAATTACTATTTCTACTGTGACAGGTGTTTGCCCCAGGGAAGGTGCTGGATGGTGGTGTTTGCCCCAGGGAAGGTGCTGGATGGTGGTGGGGAGCAAAACAACTATTCCTACTCCAACATGTGTTTGCCTCAGGGAAGGTGCTGGATGGTGGTGGGGCAATATAACTATTCCTACTCCAACAAGTGTTTGCCTAAGAGAAGGTGCTGGGGACAAAATTACTATACCTACTTCAAAAGGTGTTTGCCTCAGGGAAGTTGCTGGGTGGTGGTGGGGGACAAAATAACTATTCCTACTCCAACAGATGTTTGACTCAGGAAAGGTGGTGGATGGTGGTGGGGGCAAAATAGCTATTCCTACTCCAACAGGTGTTTGCCTCAGGGAAGGAGCTGGATGGTGTTAGGGGGCAAAATTAGTATTCCTACTCCGACAGGTGTTTACATCAATGAATGTGCTGGATGGTGGTGTGGGGGCAACGTTACTATTTTCACTCCGACAAGTGTACACAGTAACATACAAGAAGACCTAAGAGTGATGCACTGAAAAAAAGTATTCAACTGTACTTTATTATAAAAAAAGAAAGCATGAACAGGAAATAATGCTTACATTTTCTTTTCTTTATCAGAACTGCAAATGTTTACCCTCGAAATTAAAGATAGTAAAAACACAGCACAACATATCACAGACGATCCATAGAGTTTATCAACATTGAAATAGCCCAACAGGTAAAAATGTTATACAAGAAACTGTTTATTCCATAAAGTATTAAAATCTGTAGCAATATAAGAAGGGAAATGTAAAATCACTCTTAACCCAATCTCACTAAACAAATTAAAAACATATAGCTGAGGAGTATGTAAAAACTAACCAGAGAAAAAGACATTGGGCCTTATTACGATGTTGTACGTCCACCTGACACCATCACTGAAACAGAACTGACTGACCTCCAGTCAGTGGTCCCGACCCCCTAATTACAATGCAGTCACATACTCCCATTTCGCTATGGTAGCATGTGTTATTGCCGTAAAAGGGCCATAGCACAAGCTCCTATAGGGAAATGGGAGGTTGTGTACATCCTGGCACTGCGTGACAGGAACCTTAGAGGCCGCAAACAGAAGGGGGCCCTGCCAGGGGCCCCAAACCTACTTTCTATGTCAGAAAGCCCAGCATGGAGAGCCTGTCGGAAACCGTGTATCGTAATCCGGGCGGCTTCAACCACCGTCCATGTGGATTACGGGCCATCTCCGACTGGCCAATAGGATCCTTGAGCCAGTCGGAATCCAGCTGGAATGACAGGCCAGTTTCACTTCTGACCGCCTATATTGTAATTAGGCGGTTGGAATTGAAACCAATGATCTTGGTCGACGATCTTGGGCGGAGGGTCTCTGACTGAGATCATAATTGGCCCCATGGTCTCTTTTACAGGTCTGATATAAACCATCCATCCGGTGGAGATTGTTTTTTTTTTTAAATCATGTGCACTCATGTCTTTGCATTTCTCTACAGATCATCCCATACCACACCACCAGTGTGGAAGAACACATCCTAAAAACAATCAAAAAATCATCACTATCAGAAGTTGCTGATCACACAACAGGCCTACCCATTATTGGTAAATGGGAATTAAATCACAGTTATCACCAATAATAACTTTCTTTTCACAGGTTTCAAAAAAGAAAGTTTGATTGAAACATTGCATGGCCTAATGAATGTGAACTTTATAATCAATAAAAAAATGTAGAAACTCAAATGAATAATTTTTTTGCATTTTCCCTTGCAGGATGATATTAAAAGCGCATTTGTAAACCAAATCGTGAACACATTTTTTTGTCTTTTCCTTCCTATACAGGTCAAGCCATACCACACCACCTATTTGGAAGAAAACAACCTCAACAAATCAAAAAATCCACACCATCATCTTTGAAAGTTAGTTTTCACAGAGCAGAGAAACCCATTGAAGTTAACATATGACCAAAACTCAATGAGCAACCAAAATAACTTTCTTTTCACAGGTATCAACCAAAAAACTATTTAAAGCAAACATAGTAAAATGTATAATAAATAACCATTGTTATCAAAAAGAATCAAAGATTGTGAAATTAGTAATTTGAAAACTTTTTTCCCTTCCAGGTAAAATTTTACAAAAATACATTCAGAAACCAATTCACTAAAACTTTTTTCATCTTTTTTTTCTATTTGCAGATAAAGAATGACAGCAGGAAATTAAGCAAACTATAGTAAATCAAGCAGGGGAAACAAACTACTCAGTTACGGTGTAACTTTAGTGTAAAGAGAGATTAACTGAGCCCAGGAGTCATTGGAGGTGTGTGCCGTATTATTCATCCCATTGCACAGGTAGAGCAGTTACTCTTGGTGATACTGTTGAAAAAACAACCGAGCATAACAAATCTCCCTCTGCAATGGAGATTGACGTTCGTCAAAATGAAAACCCTTGCATCCACCTCCAATGAACATTGTGGCTTAGTTTTGAGGGAGGTTTCCCAAAACATACCTATGCATGTTGCTTGTTCTATGCCTACTATTCCTAATCTACGACGTATTATACAGAGACAAAAATAGGCAAGTACTCCTCAATGTATAACACCCCAAACCTACTCAGATATCCACATACCAGAAGAATTGACAGTGACCTTTACTAATAAATCTTTCCTTTTGTATGACAACAAAAACCCTCTAAAACGAATACTAATTTGTAGCACTCCCTGTAACCTTGCTAAACTGGAGAATAGTGATATTTGGATGATGGATGGTACCTTTAAGTCCACCCCCCATCTCTTCAGCCAAATATAAACTATTCATGCCAACATTAATAACACCATTGTTCCTTTAGTGTACAGTTTACTACGTGATAAGCAAGCTTCAACCTACACTGAATTTTTGTCAGTAATCAGAACTAGGTGCCCGATTATGATGGCGGGCGGACTTACATCCGGCCACCACCCTATCTGAGATTGGGACCGCCCGACAGGTTGTCGGCAGCCTGCAGTAGGCCTTTTGATGTGACTGTCACCTCAGCGGTCGCAATGCCTATATTTTGCATTGCAGCGGATGCTGCTGGCTGCAGCACCCGCCACAATGCAAAAAATGGACACTGCACATATCCTTGCACTACGTGGCAGGCATTATAGGTGCCTCCCAGATCCTGTGTCTGGGGTCAGGGGTAAGGGGGGCCCCCCAATGTCACTTTCCGCCAGACTTTTTATGGCAGGTTCACCACCAGGAAAGGAAGATCATAATGCCTATGGCAGCACCTGGTAGGGACTGCCAACAATGTAAGCATTACTCCACTTCTGATGGACCGAAGGGCACCTTGAGCCGGGCGGATCTATGGTGGTCATTCCCACCGCCACACAGCCACCTGCCATACAAATGTGGCAGGCAGTAAACTTGGTCATGATGGTGGAGAGACTGACACTGACAGCCTGTTGGTGGTGGTCTCCCTGCCATCATAATCAGCCTCCTAAAACTATAAATAAAAGTGATTACTGATTTTGAATTATCAATGATTAATATCATTACTAAATTATATCCAGAAACCGAAATTCAAGGATGTTTTTTCCACTTTTCACAGGCATATTTGAGAAAAATACAAGACACATCCTTGGTTGAAGACTACATTTCAGACAGTGAACTACAATAACAATTAAAGAAACTTACAGCTTCGTACCACCTAACAGTGTACATGAATACTTCACATCAATTACTGAATCTAACTACTTCACACAAAACAATGTATGTTATATTGCATACAGGTACCCCAATATAGGCTCAGGTTACATCGTAGCCTTTCACCTATATTCCACCTTTCATTACACACATAACGATTCTTGGGGACTGACCTTTTACATAGATACAACACTGCCCACACAACGCGGGATTTTCCCCAGTAAAAGCCTCATACATTTTGCATGAGGATTCTTGGAAACCCAGCAGGACTACCATCTCTGGCATAATAACTATGTTTAAAGTTCATTCCTGACTTCATCCTAAATCCGACAAGTGGCACTGCAAGGTAGAACCCCTGGTCAGACCTTTGGGTATATAAAAATCACATCTTGCCGAGACAAACAGAGAAGATCAGGATTTCCCAGCCGACACACTGACACGAGACGCTGAGGTTCCTGCATGCAGTTACTCCAGCTCGCAGTGGTCTAACAACCCTTGCGGGGTGTCTGACTCGAGACCAAGACGGGGTCCCACAGTCTCTCACGTCAGGTAATGGGATTGACTTTATCCTAGAGGGATTCTTGACTTTACACCTACATACATGCTAGGTACACTTAGGTACAACTAGTTAGGGTAGCATCGTAGAGTACGCATTTTATTGTCATGTATTTTATATACTTGCCTGTATTCATGGTTATAGCAAAATGGTAGAAATCTACCATCCTTTTAATTTCTTAGTGCTTCTAATCAGTTATATATGTCACTGTCTAAAGGTTGTTTCAGCTCACCTATTTTACACTAGAATAACAACTGTTCAATAAATGCTTATTGAAAAAACATCCATATAATTTATTCTGTGTATCTCTCTGGGACTAAGTGAGCATAAGTGACTGGGCAAAAAGTAGTACACTGTTTCCACGGTCCTGAGGGATCAGGGTGGTCATGTTTGATAGTTGCCAAGAACTATTCTCTCCATGGTAAGAGGAGTTTCTAGTGGCACTGTGAGCTTGCTGGTATGCAGGCTGAAATATTCTGTAGGGGTGTCCAATCCTACCGTATATGTTGTCTAAAGGCGTGGATTCTATATAGATTTATAGGAACTACACAACATGGCGCCCAGTGCAGGGCTGGGTACTTATTTAGCAGTGAAATCTGAGTAATTCAGTTGTGCTATTCTCAGAGACCCCTACTCACATTCCCAGAGACATCTGGAATGGGAGGATACAAAATCCGCCGCAGCTGAGTAGGCAAAATCCAATATTTTAGCTGTTGGTTAACCAAGCTTGAAGGACAAATTGTCCCTATTTGTGCATAAACACCTTATCTTAGTTCTCTTGAAAAAGTCTTCTTACTAAAAACAATGACTGAGCCAGCAGATAACACTGTACATGAACTATAGCTCTCAGCCAAAAAGAATATGCAGATGCAATACAAATTACAGAAAATGTTATAAATACCATCACCCTAAAACTAGCTTCATATGGTTTAACAGCTAGGGGTGAGACAGTAACCTTCATGATTGAGGCACACAAAGCATTTAGAATTGAGGTATTCTATTCATGGGTTAGATTCCCACAGGCAAATGCACAAACAAAAACATTTCATTACTACACAGAAGATGACTTACCGAACGAATATTGTATGTACGAGGACATTGAAGTTCCGCTCACTTATCAGTAGCATTTATACTGGTTTAAAGAAGAGACGGAGCAACATGGCCAGTATTAGCGGCCTATACACCACATCCTGACATTGAAACAATTCCAATAGGAGACTCTCGCACACTTCATAAAGAACTAATAAGACTGTACAGAAACATGACACAGTTCGTGATTAGAAAACTCACACTTCAGCCAGCGATGGCTACACCAATAGGTCTGATTCAAACATCAACAAGCTAAAATCACACCACAAACATTACCTGCAGTCATGGGCAAGATGCCCACAAAATTTGAACAAACACCATTCTGGGTAGCGCAAAAAAATAACACAGCTAGAGGCGATATTTCCAAACACAAGCCCACTAGAAAAAAAAAGAATGTTAACAATCTGCTTGCCCTTGCGGATAACCCCCCAGATTGAGGATTGTACCTCTTGGGGGAGAGTTTTTACAGTCATATATACCAGGACTCATGGTATCCCGTCATTAGCAGTAATGCCAAATGTAATAAGACAAATACAAAACGAGTATGGAGCAGAACCTGCTCTGAACTTAAACATGAAATTAATAGGTAATTTTGCCCAGGTATCAGCTATAATATTAGCAAATATTAAAAGGGAGGCAGCATCAGTGGCAATAAGCAAACACCTGCGGGAGTTCACTCCTCTACAACAGCAACATGAATTACCTAAAATAATTGAAACTACATATGCAGAATTAGGTAGAGACAGCTTGGGAGCGGGGGCTATAAAACCTCAACTGATGGGTAGTACTGAAAAAGAGTCCTTTAAGCAAGCACCTGCTTCTTCAAAGAAGAAATGGGAAAATAACAAATAACAAAAGAATAAAGAGAATAGATCTCAATCCAGAGGTAGGTCTTCTCAACAGGAGCCCTCCGAAAGGACGTATAACCTTAGGAATAGGGACATTAGAAAACCTGACAGGTATCAGTACACTGATACACGTTCCTCTTGTTCCTTTCAGGGTTCATCAAAAAACTCAGAGAGGGAAGGACGGTCAGAACACAGACAAGAAGAGAGTACAAAGTCCAGAGACACGCAACGCGCTCCAGAATACACTTCAAAGAAAGAAGAAAAAACAAAATCAAAACCTCAATTCAAAAAGAAGAAAGTAACAGGTCTTAAGATCAGACATGCCCAGATTTCTGAGGACTCAACTACTGAACGGGGAATGGGCTCTGACGATGCTAGACAGTGCAGCAGAAGTAACAATAGCTCACCAGAACCTGATTGAATTTCTGGTGACAGCGGAGTAGAGCGAATATATCACAGTGGAAATGCCTGATAGTAGGGTAAGTGTCCCACGTGTTACATGAAAAAACACTCCAAAAGGAGGGGGACAAGCCCAGAAACCTGACTTTTGGCTACGACATTCTTTAGCTGAAAGAGATGTGCTGCCTGCTATTGTTATGGATTGCCCAAAGGGAGAAAATATACTTTTTCTAGCATTTTCAGACCTCGTCCTAACCACTTAAAACACACATATGCGCAGGAGTGGGTGGTAGCCCTTGCCCCTGCACTATATGACAACCATGTTGGGTGGGATGAGGATTCATCCCCTCACATGATACCATTAAAATCTATCCTACTCCACAGAGACAGTATCCAATAAAACAGGAAGCAAAAAAAATGGGTCAGAGATATCTTAGATCAACTTGAATACCAGGGTGTGATTGAAACTCACACCTCTTCCATGAATAATACTTTTTTTTCCGAAATGAAACCTGACAACTCATATTGTCTAGTTTCAGACTATAGACATCTAAACTCATTCACAAAAAGTTTTGCAGTACAAAAGGTACATAATGCTGTATTAATGAATAACATTGTGCGTACAAAATACAAAACAACACTAGATATCTCAAATAGATTTTCCTGCCAAAATATGGCGCCTGAGAGCAGATATTTGACAGCATTCTCAGCGCTGGGGTCTTAGCGTCAATTTTGTCGAATCCCCCAGGGGTAGAGGAACAGTCTGGGGTTGTTCTCAGTTAGGGTAACTGAGTTACTTCAGAATCTGGATGAGGAGGCATTGTTCTATGTAGATGACATCTATCTGATGGATGATGACCTCAACGAACAGTTGACCAGGTTGAGCACCAACATTTTAGGATTTGCCTCTGAGGGCTACAAATTCAACTTTAAAAAATAAAAAATAGCCCACCTCAATGTCCTATTTTTGGGATATGAGCTCTCAAGTGAAGGAAAAAGCTTGGCAGCTAACTTTTTAGAAAAGTGTGTACTGCTCAAACCTCCAAAAACATTGAAAAATGTATAATCCATATTGGGATTCCTGAATTTTGGTAGAACATACATTTTGGATTACGCAGAAAGGGTTAAACCTTTCTACGACCTCATAAGACCTGATTTATCAGTTAGGCAATGGACACAGGAACACACAGATATCCTCCGTTCCTTACAAAATGACATGATAGCACCTAAATACTTACAGACACGCATAAATGTCCGCAATTTGGTGATCCATTTAGTTGCGGGTCAATCTGGATACACCTACCTCACATACAATGAAAGCACAACAGTATCCATAGGGAAACAGCCGTTACAACGCGACTATTACAACGCACTTCCATTACAACGCATTTTTTACAACGCAGGATCCATTACATCGCATGTCTTTACAACGCATGACATTACATAGCAGATGCTATTACAACGCATGCCATTACAACGTAAGTATAGGTAAGTATTTAATTTTATTTTATATTTTATCTAACATTATTTATTTAATTTAATTAATATTAAAAATATATATATATATTAATGTATGTATTTTAATATAATAAATTAAATATATTAATTTAAGTAATTTTTAAAAATAAGTATGAGTATAGGAGTATATGTTTTGGGGTACTGAGGTATATGTTTTGGGGTGTTTGGGTATTTTTAGGGTTCAGGGCTAGGTTTGGGTTATGGGGTACAGGGGTATTTTTAGGGTTCAGGTTTGGGTTATGGGGTACAGGGGTATTTTTAGGTTTCAGGGCTGGGTTTGGGTTTTGGGGTACAGGGGTATTTTTAGGGTTCAGGGCTGGGTTTGGGTTTTGGGGTACAGGGGTATTTTTAGTTTTCAGGGCTGGGTTTGGGTTTTGGGGTACAGGGGTATTTTTAGGTTTCAGGGTTGGGTTTGGGTTTTGGGGTACAGGGGTATTTTTAGGTTTCAGGGTTGGGTTTGGGTTTTGGGGTACAGGGGTATTTTTAGGGTTCAGGGCTGGGTTTGGGTTTTGGGGTACAGGGGTATTTTTAGGTTTTAGGGCTGGGTTTGGGTTTTGGGGTACAGGGGTATTTTTAGGTTTCAGGGCTGGGTTTGGGTTTTGGGGTACAGGGGTATTTTTAGGTTTTAGGGCTGGGTTTGGTTTTGGGGTACAGGGGTATTTTTAGGTTTCAGGGCTGGGTTTGGTTTTTGGGGTACAGGGGTATTTTTAGGTTTCAGGGTTGGGTTTGGGTTTTGGGGTACAGGGGTATTTTTAGGGTTCAGGGCTGGGTTTGGGGGTACAGGGGTATTTTTAGGTTTCTGGGCTAGGTTTGGGTTTTGGGGTACAGGGGTATTTTTAGGTTTCAGTGTTGGGTTTGGGTTTTGGGGTACAGGGGTATTTTTTGGGTTTTTAAAAAAATAAATCTTTTAATTTAATTTTATAAATTTATTAATAATAGTTCTTTATTAATAATAGTTCTTTTAAAAATAAACTTAAAGTATATATGTACAAAATAATTATTTAAAAATAATTTAATTTATTAAATTAATAAAATGTAAATTAATTACATTTTTTTTAAAAATAATATACTTACCTATACTTAAGTTGTAATGGCATGCGTTGTAATAGCATCTGCTATGTAATGTCATGCGTTGTAAAGCCATGCGATGTAATGGATCCTGCGTTGTAAAAAATGCGTTGTAATGGTGTGCGTACCCATAGCATACAAATCATACTTATATATGAACGCTGAGATGCGCTTCTCATCCACAAATAATATTCTGACAGCTATACAGACTGCTGTAGTGAGAGAAAGAGTACTGGTTCAGTAAAAACTAATAATTGTCATGACTCCAGTAGCGGCCTTACAGGCTGCTATAAAGGCTAGCGTTCCAATACAACACAATGGTCCAGCACTCTCCACAAAGATCAATAGTAAACAAATGAAGTTTTAGAATCCGTTCAGTAGGGCTTTAAAAGTTCTTTATTCTTATTCTTCATACAAAGCGTAGCCAACGCGTTTCGTCCAAGAGGACTTCTTCAGGGCAAGAAGTGGTGATTCTGACTATGCTGGTTATTCCTTCAATCGCCACTTCCGATAATAAAAAGTTAATTGATGGCAGCACCTTAAGTTTCCATTACATTTTTTTCCTATGCTGATAGTCAGTTTATACACAATGATTATTTGGTTTTTCGAATATGGTATCCAATGTTCCAGTTAGTACCCGGGGGTAGCCACCTCACTATTTTTTAATGATTCTCCTCCATATATTTGCTCCATGTATTTACAAAGAAGAAAGATTTCAGATTAAATGTAAATTTCACGTCCAGTCTCTGTGGAGGATCTTCATTTGGTTTTCCTTCGCTGCACATCGTATTTCAAGCAGGGGGATCCCATATGCCACAGAGACTGGATGTGAAATTTAAATGTAATACAAAATCTTTCTTCTTTGAGCCAGGGGAAGTTTGAGTGTTGTACTGTGGTACTCCTCTCCATACCATCCAGAGGGAGTTGTGGAGAAGAAAAACCGGGATTTAAAGCAATCATGAACGGCTAGAGTATCGGGCACAGGTGGCAGTTGGGTTAGTCATTTATATGGGGTACAGCGGGCCTTGAATAACATGCCAAGAAGTTCTCTAGGGGATGTCACTCCTTATGAGGTACTTTTTGGGACGAGAAAGTGAGTACCTGATCTTGATTGTCAAGCCACAGTGGCAGATGAAAAACATTTTGACATCAATAAACGTTTGGCTGTTTTACAGGATCTGTATAATTTCAGGGTACTACAGAGTAGTGTGCAGGTAAAGCGGGCCACCACTGGGGAAGTCAAGACAGGCACGGCAAGACCTGTCTGGATACCTAAAGTCAGGGATTTGATCAGGGAAAAGGTAGTGGACAAAAAAAATTTGGGCCATCCTACAGAAAGCCTGTACCTTTCCTGGCTGTTGAAGGATCAAGAACTGTACTTCTGCCACCTCTTGCCGGAAAAAAGGAGAAGAGATTTGTCTCCATCGATCTAGTCAACCCACATTATGTGGTATATACTGAATAGTAGGACTAGTGGGCTCCTGAGTAGCCGACACCCTCCTCTCGGTACTATATAGGAAGCTCAGACAGAAAGGCTCATCACTTTTCAAGAGTCTCCTATACAGAATGATGGACTATGCAATAGTGCCATGAAACTCGTTCCTCTTGAAACAGGGATTCAAAATCAAAATGATAGACAAATTTCTATTCGACCTAACACTGATGTCTACACAAATATGCCTCAACAAGAGCCATTGTATGAAGATAAAAAGAGTAGTCCGAAACCTCAAACTGTAACAGTTCCTTTAGGTAATTTTAGAAAAGAGATAGTGATGTCTGATGATCAAGCTAGTGAGAATGATTCAGTTATTTCATTAATGGATCTTCCAATTATGGAACCTTTATCTGTGACTCCAAAGAGAGTTACACTGAAAAGGTGAAAGAAAAGGTGTCTACAGGATGTAGTGGCGCAGGAGGCTCCACGGAGGTTACTCCTGAGGATTTAGAGAGATGAGCACAGGGTATAGAAAAACAAAATTCAACACCACAGGTTTTAGATATTGCCAGATTGAAAGTGGATTTGGAAGAAATCATAGTGGTAATGTAAATACAGAAAAATTTAACATTTACAGTCAAGAAGAGTTGTTGTTTTTGTGTAAAAGCATAACGAGAAGAGCAAAGATTTTTCATGAAAAATTAACCGAAGTCGCTTTAGAGATTGAAATAGACATAGAGAGATTGAAGTTGTTACAGAAACCATATTGAGTGGAATTTACTAAAAAGGATTTAGAAAGTATAAATATTTCTGGTAAAAGACTACAGAACAAAGAATTGATTAATATTTTGAGAAAATGGGGAGACATGGATAAATGGAGAACTAGATGGAAAAGTAGGAAACACATGCTAAAGAAGCATTTTCTGCATTTCCAATTAGAGAAACAGAAAAGGTTGAAAGGGTATGTCCAATGAGGGAAAAACCTGGTGGTGGATATTGTCATGTTCCTTAGAGTAGACAGGATATTTTGTCATTTACAAATGGTTTCCCTAGGTTGAGAGAGAAACCAGTTGAATGGTACAAGCAGGTGGAAAGATTTGTGAACGTTTCATAGATTATGTTGAAGGATTTAGATGGTTTATTCGATATTGCAGTTCCTGCTGATTTATGGACGGAGTATAAGATTACGTTTGATTGGCCGATTGGGGAATATGCAAGAGATTCCAAAACAGGAGATCCGTCAGAAGAAGTGATGAAGAAGTATCACCAAGTAATCACTTTCTTGAAAGGGAAAATCCCTCCAAAACAGACTGATTAATTTAAGATAGATAGAACTCAGGAACAAAAAGAGTCGATACATGAGTACTATGAGTGGTTGTTACAGGTCTTCAAGCAGTATAGTGGATTTAAGAACATTGGTTATAAGTATATGGGACATTTTGTATATCAATTTGTGTATGGTTTGAACCTGGAGATTAGTCAGATGATTCAGCAGCACATGTTGTGCTGGCTGAGTAAAACCATAGATGAAATATTGAAATATGCCAAGTATTGCTACGATGACATTGAGGCAAAGCATAGAAAGCTTAAAGAGGAAATGATGTGGGCATAGGTGTAATTGCCAGAGCAGCAGGAAGCAAAATGAATTTCTCAGACTGATAATGTGATGAAAGATCAGAATCAAAGTGAGAAAGTGTCGAGTGGTGGTAAAGGACGATGATAAATGAATAGAGAGGAAGCAAAGAAGAAATTTCCTTATAAAGCGTGCTGAAAGTTTGAACATTGGAAGTACGAGTGTAAGGTTGTCAAGAATAATAATTGGCCAAATTAAAATTTAAATCCGCAGATGCAGAATGAAGTGATTGTGAAACAGCAACAGCAGCAGCAGGTAGGTACTCCACTGTATCAGTTGCCACAGCCTCCTATGCCAAACCATGTGTACATTCAAAAGTACAGTGCGAACACCAGATTTCAAGGAGAAATTGGTAAGAATAACCCTGTGGTTTCACAATATTTTTTGCAGAACGATGACGAATTGGACTCGTAACAATGACGGTGCCTGCGGGGAGAGGAAGAGTAGTGCGTGCTTGGCGCATCCTTGCCGGTAGATCAGACAGGTCCATTCATTGATGGGAAAGTCAAAGGTAGGAACATCACTTTTCTATTGGACACTGGTGCTACCCGGTCTACTGTGAGAACAGCAGGCATCCCAAACCTCCCCCTCTCGGGAGAAAGTATCCAAGTTGCAGGAGTGTCAAATAAACAGATCAGAACCCCAGTTATAAAACCAATGTAAGACCATATTGGAAATGTTAAAGACATGCATTGGTTTGTGGTGTGTATTTCAAGTCCAGTGAATTTGTTAGGAAGGGACCTACTGTGCAAAATGAGTTTCACAATCTACTGTACACCTGATGGTGTTACTTTCTAAACACCAGATGAGGACATTGTATACAAAATGATGTTAGCTAAGCAAGTAACAGAAGTGGATGAAATGTTTTCATTAGTAACTGAAAGTGAATTACCAGGAGAATTAAGAGACACCATAAATCCAGAGGTGTGGGACTTTACAGGAAAGGATGTAGGGCTAATGGCAAATGTAGATCCTGTGAAAATAGAGGTGAAGGAAGGTGCAGTTTATCCAAATATAAAACCATACAAAATGAGTCCAGAAGTGAAAGCAGGAGTTGCTCCAGTGATTGAACATATGATCAAGCAAGGAATTTTGAAAGAAATAGTAGGGAGTCCATGCAATTCACCAATTATGGGATGTAAAAAGCTGAGTGGCAAGTATAGAATAGTGCAAGATTTGAGAAAGATTAATAAGATTGTAGTGCCCTGTTGTCCAGTGGTGCCAAATCCAGCAGTAATTCTTTATCAAATACCCTGGAATGCAGGTTGATTTACAGTGATTGATTTGTGTCAGGCATTCTTTTCCATTCCTTTACGCCTGGATAGCCAGTATTTGTTTGCCTTCCAGTTTAGAGATCGTGTGTTGGCATAGTGCAGAGTTCCACAAGGGTATACAGAGAGTCCCTCAATATTCAATCAGATTCTGAAAACGCGTCTAGAGTCATAATTATTATTCCCAGGAAGTCAGTTCTGGTTGAGTACATTGATGACCTATTGGCGGTATCAAAGACACAAGAAGCTTGTGTCACTGACACAATTGTATTACTGAACCATTTGGCTGAAGGGGTACATAAGGTGTCTCCAGAGAAATTGCAGTTTTGTCATCAAGAAGTAATATTTAGGTCATAAAATAGAAAGAGGAGTTAGAAAAGTGACGCCGGAAAGAATAAAAATAATCAAACAGATGTAACTACCTCAGACCCAAAGAGAGATGAGAATGTTTCTGGGAGTGGTTGGGTATTGTAGGCATCGGATAAACAGCTTCTCCCTGCTAGCGAAACCATTGATACAAATGACTCGGAAAAGAGAGAATGATCCAATTGATTGGAATGACGAATGTTTGGAAACATTTGTAAAAAACTGCAAAATTTTCTGTGTGATGCCCCTGCCTTAGACATGCCTGGTTATTCATAAGAATTTGCGCTGTTTTGTTGTGAGAGAGAAAATTGTGCACTTTCAATTTTGACTCAGAGACATGGATTGAGCCGACTTCCAGTGGCATATTTCTCTGCCACTTTGGATCCAGGGGCTTCAGCATTACCTGGCTGCTTAAAAGCAGTAGCTGCTACCCGTGTGAGTCTGAAGCAAAATGAGTCAATTGTGATGGGACATCCCGTAAAGGTCTATGTTCCACATTCAGTAGAGATTCTTTTGACAAGAACGCGAACACAGCACCTCACTCCTAGTCGGTTGACTAAGTATGAAAGAGTGATTTTGGGAGCAGAAAATGTGACAGTGATAAGATGTACGATAATGAATCCTGCCACATTACTTCCAGATCCATGTTCTAAGGAAGTGAAAGATGAGACTGATCATGATCGTCTGGATGTGACTGAATTATGTGCAAAGCCCCATCCTGATATAAACGAAACTCCCTTGAAGGAATCTAATCATGAACTATTCGTGGATGGGTCTTGTCTGAGAAAGGAAGATGGAGGTCTAAGTGCTGCATATGCTGTATGCAAAATAACAGGGGTCATTGAAGCATCCTGTTTACCGGGAGTCAAGTCTGCACAAGTAGCTGAATTGGTAGCCTTAACAAAGGCATGCAAAATTGGGAAACATTGGAAAGTAACCATATTTATGGATAGTCAATATGGTTTTGGTGTTGTGCATGACTTTGGCCAGCTCTGGTTTCAGAGGAGATTTCTGACTTCTTCAGGATCTCCTATCAGAAATACTAAAAATGTAAAAGATGTGTTGGAAGTATTACAATTGTCAAAAGAAATAGCAGTGGTCAAATGCGCTGCACACCAGTCAGGAAATGACTATGTGAGGGCGGGCATTAGATATGCCGACCAAATTGCTCAATTCTGTGGGGAAAAAAATGGCAATTAACAGAAAAGTGGAAAGAGGTGAAACCAGCTGCCAACTTATGTTTTTCTCAGTTTCAGAAACATGGGATGAGGTCATAAAGTTGCAGGAGGAAGTTGAGGAAAAGGAAATCTGGATAAAGTCAGGTTATACAAAAAAGGACCGAAGATGAAGTGTGGGTGTACTTAGACGGTAGATCAGTCATGCCAGATTGCTTACTCTCTCAAATGGCAAGAGTATACCGTGGAACAACACATATTGGCAGGGATTCAATGATCAGACTATTTAGACAGAGTTGGTACAATCGAAAGTTTAGGGTAGTCGCAGAAAGCCTTTGTCGAAGATGTTTGATCTGTCAGCATCAAAACCCAGCCAGAAAGACAGTGGTCAGTTGGGGAAAAATTGGAAAGGCAGAAAGGCCCTTTACCAGGTTGCAGTTAGACTTCATTGAGTTGCCTCCGTGCGATGGATTGAAGTATGTACATGTCATAGTGTGTCTGTTCTTGAGATGGGTAGAGACCTACCCCACAAAAAGAAATGTCAGTCTTACAATTGCTAAATTATTGTTGAGGGAGTTGATACCTCGTTTCAGTTTTCCAGTTACTTTGGAATCAGATAGAGGACCTCATTTTAACAATGAGATAATTTGATTCATCTGTTCTGCATTTAACATTGAACAAAAACTGCACTGTGCTTATCGTCCAGAGGCTTTTGGAATAGTTGAACAGCTTAATGGCACAATCAAGTCAAGATTAGGGAAAGGGTGTGCATACACAATGCTAAAGTGGCCTGATGCGTTGCCTCTTGTATTGATGGGTCTCAGAAGCATTCCTGACAGGAAAACAGGCTTGAGCCCTCATGAAGTGCTCATGTGAAGGGCAATGAGACAAGCATTTATCCCTGGAAATAAATTGATGAATATAACTGATGATCTGGTATTGGACTATTGCAAAGGATTGGCTGAAATGGTGCGTTCTGTCTCTCATCAGGTTGGAGAAGACGCATGTGCAAGGCAGACAGACCAAGCGCATGATTTGAATCCTGGAGACTGGGTGTTAGTAAAGAAACACGCAAGAAAATTGTGTCTCGCTCCCAGGTGGGAAAAACGATGTCAAGTTTTACTTGTGACTACCACAGCAGTGAAGTTTGCAGGTTTACCCAGTTGGATCCACGCTATCCATACCAGAAGAATTCCGAGCCCATCCGAAGAGCAAGAGCAGCAACTGACCGAACCAGCCAAGACACCAGAAGCTGAAGGTTGTGAAGTCGAAGAATCTAGGGTGACAGATTCTGAAAGACAAATAGATGATGAACAAACCAGCACAAGTCAAGAAGACTGGATACCAGTGATTGAAATACCTAAAGCTGAAACAAGAAGAACAAGTAAATTAGAGAGACAGTGATAGTGCGGAAAAGACAGGGAAAGAAGAACACATTTAGGAAGAAATAAACATACCTATTCAGAAACCTGAGCAGGGTGAGATAGAATAACAAGAACAAGTTCAGGCAGAAGAAGAGCAAATTGAAATAAGACCTGAACAGGACCAGATAGATCAAGAACAGGTTCAGGCAGAAGAAGAACAAAATACAATAAGACCTGAACAGGTGCAAACAGAAGAATATCCAAACACAGAAAATACAGAACAGAAACAATTAGAAAGGGAAGAACAAGAACAGATTGTGCCCAGAAAAAATTAAAATAAAAGTACTTTAGAAAACCTTAAAGAAGGTGAAAGTGCAGTTAAGGTCAAAAGAGTTAGAAAAGGTGATAATTGGCCAGGTGGAGAAAAAGATTAAGATACTATTTAAAGGAAGTCAGAGCAGCAACCAGAACAAGTAAATGAAGTTTCAAGTCAAAGTAAATCCAAACAGCGAATAGCAAAATAAAATTGAAGAAGTCCAAGACTGAGGATTCTGAACAGAAAATATAAGAGCCCTGAGTAGACCTATGTAATTTTAGAAGAATGTGAAAATCTAGATTTAGTAGAAGAATCAGAGGAAGTTCATGTTGCACAGATTGATGACAACAGATTAAGACCACCTTAGAAATAATGAGACTGAATTGGGAATAAAGAAAGAAAAGAGAAAATACATTTTCTCGAGATTAAAATGGCGAAAGTTGAAGTGGCTGCACAACCGAAACAAAGTATTAAATGAAAATGTCTTAGGTTTTGCCTATATCGCATTCTATTAGTAGTATTAGTATGGTTATTTCTAACAGTAGGAGTACCTTTATTAATGGAAACAAGTAACAAGAATAATACAACTACTAATGATAAAGTAGATAGCATAAAGGGTAATAAAATAGAAATAGGGGTAGAAGATGAGATAAACTATCATCATGATGAATCAGACAAGGATTAGTCTTTAAATGTGTTTACTAAGTTATTTCAGTACGTTAATACAATGGAGATTAGTGATTGTTATGTCTGTATGAAGTTACCGTCATCCGTATCAGAAGGGGTGACCTACAACCATATACCTTTAACATATAGTGTGTCATGTAGTGTTCTATCAAGTTTATTTTATGTAACCAGAAAGCTTCAGTATTTTTACTCAAACTTAGATGTAGTGTTTTCAGAGCTACCTATTCGAAAGAATAAGAATCCAGTACTTAGTAGTAAGGATGCAGAGTTTATGGGTGAATTTTTCTTAGCAATGAGTTCAATAGATATAGTACAATCCCATAGGGCTAACCTAACATGTATATTACATGAAGAAGAAAAGGAGTTTTTGAATTTAGTAGAAGAAAGGAGACAATATTTAACAAAGAAGGTTGCTGAACAGAAATCCCATGTACCTCCAAGGGCTGAGAAAGAGGAAATTTATGCAAAGGGCGAGGCTCATGCTTCGATGTCCCTAGACTTTGTGAAAAGGGGAAAATTCTGCCTCCATAGGTGAAAGGCAGATTATAATAACATTTTCATTGGTTCCAGTAAATGTGAATACAACTTTCTAATTTTAGGCGGATGGGGACTAAAAGGGGAACCGATCCTGTATTTCCTGGGGTTTATTATGTATGCAGGAATACTGCCTATTATAGGTTACCTGCAAGATGGTATGGGAGCTGTTATTTTGGAATCGTTTTTTCAAAAATTTACTTTGAGGACAGAATCAATGGAACCAATGAAATATCTAATGGACAAACACGGGAAGAAGAGCTAGTTTTTCTGAAATTGTAGGTAATATGGTTAGTGCATTGATACCCTCAGTTGGAGTAATTCTAAATTTGCGTAAAATTTGTAAATTGTCAATAATAGTTGATCTTCTTTCTACAGATACTGTTGGAGGATTCTTAATGATTAATGCAGAAATGGTTGCGATAAGGTCCATGGTTTTACAAAATCGTCTTGCTCTTGATATTTTATTGGCAAAAGAGGGCGAAGTCTGTGGTATGTTGAAAATTCAACATTGCTGCACTTATATTCCTGATAAAAGTCAGGAAATTAAAGGGTATACCGAAAATATTACAAGAAGTCATAAAGAATTATTTCAAGTCATAAAGAATTGACGCAACTGGAGGCAACCCTTGACCCCACCAGGTAGGACGCTCCCCCTCCGCACAGCTATCTGTGTCTCCCTGCCCCAGCTGCCGCTGCTGAGGAAGTTCGAGGCCCTCCACCACCCGCAGGCTACCACCTGCGCTTCATTCCTGGTGGCCAGTGGTAGGCGGTTGGGTAGGTTTGTTCATCCTCCGCTTTATTGTTTTTATTGTGTTGCCTGTATCTCATTGTTGTGTCTGTGACTGCTGTTGTCTGTCTTCCCCCGCTGCCTGTACATGGTCCGTGCCCCTTTTTCTACCCTCTATTCACTCAGCTGCCCCCGTGTCTCTGCCCAGTCTTTCTTTCTGTACCCCTCGCTGCCCCCGTGTCTCTGCCCAGTTTTCTCTTCTGTTCCCCTCGCTGCCCCCGTGTCTCTGCCCGGTTTTCTCTTCTGCTCCACTCGCTGCCCCCGTGTCTCTGCCTGGTTTTCCCTTCTGTTCCCCTTGCTCCCCTCGCCTCTCTGCCCGTTCTGCCTTCTGTTCTTAGCTGCTCCTGTATTTCTGTGTTCTGTATTTTGCCTCTGTGCCACTAGTTTTTCCGGTATTTCTGTGCTCTTTTGCCTTCTGTACAACTCGTTTTTCCCTTGTTTTTGTGCCCCTTTTGCCTTCTGTTCCACTTGCTTTCTGTGCCCATCTGCCTTCTGTACCACTCATTTTTTCCCTCGTTTTTGTGCCACTTTTGCATACTGTTCCACTCGTTTTTTGTGCCCTTCTGCCCTCTGTTGACCAGGTTGAGCACCAACATTTTAGGATTTGCCTCTGAGGGCTACAAATTCAACTTTAAAAAATAAAAAATAGCCCACCTCAATGTCCTATTTTTGGGATATGAGCTCTCAAGTGAAGGAAAAAGCTTGGCAGCTAACTTTTTAGAAAAGTGTGTACTGCTCCAACCTCCAAAAACATTGAAAAATGTATAATCCATATTGGGATTCCTGAATTTTGGTAGAACATACATTTTGGATTACGCAGAAAGGGCTAAACCTTTCTACGACCTCATAAGACCTGATTTATCAGTTAGGCAATGGACACAGGAACACACAGATATCCTCCGTTCCTTACAAAATGACATGATAGCACCTAAATACAGACACGCATAAATGTCCGCAACTTGGTGATCCATTTAGTTGCGGGTCAATCTGGATACACCTACCTCACATACAATGAAAGCACAACAGTATCCATAGGGAAACAGCCGTTACAACGCGACTATTACAACGCACTTCCATTACAACGCATTTTTTACAACGCAGGATCCATTACATCGCATGCCTTTACAACGCATGACATTACATAGCAGATGCTATTACAACGCATGCCATTACAACGTAAGTATAGGTAAGTATTTAATTTAATTTTATATTTTATATAACATTATTTATTTAATTTAATTAATATTAAAAAATATATATATATATATTAATTTATGTATTTTAATATAATAAATTAAATATATTAATTTAAGTAATTTTTAAAAATAAGTATGAGTATAGGAGTATATGGTTTGGGGTACTGAGGTATATGTTTTGGGGTGTTTGGGTTTTTTTAGGGTTCAGGGCTAGGTTTGGGTTATGGGGTACAGGGGTTTTTTTAGGGTTCAGGGCTAGGTTTGGGTTATGGGGTACAGGGGTATTTTTAGGTTTCAGGGCTGGGTTTGGGTTTTGGGGTACAGGGGTATTTTTAGGATTCAGGGTTGGGTTTGGGTTTTGGGGTACAGGGGTATTTTTAGGTTTCAGGGTTGGGTTTGGGTTTTGGGGTACAGGGGTATTTTTTTTTTTTTTTTTTTTTTTTTTTGGTGTAAAACTTTTATTGATATTCATCATCCATGTTACAATAGTACAATTACACAGTAATCATGACAGGAGAGAAGAACATAATGTCACGTACTTTCACACAGCTATTCAGCCGACAACCCTCCGGTCCGGCAGCATAGGATGAGGATGATATGGCAGACCACCAGGATGTAGATATCGGAGTCATGAAGTTTTACTTTTAAAGTGCATTTTTGTTTTTGTTCCATTTATAACAAACCAAAACCAAACCAAACACAGTGGCTCTATAGTAGTGCATAGACACGAAGCAATATAGAACAGAAGATGCTAGTAGAACACACCGACCCCCATCCCCAGGCCTACCCCCTCCACCCCCCCGCAGAACGTGAGCAGAATTCCCAGTTATAAGAGTACATTTCTAGTCCTGCCCCGTAGTAACCCACCGGTCAATCAATCATTCCCTCCTCATCTTCTGAATCTTCGTCTTCATCCTCCTGTAGCGGGTCACACAGGTCCCCTCTATATCTATTCCAAGCCTCCCACACCCTGTTCCATTTCTTTGGGTTCGCTCTGAGTTTGTAAACAGTTCGTTCAGTTATCATCAATTTGTCCATGTTTTTACACCATAGCGCCAAAGTAGGTAGCTCCGCCACCCCCCATCTCTGTGCCACATCACGTTTTGCCACCATTGTTCCAATTGTAACCCACTGCCGTTGTCTGAGGTTAAGATCAGTGGCCTCCCATACATTCAGGAGACAAAGGCGCGGTTGGGGCGTGAGGGAAGTATCAAGGGCCTGTGAGATCGTGCGCATGACCTGCTGCCAGTACCTGGCAATGAGAGGGCAGCCCCACAACGTGTGTAGTAGTGTGCCATCCTCCCCACATCCCCTAAGACAACGAGGGGAGTCAGCCCTATGCATTTTATGTAGGGCGGTCCTCGTATAGTATGTCCTGTGTAGTATTTTCAACTGTATGAGCCTGAACCTGGCCGAAACCCCAGCCTCTCTCGGGGACGCCATTGCAGCATTCCAATCCGTCTCATCCATATCACCCAACTCATCCTCCCATTTTTCTCGCAGTTTCTGTAGGGGGTCTGGGAGATTGTTCAGCAATTTACGATATGTGAGTGAGGTGGCTCTTGTTTGCATGAAATCCGTGAGAAGTCGGTCTTCTAGGGGTGAGGATTCCGGGACTGTGGTTCCCGGATCCAACACCGCCAGGAGAGCGTGTCTGATTTGGATATACCTATACGTTTCTGTGGGGCCCAGGGCATATTGTTGTTGAAGTTGCTCGAATGGAATCACCCCTGTGGACGTCCAGAGATCCCCCACCGTAGAGATGCCTATATTGTCCCACTGGGTGAACCCTTTACTGGTCCTTAGACAGCCCAGTTTTTTGGTGTCCCAAAGCGGGGTAAGCTTCGTGATGACTCCCTTCCATTGTAGCTTGGTGAGTGCCCTGTACCATAAAGTGACTGTGTGTTTAGTGGGGCCAATCAGGTCCTTAAGGAGACCTGGGTTATAGAGGGGGGCCAGGAGACTTTGTGTTCCCAGTTGGGCCCTGTCCGCCATGTATGCCGGGTCAGCGTGTGATGCATGGATCCATTGGTTGAGTACCTTAAGTTGGGATGCCCAGTTATAAAGCTGTACATTCGGTAGCGCAATTCCACCATCGTACCAGCCGCGGTTGAGTTTGAGGTGAGCTATTCTCGGGGGACGCTCACCCCAAAGTAAAGTGGTGACAACTGCGGTGATTTTCTGCAAGTAGGAGGGCGGAATCACAACTGGCGTATTTTCAAAGATGTAGAGGAGGCGCGGGAGCGCCATCATTTTAAACAGTGCAGCGCGGCCTAAGAGTGTGAGCGGCAGGGACGACCAGTGTCTCACGTCTGCCTTCAAACGGAGGAGGGGGGGCGCCAGGTTCCGGTTGGTAAAGACGGCCGTATCGCTAGTGACATGGATACCCAAATATTTGAAGGAGACATCTGTCACCACCAACGGACAGTGGTCAGGGAGGACTGGCCGGGGGCCCTTCAGTACATAAAGGACCGATTTCGTCCAGTTAATTGTGTACCCAGAGGCCGCACCGTGTTTGTCACAAAGCGCCAATAAAATCGGGACACTCAGTTCGGGTGCTGACACGTACACCAACATATCATCCGCATACAACGATATTCTATCTTCCCAGGTCTCCGTCCATCTGATGCCCTTTAACAGTGGTGTCGTTCTGAGAACGATCGCAAGGGGTTCAAGGACCAGTGCGAACAGCAACGGGGATAAGGGGCAGCCCTGGCGGGTCCCACGCGCTAAAGAGATCGCTCGGGAGATATGGCCATTGGCCGCCACATGAGCTGTTGGACCTGTGTAGAGCAGTCGGATCCACGATAGAAACTTCGGCCCGAAGCCCATCCGATGCAGAACTGCGAACAGGTACTGCCATTCTACCATGTCGAAGGCCATCCTGGCGTCCAGCGACAAGATGGCCGCCGGTTCTGTCAAGGAGTGCGCACGTGCCAACGCGCCGTGCACTCTTCGGAGATTTAAGGCTGTACTCCTGTGAGGCATGAAGCCGGACTGGTCTGGGTGGATCAGCTGGGCTAGGTGTGGGGTCAATCTAGTAGCAATCACCTTCGCCAGGATCTTCGCTTCTGCATTAATAAGCGAGATCGGGCGATAGGACCCACAACATTCTGGGGGTTTTTCAGGTTTTGGGATAGCTACTATCGTTGCCAAGCGCTGGTCTAAGGGTAGCGTTCCGGACTCACGGCAGTTCTCGAACATGGCCAGCAATGGTGGACCTAGTGTGTCAGACATCGTTTGGAACCATTCGATCGGAATCCCATTGGGGCCCAGCGCTCTGCCCGTGTGCAGTGCGCTTATCGCCATACGGAGTTCCTCTACCGTGAGATCCGCCTCTAACTCGGTTTGCGCCTCCGGCGTTAGTACCTCCACTTCTACATCTTGGAGTGCCAGTTCCGCCTGCTCTGTCGTGACCACCACCTCTGGGGTGTACACCCCTTGGAAGTGGTCTGCCAGGAGGTCAACGATTTTGGAAGGGTGCGTGTGATACACCCCCGTTTGGTCCCGCAGCTGCAGAATGTGCCTGCCTCCGTCCCGCTTTTTGTCCAACCACGCCAGCAGCTTGTTGGCTTTGTCGCCCACATCATAAACCCTGCATGCTGTCGATTCAATACGCTTTAGCACCCTACGGCGGAGAAAGTCGTCATGCTTTTGCTGGCAGAGAGTCAGCGCGTGTCTGTTGGTCTCTGACGGCGTGGTCATATGAGTCACATTTGCTTGCTCCAACTGCAGTTCCAGTTCTACCAGTTCTAGTTTTTGTTTGCGTTTATGATCGGTTATGGTCGCAATGGCCTGGCCCCTTAGCACCGTCTTGTATGCTTCCCAGAGAATCGTCGGTGAGGACACCGACCCGGAGTTCTCCTGGAAGTAATGTTTAGTGGCAGTTTTAAGGGATTTACGGATCGGGGGAATTTTTAGATAACCAGGGTAAATGGGATAGAGACGTGTGCGTGCCGTGGCAGAACAGGACAGTGTAGCGACCAAGGGAGAGTGATCTGAAATACCCCGTGGCGCGATCTGTACTTTGTCAAACGTTACAGGGGTATTTTTAAGTTTCAGGGTTGGGTTTGGGTTTTGGGGTACAGGGGTATTTTTAGGTTTCAGGGCTGGGTTTGGTTTTTGGGGTACAGGGGTATTTTTAGGTTTCAGGGTTGGGTTTGGGTTTTTGGGTCTGTGCCACTCGTTTTCCCCTCATTTTTGTGCCCCTTTTGCCTTCCTGTTCCACTCGTTTTTGGTGCCCTTCTGCCTTCTGTGCCCCTTGTTTTTCCCTTGTCTTTGTGCCCCTTTTGTCTTCTGTTCCACTCGTTTTTTGTGCCCTTCTGCCCTCTGTTCCACTCGTTTTTTTGTGCCCTTCTGCCCTCTTTGCCACTTGTTTTCCCCTCGTTTCTGTGCGCCTATTGCCTTCTGTTCCACTCTTTTTTTGTGCCCTTTTGCCTTCTGTGCCACTCGTTTTTCCCTCGATTTTTTGCCTCTTTTTCCTTGTTACCTTCGTTGTCCCTCACCGCCCTCGCCGCTGCGTCCCCTGCGGCCCCGCCCCTGATCCTGACAGCTCACTGCTCATTTGCTGCCCCCGCCTCCAGCCTCCCAGCTGCTCCTCCCGCCCACCTCCCTATATATAAGGGCCACTGTGCGGCCTCACCGCTGGCGTGCCTAAGGCAAGCCCGTCTGCGCACATCAGCGCCTGGACCGCGCCAGAACCCCTGGCCCCACCACGACGAATGCCACCACTACGACGCCAGCACTCTGCACGCTCTCAACTCCGGACAGAGCCACTCTTGCTTCAAGGCCGCGCCGAAACGCACACACGGCCCCTTCACCTGCTGGAACTGCAGCTACACCAGCCTCAGAAACGACGAACCACTAGCTAAGAAAGACCCCAACCACCTCCGATGCATACTACTGAACACCGCACCGCACGCAAGCATGCCGTCGAGCTATCAGACCTGCTCGACACAACATCCCCGGACGTCGCCTTCCTGACAGAGACATGGTTTAACGACTCCTCCGCACCCGACTTTGCCGTAGCCATTCCAGACGGCTACAAGATCACCCACAGAGATCGCACCAACGGAGTCGGAGGAGAAATCGCCATCGTCCACAAGAACAGCATCAGGGTCTCGACTAGTACCGACGACGAGATCAGCACCGCCAAACACATGTATTTCCAGATCCACACAGACCCTAACTCCACCCTCAGAGGCACCCTCGTCTACTGACCCCCCGGACCCCACCCCCAGTTCAGCGACTCTATCGCCGACTTGATCAGCATGAACGCCCTGACCTCCACCGAGTACATCCTCCTCAGAGACCTGAACTTTCCCCTTGAGAACAACAACGACAACAACTCCACAACCCTAATCGATAACCTCACCTACCTCAGACTGAAGCAACTCGTCACAATGCCCACCCACTCTGCCCGCCACATGCTCGACCCCATTTTCTCATCAAGCCCGCACGTCTCCGTCAGCCACACCATCGAACTCCTCTGGACCGACCACCGCTGCATCCACTTCGCCTTCCAGAAGCCTACCTCATACCACCGTACCCAACAGATCCCCTGCCGCTGCAGGAGCAAAATCACAAAGATCAACTACACGCAAACCTCGCTCTCAGCCCACCCACCGAACCCTCCAACACCGACGACGCTGCCCACAGCCTCAGACGCTGGATCGAGGACTGCACCAATACCCGCGCCCCGCTGAAGAACCCCCCCACAGAGACATCAGCAAGAGGGCCAGCTGGTTCACCCCAGAACTCCTAGCCGTCAAGCAAGCCTGCCGGAAACTAGAGAAGAAATGGCAAAGTGAACAAACTCCGGACAGCCACGCAGCACACAAGGACGCCATCCGCAACCACCACCACCTCATCAGGGCGGCCAAGACGACCTCCTTCAAAGACCGCCTCGACAACAACGCACACAACAGCAAGGAGCTCTTCAACATCGTGAAGGAACTATCCAACCCCAGCTCCAAGACCAACGACATCCCACCGTCGCAATCCCTGTGCGACTCCCTCGCCACCTTCGTCCCCCACAAGATAGCAGACATCCACAACAGCTTCAACACCCAGACAGCCCCAACAGACAGCAACACAACAGACCCTCTGCACAACATCGACCACGACCCCCTACTAACCTGGGCCAGCGTGAGCATCGATGATACCATAATGACCATGCACACAATCCACTCTGGCTCTCCGTCAGACCCATCGCTGCACCACGTCTCTAAGCAGCTCCATCGCACCCCACCTGCGCAACGTCATCAATCTCTCCGCGACCTTCCCAGAGATCTGGAAACAGGCCGAGATCAACACCCTACTCAAAAAACCTAAGGCAGACCCAAGAGACCTCAAGAACTTTCGGCCCATCTCTCTGCTCCCCTTCCCGGCCAAGGTCATCGAGAAAACCGTCAACAGAAAGCTAAACCGATACCTCGAAGAAAACAGAATCCTGGACCCTTCCCAGTCAGGGTTCCGAAGCAACCACAGCACCGAGACTGCCCTCATCGCCGCCATCGATGACATCAGGACCCTGCTAAACAACGGTTAGACCGCAGCACTCATCCTCCTAGACCTCTCTGCCGCCTTCGACACAGTCTGCCACCGCACACTAGGCACACGCCTCCACGAAGAAGGGATCCGCGACAAGGCTCCGGATTGGACCACCTCCTTCCTCTCCGGCAGAACCCAGAGCGTCCGCCTCCCCCCATTCCGTTCCAAAGCCTCCGAGATCATCTGCGGCGTACCCCAGGGATCCTCCCTCAGCCCGACGCTGTTCAACATTTACATGACCCCATTTGCACACGAAGGGAGACAATCTGTGCCAACCCGCGCCCTCAGATAGTGAACGCTTGAAGCCCTACCCCTTGCCATAAAAAAGCGAGCACAGTAAGAAAAGCTTTTCCCAAACCCCAACACCTGCTAAAGACGAACTATGAGCGATATAGCCCTAAGCGCGTTAACCCCCGTAGAGCACAAACCCGAGGTAGAACGATCAGAAAACGGGCAACAGGGAACAGAAAAGGGAGCGTCCCGCCTCTAACCACGCAGTACGAGGGACACCCTAAAAAGATACCAAAGACCAAAAATAACCCAACCCGATTACAACAGGAAGATAGGTCCCATGTAAATTTAAAATACAACAGAGCAGAGCACACGCACCATAACTTATGGCGCCCTGTTCCCCTCCACAGATAAAGCCAAGACAGCGACTCAAGATACACCGAGAACCCCAAAAAGGGACAACAATATTCCGCACAATGGATTCAGAAAACCAAGGGTACGTGACCATAACATTTCACCTAAAAACACACAAATTTAATCATAAGCTAGCTGTACACTGATACTGAACTAGTACCATTACCTTTTACAGGTGATGTCCTACAACCAAATTACAGCCCTGATGAAGACCGCACAACAAAAGTTGACCTTGTCCTAACGATAAGACGGTCGAAACGCGTTGGCATTATTTAGTGGATTGGAGATATTTATGCTCTATAACTACTTATATATATATATAAGAGAAAAAATACTTTTTTCCAGAAGAGCATAATTGTGTATAGTAATTTTCTCCTACACTATTTAGGACTACTGATTCAATCTAAATCCGAGGGACATATATCTCTACCCCAGATTTAGCACTTGTTAAAGTGTATACAGTAGGATGATTTGAAATGATTTGATTGTACCAATTAAATGAAATGTACAGATGAATTTAATTGACCGCACTGAAATTGTATATATGTTTTGTGTAAAGTTATATGTTTTGTGATACAAACACGTTTTTTGTGGTAATAACCTCATATAATTTGTTGTGTATAAGAGGAGAGCTTTTGAAACGAATGTGGATACCAATATATATAAAAAATGTAAAGTAAAATTAAATGAGTGATACCGCAGAGTCAATAAAAGGGACTTCTGTGATACTAGTGACTTTTCATTCATGGTGTCAGAGGTATTATTGTTGTGAAATACCCATTTGCACACGTAGCCCGACAGCACGACCTCAACATAATCTCCTACACGACGACACTCAGCTGTTCCTCTCTCTCACCAAGGACCCCATCACCGCCAAAGCCAACCTCCATGAAGGAATGAAGGCCGTCGCAGACTGGATGAAGACGGAGGTCCTCATCCTCGGCCCCAACCCTTCAGCCTGGGACAACTCCTGGTGGCCGACGGCACTGGGGGCAGCCCCAACACTCACCAACTATGCACGCAACCTGGGAATCATCCTCGACTCAACGCTCTCAATGACCAAGCAAGTCAACGCCGTCTCCTCCTTCTGCATCAACACCCTCCGCATGCTCTGCAAGATCTACAGATTGATCCCAACAGATACAAGAAAGACAGTCACCCAGGCCCTCGTCAGCAGCAGACTCGACTTCGGAAACGCCCTCTACGGGGGAGCCACGACCAAGTTCATCAAACGACTACAACGCATCCAAAACGTCTCAGCTCGACTGATCCGCGACGTACCATGCCACGGCCACATCACCCCCGCCTGAGAAACCTGCACTGGCTCCCCGTCGACAAGAGGATGCCCTTCAAGCTCCTCACCCACGCACACAAGGCACTCCACAAGACTGGCCCAGTCTACCTCAACAGACGACTCTCCTTCTACATCCCTAACCGCCAGCTACACTCCGCCGACCTCTCACTCGCCACTGTCCCGTGCATCCGAAGAACAATCACCGGTGGGATATCCTTCTCCCACCTCACCGCCAAGACATGGAACACCTTCCCACTGAGCCTACGACAGACCCAAGACCTGCTGACCTTCAGGAGGATAATCAAGACCTGGCTGTTCGATCAGTAGCGCCCCCTCTCCCCCCCAGCGCCTTGAGACCTTCGTGGGTATGTAGTACGATTTAAAAATGATTGATTGATTGATTGACAGTGTATTGGGGAAAAATAACAAAGAATATAACATCAATAGGGAAATGGTTTACTGCTTTTGAGAAGAGTTTTTAGGTCAACTAATATAACCAGTAGTTGTGATAATGACTGTAGTATTAATAGTAATGATCACTTGCAAGTGTTACAGAAGGGAAAAGGAAAATACATCTAGAAAGGGAAGGGAAAGGAAAGAAATAAAAGAGGGAATATGAAGACATCCAGCTGGAGGAAATCAAAGGAGAACTATACAAAATGATTAAAGATTTGAAAGAAGGAGAAACTGACAAAGATCAGAGGGAAAGAAAAGAAGCTGAGATCTGCTGAAGTTGGCATCTGGTTGGGATGGGTAATTTTGTGATGGCTCAAAAATGCCATCAGAGAGGAGATTGATGGAGCAAGGACTCGTAGAGAAGAGACTTGCTCGGAGTAATCCACTCGTATAACTCACTAATAAGCGTCTAATCCTGTTTTCGTGAATAGCTAATAGGTACCACATTGAACACGCGGGATAGTGAAGCTTGCTTATGTGTGTACTTAGGCGGATAACGTTGAAGACTGACTAATAGCGCTTTAAACAGGGAAACTGTTGTGTGCATGCGTCAACTGTATCCACGCAGTATGACGAGCTAATGCTTGGAGGCAAATTCTGGCTCATGAGCAGAAGATACTAAAATGGAGTCTTGAAGACTTGCGTGCATGGCATCTGCTTGTTTGGACTAAATCGAGTGGTTTTTACTAATGCTAATGCGGGAAAAGACATAAATAAATAAATAAACTGGATTAGAGTAGAGGTGTGTGGTATACAGTGTGACCATTTTATTTGTGAAGGTAACATCTGTCTTCTGACTTTTATCACTGGTGAGTATTTGGCCTCTTTTGTATAACTGGATTGAATGAAATGACACAATGCCTCCGCATGCTCACTGAGGGGAGCCATGAAGGTCATGACTGAGCAGTTGAGAGGAAGCCAAATTCGAGTGTAACAAACATGGGAACGGATGGTGAGGAGTTCAATGAAGAAAACTTGTATACATAATGTTAATAAAAATGTTGCAAAGTAAACTAAAGATGTGTGAGAAATAAAAATTATGAATAAAAATTAAGGGGATGGGTTTGCAAACGACAGTCAGACTGATTTTAATAACATGAAAGTATGGTGTGATGGAACTTCCTCCTTGCCTGATCAATTATATTTAGTATTTTTACGTTATTGAAACATTAATGAGTGGAACATGCAGAACGAAAGGTATCATTTAAGATAGCCTAAGTTAGTCAGTTAGAGGATGATGCTGAAGCCTTGCCAAATGCTGGAAGAGATGCTGTGAGATTCTGATGAAGAATCGAATGCAGAACTTGAGGCAGAACTTTCTATCCTAATTAATTGGGTTAGATCAGAAAATAGCTGAAGAATCTCGAGGAGTAATTGACTGTCTGAGAGGGGTGCGACGCAGTGCGTATTCTAGAGAGGTCCACTATCCTGTCCTGACTCCTGTCCTGAAGTCTTTGTCTCCTGCCCTTTTCCGGGGGACCCTCACCAGCCCATTGGCCAAGGGTGTTGGTCTTTCACACCATCCTTGGTAATTATATTTTACGTATTATTTGTCCTGTCCTCTCCTTTTCTGAGCATTGATTACTGTATGAGTCCGAGTATATGCTTGGTGTTTTATTAATTGAATTTTCTCTCCTATGAATGAAGGTGACTGCACTGTATTTTGTAATGGTTCACATGCATTAATTTTAGATAAAGATTTCTGTGGTTAATTACTATGAATAAAGAACAGTTAGTTTTATGTTATTTTCACCATCAACTATTTCAACTAATGGTCCATTGACCAGAGTAAAGAACTTTTTGATAAGTGACAAGATAGTTAGGAGTATTAAATAACTAATCTTGAATACTGTCAAAATTACAAACTTGACCCCCAGCGGTTTCAACCACTTGTGAGTTTATTGGCCCAGGTGAGTATATGGTAGTGGAGTATCTGTTGCTGTTGAACCGCTGGATCAATACCTTTTCATTGGATCCAAGTGAACCTGAAATATCTCGTCAACAACAAATCAAAAACCTCTTCAGTTTTCTTAAAAAGACTTACCTGGTGTCACCTTGGCTAGCACTTTCGATAATCACTGGTATACTGTTCTTTCTTTTTCTGGATAGGCTTAGTAACTGTTTTTTGCTTCATTGTTAATGGAATTTACCTTTGCCAAAGCTCTGCAACATCAAACGTGAACTTGATCCTGAAATCTCATGTTTCATCACATCGTGAAAAAAGAGACTTGTCATCAGTGAACATTACAGCAGTGCCTCTACCTGATGGTATAGTATAGGACAAGGTTGATTATGATGTATTTGGTTTGACAGAACTTTTAAAGGTACCTCATTTATTTAAAATGTCCCTAAATTATATAATTACCTCTAGTGCATTTTCAGATGATTGGGTTTTTGAAACTGTAAACAATATGTTGTCGGATTTAGAACAATCTGCCACATTTTCTAATAATGAAATGTTAGATGACACATCAGATTTTAGCACCATGTATTGTTATCAACATTATGGTCATCGTGTTCTACACAAATCCAGGACCCCTAGGAATGTTTTCACATATCACCAATGGGAAGATTGCCCTACACCACTGAAAAGTAGTTAGAAAACTTTTGCACAGAAATTTTCATCTTTTTCAGGGTTTAACATTTCTGACCCGACCTCATATTGGTATAAGGTTGCACTGACATCCGTGCAGAAAAATATACTGATTAACACCAAACAGATTTACTCTGCCTCTTTTATTACCCAACTGTCTGAACAGGGTTTCGACTTAGGGAAAGACACTATAGACTTAAAATCAGTCTGGGGTTCTAGAGACTGGCAAGCCCAGGGGGCAGAAGCGCTATTCAAAGCATTCCTCGTTCCTCATCTGATGATATTTCTAAATACTGTGCAACAGACTTCATGTCTTGGAATAGCCAAGAACAAGGATTTGAACACTCCTCAGTTTCAAACACCATCACATACCGAGGAAAATTTTACATCACAGGAAGGGGCTCCAATAGATGCCATTTTACAATCCAATAGATCAGACCCCATTTGGAAGGGATGGTTGGTTTGCCCAAAGACACAAACAGATGTCAGGGAAAATTCAGGGGTACCACTGAAGGGTTTAGTATCCACAGGCCCAACCCACTCTATGTACAAAGAGAACATCCAAGGGTGGTGACATCATACAGTGTTGGGAAGCTTTGCCTCGATTGGCTAAAAACCTCATCGCTACCACAGGGGAAACAACATGTATCCTTACTTACGGAAGATGTGGACCTACGGGATTTTTTACTAGGTCCCAGAAAACCACAACAGAATGGTTCTATTATGCTGTCTATAACGAAATTTGGAAAACTCCCAACAAGAAGCAACGGAGAGACTACGAAAAATAGATAGGATCAATTTAGAAAAGGCGTTAGCCGTAGTGGACAATGGCATGACTGCGTTAACTTCCAGGATTTATTCACTGGGCAGCATTGTATCGTCTGCTATTGATGTACTAGAACAAGATTTGTCCATGCTACAGCACGGGCAATCACAATTACCTTCTATTATGTTATTAAGCTGGACGCTGCAATCATTACGCGCAGGTTATGTGCCCTGGCATTTTATCTACAGTACCTCATTGTTTTCTGCATACAATCTAACTGAAAAACAGATGACAATTGTACAGAGGGGAGCAAAATATACAATGCTGCATATTGAAAAGCTGGACAGGTTTTCTTTTACTGTGGTTGAATCACCGTCCACAGAATAGTTAATCCATGGCCATATAACATTACCAGTCACAACTTTCCAATTTGAGTATTGCCTAGAACAACAATAGGCAGGAAGATATGAAGAAGTGAGTAGGGAATACATCAAGGAAACTTGGGAATTCCCGTACAGATTTTGATGCAGGAGTGGGGATCTAGAAGTGTTTCTAAGTGGTACAAACTGTGAGAACGCTTTAAGTGGATCTCTCATATGCCAGGATATTATGATGCACAGGGCCTGCAATGGTTCAGTGGCGAACCTATCCTGTCACTTGAGGGATACCCCAGCAGCCGTGATTACCCTGGTATTCAAGTTGCTTTCAAATGGGAGTTACTTAATGCTGAACGATCAAGGCTGTTGTGGGATTCTTCCGGGCATCGCATATCAAGTCACAGTGAGCTCCATGGTTACTTGCTGTATGCAAGTAGTAATCCCACCAACACACACAGTCAGGGAGGTGCCGCTATCGCCTTTGTTGAATGTTTCCTTTATACGGTGTCATACTCTGAGCAGAATGAAAGCCATGCTTCTACAGAAAACCGTGTCTTTAACCTCCCCCGAAAGACTTTTGATCTCCATATAGCAAGGTCCTCGGCTGAGATACAGGCACTCATAAGTACAAACTGCCCCTTTCATTTCACAGAAATGATAGATTGTATCTTTAACATGTCTGATACGATGGGTACAGTCCACCTATTTAAGACCATAGGTTTGGGGCTGTTAAGCACCTTTCAGACGGTCCTAGGAGTTATACCAAACTTTATACATTTCATATTCAGAAGCATTTTTGGAGGACTTCCACTGATCCTGTTTCTGTTAGCAGGTATCCTGATTGTAATTTTCCTGCTACGCGATGGATGTCTCAGTCACTAAGGAGATGGAAAATGCACTCCTGGAGCGAAAATACCGTGATCGCATGGTACAACATCTGGGTACACATCGCCTACAGGAACTGAGTGCCTCTTGGTTCCTGTGATTTAGACCAGTCTGGATGGACTGTGTCTTACCTGTTCTCCGATGCCTGTTCTGCGGAGAAGAATGCATGTTGGATCTCTGTCTGACACTCCCATCAGTTGCACAACCGGATTTTGATGCTTTACTGGATGCGATAACGGCCCATGTTCTGCAGTGTACCTAGCGTATTCCTATGTTAATGGCGGCATTCTTGGTGCCTCCAGAGGAAGTCTTTGCTCCTGTTAGAATGGATACCAGCTCCTCCACTGACACCCAGGCCTTGGATGGCACACAGGCTGCCCCAGCATTGGCTGTAGGCAGTACGGAAGATCATTGTGCTCTATTGACGTAATCTGTGAGGTGCTACAAGGGTCGTCTTCTGTGAAGGCAGGCAACTGTTGTGTCTACCAGCCAGGACACAAACATTTGGCTTGTCGTGTGCTGGGAAAATTCAGCCTTTTTTACACAAACTAAAATTGGAAATCCAAAACAATTGACACTTTACATGACCTGCATAGCTTTCCGATGCTTGTAGTGGTTCGAACTATATATACAGGCACATTAGAGCTATTGCTTGAGTGACAGTTTTTTCTTATACCATATTATAGAATTTTTATAACATTTTTTAGCAAAACTATTGTTTTACTGTAGTTGTTTGTGTACTAGTACCTAGACAGTCCAGTAGTACGTTAGAATTTAATTATGCCATCCAGTCGGATGAAGAAGTGGATGTTATATTCCATATAGGTATCCCAATACACACATAACGGTTTTCGGGAACTGACCTTTTACTGAGATACCACACTGCACACATAACGCGGGATATTCCCTGGTGGTAAAAGACTCGTAAATTATGCTTGAGGATTCTTGGAAACTCAGCAGGACTACCGTCTCCTGTATAATAACTATGTATAAAGTTCATTCCGGATGTCATCCTAAGTCCGACAAGTGGCACAGCAAGGTAGAACCCCTGGGGAGACCTTTGGGTATATTAACATCACATCTTGCTGAGACAAATAGAGGAGATCAGGATTTCCCTGCCGATACACTGACGCAAGACACTGAGTTTCCTGCATGCAGATACTCCAGCTCGCAGTGGTCTAACATCCCTTGCGGGGTGTCTGACTCGAGACCAAGACGGGGTCCCACAGTCTCTCACTTCAGGTAATGGGAATGATTTTATCCTAGAATGATTCTTGGCTTGACACCTACATACATGCTAGGTACCCTTAGGTACATCTACTTAGGGTAGCTTTGTAGGAGTACGCATTGTTGTGTATTTTATATACTTGCCTGTATTCATGGTTATAGCAAAATGGCAGTAATCTACCATCCTTTTACTTTCTTAGTGCTTTTAATCATTTATAGTTGTTACTGTCTAATGGTTGTTTCAGCGCACGTGTTTTACACTAGAATAACAACTGTTCAATAAATACTTATTGAAAAACGTCTATACCGTTTATTCTGTGTATGTCTCTGGGACTAAGTGAGCACAAGTGACCGAGCGAAAAGTAGTACACTGTTTCCACGGTCCTGAGGGATCAGGGTTGTCATGTTCGATAGTTTGTGACCCCCAGGTGTTCTCTGTTGTGATTAATCTGTATTTTGGGGCATGCGCCTGGTTGGTCGGTAAACTCGCCCTTAGACCCTACTCCCATTGTTTGTTGTGAATGTTCGATAGTTGCCAAGAACTATTCTCTCCTTGGTAAGAGGAGTTTCTAGTGCACTGTGAGCTAGCTGGTATACAGGCTGAAATATTCGGTAGAGGTGTCCAGAATCAGTCTGACTCCAATCCTACAGTATATGTTGTCAAGCGTGCAGATTCTGTATAGGCTTATAGGAACTACACTGCAATACGACCAAAACTCAACTATCACCCAAAATAGCTTTCTTTTCACAGGTATCAACCAAAAAACAATTTAAAGCAACCATAGCAAAATGTAAGATAAATAACCATTATTATGAACAAGAATTGTAGATTGTGAAATAAGTAATTTAAAAAAAAAATTCCTTCTAGGTAAAATGTTACAAAAACACATTCAAAAACAAATTCACTAAAGCATTTTGTTTTCTTTTTTTCTACCTGCAGATAAAGAATGACAGCAGGAAATCAAGCAAACTATTTTAAATCAAGCAGGGAAAACTAACTACTGAGTTACGGTGGCTACCTTTAGTGTAAGGAGAGATTAACTGAGCCCAGGAGTCAGTGGATGTGTGTGAAGTCTTATGCATCCTATTGCACAGGTAGAGCAGTTACCCTTGATGACACTGTTGAAAAACAACCGAGCATAAACACTCTGCCTATGCAATGGAGATTGCAGTTTGTCAAAATATTGAACAAATGAAAACCCTTGCATCCACCCTCAATGAACCTTGTGGCTCAGTTTTGACTGAGGCTTCCCAAAACATACCTATGCATGAAGCTAGTTCTATGTCTACTATTCCTAATCTACAGCGTATTATACAGAGACAAAAGCAGGCAAGTAACCCTCAACGTGTAACACCCCAAACCTACTCAGATATCAACATACCACAAGAATTGACAGTAACTTTTACTAACAAATCTTTCCTTTTGCATGACAAGAAAAATCCTCTACAACGAATACTAGGTGCCCCCAATGTCCGTTTCTGCCAGACTTTTCATGGCGGCTTCATTATCATGAAAGGCCCGGCAGAAAGGAACATCGGAATGCCTACGGCAGTACCTGGTAGGCACCACCACCATTGTAGGCATTGGTCCGCCTCAGATGAACCGACGGGCACCAAATGTGGCGGGCGGTAAACTTGGTCATGTTAGCGGAGAGACTGCCACTGACTGCCTGTCGGTGGTGATCTTCCCGCCATCATAATCAGGCTCCTAAAACTCTAAATAAAAGTCCTAGAAAAGTGATTATTGATTTTGAATTATCCATGATTAATACCATTACTAAATTATATCCAGAAACAAAAATGTAAGGAGTTCAACTTCAAATGTTTATTGTTTCATTAGTTAAACCCATAACAATATAGAGTATAAAAAATAAAAATAAAAAAAGACAGTAAATAATTTTTTTGTTAATTGCTTAAAACCATAAAAGTATGTTGTTATCAATTATTAATATTCAAGTATATGCAAATATGTCTATTAAACAATTAATAGATGAATTAATAACATTCAGATATTTACAAAAATACGGGATTAACAATTAGTGGATAAGAAGCGTTAATTAGTCCATAATCAGCTGTAAAAATAAGAGGATACTATTCAGACGTTCTCGACATACTTTTCAGTATTCTAGATTGACCAGTAGTCACTCTCAAAGACCAATCAGTCTTGTTCAACATTACTGGGCAATGGCTTGAGATTAAATTTTTAAAGCTTGCTCATGTACAGTAAGGAACTTTATCAATTGACAATTAAGTAAGGTATCAGTTGGATCCAAGCCAGCTATGATGGCATATCTGCACGTCCTTATTCTTCTGATGTTCATAGCGTTTTTTTAATAAAGTGACTTGTGCTTTTAACAGTTTAGGACATGTGCAGACTAGATGAATGAAATTCTCTTTACTGCTTCCACATAATCTACATTCTTTCGGCCTTTTATGGACCCATGCTGGCTGATCCGCGATGGATGGCAGTTTGCCTAAACACAGGGCCATTAGCTGTAAGTTTTGATAGACCGAGAATGTGATGGTGCTGGGGTAAGTGTCTTATAGTTGGTGATTCCCATCTAGGTGTGTTTTCTCTAACTGAGAATGTTTTTATCTATCAGCAAAGAGTGACATTTTGCTGATATGTTTAAGGCTTGTTTGAAGGATGAGTAGGACAAGTTGGTTTTCCAAAGCTCACCTGTACATGTTGCTGATGAAGCTTTTTGTAGGTAATGATTGTAGGGAGACTTTTCATCCTTCTCTAGTTCCTCCCACAGAGCCTTATTCAGTTCTGATTCTGCTGCATTTTGCTTCAATCTGTACCATTCCTTAATGGTTGTGTACATTCTCCCCAACGTTTTGTTAATTACCCCAAATTCTAATCTCACCTGAGCTGAAGACGCAAACTTGTGGATTTGAAAGACTCTTCTATATGTTAAAACTTGTAATTTATTTAGCCGGTCGGTGTCTTTCCCATGCAATACAGTACTACCGTATGATAATGTCGGCAGCAGGTATACCCAGAAACAAAAATTTAAGGATGTTTTTTCCACTTTTCGCAGGCATGTTGGGGAAAAATACAAAAAACATCCTTGGTTGATGACTACATATCAGACAGTAAACTACAATATCAATTGAAGAAACGTACAGCCTTATGCTTCGTGCCACCTAGCAGTGTAGATGAACTCTACACATCAAAAACTGAATCTGACTACTTTACACAAAACAAGGAAAGATTGGACCCCTTACTAAATTATTTTGAAGAGACATGGATTATCATCTAAGCAGGTCAGGTCGCAGGAGGAAGACAAGGTTCCCAATTGACTTGTCGAACAGTTACACGACCTACTTAGAGGCTGGCGTGTAGACCAGTGGTGTAGTGTCATATCCTAACCTTGCACGCACTTTCACCCTCCTGAGGCGGAAGCCGGGAGGTCTCTTGGCTTTCCTTTCATTTTAATTGGTTTTAAAATTGAACCTGTGTATTTTCGTACTTTGCTACACCTGAGCAGAATAGGTGTATTTTGACCCCCCTGCGCTCAGTAGCGCCTCAGACCCCCTGTCACCCCCTCCCCTCTTGATCCGGACCTGCTCTCGGCCGAGTGTTGACGCCGAGAGCAGAGCACCGGTTTTGGCGGCCATCTTGGGTCAGGCTGGAGTTTCATGACGCGATTTTCAGCGTCATAAAAGGGACGCGTAGGGAGAGTGCGGGTAATTCTAACCTTGCACGCACTTTCACCCTCCTGAGGCGGAAGCCGGGAGGTCTCTTGGCTTTCCTTTCATTTTAATTGGCCCCCTGCGCTCAGTAGCGCCTCAGACCCCCTGTCACCACCTCCCCTCTTGATCCGGACCTGCTCTCGGCCGAGTGTTGACGCCGAGAGCAGAGCACCGGTTTTGGCGGCCATCTTGGGTCAGGCTGGAGTTTCATGACGCGATTTTCAGCGTCATAAAAGGGACGCGTAGGGAGAGTGCGGGTAATTCTAACCTTGCACGCACTTTCACCCTCCTGAGGCGGAAGCCGGGAGGTCTCTTGGCTTTCCTTTCATTTTAATTGGTTTTAAAATTGAACCTGTGTATTTTCGTACTTTGCTACACCTGAGCAGAATAGGTGTATTGTGACCCCCCTGCGCTCAGTAGCGCCTCAGACCCCTTGTCACCCCCTCCCCTCTTGATCCGGACCTGCTCTCGGCCGAGTGTTGACGCCGAGAGCAGAGCACCGGTTTTGGCGGCCATCTTGGGTCAGGCTGGAGTTTCATGACGCGATTTTCAGCGTCATAAAAGGGACGCGTAGGGAGAGTGCGGGTAATTCTAACCTTGCACGCACTTTCACCCTCCTGAGGCGGAAGCCAGGAGGTCTCTTGGCTTTCCTTTCATTTTAATTGGTTTTAAAATTGAACCTGTGTATTTTCGTACTTTGCTACACCTGAGCAGAATAGGTGTATTGTGACCCCCCTGCGCTCAGTAGCGCTTCAGACCCTTTGTCACCCCCTCCCCTCTTGATCCGGACCTGCTCTCGGCCGAGTGTTGACGCCGAGAGCAGAGCACCGGTTTTGGCGGCCATCTTGGGTCAGGCTGGAGTTTCGTGGCGCGATTTTCAGCGTCATAAAAACGGGCAGGGATGACTCCGCGCAGCGGACGCGAACAGCGGTCGCGCCGGATCTGCGCCGGAGTCGTGCCAGAGTCCTGCCCGTCTGCGCCCGTCCGCGCACGACCGGGCTTAGGGTTTAGGGACTCTGGCACACGCACCTGCTATACTTCTGCGGATCTCCTTGCACTGAAATCTGACAGGTATACCCTATCTCCTATTACATGCGCTACTCTTAAGGGAAATAACATCTTGCACATTCCTAGTTGTAAGAACCTTAGTCCTCCACCCCCCCTAAAGCTAGCTACCCTTAATACCAGGTCATTGCAGAAACACCACCTGGAAATCTACACCCTTCTACAGGACGAGACTATCGATATCCTGACGCTCACCGAAACTTGGTTGAGTGATGCCTCCTCCCCGGATATCATCGCCGCCCTTCCTAGCGGGTATGATATGATCTGGCACAATCGACCAGAGGGGGCCCGAGGTGGGGGTGTAGCAACGATCTTGAAAAGGCAGCTTACGGTAACCAAAATCTTATCGGAGACCATAAATACTGTCGACCTATTAGGGATAAAAATCATTATGAACAACTCCTGTCTAACTATCCTAACAGTGTATTGTCCACCCCAAAGTACCTCAATGTTCAACGATCTCTTTTTTCCTATAATATCAGACTTATGCACAAGTTACAAAAAAATCCTGGTAACTGGTGACTTTAATGTCCATTCGGATAAAAGTGATCAAGATCCGCTAGTCCAGAAATTACAGACCACTATGACCGCTCTTGGACTAGTACAACTTGTGGAAGCTCCAACCCACATAAAAGGCCATACTTTAGATCTCATCTGGTCTTCTATGCCAAAGGCGGTCATTACAAGCATTACACCCTGCATCTGGTCGGATCATCACCTAATCCTGTATGACATACCGCAAAACAATGCCCAGACTAAACTCCCTTTAAAAACTAAAAAAGTGCGCCAATGGAAAAAAGTGAATTCCGATACCCTGGCCAAAACCCTGCCCAAATACAAACAGAATTCCATAATCCCTCCAGTTGGTACCGACCTTGACTCAAAGTATGATGCGATAACAACTACCCTTAGGCAAGCAATCGATGAGTTAGCCCCCGAAAAGACACAAAAAGTAAAGGGTGCAGAGAAAGGAGCCCCTTGGTTCACCCAAAGTCTGCGCGAACAAAAAAGAAAGCTCCGCTATCTCAAAAGATGCTGGAGGAAATCCAAAAAGGATACCGATAGGGAATCATATAGAACATCGTTTCAAATATATAAAAAGCTTATTGTTTCAGCTAAGAAGGATTATTACGAGACACGCATAAATAACGCGACAAACATCCAGAGAGAAACCTTCCAAATCCTGAAAGAGCTAAGTAAGAAGGAGGAAAAGGTAGACATATTGATCGATTGTGATACCTTTCAAGGATATTTCCTTGAAAAAGTAGCGACCATCTTGTCTGATATCAAGAAGGACAATCCAGTCTCACACACCGAACAACTGCCCCCTTTAAACTCCTCAATCCCTATCTTTATCAGATTCCCCGAAATCGACCCTACCACCCTGAGACAACTCGTAGCATCTACCAAGTCAGGCTCCCCCGCTGATCCCTGCCCACCCGACATCCTCCGACTAGCAATTCCGATCCTAGAGGATCAGATCTTAGACCTCTTAAACACCTCATTAGCTACTGGATCACTACCAACTTCCTTTAAAGAGGCACGCGTCAGACCCCTGATAAAAAAGCCTGGGGCAGATCCAACCAGCCTGAAGAACTACAGGCCAATCTCCCAGCTGCCATTTCTGTCAAAAGTACTAGAACAGCACGTGCTAAAATCCCTGTCATCCCTCCTGGAATCTCACCATCTTCTCCAGGAGCGGCAAGCTGGTTTTCGTGCCCACCATAGCACAGAACTAGTAATGCTGTCTGTACTAGATGAGCTTAGATGCATGGCTGACAGTAAAAAGCCAAGCGCCCTGATATTATTAGATCTTTCAGCGGCGTTTGATACTGTCAGCCATGCACTGCTCCTGGGCAGATTGGCTAGGTTCGGGATAGGAGAGCAAGCCCTCAAATGGTTAACAGCCTTCCTATCAGGGAGGACGCAGAGGATCCAGCTAGCAGATCAGGTCTCCGATGTGGGCACCTTGGCCTGTGGAGTCCTGCAGGGTTCTGCGCTCTCCCCACTCTTATTTAATCTTTATTTACAGCCATTGATAGAGTCCCTGGCAAACATGAACTGTAAAGTTTTTAACTATGCCGATGATACTCAGCTGCTGCTGAGTATCGACAACACACCATCGGCTCAGTCCATGGCCCAAGACATTCTACGTTTTACAGTAAACTGGATGTCGTCCAATTTACTGAAAATCAATCCAGATAAAACGGAAGTTCTCGTAGTCTCAACCTCCACCTCCCCCTGGAATGATTTGTTTTGGCCACAAGAACTTGGACCCACCCCAAAACCGTGCCCTAGTGTTAAGAGCCTCGGTATGAAAATCGATCAGGAACTCTCGATGGCTAACCAAGTATCCACTGTAGTTGGTTCTTGTACCAATCTGATCAGGCAACTGCGTAAGCTCGTCCCCTTACTCTCAAGGAATATGCTTCGAACCATTGTCTCAGCCACAATAGTGTCTAGAATTGACTATGGCAATGCGTTATACCTTGGCCTCCCAAAAAATTCATCCAACCGTCTTCAGGTCATCCTGAATGACGCAGCGCGCTTGATATTTGGAGTGCCGAGGCGGACTCATGCCTCCCCTTTGCTCTATAGGCTACATTGGCTGCCTATAGCACAAAGAGTCGAATTCAAGAGTATGTGCATCTGCCACAAAGCAATCCACGGACAGGCGCCAGCCTATATAAAAGATAGGCTTGAAATATATGAACCTAAGCGCGCCCTGCGATCGTCCGGCTCCTTTTTGCTATCCTGCCCACGCTTTAAGCTGGCAACGAAAGGAGGCAGATCTTTTTCAGTTCAGGCTCCCATCATCTGGAATAAGCTACCGGAGGCGCTTCGCAGAGAATCCAATCTCCTCCACTTCAGGAAGTCCCTGAAGACTTTACTCTTCAAAGACGCATTTGCATCTCAGTAGTCGGCTACTAGCTTCAGACACTTCTATACTCTTATCTTGTTTCTTGTTGCTGTACTTGGTCAGTAGCGCTTTGAGACCTGTCGGTGAGTTGGCGCGATACAAAACCCAGTTACAAATTACAAATTACAAATTACAAATTACAATTACAAATATCCTTTAGGTTAGTCCTGTCATATATAACCCTATTACATACATTTGTCCCATGCACATAACAATAACGATTTTAAACAGGTGACATTTTCCCTAGTAGTTTTCTCCTGTCATTTCGGCACTAAACTCTTAGCATTCTATCATAATCCCTGTACCTGACGTACATAAACATGTCCCCAGGTAAGGCAGAATGATTCTATATAAGGGTCATCACTTTTTTCATCCTTGGCCAACAGCTAGCTGCGGATGATCGTATTTGTTTAGAAAAGCATTGGTGATTGTTTTCAAAACATTAATTATTTTTTGTTTTTGTTTTATATAGCGCAAATTATCCCCAAAGATATTGGGTATCAGAGAGCTTTACATAGCACCACTTTCGTTGCACAAGGACACATACATTTTTGTTAGGGACAGGGAGTGTAAGTGATGTGCCCAGAATCACAGGATGTTGAGCGTTGTTGCCGAGACTCGAACCCGGTGCCCCAGCTTCGACGTCGACCGCTTTAGCCGTAAGACTACATCCTCTCCTCTGATTGTTGATTGTTTGATTGTTTTCAAAACATCAATGATTGTTTTAAAAACATATTGATTCTAGAAAAAAACCTGGAGTGACCACTTTAGTATAAAAGACCCTCACTCCCCCTATAAATTAAAGGAGAATTCCGTCCAAGCTGACACAGGGTCCTGCATGCTGAATCTTCCACGCGTAGCGTTCTGACATCCCTTGCATGGTGTCATCCTCGAAGCAGAGACGGGGTGTTTTGTTCTGAACCATCAGGTGAGAAAGCGGATTCTTCCCTAGGGGTTTCTTGGCTACAGAGACACATAGCTACACGCATATACATGATACATATACATATCTAGGCTACGTACATGAAGGCAAATTACTAAGGGCGTGCATTTTAGGAATATGTAAGTGGTACTGTTTTTATCTGTTTTTATCTGAACTGCTAATGTTCATCTTGTTAGCACTATGGTCCCCACAGAGACCAGGAAGACCGTCACCCAGGCCCTCGTCACCAGCCGACTGGACTACGGCAACGCACTCTACGCCGGAACCACCGCCAAGATCCAGAAGAGACTCCAGCGCATCCAGAACGCCTCAGCCAGACTCATCCTCGACATCCCACGACACAGCCACATCTCCGGACACCTAAGAGACCTGCACTGGCTCCCGGTCAACAAGAGAATCACCTTCCGCCTCCTTACCCACGCACACAAAGCTCTCCACGACCAAGGCCCGAGCTACCTCAACAACCGCATCAACTTCTACGCTCCCAAACGCCACCTCCGATCCGCCAGCCACGCCCTCGTTGCCGTCCCACTCATCCGCAGAGCCACCTCAGGAGGAAGGTCCTTCTCCTACCTGGCCGCCAAGACCTGGAACTCCCTCCCGGCCGACCTGCGCCTGACCCAAGACCACCTCTCCTTCAGGAAGAAGCTCAAGACCTGGCTGTTCGAGCAGTAGCGGCACCCCCCCCCCCCCCCCCCCAAGCGCCTCGAGACCCTATGGGTAGGTAGTGCGCTCTATAAATGTCTTGATTTGATTTTGATTATGGTAAAAATGTATCTACTATGTAATGGATTGGTGCTAGCAATCTCTTTTGTATGTCTTTGTCTCCTGATTGTCGCAGCACATATGTTTTACCCGAGGCTGCCGCTGAAAGAATAGGTTCTTATAGAAACATCCTAATCGCCATTCTGTGTATCTTCTGAGAGCAAACAAGCACAAGTGTCTGAGCAAAATGTACTGTTTTCCGTGATCCCTGAGGATTCAGGGTTGTCATGCCTTAACAACACATGATACCTCTTTAATGACCTTTTTCAATGAGTTTCAGCTGCACATCCACCATTTTGTCTTACTGCTTTACTCCTGTCAGAAAACTACATAAGTACCTGTCTGAGTAATTTTTCTTTTGAGGTTGCACATCATTTCCTGCTGTTGCCTCAATGCCCTACGTGTCTGAACCACATCTTTTCTGAAATATATCTGATTAAATTTTTCACACTTTGTGGCTTTATAACTAAAGTAATCTCAACTGAGCTTCAATACATTATCTCATGTGGCCTTTTATGGGCAGATTGAGAAAACTTGGGCATTTTGCGACACATACTATGCATGCTTTTATGAAGAATTCCAGAATTTTCACTGAATTCTCTAAAATGGAGGACTCACTAGCCTCCATCTCTAAAGCCTCATCTTCTTCTAGAATTGGTGCCTCTGCTGCTGGAAAAGCTACTACCAAAAGATTGAAGAAGGACCCCCCTGTTCCTCCATAACCCTCTTCTCCTGAGTATCTCGATATGCTTTTGGAGGAGATATACGCTCTTTGTCCCTTCATGGAGGATCCAATCAGCAAACTCCCATTTCTAACGGATAAGTGGGCATGTAGGGCCTGGATCCTCTATCTTTCATCAAATCCTTCCTTCCTTCCTAAACTATTGCATTGAACTGAAGGTACGTCGCTCAACAGCAAACGTGCTCACAGACTTGGTCATCAGCGTGCAGACATGTCCTTTTCTTGGAGACTAAGAGGGGTCATCATGTATGTCCTTGAGTATACAGATTTACTCAAAGGGCTCTCAGCGGTTAAGTGCATTCAACGTGTCTCCTGGTCTGGCACTACCTTATTTTGTGCTCAAGATTACGCCAAATCCACTGCAAACAGACATAAAGAATTTCTGAACATGAGACCTGACATGTGCTATGGGGGCTCGATGCGGCCTTTGTCCCCCTTGCCTCTTCAAGGTTACATATGAGGATCCTATCAAATTGCTGAACTTTATCTACTTCGACAAAGCTGATTCCATGGATTTTTCTGGAACTTTATCTTCTCAAACTTTTTGATTGGTTGTTCTTTTTTCTTCTCTCTTATTTCATCTATTATAGTAATTTCTCTTCTTGACTCTGTTGTTCTATGGCCCTAGCATTTGGTTCATTACTTTACGATGTCTGCTTATTTGTTACTATGTTTTTAGCCAGTTTATCTTGTCTTGTTATTGTATTCTGTATTTCTTGATTCACTGTTTTGAGACAATGTGAAATGAATGGCGCGTCAAAACTTAACGGACCGAAGACATGAACGAACCACAGCACCTCACATAGGGTAAGGGTAAATTACAGGGTCAGACATCAACAAACCTGAGGAAAGAGAGTCAAGTCTTTCCTCAGGTTTGTTGATGTCTGACCCTGTTATTTACCCTTACCCTATGTGAGGTGCTGTGGTTCGTTCATGTCTTCGGTCCGTTAAGTTTTGACGCGCCATTCATTTCACATTGTCTCAACCCCCCACATCCTTATGTTGTTTTTAGACTTAGGTATGTTGTATTTTTTCCATTGTTTTTTTTTCATTCCTCCTTCGTTTTCTGTTTGATGCTCCTCGCTTTCTTTTACTTTCTGCATTTCTCTCTTTCCCATTTTTGTTTCATTATTGTACTGTTACGTCTGTACTTATTCTCGTTAGTTCCTCTTTCTCGTCTTACTTCTTGCTCTCATGGTTGGCTTGCCACATATTCTATCCTATACTTTTTCATGGTCTGCTCAGACCCATATTTTTTTGTTGTTCTCACATCATTATTTTTATGTCTTTGAAAATGGTTTCAGGTTATGTTATGTTAACCAGGATTTTATAAAGCGAACAGCTACTATAACTAAGTGTCACAGCGCTAGGTGAGTGTGACTGAACTAGCCAGGAAAAACAAGTGTGCAGAGTGCAAAGTGTTAAGTTATTGCTGAAACAGCCATGTTTTTTGGGCTTTTCTGAAACGAAGCAAATCCTGGAGAAGTCTCACAACAAGTGGCAAATCATTCCAGAGCTTTGCCACTTTCAGCCGGAAGGAGCAGCCTCCAATTCGAGAGTATTTCACAATCGGAGTACAGACTAGCGCCAATGAGGCGGAGCAAAGAGAGCATTGTGGATGATAAAATAGCACTGTCTTCCTCAAGTAAGGGGCACCGTACCCATGTAAGGCCTTAAAAGACAGCACCAGGGCCTTAAACTGTATCCGCTTACGGATCGAAAGCCAATGGAAAGAATTCAAATGTGCAGACATCGGGTCCTGGGGCCAAGAGAAAGAATAGCTCTGGCCGCCGCATTTTGCACTACTTGAAGGCGGGTAAGCAGATACTGTGGAAGCCCCAGATAAAGAATGTTTACGTAGTCCAGCCTAGAGCCAATCAAGGCCTGGACCACAATTTTCCTGTAAGGGATCGAAAGAAATGGAAGAAATTGTTTGAGCATTTTCAGAAAACCAAAGCACTAGCCAGCCACAGTCTGAACCTGTGGTTTCATACTCAGAAAGTCATCCAGTATTACACCAAGTGTTTTTACAGACGATACTGGGTTAGCAGGAGGGTGCATATCCTGCGGCCACCAGTACTGCCATAAGTTTTTAGATGGGAAACCAAAGAAAATGATCTCCGACTTATCGGAATAACATTTAAGTTCATTCAGCTGGAGCCAGGAGAACACCGCTGACAAGCTGGCCTTAATAGCTTCCCCCTTAAACTCCGAAATCTTGTCACAAGTAAACAGGAGATGGGTGTCGTCAGCATACGACATATTTTGACTCGATGCGACTCAACAAGACTAGCCAGTGGGGACATGTACATATTGAATAAAGATTGAATAAATTTGGACTGAGCACCGAGCCCTGAGGACATCCACCTCCAAAGGGAGGATAAGGGCAGAAAAAGGAGGAGCCCACACAGTTTGTTGGCGCCCTGACAGAAAAGAGGCAAACCATTTGAGAACCGTCCCTCTAAAGCCGGCCTCCTGGAGTCTCTTCAGGAGATGGCTGTGAGGGACGGTGTCAAAGGCTGCTGAAAGATCTAACAATATCCGCATAGCCTTGCCACCTTTATCCAAGACGTCCTTAATTGATTCAAAAATTTCCAAAAGTGCTGTTTCAGTGCTAAAATGTGTCCGGAACCCAGATTGGCTCCGATGCAAAATGTTGTTAGTCTCAAGAAAGGCAGAAGTGATTGAGTGAACATATTTTTCCAGTACTTTGGAAAAGAAAGGCAAAAGGGAAATGGGCCTATAGTTAACGGGAAGCACTGGATCCATATAGGTTTTTTTTCAGAAGGGGAAGAATGTGTGCTTCCTTCCACTTGCCAGGAACCAGCCCCTGCTGCAGGGAGGTATTCAAAATCTAGTTCACATAGGGATTAATGGAGGGAGCTATTGATGCCAAAGTAGACACAGGGCAAGGGTCAGAAGGAACACCTGAGGTCAGGTTCTTCAAAATGCCCAGTGACTTTGCCAATGAAAGAGGAGGAAACTCTGTGATGAGGGGGCAGCTCACCGGAAGATCAGGATGGGAGGGGACGTTATCCTGAATTTTAGCCTCATGGGAGCTCAGGAAAATGTCCCGGATCTTTCTAATTTTGGCAGCAAAAAATAGGGCCATCTGATCCACCCATAGTGCTGAGGGGGAGAAAGACATAGTCACAGCATTAGGGGATGCAAATTCCTTTACTATTTTAAAAATCTCTTTATTTGTATTCCCAGCAGCTCCTATTCTTGATGAGAAAAAGCATTTTTTCTCTTTGAGGAGAAGTTTGTGGTGCAGTTTAAGTGCTTGTTTATATGCAGTTTTCTCCCTGCTCTCAAAGTTTTTCCACCATGCTCTCTAGAGTCTTTTGCAGGTCCTCCTGCTTTTTTTAAGAGCAGGCGTAAACCAAGGAGCAGAGACTTGAGAGGACAAGGCAGGACGAGAAGAGGGAGGGGCGAGCACTGGTGCCCGAAGCTGTTGTTGTTAAATATCTTTATTCGGCAAATTGATCACCATAAAAGAATACATATACATAATACATTCTAATACACCAGTAAAACTTTAAAAGGATACGGTTAAAAGGGAAGAAATGCACCACAGTCACTAGTTTGCTACAGGCGGTTTCAAGCATCAGACCGTAGGTCCCCCCGAGTGCAATTTCAGTAGACGGGAGCACGTCACCCACGCACTTCCCAAGAATTTTGCCACCCCGCAAATCATGGTGGAGGAAGAAGAGTCAGTAGAAAGTACACGTAGTGCCTGGCTATGGCACCTCAGCCCCAATTCCCTACACACAGGCTTCAGCCAGAATTTCCGCGCCACTTTGTAAGCGGGGCAGGCAAAAAATAGGTGGGCCACAGACTCCTTTGGTGCTGCACAGCCAGGGCACGAACGCAGGGGGGCACCAGAGTTCGACCACCTCGCCGTGAAGTCATGCACCGGAAGCGTCCCATATCTCAGTTTTAGATATAGCGCTCGATCTAGAGGTTTGGTTATCATGTCAAGGAAGGGTTCCAGTTTTTTCACCCATTTAATTAACAGAAATTGATCCGTGAGTGAGCCCCCATCCATGTCCCTCAGTGCATTACTCTGTACCCAATCCCAATATAGCTTTTTGATCACTTCCTTGGGTGGCGGCGTTTGTGAGTCCCAAGCATCCCTTAGTCCCAAGTTGAGAACCAAGTCTCTCAATTTATTCAGCCATCCTATTTTTTTCCCCGTGTCCAACAGAAGAAGATCATCCAACTCTTCAGCATATTTTGCGAGCCCCTCAGTTCTTCTTAAACGAGTCCAGAAGAGCAGCGGGCGTAGCCTTACCAAGTCCTTTAGTGCTCTTCTGCCCAGATCTAGTCTCAGGGGAATCAGTGGGGTGGAAGCGGGGAGAACCACCACCTTCCTTAAAAAATTGTTTTCCGCTGTCGATAAATCTGAAACATTTTCGAACCCCCAGAGTTCGGAGCCATATAGTGCCGTCGGAAGAATCTGACCCTCATAGATCGTCATGGCCGGGGAGACTGGTTTGCTACTTGACTCGCGGAGCTCCCTCAGAGTCACCCCAGATACTCTTTGGTGGCTGAGTAACATTTTGGCCAAGTGGTCCTTCCAGGTCATTCGACTATTTATCCGGACACCAAGATAGTCAAATGAATCGACCAACTCCAGGGGCGCACCATTGAGCAAAAAGTTATTTTTAAATCTTTTAGAGGGGGAGAGTGACATCAGTTTAGTTTTCGAGGTATTGATGGTTAAGCCTCTGTTAGTACAAAAAGAACTAAACCGGTTCAGGAGTTTTTGCAGACCCACTGGGGATTTGGAGATCAATAAGGTGTCGTCGGCGCAGAGTAAAGTGGGGATTCTTTCCCCCGCCAGGGATGGGGCATCCGACTCTTCCCCTTTCAGATGGTCCACCACTCCATTCACGAATAGGGAAAAGAGGGTCGGAGCCATAACACAGCCCTGGTGTACTCCTCTCCTCACAGGGACCCTATCTGTTAACTGTCCCTGGGATCCCCATCTGACCCTCGCGTAGTTCCCCTCATGGAGCTTTACGATTAGACTCAGGAGCCTACTGGGAAATCCCATCTCTCCTAGGATCTCCCATAATTTTGCCCGGGGGACCAGGTCAAAAGCCGTTTTGAGATCTATGAAGGCCATGTATAAACTGCCTTTCTTGATGGTAACTGCCTTCCAATAGATAACAAAGAAGCGAAAGACCTGGTCCATCGTGCCTACCTTCCTTCTAAAGCCCGCTTGAAGGTGGGAGAGAATACTGGCCTCCTCCATCCAATCGCCTACCCTTGAAATGATGACCCTGCCAACCACTTTCTGAATTATATCTATCAAGCTGATAGGTCTGTAGTTCGCAGGATCATCTCTTGCCCCTTTCTTGAACACAGTTACCACCTCTGCCCCCTTCCAAGAGTCCGGCACCTGGTGACCCCTAGTAATAAGGTTCATAATTGTGGCGATTAACTTGGCCCAAGCCTGCGGCTCCGCGATCAACAAGTCCCCAGGGATCCCATCCGGCCCGGCCGCCTTCTTTGGGGTGAGATGTCTAATCGCCGTCACTACTTCGGTGGTTGAAAATGGAAGGTCATCCACCCCTAAGGTATCCCTAGCGCCAAAACTAGCTGCCCCGGGGCTGATTAATTCATCATTACCTCCATATAGGGATGAAAAGTGACTAAACCATTGCTGGCTGGTTATATGAGCTGCTAATGGTTGCGATTTCCTCTGCCTAGTTCTATTAATCAGATCCCAAAAAAGGTTCGGGTTCCTTCTTCTCACAGCATTGGATAGGTCCTGCCAATGCTGTTCCTCCCACTCACGTTTGGCCAGCGATAGTGCTTTTAGGTAGTCCTTCCTGGCCGCTCTAACCAGCAAAGGATCCCCAGAAAGCAGGGCTTTTGTCAGATTTTTCCTTTTGCCCTTACACTGATCTGTATACCAAGGTTTATTTGAAGTGGGAGGTGTAATGGATTTCCTGTGGCTTTTCCCTTTCGAGATAAAAAATTGACTGACATGGTCTATTGTAGCTTTATAAGCTAAGTCGAGGGAAGAGTGCGGCAACATACTAGTCTGATTTTCACAGACCCAGGCCTCCAGATCAGAGGACAGGCCCTCTACCAGGGATTTAATGGCCCCTGGGTCATCCTCCTTCAGGTTAGCCTTGTCCCATTTCAGTCTGCGATTGTTGTTGTATGGGATGATCTCTTTGGATGTTTTTAAGGGGGCATTCACCCTACTGTCTTTAAAGATGCCCCAATTAAACTTACAACACAGGGGATTATGGTCGCTATCCTGACTTGGGAGCACTTCCATGTCAATAAGGTCTGCCCAAAAACTAACATCCATTAGGATGTAGTCAATTCGGGACGGCCCAGTAAGTCTATTGAAGGTCAGTGCACCTGCCTGGTCGGATATAGTCCTGCAATTGAGGGCTCTTAACTTGTGGTCCCTAGTTAGTGCATTGATTTGGATCGCCCTAGCTGACCATTTTCTAATAGGGGGCAGGGATAGGGTTGGGATGGACCAGTTTGCATCTTCGTCTTCAATACCCAGGGGGTCATCTCCGAGGAGGGGTTCAAACGTGCAATTGAAATCACCCCCCACGATGATTTTTGCTAATGAAGGGCAGTTAGCTAAGGCAGAGTCCAGAGCTGATAAAGTTGAAGAGGCGGAGTCCCCAGGTGCCCCTCTGGCGTAAACGTTGAAGAGGTCAAGCCTGCTACCCTCCGCGTTCCCTCTAGAAGAGAGGTGGAGTATGTCACTACACTCCAAGTTGTGGCGTGTGACCACCCAGTCTAGCTCTATTTTAATCCAGACCACGAGGCCACCCGCTGGTCTACCCTTTCCTTTACTTACTGCTGGCAAAAAGTGGGTGGTATACCCCGATTTGTGTAAGGGTAATAGGCTCCAGGTTTCCTGAAACAGGCAAACATCGAACCTCTCAATGAACGTATGCCACTCTGGTAAGTCTAACTTCCTTTTTAACCCCGCAACGTTCCAAGATAGGAGGTTTATTACCCGAAGCAGAAGCCAGTAGTCCAGTGCAGTAACATTGTCTTCCATATTACCGCTCAAAACAAGTGGATGGGAGTCAAGGGCCGCCATCACCGCTTCGGATGTAATACAATGGTAGGGTCTAAAACTGCGCATATAGAGCTTACTCTCAATGTTAGAGGGTGTGGTCTCACGATGGACTCTAAACTCTAAAACAAAATTGTCAGACCACACCAGTGGCCGAGGGGAAGAGACATCTAGGTCCCATGTGGAAAAGACCTGGTCAAGAGTATGGCCCTTTTCGTGAGTCGGAGTCAGGAAACAAGGATTCAGGTTAAAGATATTCAGCGCCTCCGCTAAGCTAGTAGCATCAGGATCATTGATTTTATCCATGTGGACATTAAAGTCCCCTAATATTAGGCAGTGTTTGTGTTTAAGCACAATGGGGGCAACGACATTACTAATAGCTTCACTGAACAGCCCAGCGGGACCCGGTTGTCTATACACAAGTAAACCGGCCATGGATTGATGGAGAGATATTACCAGATGGAAATCTAAGGTTTCAGCCCGTGCAACATCTTCCGAGTGGAGAAGCACGCAGGAATAGATGCTCTTAAAAATAATGGCTATACCTCCACCCCTGCCACTAGGGTGGTCTTTACTGACCACTTGGTAGCCCTTAGGAATGGATGAAGCAACTGCAGGATTAGATGCGTCACATAGCCATGTCTCCATTAGAAGTAGGAAATCCGGGCGAACATCTTCCAGCAATTCAAATATATTGAGGGCGTGCTTATGCATAGATCTGATGTTAAGGAGCAGGCCAAGCAATTTACCTTCAGTCCTGGCTCTGTTCAAGTTAGAGAGCACAGGAGAAGCTTTAGTCGGGGGGTTACCAATAGATTCAAAGGATAAGATTGGCGCCCAACCGCAGTGGGAGCACAGTGTTTCCGTGGATATACTGTTAGGGGACAGGGGAGCAGCAGCTCACATCATTGCGCAATTCCCGTAGCCTATCTATGGTGAAAGTCTGTCGAGCAGTAATACTTACAAATCCACCGGCAGCGTTTAAGGCGCGGACGCTTCCGGGATACGGACAGGCACAGACGGGCTTGCCTTTGGCGCACCCGCTGCGCGTTCGCCCTAGAGTGATTTTTAAAGCCCACCCTCAATTAGCGCTAGAGCGCTAACCCCGGAAATGCGGTGGGCGTCTGTCGGAGGTCTGAGTTCCCCCATCAAAAGACAATGAGTCTTAACACATCTCTCTAAACTGGGGGCTGACATTGCTCTAATACAAGAATCCCATCTAAAAGACACTGAATCTATAAAATTGAAAAAGGTTGGGTTGGGGATGTTTTCGTCTCACCTGGAGATTGCAAATGCAATAGTGTAATACCGCTGTGCCATAAATCGCTTACTGTGAAATTGCCCTCCCAACTCTCTGATACAGACGGAAGAGGGTTATACACTAAACTGAAAATTGGAAGTGCTCCAGTCTCTTTTTTAATATCTATTCTCCTACTATTGTATTGTAATTGCATTTATATAGCGCTTACTACCCCTGACGAGACGTCAAAGTGATTTTTCGGCGAGTAGCACGCTACTCCGGGACCCATAGAGGATTAGTGTTGAATTAGTATAGTGAAACATGCAAGTACATTTTAAGTACAAGTTCAAGAATTTATATAGCGCACTACTCACCCAGAGGGTCTCAAGGCGCTTGAGGGAGGGAGGGTGAATTACAGGTTTTTAGCTGCTTTCTGAAGGAGAGGTGGTTCTGTGTAAGGCGGAGGTGGGTGGGGAGAGAATTCCAGGTCTTGGCCGCTAGGTAGGAGAAGGATCTTCCTCCCATGGTGGATCTGTGGATGCGCGGAATTGCGGCGAGGGCTTGATTGGATGATCGTAGTTGGCGGGTGGGTGTGTAGAAGGATAGTCTTGTGTTGAGGCATTCGGGCCCTAAGTCGTAGAGGGCCTTGTGTGCGTGGATGAGGAGACGGAACGTTATTCTCTTGTTGATGGGGAGCCAGTGGAGGTCTTTCAGGTGACCGGAAATGTGAGCTTGACGGGGGATGTCCAGTATGAGTCTGGCAGAAGCGTTTTGGATGAGTTGGAGTTTTTTCTGTAGTTTGGCAGTGGTTCCGGCGTAGAGGGTATTTCCATAATCCAGTCGGCTAGTAACCAGTGCGTGGGTGACTGTCTTTCTTGTTTCGGCGGGGATCCAACGGCAGATTTTTTTGAGCATGCGCAGGATGTTGAAGCATGAAGATGAGACGGCGTTGACTTGTTTGGCCATCGAGCGGGAGTAGTCCAGGATGAATCCCAGGTTACGTGCGTGATCTGTAGGTATGGGTGCTGTACCCAGGGCCGGTGGCCACCATGAGTCATCCCAGGATGAGGGGGATGATCCTAAGATGAGGACTTCCGTTTTGTCTGAATTTAGTTTTAAACGGCTGTTCTTCATCCATTCTGCTACTTCTTTCATTCCTTTGTTATGATTGGTTTTGGCGGTGTTTGGGTCTTTGGTAAGGGAGAGGATTAGCTGGGTGTCGTCTGCGTAGGAGATGATGTTGAGGTTGTGTTGTCATGCGATGGCAGCGAGGGGACTCATGTAAACGTTGAAGAGGGTGGGACTGAGTGATGATACTTGTGGTACGCCGCAGATGACTTCGGTGGTCTCTGATTTGAATGGGGGGAGGCGGACTCTCTGGGTTCTCCCGGCGAGGAACGAGATGATCCAATCCAAAGCTTTTCCTTGAATTCCGACGTTGTTGAGGCGTTAAATGAGGGTGCTATGACATACTGTGTCGAAGGCGGCGGAGAGGTCGAGTAGGATGAGGGCGACTGTTTCTCCGTTGTCCAGTAGCGTTCGGATGTCGTCTGTAGCTGCGATGAGGGCGGTTTCGGTGCTGTGTTTGGCTCGGAAGCCGGACTGTGAGGGGTCGAGGGAATTGTTGGATTCAAGGAAGGCGGCGAGCTGACTGTTGATGGCTTTCTCAATGACTTTGGCAGGGAATGGGAGGAGCGAGATGGGGCGGTAGTTCTTAAGTTTGGTGCGGTCGGCTGTGGGTTTCTTCAGAAGGGTGCTGAGTTCGGCATGTTTCCAGCTTTCCGGAAAGGTAGCGGAGTTGAAGGAACAGTTAATGACATCGTGGAGATGGGGGGGCGATGATGGAGTCTGCTTTGTTGAAGATGTGGTGGGGACATGGGTCGGTTGGTGATCCTGAGTGGATAGTTCATCAGGCGGATGGTGTCTTCAGTAGTGATTGGGTTCCAGGCGCAAAGCTCGTGAGAGTGCTGTTTTGGTTCGGAGGTGGGTGGGGTGGACTGTTCTTCGGATTGGATTTCAAAGCTGTTATGTATGTCGACGATTTTGTTGTGGAAGAAAGAGGATAAAGAATCACAGAGGTCTTGAGAGGGAGTGATGTCGTTGGTGCCGGCGGTGGGGTTGGTAAATTCTTTGACGATGTTGAATAATTCCTTACTGTTGTGGGTGTTGTTGTCGAGTCGATCCTTGAATGTTGATTTCATGGTGGATCGGATCAATTGGTGGTGTTTGCGGGTGGCTTCCTTGAAGGTGGTCAGGTTGTCAGTGGTTGGGTTTTTTCTCCAGGTTTTCTCGAAAGTGCGACATAACTTCTTGGATTTCTTAAGGTCATCGTCGAACCAGGGGGCCTTTTTGTTACCTTGTTTGGACTGGTGGTTTTTCAAGGGTGCTAATTTGTCAGCGCTGTGGATGATCCATTGTGTGAGTTTGCTGGCAGCAAGGTTTGGGTCCGATGATATGGCAGGAGGGTTTTGGTTAAGCGAAGTGAAGAGTTGGTCGGTGGTGATTTTGTTCCAGTTTCTTCGAGGAATAGGTTGTAGGGGGTTGTGGGTCGTGGTCTTTTTGTAGCTGAAGTGAACGCAGCTGTTGTCCGTCCAATGGAGAGTTGTGGTGTGATCGAAGGAGATGTGCTTGCTGGAGGTGAAGATGGGGTCGAGCGTGTGTCCGGCAAGGTGGGTGGGGGTGTCAACAAGTTGTTTGAGTCCGAGATTGGCCAGGTTGTCCAGAAGGATGGTGGTGTTGCTGTCGTTTTTCTTTTCCAGGTGGAAGTTGAGGTCTCCCAGTAGAATGTAGTTCTCGGAGGTGAGGGCATGTGGGCTGATGAAGTCAGTGATCTCTTTGTTGAATTGTGTGCGGGTTTCTGGTGGTCTGTAGATGAGGTGCCTCTAAGTGTGGTCCTGGGGTCGGTGTGGATCTGGAAGTGAAGGTGTTCGGCGGTCGCGAGGTTATCGTCGGAGCTGGTTGTGATTCGGATGGTGTTCTTATGGACTATGGCGATGCCTCCTCCTGTTTGGTTGGTGCGGTCTTTTCGGATGATCTTGTAAGCATCCGGGATGGCTATGGCGATGTCGGGTGTTGATGATGCGTTCATCCAGGTTTCTGTAAGGAAGGCGACGTCCGGCGATGTGGTGTCGAGTAGGTCCCAGAGTTCAGTGGCGTGTCTGTGGACCGAGCGAGTGTTCAGCAGGATGCACTTAAGGTGGTTAGAGGGGGAGCTGTGTTTGGAGTTCGTGGGTTTGGTGTGGGTCCTGACGCAGGCGAATTTGCAGGAGTGGCAGGCGAAGGGTCCATGGGTGTGTCCTGGGGTAGCTTCGCAGCATTGTGGTTTGTGGCCGGGGTTAAGGGCAAAGAGGGTAGCGGTGTCATACGTAATGTGAGAGGAGTGGGTTTTACGAGGACCAGGGGGTCTGGCGCTAGGCGCGGTCCAGGCGCGGACGGGCGTAGACAGACTTACCTTTGGCGCACCTTCGGCGCGACCGCTGCGCGTGAACGTTGCGCGCATGGGCATCTGTCATATGTGGATAGTGGAAGGGGAGGGGTGAGGGAGGGTCAGCTGGGAGGCGGGAGCGGGGCGGAGATACGGGCCGGGAGGCACAGTTACAAAATGGCAGCAAAAACAAAAGTGAAAACAGGGCGAGTTTGTGTGTGCAAGCAGGCAAGGATCTTAACAACAGTCAAAGCGGACTTTTTACAAAAGCGCTACAGTATTATGCCAGCACGAGCAAACATCAATAATTCAGGCACAAATTACAATGCGCGCACAATATGCAACAAGCGCTACGCTGCAAATGAGGCACTGAGAGCTGATCGAGGTAATTGGCAAAGAGCAGCAAAGCAGCAAAGCGCTACGATACCAGCTGGCCAGGGGAGCGTGGGGAGCGACCGCTACTGCCAGAGTCAGGACAATCACAGCGATGGGGCTGGCGAGTGCTTCCTTAGCTATCACTGGGAGGGAGGGTCAGATGGGAGGCGGGAGCGGGGCAGAGATACGGGCCGGGAGGCACAGTCACAAAATGGCAGCAAAAACAAAAGTGAAAACAGGGCGAGTTTGTATGTGCAAGCAGGCAAGGATCTTAACAACAGTCAAAGCAGACTTTTTACAAAAGCGCTACAGTATTATGCCAGCACGAGCAAACATCAATAATTCAGGCACAAATTACAATGCGCGCACAATATGCAACAAGCGCTACGCTACAAATGAGGCACTGAGAGCTGATCGAGGTAATTGGCAGAGAGCAGCAAAGCAGCAAAGCGCTACAATACCAGCTAGGTTAGTCAGTTATTTGGATTTGGAATGATAGCAGCAGGATAGAGAAGGAAAAAGGTTTGTATTTATATAGCGCTTGTTACCCCTGATGGGGTGTTGACGCATGCTATTCAGGAAGTCCATAAAGGATTAGTGGTGAATTATTATTAGGGCTCCCGGTTTTATGGCACTTATTTTTTTGCCATTTCCGTCTGTATTTATCTATATTTTTTTTGTTGCTAATTTTATATGTATTTATCCATATTTATTTGGGGTTTGTGGAAAAATTAAGCTGAAATTAGTATATTTCCACATTTATTTATCAGATAAATATGCACTCATGCTTGAATATCTGCCAGGTTTCAGTGCTGTGAACACCGGCAGAAGGTAAATCTGTGCACTTATATGAAGATATTTCAAATCTCAGTATCAACCTTGTGCATATCTACTGCTGTTAAAATCACTTTACAAAAATGTCTTTCTATTTTAACCCCCTTATCCAATCCACCCATCTATTGTCCTGGCAGTCATGGTAGACAGTATTTAGAAGGACTCAAAAGCAACCCAATTTCCGTTTTAATCCACATTTTAAAATAAATACAGACAAGAAAATTAATGTTTTCTGTCTGTATTTATCTGTAAGAATCAGTAAAAACAGAAAACAGGGAGCCTTAATTATTATGGTGAAATATGAAGTAATTTCAGTGGTGGATATTAGTCAGTTATTTGGAGTGAGAAGGATAGCAGAGGTTGGTGATCCCTTGTTTTGGTCGTCCCTTTCCCAACAAATCTTATTGTGTATTGACGACAATTTACTCCTTGCTGGGGATTGTTATCAAATTGTAGACCCATTTATAGACCGTAACTTGTTGGTTTCTTTATAACCGCACAAAGCACATAAAATGTTTATCCAGACCCTCAATAAGTATAAACTCATAGATGCTTGGAGACTTTATTCTCCAGCTCATCAGACTCAATCCCGAATTGATTATTTTTTGCTTCTCATTTCATCTTTCAATCATTACGTAGTGTGGAAATTGGATCCATTTTAATATCAGATCATGCCCCCGTTTGTATTGAACTGGATGTAGCATCTAAACCCAACATTCCCAGGAGATGACTTTCAACAACCCACTCCTTTTAGACCCCAAGTTCATCTCTTCTTTTACTTCCTTCTTCCATTAATTTTTCTGCTCAAACCAAGCAGATACTCTTCCTTTCCATGTGATTTGGGAGTCTTTCAATGCGTCTGCAAGAGATTTTATTATTGACTTTGTTTCTAGGAAATGCAAAAGTTAATGCAAAGCTACTGGTGGGCTGTTAGCTGAGATCAAGAGACTGAAGCATTCTCTCTATACTTCAAAATCCAAGCTTTGTCTATCAACCTATTAAAACAAAGTTCCAACTCAACAAGCAATCGACTGAAAATGCACCAATTTGTTAAAATCTAGTGCTACGTTTTATGGAGGTCAGAACAAAGCATGCAAACTTTTAGCAAATTACTTCAAAGTTAAGCATAATAAGTTTGATATTAATTGTATTATGGATGACAAAGACACACTATGATCGAACAATTCTGAAATATTAAATGAATTTCTTTTTTTTGTCACTTTACACACTAGAAATTGTTCCCTCGCATTCTCACATTTCACAATTCCTTGACAATACTCATCGTACTCATGATACATAAATAGATCTTATTCCTTTGGAAACAGGCATATCCCAACAAGAACTTCTCACTGCTTTGCCCTCACTAAAGAAAGATAAGGCTCCAGGACCAGATGGCCTCACAGTGGAACTCTTCCCACACTTTGCTACATTACTCCTTCACCCATTACTAGCTCTTCTCAATTCATTTTCACACATGGGTGAATCTTCTGGATCCTGCTTGGAAGCTTTAATCTGTCTAATTCCTAAGGATGGCAAAGATTTAAAATACTGTAAAAAATATGCCTATTTCTCTTGTCAACATAGATTACAACATTCTCTCCAAGGCATTGGTTATGTGTTTGGAGACTTCCCTCCCGCAATTACTCGGAGTGGAACAGTCTGGATTTGAAAAAGTTTGTCTTATTTCGGATAATACTTGCTTATTTTTTTATATCCTTTCTCAATCCTCTCATTCATCCCAATCATTAACTGCGGTAGCTCTAGATGCGGAGAAAGAGTTATATAGGGTCAATTGGTCGTACCTCTTTCAAACCCTGAAATGGTTTGGTTTGGGCCGAAAGATCATCTCCCTGATTTCGATTCTGTACTCTAATCACTGTGCAGCTGTTTTTGTAAATGGTATAACTTCTCCCTATTTTAGATCTGAGTAGAGGTGTTTGCCAGGGATGCCCTTTGTCGCCGTTCCTTTTCAATTTAGCTTTGGAACCTTTTCTTTCCAGAATACATCAAAATAATGATATAAAGGGTATTGAAGTATCTACAACCAAATAAACCTGGCTGCCTATTTTGATATTTTATTATTCCTCTCAAACCTGAAATTCTCTATCCCTGCCTTTTTACAGGAAGTTGAGCTGTTTGCTTCAATCTCTGGTTACAAACTCAAAACAGACACATGTGAGTTATTACCCTTAACTAAGTATACTTTAAGGGGTGATTTTAGCACCACAAAGTTTTCTTGGAATTCTCAGCATTTAAATATTTGGGGCTCTCTTTTACTTCTATACTTTCAACTGCAATCTCTCTGTGTTTGGAATAGTTCATACAGAGAATCTCCTCATTAACAACTAGCTGGCATCCCTTGTATCTCTCATGGTTGGGCCGCTTAGACATCATTAAAATGATGCCTTACCCTATTATTTTATATACTCTCTCTAATATTCCAGCTCCTATTCCTTTAAAAAAAAACCTATCCTATCATCATTCTTGTGGAATAACAAAGAATCTTGCATGTCACTGTTCAGAATAATAAAGACCTTGAACGCTCATTTCTTTCTCCTTTTTCTTTTAAAGAATATCTCTATTTTACCTGCAAACCACAAACTTTATCTACCTCTATTATCAAACATACCTGTAAACTTCTAGACTCCAGCTCATTGTTATCTCCTACTGATCCTACCTCTTTTTTTAACTCTCCTTTATGGCATAACAGAGCCATACTAATTAGTGGGAAACCTATATATAGGAAATACAATCTAGAAAAGGGTTATTAGTGGCCAGGGAAATTTCTAGGCGCTCAGCTTAATAGACGCAGCAGTTTGAAGGGAAACAAGATCAGTATGGTGCAACTAGGCGAGGGGATAAGCCCTATAACCACCCAATTGAGTTTGGGAACAACCCTCATAATGCGACACTGATCATTGACCTAGGCACACATAAAATTGATTAAACAGTATATCAGTATAAACACATATAGTACAATATGAGAGCCAACAGATACAAAAATTATCTTCTGAAGACTCAAAATAAATTCAGTCTTTTTAATTTCCAAGCAAACCAGCCGACACATATTTCGTTGCATGTGGAACAATCTTTCCGTGAGTTTCTGAGGGCTGTACACAGAAGATTTGTAATTCTGTGGATGTCGCTCAGCCGGTGATAATTCCGACCTGGCCGGGCCCAAGACAAATAGGTGAGCTTTGGTCGTCTTAGAGAGTCAGACATTGGCATTTTATATACGATAGGGCAGTGTTTCTTAACCTTTTGCTGCTGTGGCCCCTCACGTAATCATTACTGGAACCTAAGAACCCCCACTGAATCAATATTGGAATCCAGGGATCCCCACTGAGTAATTACTGAAAGCCAGGGACCCCAATCTAAGATTTTTTGATAATTTCGACAGCAAAACAATACATGGAAAATACACAGGCAGAGCATTCATCAAACATGTATACAAATTACGAAATATTTAATTTAATTCACGGACAATATGTATATATTAAATTTTAATGGGAAGGTCAAGCGTTTCTAAATGTAATTGTGGCCACTCATCGTCATTTCTTTTTTCCTATTTGATACACTTACACTGCTCCCATTAAGCAATCTGCAGATTCTATCTTAATTTTTCCCCTCCAAATTCAAACTCCTTCACATTTGTAGAAAGTATTAACATTTTTAATTCTATATTTTGCTTCTTTATTTATACACTTTATTGCTCTTGTAATATTATGTAATTGTCTATACAGTCTTGGACTCAGTGTTTAGGCTTACGGACCCACAGGGGTCCACGGACCACAGGTTAAGAACCACTGCAATAGGGAATTACCTGGAAAATCTTCAAATATTGTTATAATAGGAATCTGAAGCAATAATTCTTCAAAGTGTTTGGAAGCTGTGATTGTGCGTGTAAACGCTATAAAAGTTCTAGTGCTCTTGTCATTCACAAGTGTCTGATAGTAAAGTAAGCAGAGTCTGTGCCTATTTGGGCTGATTGTAGTTGTGGTGTGCTGACAGATTTGTGTAAATCGTGCACATATTTCTCACAAGCAAAGCTATAAATATTCATTCATACTCTAAAACGAGACACTGACACAAGTACTGGTCACCTCCCAGTCGCCTGATACACTTCACAAGTACTACCTACAGTCTCCTTCTTCTAAAGCCCATCCCACAAACAGTAATCAGACTACCCAGCACCCAGGGCCGGCTTTAGTGTGGTGCGGATGGTGCAGCTGCACTGGGCGCTGACTTGGAGGGGGGCGCACTGACCTCAAGGAGGGCTCTGTATTTAGCCATGACTTGAAAATTTTAAAGCACCTGCTGCAGAGTTCATTGTGCAGAGCTTTCAGACAGCAATTAATTTGTTAAGACAGCTCTTGTGATTAATATTCCTGCTAGAAGGAAAGATCAGAGTTGTTTCTAGTGGCAGTTTAGACTCGCCATAAAGTAGCGCAGAGGGTTAATGTGCCTGCTGCAAAGAACTGATGTATTTGATGTGGATAGCTGAGAAGATTAGTAAACCAGCCTTTACTAGTGCTTTAAAAGAAAATAAATGCAGGTGAGAGAGGGGCTACGGAGAGACAATGTACACTTTTGACGGGTGGCAGTGAGGGAATCCAAGGAGGAGGGCATGCAGGCCCGGTTCTAGCGGGTGGGCCGGGTGGGCCAGGCCCGCCCAAATATGAGCCTGACCCACCCAAACAGGAGCCTTGGTCCTCAGCAGTGAGGGCTGGAAGGCAGGCGCGCAACGCGCAGGTTGTGTGTGTCAGCCCGGGGAGACAGCTTCCCGGCGCGCACACACAGACAGATTTAGAGATGATCGCAGCCCATCACCCGAGTACTTCACAGGTCTCTAAAGACCATTAACTTGTTAACGAGGCTTTGTTTACTTTTTTCACTCCTTCATCTCGGCACAGCGAAAGGTGACAAATCCTTTCTTTGACACTTGTAACCTTTGGTAACCTTTGCCTATTGTCCTGCTGCGTTGATATTTCTTTTTCTATGCAGCTCAGGCGAAAAAAAAGTTTGTTTATTCTTAGTCACCTTTCCTAACCCCTGCAGTAGCTTATCGCATCAGACTGTGACACAAAGTTTGACTAATGGAGCAGTTAAGAGAATGTGTTACTACATTTTTTCTTTTTAAAATCTACACAGGCCCAGCAGGACACATACTTCGTGTGCGCTTCATTTAAACAGTTTTTATCTTTATCATGGCCGATGCAGGACAGCAATGAGACAATATAAAATGCCCAGATAACGCTGGTGATTAATGATCCTTCTGGAGAGCAATCATTTGTTTGTTAGTAGTTTTTAAATGCAGATGAACTGTATTGTATCTGGATAGCTCAGTGGGTTACTGCCTTTGTCGCAGAGATCCTTGTTAGGTCTCGCCTGTCGATGCGCATGCGCATCGAGCTTGCGAGACTATGGGGGCTTATCCACTCTTTAACCAACTTGCAAGGAATCGTGGCGATTCCTTGCAGTGCATGAGAAATTTAAGCTCAATGCGCATGCGCATTGAACTTAAAAGCGCGTGCACATGCCCCCAGCCGCCTGCCTTGCCTACTCTCTCTGTCACAGCCTCCCCCAGCTCCGCCCCCTCACTTCTTGATTGCACGGCCGCTAGGCCGTGCCTCCCCTACTCTCCTCGCCCCTCCTCCTCCTACTCTCCTCCCCCCTCCTCCTCCTACTCTCCTCCCCTGCCTGCCATGTCGCACCTCTCCCCGCTCCGCCCCCTCCCCTGCCCGCCGTGTCGCATTTCTCCTCCCCCCTCCCCTTATCTGCCTTCCCTCCGTCCGTTCCCTCTCCCCGCTCCGCCCCCTCCCCTGCCCGCCGTGTCGCATTTCTCCTCCCCCCTCCCCTTCTCTCTCTTCCCTCCGTCTTGTTTATTTATTTTTTTACCCGCTCCGCCCCCTCCCCTGCCCGCTGTGTCTCATTTCTCCGCCTGTCTGTCCTGAGCCTCTTGTTCTTGTCCGCGAAGGTGCCACCAGGGAACTTCTCCAAGTACAATGAGGGGGGAAAAGGCCGCCGACCTCGCTCCAACTTCTGTCTTGCGGGCCCCTTCTCTGTCCCAGGCCTGTGCGGATGTGTGACTGCTTCCTGAGCTTCTATGTGAGCGCCAGGTACCTTGTGCCTTTTCGCAATGCTTTGCTAGCCCCGAGGAAGGGTCTTGAGCTCTGCGGCCCTGTCTCTGGTGCCTTCACTTGAGGGCTAGAGTGTGTGAGCAGGTGCAACACCTTCTCTGGGGTTCTCTCTCGTTAGCCCACCATGGCGCTGCAGCTCCGTTTGATCTATGTGGTCCCAGGCAGTTCCTAGGGCAGCGGTATGGAGGTAGAGGATAGCTCTCACCACTAACGGACCCTCTCGCCTTGTTGCCTTCGGCTGTAGAGTGTTGTGCGCAGCACCCACGCGGCGCTGCCTGTTGTCTGCCTGGGCGGGCCTACGAACCGTACGTCCGATTGCTATCCAGGTGGGGGGCCATTTTTGCCCGTCTTTAGCGTGCTATCAACCCTATAGGGGGTTGCTGAGAGTCGTGATAGGTGGCACCCAAATCTAGCACCACCTTCTTCGCTACAGGTCGTTGCCTCAGTGGCAGCGTCCTCGCAGACTGGCACCCGGCCTTGTGCGCTGTCTGCCGTTGCTAGTGGGCCTTGCCGTTCGGTCTGTGTGAGCCTGCTTCCAGTGTGCTAGTCCTTGGGCCCCGCAGCCAACTCTTGCTAAGTCCCGCCAAAGGCTGTTGCTATGCTCCGCCTTGGGCCTGCCAGCCCGACCTGCTGTCCACCTTAGACTCGCCCTATCATGCGCACCATTAATAAGTTCTCCCGTGGTTGGCTCCCGGACGCTGAGCTTGCAGCTTAAATTTGCTGCATTTGTGACGGGCAGTCTGAACTCCAGCAGCCGTACTTCTTACGCCCCCAGAAGCTGGCACTATGCAGCGCTACCCACCTCCGACGACACTGGTACCAAGCCCAATGCTGCGGAGGCCCACCAGCCGCGCGCTTGATTATCGCGCTGGCGCCAAGGTGAGAATTCCTGGCTTCTTTGCGCCCCCGGGACCGGCTCTCACCCGCTGTCTTGGAGGTCGTCTGCTCGGGTAGCTGTCTCTTACTTGACCATCCCACTGCCGGTCCCAAGCGAAGGTTGTGGTTTTACTCTGTGATTTGACTATGCAGCTTTAATTCCGATCGATGTTGTAGGTTCACATCCCCCTTCGTTGCAGGCTCCCACTCACTGTCAACGAGGGCGCCACCCCAGCAGCCCGCCTCTGATCCCACGGTGCCTCCACAGCTCAGGAGCCAGGTATCAGTTGTCCACCCCTTCACTCCGCTGGGCTCGCGGCCTGGGCGCCATGTCTGCCGGAGAGCGCCTGGTTGCGTTGAGGGTCGCCCTGAAGCTCACTGACTCGTAAACTGTTCTCTGATATGGCGCTTCGCTCGCACAAGCCGCGCCACTGTATATATGGCACAACTTGGATCTTTGCTGATGACTTGGCTAGGGAAAGGGGCCCGCGACAAGGAGGAAACAAAAATGCTAAAGATTTACAAAAAAAAACCATCAACAATTCTAAAAGCACTAACTCTAATGATGCGAGACCTATTGCATTTCCAATGCTTGTGTTACTTGGAGTTTAGAAGTTACAATCGTATCATAGGACAGTGACCTATGAACTGTCATCTAAGAGCTGTCTACAAACATGAATGGTATAGTTAGAACTTCCCTTTTTTTGTTTTGTGATATAGTTAGAACTTCCCCAGTCTTTCATTATTCTAATGTTGCTAAAATGAGTATGTTTGGACAGATATACATTTTTATCAGTAAAGCTGACCCCCATGGAATGCTCTTTAAATCCTAAGGTTGTGTTACTCCAGAACAAACCCTCTTAAAATATACTTCCCACCAGTATGGATGACATGTGATTTATACACCTTGTAATCCTCATTGGCTAATGTGACAATCCCTGTAGATTGATTTACATACTTGTATGATTCATTGTCTCTGTATAATGTGTGTGTGATGTAAAGTACGGACACACACTACACTGATATGAGTAGCGCTATACAACAAATGAAATGCATATGAGAGAGGGGCTACGGAGAGAGGAGGGGCACTGTTGGAGGGAGGCAGTGAGGGAATCCGAGGAGGTGGTAGTGGGAGGGGCTAAGGAGCGATGAGGGGCACTGGTGGAGGGTGGTAGTGAGGGAGTTAGACGAGGTCTTGAGTGGGAGGGGCTACCAAGAGATAAGAGGTACTGGTCTCCAAGGAGGAGGTCATGAGGGGGAGGGGCTATGGGGATATGAGGGGCACTTGTGGCGTGAGGCAGTGAGGAAATCTGAAGATGAGGTCAATAGGGGGGGTCATGGAGGGATGAGGGGCACTGTTGGAAGGTGAGAGTAAAGGTATTTACGAAGTAAGAGGTTATTGGTGTGGCACCAAAAAAGACTTTTGCATCAGCGATAAAGCCGGCCCTGTCATGGCCTTTCTGTTTCTGTTTATTTAATTAGCAGTCGGTCATAAGGGCAACTGTGGAACATACTTTAAAGTGTGTGCTAATTACATTTACTGCTATATTCAGTGTTTTAAGTTTGAAGGTGATTTTTCTAATGTTTTTACTGGGCAAAATGACAGTGGAGCCCGATGGTGCCTGATATTGGGCTGGGGCCTAAGGTCAGCTGTGAGATGAGGTGCACTGGAGAGGAGTAGTGGATAATCAAGCCTGTAAGGGAGTGCGTTGCAGAGTCCGGGGTCAGGTGGAGGTAGTAATGAAGAGGGATTCTCCCTGAAGGCTCGCACAGAGGGAGCCTGAGAAGTGTCATTTGCCTGATACCCCCACCTCCGAAACCTCCTCTTCCCAGCAAAGGAACATTACAAGGAAAAGGCACTTTTTGAGAGTAATAACATTTAAAAAGAGATTTGGAAATAGTGCGTTTTACTGGGCCTTGCAAGACTAAGAAGAGATAAATGAGGGCTCTTAAGCAGGCCTGCCCAGAAATATATAGAAATATATGCCACAAATTAAGTCCCAGTGGCCCACCCAAATGCACCCTTGGCCCACCCAGATAAAAATTCCTGGCGCCGGGCCTGAGGTCATGGGGGAGGGAGTGCTGAAAAAGACTGTCTCACCAGGCGCCACCAGCGCTAGAGCCGCCCTGCCAGCACCACCCTGCTGCCAACCTTCCATTTATAATTCTGCAATCTAAAACTGTTCATCATACACCCACTGCCCAAGTAACTTATACTTTCCGACTTACAGACAAATGCTAGCAAACTGCAATGGTTTCCAACGAAATGCCACCACGCCCCGGCCTACCCACAATCATAGCCAACAAGTAGTGGTCATTTGCAAAGCAGTAGGTCTCTCATTTGTTAAAGTTAGAGCTGTTGTCGCTAAAAATGACAATGTTTTTTACTTTTATATTTACTCAACTGCAAAAAAAAAAGTCAAACGCATGGTCATTTTCAACACCAACAGCTCTAACTTTAACAAATGCGAGACAATTGCAGTGCAAATGCTTGTTAAAAGTAATGGATAGGCTACAAGTCCCAGAATGCAAAGAAACCCACACCTGGGTAAACCACTTACATGTGACAGGAGACAACCTGCCGTCTCTCGCGCCTGCAAGGGTGTCCACCTTCGTCAACTCTTAGTTGATTGGCTCGCAGCTGAAGGGGCTTGAGGTTGGACTGGCCGAGGCCCCAGAATGCACCGATCCTCCCACTGACTCCTCTATTCACATCCCTGGCTGCCAAGGCGATAAAGGGGGCGCCGGCCTTGAGCTCTACTTGTTAGCCGGCCATACAAAGAGGTAGGGGCCGACGAACGTCCTCCGTGCACGTTTGTAGTTTTGGACGCCTGCCGCGCGCAGGCACTCGCTGGATATGAGCAGCCGTACGGCTCCCACGAGGGAACGGTGAATCGTGCTGGAAGTGTCGGTCAGTTGTCTTAAATTTGTTTTCAGCAGTAGCAAGATGTAACTTGGAAGAATGAATGGGCGAGGAGTGCGAAGCGTTATCTTAGGGATGATTTTTATAGGTGTGCTTTGAAGAATGGCATTACTACCGCCCTTGCTCGTATGTGGGGGTAGTGTGTCCCTACTTCCAGGTGCCCCGGGTGCCCCGCTCTACCAACCGTCTCCCCCTACTTTCTATCTCTTTATTAAAGTCTTTAAATTACCACTTTTTTGCGTTCATCTTATACATGAATTCTACTCGCACATTTTCGACGGTTAGCATGAAAAATGGAGAAAGGGACCGAAGCGGTGACGCAATTAAGGTTCCTCCAGACGACAGATCATCAGGGCCGCGTGCTCCAGTCCTGGGCTTTTCTTCTACTAACCTGTTCTCGTGCGCGAATCCAGTTGAATGGAAGCAAAGCTACAACTTCCACAATGTTGGTACCGGAAAACCAAGGACTGGACAAAGGTGGCCCCGGTGACATTTGAGGCCTCACACCCGCATCCCTGTGGTAATATCCTTTGGAAGTGGTCGCCTCACCCTTGAACAGGAAAGAGTGGCGTGTCTCAAATGTATGCTAAAGAAATAATTTGAAGGTGGAATGTAAACTAAGTAATAGACATACTGTATCCTTTTCTTCTGGTTCCCAGTAACGCTGGGTTCAACTATATGGGCAGTGGCGTGCTTGAATTCTCTGACGCTGCTGGTAAATTCAATACATTCTCTCTGCAAGGCGTCAATTACGAGGTTAGAATAACTTTAAATGTTGACCAAACGCCTTCTGTACCCCCCCCCCCCCCCCCCCCGCTCGCTGCTCGTTTGTTTTGTGCTAGTTGGTCGAATTTGAGATTCAAAGAAAGTCACCAGTGCGCTCCTGTTGTAGAGATAATGCCGGTAGCAGCTGTGGGTTTGGAAATGCATCGATGGTGCATCGTATTGCAACATTTCTATAGGGGTTACTGCCCCCGTGTGGTGCGCTGAAGAGCTCGCCTACGTGGGCGCAAAGGGCGATTGTACTTGTTTTGATCCAATGTTGAAAGTGCGTGATGCCCACCCAAGTGTTGTCGTGTTATGGAACTCCGAGCTTAATTGAGTGTATTGGACGAAGAAGTGTACATTTTGTTACATTTATTTATAAAGCGCTACAATTTCCCAGAGACAGATGTACACGTTATGGTTTTCAGTAAACCGTCCGCTCCGAGCAGCTTCTTATGATCATAATCCACTTTGCTGGCTACTGCACCGGGATGTCCAATCGGAGATTGTTTTTTAAGTTTATGGTTCAGTGGGTTGGAGGAAGAGATGAAGTTTCTGTGGAGTCATTTCATGCATTGTAACTTAAAAACATTTATATAATCAGTTGCTTTTCTATCAAAGGCAGCCTTTCCTAACAAAATCTAGAGGAGTACACCAAATGTGCAAGATTCTTGCATGCTTATTTGCGCATTACATTTTGCTCGGGTGTTAAAATGGTCTAGTCTACAAATGCAAGTTTATGTTAACGGGATTCACAGAATTTGAATTTACGCACCTAGACACTTGGGGTAAATTTGCTCCTGATTTGAGGAAAGGGGAAAGAATGGGTATTCTAAGACCAGGATGGCTTCTTAAAAGTAGGCACATGCCCCCCAATATTCTAAGTTTTGACATTTTCAAGGCCATTCCTACTCTAGATACATTCTAGAGTTGGGGATTGGTTAGAACCCACCCCAAATTCGCAGGTTGTATGGTAATCTTTGACTCGGAGTACTGCTATATTCCACTTAAAAGTAAGTAGAGCAAATGCACTTTTTCTAAGCATGTACACCAGTATAAATATACATGTACATATGTTTGTGAATCCTTAAGCTTGAGAACTGTTGTAGCTTCCCCAGATACTCCTTTTATAAATTCCCCAATACTCATGAAATATACTTCAAATGTAGGTGTAAACCCATGTGTACACTTACACATTTTCAGGGATTTTATTTTCTTAAAGTGGCCCATTGACCTTCAGCTGCCCAGCATCTGTACCTAAAAACCATATGTGTTTCCACACACAATGGTTACAACTAGAGCATGGTTCTTAAACTTTTGGGAGTACAAATATATCCCTTTTACTGTGGGGCATGAAAGATGCCTCTCTTACGAGTTTAAGTTTGGGTGATGGGCCCGCTGCTTTTTATAATTACGTAAATGGCCAGGAAAACTACTTGTACCAGTTGGAAAGGAACTTGCCACCTGGTACCTGTAGGAACTCGTGCAGTACCTGTTCTACTTGACGCAGTTTTAATTTCCAGAACTGCACGTCCTTCAACTACTCCTGGATACCTTTTCCACTTTTATAGGCGATCCAGGCCTTAAAGCTAGTTTTAGAGTCTTTTATTATAAAAATTGGGCCAAAAAAATAAAAAAGCTAAGAAGTTTAATGTAGGTGAGATTGAGCTAGCCAAGTACCAAATTTTACATACTTGGGTCTTCCCTTAGGGCTGCAAATCTAGGGATATTTACTTAATACCCGGGTCAGTCAATTTCAGAGAGATTATGAGCATTTATAATGGTAAACGTGAAGCCATGGCGAGTTATGGTGAAATTATATGGGTGTATAAGGGCACAGAACAGATACTAAAGGTGGAAATAAATGTGGAAGAAGATTGTTGGCAATCCCTCGAGCCTAATCAGCCTTTGTGCCACTCTGAAGTTGGGCTTCATTATTTGGAAGACAGTATTACACTTTGTTCCCCACTGTTATGGCCAAGGATCTGGGTCAACCCAGAAGCAGGTTTTTTGAGGGGCATTTTTTCACTTTGCCTCTCCTTGGTAAATACCCACGTCATACCCGGTTAATTATGTGTAAAGTGCACTAAATTCCTTGGGTCTCCCCGAGCTTTACCTTCATCCAGGGCGTATTGAAACACATTAGCTAAGTGTGGTTAAAGACTCATTCCTCCAGAGGCAAGCAAGAAGCTGTTTGGTGGACTTTAAAAAGTTGCAGTCTGGAACCCAGTATGGTCTTATAAAGCAGATACCAGGTCTCGATTTTTATTTGCTGAAAATGTTAAGTACTGAACATAGGTTTGATCTGACCCAATTACATTTTAATAATAATCCTTTTTACTGCATTCCCCCGACAGGTCTCCTGGTTGCACTCTTTCATCTGTCCTTGTGACAATGTCTCTGATCAAGGCACTCTGCACCTTATGCTTTTTTGCAGTCTATACTCTAGTCATCAGATCATGTTTTTGGTCCCAATACTGCACTCTCCTAATAGAAGACAACACCCGCTGGCATTAGTCTTTCAACAGTTCAGAAGTGTACATATCTGGACAGCAGTTGTAAACTTTATCCATTCTTCTCTAGTTACAAGGAAGAGGTAGGATTCATCAATTTGGTCATTTTCAATCTGGACTGTCATGGACGACGTCGGTACTGCTTATCTCTGTATTCAGATTTTATAATTGGTTAATGAAAGCTCTTTGACCTTTTAAGTTATACAGCTATTTAACTGTTTGTTATAGAACGTTTTTGACTGTATTTAATTGCTTTTAATGGCTATTATTCAGCCGAATAAAGAAATATGATGACATATCGAATAACTTTATCTGTATAGAACGCCATACTGCATCTCTGCACTTGCCAAGCACTGTAAACCTGCATTTTGCTGCTACTCAATTTAAGGTATTCAGTTTGTTGACCTCTGAAGAACGAAGGGCGAAGTCTGCCTTGACGTTATTGAAAATAGTGACATTCAGACTACTGCAGTCAGTATTTAGCTCACTGAACCAGGCAGTCTGCTGTAATGCAATGATCAATAAAAGCTTTTTTGACAGTAAACCTTTTGTCTGCGAGGAAGCTAGTCATATTTCGGGCTTTAGAATATAATTGTCACCATCCTGAAACACACCATCACCTTACCTAATCTACAGTGTTGTAATAGTGAACACTAGTGCTTATACATTGGTTGTGCAACAGTGAGGTGGCTTCTGTGCTAACCAGAGTCTGCTTAATTCGCAGTGCTCCTATGTAGTTTATGGTTTCTATACTACTACTGAAAGAACTTGGTTCTTACAGCCAGGCTAGGTGATAGGATAGTCCTATAAAAGTGATGTGAATATTTAATTTATGATCATAAAAGGATGGAATGTGCCACCATGAAATAAACTGCATCATACAGGGTGATACATGCGACCATGAGGTAAGCAACAATGCACAAATGTAGGTAGTAAAAGAATAAGAACAATAAAACAGTATACAAAGGAAGAACGCCCTCGCGTAGTACCTATGAACAGCTATTCTAGTAAAATACTCGGACTTCACTACTTTTTTAGGTATAATATACACATTGCTATGCTCTCTTTTCGCTAAAAGTAATCTTGAATGTAGCGCTTCAGGGTTGGAAAAGTGTTGTAAGTAGCATTTTAAAAACCCTATTTGATGCACTTGCTTTGTAATTGTCAATGCTGCAAGGTTAAAAAATTGTAAGAACGTTCACATTTGAAGTACAGAGACTAACAAATAAGGTTATGTGCAATATTTAGAGACTGATTTGAACCAGCATTTAAAAATGTTGGACCCAACTCAGCCATCGAACTAAAGGCCAAGTGCTATCTTCCAGCCATTACTAATTTGTTCAAAACCTTTGCTGTTTTCCCTCCAGAAAAAATAGAATTTTTAATCCACTCAAATGTCAAATTCAGATAACATTAGCATTAGGCCAAGTTATGGCCTTCTCATGCGAAAATAAGGGGAAATAAAATGAAAGGTAGAGATATAAGAAAATAATAAGGAAGTAACCCATGATCAGGAAATGGGCCGTTTGCCACTAAGTGGCACCATTTGACAATATTCCGTCCAACTTGTCCAGCCTACTCTGAGGAAGACGTTCTCTTCCAGGTTGATATTGCCCTTGTATTTTAAATCTTAACAAATTCATGCCCCCTGAGTATCTTCAAGAGATTGAAATGAAGCTTGCAGAAAAAAATCTTAGTGCTTACAAGAGATGGACAGAAAAGTTCTTCACCTCCAAAATTAAGGGGGCAGCTAACAAGAGTAAAGACATTTTTAAAATTAAAATTGTTGAGAACTTTACCTCACCCACTGCTGCAAGCACACTATTTACCCCCACTTCTTTCTGGGTCCGTCAGATGGCCAGCTTTTTTCATGACAAAATCAGCCAGGTACAAGTATCTTTTGTGTCTACGGACTCAACAAAAATCGACGACATGTGTGGTGCTGACTACCCATCCTCTAAAGTCGGTAACTCGATCACTCAATTTCGCCCCATCTCCTTAGAAAAATCCCGGGAGATTATGACAACACTGAAGTCTGGCTCTATCTCAGTCCTGTGCCCTGCAAACACCCTGAAGACTATTGCAGAGACAATGAATCCCGCTGTTAACTCAATTTTGAATTCTTCGCTTGAAAAGGGTACGGTACCTAGCTGTTGGAAAAAGGCAAAGATTATCCCACTATTAAACCAATGGCTGATAAAGCTGTAGTATATTTTCCCTATAGGCCCTGCGCATTGGAATAACATAAACAGCAGTGTTGACGTAGGACTGCGGTCTTCTAGGTCTCTACTGACTATGTTAGACTTAATTTAGGTTTGCGCCAGCTAGCTCAGAGGTCACTGGAAACTTTCTTGACTGAATAGGAAGTGATCAGCTTCCCTGGCTCAGATAAGAAGGGATTCAGCTTCCGACAACCGCATAAACATGACAACTTTGCTCCTCAGAATAAGTCAATCTCTAGTCGTGTGAAACAATAGACAGCTATTTCACTCAGTCAGTTGTGCAGATTTACTTTCACCAGAATGCAGAGAATAGAGAGACGGGCGTTTTCAATAAGATATTATTTATTGAGCAGTCTTCCTTCTCATGCAAGAGAAATGAATTGCCACAATTGCAAGACTTGTTGTTATGAAAAGTGCGTACAGTAAAAGGAGTATTACGAAATAATACTGTAAAAGCATTGATATGGTTTTTTAGCCATAAGCTAGTTAAAATGAATAAAATATATACATTCATATATACATTGGCTAACGACCTCAACTGGTGCTTCTAACTATGCCTACCCCAGTGTACCTGACCTAAGCCTAATACAAGGGAGGGAGTAAGTAGCAGTTTAAGTTAATTTGGTTTTGCCAAGAGTTCGTTTCAAGAACTCTCTCCAAGTGTTTAGTCAGCACCGTACCTCTGGAATAGAATGCAGGAGGTCTGGTATCTCCTCTTTAGGACCCGGTATCCCAGTCACCCGCAAGGGTAGGCTGGAAACGCCGGAGCTGGATTTTCTCGGCAGGAGAAAAGACAGCGTCTTTCTCAGCGCGTCAAGGAGGAGGGGCGGCGTCCGTGGGCTTCTCGCATCTGCTAGGCTCTGCAAGGGGACAGGCGATCTGCTCCACTATTCACCACCACCGTGTGCTTGCTTAAGGCAACATTGGTATATTTATACCTGAAAGGTGCCGCGTTTGACGTAAGTTTTTGGACATATGACATCAATAAAGATGTCACTAAGAACTGGTTGTTCTTACAGTGCTCGCAGGAGTTCTGTTACTAATCAAAACAAAGTAAGCGGGGCTTTCCCAGGTTGCTGGGGGTTTGGTATGTCGAAAGAACTCGGTGTGCTATCTAGGAATCTAAGGAAGTGGCTTCTGTTGTGTCATGGACTGTCATGAACTGCAGAGACGAGTTACTGAAATATGGCTCTTATCGATATGCCATTATAGGGATATGTATTGATTATAGCCGCATAGGGGCATGAGGTCACAATATTGATCGGGGTCCTAGATGAACACAACACAGCAGTCTCCTCCAATTATAGGCCCATATCTCTGTTGCCTTTTTTCTCAAAAGTTCCATAAAAATTACATTAATTCAGTACTTACGGAATATGTGGAGTTGAACCATGTTCTCAACGATACTCTGCGCGGGACGCTACCGCCAAGATTGAATCGGCAGCCGCTGCCAGACTAATCCAGGCACCCGACTTAAACGGAGAATCATTAACCCCCCAGCGTGATCCCTTGACTCGCAACCTGTAACTTTCAGCTTCCAGCGATTCAGGCGCCCTACAGTTACCTGAAGCAACACTCGTTAAATGTATACGAGGCTCCGGACCCACTACCTTGTGAAGGACTGACCCCTGGATCCAGTTAGTGCTCCTAATTTCCAGCACCCTAATTCAACGCCAACCCTGTCCTGAAGAGGATCCCGAATCATAGAGGATCGAAACGCTGTCGACAACAACAGCGCGATTTCACGGCGCACTACCAATAGGCTTATCACCATCCCAAATTGAACTTGTCTATTTGTATATATTCAATGTGAAAGCCTTTAATTGATTGTTTTTATCACTTTGCGCCGACCACGCTGTCTTTCACTTTCACTTGCGTCGTCACTATCACTGCGTCATCACATTTTCACCAAGTGTTATTTGGGTTGCTTCATGATGCTTTTCATGTACAGTGCTGCCTTTAACTGTGCCTCCCATGTTTAATGTAACTGGTGATTAACAACCTTCTCACAAAATGTATTGAGACTCCCTGGTGTTCCTTTCTTGCAATACGTACTGTATGCAAAAATCTGAATTGTCTCTGTTATTGATACCTAGTGGGACATTGTTTCTTGTTATACTCAACGATAGTCAGTCAGGTTTTAGAGCCTTCTTTGGCACTGAAAAAGCGCTACTGGAAGTTTCAGTAAATATCAAAACACAGCTGGATTAAGGGGACTGTGCTGTGGTGATATTGTTGGATCTATCTGCGGCGTTTGATACCGTGCCCCATGACCGACTCATGCGTAGGTTGACTGAGTGCACTATTGGGGGCACGGTAAAAAAATCCTTTGCCTCCTTTCTGAGCGAGCAGCAGAAGGGAATTTGCCAACCCCCCCCTTTGTAGCAGATATCCCACCGATGAAGGTGGGTGTCCCACAGGGTGCAATTCTGAGCCCAACGCTCTTTAACATTTATATGGCCCCCCCTCGCTCTTTTAGCAGAGTCGCAGGGTGTGAAGATTAGCTCTTACGCCGATGATATGCAGTTGCTGTTCATGTGCGGCAAAGGAGCGAATTTTGACGGGACGGAGATTAATAGTTGTTTGACAGAGGTCTTTTCCTGCATGCGGCTTAACCAACTAAAATGTAATCTGGAAAAATCCGAAATGATCTATTTTGGTTGCCCTCCCTTTGTGATTTGGAGCCTTTGATGGCCCTGTGATATGTCTCCTCCCTCTGCTCCAGTCAGTGTGGTAAAGAACCTGGGAGTTGAACTACATTCCAATCTAGCGATGGAGACCCAAATTCAAGCCGTTGCTGGCACATGTTTTTGTCTGCTAAAAATGGTAAAAAAATTCCTTCCTCTGCTACCAGTGGATTATCGGAAAACCGTAGAGCAAGCTCTAATTTTATCCAGGCTGGACTAACAGTGTTCTGTATCTGAGCTTACCAGAATATCTTCTCAATCGACAGCAGGTGGTTCAGAACAGTGCAGCCAGAGCTATTCTTATGGACGTACATGACACCTCACCTGAAGGCTTTGCTCTGGCTCCCAGTTAGAAAGAGGATTCAGTTTAAGGCCCCAGTGCTCGTTTATCGAGCATTCCATGGTACAGGGGCCGCCTGTCTAAGAAGAAGGGCCAAACACTGTCGTCCTCAACGGGTCTTGAGGTTCTCCGGGCGGGCCCTCATGTTCAACCCCAAGTTTGCCTGTTCTCAGACAGGGGGGTCGCTCCTTTCAGGTTCTTGTGGCACGTATGTGGAATGATCTTCCGCTGTATCTCAGATAGGCCCATGACCTGTTACTTTTCAGGAAACCGCTAAATACCTGGCTATTTCAGCAGTAACTTTCTGGCAGGTATGGCTGGAATATTGTAGTTTCAATCTTTGGTGGTTAGTGCTGGGACACCCTTTGTGAGTAGCCGTGCACTTTATAAATACGTATTTTCATGTAATTTAGGCCCATGACCTGTTACTTTTCAGGAAACAGCTAAATACCTGGCTATTTCAGCAGTAACTTTCTGGCAGGTATGGCTGGAGCTCTTGTAGTTTCAATCTTTGGTGGTTTAGCGCTGGGATACCCTTTGTGAGTAGCCGTGAACTTTATAAATATGTATTTTCATGTAATTTAATTTCACTCACGAACAGGGAATTTAACATTAGGGGTCAGATGTATGGCTGACTGTTTGCGGTCACAGAGGGGTTTTAGGCCTGTTTGCGACTGAAAAAAACGTATGGCCCATGTACCAATCCTATTCTGTGAGTCGCAAACAATTTGCTACTTGCAAAATAGGGTTTAGCGACTCGCAATTGGGGGCGTTCCCTTCCTTAAAGCAACTCCAAAAGCTATGTAGAGAATGTTTTGCGACCGCAATTGCGGTTGCAAAAACACTTGCAGTTTACCACCCTTCTCAGAAGGGTGGTAAATCACTTAACGGGAAGTGGTCCCAAGGGGACCACTTCCCCTTTGGGAATGCATGCACACACATTTTTTGCAGGCAGTGGTCTTAGGGACCACATCCTGCTCTTAAAAAATCAAAATAAATAGTTTAATTTGTATTTTTTAGATCCATCTGTTTTCCTTTCAGGAAAACGGGCTGTATTAAAAAAGAAACTGCTATATTTAAAAGCAGTCCCAGACATGGAGTTCTGCTGACTCAGCAGGCCACCATCCATGTGAGTGCTAGCCCATCCCAGTGGGATCACAAATTGCGATAGCCTCATTAATATTCATGAGGCATGTAATTTGCGACCCCATTGTTAATTGCCAAGTGTCTCAAACACTGCTGAACAAAGCATTTTGTGACTCGCAAATTGTGACTCACAATTTGTCGCAATTTGCGAGTTGCAAAATGCTATGGTCTTGCATCTGTCCCTATGATGCTTGACATTTCATTGTTTAGGACAAGTTTGAAAATATTTCGATTAGCCTATTTTTAACGCAAAGTCCTGCCAATGACATCCATATTTCCAACAGAGTTTGTGGGTCTTTGTTATATGGGTTTTTGGTATAGTGCTGTATTTGAGTACATGTAGAGAGTGTCTCAATAAATTAATGAGAAGGAGACTCCAGTAGGTATCAACGTTGAGGAACCTTTATTTCAGTTGCAGAGACCCACGACAGCTCCTGCAGGCAGAGGCAAAGAATGACATTCACATTCAGGAATCTAGATCGGAGTACAGTGACCTAGTGCATTCTTATTACATCACATTCTAATGACCTAAAGCTTTATATATAAACAAGGAAGTACAAGAGAACTTAAGAATAACAAATATACAACTCTCCACAGTACATCATAGGAGAATTTAGAGGAAATTGAGGACCCAGATCAGATGCTGTAGTATTCAGACTGGTAAAAAGGCCTTTTGTAAAACATCAGGAATAGCCTACACTTAATGTAGTTTTCTTACAGATTCTTGTGAAAGATGATGCCAGGAAGTCCTTGTAGGTAATAATAGGAGTTTATTGAGATGAGACACGGCTGCGTGTCTCGACTAAATGGGGCCAGAGAGCAACTGCCTGTCATGGAATCTGACGGGGCAGATTCCATGACATTGCAGGACTCTCTAAGACGCGTCACCACACATCTCCCCTTTTCAAATGAAAAGAAGAATAAACATTACAGCAAGTAAACAATGACAAGTACTTGTACTTAAAACAATATTACAAATAATTCAACTAAAGGTTGAACACTGGCTTTCCTTTCTTCTAATGGAAAGAAAAAAAACAAAAAAAACAATCACAAACAAAATCTTCTAATTTGTTTGGCACAAATTTTGTACGCAAACTCTTCCTCACACTTACTACTTCAATTTTTCCATTACTAACATTGTAGTGATCATTAGAATGCTTGAAGTTAACATAACTAGCACTAGGATCAATCGCTAAGCGAGAAATATTCCACCAATTCCCATCAGACAATTTGGCAGCATTCCTTCTTAAATCTACAATTTGCAATGGTGTTTTAAATTTAGAGTAGCCTTTCCCAACAAGACAAGGATTTTTGACCCGTACCCAATTTCCTAATTCCAGTTTCGTCTTTTTGGAATCTTGGACAATTCTCTTTGCACTGGAAACATCTGAATTATGCTTAGCTACCTCCCAAGAATTGCTGATATCGAAATTTTTGTAGAAGTCAGAGAACATCCAAGAAGGACACAATTCAGTGCTGGCTTTTCTTCCTCGCATTAACTCAAACAGAGTTTTAGTTGTGACACTGTGGGGTGTTGTTCTGTAGCTCCAAATCAACTCCTTTAGGGCCAATTCCACATCCATATTACATTATAAAGTAGACTGAATACATTCTAATAAAACCTTATTAAAACGTTCTACTTTGCCATTGCTTTGCCGACTGTACAACGGTGTTTTGATGTGTTTAATGTTGCATTTTTCTAAGAATAGTTGCATCTCACAAGAAATAAACTGTACACCATTGTCAGTAAGTATTTCACTTGGGATAACTTCCCTTGCAAACACATCCTTAAAAAATGTGATGACATTTTTAGTTGTTGGTTCCATACACCTCTAACTTCAACCCACCTAGAAAGGTGGTCAATTAAGACAATAAAATATCTCATGTGGTTAGGTAAAATATGGTAAAGCCCCAGCAAGTCTACCCCAACTCGCTGCCAAGTTCTTTCAGGACATACAGTGGGACAATCAATATCTTTTTCTGATTTCAATACTGTGTCACTAAGCATGCATTTTCTACAATTACGTATATACAAATCAATTTCTTGGTCCATTTTAGGCCACCAAAATTGGTCTCTTATTTTCCTCTTAGTAGAAGTAGCACCTAAATGGCCAGAATGTGCTAAATTAATAATCTGTTCATGGAAACAGATGGGTGGAATAAGCTTATCACCATGCATTAATTTATTGCATTCTAATCATAACTTACAAAGTTTTTGGAAAGTATCTGAAGAATTATCATCCAAGCTTTTCTCTTTCGGCCAACCTGAGACCACCATTTTTAGAACCTGTTTTAAGACAGAATCATTGGTAGCTCTTGAATCCATTCACTCTCATCCTTGCAAATATTCGAATCACCAATGAAAGCAATAAAACACTCCTCTATTTCCGACTCCCAATCATACTCGTCACAATCACTAATGGGTAGTCTCGAGAGACAATCAGCTCTCGAATTTTTCCCTCCTGGGATGTATTCTACAGAGAAACAAATCTCTAAAAGTCTTGCTGAAAGCCTGGCTATACGTGCAGTAGTATGTTTTAATGTTTTCCCAGATACAATTTCTACTAAAGGGCGATGGTCTGTCCTTAAAACAAATGGTCTTCCCCACAAGTAAGCCCTAAATTTTTCCATACTCCTCACACTTGCCAATAATTTTTTTTCTATAACGGAATATTTCCGTTCGGGAGGACGTAATGTCCTGGAAGAAAAACCCACAGTAGTTTCATGATTATTTATAGACTGAGTTAATACAGCACCTAAACCGTATTCAGAAGCATCAACAGTCACACAAGTTTTCCTTCCCTCTACAAATGGTTGTAGTGCTGGTGCTGAAGTGATATCTTTTTTAATTTGTTCAAATGTCTGTTGACATATCTCAGACCAAACACATTTTTCTCCTTTCTTGATTAAAATTTTAAAACATTCTGTGATGCTTGCAAAATTACGCATAAATTTGGCATAAAATTCACACAACCCTACGAAAGACAAAAGCTGATCTCTATTCTGAGGTGCAGGAGCATCTACAATGCTTTTCACAAGACTTGGTCTAGGCTTGATACCTTCCTCAGAAAATGTGTCCAAGATATTAGATTTCTTTTGTCTTAAAGATGCATTTATCTTTCCTTCAAGTCACACCTCTTTTCTCTAAGGTCCCTAAGACATCAATTAAAGCAAGATCATGTTCATTTTCATTGTTGGCAAAAATCAAAGTGTCATCTTGGAAGATTGCCACATAATTATGCCAACAAACATTTCTGACATGAGTATTTGAAAAACTGCCGCAGCAGATGCAATGCCAAAAGGCATGCGGCAAAATTGAAACACTCCATCTGGAGTTACAAATGCGGTCAAGTGTCTAGATCTTTTTTCTAGTTCAACTTGGTGGTAGGCTGCTCTTAGATCCAACTTGCTAAACCATTTGGCTGGACCTACTTTAGTTATTAAGTCCTCTATTCTGGGCAAGGGATAGTTGTCTACCCAAATCGCCTCATTTACACTCATATCAACACACATGCGTAATTCCCCATTCTTTTTCTTCGCTAGAACAATGGGGGATAACCACAAGGTTCCATCCGTTTTCTCGATGATGCCCTGTGAACACATATCATTAAGCATGGCAGAAAGGTCACTTCTCACGCTTAATGGTATATTCCGTAATTTATGTTTCACCGGAATAACATCATTTTTTACTTTAATGCGATAAACTGGGAAAAAATTCAGATTTCACTTATCGTTAAACTTTTGAAAACTTTTTTTCCCAGAATTTCTCTTCATTGGTTACTTGACCTATTCTTTTTTTTTTTTTTTTCAAATGAAATGGGTTGTTCTAACCCTGGTCTGATTGTGATACCAAATTCAGCTTGGTGAATGAGACCTAGCACATTTATTCCTTTTCTTGCAACGTAAACTTTGCCATGTATTAACTCATTCAATATTTGTATGTTTGACCAAAAGAACCCAATAAGGTCTACTTTGCTTCCTTCAAACGCCACTGTGGAAATGTCTGGAGGAAACAAAACTTTATCATGCCAGACCTTATCAAAAATATCCTTTGAAATAATGGTTATGCGTGCACCAGTATCAACCAATAACTGTATAGCATGCCCTTCAATCGAGACATTGAGATTTGTATCGATCACAAGATCATCATCATTAGAATTGACACGTCTTACACCCAAAAGCAATTCTTGATTGTTTTCAGGATTTTCTTCATCAAAATTATTTCCAAAATCATTCAAAACACACCGAGCATTAAATGGTTTGCCAGATCTACACATTTTCATAAAATGGCCAAATTTTCCAAATTTTTTACATTGTTGTCCAGTAGCTGGACAGAATTTGAATGATGAGACATGAGGAGAACCACATCTAAAGCAAAATGTTCTTTGAAATTGTTGACTACTTGAGCTAGGCTTGACGAAGGGTTTATATTTTAAATTTTGTTGTGGATTCTTTTGCGAGTTTGATTTATTGATAGCTGCTCCCGAAATTGATGTTTTGGATAATGAGTCTTCCAAAACCTTAGCATCAATAGAAGAACCTTCGATGCTCTTTGCTAAATCTATTGCTTTATCTAAAGTTGGATTCTTACAGGCGAGAAGTCTTTGTTGGATATTTTTAGAATGACATCTAGCTAAAAGTTGGTCCCGTATTAATTCTCCAGTAAAATTGTCAGTCACATTTTGATGCTAACATTTTAAGTGCCATGACATTACTGTCTATGCTTTCATTAGGTTGTTGTGCTCTTGTGAAATTCTCAAACTGCAAAATAGTTATGCAGTTCTGTCCACAAGATTGTGCTTTAGTCTGTGGTGCACGCACATTATGAGGTAGGACTGCTCTCTCAGCCACACTGGTGACTCCCAAAACATTTGCCACCTAGAAGTTAAGTTATAGAAAGAGCTCCACATGAATTAAATGCTTGGAGATCCAAGCATTTTCTTTAAATTGACTTGGTCCTGCCATGGCGCAATAGCCTAAACGTTTCATGACCTACTTCATCAACACAGGGTTGAGCAAGGTAATAATTAGGTTCTCTAGAAAAATGCATAGAAGCGAATACAATACCCACAAGAAGGTTATTTTGAATGTGATTCTCAGCCAAAGAGTTTAGAAAGAAACTTTGCATTAAACTTAACCTTCAATTCTTGCAAATCAAAACTCTCAATTCCACGAATCTACTCAATACATTCAACGATGCAATGCTGCAAACATTGGATCTAACATTACCCATAAAAATGTTAGTAACCTATGGTTTACAGAGTAACTTGTCAAAAATAAATTGGTACTCCGCAGAGTTGACAGGCGATGGCAAAAGAAGTATGCTACTGAGTTGAAAGTAAAACTTTGCCAGAAATCTTAAGCAACAAATTAAAGCTTGCAAATATGAACTATTTTTCATGGGTGGTCATCAAATTCACCTAATATAACTAAGAAATGTTTAAAATAGTTTAAGCTCTAGGACCAAGGCCATTGCAACACTTACTTGATGCTCTCCCCCAATTTTTGGGAGCAGCTTTTTACTTTTTTTTCCCCCTTGAAAAGATCAGAAAAATTAGGCAGAGTATTGAATGAGAAACGGACGTTGGCGAGCCGGATCTTGCGTCAGGCCACTTGTTGGAGAGGAGCTCGCGGAACCCGCTCCGCGGGCCCCGCATCGCGCTGTGTGATCCTCTGCAGCCCGGAGATTGGAGGAACAGCTGGGGGAGTCTACTGTCGGGGCTGCGAGCGGCGAGCGCTCAGGAGGGACTTCAACTCCCAGGAGCGCCTGCCTGCCCGGAGGACCAACACCTGGGCCGCTCTCCCCGACCCCTCCCACCCTTCCACCGACCGTTTTTAAACAGCATTTCCATGTGGGCGAGTGGGACGCTTTGCTGACTGGAGAGCACTCTGCCGGGGACTTACTTGTTTTGCCTGTCATCCCACAGCTCGCGGAACCCGCTCCGCGGGCCCCGCATCGCGCTGTGTGATCCTCTGCAGCCCGGAGATTGGAGGAACAGCTGGGGGAGTCTACTGTCGGGGCTGCGAGCGGCGAGCGCTCAGGAGGGACTTCAACTCCCAGGAGCGCCTGCCTGCCCGGAGGACCAACACCTGGGCCGCTCTCCCCGACCCCTCCCACCCTTCCACCGACCGTTTTTAAACAGCATTTCCCTGTGGGCGAGTGGGACGCTTTGCTGACTGGAGAGCACTCTGCCGGGGACTTACTTGTTTTGCCTGTCATCCCACAGCTCGCGGAACCCGCTCCGCGGGCCCCGCATCGCGCTGTGTGATCCTCTGCAGCCCGGAGATTGGAGGAACAGCTGGGGGAGTCTACTGTCGGGGCTGCGAGCGGCGAGCGCTCAGGAGGGACTTCAACTCCCAGGAGCGCCTGCCTGCCCGGAGGACCAACACCTGGGCCGCTCTCCCCGACCCCTCCCACCCTTCCACCGACCGTTTTTAAACAGCATTTCCATGTGGGCGAGTGGGACGCTTTGCTGACTGGAGAGCACTCTGCCGGGGACTTACTTGTTTTGCCTGTCATCCCACAGCTCGCGGAACCCGCTCCGCGGGCCCCGCATCGCGCTGTGTGATCCTCTGCAGCCCGGAGATTGGAGGAACAGCTGGGGGAGTCTACTGTCGGGGCTGCGAGCGGCGAGCGCTCAGGAGGGACTTCAACTCCCAGGAGCGCCTGCCTGCCCGGAGGACCAACACCTGGGCCGCTCTCCCCGACCCCTCCCACCCCTTCCACCTCTTGCTACATTAATCCAATACTACTCCCGCAGCGCGGGAGAGCGCGCGGGAGAAGCCCGGGACAAGGGCGGGACCGTCTGTGGCCGTCCGGGGCCGAAGGAGGCCGGGCAGGGCCACCCATCTAACATTTATTCTTTCCTAACTGTGTTTTTTATCTGGTTTTAATATTTGGTATTTTTTATCTTGAGGTATATATCATGTATATTCATTAATTGCTTATTGAGACCCGTGAAATTTTAGACTCTTGTTAACTTTCTTTACAAACATGCCCCTAAGGTCGGGTAAAGAAAGACAGGTTCAGGTTTCCACTTCTAATGGCACCTTCACCGGGACTATTGACCAATTCTTCACACGTTCTACTGCCGTTTTGGAAAAGGAGATAGCCTTGGTTGAAAAGCGACTTTCGCTTGATATTATTACGGGTAAACGTTCCTCACTTGGTAAGATTAGTGCGGACGTCCCCCCTGTCCCACTTACATTGCTGACTACAAATAGTAACGATATTAATGCGGAGTCGTTATTGTTAACTGCTCCCGATAACTATTCTGTGGAGGTAGTGGGGACAAACCAAGAAAGTGTCTATAACACTGCACAAGGCAACCTATCGAATGGTGGGACTACCGTTTTAGACCTGGTTAGTGAGAAATCGGGCCTTTCGGACTCGCCTAATCTTAATGTCAGTACTGAACATATGGATTCCACTTTCAGCTCACAACATATATCTTCCCATAACCGTGGGAAGCGTAAAAGGGTAGATTCACCAAACATTGATGTACAAACTGAGGGTGCGGAAAACTTTATATCATCATCTCCCCCGCAGCCACCTAATACTAATCTGACTGTCCATCCTGAGGTATGTAATCCGACAATTAGTATCTCTGAAGAAATCTTCCTGGCCAAGACTGAGTTACTACTTAAATCGCTTCTTTTACCACTTTTTGAAAGGACTAGATTGTTAAATGATAAAATGGATGCCTTAGACAAATTGGTTAAAGATAATATACTGTCATCGAATAAAATCCTTGCTGGCTTAGTACCAATAGGATTAAATTCCCTTGCCCCTCCCACCAATATGCCTACTACTACGGCCAATAATAACATAGGGACCAATAGTAATCATGGTAATAACAGTAAAAATACCTCCAAAGTGGGGTTATCTATCTCCAAATCAGCACAAAATAAAACTGCACCAGTTCCCAAAAAAGTAACCATGGTGAATTCAACTGGGCTAAAATCTGCTGTAAATTCGCAGAATCAGAGAAACCCAACTCCTACACAGAATAAGGCTTCAAGTCATCACCCCAAATTTATCCCAAAGAAGCAGTGTGTGAATCTCCCTCCGGAATCAGTGCCGTATACTATTATTTTAACTGGTGTGGCTCCCCTTAGTAGTGGCACGAGAGAAACACACAAGGATCTTTACAATAAGGTCATATTTTGGCTTAATAAAAACCGTCCGCTTCCCCCTGATCTTAAACCTGAAATCCTTAATGTAAGGAGGGTGGACTGGGTAGGCTTTGAGAAAAAAGACCTTGAGGGTGACTGTGTGGTTATTAGTTTTAGAGACCCATGGGTTGCTGAATTAATCGGTAGGGAAGCAAGATTTGGACGAGTTGGAGATGTGCAAACACTATCACTGCATTATTTTTATCCTACCTTATATGCTACTAGACCTCAATCCCCAATCCACCACAATAGAAGGGATAGGTTTAGAGGCAGATTTCAACCTGAAACTCCGATCTACCCAATGTTTTATCCTCGCCTCGCAAATCGGTTTGCACCATTGTCTGGGCTAGAAGGTGTAGATTGACAAAATGCTGATTCTTTAGATATTGTGGTACCTGAAGTTGTAGTAACCCAGTCCCCAAATAATTTGAAAATCCCTGGAATGGAGATTGCTTTAGGATCTATTAATGTAACACAGAGGGAGGTAGAAAGGGATATACACCCTAACTGTACACCTAGCCCTTTGAATATAGTAGAAACTATGAGTCCAATGGTACCCATGGGAGAGAATCCACCTCATATTCTGACAGTCTTATCATGGAATGTAGCGGGATTGAGGGGGAAATTGTCAGAGGCTGAGTGGTGTTCCTTTATAGATTTACACGATATAATTGTTCTGCAGGAAAGTTGGTCTACAGAGCCTATTTATCGAGTTGGCTATCTTAACTATTATAAACCAGCCTGCAAAGGACTGAAGGGACGTCCATCGGGTGGCTTGGTCATCTGGATAAAACAATCCTTAGCCTTTGCAATAACAGACCTCCCTACTGTGAGTAATGATGTTCTGGCTTTGAAATTATGTGGTGTAAATAAACAGGTTTTTTTCCTTATTAATATTTATGCAAGAGGGTTACCAGGAGGGAAGCCCGCGAGTGTGATAGCTGAACTGGATTCTGTATTAAACAGTATTAGTAGAGATAAATGTGTTATGGTGGCAGGTGATTTTAATTGTTCTTTTGAACCTTTTCCTAGCCTTGTCGATGGGGGTTATGGGGAGATTGACCAGTTATGGAATATCCCCCATTTAACTATTCCACCAGTTAAGAAAGTCACTGAGGCTGCTATGCAGTGGTTAGGTCTGTGCCTTGACTGGAATTTGCGTGCAGCAAATGGTAGGACCAAATCAGATACAATGGGAATGGTCACATTTGATAATTCCCTGCACTCTAGTCGCATTGACTATTTTCTGTTAAGGCTAGAATATTGGAAATTATTGGAGGATATGGCGGTGGTCACGAGACCTGAAAGCGATCACAATCCCCTGGTCGTTAAGCTATTATCGCAGGAGGGTTTGTTTTTGGATCCTGCAACTAGCATCTATACAGCAGAGGCTGGTCTTACGAATGACTGTAGAAGGGTAAGATGGGCCAGGTTACTAGATAACCCCTCTATTATCAATAAAGTTGCCGAAGAGGTCAAAACTGCAACAAACCTGATAGTACCCTTATTTGAAGAAGGAATCTTACCTGATCAAATTGGGGTGATTCACGAGTCTCTTTTTAATAAAATTAAATCTTTTTTTATTGAACCAGTTAAAGGAAGGATAATAGTGCAATCCAAGTCTAAGTGGTACGACAAGTCTTGTCGAGCCGCCCATAGCTCTTTGTTATCTGCTATTAAATCTAAAATAGCCAGGGATATAAGGTTGGCTAGGGCAAACTACAGGAAAGTACTTAAAGAGGCCAAAACTAGATGGGATGACCAGCGTTGGTTGGATTTATACCAGGCAAGTACCTCATCCAACCAATTAAAATTCTGGGAGGTTGTTAAATGGGGTGGGACGGGTGATATGCATGTTCCTGTTAATTATGTTCCAGCTGAGCAATGGGTCAAGCATTATGAGGCACAGTTTAGTGTCGCGGAACGGATCTCCCTTAATAATAGGGAAGATGCCAGCGTACAGTTCCCTGTGCCATCTTATGATCCCATTGTTTTTACCAATTCAGAAGCTATCACCGCCCTTAATCAAGTGCAGAACGGTAAAGCCCCAGGTATGGACTGCATTCCTGCGGACCTTTTTAAATATGATCAATTGCATTGGGTCCCGTATATAACTCTTCTGGCAAATGCAATAGCTAGAGGGACTGAGATTCCCATCTCATGGAAAGGGGCAGAGATTCTGCCCGTGTATAAAAAAGGGGACAGAACAGATGCAGGGAACTATAGACCCATCAGTCTTATTGATGCCCTTCAAAAGGTTGTAGCTCGAATGTTGTTAGGAAAAATTCACACTTGGATGTCTGAAGCTGACATTCTGTCTCCTATGCAGGCGGGTTTTAGGGAATACACTAGCACAGTTGACCAGATATTAAGATTTGTTATGATTTTCTGGAAAACTGTATTCCTGAGAGGTGGCACGATATATGCTGCATTTGTGGACCTCAAATCAGCATTCGATTTGGTCCCAAGAGCAAAGATGTGGTCAGCCCTGAGAAGGATGGGTGTGCGTGCCGCACTCCTTGATCTCACAATCAGGATGCATGAGGGAAATTTTGCCAGGGTTAGATGGGGGCGGCAGGGTCAGGTCACAGACACCTTCCCCGTGACACGTGGAGTGAGGCAGGGCTGTGTCCTGGCTCCTACCCTGTTTATACTCTTTATTAACCAGGTGGTGAAGTTTCTCACAGACACTCCGACTGACGCCCCTTCCTTAGGTGGGACTAAATTTCCTCTTTTAATATTTGCTGACGACACACTCATACTGGCTAAAACTCAGAAGGGCCTGCAAGTGGCTATAAATAAATTTGTGGACTTCTGTAATGAGAATGACCTGGAAATTAACATCAATAAAACTAAGTTCATGGTCTTGACAAAAAATAAACCGAAGAGGGGGTATGTTACCATGAATGGGTCTAGTTTGGAGCAGGTTGAAGCTATGACATACCTTGGGGTTTCAATCGACTATAGATTAAGATGGAAAGAACAAGTGGCTGCGCTTAGTTTGAAATTTGCTCGCCTGTCCGGTTGTTTAGTGAAGGAGCAGCGATGCTCTCACTAAAAGAGTTTTACCGGCTCTTAAAATCTATAGCGCCAAAATTAGTTCAGCTATTTTATATGGGGCTGATATTTGGGGCTATGTGGACCTGTCTGTCTTAGATAGGATTCAGAGCAAATTCCTTCGAAACCTTGTCAGCCTGCCCCCTTCAACACCAGTCCTACCATTATTAATGGATATGGGCCTGTATTCCATCAAACTCCAAGCCCTCTACAGGATGGTAGCTCTGTGGAGGCGCATATGGTCTACACCAGAACTTGCCATGTTTGCCCGAGAAATACATGATGTGAGAATGCAGCAGGGGGCCGGTGACATACCGTGGTTTAAGCAAATTAAGACCGCTTTGATCAAAATGGGTCTCCCTTTGCTCTGGTCCGAGCCGGGCTCTAATACTTTCCCTACAAAAAAAGACTTCAAGCTACTTTTCTGGTCAACGGTAAAAGTAGAACATGTTGTTCTAACGGAGAAACAGAACTTGACAGGTCAGTTTCTGCTTCATAAAATAGTCCCTCACATAGAGAACTACTGGGATGTTATTCCTAAAACTTTAGATAGAAAATTATACCATCAGTTTCGTGTAGGAACACTCCCTTTGAGGGCTTTTACTAATGGTTGGCAGAAGACAGAATCATCCCTTTGCCCCTGTTGTACCGTTTGCAGAGAAACATTGGGTCACTTTTTATTTGTATGTACAGCTTACAGTGACCCACGATGTAAATGGTTGAAACCAGTATGTTCCAGACTTAATACCCGAGTAAGTAGCGAAGCTTTGCACATTCTGAGAACAAATACTGCCGAATGGCTATCCATTGGAATGGCTAAATTTCTTGGATGGGCTTGGCTAATCAGGATCAAGTCAGTTCGAAACTTATCGTCTTGAATAATTTTGAATAGTATGCTTCTGCAATATACTATGGTCTGTCCAGAATTGATGTCCAGTTTTCTTACATATACAAATGTATACTTGTAAGTTTTTCCTTGTATATTTTTAGTAATTTTTTCCTTTTTGACGTCTATTAATGTATGTTTAATTGGGAATTTTAATCTAAACAATTACTGTTACTTTTTATTTGCTTGTTAGTACTGCTTTGATATTTTGAGATTTTGTCAAATTAATTTGTATTGATTGTTTTGTATGTGTGTCTTTTATGAATAACAATTCGCAATAAAGACGTTAAAAACTGAAAACTGAATGAGAAACCATTATTCGCCTCCCTGGTCAGGATCCTTCCTGCAGAACTAGGCCCTCATCTTTGCCAGAAAAGTTGACTTATCTCACAGTGAATTTGACCATATCACCCTGATCCTGCAGTCTGCCCCCTGTATCTGAGATGTTTGTCAGACAAATGCTATGTGCACTGATCGTAATCCATGACGTTTAATGAATCTCTTCCTGTTCTTGGAAAAGGATCTTGTAACCTACTTGCTGAAAAGCAGTCATCAGACCATTGCATATTGTGTTTGTATTTCTAAAGTGTGATAGAAACAGGTTTTAATAGTATAAAAAAAAATAAAACACTTGTGAAAACTTCCCCCAATTGGACCTAGTTCCAGTTAATGTATTCTCCATGCTCAAACTACTTTTAATAATTTTTTCCAGATTAAGGAATGTGTTTAACTAAATTACCATCAATAAGCAGAATTTTGTCCAGGCTGTAGCACCGAATGAGTTGTCAGTCCTGAGCATTCTCCTAAGAATGATTGATGCTAGAGATCCAGAATCCCTAGTGGTCCTTGATCACTAGGTTGCATTCGACACTATTCGCTGTGGCATTTTAACATATAGAGATTACCACCATTAGCAGCAAAGGAATAGTTGTGTAATAGCTAAAGATCTTTTTTGCAGGTAGGAAACTGGTGGTATCCATGACATCATATTATTCTGCTCCGAAAACCATCTGTCATGATGGACCGCATGGTTCTTTCATTCCCCTACTCTTTTAGATATTTAATTCCATTATATGGCACACCTGCGCCAGTTATGATTTTTTTATTTATGTATGCAGACAGCAAATTATTTTTATACTGTCGCCTAACCAATACATAACATCGAAACTGATACACTTCTGGCTGGCAGCCTTGCAGCAACTCACTGGTGGACTTCAGAAAATTATCTGCAAATGCATCCTAGCAAGACTTAACTTCTGTTAACTTCTCTCAAAATCAGTATTGAAGACCTCCACTAGCATGCCATTGTAGGAGGTTGCCCCTACCAAGCAAAACCCATTTACAGACTAGGAATTTCTATTAACTCCAATTTGGGCCTAGCCAACCACATTGCAAACTAATATATAAACAGCCTTTTCCACCTGAAATTGCTGTTACAATGTATCAATTTTAGATGAATATGTTAGAATGCTAGTTGTCAATACCCTTATTTAATCAAGGAGTGTCTAAGGCAACTCTATACTTCGAACTTGGAAATATGCAGCAGTGGAAGGCCAAATTAGGCAGAAGGATTAATTTTGCACTACAAGAAAAAGCTAAATATGTGGTGGAACTTGCCACATTTTGTGACTAACTTCATTTTTTTTCATTTTTCCATGTGTAAACACTGTCTCGGTAAATGTTTCACCTCACTAGTAGTAGTTTAACACTCAAGGACGCCACTCAGCCTTTGCAAAATCCATCCTTATGCATAAAACTAAACCTAATTATAGAATGATATGGTCTGTAATCGGAAATGCAGTTGGATGGATGTAATGCTGTTCAATGATTTGCTCCTTTTGAGGATGAATACAAAGCATTGCTTGATTTCAATTAAGTAAATGTGAGCCATATGAATTGAATTGCCATTTTAAATTATGATGTATACATACATATTGGATTTGATTAATAAGTATTTATGCAACATAAATATACAATTTACCACCTTTTCAATCAAGCCTACTAATACAATGCTGTGCTCTCTCTAGGACTTCTCTGTGGTTATGATCCGCGCCAGGATACTCCAGAGTAGTCGTGCGCGTAACAAATACCCATATAACATAACATAACATAACCATTAATCTTTATATATACTGTTTGAGTGGTCTTAGATTGGTATGGGTTTACGGCAGTGCTTCACTTTCGATCCATGACCCTTTTACGGACATGAGGTGGGGGCTATTTTAACTTACCAATACACAGGTCTTCAAAAGGCTGTGAATTGCCAAATAAAAATACTTTCTTTTTTGTTTTCATCTGTAATAGCAATTGCCTATAAATGGCATGACCATGGCCTTCGATAGGTCTATATTGGACTGCGGCCAAGATGGTGATCTGCCTATAAAAGTGGCAGATTGTGAACTTCACTGTGTTTGGAACACTTTACACAGTGGAGTGCTGGCCTGTGGCACCTGTTTGCAAAAAAGCTTTTGAAAAATCTTGATGTTGATACTAGTGAATTTAGTACATTTGAAAATCCCCTTCAGCAGTAGAGTATGGGGTAAGGTCTCGTCTCAATTTGTGTTTAAAATGAGGCCTAGTGATGCATTTTGGAAGATATATATGACAATGATCAATCTGTCTCACAAATAACGTATTCTTGTTCAACAAACAACTCTACAGACAAGAGTGTGGAACTTCCATGGGCATCTAATTTTCAACCAATTATGCTAATACCACCATGGGTTGGTGGGAAAAAACTATAGCATGGGACCCCATAAACCAAGCAGACCTGGAAAAACTTATCTTATGGGTCCGTTATATAGACTATTTATTTTTAATATGGAATGGCACTAAAACTGAATTTGACCTCCACTATTCCAAACTTTGCAACAACAACATTGGATTGGACTTCACATATAACACCAGTGACAAAGAAATAGACTTCCTGGATCTGAAGGTTTATGTAGAGCATGACCGGATACATACTACTTTATTCCGGGAAAAAACCGCCACTAACAGTATCCTACATGGGACCAGCTTTCATCCTCAACCGCTACTTGCGAGCATCCCATATGGCGAATTCATTCGCATGAAAAGAAACTGTTCAGACGAAAGAGATCCAGAAATTAAAATTGAGGAAACTGCTGAAAGACTGAACACGTGGATATAGCGAACAAACTCTGGAAAAATGTAAAAAGAAAGCTGCTAAACAAAACAGAACAATACGTATTCCTAAATTGAAATCTAAGGACCCCCGCGCTTTGTAACAATATATAACAAAGAAAGCGGAATCATCAAGAGTAAAATCAAAAAATATTGGCACTTGATATCAGGGGACCCTGATATCGGAAAGATAGTAGGAACTGAACCAACGATAACCTACAAAAAAACTTCTTCTCTTAAAGACAAACTGGTGCATAGCCACTTTATAGAGAGAAAAACCTAAAATCAGAAGCAATTGGCTCACAGACCAAAGAAATGGGTTAAAAAAATGTAACGCTTGCAAAGCATGCAAAATTGGCCAAAATAAAACAACCTTCGAAGAAGCTGATGGAAGAAGCATCCCGATTTCTGAAAAAATAAACTGTTCATCAACACATGTAGTATACGTTATACAATGCAAATGTGGATCTAAATATATAGGAAGTACAACTTGTGCTCTGAAGAAACGTATCTTAGAGCACATTAGAGCAGTTAAAAACAAAGACATGTCATACGCCACTGCGAAACACATGGCAACCTGTCAAAAAAGTGACTGGAAAGCTATGTCCTATTATGGGATACATATGATTGATGTGGATGAACGTGGGGGCAATAGAAAGCGCAAACTGCGACAGATTGAATCTAAGTTTATAATCAGACTCAAAACCAAAATGCCCAGAGGGATGAACTTTGACGAAGAACTTTATGTACATTTGGAAGAACATCAGACAACTGCCATATGAACTGCTATGGTGAAATGTAAATACATCGAATTGCTAAAATTGGGTACTATACTGATTAATGTAAAAAAGCACACATAGGAATGATGTTGAATTAAGGTGCATACCACAACAGAATTCATCAGTGCTTATATGCGGCAGCTAAAAATCATATACCTGTATGATGATTATCATAAATTGAATGTTCAATATTAATGCAACGTCACAGTACTTAATGTCGATAATTATGTGCTTAAAACGCTATATGTCAGAATCATGTGAAACTATCTGTTTTATAATCAAACCACTAGTCCCACAATACACCTTAATAGCCAGGTGGGATAAATAGTAGACAGTTAATTGCTCACTTACCGTGAACAAAGCCTGTTCCCAGGCTGAAACGCTTTGGTCTGAGCTGAAGTAATAAACCCTTGTGAACAATCCAGAACTTTGTGTGCCCCATTCTTTGTGAGAAGAAAGAAAAAAAATATCTATGTATCTCCAAACTGCATTCAAGGTGAAGTTTATTTGGCGATCACACCCAACGCGTTTCGCAGCCGCTTGTTCACGAGTGAAGAGCGGTGTTAAACAAAGTTATATACAAAAAGGAAAACATTGTCATGTGACCAAAAATAACAAGTGAAACCAGACTCTCGAAATTTCATCATTTCTCAAAACAAAATATACAATTCCTTTTCTGTACCGTGTTTTGTACTCATAAATTCATAGGTCAGCATTCCGACATTGACAATAAATTACACCTTTTTCTATCACAATTTGTTCCGTGATAGTTGGTTAATAGGAACTACTAGTCCCACAATTCAATGTTCGTTACATGTCATTGCCAAATTTCAACAAAACTCAATTGGTTGCGCCTTTACAAACAGAGGGCACAACTTCTAAGCAGGTAATTCATTTGTTATTGACATTTCGGCCCCAGTGGGCTTACGTATTATCTCATGCGTATTACATTTACATTCAGGAATTATTTCCTCATTCCTTAGCCGATTGCCCGATATATCTTGGTACCATCTTCCAATTATTCAGGAAGGCCTGAGACAATTAAATGATTTAAGTCAATATGAAAAAAGTTCAAAGACCAGTTATGAAACATCTAACAGAGTATGAGGAAAAATTACAGGAAGGAAAGGAGAAGGGATGTCTGGAACAGAATGAATATGATTACCTGTACTGTAAGTTCCCCAAATTACCGGTGTTATATCTACTACCGAAGGTCCATACAGATGGAGAGAAACCCCCGGGAAGACCAATAGTCTCATCTAGGGGATCGGGCCTTGAGAATACATCGAGGTATGCAGATTATTTTCTGCAGCCCTTTGTTAAAAAATTACCATCCTATATTAAGGACACGGGGGGCTTTTTACGTATGATTGCGAATGTGGAATGGAATGATAACTGCCTAATGCTAAGTCTAGACGTAACTAATCTGTACACAAGTATTCCTCATGAATTAGGAATTAGGGCGTGCAGACATTATTTTGGTGAAAGATCGATCTCTTACTTGATGCATACAGAAGTACTGATCAACATGATATTCAGATGCCTGACAAAGAATTACTTTATCTTCGATAACCAGATATACCGACAAGTGATGGGCACGGCAAGGGGCACCTGCTTCGCCCCCAGCTTTGCGTGTCTCTACCTAGGCTGGTGGGAGCAGCAGGTGGTCTGTACTCATGAACTATACACAAAACTCGTCAAAAAGTGGGCAAGATTCATAGACGATGTTTTCTGTGTTCGGGAAGGGACAAAAGAAGAAGCAGATGCATTTGTAGAAATCCTAAATAAAAATGAGCTGAATTTAAAATTTACCCACCAAATCAGCTCAGAAAGAATGGAATTCTTAGATGTTATGTTGGAAGTGAAGAATGGCAATATTGAGACATCTCTGCACCGTAAAAGTACGGCAGGAAACAGTATGCTACATGCTCGGAGTTGTCACCCAAATAGTTTGATCCAAAGTATCCCGTATGGGGAGCTACTACGGGCAAAAAAACTGTAGTACAGTTGAGGGATATGAGAATGAATTTACCATCATTATCAAAAGTTTCAAGGAAAGAGGGTACAGTGATCAGTGCATAGCGACAGCATGTATGAAAGTGAAGGCAAGAAAGATGATTTTATTGAAAATTCATGAAAGTTCGCCAACTTGTGAGATTTGTGACAACATACAGTAATAAAGCATATGAGATGGGGAAATGCTTAGATAAACATTGGAGTATAATAAGAACAGACTTGGACTTGAAAAAGGTAGTGTGTAATTCACCACAGATTACTTTCAGAAAAGCTAGATCATTTAAAGATATGGTCAGTCCAGCAATGCTAGGTAAACCTGTAATAAAAACAGCGAAGCCAGTGCAAGGGTTTTATATTTGCGGAAAATGCAAAGCCTGCAAATATAGCGCGAGTTGTAAATCAGTAAAGCTATAAGCCAGCTGTGGTCCTTTCAGAATTTAAAAGCATGTTACATGTGATACGGAGTATGTAGTGTATACCCTCAAGTGCCCATGTAACCTGTATTACATCGGCAGTACGATCCAGAAGGCCAAGAAAAGAGTGATGGAGCATTTGAGGGCAATCCATCACCACGACAAACAGTATCCCATTGCACGCCACTTCTACAAAGAATATAGACAAAATACAAGTCTCCTCTCCTTTGTAGTATTGGATTGTATACCTAAGAGGGAGAGAGGGGGTGACCGTGTCAAAGAGTTAAGGAAATTAGAATCTAAACTAGTAATTAAATTCCAAACATTATATCCATCAGGACACAATGGAGATGAGGCGTTAGCAGTCTCTCGGTTGAAGGAATGTGCTAGATTTCTTTTGTTTTAAGAACGCTGTGTACAATGAACTGTTGGAAATTGTATTTTAATTATGTGAAGCAACATCACAACAAATTTTAATGTGTTTACTGTCTCATTGTCAGAATACTGAAGGTCTGTGCATTCCTGAATGTTAAGCACGTTACGAAAGCAAAATCAAGTAGTGTGAATGGAGTTAATTTGCACAATGAGATATTAGAACATAAGCCCACTTGTGCGGAACTTTGTTTGGGATACAAACTATGTGGATGGCCACTGAAACTAATTGTATATATCGGGCAATCAGATATTCGGCTAAGGAATGATGTAATAATTCCTCTGTAATATCTATGACCATGTACGTAAGCCCACTGGGGCCCAATCACGAATAATTGGAAGATGGTACCAAGATATATCGGGCAATCTGCTAAGGAATGAGGAAATAATTCCTGAACGTAAATGTAATACGCACGAGATAATACGTAAGCCCACTGGGGCCGAAATGTCAATAACAAATGAATTACCCGATTAGAAGTTGTGCCCTATGTAAAGTCGCAAACAATTGAGTTTTGTTGAAATTTGGCAATGACTCATAACTAACATTGAATTGTGGACTAGTAGTTCCTATTAACCAACTATCACGGAACGAATTGTGATAGAAAAGGTGTAATTTATTGTCAATGTCGGAATGCTGACCCATGAATTTATGAGTACAAAACACGGTACAGAAAAGGAATTGTATCTTTTGTTTTGAGAAATGATGAAATTGTGAGTCTGGTTTCACTTGTTATTTTTGGTCACATGACAATGTTTTCCTTTTTGTATATAACTTTATTGTTTAACACCACTCTTTACTCGTGAACAAGCGGCTGCGAAACGCGTTGGGTGTGATCACCAAATAAACTTCACCTTGAATGCAATTTGGGCCTCAACTTGTTGTCTTTTGAAACTATTTAGACGACGTTCTTGTTGGATTTACTGGGGTAAGGCGAAACCCTGTTGAGGCCCGCCATCCGAAAGAGGCACGGGCTCATTTTCACCAATTGTTTGGTGGGTGTGTGTGTGTGTGTGTGTGTGTGTGTGTATATCTATATCTATATCAGTTCTGCGCAGCGCAAACATGGCCCAGTGCGCTGAAGCGCCTTACTTGAGCACCAAATTACCAGATTACAGAAGTTCAGATTCCGTTTATTGGAAGCACGGAAGATTTAGTGATTTTTTTTTCCCTGAGACAACACTGGGACTTGAACCTAGTTACCAAGATTCAAAGTCGGCAGTTCTGGCCATTCGGCCACATCCACATTTCTCAATTTTAGTCTTTCACCAGCAGAATGATTGTATATGATCCCGTATAGTGAGCACATTCTTGTTGCAGTGGCTTTGTGAAGTAAAGACACAGCAGCAAAAAATACTGGAGGGTTCACCCGAAGTTTTGCTTGGCAATACTTACAGTGGTTAGTTTTAAAAATGGATTTTGGTACACAATTCAGCACTTTGCACCAGTAGTACTTGAACAATTTTCAGAGTAGGTGTGCTGGCATCAGTGGTGCATCACTGAAGTCATAGGGATTGTAAATGCATCCTTCCTTGACAAAAATTGATTGCAGAAAATATACTTAGCAGCAGGGTGGTAAAGGGTGTATTCTGTCTGCTGTATGGGCATTTTAGAGCACACGGTCACAATTCTGTTACTAAAGCACAGTGCTGCAGCGCACTGCCATTTACAGACAGCACATTGTTAAAAAAAAAAATGCCACTAAATTTGCATAGAAGTTTTACTGATAAAACTATATTGCATACAAATGCAGATGTGTAAATCTGTTTTCTGTGAATATTTTCAATCAATTATCTTTTTTTCCATCACACTTCACAATTAAAATGTGCTTCATTCGTTCCCTCCGAAGTGCTGATATATTCTGAAATATGTGAACAGTTAATTTACAGGTATTTAGATTGTTTTGTTACAAAAAAATTACACCAGGCAGCCTTTCATTTCACCCTCCTTACACCCCAGAAAGATTATCATAGTTCGCAAAAAACCTCCAGTCACTTTACAACAAAGAAAGAAACGCAAGCACCAATCCCACGTTAAAAGGATAAGCAGCAGTTTGTCAGATGACAGCCTGACTTATGACTCCTGTCTTTGAACTACAGCAAATGTCACAAGATAAATATCAAATATGAAGACCTCTTTAATGCAATTTCACGACGCACCAGGAATCAGCTGGCAACCCACCAGTGGCTCGTGACAGACAGTTTGTGAAACACTGGGTTATGAGTAAATACATACATGAAAGGGGCATGGCGTTTTAACTCGCAATTGCTGGCAGAGGCATTCTGCCGTGTCATCCACCAGGAAATACCAGCTTTGTGGATTGGACACTTGACAGGGGAACAAGCAAGCTCTCACATGTTTTGAGTAATTATAAAGCTGAGTTGGGTGCCTGTAAGAGTAATTGTGGCACTAAAGCAGCTTTCTATGATTCTAGGATCATGGATGCTGGTCACCCACAAAAGGAGATCTTCAAGGTGTTGAAAGAGCTACGATAGATCAAAGATCTGGCCCCAGTAGTAGGCATGGGCGGAAAATCCGTTCCGCTCGCGGATTTTGCGGATTTTCGGGAAATCCGCAATCCGCGAGATTTGCGAATTTCCCGCAAAATCCGCAAATCCGCGAGCAGCGGATTTTGCTCGCACTGCTCGCACTGTTCGCGTGAGTTTGCGCCCCGCGAATAAGTGCAAAATTGCAGAAATACGATCTTAGCAAAACTGAAAGTAACTACTTACCAGGTTCAAAAGTTCAGGCTCATCATTAGTAGCCATTTCCTGTAGTGCTTCCTAAGGGGCCCCTCCAGAGTTCAGTTGCCAGTTGAAACTATTATGTGACCCTGCTCTGAACCTCAGAATAGTTACACATATGCCACAAAGGTCCTGAATTACAGCTAAGGGAGACAAGCAGGAGCCAGGCTGGAAGTTAAAATCCATTAATCAGCCCCTAATTCATTATTGTCAGTTGGGGCAGGGCAGGTGTTGTAACTAATTTTGCAACAATGAAAGCACTTAGCAAGTGCAAAAGATCACTAATCAGGGCGCACTAAGGAAGCAGGTGCCAGCTAAAAAAATATTCTGTGACACATTAATCAGCCCCAAATTAATTCAGGTCACATGAGGCAGGGAAGGTGTGCCCTGCTTTGCCGAAAATAATGTACACTGGACAACCAGAGGGTGTGGTGATGAAACAGAGGGTGGAATGGGTGGGCCAGAGGGTGGCATGAGTAGTCAGAGAGTGGCAGTGATGAAGAAGAGTGTCCCAAACAGGCTGGACACATAGAAACAACAAGTTCGCGAAACTTGCGACCCGACAGGTAAGTTCGCAATTTGCGAAAGTGTACAAAACCCTCGCGAACTGGCAGAAACACGGGCGAACACAAAAAAAAAAAAATCCGCAAATTCGCGGGAATTCGCGGATTTTGCGGATTGCGAATCCGCAAAATTCGCGAACGCGAGATCCGCAAAATTCGCTCATGCTTACCCAGTAGTAAATCCAGAGGATTGTAATCGAAAGCAGGAATTCTATTTGAATACGATTGAAAAAATTTAGAATGATATAAGGAAAACCTTGTGTTCCTACCCGTTAGCACCGGCTGATGTGTCCTTACCAGGGCTTGCAGTTATCTGCTGTACCGTTACTGTATTTGGACTTTGGCCGCCTTTGTGGTGGCTGTTAAATCTGGTTTGCCGGAGGACCCCTGCCCACCAGAGGTGTTCAAAGCAGCTTTACCAGTTATAGCGAGTGAGCTCTTGTCTCTTTGACGTCTGAAGTTCCATTGAGATTTAATAGGGCCATGGCTCACTCTGCTGAAGGTGGACCTAAATAACTTAAAAACTACCGCCCAGTATCCTTGCTGCCATTTTTGGCAAATTCTGGAGCGGCATGTGACTAAGATCCTCAAAAAATTTGGGGATGACTAGCAACTGCTTCAACCTCCCCAATCAGGCTTTCGAGCCCATCATAGTACAAAGCTGGTGATGCGCTCTGTACTGGACAAACTGATGGCGGCAGATAGGAATAGAGCCTCTGCGTTGATTTTGCTGGATCTTATTGCAGCATTTGATACAGTGGGCCATCAATTCATACACCAGTTAATGGCTTGCGGGATCTTGGGATCTGCTCTTTGGTGTATCTCCTCGTTTTTGAACAATTGTTCAGAGGGTGCAGATGGGTAGCCATGTCCCCAGGGCTTGGGTGTTAACCTGTGGGTTCACTGTCAACAGGATGACCGCTAACGTTTTGAAGATCGATCCAGACAAGACCGAAGTGCTGTCAAGTACTACAAAGGGGTATACCTAGATGGATAGATTCTGGGCCCTGGAGTTTGGTTCCTCCCCTGGCACCATGTCAGCAGTAAAAAGCCTGGCATTAAGCTGTCCATGTCCAATCAGGTGGCGACAGTGTGGGAGTTGCACATGGATCCTGAGACACCTCTGGAAACAGGTTCCAATTCTCTCATTCTCAACCATGCATACAGTGGTGGTGGTGGCAGTTATTTCCAAAACATGTGCTTATGGGAATGTCCAGTATATTGGCCTCCCCAATAAGCTGCTGGGCATGCTCCAGGTGACTGAACAATGCAGCAAGATTGCTGTTCAATTGGCCGAGATGGGCACTTGCCACCCTGCTGTTGCGACAACTTCACTGGTTGTCAATTAAACAGAGGGCTATGTTTAAGGGTTTGTACATTGCCCACACGACATTGCATGGTGCTGTGCCAGTTTATATTAAGGAGCGTCTGAGGCACTGTGTGCCCGGTCGCTGTTTACACTCCTCCGAGGCAATATTGCTGACCTGCCTACGTTTTAATAGGGCAGCCATGGGCGCTCAGTCTTTTTCTGTTCTGATATCACAGTTCTGGAATGGATTGCCCGAAGGCTTGAGGACAGACTCTGCCCTCCTTCCTTTCGGGAAAAACCTAAACACTTTGTTATTCAAAGAAGCCTGGCAGTAACATGTGGAACAACCTTAAGGTAAGCGCCAAGAGACCAGTTGGTATTTGTATGCTATAGAAGTGCTGTTAACATGACACATCCATCATGGAGAGTAGGAAGGCTACAGGATGACTGGCTATCTGGGGGATTCATGCGCAAGTTGTCTCAAAATGACACCTTCTAGGTGTAACAAACACTTACATCCAGTAGTATATCCCAAAGCATAGGACGGGCTTAGGCCCCAGTTATGGGAGACTGCCACGACTATACATGAGAGAACTAATATGTTGCCTTTCATCAAGGTTGCAGGTAAAAAGGAAGGCTATTTAGTTACCTACTGCCAGGCACACTATAGTCTTGTAGTTAGCAATAGTAGCCTTCATCAATATGGTTGGAAGTATAGTTTGGTGTGTAACCTTTTTATAGCTAAGAACTGGTGTCCAGCATTTTTGGTTGAAAGGTAAGCAATACTTTGTTTGGGGGGTGGGGGCAGGTTGTAGAACATATCCTCTAGTTCTGTGGACGAAAACATTCAGGTCAGTAAGTGCAGCACAATCTATTCAAGCAATGTATAGCTCTTCAGTAAGTGTTGTCTGCTGAAGATATGCCATGAACACTGGAAGTGTTGGTTTGGATCATAAATGATTAAGGTGGTGAAGCAAATAGCATTCGTGGATAATATTGTTCCAGATCCTTGGTGCATAGTTGGAAGGTCTGTCTCTTGGTGTCTTCCTTGTGGCACTACTTGATTTAGAAACTGGCTACACCATCGCATTGTGTGGCCTCCTGAGATCGTGAGCTTTTTTTTACAGGGTAGGAGGATGGTTGTGGTTAAGAGTTTGTAGTTGATACTGGTATAGAGGTACAACTTCAGGCACATCTGTGTGTAGAGAATGTGAACATAGCATTGTATGCAGGACACCTCGTTGGAGTAATGAACATGTCAGATTCTGGGCAGCAGGGCCCTGCCACCATCTACATGGGATTGGATGGTAGTTCTGAAATCTCATTCAGCAAGATATGGATATGTTCTGCACATAAGTTATTTGTCGATTACTTTCCATTACCCTAAATATGTGTAGAAACGGCTGAAAATTCATATCCCTATCATTTTGTTCTCCTTTGCACAAGTGCCATTAATTTGTAAAAAGCAGTCCTTCTAAATGTGTTCTTTTATAATGCACACTCATGCCTTCTTTACCCAACAAATCGCAAAGGCTGGCAGAGAGGCCAGGAACATTAAGAACTTCCCACAACCAATCACGGTCTCATATTATCATGGTGTCTTCAGATGCGCATATAAATTTCACCACTGTGGGGTTATTTTTTTCAAGTCAGTGGTTTTCATTTTTTAGATCTAGCCTAGCGCAGCTCGTGTAAGCTGCTCTAGGAAAACGACTTACTGTAATTGCTCTGGACTTTTCACACATGCATGTTTTTTTTCTCCAAAAGTCTTTATCCTATTGGTCTTTGCATGTGTCTTTCTAAAAAAGATAGCACGCAATTGGGCAAAGGCAGTTGCAAGTCCCACCTTTCCTAGAAAATGTTTCCCCCCACAGCCTATGTGTGCAGTTATGAATAACGCCATCTGTTTCTAATTGCCATGTTCGCCGCACTTGTTCCTTCCGCTCTCACCCCATGCACCACCTGTTTTTAATTGGCATGTACACCGTGCTTGTTTTATGAATGAAACTTAAGGCAGGCTCCCTCACTAGTGTTGCAAAACATAATTGAATATTTGTGCAGTCAACCATGCCAGCACTGGTGTCTTACAAAGACAAACATGTTCTGGCCACTCAGCCAGCCGCCAGGTACGCACCAAGACCAGATCCACCCATCGATCACCCTGACCACGCTGAGGAAGCAATACGTAGTGAAGAATTCTACTTACTCGCTCTTCCCCTTCAGAAGCGTGGCAACAAACAATCAATCAAAGCATTTGTATAGCGCACTACTCACCCAGAGGGTCTCAAGGCGCTGGGGGAGGGGGGTCCGCTACTGCTCGAACAACCAGGTCTTGAGTTGCTTCCTGAAGGCGAGGTGGTCCTGGGTCAGGCGGAGGTGGGTCGGGAGGGAGTTCCATGTCTTGGCGGCGAGGTAGGAGAAGGACCGTCCCCCTGTGGTGGCTCTTCGGATGCGGGGGACGGCGGCGAGGGCGTGGCTGGTCGATCGAAGCTGGCGTTTGGGAGCGTAGAAGTTGAGGCGGCTGTTGAGGTATCCTGGGCCTTGGTTGTGTAGGGCTTTGTGTGCGTGGGTGAGGAGTCGGAAGGTGATTCTCTTGTTGACCGGGAGCCAGTGCAGGTCTCTCAGGTGTCCGGATATGTGGCTGCGACGGGGGATGTCCAGGATGAGTCTTGCTGAGGCGTTCTGGATCCGCTGGAGTCTCTTCTGGAGTTTGGCGGTGGTTCCGGCGTAGAGGGAGTTGCCGTAGTCCAGCCGGCTGGTGACGAGGGCCTGGGTGACAGTCTTCCTGGTCTCGGTGGGGATCCACCGGAAGATCTTACGTAGCATGCGCAGGATGTTGAAGCACGACGAGGAGACGGCGTTGACTTGTCTGGTCATGGAGAGGGAGGAGTCCAGGATGAAGCCCAGGTTGCGTGCGTGGTCTGTTGGTTTGGGTGCGCTGTCCCAGGCTCTCCACACCACTGGAGTCAAGCTATCCAGGCTGAATGAAGGCTGATAGCCAGAAACCGGTCCTTGGATGCTTGATTCCGGTCTGGGAAAGACATGGCTTGGTAGTTCGGACTGGACTGTTCCCATGGGGCACAGCGTCAGAGCTGATTTGCATATAGCCAGTGTCTAACCCAGGGTGGTGTGGAGTGCAAAAAAACGACAGATTTAGGCCCAGATCCTTGTACTGGGGTGAATGTATGACATTGTTCTACATTCTGTCCATCAACTGTGTTTTTTACAATTTTCACCCCGAGTGTGCTGGGTATACTCAGACGTGAGTCCCAGGCTCTCCACACCACTGGAGTCAAGCTATCCAGGCTGAATGAAGGCTGATAGCCAGAAACCGGTCCTTGGATGCTTGATTCCGGTCTGGGAAAGACATGGCTTGGTAGTTCGGACTGGACTGTTCCCATGGGGCACAGCGTCAGAGCTGATTTGCATATAGCCAGTGTCTAACCCAGGGTGGTGTGGAGTGCAAAAAAACGACGGATTTAGGCCCAGATCCTTGTACTGGGGTGAATGTATGACATTGTTCTACATTCTGTCCATCAACTGTGTTTTTTACAATTTTCGCCTAGGGCGGGGGGCCACCAGGAGTCGTCCTAGGCGGAGGGTGAGGATCCCAGGATGAGGACTTCAGAGTTCAGTTTCAGGCGGCTGTTCTTCATCCATTCGGCTACCTCTTTCATCCCTTCGTGAAGGTTGGCTCTGGCGGTGGCGGGTCAATGGTGAGGGAGAGAATCAGCTGGGTGTCGTCGGCGTAGGAGATGATGTTGAGGTTGTGCTGGCGTGCGATGTCTGCGAGGGGGCTCATGTAGACTTTGAAGAGGGTTGGACTGAGCGAGGAGCCTTGAGGAACGCCACAGATGACTTCGGTGTCTTCAGATCTGGCAACAACCTGGCCTGCCCGGGCGGAGGTATACTCCTTATATGCAACGCACCCCAAAGGCAATTCCAAGTAAATGCCAGCTGGCTCTGAAATGAGCAGTGTGCACCAAACCGTCAGTGGGTGTATTGGACAGAGGCGCGTGCTGAAAGCTCATCCAGTCAGTACTATGTTTCCCATTGTGCCACCCACTTAGGTGCACCCACTTAAGTAGTAAAACATGTCTCCAGCCTGTCACTGCCAGCGGTATTAGTTTTAGAACTGCCAATTCGAGAAGGCAAAATAAACCTTTTGCTGGGCCTAAACCTTCCTTATTAAAACCTATGTAACACTTAAGGTACACCCTAAACAGCCCATAGGACAGGGTGCATTGTTGAAAAAGTACGGCATGTGTTAAGTTTTACACTTCCTTGTAGAGAGACTCCTCAATTCATTTTTCACCACTAAGAACGATCTCATCTATTTGATAACATTGGGTTACCTTATTAGATTTATTTAGTGGCAACTTTTGATTGGGAACAGACACTGAAGTTTAGACTCAAATTAATTGTAATAAAAAATTTGCTTCAATGGCGAAGTCAGATTATATCCACGCTAGAAGAATGAATGCATACAGCCCTGTCAAGAACGCATCAGGCGTTAAACTAACACATTTCAGTGTGGTGGTCCGCATCACCGCACCGAAATGCAATGTCATGCCGGGCAAAGTTGCCAAGGTTTCAGATTGCCATGTGTGACATTTTCATAATTTAAGGCTAATTATGAGAGACATTTTAACGACTGTCTGACACATTCTTGTGAGCAAAATCAATCAACAAAGGTGAGGAAAACATAAATATCAGAAAATAAACCCATATGAGCAACCAAAAACTCTAAGAGTATCTTAAAACTGTTGCAAAGTACAAGAAATAAAAAGGGCATTGACGTAGTGCCCTAATAACTTGATCCTACTGTTAAGCTGGGTAGGATGGCCTGGTGCTGGAGATATCTTTGTTTTGTCTAGCGTGTGGCGCCGCCCACGGTGCTATAACTAGGTGAATTGCAAGCAGCACTAGTCAACCCGCACTGAAGCCCTTTGAGCCCAATGGGCGTTGCGCACCCGAGTCACAGCGTGGCAATTCTGGCTCGCCACTGAGCTCTCGGCAGGACAGCACACTAGACAGTGTCGGATTGGTAATGAAGGCACTCTGGCAATGCTCGAGGGGCCAGGGTCCGAGTTCCAGCTGTTGGCTGCTTTTTGAGCAGTCTGGGGGCCGATTCGGGCGGTGTCTGTTTGAATACCACCAGCGGCCCAGTGGGTGTCTGAGTGGCCTTTCTGGAGGGAGATGGGGGCTCATTATCTTCAGTGTAGCAATAGCAGAGGTGTCACTCCCTTTCTCTCACTGGGCCTTCCATTAATGTAGGCATACTGAGCGGGGCAGGGGGTCTGAGCAGAAGTGGCCTCACTTGTTTTCAGGTGTGTTTCACTTGTGTAAACAAATGCGTGCTTTTTTTAACCCCCTACCCTTCTTAATATAAAATTATGCTGAAGCAGTGATTTGAGAAAAGGCATATGCAAATGTGGGCCGATTATTTTTATTTATTTTATTTTTTTTGCGTGCCAGGGCTGATTTTCAATCCCAATTCTACCCTGACACTAGACACACTGTTTTAGATAAGTCCTTCTGTGGCAGGATATCGGATATTGGTATGCAGTGCTGCTAATGCCATATTCATTACCAGACAGCAAGCCAGTGTGTGCCACCAGTTGCTTTGAACCAGGTGGTTTGAGGCGAATTGAGTCCATCACAGGAACCAGCAGTATTGGACCCTGATACCGCGGAGGGGCAAAGTGCATTGCATTCACGACACTCTCTCGGCTTTGCAATCCATGCACGCAGGTTATTGGTCCTCCCGAGACCAAGCGGTGTGTGGCCCCCACGCTCCACCTTATCCCCACTGCCATGCAAACCAGTTGCTTTGCCCTTTAGTCCCCCTCAGTTGGGGCAGCAGCACCTGCTCCAGTCCAGGCACGCCGAGGCAGGAGTCTATGAGCAGCTCAGCCAATCCCTGCTGCTAAGGGTGCACTATAATCAGCCCCGCAGCCCTAGTCTCCACCACCTGTGGCTTCTCCCAGCTGTTTCAACTCCTAAGCAGTACAGGGACGTGCGCTGGGTACCGCAGGCAGCAATATCATCAGCACCCCTCCGGGTATCCGTTCTGGGGCGTGACAGGCGTGTCTGGGAGGGAGCCTCTATGGTCTTGCGGCCTTTGTTGCTAATCGTAATGTGAGACAGCTCTGGTTGGCACTCTCCGTGTGTGAGGAATGAGATCTGCGCCTGAGCTGCACTGCGCAGTAGCTCAAAACTTCAGAAGAACTGCCACGCGACCCACCGGCGCCTATTGCTTCTGAAACAACTCTGACTGTGACGTCTGTTACTTTGTACCACTTTGCAGACCGCGCTCTAGCAGCTGAGCCCGAGCCCCCAAGCCTGTCAAGAGAACTGCGCTGCCACTGCGGCTGAAACTGGGCATTATAGCAGCCCCTCTCTAGATATAAAAGAACTTGCATTTTGCCGGCCTCCCCCATTTGCCGCCCTAGGCGGCGGCCTAGTCCTGCCTAATGGTAGAAACGGCCATGGTACCCTGCCCCATTTACATTTCAAAGAGCAGTCTCTAACATACTCGCAAAAGGAACAGGACACCTGTCTTTGAAGTGCACAGCTGTCCTTCCATCCTGCCCTGGTTCCAGACTCACTACAGTGGGGTATGTGGCCCTTGTGTGGACAGGACACAGCCTATTTAGGTGTAAGCGAGGCGGTGACCAGATCCTCCCTACATCCTTCTAGGATAGCCCATAAAGTCGCACCTACGCTCTCATTGTGTGTGGCTCTCTAGGATGAATACACCAAGCCCAACTGCCAACTCCAACCAGTCATGTGACCAGGGACAGGCTGCAGACACCAAATGGCTAAGGCAAGAAAATGCCAACTTTCTAAAAGTGCCATTTTCAGAATTGTAATTTAAACTTCAACTTTACCATAAGTTAGGATTTTAAATTGGGATTCCAGAGACAACAAAAAAAACCTGTTCAATCTTCCCATTTTAAAATTACACTTATACATTGTAATAAAGTAATCCCAATGTTATCATATGGGAGATACAGGCCTTGCAGTAGTGAAAAACAAATGTTAGATGTTTTCACTACCAGGACTTGTAAAGTGTAAAAGTAAATGACCCGCTTTTTTAAATACATTGCACCCTGTCCTCTGGGCTGTCCAGGGCCTATCCTAGGGATGACGTGGATGTATTCAACAAAATGGCTTGGGCCTTGCAAAAGGTTTAACTTGCCAAGTAGGCATGGCTCTGCAATGGCAGGCCTAAGACATGGTTAGAGTTCTACATAGGTGGGTGGCACACTCAGTGCTGCAGGATGACTAGTACCATGGCCCTGGGCACATGTAGTGCAGTGTACTAGGGACTTATAAGTAAATTATATATACCATTTGGTTGGAAGCCAGTTCTACCCTTTTTAAAGGAGAGAGCACAAGCACTGGTTAGCAATGGTAAAATGAGTTCATCGGGAGGAGTTGAGCCAGCGACCAAGATGGCTGCTTAGAGACTGGCTCTGGCCGACCTCGTTCTCCCGACTCGCCATCCTGTTTGAAATCCTGAGCCCTGACCCGTCATCCGGGTGGGGGAACTGATGCGATGCCAGCGGGCGAAATTTCCTGCCGATTTGGGGCTTCGGCGGCCGAGCTATGCCACCCGAGGGTTTTCGGCCTGCTGGGCTCAGAAGCCCAGAAGCCGGGGCCTCGAGTGATTGCGGCCCCCAGCCAGAGTGCATCAACATCGGCCACTGGGGCCATTTGGGGTCGGCCCGGCCGGAGGTCGGAGGAAATGTTGATCGGAGCAGTGGCGGCCGCTCCACGGATGCTTATCGGCCCCCAATTGACTGCCGATCGTGGGGGGATGGCGCCCGGCTTCAGATGTCCTGTCGTCTTCTCACTCTGCTTGTCGGTCGGAGGGGAGTCTCGGCGGCCGTACAGCTGGAGTGGTGACTGTCCCAGGGGCTAGATGTGGGCCCTGCTGTTTACCAACGCCGGCTTAACTATGGAAGCCAGAGATAGTGGCGAGGTGGCCCTGGAGGTGCTGCTCAGTGCTGATAACATACTGGGGTTGCCCTCCAGCACCCCTGTGCTGTGGACTTGCTGGGCAGCGCCCCAAAGGGTGAAGTGAGGTGTGGCCATATCCCCGCTTACCATTGTGGCCTGCCTGGCGGTGTGTCGTATCCCCAGGGGCGTGTAGGAAAACAGCGAGTGCCCCGTGACGCCGGTAGGGGGCGGTGCCGCAACAGCAAGCCCTGATGGTCACAGTGAGGATCTGCTGACTAGTGTACTTTTGTTTCTGTCAGACTGGGGCTCCTGGAGGGTTCTGGCCAGTCTGGGCACCATCGGGCGGACCCATGTAGTAATCGGACGCTTGTACCCCACAACGATTGCTTGATGGAGGGTCGGAGGCAGGATTGCCTGGTACCGGATTGTTCGAGGCATGTGGGCTGCTGAATTCATATCTGTGCATAGATCGCCGCCTAGTGTTGGGTCCAGATGATTGCACATTGTTGTCCTGGAAGAGTCTTCGAAGTATCACGAGATAGATGGCTCCTCCCCTGGACTACAGTGCGCATGGGCATCAACTCCATCCTCAGATTGTTTTTTTCCGCCATTGGGTTCAGATGTCTTTTAATTCCCTCTCGTCGGAATCGATAGAAAACTTTCTTGAGACCAAAAGGTCTTTAGTCTAATACGTCGGTATTGTCTTGCGTTCGGCATTACTTCTTCCAGCTTGGTTCCGAGCCGGATTCTCTATTCCCGCGTGCTCTCGGCGCGGAAGGCCCAGTCGACGCTCCAGACCTATCGACCGTCCATCATGGAACGAAGTCCATTCAAGAGATGTCCCGTCTGCAACTCAAAGTATCCCCACATCGACGCCCACCCGGTGTGCAACAAGTGTCTGTCGCCGGACCACGATGAGGACAAGTGTATGGCTTGTTCACGCTTCAGGTCCAAGAAGACGCTTAAGCTTCGAAAAGCTGCGCGCCAGGAGGCCCAGCAAGCTGCACCGGCGCCTGTGGACATCTTCGATGCAGGGGATGTCGAGGACGAATCTATCCAGGACGTTTCTGAATCGAACCCTGCGTCGGACGTCGACTAAGACTACGACGCGGATCAAGAGATGTTGGAAGCCGAAGAAGTCGTCGACTAGGTAGGGGACGACGGGGCCCTCGGGGCCATGGAGGATAGCTCGGATGAGGAGCTTCCTCAATCTGACTCTCGGGCCGTGCCAATTTATAAGGCTCAGGTCGAGGGATCGCCTTCGGGCCTTACCCAAGATCTCACTATGGGTTCTACGGCCCGCCTTCGGGCTCGGACACGGACATTGCTGCCGAGCCACTCCCTGGTAAAACGAAACCGAAAGCGAAACCTACGGTCTCGACGCCAGATACTGCGCAAGTGCCAGCCTCGAAACCGAAAGTGCGCATCGCTCTGGTCGGCTCCAAGGCCTCGGAGACCTCGGCGCTGAAGAAGCCGAAGGTGGCTGTCGAGCCGAAGGCTCAAGTCAAGGGCGTCGAGACTAAGTCTGCCGCGCCGAAGACTAAAGTGAAGGTGGTCGAGCCGAGCGCGTCGGCGCCGAAGACGGTCGACGCCGGCAAAAGTCTCAGCGACCCGAATAAGGCTGTCGGCGACCCGAAGAAAACTCTCAGTGACCCAAAGAAGCGGCTGGATGACCCGAAGGTTCTCACGACCCCGTGTCAGCAGGACAAGGGCACCGCGCCCCGAAAGTCGACTCCAGGAGTGGCCTCGGGATTCCACTGAACCGGCGCGCCCATCCGCCGCGTTCACCAAGAAGGTGACGGACTCCCTGCAGCGCATCAGGGACGGCACCGCGTCGGTCGGTCCGTAGGATCGTCCGCCTACGAAACCTGTGGAGAAACCACTTAAGGCGTCCACGCCCATCCATTTCACGTTGCCATGGAAGACGGCGCCGAAGGCTATAGTTCCTAAGGCAGTAGCCGGCGTGCCCGAAAAGGTCTCCTCGGCGCCCAAAGCGTCAGCGGTTGTCCCCGGCCCTGTGACCTCGACGGCTTTCAGGGGACGAGCATCAGGAGCACTTCATCGATGCCGAAACGGGCAAGCTTTCCCTCCTCAAGCGGAAAATCGCCCCAGAACACCCACTGGAGTCTTACAAGATCCCTCTAAAGAAAAAGATGGACTCCACAGACTCATAATGTTTCGCCCACTTACTCGGATGTGGACGCTGGAGAGGGGGATGATGAGGATGAGTACAGTTATCCTGTCTATACAGACCCTGAGGATACCAATGAACCCTGGGCAGCTGGTGGTGACCCTGGGGATCCTCAATCAGGACAAGACCCTCAACTTTTTTTCTGAAAAAACGTCCCCTACAGAAGACTGCAGCTTTCAATTCCCTCATTGAGCGGGCAGCTATTAATCACAACGTCCAGCTACATGCTGACCCTGTGGATGTCGATTTCCTTTTTGATACCTTTTCAGTCTCAGAAAAAACTGTTAAGACTCTGCCTATGCTGAAAGGTGTTTTAAAGCATGCTGCTGAGGTCTTTAAAGAACCTACCAGGGCAAGGGTGATAAACCCTAGGATTGAGAAAAAATACAAGTCAGCGCCTACTGATCCTACCTACATCAAAGGACAGTTGCCTCTGGACTCCCTTGTTGTCTCGAATGCCCGGAAGAGGGCTAAATCTCAGACTACGGGTGATGCTCCTCCCCCAGACAAAGAATCCAAGGTCTTTGAGGCATCGGGGAAGAGGGTAGCAGCACAGGCAGCCAACATCTGGCCCATTTCTAACACACAAGCGCTTCTGGCGTGCTATGACAGGGCACACTACGACACACTGGAGATCCTGTTGCAGCACCTGCCTGATGAATACAAGGAGGCGGCTGAGATGCTGATTCAGGAAGGGAAGCTAATCTCTAATGCTTCAATTAAGTGCGCTCTGGACGCGGCTGATACCGCTGCCTGAGCTATAAACACTAGTGTTATGCTACGGCGACATGCCTGGCTGAGAATCTCTGGATTTAAGCCAGAAATCCAAACCACCATCCTTAACCAAACAGTCAACCCAGATCACCTGTTTGGCCCGGAGGTTGACACCACCCTAGAAAAGATAAAAAAGACACGGAGACTGCAAAATCCATGGGTGCCTTACAGTCCCAGCAGTTTCGGGGTGGGTCTTTTCGTCGCTCCAGCACTAGAGGCGTTTCCATGGGCCAGCTCTCCCAGTCCACGCAGTTCTACAAGGGCAACACCAACAAGAGTCGAGGTGGATATCGTGGTAACAGCGCCAAGGGCAGAGGACGTGGAAACGGCTCCAGATCCTCCGCCACCAGCAAACAGTGACGCCTTGTCACTGCCCCCTACCTTACAACACCGGTCGGGGGGAGACTCCAGCAGTTCCTGCCCGTCTGGAAGTCCATCACCACAGACAGGTGGGGTCAGAAAACTTATCCAATACGGTTATTGTCTGGAGTTAACATCCACTCCACCCAACATGCCCCCAAGGAACCGTCCTATGTCAGCCGAGCATTTGCACTTATTGCAGCAGGAGGTCAACGTCATGCTGCAAAAAGGGGCAATAGAGCTCGTTCCCCTGCAAGAAAGAGGCACAGGGGTCTACTCACTGTACTTCTTAATACCAAAGAAGGACGGATCCCTCAGGCCCATCCTGGACCTCAGGCCTCTCAACCGTTACATCCTGTCGGAGCACTTCCATATGCTGACCCTGCAGCAAGTGCTCCCGTTGCTCAGTCAGGGGGATTTTCTCACAACTTTAGACCTAAAGGATGTGTACTTTCACATCCACTGCACCCTTCACAGAGGAAATACCTCTGGTTCACCATACAAAACCAGCACTACCTGTTCAAGGTTTTGCCTTTCGGTGTCACCACGGCACCCAGGGTGTTGACGAAGTGCCTGGCGACAGTGGCGGCGCATCTCAGGAGAGGGAACATCCACGTCTTCCGTTATCGGGACGACTGGCTCATCCAGGCAAAGTCAGCTCTGCAGTGTGCCGCCCACATGTCCCACACCATTGACCTCCTGCACGATCTGAGATTCTCACTGAATTACCCAAAATCCCACCTCCAGCCCGCCCACATACGGCAGTATCTGGGTGCGACTATAAATACTCTGGCGGCCACAGCACAGCCGAATTCAGTGAGTCAGCAGCATTCAATCGCTGATACAAAAATTCAGACCTCAACACTCTCTTCCAGCAAGAGTGTTCATGCAGTTGATAGGCATGATGGCCTCCTGCATTTCCATAGTCCCGCATGCAAGACTACATATGCGCCCGCTTCAGGAGTGCTTAGCACGTCAGTGGACTCAGGCTCACGGGCAGTTGAAAGACCTAGTGTTGATGAGCGGTCGGGCATACAACTCTCTGCATTGGTGGAATCCACGAAACCTTTGCAAGGGCCGACCGTTCCAAGAGCCTGTGCCACCGATCATCCTGACAACGGACGCCTCTCCAGGGATGGGGAGCTCATGTACTCCATTACACGGTGCAGGGCCTATGGACGCAACAGCAACGGATGATGCACATCAATGTTCTCGAACTGATGGCGATCTTCATGGCACTCAAAGCCTTCAAAGTACATCTGTGCAACAAGGTTGTGTTGATCCGGACGGACAACATGACAGCCATGTACTACATTCAAAAGCAGGGAGGAACGCACTCTCCGCAGCTGTCTCATCTGGCTCGGAGCATGTGGAAGTGGGCCATTCAGAGGAACATCTTCCTCATGGCAGAACACCTCCCGGGCAAAGACAATCAGATGGCGGACCTGCTCAGCAGGCACAGCCACCAAATGCACGAGTGGGAGATACATCCATCAGTACTCCAACCATACTTCCAAAGGAGGGGTCATCCAGAGATAGACCTGTTCGCCACAAGGGAGAACGCAAAATGCCAAAGCTTCGCCGCCAGGTTCCCACACCCACAGTCGCAGGGCAATGCGATATGGATGAACTGGTCAGGCAAATTTGCGTACGCTTTTCCCCCAGCACCTCTGATACCGCTGGTGGCACGCAAGCTCAGGCAGCACTCGATGACTCTCATCCTGGTTGCTCCAACGTGGGCTCGCCAACCATGGTACACCACGTTCCTAGAACTGTCCGTGGTACCGCATCAGAAGCTACGTCTCACACCCAGCCTTCTGACGCAGAGCCATGGCGACATTCAGCATCCAGATCCGCAACAGCTCAACCTGGCGATCTGGCTCCTGAAGTCTTAGAGTTTGGCTACCTGCAATTACCTTACGACTGTATGGACATCATTCGGGAGGCAAGGAAGCCCACCACAAGAGCATGCTATGCGGCAAAATGGAAGCGGTTTGTCATTTATTGTGTAGACCACAACATTAACCCGCTAGATGCGTCTATTCAGAATATCATCTGTTACCTTTTCCATCTTTACAAATGTAATCTGGCTTATGCTTCCATTCGCATACATCTATCTGCGATGGCCGCTTATCTCCAGAATAGGCAGCACCTCTCACTCTTCAGAGTGCCTGCCATTAAGGCCTTTCTAGAAGGACTCAAACGAGTCATTCCTCCGCGGACTCCACCAGCTCCGGAGTGGAACCTCAATGTGGTCCTCACCCGACTGATGAGTCCTCCTTTTGAACCACTGCATTCCTGCGAGATTCAATTCTTGATGTGGAAAGTGGCTTTCCTCATAGCGATTACATCGCTACGGTGAGTTAGTGAACTGCAAGCCCTCACTATCCAAGAGCCATTTATTCAAATTCATTCTAACAGGGTAGTGCTTCGCACTAACCCTAAATTCCTTATCAACCAGGCTATTGAATTGCCTGTTTTCTTCCAAAATCCTGAGTCATTGGCGGAGAGAATGCTCCACACCCTTGACGTCAAAAGGGCCCTGATGTATTACATCGATGGGACCAAAGATTTTAGGAAGACTAAGCAACTCTTTGTTGCCTTTGCACCACACCACAAAGGTAACCCTTAGTTCCAAGGCTTGTATTGCCAGGTGGATCGTTTAAATGTATCCAGATCTGCTATCTGAAAGCCAAACGTACTCTCACCATTCCACCAAGGGCCCACTCCACCAGAAAGTTGGGGGCCTCTATGGCATTCCTTGGAAACATCCCTTTGGAAGACCTATGTAGAGCAGCCACATGGTCTACCACACACACATTTACGAAGCATTATTGTGTTGATGTGCACTCCAAACAGCAGGCAGCTGTAGGGCAGGCTGTTCTCAAAACACTTTTCCAAACTGCTGCAGCTGGCACGGGCGGCCGCCGTTAATGGAGGGACTGCTATGTATTCTATGCACAGATATGAATTCAGCAGCCCACATGCCTCGAACCGAATACGCTACTTACCAGTATGCATCTGTTCTTGGCATGTAGGGCTGCTGACATTCATATCGCCCGCCCTCCTCCCCGGCGCCCGTAGCAGCTGCAGAATTCACACATACTTCTGGCATGGTAATCATTCACTTAGTTTCACTCCATCTTGGCCACAATGGCTAAAAACAATCTGAGGATGGAGTCGATGCCCATGCGCACTGTAGTCCAGGGGAGGAGCCACCTATCTCGTGATACTTCGAAGACTCTTCCAGGACAACAATGTACAATCATCCGGACCCAACACTAGGCGGCGATCTATGCACGGATATGAATGTCAGCAGCCCTACATGCCAAGAACAGATGCATACTGGTAAGTAGCATATTCGATTATTGTGCCTCCCCCAGAGGGACGCGGTTTGGGCGGGCACCGTGCTGGATCTCCGGTCGAGTCTGCCCGGTGTGAGTGTGGCAGAGGAGGCGGCGACCCCCCCGCTGAATTTTGTGGACCAGTGGGGACGATCTGACTTTGATAACAGGTGTGGGACAGAGCGCAGTTCCTTGGGGGGCGAGATGGCGGCGAAGGCAGACACAGATAAATCCCTGCCTGAGTCTACTAGAGGGGCCAGGCAAGTCCAGTCCAACAAATTGGACAGGTATACCCTGCCTAAAGGATCTCCGATCGATTCGAAGAGGGGCCCAGGTGTTGGTTCTGTGGACCCTCCTGCAGGGGAAGAGCCGACGCTGAAAGATCTTATGGTGGCCATTACAGGAGTTTGGATCTCCCTGTGCCAGAAAATGGAGGCCTTGGACAGTAAACTGGACACAGTCACGGTTGAAATGGGGCTGATAAGAGCGGATCTCACAAAAGCAAGTGAGAAAGTTAAATCACTGGAAGTCAAAACAACTAGCCTCATAGATTACGTTAATTTATTGCAGCAGGAAGTGAGGTTAAGGCCTCCAGAGAATTTACTGACCGGCGGCTCGATAACCACGAAGGACGGAGAAGATGCAACAATATTCGCATCCTGGGAGTGCCGGAGAAATCTTAGGGTCCGGCACCAGGTCTGTTAGTAGAAAACCTTATCCTTAACCATCTTAAACCTAAGGGTCTCAGCAACTTTTTCACGGCTAAACGCGCCCACAGGCTCCCGGGCGGTAGGCCTCTGCTGGGGGCGAACCCCCGTCCAATGATCGCTAGAGTTCTTAATTTTCGGGACCGGGATGTAATCCTCCAGGTGGCTCGGGCTGCGGATCCATTAGAGTTCGAGAATGCGACCCTCTTGTTCTTCCTGGACTTTACCCAGGCAGTGCAGAAGCAACGGCAGAGATTTTTGGCGGTCAAAAAGAAACTGAGGGACAAGGGTATAAGGTATGCTATGATCTTTCCAGCCCGCCTTCGAGTAGAGCTTAATGGGAAAGCCTGTTTTTTCAATAAACCTGAAGTTGCGGCGGACTGGTTGGATGGTGTCCAGCGGCCGGCATCTGAAACTCAGGACCAAGGGGAAGCAGAAGAACAATGACTTGTCTAGATGCGGGGTTGACGGGGGCTGTGAAGTGTGAGTGGAAGCCGGTCCAAAGGGGGGCAAGTATTGGGATTTCTTGCCTAGATGTGCTTATAAGGTTTATTTGGTGATTTGGAATGCGCCGGGGTACCCTCACTGGGAGTGGGGTGGTAGAGGGGGGAGGGAGGGGTGGTGGGCCCGCTGGTAGGCCCTCCTGTTTTCTACTTTTAGTTCTCTGTAGACTAGTTGGGGGCGACGGACACACTGCTAGTTGGGGAGGAGCGTAAGCTACATGCAGGGGTGCAGGGAGGGGGGGCGGTGGTTTCAGGATTGGGTTGGTTTAGTTTTTGCTGTATGGTTTTTTATTTTGCATTGGGTGTCCTCATTTGATTCAGAAATGTTGTATTATCATAATGTCTTCCGGTAGATGGGGATTGGGGATTTCTGTACTCAGTTGGAATGTAAATGGGCTAGGGGATAAGATAAAGAGGTATGGTCGGTCAGCTGATCCGTAGACAATCTCCGATGTGGTATTATTGCAGGAGACACATCTCATGGGTAAGCGCTGTATGGCACTACACAAAGGGGGCTACAAATTGGTGGCGCATGCTGGCTTCACTACTGGATCGAGAGGGGTAGGGATCCTGGTCAAGAACTCCTTTCCGCTAGCCATTCAGGCCACATGGGCCGATAATAGAGGTAGATACGTTGGGATCTCTGGGCTGTGGGAAGGGAGAACCGTAATTTTATAGTCTGTCCCACCGGCCCTCCAGATCGACATCTTCCGTGATCTGTGCAAGATTTTTTTGACGCTGCCTGTTAGGGTGTTGATTGTGAGAGGTGACTTTAATGTGGTGATGGATGGTGAGGTAGACAGACACCCGGCCCGGGGTCTGTTTGCTGTCCCGCAGGTGGTTGTCTGATTTTGTGGAAACCACTGGCGTGGTTGACGGGTGGAGGTTGAAAAACTCTGATTAACTTCAATACAGGCACGCCTCAGCGGCTCATAACTCCCTCTCGAGGATAGGTTATGTATTGGTGCCGGCGTCACTGGCGGTATGGGTCCAGAAAGTGCGTCCCTTGGCTAGAGGGTCTCTGATCACTCGCCGGTATGGCTTGATTTGGAGCTTGGTGGGGGAGTGCGGGGGGGGGGTGGTGTTGCTAGGATGGCCCCGATTAACGCTTGGCGATTGCGTGACCCTGACACTAAGAAGGAGATTGTGCGGATTGCTGACAGGTACTTCCAGGAACACGAGGGCACAGTGGACTCAAAATGCTCCCTGTGGGAAGCCTACAAAACTGTTATAAGAGGGGAATTGCTGTCGATCATTTAGGGGGAAAAAGAGGAAGAGTCTGGCCGAGGTCAATAGGGTGAAGGGTGACTTGCTGGCTTTGGAGAGGGAGATGTCGATAAATGCCACCTCGGAGGGAGTGCACCGCCTCCGACTTCTTCGAGATGAGTACAAGAGTCTGGCCAGAGATAGGGCTAAGATGCAGCACGCAGACACCCAGAGCAAGGTTTATGAACACGGCGACAAGGCCGGGAAATTGATAGCGTGGCTGGAGAAAGGGGAGTGGGCGTCACACTTGGTGCCGGTATTGCAGACTGCCGGATCGGGTAGAGTTACAGATCCGCAACAAATAGTGGAAGAATTCGCAGGCTAGTACAAGGCGGTGTACACAGCCCAAAGGGGCAATACCGAGTCTGAAAACGCAGATATGATACATGATATTCTGATGCCCACCCTATCGGATGAGGACGGGGACTACCTAGATTCCCCGTTCACGACCGACGAGGTTGTGCAGGCTATCAGAGGGGTCCACTCCGGGAAGGCCTCTGGCCTGAATGGGCTCCCCGTTGAGCTCTATAAAGTGAACGCCAATAAACTGGCCCCCCCCTAAATTAGAGAAATGTTTCTTGAGAGTAGAGCGGGGTCGGCTTCCTTACGATCAGCGAGTTGCCAACATTTTAGTCATTCACAAGGACGGTAAACCGAAGGTTGAGTGTTCTTCTGATTGGCCGATCTCACTCCTGAACTCCGAATCGAAGGTGTTAGCAAAACTACTTGTGACTCTACTTGTGACTCGACTGGTAAAGGTTATTCCGACGCTGATCCATCCAGATCAGTCCGTCTTTATGCCCCGCCGAAATACCGCTCTTAATTTGTGTAGATTGCATGGGGTCCTGGGTGGCGCATCGAAAATACATGAGCCGACAGTCCTGTTATCATTGGACGCCACCATGGCCTTCAATAGTGTTGAGTGGCCTTATCTATTTGCTGTCTTGGGCAAGATGGGCGTTGGCTTGGAGTTCATTGATTGGGTCCGTCTTTTGTATTCTGATCCCTTGGCCAGGGTGGTGGTAAATAATCATAGGTCTGCGGATTTCCCCTTGGGGAGGGGCACTAGACTGGGATGTCCTCTCTCCCCACTGTTTGCCCTTGAGCTGCTCGCGGCATGGGTCCGTTGGGACAGGTTGATCGGGGGGTTTAGGTGGACTTCTGAGTGGGAAGATAAAATATCGCTTTACGCTGATGACCTTCTATTATACCTAACCACCCCTAGGAACTCATTGATTGCATTTCTGGATGTCCTGGCAATATTTGGGAGATACTCTGCTTTGCCATTAAGTGGGTAAAGTCAGTCCTTTTTGTTCTAAGCAGTGATCCCCCTGCTATTCCCGCGGACTGCCCAGTCAAGTTGGAGTTGTTGGGGATCCGGTACTTGGGTATATTTGTGTCTCTGGATCCCAAGATAAGGTATGACAACAACTTGATGCCCCCACTGGCTAGGTTCCGGAGGGATGTGGTGAGATGGAAATCATTGCCCCTTTCCCTGTTGGGACGCGCCGTTCTGTTTAAAATGTTGGCCCTTCCACGCTTCTTGTACGCCCTCAAACTCCAAGGACCCGGTACCCTCGCCATATTTCAAGGAAATTGAGTCTCTCCAGCGGCAACTTCTTTGAGATGGCAGGCCGCGGATTGCGTTTTCCAAACTTATGCTGCCATGGTATAACGGGGGGGATCGGCCTGCCTAATATCCGGAAGTATTATTGGGCTTCCCAGCTGACTGCGATCAATCAAGCAATCTATGGGTCACAAATTGACCCCGGATACGCAATGGACCGCGGTCAGATGCCAGGCAGTGAATGTACTAGGGCTTTGTATGCCAGAAAGGGGCGCTTCCCCTGGTTGGGCCTGTGGCGGTTGCGGTGCAGGTGTACCGTGAGGCTAATCGTTCTCTTAAATGGGATGGGAAAATTACTTTGGCCACGCCACTATGGAACGCTGAATGTCTGGGAGGCTTATGGAAGACGTAAGGTTTTGACAGGTGGGATCTCACAGGACAGATATGTGGGGGGGGGGGGGAGGACGGGATCCTTACATTCGAGTCTCTGCAGGAGAGGCATCAATTGCAGGAGAGCAAGCGGATTCAGTACAAGCAGATTAGACATGCGTTGCTGGCCATTATCCCCCGTGGAGTTATGCCCCCAGAGCCCTCGCCATTGGAGGATCGAGTGTTGGACGGACATCTTCCGACAAATACAATCTCCCTGATTTATAAAAAGCTCATTAACCACACGGAGGACCCACTTGTAACTCTTAGGGAACAATGGGGTGCAGATGGCCTGGTTTTGGATGACGAAGATTGGAGGGAGGCTGTGTCTTCCCCAAAAGTGATTGCAATACAGATGACTCAGGTTAGTGCAGTTGAAGGTCCTTCATCGCTCTTATGTCAGGGACCGTGTCTGGTGAGAATGGGTCTGGCTGTGAGTGGAGAGTGTCGAAGGGGATGTGGCAAGGCCGGAATGTTCATGCACATGTTATGGGACTGTACTGACATACGGAGCTATTGGGTCAAAATCCATGATAAAATGAGCGAGGTGTGGGGCGTGGACCTGGGGTTGGAGGCCCGCCGTTGTCTCCTGAATATTTGGGAGCCAACCGATCTCACTGCACACGGGAAGACGTGGATTTCATTGGCGTGTGCTATAGCTAAATGCAGTCAGACCCCCCCAGATTGGGAAATGGGCAGATGACTTAGACTGGTGCATGTTTAGAGAACGATCAGTATATGTTGCCAGGGCGAGGCCTGGGAAATGGAGGAAAATTTGGGGTGGCTGGAATGACTACAGAGGAGATATTTGTGCACCCGCTGTTGTCGGAACTGCTCTGAACCCCATTACAATTATTTTTTTATTCAATATTCTGTAACTTGGAAGAAATATCAGCAGACCCTGTATGCTTGGACGTCACCCATTGCTGCTTTTTTTTTTGTTGTGTGTGTTAATAAAATTTTTTTAAAAATGTACAGAGTTCTGAAGCCAACACAAACTAACTCTGCAAAAATGGGAGGAGGAAGGCAAAACGTTTGGGGATGACCCTGCAGAAGAAGCTATTTCTAACAGGGTCATTAAACAGATTTGCAACTGACCACACCCTAGCCCGACCACACTCTAAGAGGCGGGTTAAGGAGATGCAGTCATTCCTTTGATACAAAGCAAACTATTAAGAGTGAAGCAAGCATTGCCCAAGTAAATACAATAATACAATTCTACAATAAACTGCTATTTTGAGCATGGCATTTTCCTGTGGAGATTTAGAGACTGATTTGGTTTCTTCTCAACTCATTGATATCAAACCATGAAGAGGTCAGAAAAAGGTCCCCTGCACTCCCCCTCAAAGGAACCGGACCTACCAAATGACTTGATATTCAAAGTGCTTCTGAGAATTTACTTGTTGTATTAGGTCGAAATCAAAGCACATTGCTTTAAATATTTCTTGCCACTGTGAGCAGACAGGTAGTTTATCTTGAGGCCTTTTTGAGTCTGGCACATTCCCCAATAACTTTAATATTCCAAAACATAACTTCATTTACATGCATATTAGGAAAGAAATGTAAGCAGTATCAACATTGACACGATGCCTTTAGCATTTAACCAGTTCGAAAAACACAGATTGAACTTTCAGCTGTGCAATGTTTGTTTCCTTTTATTATGACTTAGGAATAACTCCATAAATAATATTCCAGTTTTAAGCAACTGATTTAGATTGTATGGCTTACTGTTTAAATTGTTTAGCAGTAGGATCAATCCTACACCTACAAATAAAATATAATTAATGTTGAATTGACATGCTTGAAGAGAAGGTACAACTTATTTAGCAGATATTTCAGCTTCCCTTTGTTGTTCTGGTATCCTTTAAATTTTCTCCAATAATTTAGAGCCGTTGTTCTCAACCTTTTGATGTCTGTGCCCCTACTAATTTTTGCATTCTGGGAATTCCACAGAATTATTATTGGAATCCATCATTTGATTCTGAAGACCTCGGCCTAGGCAATTTCGATGACGTGAACTGTAAAGGAATGCACAAAATATGAAAACAAGTATGGGGGAAATTTGCGAATTTGCGGTCCGCAAATTCGTGCAAAATTTCAAAAAAGTCTGAATTTCCCTGCGAACTCACGGATTTTTGTGCCATTTGCACAAATATGTGACCACGTGTGCCTGTAACTTTGCCACCGCTCCAAAAGGCGCCAAGGTCCCTTGACTGAGCTGGCCATTATAGTGGGGACGGGCGCGAAGACGTTTCATACCGCTAGTGTGTGGTGGATGAGGCCAAACGGGCGGGGCTTCTATGAGAGTTCACATGTATCTTGTTTATAAAGGGTCAGAGACCGAGCAGAGCAGCAGATGAGGAGAAAGCAGCCTCCTGGTCACAGGAGCTACACGGGGATGGCGCTTGGGAAACTCATGGATGCAAAAATACGTTTGGACCAGGACCCCAGAATCCTTCAGATGTCCAAGATAGCTCTGCTGTGTGTGTTGGTACAAAGCCATTCTGATCCTGCTCAGTGGGTTTAGGCGCATGCAGCTGCTGCTGCTGGACAATGTCCCATCTCATACTGAACTGCCCCGTACCAGCATATGCTGGCGCTGTGCAGTGGCATGCGGGTGCTCCACACCTGGTACATGCGCATACCGGTGCCAGGGGGGAAACATGTTTCTTGGTGCTGTGTAGCAAGTAATGACTTTACATTTTGACTGCACCAGACGGTGGTACCACCTACACGGATCAGGTGCATCCAGGCACCAGACTTCATGGCGCAAGAGCATAATGCTGCTGTGCGGTACGGGTATATATGTACTGGGGGACACTTAGCACAATGTGTGCTCACACCCAGAGGGCTCCCAGGCAATTGAGCACGAATGATTTTCACACTGAGAGGGCTCCGGGGCAGTTCAGCAGCACGGGGGCTCACACCCACTGGGCCTCGGGGTAGTTCAGTAGCGAGTGGGCTCACTACCCCTGGGCAGCTCAGCAGCGCAGGGGCTCACACCCACAGGGCAGCTCAGCAGCGCAGGGGCTCACACCCACAAGGCTCCCGGCAAGTTCATCCCTGCCACCCTCTGGTTCGTCACTGCCACCCTCTGGTTCGTCACTGCCACCCTCTGGTTCACCCCTGCCACCCTCTGGTTCACCCATGCCACCCTCTGGTTCACCCATGCCACCCTCTGGTTCACCCCTGCAGATTATGGGGAGAAAGCACACCTGCCCAGGCCTCAACCGGGGGCTGGTTAATGTGTTACTAAATTTGAGCTTCAAGTCCGGCACCTGCTTCCTTATCTGGAAGTGCTTCCTGTTGTGGTTTAATTTTTGTGACAGCCTGGATCATTGTGTCAGAGAATAGTTGCAACTAGGCAACAACTCTGGAAGCGCTGCTCAGGAAGCACTTACAGGGTTACAGCAGGTGCCCAAGTTGAAGTTAATTTCTTTGTAACCATTTTGTAAATGGTTACAAAGAAATTAGCTTCAACTTGGGCACCTGCTGTCCCCCTGTAAGTGCTTAATGTACTTCAGTTTTTGAAAATCCGTCCCGAACGAGATTTTGCGGATTTTTCTGCAATTTCATGAGATTTGTGGACCGCGAAATTGCAGAAAATCCGCGAACGGAACGGATTTTACGCCCATGATTAAAAACAAGCTTTCATGGAAAAAAAATGTATTATAAAAACCTTTATAATTTTCTTCCAAAGAAACAGACAAGCATGTACATGGTCCATAAGAATTCATGTAAACATGTTTGTGTTTGACGCACTGCAGGTTTATGACTTGATACTTACAAAGAATCTCACATCAAGGTGATGCCCTACTTCGAGCTAAACAGAGTCCCCCAAAAGCCATGTACACATTCCCGTAAACCTACACCCCACTCTCCTGTCTGATGGACACCTCGCTCACGTCCAGAGCTACCTCCATTTGCTTCAATCCCCTCTGAAGTGTTTGCTTTGTACTCCCCAAACCTTCAGGTCCACCTGCATTTATCATCTGTTCCCAACCGCCTGAGATCCACCTCCTTGGCCAGGGACCACTCCAAGACATCCTGGACCCACTGAGCCTCACCAGGCGCCCCCACTCCATCCATGTGATGGGAATCTCCCTCCAGGCCAGTACCAAAGTCAATTGTAGGAAGCAATATGATGTCTACGCTTCTTAGGTATAGCAATATTGCCCACCAAACAATGATGCACCTCCCGCTCACACCACAAAGCTGTGGTCCTTCACAATGTGTCCACCACAGCCAACCAAGAGGACCCCACCGCTGCACAGATGCATGCCAAGTGCATAAAGTCTGCCAATCTGAACTTACAATGAGTCGGGATGAAGACAGACCTGAATCATAACCTGTTCATGTTCACTGGAGTCACATCTGTGCGATGTAACAAATTAAAGTCAATTTGGCAGAAGCGAGCATTACTAGACACTGTTTTCAGTAGTGCGTATAGCCTGGCCCACTCCACATCTGAGATGCATCCAAATCATCCTCCCAAGTCTACTGTAGCCTCGGCCAACCACCCATGCTATCCGCCTTGAGTGCTTTATACATCTGGCACACTAGATGGCCGCCTGTGCCCATTGTCCATAGCTCTTCCCAAAAAAGCAAAATCCAGAGGTGCAGCCAGAAAGGACACCCAAAGCTGTTTGGCTAGCTATACCACACCTACATATTGCAAAATATTCCCAGCACCTAGCCCAAATTGTCACCGCATGTACATGCAGTGGCAGCTGGTGTTTAACAGCGGTTGGGGAGGGGGGATGAAAAAAATGTAAATCCTTACCGGTGTACTGCCACTGCAGCCTCTCAGTCCTCGTCACCCACTTCCAGAAAGTCTCAGATCCAAGCGGACACAGCAAGTTCTAAATAGTATATACTAAACGCGGCAGCAACACCATTTTAGCCACCAATATTCTCCCAGTGGAAGAATATTGAACACTGGAGAGAAGTCAGCAGCCGCTCAACATTATGCTGCTACTGCTCTGCTTCCATATGGTCCACCATCACTCCTAGGTAAAAGAACTGGCCACCTACCCAGTGCTCTCCTAGATCTGGTAGACTCTCCGCAGACCACCCCACCTATGCCGCCAACCTTAATACAACTTCATCCTATTGAGCCTAAGGCGAGAAACCACACTAAGCTCCTCCAGGAGCTCTGGCCGGATTGGCAAAAATACCCTGTGAGCAAACAGATAGAACGGCTCATCAGTGTAAAGTGACACCGCATGTGTACTTCGTCCCAGCCCAAACGCCTAATTGTGCATGACCTGCCAGACCTGAATAGCCAAATGCTCCATGGCCAGGGTAAACAAAGGCGACCGAGGGCAGCCCTGCTGAGTCCCGCGCTTGAAACACCAATATCCAAACAATGCCCTCCAACCTGAACTTGTGCCCTAGAGCAGTGTACAAAAGGCTCTAGGCCTGAAATCTCGGGCCAAATCCTAAAGCCTCCATAACCCTTAATGGTATACCCAGTCCACAGTGTCAAAAGCTTTTTCGATATCGTTGGATCCCAAAGCCATCTCCTTCCGGGCACCCTCTATTTTACACAGGACATGTGTCAGACGGTGAAAGACCAGGTTGTTCTGCTTCCCTGCCGGAAGCCACATTGATCCGGATGAACGAACCTACACATTGCAGGATGTAAACAGTTGGCCAGCAATTACACAAATTTGATATCTGAAACATCAGAGGATGATGCGCTGCAGGGCCGAACCATCTCCCTTCTAGCTTGGGGATCATGCAAATAAGCCCTTCTCTCATACTAGGTGGATGTTGTCAAATCTCTTCAGCCTCCAAGAACATCCCTCCCAAAATTTAATAAAAAACAAACGAAAGTCCAATGTGTAATAAAAACATATAAATAACACATAGCATCAAATGAGTCTGTACAGGCCGTCGGTCATACAGCGCTGGAGCCTCTGACTGCATGGTTGGGATGCCTTCAGTCTCCTTGGCAATGTTCTTTAGACTGGCCTGGCCTCATGGTGTAGAAAGTCTATGTATACAAGTTCAGCGCAGATGCATTCGGAGCTGGGGTGAAATCCACTTTGGATTCGGAGATATCAGCGATTGAGGCCTTCCTGTGAGGTGACTTGCTCAGTGACTCTCCTTACTCCTGACTGCTGAGCGACGTTCAACTTGCCTCTCTCGCCTGGACTCCTGTTACTGGAGCCTCTTGGATGGCTTTCCTTGCTGGCCTTTATGGGACTGTGTGGGGCTACGCGTGCGCCGCACAAAGGCCTCGCTGAGGAACTGCCAACAGATCCCCAGCCAAGTCACTCATGTAGCCTCCTCGGGTGGTGTCGTTGTCTGGGCGTCCTCGTCTTCTGGGCACGGGTTCTGCACCTTCCTCTGGCGATCTTGTGGGTGACCAGTCTTCCGCAGTGACCTTAGTGTTTCATGCACCTGACGTGGAGCTGCGGCTGACACATCTCTCCTACTCGAACTCCCTTCGCACGGGAACTCAGTCGAGGTCCTTGTCTCCTGGACTGCCACGTGACCGCGTGGGCTGTGCGGGCCGTTGGGTAGCCCACGCTTGGGGTCTCTGCAGAACTCCCAACAGGGCCACGGCCAAGTCTTGTTTAGTCCTCATGGGCGGATCTCCAATGGCCGGGTGTGCTCGAATTTGGCAGGCTGTAGGTTGACAGGCTGCACAGACTGTTTCTGGGTTATTTGCCTCCTTGAGCTCCGGTTGTGCGAGGTGTGTGGATTCGCTCTGGTGGTACGATGCTCCTTGGTGATAATGTTCTTGGGAGGTGGTAACAGTATGTTGGTTCCTTCAGTGGGCAGACAGGCGGTGATCTTCTGTTGAGGTTATCTTGGGGAGTGAAGAGGACTTGAGGGACTGCAGGCAGGTGCACTGTGAGGTGGGGTGTTATCGATGCCAAGCAGCCAGTGACCGGTGAAGACGGCCGAACTGCGCAGCATGGTGCCAGGAAGCTGATTAATGCCATTGTGAATGAATCTCTCAACTCTGGTATTGTTCCTACTGAGTGGAAGAAGGCCATAGTCAAGCCCCTCATGAAAAAGCAAAATAAATCCCCAACTGATTTGTCTAATATGCGTCCAATTTCCCTTCTCCCAGCGCTAGGTAAAATCACCGAGCAATTAGTACATGAGGAATTAAAATTTTTTGTGGAAAACAAACGCATCCTGCACCCACAGCAATCCGGCTTTCGCCCTGGCCATTCCACAGAAACCGCTTTGATTGAGTTATCAGACACCATCAAGTTCTTGCAGGATGAGGGCAGGCAGGCTGTCCTCATCCTGCTCGACTTAACCGCGGCCTTCGACACCATCTCACATGTCATCCTAATCAATAGAATGCGTGAGATTGGTGTCTCGGGTTCCGCGCTTGCTTGGATAACTTCATTCTTGTCCAACCGCTCTCAAACCGTTTCTTTAGGCCCCTTTCTTTCTGGCGAACGATCCACCATCTCAGGTGTGCCCCAGGGTTCCATCTTGAGCCCTCTCTTTTTTAATATATATATGGCCCCCCTTTTCACGTTGATCGAGTCCCATGGGATTCTTGTGACATCCTACGCTGACGACACCCAGCTTGTCGTCACTATTGACAAGACTCCCGGATGCTGCCCAAGATTTCAAAACTGCCTTTCAGAAGTCTTTTCCTGGCTTAACCTGAATCATCTAAAATGCAACAGCGCCAAAACCGAGATAATACCTCTAGGTAAAGGCACACTCTTTTCCCCCAAAGACTGGTGGCCTCATAACTCCGAAGCACCACCGAGCGCGGTCTCTTCAGCCCGCAATCTTGGAGTTCAATTTGACGCATTCCTCAGCTTCGATGAGCATGTGCGCATTACCGCAGGGCGCTGCTTCAGTCTGATCAGGCAATTAAAGAATTTTTTTAATTTTCTGCCTATTTCAGGCAGGAAATCAGTCGCGGTGGCGCTTGTCCTCTCCCGGCTGGATTATTGTAACGGCCTCCTAGCAGGCATCAAGAAATCTTCCCTTAACCCCTTCCACACTCATGACGAGCTGGGCTCGTCATGGTGTAGCCTCCTCATACACTGATGACGAGCCCAGCTCGTCAAAAAACAATATAAAATAGCAATTCCCAGCACAGGAGGGGAATTGCCTTAGCAGCCATGGAGTTAAAAAATTACAAAGTGTTCAACACGCAGCAGCCAGGCTTGTCCTGAAACTCCCCCGCAGGTCCTCGGCCTCTGCAGCCCTCAACGCCCTTCATTGGCTGCCCCTCCATAAGAGAATCTTATTCAAACTTCTAGTCACTGTCTTTAAATCCACCAGAAGCACGGGTCCATCTTACCTGATCAAGCGCTTCCAGCGTTATATTCCAACTCGCTGCTTGAGATCATCAGGTGCTAATTAAATCACTGAACCCCGAATAAAACTAAAAACCAAAGGCGGAAAGACCTTTTCATTTCTGGCTGCTAGGGCATGGAATCGTCTTCCCCCCAACCTCAGGCATGCCCCCTCAGAAAGCCTTTTCAGGAAATTCCTGAAGACTTGGATTTATTCTCAATCTGACTCATTAGTCCTCGCAGCTATCTGATCCATGCTCCCCATAGTTGATCTTCTGTGAGCTCAGCGCCAAGATGCTCCCTCCGGAGCGAAAGTAGCGCTTTACAAATGCTAATAAATATCAAAAATATCAAATATTGCGCCTGCTAGCAGCTTATGGTAGGTCCTCCCGCAGAGCTGTCTCCAGTGACATCTCTGCACCCTGGTGGCTGGCTTGTGGGGATGAACTCCATCCTCGGTGCTGGTGCAAGACGTTGGTCCTGTTGCTGTTCTCCGTTCCATCTTGCGCACCTGTGGTGTCATGCCACTGTTCTTTCCTCCTTTGCGGATTGGCATTGTGCCATGCTCTTCTTCTTCCGACCAGGCTTTCATGTGGATGTGGCGTCCTGCCACCTGTCATGTTTGTTCCACATGGAAATCTCACTGGTCGTGTCGCTCTTGTGATGGTCTTTCCTTTTCTTTTTCTTTTTCTGATGCAGGCCTGTCCTATCAGTAGGACTTGCATGTACCTCTTGGGGACTTCCAGTGGCACCATACCCTCCTCAAGGATTTCACGGTGTTTCTCTTCACTCCGCTCGAGGGTGTCGTGCTTGCACCTCGAGGCTGCAACGTCGTGGCAGCTGCTTCTTCCTTTCTTCCGGTGTGCTTGGCCGGACTGGTCACTTTGCGTGACTGGCTCCTTTGTCGTTGTGCACTGTGCCTTCCGGTCACATGTCGACATGCTGTCGGAGCGCCTGTCGCTGTGGCGGCCTGCCACATGGAGTGTGCGACTCCTCTCTTGCCTGTCATGGGTCACTGCCGACTCCGTCCTGCAGCAGTGTGAGGGAGGACACTGTGTTTCCTTCGGCCCACTGCGGGGCTTTGCTGAGGTGATGGAGATGTGGATGCTCTCCTTCCTGCATTCAGCAGTGCTTCTTTATGGAGATGTCTCTATCTCCTGGCGCCTGTCTGTGCAGTCACCTTTGCTGTCACCTCTTCCTGCGCCCTTCTGGCTTCGTGCCCTCGGTTCTCTTCTCTGGCGTCCTCTTCTGATACTTGTGTGCCCCTTGTTCTACCTTGCGGTGGTGGTTGTTCACCGCCAGGGGTGTGTCAGTTTCTTTGCTTGTGGTGGCATCAGACAGCCACTGGGGTTCGTGCAGTGCTCACTTATCTCCTTGGGGACTTTTCCTCTTCTCTCAGGCTGACACTCGGTGAGCCTTTGCTGGGGAAAACAGACCACTAGCTGCAGGCTGTGACAGCAGTGCTTGCTGGCGCTAGCCGGCTATGGTGAATCTTCTAACTTCCTCTAGGGATTGGGGCAGCCTTGCTGACATTGCACTTTGTGGCGTTCATGTAGTCAGGAGCCGTACTGTCTCATCCGCTTGCCTCCCTGGTTGGGGCACATGTAATGCTCTCATGGGGAGTGTGCACTTCCCCTGGATTGTCCTTTACAATGATGCCTAAGAAACAGGGAGCAGCTCATTATGCGCTGAGACTGGTGTCTGTGTAGCTGTCCTTTTGATTCTGACTGCCCTAGTCCGTGGCAAGGATCGTGCGGTGTAAACTTTAAACCAGGTATTGGTGTGGTGCTGTTATGTAGTATTTTCCTGTTGCCCAGACCTTGTCAGCTGTTATGTGATTCACTGGGGGTCTGGCTCATCTTGATACCCAGCAGGCCTTCTCGTGCTGTTGTCAGGGCGCAGGGTCTTTTCACATGCTGCTGTCTACACTATTGTTGATACGGATTGGACTTTGTGTGCCCTGGCGGCATGTACGTGGGGCTTGAGGCACTGCAGCCTCAGGACACTCTGTTCCTGGACAGCAATGTTCGTCTTTCCTGCATGTACTGCAGGCTGGGGTGGTGCCGCCATGGCTGCCGGAGGCGAGGTCAGGGCGGCCGCTACCGGCTCACTGGCAGTTTCGGGGGTAGCTGATGGTGTTGGCGCTTAGGTGGCGGTGCAGCCACTTCAAGTTGTGTTAATTTCCCCTACGTTCGGGCCAGGGTTCCTCACTATGTCCCGGGTTGGCAGGGCTATATTATCGGAACATTGGCTGCCTGACCGCAGCAGCCGGTGCTTGCTGGCTTAGCTGGGTGCGCTCGTCCTCACCAGCATCCAGACTGCATTAGGCAGCTCCTACCCCCCCTGTATTGCCGCCTCCCTAACGGATGCCCTCGCGCAATAACTACACTCCACGCTTTTACTTGAAGTGTAAAAGGCCATTTTATTAGGACACGGTTGCAATCATTTAGACTTATTAACAGTACATAAATGCAAGAAATATACATTTCCATCCCATACCCACGCATTCTCCATTCTGCCTTCTCAAAACCATCTCACCTGTTTGACTCTTCCCCATTCACTCGATAACCTCCTTCCTTTCCCCATTCTCACCTTCACTTGCCCTCCAAGCATCCTCTGTTGACTTTGCCTTCATTGCTCATTGCCTCCCGTGCCCCGCTATCAGTCACCTGTGTACCGTTCTCCCCCCACCCGAGGGGTGGATCTGCCACCCCTCCAAAGTACCGCCAACCAGGGAACCCCCGGAGGGTGGTTACCTGCCCCCCCCACTGTCCAGCGCACCTTTGGCCTCCTGCCAGCCAACCCTGCGGCCTCCTAGCGGACGACCATCCATCACCTCCCCCCTGTATCCTGCAACAAAGTACCATTCTTGGCACAAACGTGAATCGCAAAAGGTGCCCTTCCATAGCGGGTCCACGTGCCCTTCAGTCCTGAACGCCTAAAACTGCCACCCCACACTGCAGCACCCGGTGGACGACCATCCACCTAAACACGCGTCCCTTGCACTTCCGGAACAAACCCTACCAGGAAAAATTGCTCCCATCGTGGCGATATTCCATCACCCAGTCTGTATCTGCATGATGTGGAAACAAAAACACCCCCATGGGGCCACTCTCAGTTGTACGGTGCCCCCCAATGCAGTGAACGACCAGGCCCGGACTGGCCGTTGAGGGCACCGGGCAATCCCCCGGTCGGCCGCATGGGTGGGGGCCGGTTTTGGGCCCGAGGGGCCGTTTTTGCTACAGGGCCGTTTTTTGCAGCATAGCTGCAAAAACGGCCTTGTAACAAAAACGGCCGAAAACCGGCCCTGGCAAAGAGCACGGTCGCACCCCAATCCCCCCCCCCCCCTGGGGGGGAGGGGGAGGCCGGCTGAGCACTTTGCCAGGGCCGGTTTCGGTTCCCAGTCCGGCCCTGTGAACGACCATCCACCACCTGGACCAATGCCCGTATGAAACACCATGCCCGGGCCCTATGATTGACCAGCAATTGGTGCCCCCCCGCGGTGAACGGCCATTAATCACCTGGCCCGCATCCCGTGGAACCGGTAACCTTGCAGGGCCAATCCCAGTCCGCAAACAGACACCGCCCTCACCGTGAACCTCCAGTCCCCACCTGGACCCGTGTCCATGCACATACCCCCTTCGTTGGGCCCAATCCTCGACCCAGAGCCAACTGCCCCCCCCTTCGCGGCGAACGATCGTCCACCACTTGTCCTTATGCTCAGCAAAAAAGCAACCGCTCTGGGCCAATCCATTGGTCAACCAAGTTGCCCTCACCCTTTCCGAGGTGAACGACATCCACCCCTTGTACCACCATCCGTTGCATCCCTTGATGAACAATAATAGTCTTTCACCGCTCCTAGTTCTTACAAAGGCGCACCTCCCCCCCCGTCTCTGTGCAGCGTGAGCTAGTTTCCCCCACCATGTAATTGCATTGCATCTGTAAGGAACGTCTCAATCCTAAAAAATCCCGGATGACGAAGAAGCATTCCAGAGCGTGACTCGATCTCAGATGATCAGATTTCAATGTGAACAAACTTGGTCTTTGGCAAGACACAAACTCCCGCCTGTTCTTCCTCACTTCGTCCCTTGTATCTCTTTGCTCTGGATAATTGACCCCCTTGCGGCGAACGACCGTCCGCCACTTGTACTTGCCCTTCAGCAAAACAAGCAACCTTACTGGACCAATCTACTGATCACCCAAAGTGCCTCCCCCCTAATTCCGAGGTGAATGACCATCCACCCCATGGACCTCCATCCCTGATAGTCAGTAAAGTTTTTTTTTAAACCGCTCCTCGTTTGTACAACAAAAGCGGGGGGGAGTGCCCCCCCAACGCCGTGTAGCATGTAAGGTTGGTCCCCTTCAATATGTAATTGCATCACATCCATAAGGCATGTTTAACCATAGAAGTACATGACGACAAAGAAGCATTCTAGAGCGTAACGTGATCTTCCGATCATATGATTTCAATTTGAACAAACGTTAATCTCAGTTAAGAATCAGACTCCTGCACGTGCATCCTCACTTCGACCCTTATATCTCCGTGCAATGGATTTTTACCTTTGTACCCCACTACACGCAGTGAATTACCATTCACCACCCGGGCCTGCCACCCGTACGCATAAGCACTCTCGGGCTAAACTTCGCCATATTATGTTATGTCAATATTTATTTACAGAGCGCACGTACCCGTGGGTTTCAGGGCGCCAGCCATGAGGTGCCCCCCCCCCCCCCCCCCGTGGACGACCATCCACCAGCTGCATGTACGTCCTGACGTAATTGAGGAACAGTCCCTGACCATTCCCGGACCAGGACAGGTGCCTCCCCTTTTGAACATAGGCCCCCCACCTGCAGCCTTACCCTAACAGTCTCATCACCAGGCTCTGTGGCCTAGACTTCCAATCCTTAACCCCCCAAACCATCCCCCTCCAAGCACAATCCATGTTCGTGACCAGGATGCCCCATGCTCCGTTCACTGGAAACACATCTCCGAAAGCAAGCAAAGCACCCCCGTTAGCTACCAAAGTACCATGTCTTCTGCTGCTAAGCATCCCAGGATAACGCCATACCCTACATATCCCAGTAAACTTCTCCCCTCATGTATCCTCAGTTCAAGGCAAACTCACATTTCCTGCGACCCAACGACAATCGTACTGGCACCACCCCCATCCCCCCCCCCCCCCCCCACACAAATTGCATTCGACTGGTCCCCCTTCACCTCACAGCCCACGACTGCAGTCCCTGACCAAGGCACGTCTGCACACCCGATAGTGCGCCTTCTGTGCTGGCAAAAATGCCGGGAGAAAGGCCATCCCCCCCCATCCAGGCGACCACCCTGGCTCCCGCTCCATTTCCTGATCCCACGGTATGAAAGTTAATCCTGCACGACCTACATCGTGGTCCCCCAGCCCTCGTGCGGCAGTCGGCCCAAACATCTCTGGGGAAAAAAAAACAGCCCCCCGTACCTATGTCGCCCCAGACACCAGACAGTACTTCCGTCACACCGAGTCAGCACCCCCCCCCCCTTAGGACTCCAAGAACCCTGCGCCTTATCATAACGACCCTGCCACAAAACAGCCCGCCTACGCACAAGTCCAATAAAGACCAAGAGAACCAACCTCCCCCGTCCGACGTAAACCAATACCCCCACCCCCCACGTCCTACACTCTCAACCCTTTGTTATCTGGACATACCCCTCTGCCCCGAACAGACCGACACCAATAGTGCCACTACGCCCGGCACCACACTGCCCCAAAGTCTGGGCACACACACACCCCTGTCACATCCTACTGCACATTCGCTGCACCGCTCGAAATGCCTGCGCCCCATCCGGGCACCACCAACCGCCCGTGCAGCCCAACCTGCCCCCCCACAGCCCCGAACCATAAACTCATGAGCACCCACCCAAACAATGGCCACCCTGCCTCCACCTGCACCCCTGCCCACATGCCTTGCCTCCGGAAACTCCTCATTCCGCCACCACAAAACACTCCACCCCCGCAAACTGCCGAAATACCCTGGCATGCCTACGCACCAGTCGCCCGACCACCTAATACCAGCACCCCACAAACCCCATACTCAACCCCTCATTCCAGTGTTCGCTGTTAAACTGCACCTCCCCACCTGCACTCTACTCACGTGAACTCCCGTCCACAGGATAAAATGCCATGCAACAAATCCCTGACACTTAGCCTTTCAACCTCCGGTAAAGCCCAGCACAACTGGCCACCCACCCAGGCGTGGATAGCCCCATCTGCAAGGCCGCTACCCCGCGCACCTATGAGCCATGATAAGCATGCCACCTACAACGTACCACCAAAATCTGGGCGCTTCCCAGGAAACCCCAGCACCACGCCCGCGGACCCCTAGGTAGCCAAGAAAGGACCCCCCACCTTCAATAACCGACTTCGTCCCCCAAGCCGCAGCTGTAAACGCGTACCTGAGGGTAAACCGGTACATCTTCCGCTTGTGCATAACTGCCGTGCCCACTGTGGCCATAAACCGCAGGTCATTCTGTGGCCGCCCTCGCCTCCTGGCGTTTACTCCAGGGCCACATCCCGTTTGCCCAGAGCTGCTGCTCCCTCGGTTGCCGTGCCCTAAAGTCATGCTGTAGCCGTATAGGACTCCTGTACTCCAATGAACAGTCCGGGCACCATGCACCCCCCCCCCCCCCAACCCCCATTGCAAACCACGCAGCCGCAACCTGTCCCCCTCAACTACCATTCACACTGCACCCCCATTGCACGCCTTCCACTGCACACACCTCGCCTTTCGCATCCAGAGCAAACAAACCTCCACTCTCCCCCTCAAAACACCTTTCTCTCACAAAGTATCTGTGTAACATGACAAATTAAGCACGCTGTATCAGTTGCTGCGCGAATCCCCCCCTGACGGAAGGCAGGCCGCCGCGGACCCCCCTACTGCTTCCGGTAAGCATTTGGAGGCCATTGTGCGCCCCACTGGCAACATGCCTTCCATCCGGGCCCACACACCTGCTCTGGTTAACAGGCCGGCCCACCAGGTGGGCCCATGCACCACCGGGCCTCTCGCCGTGCTGGCAGTCCCTGACTCCGCCCATGGGCACCCCCACAAAGCCCCACCAGCATGCCCCCATCGGCATGACAGCAGCCCCCCTCCGCCACTTTCCAAAGGCTGTAACCCCCGCCGTGCCGCAATAGCCCAGGGAACCAAAGAAACACTACTGGGTCGGACAATCGCCTGTCCATGACCCGTCCCAGCTGCTGTAAAGGGTGGAGACTCATGGGGGGGGGGCATTAGCCGCGAGCTCAGCGTCCTACCGCCGGTGCTCCTTCCCCTACATGGTACCCCATCTGCAAGTGAGCTCACTGCCCTATTGGCTGAAATGGTGATTCCTCCGGGCAAAAGGTGGAGGGGGGGGCAACCCCCCCTCCCGCCCCCACCAAGTCCGCAAGCTGCACCCGGGGTGTCCTACCATGGCCAAGGGGGGCCCGCAACGCCAGCAACACAGGGCAGACTGCCCCTCCCCCAACCCCAGTAGACCGGGAAGCCTACCCCCCAACCACCCTCCGCGTGGGCGATGGCGACCTCCCAAACAGCCTGAAACGTGGCCACGGGCGGGCACCCGGAAGGGGTCGCCCGCCCCCTCGCCCCCGAACATGAAACCTCCCCCCTACCTGCCACAGCAGACTTCCAGGTGGTGTCCCGTCAAGGCCACCACGACGTACCACCCAGTCATCCAGGCCTGTGCATGTAGCACATGCCTGGCTTCGATCGCTCCTCCCGGCCCGCTCGGTCACACGGGCATCTCACGCCGAAGCCAGCCGCCGCGCTGGGAGTTACCAGGGGGCCCGAAAACGTGAACACTCGGCTAGGCCTGCCCTAAGTGAAATGTCACTGAAAGGAACAAAGGAACAAGCCCTCCAGCCGATCGACAAATCGGCCGCCTATCACTAATTCACTGTCCCTAACAAACTTTCTGCCCCTAACAAACTTTCTATGTCCTCCCGGTGGTGCTCAGGTGTCAGGAAGAGGCCGGATCTTCCTCTCCTGACACCTTATATGCCCTCCCAATCCCACCCCTTCCCTTAACCCTCTAATCCCGCCCCCCACCTTGTCCTTCCGCCATTGCGCGAATACCCCGGGGGAAGACTGGTCTGCGACCTTCACTTCCCCCGGGGGCCTCATTGCTCACCTCTTCTGCCCACTCGGGCATTGCAGGGAAGGCTTTCTTTGGTTTTTTTCTTTTGCACACGGTTAGCTGCGATCAGACGCCTTAAGCATGGCACTAACTGTGATGCTTCTCTCGTGTCCGCTCTCTGCCTGCTAGGTGTGGGGTGCCCGAGCCATTGGCTGTGTTTCCTCCAGGACTAATGGACGTTGCTGCCACCATACACGCAGGGTAGTTCCCCCCCTTGTCGCCAGTGTAATGGTGGGCCTCAGGCCCACATGTAGGGAAATAACGCACACGGACACTGGATAGTCTGGTTAAGTAACTGGGCCCAGGCATGTGCCCCGGCCCCCTTTTATTGAAAGGGACACCTGACTGGTGACGCCTGTGGTGGGTGGGTGTCTAGCGTGGGTTACATCTGCATTGGAACACTAGAATGTATCCAGCCGGATACTACAACCACCTTGTACATGCCAACTCAGATCGCCAAGCAGACACACACTATTGTCTGCCTGAGTGATGTGACAAAATCGCATCACATGAGTTACTCTCTGCACATGGTCTGGCTGCACATCCGCCAATAACATCCTGTCCAGCCTGTTGTGATGTATGCAGGCAAGTAGCAGGTGAAACCCGTACCATGCGGTCAGCGGGCCCTCTAGGAATCCTAGAGCCCTAAATTATCCTTCACCTCACTCAGCATCTTGAACATGCAAGGCTTGGTGTTGGGTCCAGGGGGTGCTATGTCTGCCTTTCCATCCAGGACACAATTCTAATCCATCAACTAAGCATTTGAACCATCCAGACCCACTCCCTTTGCTTCCTGAAGCTTCTAAAATAATTGGGGCTCATCCACATTGGGGGGCATACAAATTAACCAGAGAGATGGGCTTCCCATTCAGCTTTCCCTGCAGGACCAAGTATCGCCCCTTGACACATATCTCTGCATACATAAGTGCAAATGGGGTCCACGTGGCAAACCATATTAGCACCCCCTACGAATAAGTAGAGTAGGATGTCTGGCAGTAGTGTAACGAAAATTGAGGCACCCCCCGCAAGGTACGTGGAGGGGGCCCCTCGGGACTCTATCCGGAGTTCTCCAGCCAAAGTGCTGTGCGGAAGGGGCCCCCTGAAGCTTGGGGGGGGCCCCCGCACCACGGGGGCCTGTGTTACGCCCCTTATGGGTGGAACACCTGCCCCTTCCATACCCTTTCAGCACCATCTTCACTGAGGTGCATTTTTTAGAGGCATGCTGTGGACACTGTTTTGCCCTTCAAATAGGACAAAACTGTCTTTTAATGTACGTATCCAGTCTCCAGACATTCAGGTCAAGATTTTAAGGCCCCCCCCACTCATTCACATACACCATCCAAAAGCTGCATGCTTCCCTGTAGACATGGGCCACTATCAGACCATATATCCACTATAATAACCAAAACTTGCATAACAGAAAACTGTTCCCTCCTTCCCTGGACAAACCTAGCGAAAACATTTTTCTACATAAGTCCACCTTAATTGTGCCAGGACCACACATGGGTACAGTTACCTATCCAGCCAGTATAGGAACCCCCCTCCACCTCTCTGCTGGCACTAGCTATGCCTTAATATTCTGAGGAGCCATAGTTCCACATGCATATCTACAAGATGATCATTATGATGCAAACCCTTTAAATGGGCCACAACACCGGTGCAAGATCAATCTACCCTAAGTGCGTTTCTGGAATTGCACAGGTGTGTGTAATAATAACCTTGAATTTGTAAAGGGCACAGCTACCTCCGAAGTGGTTTCCAGGCGTGGGGGACCTCAGGAAGATTAAGTGAGCTACTGCCCAGAGTCACATGGTGCTGGGCTGACCTGGCGCCCGGGATTGAACCGTGAACCCCGGGGTCCGCAGTCTGGTACCCTGGCCGTTGCTCCACAAGTAGTGTCTGACACCAGTATCTCCTTCATGGGTAATCGCTGACCCTGCTCAGTCACCTGTGAATCCGCTGACCCTGCTACTTGCATTGTACCATCTTCCTGGATCATGACCCTCTACACATCCAAGGCAAGGCCCCGGGATCCGTCAGTCCTAATGAAGCTCCTCCAATTACCAAGCTCCAACTGTGTGCTTGGGTGATCCCCCTCCCCTCTTTCCCCACTCCTCCTGTGTCTGCGCTCTGCGCAGGGACCCTGTCCTACACTTCTAACTAGTTCTAAACCTCCTAAGGATACGCAAGTAAGTGTGCCAGGCCATTGGCTAGGACCTTGACTTTGGAAGGGTATAGCGGCACCTATTTAGGGTTCATTTTATGCAGTTTCTGCTTCACCTCCAAAAACATTTCACGCTGCTCCTGTTCCTTCCTGGTGTAAGCAGGGAAAACGGCTCGGAGGACGCACTCCCTGTCCCTATAGTTCAGGAACTTTGCTATGATGGCCCGAGGGGGAGCCCCCAGCACAGGCAGAGGCACCTGTACCCGGTGAGCTAGTTGAGAGACAAAGATGTTTCTGAGAGACTCTACAGTTTCAGACACTGTGGTACTCCCTGTTACAGTAAGCCATCCGCTGACATCCCTTCCACCCTCTCTAGAAAGCCCAGGATAACTAATATTGCTGTGGGGACATGAATGGCCCTTCGTATCCTCCACCACAGTCTCCATAACCCCGCTTACTGTGTTCATTCTGACCACCTGCTGCTTAACCGCCACTTCTCAGCGGAGTGTCACAAAGTTGCCCTCCACCATGTTCACTTTCTCCACTACTTTATGGAGATCAGCTCTGAACAAATTGACATCAGTATTGTAATTGTATTCATATAGCGCTTACCACCCCATAAGAGGCATCAAAGCACTTTTTCATCGAGTAGCACGCTACTCCTGAACCCATAATGGATTGGTGTTGAATTACCCTAGTGAGACATGAAAGTAATTTGAGTGGTAGATAGTGGTCTGTTATTTAGAGTGAGAAGGATAGCGGAAGGATAGAGGGAGAAAGTTTGTATTTACATAGTTCCTGTTACCCCTGACGGGGTGTTGAAGTTTGAAGTTCTTTTCTTTTTTTTTCTTTTTTTTTTTTTTTAATGGAGTAGCGTGCTACTCTGGAAACCATAAAGGATTAGTGGTGAATTAGTATAGTGAAATATGAAAGTAATTTGAGTGGTGAATGTTCAGTTATTTGAATATAGAAGGATAGTGGAGGGATCGAAAAGGAAACATTTTGCATTTATAGTGCCTGCTACCCCTGATGAGGTCAATTGATTTTTTAGGCGAGTAGCACGCTACTCTGGAACATGTATACAAAAGGACACTGTACAATACCTAAGGTTGTAAGATGATTTAAAACAAACCTAAATCTGAATAGTATCTGTTTTGTATACAATATTTTCTCGTGAAACAGTCTCTACATTGGTTGTACTTTAAACGGCAGGCTTTTCATAAGATATTCTATCCCAGTAATTAATAGTGCCACTCCCATAGTAGACAAGATATGTAGGTGAGCAACCCAATATACCCTTGCGGGCTCGGGCAATAATTATTGTGAAAAGAAAGGCCAGCAAGGGATTTTATTCTGAACCGATTTGACAGCGTTGTAAGGACCTGTTATAAAAATCAGGGTTCCTAGAATTGTTCTCAATCAATAGCTGTAGTAAATCAATAACTTCAGTCAAACAAAGTAAATTAAAGCAATAAATACAGTGTTACCACACTAACACAGTAAATAAATACAACAAACCAGGGTTTTATATTGTCTGAAGATTATTATTTGTTTTCAAGACAATGAAAGTTTATAGAAAAGAACATTTTCATAAAAATAGGGTACATAAACAGATATAAGTTAGATAATCAAGGTATAGGTTGTCTCATCCTTTGAAATATCTAAACAAAAAAAGTCCAAACTGCTAATACAAAATAACACAATGATTTCAACTCAAAACAGCAGAAAATCAAAGATGGAACAGTGGATCACGTGCAGAGTTGGACAAAGTAGTCGACGTTTCGGTCTTTTCAGGAATTTATCATAAGACCATCAGGACAAAAGAAATTCTACATACAGTAGATGACCCTTTTTACTTAAGTAGAGGAAGATCCTCTCTTTATTCAAAGGAAACACAGCAATTCCAATAAATTTTGATGTTGACCGGCAAAAGTAATTAATCCTTTTGTGCCAAGTTACTTGTGTCTTTAGCAGATGTAATTTCACAATACAGCATCCACAAGATAGTTGATCAGTAACAGGACGACCGTCAAATTTTAGCGGCAGAGAAAGCGGAGCACATCCGTCAGAGGTTCGCCGGACCACAAACAAATTGGGTTTAAGTTGCAAGCCTTAAATAAAGAGAGGATCTTCCTCTACTTAAGTAAAAAGGGTCATCTACTGTATGTAGAATTTCTTTTGTCCTGATGATGGTCTTATGATAAATTCCTGAAAAGACCGAAACGTCGACTACTTTGTCCAACTCTGCACGTGATCCATTGTACCATCTTTGATTTTCTGCTGTTTTGAGTTGAAATCATTGTGTTATTTTGTATTAGCAGTTTGGACTTTTTTTGTTTAGATATTTCAAAGGATGAGACAACCTATACCTTGATTATCTAACTTATATCTGTTTATGTACCCTATTTTTATGAAAATGTTCTTTTCTATAAACTTTCATTGTCTTGAAAACAAATAATAATCTTCAGACAATATAAAACCCTGGTTTGTTGTATTTATTTACTGTGTTAGTGTGGTAACACTGTATTTATTGCTTTAATTTACTTTGTTTGACTGAAGTTATTGATTTACTACAGCTATTGATTAAGAACAATTCTAGGAACCCTGATTTTTATAACGGGTCCTTACAACGCCAGGGCTCGACAAATCCACTCGCCCGCTCGCATTTGCGAGGGAGAATGGATGAGGACGAGCTATTTTTAGCTCCTACTCGCCCTTTCTGGCGAGTAGGAAACAAACTAACTTTTGTCCTCTGTCTTTGAAAACAGAGCAAAAGTGACAAGATAACAAGATTTAAAGGCATTTTTATTGCTCACAAAGCGACTAAGCAATAAAGATGCCTTTATAACTTGTTAACTTGTCACTTTTTCTCCGATTTCAGAGACAGAGGTCAAGTAGGTTGCAGTTAGGTCGAGGGGATTTTCCAAGTTACTAGACCTGCAGGACTAGTACCATTTTTCAGATTTGTCGAGCCCTGAACGCTGTCAAATAGGTTCAGAATAAAATCCCTTGCTGGCCTCACTCCCATAGTAGGTCATTTTTCCTCTGCAGGAATTAAAGATTCATTCACCATCATTCAAATTTGGATTAAGGCAGGGTTTTTTAAACTTTCGGATTTTCTGCGGAATGACAGGTGGTTGAATATTGAGGAAATATCTTGCTTAACCCACAGCAATTTTCTCCTCCTAGGGTCATATAATGTTCAGCAATCAGAAAAGCCTAGTTTATGACGTAGTAGAAGATATGGCTAGAAAACAAACGGGGGTTTGGATAAAGGTTCTTGCCTCGGTTAAGGGGATGGATTTGGAATCTAAAGCTATAACTAAATGGGGAAAATGAGAAGTTGGAAATCAATGCAAATATGTGGTGTACAATAAATAAAATGTTAGCACGCTCAGGGGGACCAATTGGCAAAGGATGCGTTTTTTTTTTTTTAGTAAATGGCTACTGTATAGAACCCCGAGCTTTATATCTAAAGCCTATCCTAATCAATCAGGGCAGTGTTTTCGGTGCCACAATCATCCATCTGCCAATTGAACACACATAATGTCAGTGTCCATGGATCCAGAAATTTTGGATTGACATTTTCGACTATTTAACATCAGAACGTATCGCAACATTCCTAAATTCATCAGAACGTATCACAACATTCCTAAATTCAAACCTATATCTGAATCCTTGAGGAGTCTCCACTGGCTACCTGTTAGGAACCGAATTAAGTTCAAGACGCTATGTATCGTCTATAAAGCACGGCACCATCAAGCACCTCAGTTCCTATGTGACCATCTCGTCCCGTACATTCCTACTCGAAGGCTACGATCTGCAGGACAGAACGACCTGATTGTGCCTCGAACCAGAATGGCCAACTGGGGAGATAGACGTTTTCTAGTCACCGCCCCAAGATTGTGGAACATGCTTCCACAAAACATAAGGTCAAGTCCAAATTTATTGTCCTTCAGAAAGAAACTGAAAACTTGGCTATTTAACCTCTGAAAAACTAAAAGATCATATAGGAGAGTAATTCAGTACAGCGCCGAGACGCCTGCGGGCAATTGTTCGCGCTCAATAAATGCCAAAAATAAATAAATAAATAAATAAATATTAGTTAGTGGTCCCAATCCCTTGCTTATAGTTATTGGTTATGACCCGGTTCTCTGCCTATCTGATAAAACAATTCAACTTCTCTATATTGGCATGGCAGTTGCCAGGTCACTTTTGTTTCAAAGGTGGCGATCAGATTTAGTACCATCTAAATATGAATGGATTTTGAAAATGGAACAGGTCAAAAAAAGCGAACAAGCATTAGCCTGGGCTGAAGAAGTTTGGCAAGATCTGGGCAGAGTTTTTTTTTTAATGGGGATGCCTAAATTTAATTCTATATTCTTATAGGGTTTACGCTCTAAGGAGCAAGGATCTGAGAATGTTTAAAATGGATGGGATTAGGGGGCATTTGACGATATTATAGGGCAATAGGTGTTTTTAGCTATTGGATTTGATTCGCTGCTGCTGATTTAAGAGTTCAATTAACTCCTGTTTAAATGTTTCTTATATATTAATTCCTGCAAATCCGATGATAGGGATGAACTTTGATGCTTGTATGTTGACTTTTGGATGTATGAATTTTAAGATGCTAATTTATGATATATGGATTTCAATAAAAAATATTAAAAAAATATATATTTTTTCTTGTGAAACCAAATGCTAATTAACCAAGGGAGGGGGTTTGAGGGTGTTTGGACCTGTTTCAACTTGTTTGGTCTCATCAGGACCTCCGTCATCTGACATATGATGAAAGAACAAGACTCTGTCCTTGTACAACCGTGATTTAACATACAGTACAACCTAAGCAACAAATGAATATATTCATAACACTAACAATTGCCACCAGAATAGCTAATGCTCAACAGTAGAGGAAAAAGGTTTAGTTAGACCTTTGGCAACCGTGGCGGCCCCTGCGTTTCCCACCCTGTGGCGGCCATATGGGAGAGCGGAGGGGGTGGGGGCGCTACCTATTCCTGCGGCCGCCTCCACAACAGTGCAGAGGAGTTGGATGGAGTCCGCACTCCCAAAAACTTGTTAACCGCCCCCCACTTGCTATGCCACAGGGCCGAAACTTTGACACATTCTACCTTAGTTTATTATGTTTGAGCAGGTAGATATTGTATACACACAGATGCTGCTCATGATTATATTAAATCATTTTACAAGCTTGGGCATTTTACAGTGTTCCTTTTGTATGCTATATATTCACTGCCTGAGCACTGCGTCGGCTGCACTATTATTACACTGTATATAGTGCACTGTTCCTACAAAGCAAATTAAATACTTGTGGAAAAGTCCCATATATATACTCCTCCTTTGTTCCTGTAGTCTAATATATCGTTAAATAAGATGAAACGCACCATGAGCCAGTGGTCCCATAATGTCAGTGGCAATCACGTACCCAGCAAAGATCGTCAGATGGTTTACTCTTTGCAATCCTCCAACCTTGTAGTAAGAGAAAACGAAAACCCAGTATAAAAATTAGGAATAAATTTGACAGACCTCTATATTTAGAAACAAAACGGCATTTAAAGGCATCTTTATTACTACTTTACCTTCTGAACTCCAGCATGGTTAGTTTGGAGGTGCTGCAGCACCCACCACACCCCTACTTCCAGCATCTGTGCATAGCACTATACAAGTTGCCTCACTCATTAAACTTCTTTATCACACTGCCGGAAAGCCTGTGCTTCAGTGCTGGCTTTGAAAACTTCATCTGCACAACGGCGCCAGAGGCTGACACATCGACCGTGCCTGATCTTGCTCTGATGATGGTTGTACCATCAATGCAATTTGTTACCTTTTTATAACCAGGAACACTTGCCCCAGTGTAATTGACAAGTAAAATGTCATGCCAGTTAACACAGATAATGGCCCGTTCTTTATGCTGTGCTCCCGGAGTGAGTATTCGGTATTGCTGATTTCTGTCCAGTGAATTTTACAGACTGACACACGGGGAGCGCACCACTTTTCAATGAAATGTTCAACAATCCACAAGCTTTGTTTGGTGGGGGCGGATATTTGCACCAATAATGTATTGTAGAGAGTGTCTTCCTACCCCTCTTCCTAGTTATTAGGTAAATGGCAAGGTGGCAATATAGTATGGTGGCAGGCAATGTTACCTCTAATTTGTTTCCTCTGTGTGTGGCAGTGGAGGGTCTCTGTGCCCTGCAACCATGGCTATCTGCGCCAGGAACCAGACCGCGAGTGTGTGCAGTGCCAAATGTCACTCCGAACGTTTACTTAAAGTAAAAAGATGGTACATTACTTGCAGATGCATTTAAACAGAACAAGGCACAGTAGGGCAGCCTATTCAAGGGAGTTCCTCAATTACTAAAATAGATGCTTTCATCTTATTTTTCCATACAACATAGTTCAAGAAACGCATGCCTTCGCCCAAGTAGCGCGGTCTTGGCAGACCTTTACTATTTCATCTTTTTCATGTAATTCTGATACAAATTCATGCTGCCTATCTTCTCCAGATGGAACTGAAGTGCTGTTTGTAGAAATAAGAGCAAAATACTGAAACGATACATGAATCTGAAAGAATACCGTAGTCAAAAAGGCAGACTGCTACACTGCAAGAAAATGAGATTACTCTCACAGAAAGATTGCAGAGGTGAATCTCGAATGGGGAGAAGTAAATTACTCCCTTCAGTGCATCAGATAGTGTGAAGCAATAACTGTCCAATGCGGATTAGCAAGTGATATTATTGATATGATGACTAACATTCAAAGGCTAAGAGTGACATAAGTACATTGAAATTATGAAAATGTCACACATAAACAATCCTAAACCTCGGCACCTATGCTCACCTTTCTAAGAAAAGAGTACAGCAAGTTTAAAAACACGGCATGTGCTTTAAGAATAAATTGCAAGTACAAGCTGTGCTTTTAAACTTGCTGTACTCTTAGTAAAGCGCGGTGCGGGGCAGATGGTGTGCTTATCTTTAAGTATTCATGTTAATTGCAGTTTTGATTAACATGAATACTAAACAAAAGCCCACAATCCTCCGCAGCCACGCTTTACTAACTAAAGAGCACAGTAAGTTTAAAACACAGCGTGGGCTCTCAGAAAGTACACGCTGTGTTTTTAAACTTGCTCTACTCTTTTGTTAGTAATTGACAGGGTTGCCTCGGCTGCCCTTCTTGTTCAAAGGGACAATTTGGGGTTTTCACAAACAAATTCTGTAGGAGCTTTTTAATTGGAACTCACACTATTCCACCTGTTAGCTGCTTTTCTCACCTGCCTCGCTACTTTGTGCCAGAGATTGTTGCTGCAATTCCAAGGCCAACAGCCGAGTTCTGGGACTAGACTGCATGTTTTGTGGGAAAAAGATAAGACCAGCATAACCAAAAAAACATGCCCTCACTCTAGCATTGATGTTTTACCGCCTAACAAAGCCAGTGTGCTTAAACATGGGTATTAAAATATTCTCGGAAAGGGAAAATAATGTAGGTTTTGGGCTACCAATCGGGTCTCCTATAATGATTGAATGCTTACATGCACTAGACCTCCTCCTGAAATCTCACCAACCATATTAGTGCAAAAAGCTAAAGGTATGTTTGCTCTTGAGGCCACACAAATACTCAGCTGGAACATCTCCGGAATAATCCCTAAAACAGAAGATCTAGTCTAGCAACCTTTTATCAAGCAGAATATCATCTGCTGCTTCCAAGGAACATGGGCTATGTCAAATCTCAGTGGATGAGTTTGTGGAATAGGATATCCCAGCAGTTAATCCAAACAATACTGCCCCCCCCCCCCGATGGGCAGGTTAGTAACGTGAGTCACCACAAAGCTTTATTACACAGCCCAACAACACATTGTGGTGAACACTCCTTTAAATATCCAGTATGTCAGGCTATCTAGGGTCTCGATACAAGCAGAACTAAATGTCAACAAATCTCAACTTCCCTTTGAGATGTAATGCATATGACCAGTTCGTATTCGCAGCCCACGAAGATACAGTTCTGGCAATCAGAACTGCAGAATGAAAGCCACCTAGCATACTGTAGTGGTATGTAGCGACTCAAGTACATCACTTTCCCAATCAAAGATGTTAGAAAATGTAACCACTGTGGAAGAACAATCCTTGGCATTTCGGAAGCCGACAATGAGATAGGGCAGGGGAAAGGCCCAACATCGCTGCTAATGGGCTGTTGCCTGCATCTATTTTATGCTGGACTTGTTTAGATGTTTTAGCCAGCAGAATCTATAACTCTGGAAACGGGTAAAGTCTGATCAACTATTTTCTGGTCAACATCAAAGTTTAGGCTGTGGTTTTGGACATGGGGGTTGTGTCCTGCCCAAAATTGACCATGATCCATCAGTGGCCACAATTATGCTGACCCTAATGACACCATGACCCTCGAGTAAGGTCTTCTGTACCATCCAGCAATTTTCCAGTCCAATAATAGGTCAATTAAATGGAGAATGGTGAGCTACATTAAGTGGTTCCATTTTTAATGGAAGACTCAGTCTAAGATCCCAAGAACATTCTTTCTTCTAGGGAAAGAAGCAAAGGAATGGAACTGACCTGCTATAACTGAGTGAATACAAAGCCTTCTCCTACTGGACTACCTACCAAACCCCTTGAGGCAAATCCTGATCATTTTAAAAACTAGTGATTTGATTAGGAGTGCTGGAAAAGAAAGCAGGAGCTCTCTTGCATTGCATCACTACTCAACCAAGGACAAAATTAACTTTGTCAAACTCAGAACAAAATATGAAAAGCTAACTGTGGCAAACATCAAACTAATTAGAGAATGTGGGATGAACTCATGCAGGCAGATAGTGGTAAACATCCAGAGATTCTGGCAACTTCTATCCCATTGCGTGGGGATATGGAAATCACCAGGGGTCATACATAGGTGCACACTAATTAGCCAACAATTTAAAACCGCTACCCGCAGTGAGCAAAGGGGAACAACCTTCCCTTCCCCCCACCAAAACCTGCTAAGCAAAATAAGATGATGGCAGGAGCATCAATTTGATCATCCTACTGCTGGAGGTAGAACTAGCTATTGCGAATTATAAACTGAATACAAATTCAGGGTCTGATTTAGCCCCAACAGACATGTATCAAGTAGAACCTACAGTATGGGAATAGCCTGATTAAGGTGTTAAGTGCAGCCCTGGCAACCAGCACCTTACCATGCTTGTGGTATAATGTGCCGTTACTAAAGCCATTTTCCTACCCCTGAGGCTAAGATGTAAAAACAGTGTGTACTGTCTGAAAGTACACACTATTTTTAAACTTACTGTGCTCTTTAGTTAGTAAAGCGCGGTGAGGGCAGATAGTGGGTTTTTGTTTAAGTATTCACAGTCCTGCAAGTGCCACGCATCAGGCGTTAGACTAACGCATTTCAGTGTGGTGCTCCGCATGCACACATTGGTGCCCTACCCATCACCTCACTGAAATGCATGGTCACGCATTTCCACGTATGGCAACTGCCACTGTGAAGCCTGTGGAAGGAACTAGAATGTGTGGGATTTGGCAGCTTGCATTCTGTAGCTGCGGCGTGGTGCTCTGTTCCTGCTGGCTTGGGGCGCTGCTGGCAGGCTCACAGTTGTACAATGTATCAGCAGGTTTGATTCCGCGGTGCGGCTCAGAGTCAGACAACCTGACTTCAGGGCCCAGGCCAGCCTGGTTGTGATCCAATTAGCCAGTGCAGTGGTGCCACGGGGAGGAGGGGAGGAGGGGGGGGGGGGGGAAGGGGGGAGCGAAGAAGGATGTCTTGTCCTGCTGCCAGAGCGCCGTGGGAAGTTTGTGAAGAAGGCACAGGGGCTCACCGGTTGGCGGGCCGCAAATGTCTCAACGTTGCTCTGTGCACCGTGAAATAATTAGCCAACTCTTGTGCCTTTTCCAATGTTGTTTCTGGGATAAGAAGAGGTAATGTGTGAAGGGTACCATGTTCATATCCACCCACTTCTTTACAGTACTTTTATTTTCTGTAAGTTATACTATTTTATAGTGTACGCCAAGAAATAATGGTGCAATTTCTGCTATTTATAGGTTTCCCTTGCTCAATTTTGCTTGCGATAGTGTCACTCAGTCGTTGAAATGTCACTAATAAAAAAAACACAGCGTGTACTTTCAGAAAGTACACATTGTATTTTTAATTTTCTCTACTCTTTGGTTTGTAAAGCGCATTGTGGGGAAGACTGTGGGCTTTTGTTCAAGTATTCGTGTTAATCACAGAGCCTTCACGAGCTGTGATGAACATGAATACTAAGCAAAAGCCTGCAATCTTCCCCGCACCGAACTTTACTAACAAAAGAGTAGAGCAAGTTTAAAAACACAGCGTGCCACACGCTCTACTCTTTTGTTAGTAAAGCGCGATGAAGGGAAGACTGTGGGATTTTGTTGAAGTATTCATGTTGATCACAGCTTGTGACGGGGCTGTGATGATAACGAATACTTGAACAAAAGCCCACAGTCTTCCCCACTCAACGCCATGCCGAAACATTCAGCAAGTGCCCCAAGCCAGCCTTACCGGCACTACTGCTGGCAAAAAGGTGCTTTTCGCACCGCTCGCTTTTCAAAGCGGCGCCGCAATTCTTTCTCGATGTCCTGTGTGCGCGCTCCACACACGGGAGTGCGCCCTCACAGGAATAGAGGTGCAAGCGCACCTTATTGGGAACAGTGGTGGCAGGTATTTATTTTCACCTGCACACTTTGTAAACCCTTGTTAAAATCCGTCATTTAACTGTGGTCTTTATCATGTGCAGGCCATGTGTGGCGCATTTGTTTGCTCCAAATGGGTCTGTATTTGGCCCTGTTAGAAGGGCTGGCTATGACTGAATATCTCTCTGGAGATAGCCCTTTGTCCATGGTGAAGGTCGTAGCGTATTTCCCAGCTTAGGGGCCCACCAATGACTATGCCACACACAGAGCTTTGTATTACACATCTTTATTCTTCTGCATGTAGCTGAAAACAAAAACATTCTAAAACAGCCTTGGCTGCATTTCGCTTGAACAAATGGCCCAACTGTATGGAGTCCACCGGGAGCCTAGAGAGTTTTGTCATTAACTCCTAGGACACTACATCTCATCGTCCTCTTTTAAATTAGAATTTTTTTAAAATAAAAAGTATACAGCTCTTATTTTTTCACTTAGAACAGACAGTAGGAAAGAACACTCATCTTGGTCATTTGACCGGACAATCCTACTTGAGGAAGGTGAAGTTAGCCTTCTGTTAAAATAAATCTTGAATCCTCTTCTCCGGCAGTGGTCTGGGAGGCCTTTAAGGCCTTCTTAAGAGGGTGTATTACAAGTAGGGACTTATATCGGAGTAAAAAATATAAGGACATGATAGCCAGTTTGGAACAGGAAATGAAGGGCATCGAGGTCAATCTAGGACAGTATCTAGGTTCTCAAGAGGAGCAGTTAAAACTCCAACCAGAAAACATTTTACAAGAGAGGGTTAATAAAAGATGGAAAGCAAGCAAGATCTCTCATTTTGAGTTTGGAGAGGCCGCGGGTAGAGTATTGGCATGGAAAATAAAATCTGACCAAGCTCTGAAATACATTAGAGAAATTAAGGTGGAGGGGGAGGCGGCGCCAAGGGTATCTAATCAGGAGATAGGTAAAGCCTTTTTGAATTCTTCGAGGCAATCAATAGTGAAGAATTACCAGATGACCAGACGGCAAAGGATACGTGGCTGTAAGGGATAATGTTTCCAACCCTCTCAACACCACAGAGCAATAGTTTAGAGACTGAAATAATGGAGGCAGAAGTAAGGGAAGCAATACGGCAGGTAAAAAAAGGGAAAGCATCTGGCCCAGACGGTCTTCCTGGGGAGATCTATAAAGTCTTGGGGGAGAATATCGTCCAAGTATTGACGACCCTTTTTAACGGTATCCTTAGAGAAGGGAAGCTACTGCCAAAATCGTGGGGTGAGGCCACAATTGTTCTCCTACCCAAACCAGGGAAGGATGCATCAGACTGTGGGTCCTACAGACTATAAGATCTTTGCCGCCATACTGTCAGCAAGATTTGGAAACTTAATAGGCACCATTATCCATCATGACCAGAGATTTTATTAAAGGGCGCCATCTTTCAGACCTTACACATGATTTGGTAGGGGCAATAGATATTGCCTCGGCTTTTTCCCTTCCATTGGCCACCCTTACCCTTACCCTTGACACGGCAAAGGCCTTTGATAGGGTCAACTGGCCCTATCTAAATGATGTATTAAAGTTTAACTTTGGGAAGGGCTTTTGCAGAACCATTGCCTTGCTTAATGGGGCCCCCTTCGGCTAGGCCGCTGATCACCGGGATCTTGACAGAACCCTTTAAGATTACTAGAGGTACGAGACAGGGCTGTCCGCTCTCTACCCTCCTTTTCAATCTATATATTGAGCCATTTGCCCAGGTTTTGCGGGCAGACGAAAATATTCCATCATTTAAATTTAAGGAGTGGGAGAAGCGGACAGCATTATATGCTGATGATATTTTAATCTTTACCTCGGATCCTGTACTGTCCTTCCCTGCTGTGATCCAAAGGGCAGAAGAGTTCGGTAAGATCTCGGGCTACAGTATCAACTCAAGCAAGACAGAGTTCATGGCGTAGAATATTCCAGATCCACGGTTAGGCATAAACATCACCACCTCTATGCGCTATTTCGGGATCCGAATCACCCAAGACATCGGTACCTTTGCCCAAACCAACCTAGATCGAGTCTCCAGGGAATGTAAGGGCCTATTGAAATCTATTGAAATCTTGGACTCACCTGCCACTTTCTATAATGGGAAGGGTGAACCTAATAAAAATGTCTATTCTTCCGAAGTTTATATTCATTTTTGGTGCCCTTCCTTTGGGGTTTGATAAGATGATTGACAAGTGTCAGCAAGAGATTATTTCCTTTATCTGGAATTATAAATCTACTAGAATTGCATGGAGGAAGTTGAGGAGAAGGGAGAAGGGGGGTCTCGCCCTACCGGACTTAGTATATTACGCATGGGCTTTTCAGTTAACTTACTCCAGGATGCTATTAAAAACACCATCTGATCTTCCAGAGGGGACAATGTATAAGGCCATGTTAACCGGAGCAAATCTACCAGTTGATGGATTTCTATATAAGTTTGGGAGCCAGAAACTTTTCAAGAAAATAAGGCTAAAAATGTTAGTCAAGAGCTAAGGTTTGGCTAGCCATTAGAAGAAGATTGGGGCTGTCCTACTACTCCAATTTCGCTCCCATATGGGACTCTCCGGGTTTACCGGAGTGCCTAAGGGACAGCTTATCCTCTCTATTAGAGGAGGCTGGGATTATTAGATGGGGAGAGCTAATGGTGGAAGGATCGGTACTACTTTGGGATGAATTACATGACCGTATAGGTCCAGCATTTTCTAGATTTAAAGTCATCCAGCTGGAAAGCTGGGGGAGGGCCCAGAGGTTTAAAGTTGTACACTTCGGGAAATCAAGTTACCTGGAGCAGTTGCTATTTGAAAGACCTAGGGGAGGCAAGGAGGTGGCCTTCTGGTATTGGCAGCTGCAGGAGGAAACTGATGGGGATTTTACCCTTCCAGATGAACTGTGGGGAGAGGCGACTGGCTTTCAGAGTGAGGAGATATGGTTAAGATCTTTTGCGCTCCTCTATAAAGTGGTGAAGCCATCATGGTTGAGACGCAACCACCTGTTCACAGCCCGTTGGGCATATATAACCCCGCTGAGACTTTCTAAATTTCTCCCAGACAAATGTAATAAATGCAATTTATTAGAAGCATCAGACATTCATATGTTTATGGACTGCCCCAACATCGGCCGGTTCTGGGAGGAAGTGTTATCTACCCTGAACTCCATCTTGAAAACATCATTAGTAATTTCATTGTCACTTATCATCTTCGGCTTGGAGCACAGCATTTCTTGCAAGGCTAGTTCTTTTTTGTTCTATGCTATTTTGTTGGCTAGAAGGCAGATGTGTATACGGTGGGTTGAGAAAACGGCTCCAACATACTCTGACTGGCTCACGTCTTTATACAAAACTTCAAAGGTGGACATGGCTAGAGCTTGCAATAATCATAACTTGGACTTTTGGGACCTGCTGATACAATGGAGATCAGGTTCCAGGATTTTTTTTTTCCCCCCGGGTCCTATGATTATGCCATCAACACTCCTTGGACCGGGTCTGACCTCGTTACGGTTTTTAGTCCTACAGGTTGAAACTTACCTAGATGGAGTCCGCCTAAGATCTTAAAACCCCTCTTCCTCTTGGGACTTCTCTGCCACCAGTAAAATATCTTGGGTTCTGGCGCCAGAGATGGGCAATAACATCTTGGTTCCCTCTCTTGGTCGGGGACACATAAGGTGGTTGGCATCCCCTAAGTAAGGGGCAAGGCAAATGAGGACTTAAAAAAAAATGTATATAGCTATGTACAATTAAAGTTCCTCAATCTTCTTGGCACTCTTAATTGTTTCACCTGATCTTGTCAGTGGGAACTGTCAGCGTTCGTGTCCAAGATCTGCGTTGACGGTGTAGTGGCGACAGCAGTCTCAAAGGATCCATACTCTTTCAACATCTAGATCTGATGAAGGATTAGTAAATTGTCTAAAATGAGAAGAATCTCTGGTGATAGACTTCCCAGGGTGCTGGGCTGTCACCATGAGTACATACACACAAAAAGGAAGGTAATTACGTAATTTTTTCTATAAAATTGAAATGCATGCAATCCTGTATCAGGATTACATTCACTTTGTAAAAACTGCCCTCACCCACAACAAGTTGCGGCATTCATCATGGGGCTGCTGCAAAACGCCTCAGCACAGACCAACGCTCTAGGCGTCGCAATAGGGAGAAGTAGACCATACAAATAAAGAAGGAAAAGAAAAGTATCCTAAATAGGTGCAGACAATGTATATTAAAACTAACCAAGGGATATCATAACAATTTTATTCCGGGATTCCCTTTCAGGATTAAAAAAGGGTAAAAAGTACCCCCGGATGGGTTATGCACGCTCCAGTCCTCCGTTCTGCATAGATGTCAACATGTTTCTGCCGGATCATCAGGACCCCTATGATAAATGTCCTTACTGTCACATATACCTCTAGTATTCTCACTATACTAAGTGTTTCTCCACCGGTTAATATGGTGCAGTCCAGTACACTTACTCATGTTAGATATTGAGTTTATTGAGTTTAGTGCTAGAAATGGTACGGGAGTAGAGGGTGACCTTCCCTGCCCCCCACCCCGCTGTAGTCACACATTGGTCAAGAGTGGTACGCTGCCACCAAATCGGTCCCACCAGGTGCAGAGTAGGTACCTTGAGTCCCTTTGTAGACACTACTTGGAAGGGTTCTGCATCAAATGGAGCATCACACTTTTTTTCCACATTTGGTGTGCAAGCACTCTTATCACCTTAAAAATGTGATTCTTTGCATGTCGTCTTTTCTTTCATCTTCTATTTCCTAACCAAGTCCTTCTCACAAGCTGTGCACTTGTTTTTCCTTCTCTGTTTGGTCCTTTCAGGTAACTTTCTCTCCCGAATATCAATGTTGCAGGGCTTTCAGCTATGGTTGAGTGAAGTGTTGAACGATAAGCTCGTGTTGTAGAGTTTAACACAGTTTTTATTTCTAGCTTCTCGAGAGTAGCATGCTGCATTGTTTTCTTTAGTGTACTCGTAAATCGTTCATCAAGTCCATGGGCCTGTGGCCAGGTGTGCTCTTCTGAAGCTTTATATTCAAATGCCCTAAAGATTCTTTGAACTCAACTGTTGAAGGGAGGGCCATTGTCCCATTTTACTATGGCTGGAACATTCTATGTCGCAAATATAACATGTAGCCTTTCAATGACTCGGTCTTGAGTAGTTAAGAGATCTTCAATTAATGAAACCATGAGTATTCATCCACAATCAGATGATGTCCATTGTGAAGTGAGCTGAAAAACTCAATGACTACTCGCTACAGTGCATGCTTTGGGAGTTGACATGTTTAAGGTGTGGTGAGTAGTTTTTAGGTCTCGCCTGTCGATGCGCATGCGCATCGAGCAAGCGAGACTATGGGGGCTTATCCACTCTTTGTCCAACTTGCAAGGAATCGTGGCGATTCCTTGCAGTGCCCGTGACTTTTAAGCTCAATGCGCGTGCGCATTGAGCTTAAAAGCGCGTGCACATGCCCCCAGCCGCCTGCCTTGCCTACTCTCCCGCCCCCTCACTTCTTGATTGCACGGCCGCTAGGCCGTGCCTCCCCTACTCCTCCTCCTACTCTCCTCCCCTCGCCGTCTGTTCCCGCACTCCTCCCACACCCCCGCTCCGCCCCCTCCCCTGCCTGCCGCGTCGCATTTGTCGAAACTGGTGAGTCTATGTCTGTGAGCGCAACACTTCAAAGTCAGTCACATCAGCAGATGTAACGGGCACCCGGAGCTCACAGCCACTCTCTCTGCCCACCCGCTCTCCACTCCATCAGGTAGCCAGCTTCAGGAGAGCAATCTGCGGGGTGCCGCCATTTTGTATAGGGTAAAAGCTCAGGCGCCAGCATCTAAAAGTTATATTTAAACAGCCCCCTCTCGCAGCAATTGTGTACTTGCAATGTGTAGATCTGGCGCTCGAGGCAGCGCGGTCCGCCAGCCCCAGGCACCTTTGCGTGCTTTGGTTCATTCTCCGCAGTTTCCCACAGCTGCGGCCTTCAGTCTCGCTTTCCGCCTCGGGCTCGATTTTAGCAGCGAGATAATGGTGCTCGGCTGCGGCTGGTTCAGTGTCTCCCAATCGGGTCCCACCTTCCTCCGGATCTCGCCCAGCGGGACACTTTTCGCTCCGTTGTTTTTCGTTCGTGTGGCCACCAAAGCTTACCCCACCGTGTAGAGTGAACAGCACGCCAGTTACAGCTTGTATTGCAGGATAAATTAAGAGGATTAATCCCCCGGTCGGCGGAGCTCGCTCACATGGCGGCCATCTCGCAGCTCGGCTAGCCACGCCCCCCCAATGAATCACCGAACTTAGTGGAGAAAAAGTGAATCACCCTCACACCCTCAACCCTTCACCCTCAACCTCTCACTCACCCTCACTCACCCTCAACACCTCAGCCTCACCCTCACTCACCCTCATCCTCACTCACCCTCAACCCCTCACTCACTCACCCTCACCCTCACTCACCCTCAACTCCTCACCCACCCTCAACTCCTCACCCTCACCCTCACCCACCCTCACCCACACTCACCCTCCCTCAACCCCTCACCCTCACTCACCCTCCCTCAACCCCTCACCCTCACTCACCCTCAACCCCTCACCCTCACTCACCCTCAACCCCTCACCCTCACCCTCAAACCTTCACCCTCAACCCCTCACTCACCCTCACTCTCACTCACCCTCACTCAGCCTCAACTACTCTCACTCACCCTCAACCCCTCACCCTAACTCACCCTCACCCTCACTCACCCTCAACACCTCACTCACCCTCACCCACCCTCAACACCTCACCCTCACCCTCACCCTCAACACCTCACTCACCCTCACTCACCCTCACTCACCCTCACTCACCCTCACTCACCCTCACTCACCCTCACTCACCCTCACTCACCCTCACTCACCCTCACTCACCCTCACTCACCCTCACTCACCCTCACTCACCCTCACTCACCCTCACTCACCCTCACTCACCCTCACTCACCCTCACTCACCCTCACTCACCCTCACTCACCCTCACTCACCCTCACTCACCCTCACTCACCCTCACTCACCCTCACTCACCCTCACTCACCCTCACTCACCCTCACTCACCCTCACTCACCCTCACTCACCCTCACTCACCCTCACTCACCCTCACTCACCCTCACTCTCACTCACCCTCACTCACCCTCACCCTCACTCACCCTCACTCACCCTCACTCTCACTCACCCTCACTCTCACTCACTCTCACTCACTCACCCTCACTCTCACTCACCCTCACCCTCACTCTCAATCCCTCACTCTCACTCACCCTCACTCTCACTCACCCTCACTCACCCTCACTCTCACTCACCCTCACTCACCCTCACTCACCCTCACCCTCACTCACCCTCACCCTCACTCACCCTCACCCTCACTCACCCTCACTCTCACTCACTCACCCTCACTCACCCTCACTCACCCTCACTCACCCTCACTCTCACTCACCCTCACTCACCCTCACCCTCACTCACCCTCACTCACCCTCACTCACCCTCACTCACCCTCACTCACCCTCACCCTCACTCACCCTCACTCACCCTCACTCACCCTCACTCACCCTCACTCACCCTCACTCACCCTCACTCACCCTCACTCACCCTCACTCACCCTCACTCACCCTCACTCACCCTCACTCACCCTCACTCACCCTCACTCACCCTCACTCACCCTCACTCTCACTCACCCTCACTCACCCTCACTCACCCTCACTCACCCTCACTCACCCTCACTCACCCTCACTCACCCTCACCCTCACTCACCCTCACTCACCCTCACTCACCCTCACTCACCCTCACTCACCCTCACTCACCCTCACTCTCACTCACCCTCACTCACCCTCACCCTCACTCACCCTCACTCACCCTCACTCACCCTCACTCTCACTCACCCTCACTCTCACTCACTCTCACTCACTCACCCTCACTCTCACTCACCCTCACCCTCACTCTCAATCCCTCACTCTCACTCACCCTCACTCTCACTCACCCTCACTCACCCTCACTCACCCTCACTCACCCTCACTCACCCTCACTCACCCTCACTCACCCTCACTCACCCTCACTCACCCTCACTCACCCTCACTCACCCTCACTCACCCTCACTCACCCTCACTCACCCTCACTCACCCTCACTCACCCTCACTCACCCTCACCCTCACTCACCCTCACCCTCACTCACCCTCACTCACCCTCACTCACCCTCACTCACCCTCACTCTCACTCTCACTCTCACCCTCACTCTCACTCACTCTCACTCACTCACACTCACTCTCACTCACCCTCACTCACCCTCACTCACCCTCACTCACCCTCACTCACCCTCACTCACCCTCACTCACTCACACTCACTCTCACTCACTCACACTCACCCTCACTCACCCTCACTCACCCTCACTCACCCTCACTCACCCTCACTCACCCTCACTCACCCTCACTCACCCTCACTCACCCTCACTCACCCTCACTCACCCTCACTCACCCTCACTCACCCTCACTCACCCTCACTCACCCTCACTCACCCTCACTCACCCTCACTCACCCTCACTCACCCTCACTCACCCTCACTCACCCTCACTCACCCTCACTCACCCTCACTCACCCTCACTCACCCTCACTCACCCTCACTCACCCTCACTCACCCTCACTCACCCTCACTCACCCTCACTCACCCTCACTCACCCTCACTCACCCTCACTCACCCTCACTCACCCTCACTCACCCTCACTCACCCTCACTCACCCTCACTCACCCTCACTCACCCTCACTCACCCTCACTCTCACTCACCCTCACTCACCCTCACTCACCCTCACCCTCACTCACTCTCACTCACCCTCACTCTCACTCACCCTCACTCTCACTCACCCTCACTCACCCTCACTCTCACTCACCCTCACTCACCCTCACTCTCACTCACCCTCACTCACCCTCACCCTCACTCTCAATCCCTCACCCTCACTCTCACTCTCACTCACCCTCACTCACCCTCACTCACCCTCACTCACCCTCACTCACCCTCACTCACCCTCACTCACCCTCACTCACCCTCACTCACCCTCACTCACCCTCACTCACCCTCACTCACCCTCACTCACCCTCACTCACCCTCACTCACCCTCACTCACCCTCACTCACCCTCACTCACCCTCACTCACCCTCACTCACCCTCACTCACCCTCACTCACCCTCACTCACCCTCACTCACCCTCACTCACCCTCACTCACCCTCACTCACCCTCACTCACCCTCACTCACCCTCACTCACCCTCACTCACCCTCACTCACCCTCACTCACCCTCACTCACCCTCACTCACCCTCACTCACCCTCACTCACCCTCACTCACCCTCACTCACCCTCACTCACCCTCACTCACCCTCACTCACCCTCACTCACCCTCACTCACCCTCACTCTCAATCCCTCACCCTCACTCTCAATCCCTCACCCTCACTCTCAATCCCTCACCCTCACTCTCAATCCCTCACCCTCACTCTCAATCCCTCACCCTCACTCTCAATCCCTCACCCTCACTCTCAATCCCTCACCCTCACTCTCAATCCCTCACCCTCACTCTCAATCCCTCACCCTCACTCTCAATCCCTCACCCTCACTCACCCTCACTCTCACCCTCACTCACCCTCACCCTCACTCTCACTCTCACTCTCACTCTCACTCACCCTCACTCTCAATCCCTCACCCTCACCCACCCTCACCCACCCTCAACCCCTCACCCTCACACAGTGCAATAGGTCTCGGATCATTTCAGTTAGAGCTTTAAGAAATGTTTATGGCTTTTTTTATTTGTAATTCTTTAGCATTGGCTACAGGAAACAAAAATGCTAAACATTTACAAAAAAAAAACCATAAACAATTCTAAAAGCACTAACTCTAATGGTGCGAGACCTATTGCATTTCCAATGCTTGTTGTAGAAAGGCAGTTGCATAAATGTCAGACCTTTTTTAATTCTTTTTCAACCCTCATGGAGATGAGGAAACCAGACTGTCTTGGTGAGCGCCTTTTGTGGCAACGATTCAATGATGTACTTCATGGACAACTTCAATTGTATTCTCGACCCTCACAGCATATCTCCTCCCTGAGTTATGGACAGTTCATCTTTGACATTCTTTTACTTTTTGGACTATCACTGGGGAGATTAGTGTTTTGGTTCCATGACATGTGTAATTCTATCCTCCAACTTTAGCATGTCCCTATTGTGCCAATAATAATTTGGGGTAACAATACAGCAGCTGGTGTATTGACTTAACAATGAAGTTAATATAGCCTTCAGCCGTCTTGGATGTAGTACCATGACCTTGTATAGGCATTCTGGAAAAGTAACTTAGTTTCCACTTGCAGGAGTAATACAGTCGCACATCTGGTTGTCTCTCCTCCATAGTCTCCCAGGCCCAGTTCAGTACTACAACACTAGAGAAATTACTAAAGGTTAATGTTATCTTTCTTAAAAGTGCATTACAAAATCATTGCACTACCCCAAAAAATTAAAGTAAAAGTGAAAAAATGTTTCTTCACAATTAAAAACCTCTATGTAGTCATAGTACAGCACAACACAATTCAATAAAAATAATCTTATCCACATAATGAAGAACAAAATCGAAGAGAAAGCCAAGACAAACACTATTGTCAAGGTGCAAAACTGATGTGTTCAATCTGGCGTGTCAAATGCTTTGTGGTGTTTACATCACAATCTATCAAGTCCCCTGTTTTCACAGATTCAGTATTGTGCATTACATTGCCACGTTTAGGTGGACTGGACTTGTGGGTCCCCACCTTCCTCAGGACAAACACAACAAATCTCCCACAAAATGTAACACAAAGCTGTGAAGAAAAATAACATACATATCACAATTCATGATCATTTTAAGAATTTTTAACAAAAGGGTTTACATAGTACATAATTCATCTCGTATAACCAGCTCCAGGTGGTGGTCACCCGCTACGTTGTGGTGGTACTTGGATTTCAGCCTTTCACATCCTTTCTTAGTCACTCTCGCACACTCGATACTGCTGTATTAACATGCACACATTGGTGCCCTACCCATTCTGTTTACTTCATTCTTTATATAGAGAGCATCTTCCAATCCTACTCATCATTTTAACGTTCATGACTATTCCTCTCCTCATTGGGATTGCTGTTTGAAGGCTACACCTAGGATCCAAGAGCAGTGATCACAAGCCTTGATGTATTACTCAGATGTGGGTCCCTAGCTGGATTCAAGCTAGCCTGGCTGATGAGGGGTGTTACCCCAAAACCGGTTCCAGGATCCTTGTCTGGTTCAGGGAAGATCGGCTTGGCAGTTTGGGCTGGACTGTTCCCATGAGACAAAGGGTCAATCCTGATTTGCATGTAGCTGGGTCTGAACTGAGGTGGCGAAGTGAGCTAAAGAACGATCATGGATTCAACCCAGATCTGTGACTGGGGGGTAAGTGTCTGAAAAGTATCAGCGCTCAGTCCATCGCCTTGTGTGTTCTTCTGACCCTGATGACCTAATTCAACAGAGATTAAATGTCACAAGTGAATGAGCTTTGAATTCTGTGACCATCTTTTATTTCCTAATGCTGATTCAGCTAGAAGGTTCAGTAGCAGCTGCAAGACTGCAACATTGGTCAAAAATGTGCAGAAACAATCTTCAAGGGATGGATTTGATGACGGAGTCCTATTTTGCCTCCTATTCAAACATTAGTAAAAGGTATCTTTCTGAAGCGCACACTAAAATCCATATTCTGACATGGCATAAAGAACATGCCCAATAGATCTCCCTATACAAAAGCTATTGGCTCTGACAGTGTGTTTTTGCCATGTTATATGCCATGATGAAAGCTGCTCAGCATGGCTAAAAGTTGGTGGAGTGTCCTAGATTTGAGTTGGGTGGATAGTATTGTAGAGTAGGAGGGAGTAAAGTGTCCGAGTTGAGTTCAGGATTGTGTTTGGGTGAAGTGATTTGGAGTAGAATGAGGTAGTGGGGTGGAGTTGATTTGGTTGCAGTGGGTTAGATTGCAGTGGGTGGATTGGGGTAGAGTGGGCTAGGTTGGAGTGGGTGGACTGGATGGGGTGGATTGGGGTTGGAATGGATTGGATTCGATGGGGTGGAATAGGGTGAGGTGGATTGGAATAGGGTGAGGTGGATTGGAGGGGGGTGGATTAAAATAGGGTGATGTGGATTGGGGTCCAATGAAATAGGGTGAGGTGGATTTGGGTGGGGTGGATTGAAATGGGGTGAGGTGGGGGAATTTGGGTTGGGGCAGATTTGAGGCTGGGCAGATTTGGGGCATGGCGGATTGGGGTGGTTTTAAGCAGTCAATCCATCATTTATAAAGTGCACTACTCACCCGTGAGGGTCTCAAGGTGCTGGGGGTAGGGTGATGCTACTGCTTGAATAGCCAGGTCTTGAGTAGCCTCCTGAAGGTAAGTAGGTCCTGGGTCTGCCGCAGGTGGTTGGGGAGGGTGTTCCAGGTCTTTGCTGTGAGGTAGGAGAACAATCTAGCGCTGGTGGTTCCTCTACAGATGCGGGCGACGGTGGCAAGCTTAAGGTCGGCTGAGTGGGCTTGTCGGTATGGGGTGTAGAAGGTGAGGAGTCTGGGGTATTCCGGTCTGGTGTTGTGGAGTGCCTTGTGTGCGTGGGTGAGGAGCTTTAAGGTGATCCTATTGTTGATTGGGAGCCAGTGCAGGTTTCTTATGTGCGGTGAGATGTGGCTGTGGTTAGGGATGTCGAGGATCACGCGTGCAGAGGCGTTCTGTATGCATTGTAGTAGTTTCAGGAGTTTGGCTGAGGTTCCTACATAGTGGGCGTTTTTGTAGTCCAGTCTGCTGCTGACGAGGGCATGGGTAACCGTTCTTCTGTTTTTTATGGGGATCCATCTGTAGATCTTGCGGAGCATGTGGATGGTGTTGAAACAGGAGGAGAAGACTGACTTACTTGGTATTGGAGAGAGTGGAGTAGAGGGTGAACCCCCCAGGTTGCGTGCATGGCAGGTGGGTGTCTGTGCTGCTCCCAGAGAGGCCAGCCACCAGGAGTCGTTCCAGGCCGAGGGGGTGGAGCAGAGTATGAGGACGGCTGTTTTGTAAGAGTTTAGTTTCAGACGGCTGTTCTTCATCCAGTCGGTGACGGGCTTCATTCCTTCGTAGAGGTTGGTTTTGGCGGTAACTGGGTCCTTGGTGAGGGAGAGGATCAGCTGGGTGTCGTCGGCGTAGGAGATTATGCTGAGATTGTGGAGTCGGGCTAGGTGGGCCAGAGGTGCCATGTAGTCATTGAACAGTGTAGGGCTGATCCTTGGGGGAATCATGAGCACCCAGGGAAGATCCTTGGGGTACGCCGCAGATGATCTCAGAGGCTTTGGATCGGAAAGGCAGGAGGTGGACACTCTGGGTTCTGTCAGAGCCTTGTTTCAGATCCCTGCGTTGTGGAGGCGGGTGCATAGAGTGCGGTGGCAAACTGTGTCGAAGGCGGCTGAGAGATCCAGGAGGATGAGGGCCGCCGTTTCACCGTTGTCCAACAGGGCCCTGATGTAGTCTGTGGCAGTGATTAGGGCGGGTTCGGTACTGTGGTTGCTGCGGAATCCGAACTGGGATGGGTCCAGGATGTTGTTCTCCTTGAGGTGGCAGGTCAGTTATCCGTTGACTATCTTCTCTATGATCTTTGCTGGGAACAGGAGCAGGGAGATGGGCAGGAAGTTCTTGCATCTCTGGATTTCTTGAGTAGAGCATTTATCTTGGCGTGCTTTGAGCTCTCTGGGAAGGTTGCGGTCTTGAAGGAGGTGTTGATGACCTTGCGGAGTTGGGGTGCGATGGAGGCGCTGGCTTTGTTGAAGATGTGGTGCGGGCAAGGGTCTGACGGGGAGCTAGAGTGGATGGTGCTCATGATTCTGATGGTGTCGTTCACGTTGGTCCAGGTGAGCAGGAGGTTGATGTGGGTGTTGGCTGGAGGGTCTGAGGTGTCGGTGACTGTCAGGGCGGTTTTGTTGTTGAAGCTGTCGTGGATGTCTACGCTCTTGCGGTGGAAGGTGGCGGCTAGGGAGTTGCACAGGTTTTGCGATGGTGGGATGTCGTTGGTGTTGGAGCTGGGGTTGGAGAGTTCTTTCAGAATGTTGAAGAGCTCTCTGCTGTTGTGTGCGTTGTTGAGGCGGTCTTTGAAGGAGGCTCTTTTGGCAGATCGGATGAGGTGATGGTGTCTGCGGATGGTGTTATTGTGGCCTGCGTAGGTGTACGGTGCTTGTTCGCGTTGCCATTCCTTCTAGAGTTTTCTGCAGTTTCGCTTGGAGGCCTGGAGGTCCGTGGTGAACCATCTGGCTTTCCTGTCCGTGTGTCTGTTGGAGGGTTTCTTGATCGGGGCGAGGGTGTTGGCGCAGTCCTCGATCCATCGCGTGATGTTGCAGGCGGTGGGGTCGGCGGGCAGGCTTCGGGCGCGGGTAGTGTTGAGCTGGTTTTCGGTGACTTTGCACCAGCTGCGGCGGGGATCTGTTGAGTGCGGTGGTGGATTTCCGGAAGGTGAAGTGGATTCAGCGATGGTCGGTCCAGTGGAGTTCGGTGGTGTGGCTGAAGGTGACGTGGGAGGTTGCGGAGAAGATGGGGTCAAGGGTGTGGCTGGGTGGCGTTGCGAAGAGCTGTCAGAGTTGTTGATCAGTGCAGTGGAGTTGCTGACATTTTCGAGGTGGAAGTTCAGGTCTCCGAGGAGAATGTAGTCTGTGGAGGCGAGGGCGTGCATGCTGATAGTCGGAGATGGAGTCACTGTACTGCGGCTGGGGTCTAGGGGGATCTGTAGACGAGCGTCCCTCTGAGGGTGGTATTTGGGTAAGTGTGGATTTGGAAGTGCAGGTGTTCGGCGATGCTGAGGGTATCATCGATGCTAGTCAAAACCCTGAGCGTGTTCCTGTGGACTATGGCGATTCCTCCTCCCGCTCCGTTGGTGCGGTCCCCGCGGGTGATCTTGTAGCCGTCCGGGATGTCTATGGCGATGTCCGGCCCGAGGAGGCGTTCATCCAGGTCTGTCAGGAAGGCGACATCTGGGGAGGATGAGTCTAGCAGGTCCTAGTTTGGCGTGTTTTCGTGCGGAGCAGGTGTTTAGTAGTAGGCATCTGAGGTGGTTGCATCCGGTCTCGTGGGCGGGTTGGTGGCTTGGAGGCTGGTGAATCTGCAGCTCTGGCAGAGGAAGGGTCCCTGGGTGCGCTTCTGAGTAGCCTAGAAAGCAGGTGTTGGATCGTCCGGTGTTGAGAGCATGGAGGGTGCTAGCGTCGTAGTGGTGTTGGTTGTCATTGTGGCGGGGACCAGGGTTTCTGGTGCTGGGCGTGGTCCAGGCACCGACGTGCTTGCCTTAGGCGCGCCAGCAGTGCGCCCTCTGCGTTGCCACGCATTGGCCGCCATATAAAGGGAGGTGGGAGGGAGGAGCAGCTGGGAGGCTGGAGTGGACAACGAATGGGCTTGTAGTGAGGCGGGCCACAGGGGATGCAGCGGTGGGAAAACTGGCGATGGCAAGGGCATCGAGGTCCCAGGGGCCAAAACAAGGGGGCACAGAGAAATGGAGGAAAAAAAACTAAGAGAAAAAGTACACAACAGGCAGAAATACAAATAAAATGCAGCAGTACCGGACTACTGAGGCAGAGGGGCCTCGAACCTGCGGCAGCGGCGGTGTCCGGCAGCAGAGGCACACAATCTCACTGGTGGAGCTGTGCGGCGTGGGGGAGCGGCCTGCCTGAAGACTGGGTCAAGGGCAGGTTGTTTTGGATTGGAGCGCTATGATGTCAACAGAGGCACTGTGTAATAAGTGCCGCCGATTTTACATTTCCGTTTGGAATTGTTGTCCGCAACTCTTGAATTTCACTTTTTGTCTGCAGCATTTAGCACACTATACAATAACAAAGTATATGGTACGGTAGATTGAATTAACCATTGCTCCTCCAGGTTACTACTTGTGATGTGCAGGATTTCACTTGTCCCGGCATTATGGAATATGCCGTTTTGGGCTGCCGACGCCACCCAAGAAGATGTTTTGGATTTTTAAGTGGCCTGCTTTCAAATACACCATGTCCTCCGCTAGACGCTCTTATTTTCCGAAGTATAACTTGCTCTTGTGCAAAATAAGAATGCAATAATTCATCAGGTTAACACCTTCTATTGCATTGTCTGCTTTAAAACGATCTAAATTTGTAATACCTAGGGCTTTCCAACTACATAATCACTCCTATTACAGCACCGTTCCTGATATTTCAGTTTTGACTTTCACCTCTGTTTCAGAGCATTCCATTTGATTTTGAGTTGGCCTCTTATGGATTACCTCCTTTGAGTGTCATTTAATGTCCTCGGTTATGGTCATTTCCCGGTTTACTGTGGATTTTTCTCATGATTTTACTTAAGGGAAAATCTCAAACAAATATAATTATTTGAAACCATCATTGATAAATGACCGCTTTAAAATTGTGAATCGTAGTTAAATGATTGTTTTTTAAAAGGGTGAACACATTGGATGTGTATCGCCTTGGCAACATTCTCTTAACATTCTTTTAACCTGCTAAATGTTATTATAAACATTTTACTGTTCGGCTGGCTCCATGCACAGATGGTGGCCAAGCATTTACAGCAAGGGCAGTGCTTAGAAGCACACACTCATGGGTCAACATTGGCGTGCATGCAGTACTGTGTTGCATTTATATTGCACTTTCGTATCTCTTCGAAGCGCTTTCGGAATCGACACATAGCTACTCGGTAATGCATGATTTGAAGAATGTTGGGTGAGATGTTGCCTAGAAGTGGCCACGTTTCGGTGAATGACTTTTGGAATGAGTGCGCCATTCATGTCGCCACAGGCATGTTGAAGCGCTTCATTGAATGAGGTGCTGTTCAAAAGTGTGGCAGATGGGCTCGCTGTCTATATAAACAGACCATTAATTATTTTCAGTTGAGGCCCATTGAAATGTTTGTCTTGGAACATCCAGATCCATATTTCATTTTATTTTTTTAATTTAACTTGATTGCTTATTTCCTATGTTTACATACATTGATCTAGAGCTTCCAATTCTGTGTAGCATACCTGGATTATTAGTGTGACACACAAAACACCATATCAGACCAAACAATTCTCCACCACCTAATTCATGCACCTCTCCATGTAACACGGAGTCACTCGCCTTTTGTATAGCCTAATTTAGTAAATGAAAATGTTTTATTTAATTAGGTGCACTTCCAAACTTTGAAAATGATATATTTCAGAGTACATTGTCTAGTTTCTGAACTGATACGCTGATGTTTCCAGAAAATATAGATTCAAGGATATTCTAATAAATCATGCTGCTTTGGGAGGCTTGATTAATCTCTGTGCCAGAAGGCATTGTGTATATCATTCCTATGCCGTGTAGCGACAGTCAAAATTATAAAAAATCTTTTTGGGTTATTTCTGGTGACCTTTCCTGATGCAATGGTCCCTACTAGTCATCCAGCATGCAAGGGGACTAATGCAATCTTGTATGAATTGGTCGCGGATTAATAATTTGTGCTAGTAGCTCAGGAGGATTTATATTGTAGATCTTAATGTTGAACATGTTGGAGGTGCCTGGTGTATATTAAAACAAATAGCCTTTGTAAGCCAAAAAACTTGGAATTAAATGAACTTCAGAAAAACGAAAAATCCCCTACTTTGTAATTGGAATACCAATTATATTGTGCTTACTACCCTTGACAAGGGGTTGACGCAGTTTATGCTGGGTATCATGCTATTCTGGAAGCCAAGGTCAGTGGTTAGTCCAGTATTGGTTATTTTTGACTACTTGGATTAATCTTATGTGGTCAAGCTAACCATTCCGTGCATTCAATCTAGTTTCTTGCAGTGGATTTAATTTAAGTTATTTGTGCCCATTAGTTGTAGGGGTAGGGGTTTATGACCAACGCACATGAGTATTGGAATTTATGGATGGACTAGAGGAGGTTTGGTATAAAGTTGCAGGGCTATGGCACTCGTTAGTAGTTATATCATCGTAAATCGGTTGTGGTCAATTGGCAGAAATACATAAATAGAGATTAAGGCAAACCTGCATGTGACAAAAGGTTGTGCACTCGAAGAAGAGGCATGCAGAGGATGGAAGAGGGAGAGGGCCGTTCACAAGCAAAGAGGTGGCAGACAGGTTTTAAGTAAAAGTCTGTTTTCATACACGATTTTAGCAAAATAGAGTATTTAATTTGGGATAGCTTGCTATGTAGAGATGCAAGAATGCAGAAAGAAAACACTGTGCATAAGAGGATAGTAGTATATTGGGTATTTACACGCCAAAATCGGGTAAACAGTCAGTCCACTACTTCATTTCAATTTATGGAGCAAAGCAAACACAAGGAGATGATGGGCGGAGTTCTGAAACTTTTCAGACGCTCGCCCCAAGTCACAGATCTGGGTTTAATCCATCACCATTTTTTAGCTCACTTTGCCACCCCAGTTCAGAAATAGCTATATGCAAATCAGTCTTGATCCTGTGCCTCATGGGAACAGTCCAGCCCGAACTGCCAAGCCATGTCTTCCCTGGACCGGAAACCAGCATCCTGGGACCGGTTTCTGGGTAACACCAATCATCAGCCATGCTAGCTTGAATCCAGTGGCAAAGTGAGCAAGGGACCCACGTCTGGGCATTCCTGGCTGATTAGCCAGAGAACGGTCCCAGGATGTTTGTTTCCGGTTCAGGGAAGATATGGCTTGGCAGTTCGGGCTGGACTGTTCCCATGAGGCACAGGGTCAGCCTGATTTGCATATGGCCATGTCAGAATTGGGCTGGTGGAGTGAGCTAAAGAATGATGATGGATTGAACCCAGATCAGTTGAGTGGGGGTGAGTGCTTGCAATGTTCAACACTCCGTCCGTCATCTCCTTTGGTTTGGCATTTATGGAGCTCACAGCTACCTGCAAGGTGGCGTCCCGATGCCAGCGGAAAACTCACGAGTAAAGGAGCAACTAAAGATTGCTTGGCCACAAGAGAAGTATCAAACAGAAGGGTTTTAAGACTAAGCCAGAAGGCGGATTCCGAGGGTATGCAGCTCAGATTAAGCATTTTAGTGTTCCACAATTTTAAAGCCATATACATGAACTCTACCCCACCTCGTATGGCTTGATGTATGTGGGGAACATATAGTAACTTGTGGTTGTTGGAACTTAGCATTCTGACTAGAGATGAGTCTTCTCCTAAGGTAGAGTGGGCCTGTATTCGTGGAGGCTCTGAAAACCGGAGTAAGTGCCTTCAATTGAATTCTCTTAATAACCGGAACCAGTGAAGATGTTGCAATTGTGGCGAATCTGGTGAACTCGGGTGGAGGGGTCTTCAAAACGAGGCATGCAGCAGAATTCTGGATAATTTGTAGCCACTAGATCTGGAAAGCCGGAAGGCCAAAGTGTAGACTAATATCATATTCCAGTTTTGCCGTAACCAGAGCATTGATACGTTTTCCGGGAATCCACTGGGATGAGGTGGAGCATCCCAGTCTACTGCTAGATCACTCCTCTTCCCAGGTCAGCTTATGAGCTAAAGGGTTGGAAGTGAAAAGTAATTGGTGGATGGATATGCAGGAACATATAGTCTAATTCTCCACACAAAGTAAACCTGAACGTCAATGTCATGGCAACGTAAGCAAATAAATGGGTAACCAATACAAACGCTGACAATGCTAGAGTGGATGTCGGTGATGTTCATCCTGAAGTCTGACTCCTAGAATTAATAATAAATAAAAAGTGGGATCCATTTAGATATATTTGGTTTGCCATGATACAAGTGCAAGATGGACGTTCATTACTTTCATGTTTGTGGCTAAAGTATGCAGAAATAATCACGTAATTCACCTCTGAGAGCCGCTCTAAAAAAGAATGCAAGTAAGTGAACCAGTCACTATCAGTGTTATAAATACACATTAAATTGCCAAACCGCTCCCACTTCACCAAATGACAAGTAGAAATGCCTCCAGTGCCTCAACACTTATTAATTCAAAATATTTCCAAGAAGTTACATTACTATTGTGGTCTACTGATGTTTTAGTTACTAAAACTATTTGACAGAATCATTGCTAGTTTGCAAGGTACATATAGTGATTTTGCACTCATTCTTCAAAAACAGTGTAGCTATCAAACCCCAGGAAATATTTATTTGAAGGTGTTACTAGAAGATCTTAAGATTGTACGAACATGTGGCAACTAACACCGCACAGAACAGGTGTGTGGCTTCAGTAAGTGTGAACACATTTTGAGGAGTACAGTCTATCCCATGTAGAGGCGAGTGTTTCTAATACTTAACCATTAAAAAAAACTCATCTGTGAATCTTATTATAGCAATATGATAAGGAACACCAATTTCAATGTGATTTTCAATCTGAAATCATAAATTGCCTGATTCACGATTTGTGAGTTTTTTATTTTCTGCATTTGGATAGAACTAAATCCTGACTTGGTCCAATTTACACTTCACTTTTCTACAGTAAGTCCTGCTCAAGGAAGCAAGATTTAGAAGTTGGTCTTGGTCCTTAGTAGGGATCCAATTCATGGTAAAGGGGAGAAAGATGCCCGTTAAACCATTTGTTTTAATAGAAAAAGACCAATGTATACAGTTAAGGGTAAGATGTATATGAATTAATGTGTGGCACACTATCTTGGACGTACCCTCTGATCTTTCACTTCGTCCACTAAGATTTCACTCCGCATGCCCTGCGAAAGCCAAGATATGTAAATATATCCTTGCATACGTTTTTTTATAACTGCAGTTACTTTATCACCGTTTTTATTATCTCATATATCGCTGTGAATACATTAGAAATCTTCTAATCACTCTGTTTTCCACAGGCACCTTCTCCAACTAGAACGGAGTGGGAAGTCCATTCCCACCTTCCCACAGAAAAACTCATCGGAATCTGATGTTTCGCAGCAAATGCCCTTCTGGGCATAACCAGTAAATGAGCCTTTATGCGACGGTAAGAGATGGTCGAAAAGCTGTTGTACACAGAGTGGACTTTCCTTACTTTGTCCCACACATACACCGCCATTCACTTCCTCTTCATCTCATGCATTGTTTACTCTATTGCATGGAACAGTCTGGACTAGTGCATAGTGCGAATGTCCGTTCACAAAGTATTTTAATTTGTGGCACATTACATCGGCATATTGCAGTGTCTTACGCCGTGGGAACGTTACTCTGCACTTTAAGAGTAAAGTATTATTCCCAGTATAGCGAGAAAGATAGAGCGAGCGAGAGAGAGAGTTTAGTGTGTTAAAAAACAAAAACCTTAGAAATTTAGTGAAATAAAGGTTAAAGTGAAAATTCCAGCTGGGTGTTGACATAAAATAAAAACAAGTGTTTAAAACCACTAGTTAAAATGTACTGGGCTAACTAACGTATGCCCCCGCTATGCACTGCTTATGACATTGCATATTACATTACTCATATGTTAAATGACCTCATTAGAGGACCTCACAGATTATATTTAAATAACCTTGCTGCAATAACTGACTGAACCAACTATTCTGAAAGTGTGCTAAAGGCTTTGTGAAGGTGGAGTAATGCGACAAACAATCAATTTTTGTACTCCAGGCTTGCCAGTAAGACTTCATAAGATGAAATGGAAATTGGATATTTCAGGAGGGATGCTTTTTTGCTGTATGTAATTGTCTTTTCACCCAAGTGATGGGTGCAGAGAAGGTAAGGCACTAGCCTAGAGCTTACTGCTAAACATTAAACAAAATACCATTTGCTGTAAAGTCAAGTCAAGTCATGCAATTTGTATAGCGCACTACATACCCAGAGGGTTTCAAGGCGCTTAGGAAGGGGAGGAAGATTATTTGTCAAATATCCATGTTTTAAGCTGCTTTCTGAACGCTAGGTGGTTCTGGGTGAGGCGAAGGTAAGCGGGGAGTGAATTCCATGTTTTAGCAGCCAGGTAAGAAAAGGATCTGCCTCCCATGGTGGTCTTGTTGATGCGAGGTACAGTGGCGAGGGCTTGGCTGGAAGAGCGTAGTTGGCGGGAGGGGGTGTAAAAGGATAGTCGAGAGTTGAGGCAATCTGGTCCGATGTCGTAGAGTGATTTGTGTGCGTGGGTAAGCAGTCGGAAAGTGATCCTTTTATTGACGGGTAGCCAGTGGAGGTCTTTAAGGTGACCCGAAATGTGTTCGTTGCGTGGGATGTCTAATATGAGCCTGGCTGAGGCGTTTTGGATTCGTTGGAGTTTCTTCTGGAGTTTGGCGGTGGTGCCTGCGTAGAGGGTGTTACCGTAGTCCAGTCGGCTCGTGACCAGAGCGTGGGTGACTGTTTTCCTTGTTTCGGAGGGGATCCAGCGAAATGTTTTTCTGAGCATGCGAAGAATGTTGAAGCAGGAAGAGGATACGGCGCTGACTTGTCTGTTCATTGAGAGTGAAGAGTCCAGGATGACGCCAAGGTTCCGTGCGTGGTCTGTCGGGATGGGTGCTTTTCCGAGGGCTTCCGGCCACCAGGAGTCGTCCCAAGCAGAGGGGGATGTACCTAATATGAGGACTTCTGTTTTGTCTGAGTTCAGTTTTAGACGGCTTTGTTTCATCCATTCGGCAACTTCTTTCATTCCTTCGTGTAGGTTAGTTTTGGCGGTGCTGGGGTCATTGGTGAGTGATAGGATAAGTTGAGTGTCGTCTGCGTAGGAGATGATGTTGAGGTTGTGTTGGCGTGCGATGGCCGCGAGGGGGCTCATGTATACGTTGAAGAGGGTGGGGCTGAGTGAGGATCCTTGAGGTACTCCGCATATGAGTTCAGAGGCTTCTGACTTGAATGGAGGAAGGCGGACTCTCTGGGTTCTTCCGGTGAGGAACGAGGTGATCCATTCAAGTGCTTTTCCTTGGATTCCGATGTTATTGAGGCGTTGTAGAAGGGTGCTGTGGCAGACTGTATCGAATGCTGCAGAGAGGTCGAGGAGGATGAGGGCGACTGTGTCTCCATTGTCCAGTAGAGTTCGAATGTCGTCTGTTGCTGCGATGAGGGCGGTCTCAGTGCTGTGTTTTGCTCGGAAGCCAGATTGTGAGGGGTCGAGGGATTTGTTGGCTTCGAGGAAGGCGGCGAGCTGGTTGTTGACGGCTTTCTCGATGACTTTGGCCGGGAATGGAAGAAGCGAGATGGGGCGGTAATTTTTGAGTTCTGTGGGGTCGGCTGTTGGTTTTTTCAGAAGGGCGGTGAGTTCAGCGTGTTTCCAGCCTTCTGGGAAGGTCGCGGAGTTGAAGGAAGAGTTGATGACGTCTCTGAGGTGCGGTGCTATGACGGAGTCTGCTTTGTTGAAGATGTGGTGAGGGCATGGGTCTGTGGGGGATCCTGAATGGATGGAGTTCATCAGGCGGATGGTGTCCTCAGTGGAGATTGGGTTCCAGGCGTTAAGGGTGTTCACGGGGGGAAGATGGTCAGCAGATGGTAGGGTGGGAAGGTTTCCGGGTTGGTTGTCAAAGCTGTTGTGGATGTCTGCAATCTTGTTGTGGAAGAATGAGGCTAGTGAGTCGCAGAGGGTTTGAGAAGGGGTGATGTCGTTGGAGTTGGCCGAGGGATTGGAAAATTCCTTGACGATGTTGAAAAGTTCCTTGCTGTTGTGGGCGTTGTTGTCAAGTCGATCCTTGAATGCTGTTTTCTTGGCTTTTCGGATCAGTTGGTGGTGAGTGCGGGTGGCGCTTTTGAAGGCGTCCTTGGTGCTGGTGGTTGGGTCTTTTTTCCAGGCCTTTTCAAGGGAGCGGCAGAGTTTCTTGGACTTCTTGAGATCATCGTTGAACCATGAGGCCTTCTTGCTGCCAGGTTTGTTTTGACGTTTTTTCAGAGGTGCTAAGGTGTCAGCGGTGTTGGATAGCCATAGGGTGAGGTTGGCGGCGGCTTCGTTTGCGTTGGAGGAGGGGGCTGGGGTGTGTTGAAGGAGCGATGCGGAGATTTGGTCCGTGGTGATTTTGTTCCAGTTCCTTTTCAAGGTAGGTTGGAGGTGGATGCTGGGTTTTGGTTTGTTGTAGGTGAAGTGAACGCATCTGTGGTCAGTCCAGATGAGGTCCGTAGTGTGGCTGAAGGAGACATGGTTGCTGGAGGTGAAGATGGGGTCGAGTGTGTGGCCTGCGATGTGGGTGGGGGAAGTGACCAGTTGTTTAAGTCCGAGGTTGGTGAGGTTGTCCACGAGGGTGGCGGTGTTGCGGTCGTTGATCTTATCGAGGTGAAAGTTGAGGTCTCCCAGAAGGATGTAGTTTTTGGAGGGGAGCGCGTGAGGAGTGATGAAGTCCGTGATGTCTTCACTGAATTTTGCGCGGGGTCCTGGTGGTCTGTAGAGGAGGGTGCCTCTGAGTGTGGTCTTGGGGTCGATGTGGATCTGGAAGTGAAGGTGTTCGGAGTTGGCGAGGTTTGCGTCAGAGCTGGTTGAGATGCGGATAGATTTCTTATGAACGATAGCGATTCCTCCTCCTGTGTGGGTGGTACGGTCTTTGCGGGTGATCTTGTAGTCTTCAGGGATGGCAATGGTGATGTCTGGTGCGGAGGAAGCGTTCATCCATGTTTCAGTTAGGAAGGCGACGTCTGGGGAGAAGGAGTCTAGTAAGTTCCATAGGTCAATGGCGTGCCTGTGCACCGATCGGGTGTTGAGAAGGATGCATTGAAGGTGGTTGGGGTCGGGAATCTGTGGAGTGGTCGTAGCGGAGGTGTTGTCGGAGCCGATGAATTTGCAGGAGAAGCAGGAGAATGGTCCATGGGTGTGTCCAGGAGCGGCTTGGACGCAGTTGGGGGAGCGGCCGGGGTTGAGGGCTAGGAGGGTGGCGGCATCATAGGTAATGCGGGAGGGTTGGGGAGCGCGATGGGCAGGGGGACTGGCGCTGGGCGCGGTCCAGGCGCGGACGGGCGTAGACGGGCTTACCTTTGGCGCACCTTCGGCGAGGCCGAAGCGCGTGGACGCTGCGCGTTGGCTCATCAGTCTTAAAAGGATAGTGGAGGGGGCGGAGCGTGGGAGGGGGAGGTGGGAGGCGTGAGCGTAGGGGGAGGGACGGGCTGCAGGCACAACAAAATGGAAGGGGAGATAAACACCAGGACCGGGAAGTGCGAGCTGGCGCTGGGACACGGGCACAGCAACAGATCGAATCAAGTGAGAGCAATGCACACCTTTCTCAAATGCAATAAGCAAATCTGGCCAAACTATGATTAAATCACAGCTCGTATGGAAAACACACCACGAGCAGAGCAATGCTGAGCGCTGCGCAAACAAAGCGAGTGCAGATCCAAATAGCCAAATACCAATGATGTCAGAGGTTTGGGAGAAGCGCTACGATACCCCAAGCAGCGCTATGAATCCAGGAGGGAGGGTGGAGCGGCCGCCTCACACGGAGTCAGGCAAGTCACAAAGGTTCAACAGCTGGGACGTCCCTGGTATCTCGTGGGTGGGAGGGGGAGGTGGGAGGCGTGAGCGTAGGGGGAGGGACGGGCTGCAGGCACAACAAAATGGAAGGGGAGCTCCACAATGTCAGTCATCCTCTCGAGGGCCAAGGCCCACCAGAGTCTAGCATGCCACTGGGTAAGGGAGTGGGCCTTCGGCTTCCTCAAAGCTGCAGACATTGCCATCTTTGCTGCTTCCATACACATTCACATGATGGATCGGTCCCCCTATGTTTGATATTTCAGCATTGGGTCTCTCACTCTCAAAAGTGAAGCCAAGGTTTTCGGATTTGGGTTTCCCAGAAAAATTTTAATTTAGGAAATAATTTCTTTCCAAAAGGATTTGATAGAGGGACAATCCCACCATATATGGCTAAAGTTTCCCAACATCCCGCAACCCCGCCAACATTTGTCTGAAGTGATGGAGAAAATTGTGTGCAGTCTTTGGGGGTGTCGGTACCAATCATACATGATTTTGTAGTGGGCCTCCCTTAAAAACAAATAACTGTTACATTTAGTAATGTCCCTGTACAGGGAAGTCCCCTGTTTGTCTTCCAAGGGGGAGAGGAGTAAGGTGTCCCAAAATCTTCGGTGCCGTGGAATCGTGTGGTGGCCCGCTGTTGATAAGAGTAAGTACAGTAATGAAATGCAACCCTTTGTTATGGTGCCTGTTTGCATAAATCTTTCAATGGGGAGGAGGCCTCTTTTCGCCGCTAAATGCACCTGGGGCTGCTGCACCCAGTGCTTTATCTGAAGATAATGGAATTGTTCCCTAATTCTTTAGGGCTCTTACCATAACTAAAATTCAAAGAAACATCCTAATATGTTTTCTCTCAATGTTAGCTTAACCACATGACAAACTAGTTACACTCCAAGAAAACAGATCTACTGTGCAGATGCATGATCTCCCCGTACTATCCACTTCTGCCTCCTACCCCCGCCCCCTTCTCAGGAAGAGCGGAATCCCACTTTTACATGCCAGGGTAAAAAAAAAACGGTTAAGCGGTTGGGAAATGTGAGGTACAACCGGTAGCCCTGTGGCTTCTGGGTCTCCTACAGCCACAACATTTTCCAAAATACATAAAACAACAAATTAGAAAGCTGCAACGTGCCTGGCTCAAAACAAACTCCAAACAAGACAAACTTCACCTACAGAAAATTAACAATTATATAAATCGGCTATCAAAAAAGCTAAGAAAAGGCATTATTCAGACAAATTATTCAGACAGAAATCCAAACGCTAAAAGTGCAAATAAAGAATTCTATAAAATACTCAATGAATTTCGAAAACCAAATTGCCCAGAAGTAACATCCTGTTACTCAAGATTTCACAGACAAACTGGAAAATCATTACACGGACAAAGCTGACACGTTGGACTCTTACTTAAACAGAAACAAATCACCAGCACTAACTCTTGTACAAAACAACTATCCAAGAATGCTCTAATCAAGCCTCTCTGTTCCTTCAACACATCTCACACAATGAATTTATGGACCTGGTCAATGCAAGCAGGTTTGCCGGCAGCCCTTCTGACCCCTGTCCGCCACAAACTTTCAAGACAATTCTTTTAACAACCTCTGCTGCCATTCCAGTAAGAAGAATCATTAACGATTCCTTAACTACTGGAATATTTCCAGAAGAACAAAGTCATACATACGCCCTTTACTGAAGAAAAAAAACTTAGACCCGCTGAACCCGGACCACTACAGACCCATTACAAATGGACCTTTCCTGGGCAAACTGATGGAAAGAGCAGCGTTCGCCCAGATGTCTCAAATCATTGAAGAGAATGAATGACATACTTTCAGATTTCCAAACAGGATTTCGTCCGGGAAGAGGCACTTATTCTGCCCTCCTTGCCATCTGGGATTACCTGAAGAATACAGTTGACCGCAACAGGGTTGCTGCGCAACTCCTTGGACCTCTCAGCTGCCTTAGACACGGTTGACCATGACACTCTGAAACAAAGACTTTATGAAGCCGGCATAGAGGGAACTGATCTAGACTGGATCACGTCCTACCTTCGAAACAGAACTAATGTCATCCATACCCCACCTTTCTCGTCCAAACCGTACTCCACAAAAGCAGGGGCCGCTCAAGGTTCTATCATCTCGCCCATGCTTTTCAACATCTACATGAAGTCTTTACCAGTACTGATCAATAAAAATGCACCAAAGACATAGGAAAATCACCAATTTTCAGCTGTCTCAGAGCCGTGGATTAGTGGATGACTTGGAGCCATCTCAAATTGAATGCTTCAAAAACTGAGATACTCACGTGTGGCAATTGGAAAAATTACAACCCGCTTGCCGCATGGCCTGATTAACTGGGATCACTGCCTGAAGTATCGAAGGAAGTAAACCTCGGAATGACCATGGACTCCAAGCTGTCGATGAATGCCCAAGTGGATGAACTAGCAAGATCAAGCTTTGCTACTATAAAAACGCAGCGACTAATTTTTCCTCATTTGGGATTTCCACACAAGGTCCAAGCTACCATCTCCCTTGTTCTATCCAAACTAGATTACGCCAATAGCCTCTACCACGGATCACCTTTAACAACCATGAAAAGACTACAATGGATTTAGAACTCTGCTGCCAGACTATTACATATCAAACGACGAGACCACATCTGCCCTGCCTTGAAAGCACTGCATTGGTTACCGGTTGCCAGAAGATCCACGTTCAAGCTGCTTCGTATTACCCACAAAGCAATACATGGAATTGGACCACTCTTCATTAGGAATAAAATTACCAAACACATTCAACACAGGAACCTCTGCTCTAAAGGAGCATCTCGCCTCAAAATCCCACCATACAAGAAAAAAACCATGGGTGGCACATCCTTCTCTGTTCAAGCAGCCAAACTATGGAATTCTTTACCCCCAATATAAGATCCACCTTATCTTCAGAAAACTACTCCAGATTTGGCTCTTCCCCATATAAGCACAATCCGCAAACACAAATTTGCAGCATATCCCTCTGTATATATGCATTTGTTTTCACTATAGATATGTATCTATCATTGTGAATTATTTTATAAAACATATAAAAAAAATTATGTTAAGAGAAAAGAAAAAATAGTAATTAATAAAAATCATCTTTGGTCTACATGTACATACTTCCATTGTGCATCTATGTACCTTCCAGGTACTTGGATCTGTATGTCTGTTACTTTTCTCCTGATAAAGCATTTCCAATGTACTACCCTATTTCTCATCATGTGCCTCTATCAATATATTTAATCTAAACATACTTACTTCATTTATTTATCATTTTCTTTTAATTTAGCATTTCCAATGCACTAACCTTTTTCTCAGCCTATACTTTGCTCAATATATCTTCTAGCCCAACCTTCTGACTCGCCTCAAACTTCTTTCTACTACTCCTTCCAATGCAATACCATATCTCCCATCCTATACATCTATCAACATATCCTCTACATCCACTCTCATTTATCCCACACCCCATACCACTACTATGATCGCCAAAATAACCCTTTCTAGACTCTCTCCTGCTCTACCCCTCCTTGCATCATCGGAAACCTCTTTTTGCTATATCGATTCCCTAAAACCAACCTTTCTAAACTCTTTCCTCTGACTCCTCCCCTCCAAAACTCCTTTTACTCTTCCAAAAGCCTCTTCCTACTGTGAAGACATAAAAAAAAATCCTTCACTCTTATCCCTCCACTATCCTTTTCAATCAAAATTAACAGACTAACATTTTCCCTTCTCAAATTCCATATTCAACTATACTAATATACTGCCCAAATAACTGAATAATAGATCTACTACTCAAATTAGTTCATATTTATACTATACTAGCAGCCCGTCCCGACGTTGTCCGGGTATGAATTGCTGCTGGCCAGTAGTTTATTGTTTTGTAGGATTTCGTTTTGATAGCATTTCTTATCTGTGACTGTGACAGGCCTGTGAAAAGCTCCGATTCACAGTGCACTGCTGATGCACTTAAGAGTGCGCGTTCAGTAGTGTGTGAACTCGAGTTTCCCTACTTTATTTTTTCTTGCAATATTATATAGCGCAAACTCGCCAACATGGCATTAGCACAATTTACATTACAGAAGAACACATTCATTTGTGGTAGGCACGGGGAGACAAAGCGATTTGCCTGGAATCACAGGATGTTGAGCTGATGCCGAGATTCGAACGTAGCTCCCCAGCTCTAAAGTTCGCAATTCTAGAACTTGTGGCGGGAGGTGTGTCTAAAAGTGTATGTCGGTGCTGACTATCAATGAGCGAGACCTGTGCATTTTTCAAATGGGTGGTGAAAAAATATGAGTATGTTGCTGGAGATGTGTGCCGCCGTGCCACCAATGTACTTACCGGGGGAGGGTAAACAACCATTATTCGGCATCTTTCTTTCCGCATACCATCACTCTGCATCCTTTCATTACGAAAGTACCATGACTCCGCAATGCCATTATAACGCATGGCATTACATTTTATAAGCTTTTACCATGCATACATTTACAACGAAATTCGTTGTAAATGCACGAATGGTAAAAGCATGTTTTTTTTAATGTTTGGATAAGGTAAGTATGGGTATAGGGGTATATGTTTTGGGGTGTTTGGGTATTTTAAGGGTTCAGATATAGTTTTGGGTTATGGGGTACAGTGGTAGTTTGAGGGTTCAGGGCTAGGTTTGGGTTATGAGGTATAGGGGCATTTTTAGTGTTCAGGGGTAGGTTTGGGGTATATGTGTATATTTAGGGTTCAGGGGTAGGTTTGGTCTTTGGGGTACTGGGGTATTTTAAGGGTTCAGGGCTAGGTTTGGGGTTTGGGGTACTAGGGTATTTTAAGGGTTCAGGGCTAGGTTTGGGTTAAAGGGGTATTTTGGGGTTCAGGGGTAGGTTTGGGTTTTGGGGTACAGTGGTATTTTTAGTATTCAGGGCTAGGTTTGGGTTTTGGGGTACAGGGGTATTTTTAGGGTTTAGGGATAGGTTTGGGTTTTGGGGTCCAGGGTATATTTATAGGGTTAAGATGGGTTAGTGTTTAAGGGTGTTGGGGTATTTTAAGGAGTAAGGGTGGGCTATGATTATGGGGTGCAGGTGTAGCAAACGATATGAGACATGGCATGAAGGGCGGAACGTACCACACACCCCCAGCGTTTGTCATGCCCCCAGCACACGCCCCCAGCACAACGCAGACACGCCCACAAGGTACTACTTTGCTGGCACGGTTCTTTTACCTTTTAAATGTATATGGTGGGCGTCTGCATAGCCTATGTCCTTCTGCTGCAACTGCCCTTTCCAACGCTGTATTGGGTGTTGTGATTGGTGCTGTGGTTCCTGATATTACCCGCCTCAAAGGTTTGGGCTCTCTCTTTATTATATTAGTATGGACTAATTTTCAACACTAATCCTTTATGGGTTCCGGAGTGGCGTGCTACTCGCCAGAAAAGCGTTTCAGCACCCATCAGGGGTTACAAGTGCTATATGAATGCAAATCTTTCTTCACCTTTTATCCCTCCGCTATACTTCTCACTCCAAGTAACAGACTAATATCCACCACTAAAATGACCTCATATTTCACCATATTAATTCACCACTAATCCTTTATAGGCTTCCTGAATAGCGTGCGTCCACAAGCAATATATAAATACAAACCTTTGTCTCCTTATCCTTCTGCTATCATTCCAAATAACTGACTAACCTATCAATCTCTTAAAATGTACTTGCATGTTTCACTATACTAATTCAACACTAATCCTCTATGGGACCCGGAGTAGCGTGCTACCCGCCGAAAAAGCGCTTAGACGCCTCGCCGGGGTAGTAAGCGCTATAAAAATGCAATTGCAATGCAATGCAATGTTACAGGAAGGCTTGAACGAATATAAAATGGCATTCCTGTTGATGCATTCAGGGGTATGTACATGATTAGTAACACTATATTACAAAGGGATATTTAAATATGGTACAGGCAAGATTTGCGATGTGACTTAATACATGGTATCCTAAAGAATGCACAGGAGCATCTCGTTTCGAATCTTTTAGAAACCACTTGGAGTCATGTTTGGAAAGTCAGGTTTTATTTGTTGAACCGTCCCTTTGTGATCCTTTTTTTCCATTCTGATAGTCATGCAAGATGTACATACTAGCGCCAAGTAACCAGTGATTAATGTACGTTGTATCAAGACTCTTTAACATAAATAAAGAATGGACTAAAACTGGAGCCGAATCTGCTGACCATGCGATAGTCCCCCAACCTTGAGCATTTTACTTCGGTATTAATCGTGGATGGAGTACTGAATATCCTTCACTAGATGGCGCTAAAGCAGCGCTAGTCAGTCTCTTCCTACATGGAGAGGAATGAAGCGCAAACATTAACTCTGGTTCACTGTCCTCCTCAGCTTCGTTATACTACTACTAAGATCTAAATATACAAATGGAGATATAGGTTAATGCAATCGTTGACGAAGTCAATAATTTTGGCCTTTATATTGTTGAAATGATGTTCCAAGCGCAACAAAGCGAGTGCTACATTAGAAGTCTCACTGCAAGCAGGCATCCCTCACAAGCACAACAGGCAGGACCCTGGCAGTAGCAGTGTAAACACCCAGTGGCGACGAAAATCGCCCGCTTTAGCAGGAATTGATGACCTGATAATCGGAGTCCCACTAAAACATTTGTTATCTGTGTATTGGACTATTCTTTCTGCTGGCAAAAAGCTAATGGTGTTCAGAGGGAATCCAAAGGCAGAGCCAGTGGGCGAAGGTTCGAGGCTGCCAAGTAAATCCAGTTCAGTCATGAAGAGCAAGAAATGGTTGAAAGTAGAAACAAGCATTAGAAATGCAATAGGTCTCGCAGCATTAGAGTTAGTGCTTTTAGAATTGTTTATGGGTTTTTTTGTAAATCTTTAGCATTTTTGTTTCCTGTAGCCAATGCTAAAGAATTAAAAAAAAAAAGCCATAAACATTTCTAAAAGCTCTAACTGAGTGAGGGTGAGGGGTTGAGGGTCTTTTAGATGCACTGCAAAGTTTTTTTTTATACAGCCTCTAAAAAATGTAATGGTATGTAAAAAAAAAAAAGCTTTAAAGGATAATGTTTATAAATGATCAAACCACCATGCATATCCATTTCACGCAGAATGCTTATAAACGCGCGAGTGTGTAAATATACAGCTATAAAGAGATGTAAAAAGCACATTTTGCCGCTTTAACTTTTGTATTTCCAAGGTTGAATGAAATGCAACGAGGGCGCATTAAATATATGAAGTCTGGTAGGAACGTGCTACATTCTTCCATGTGGCTCGACATTTGCAAAGTTTTAAGTGGGTGAGCTACTCTTTAAGAGCTGTGGTAAAAGTTTACCAAAAGATTGTATCGCTCGTGTGACCCCCTTGGATACTTTGTGTTTGCCTGACCGAATACAGTATAATTCGACGTGGCATTACAAAAGTGCACGGTAATAAAGTTTTTTTTTTTTTAACTCTTGAGATAAGTGTCTCGTTCAAGAACCATCACGTGTTAACATTACAAATACCAATACAGTTAATTAAAGAAAGGCAGTTACAGATGGACCCTCCAACCATCCAATGCGTGCTGTGCATCAGCTTCCACAGGACGTAAGCCCAGAAGGTCCAGGATGGTGGTCGAGATGTCGCATAAGTAAAAACATTGAAGCCACGCCCCCAATGACATCAGACGAACATTTACGCCAAAAAAAACAAGACCTCTTAAAATCAACTCTGACACTACTTGGCATTTTGCGCAAGGTTTCCTAAACATCGAGCTGTTGCACCGAGATCATACACTTGAAAATAAAACACTGGAGATGTTCGTCTAAATAAAGGGGGATGGGGATGGGGTTGTGGTGGGTGTGTTGAGGAAAGGGAAAAGGAGAGGTGAGGGAGGGAGGGAAGGAAGGAGGCGATAGGGAGAGGCACAAGGGAAGGAGTGCAGATTATTAAAGAGAAGGGCTGTGGGAAGATAGCGAGCAGAGGGGAGGGGCGAGGGGGCCAGGGGAGAAGTTTAGTATCAAAATAAGTCCTTGGAAGCAGAGGCGCCTGCTCGGTGGCCGGTGCTCCAAGACTTCTAGGGACCTCGGGCAAAGTTTGGGCTGCAAAGCAGACGTGCGGATCGAGAGTGGGCTTCGGGACCCCGGTGGCGAGTTGGTGACGTTTCTGATGATAAACACCCTCGATGTATCTCTCCAGCGCTGCGAGGAACTCCGGGGGTAGGCTTCAGCTCCAAGAAGCCCTCTAAAGCGGGGAGAATATATATATGCACATTTATTGCCAGCTAAGAGCAAGAGATGGCCTTGGGCCAGAGCCTATCTAGTTTGAGGGGGGTCCTGGATACACGGAGGCTTTGGGGATGCAATATTGTTGACAGAGGTTACAAAAGCTAAGGCCCCGTATCCTGGGAACGCCGCACCCTTCACTCGGTGTACTGTGTGATCTTGGCTACTGGCAAGACAAGACGGAGGGAAGAGAGGGGAGGGGGGAGGAGAAATGCGACACGGCGGGAAGGGGAGGGGGCGGAGCGGGTAAAATAAACAAAGAAGACGGAGGGAAAAGAGGGGAGGGGGGAGGAGAAATGCGACACGGCGGGAAGGGGAGGGGGCGGAGCGGGTAAAACAAGACGGACGTGCACGCGCTTTTAAGCTCAATGCGCATGCGCATTGAGCTTAAAAGTCACGGGCACTGCAAGGAATCGCCACGATTCCTTGCAGTGGATAAAGAGTGGATAAGCCCCCATAGTCTCGCTTGCTCGATGCGCATGCGCATCGACAGGCGAGACCTAAAAAATGACCAACTAGCAAAACAAGCGGGTGGGAGTAAAGTTTGTGAAGGAAAGAAAATGATTGGTACGTGCTGCAAACTAGGAGAGGCAAGGTAAAAGTAGAAAGCAATAATGGAAGGAATAGCAAAAGGTATGAAGGAAACAAAGGAAGGAAAGTTGAAAGGAAGGGTGAAAAGCACATGGTGAATGGATGAATGGATGGCTAGATGGGTAGAAGGATGGGTGAAGAGTGAAATAAAGGATGAGTGAAAGGGTAGATCAGTAGGTGGATTGATCAGTGTGTACTGAAGCACTCTCCACAAAGTCCACCAGTTGAACAGTGTTGAAAGAGACGAGTAATGTTTATTCCAAATATGGACCCCAATTTAGTCCATGATAAAGTAGTGGGAAAGTATTCAAGCTTGAATTAAGTTTGTCCTTGAAAAAGTCGTTGTTGTGAAAGTGGGAGGCTGCCTTTTGATGTATAGAGTTTACAATCTACTTACAGAATTATGGACTGAAATGTGGACCATACTTAGAATAAACATCACTTTGCTCTTTCGACACTATTCATTTTGTGGACTTTTGTTCATTGGACTGTGTGGAGTGCTTCTGTATCATAGTAATTCGGGATTTCATAAACCCTTTGGTTCATAATACATATACGCCCCATAGTAGCAGGGTAGTAGATACCATGCGAGCGCCATTACATACTTTGTCCTTTCCAGTACCGGACCTCTTTACTATATGTACCAGGATGTGATATTGATGCCACAGCTACCCTACTGTTCATTCATGTGAATGGAATGGTCACTGGATGAATGGAATACTGAGTGAGAAATGGGTGGATGGTCGGATGATAGGCTAGATGGAAGGATGGAAAAGTGGGTGGGTAGGTGGGTGAATGTAGGAACAGATAAATGGGCAGTGGTATGGATGGGTGCATTGATGGAAATACTGATGGGGGGAGGTGAAATAGTATCGTAGGATGAATCGCTAGATGGGTGTCAGAAGTTTGGTTCAAAGTAAATGTGTGTGTGTGTGGGGGCGGGTATAATTTTCTGGCTACCCCCTTGAAAGCACCCCTGCAGATTGAGTTGATGATGTAGTAAAGAGCTGTTCTACTCCACCCCTGCTTGGCCCTCTTTCTCCTGCAGGTTTGACTTTCTGCTTTCACCCTCGCCTCTCCTCTCCCTCCTGCTGCGGCCTGTCATTGCTGGAGGAAGACTTATGAACTATGTGGACGCTCTGGAGCAATAGGAAGCGGAGGTTGGGGTGGGGGGTGGGGGGGGGGGGGGTTGAACAGTGGACCTCCCAAGAAATCACAAGGAAACAGGGGAGAGGGCATTCTTCTCGTATTATGGCTGCAGCAGTGCCAAGAGGAGGATTTCGGGGCCTCTGTTCAGAGCGATTTTGAGTTTTGGTACCCAAGTTATACTTCAAAACCCAGGATGCCAAACATTTACTTAAGGGTTCTTCAACTGCAATATTCCACCCACAAGCGTGTACTGCTTATGAAAGAATGGGGATTTGGATAACTTAAGAGTACTACTGTTATCAAACCAGTGGTTCCTTTTCCAACATGTAGACTTGCAAAAGAGTATCTCTGCCAACCCTCACCAACTGGCACAGCACCATGTAAGCTAATCAGAGGAAGTTGGAAGAGGCAGAGCAAGCCTATGTGCAGCTCAGGAACGTACCCATCCTTGGGGCCGCGGGTACATTGGCATCTGCCCCTTGCTAAGACACTGAGCAGCTTCCTTTAACTTTTGGTCTTTCAGCACGTTTTCCTTTAATTTTAGATTAATAGTTTATCCTAGCGTTCAATACACCAACACATCAGGAGGAAAAAACTGGCGTACAGTCTTGCCAGCGAGTCCTTTCATAGTAAACTCTTAACGAAATTTTGCCTATATGAAGAAAATACAAAAGTAACTTCAGGGGAAAAAAATCTGCTGGACAATGTACTTTTTTAGTTTGCTAATCCCTTTTATACAAATATCTGTTCAATATTACCAAAAGTTAAATCTAGTAGAACTAAAGTGAAAGGTCATGATTTATAACCTCATATTCAAAGTAAACCAATACAAAATCCTCGCTCCAAATTTGATTAAAACAAGATACTAATAAAATCGAAATTCAGGCTCTCATTTAGACAAATTGGATCTTCTTTAAAGATAATCTGTTCACAATCTCTCATATTTGCACAAAGGTCAACGTGTTTCCTTTTTGGAACTAAGGAAGTACCTCAAATCTGTTGAGACAAACTTCATACTTCTAAAAAAAAAAAAAAATTTGACTGCTTGTTATTTTATGGTATGAAGGCAAATGTTGTTCAACCGGACTGTTGTGTTTTTGGCATAAATATGCAAGGGAGTGTACAACAATGGTAGTGCTGCTGAATGTTTGTTTGACGTGTGCTCCCCTTTGTCGCAGTGGAGTATGCAGGGCCTTGGAAAATCTGTCGGTAGCACACCCAAAGATTGGGTGGATCATGGACGTTGTCCACATCGGTGATGAGGCAATGTGTCCCTATAGATAAGACTCAAAACAGCATTTTTAAAATTCATTCAATAATAAAGGACTGACTCTAAGGAAGTTCGTGCTCAGAAATGTAGCAAGTCATTGAGCCAGCTCCTCCTCTGCACATCGCTTCTGCTGCTCCGTTCTGCCAACATTGCAGTCTCCTTGCCTGGTTTATTTTTTCTGCCTCCATTCTCCTTCTGCCTCTACCTTCCCTCTGCCTTCTTTTGAGCTCTTTACGGGTTGTCTCCTTTTTTAACCTATATTGCTAATGAAATGTGGCTCCTTGCAACTAGGACTGGGGGGGCCAAACATCCCCTTGAGTTTGCCTCACTACAACATAGCGGTGTGCCCAGGGGAGGGTGCTGCCTCCTGTGGGCACATTTGGAAAGTGTCCCCTTTTATGACGTGACCTGACTGTTGCATTGGTGCGGGGCCCTGGGCAGCTGCCTGTACTCCCAATGCCTTGCGTCTGCCCTTTCTCCATAGACCTTAGAGCCCCTCATCCCAGCCACATCGACAACTACTGTTGCCGAACATCACTGTGCACCACCAAAGGTCTGTTCTCTTGCCAGCACTACTGCTTCACGTGCAACACTGTAGCAACCAACCATGCCAGAGAGACTGCAAACAGGACCTCATCCACTACGCCGACAGACCGTCGCAGCCAGTGTGTAACAAAACTTGAGGGTGCCCCCCTGCAAAGTACATGGAGGGGACCACCCATTATCCGCGCCAGTCAAGAGTTCTCAGTCCAGCGATCCGTCATACTGCAGGGGCTAACCGTAGCCATAAAAAAAAAGATTCTGGTTCCTTCATTGGTTACATCCGCTCCCTTATCAGGAAATTGGGAAACATCAGTAAATATTGCTGCTGCGCCCTCCAGCAAAGTTACATAACACTGCCTCCGGCTGGCCCATCAAACGGATCCTCCTACTTGATGAGCCACCTGCAAGCGAAGACCTTTCAGTTAACTACCTCCAAACACAGACCACTGCCCTTGTCTGCTTCTGACTCATCCATTACACTCTATTGTCACCCTTACGAAACCCGCAGTTGCGATTTTTAGCCCACCTTTAAAACCACACCTCGTATATCGCTGCGATCCCGTGGCCAGCACTTGCTGCTTCCCTGTCTACCACCGACAGAGACTGATGGCAAGTACCCATCTAACTGCTGCCCTCTCCAATGCCACTGTGGAAGTTTAAAACTTGTTAAACAATCTCTTCAACTGACCACCCAACACAGTTCTTCCTGCTAGCCTCTACAGCATCAAAGACGTTCCTGCTACTTTTCATCCTCTGCATGATGCACACAATAATATTTAATGTACAAAGGGTCCGATTTTTTTTTTTGTTTCTTCACGCCAACATTAATTTACACACTACGTACCCCACTGAACCAAACCTCCTGTCAGAGGCAAACCTGATCCCATGTGTAGCACCAGTCAGCAAGTACCCCACGGACAAACACCAGAGAAGGCGCGATTCATGTAATTAAGTCTCCAGTGACAACGTAGCATTTCCCCACCCATTGTCTGTCCAGCGAAGTCTGCAACTACACAGTAGACATCAATACCAGCAACATCTAAAGCACATTTCCACTTCCTTTCATTGGCAGCTCATGATACAAATACCTATGTGCCTTCTGGATGGCATATTCCACAGACCACCGCATTCTTTGTCTCCGTAAGACTAACTAAATGCTGTCTGTGAACGCTTCTCTTCCCCCTTCCTTACTAATAACTAATGGAGGAGAACAATAAAAAGAATAGTATTTATTATGCAAATAGCGTATCCAGCATTTGCTGCCAGTAGTCCTCCCCAGATCCACATGTATCCATATTCTTCTATCGTACCTTCCCGTCAACCCTATTATTATCTGGACATGTTTTTTATCCCTTTGGTGAACTGGGAAAAGCAATACCGTGCATGAAAAAAAAGGTCCCTTTAAAACCCTTGCTACTTATACAGGCTTGCAAAGCACTTCCTTGTTTTACTAACTGTTGTTGTAAAGCAAAAAGGTAACTCATTGTTAACTTGTAGAGCGCGCAGCTACCCCAGCAAAGGGGCCTCCCGGCACTAATCACAGTCAAATGGAGAGACAACTAGAAAGGGCACAAGGAGCTAAGGTGACGAGAAAAGATAGGTCTTTATTGCCTTATGGCACGCCAAGTAGTTTTTCAAACTGCGACTAGGCAAAGGGAGAGATTTCCATAATTTGGCTGTCCGAGTGCGGAAAGTGAGCCCACCGGCCTGTACTCTCTTCACCCTCGGAACCACCGTCAAATGTTGGTCCGTAGAACGGAGTTGGCAGGAGGGAATGTAGGGTGCGAGCAAGGTGACTAGAATGCCAGGTGAAGATGAGTTCAAGATTTTAAACACTAGGTACAGGGACTTGAACTCCACGCGCCTGGCCACTGGCAACAAATGCAGCTGGCAGAGGTGGAGCAGGTTCTCGGGATCCCATTCTTGGATTGGAATTACTTCTTGGAAGTGTGGAAGTCAATATTGAGATGTAGGATGATTTTTTTGCATGTCTGCCAAACACTTGTTCTTCCCTGCATGCGCACACAATGAAACAATACAATTTAGCTTAACCAATTGTTCAGAAATGTACTGGAAGGTCAAGAAACAGCCCATATTTTTACAAAGAAAAATAGAGTTGTCAACTTTATACACCAGGATATAAAAGCCATAGCTTGTACAGCTTGTCCAAATCCATGCCAGCTAATTCTACCACACAGAGCACATTTGAACGTCTAAAAAAACTTTCGACTTCACTCCATACCACATAATACCACATCACATAATAACATTCCTCCCAACTTAATACCACTCTAAACCACATAATTGCTCGCCACACAACATAATTACACTCCCCTCCACAACACATAATTATCCTCCGCAAAATACAACTCTGCAACATGCTTCAAAATGCCACTCTGCACAATTCTACACCACAACATGCCACATAATTCATCCCCACATAATACATCACACATAATTACACTCCACATAATACCACTTAGCATCATATAATTACGCTTTACTCCATACTGGATAAATACACTCCACATAAATCCAGTCTATGCCACGTCGCAACAATCCACATAACTACCCTTCACACCAAGCCTCATAATACCACTCAGTATCATTTTCACTGAACACCGCACACTTCCACGTCACTGTTCAACTCTACGAATTTCCATTCCATACCACATAATTCAACAACAAACTACATCATTCAAACCAACATAATTACACAACACACCACATGCATCCAATCTACTACACAAAATTCCACATTATGCTACAATATTTAACAGCACACCACATAAGTCAACTCCACTACATACCACTCCACAACACAAAATACCAATCCAGATAATCCCACTCCAAGACACACAATCCCAAACCGAAAACGCATAGGTAAAATACATTGTCCTTTACAACGTCAAGAGCTCTAACTCTCACAAATGCGAGACCATTTGCATTGCAAATGCTAATTTACCTTCCAATGCATCCCAGCAGTTCCTGTTCCTGGAGCTGCAAACATTCTCTGGGCCCCGTCAGCATTGTGCTGCCTTGTCAGAGGCGCAGCATCCCATAACACAATACAAGGCAATACTCTACAAAAACATGCACATAGGGTTGGTGCCTTCTACTGTTTTATATCCTCAGGTCACAAACTATCTCAAAGACTCCTCCCACTATATTCCTAAAAGCCTGCATCAACAACTGACCTTGAGTTAAAGTGATTTACCTCTCCTTACTGTCCACCCTCGTCTTCCCTTAAGGTTCATGTCTGCCTGACACATTTTCTACTACTCTGTCTATGCCAATTGTCACACCTCATTTCACAGCTCATACTGTTGTTGTTTGAAATCCTATCCCTACAACCTAAAAATACTTGATTTCCTCTAGACTATCGATGCTCGTCACAAAGCATTTCTATGCCTCGTTCAGGGGTAGTAAGTGCAATTTAAAATGTAAATACAAAAATAAAGTACCATCATACATATGTAACAGTCCAACTGCTTCAGGATGCACACTTCCAACAAACCTTCCATATCCGACTGGAATTCGTGCATGCCGAACAGATGGCTTACAACTTTCAGTTGGAACTCCATGGAAGCTTGACTTTCTTTTTACAGAGCTGGCGACAAAAATCATCGTCCAGATAAGACCGATGACTTTTGATATTATGTATGTTCCATCTCTGTGAGAACTTTATCTCAGTGGCATGTTTATTTTTCCAGAGCTAAGGAAGTGAACTCTCACTCCTCAAAATTGAAATGCTTCCGTTTTAAGCGCTGTGTTTTCGAATCATTGATAGTGGAAGGTTGAAACAAATGGGGTTGTCCCACTGTTCCTACTTCCAGCGACCACTACGAGTACCTTATTATGCAAGTCAAGACAAAACAGAGAAAACTGTGAGCTTTGTACAGTGTGCAATTACAGTGACTATGCTTTTATGAGAAAGAGATGGAAAAGTTTGGATCTCATAACAGATTGCATAACAAACAAGATTTGAATGAACACCGTCCTGAAATGAGTTGCGCCTTTTGTGTCATTCACTTGGCAGGCAAGTTTCAAAAGGTTAAACTGGGGGAATTAGAAAGCAACTTTAACTGGGTAGACAGATTTTCCAAAAACGGGACATACATGTGTGTGGTCGGTCATACATTAGCCAAACTAATTACACCCGAGGCGATGCGATACCTCAACACCACTGTTATCTACACAAAGCTGAGCGGGTATGAGTGAGAGGTAAAAAAGAACAAATACAATAGAATTATTCATTTAGCTATGCAAGACGCCGCGCTGACTGGTACTGTCCGCTTTAATACTACAGATATTAACACATATGAAGGATCAATCTAAGCATTTATATAGCGCACTACTCACCCGTAGGGTCTCAAGGTGCTTGGGGAGAGGAGGGGGTCCGCTACTGCTCGAACAGCCAGGTCTTGAGCTGCTTCCTGAAGGCGAGGTGGTCTTGGGTCAGGCGGAGGTGGGTCGGGAGGGAGTTCCAGGTCTTGGCGGCCAGGTAGGAGAAGGGCCTTCCCCCTCTGGTAGCTCTTTGGAAGCGGGGGACGGCGGCGAGGGCATGGCCAGTCGAACGAAGCTGGCGGGTGGGAGCGTAGAAGTTGAGTCGGCTGTTGAGGTATCCTGGGCCTTTGTTGTGTAAGGCTTTGTGTGCGTGGGTGAGGAGACTGAAGGTGATTCTCTTGTTGATCGGAAGCCAGTGCAGGTCTCTTGTCCGGAGATGTGGCTGCGGCGGGGGATGTCCAGGATGAGTCGTGCTGAGGCGTTCTGGGTCCGCTGGAGTCTCTTCTTGAGTTTGGCGGTGGTACCGACGTAGAGGGAGTTGCCGTAGTCCAGACGGCTGGTGACGAGGGCCTGGGTCACCGTCTTCCTGGTCTCGGTGGGGATCCACCGGAAGATCTTGCGTAGCATGCGCAGGATGTTGAAGCACGACTAGGAGACGGCGTTGACTTGTCTGGTCATGGAGAGGGAGGAGTCCAGGATGAAGCCCAGGTTGCGTGCGTGGTCTGTTGGTTTGGGTGCTCTGCCCAGGGCGGGGGGCCACCAGGAGTCCTCCCAGGCGGAGGGTGAAGAGCCCAGGATGAGGACTTCAGTCTTGTCAGAGTTCAGTTTCAGGCGGCTGTTCATCATCCACTTGGCTACGTCTGTCATCCCTTCGTGAAGGTTGGCTCTGGCGGTGGCGGGGTCGTTGGTGAGGGAGAGGATCAGCTGGGTGTCGTTGGCGTAGGAGAGGATGTTGGGGTTGTGTTGGCGTGTGTTGGCTGCGAGGGAGCTCGTGTAGATCAGAGCAATTAATACCAGAGCTCTCTCCAAATCAACTGGTAAAGGCTCGAGAGGCTGCTACCCGAGGAGCTCTTTTCACAGTTGTTACTTAGCCACTTGGTACTACTCACTGAAGCACTTAGACCTAGAGGTGAGCGGGCAGCTTATAGCTGGAGCTGGGCTCTAGGTCAGCTCCAGGTTCTCGTGGAATCTAGAGCCCAAACAAGCAAAGTTTTCACGTGGTTCTGTCTGCCATCTGCGCTCTTCTGTAGCTCACAAAGTTTAAAACAAAGCCCTACAGTTGTGTTAAAAAAAGACCGATATCCCTCTAGTGGTTGCCTTGTACAAACTGAAACCAGAAAGCCCAGGGTGAATCTCAGCTTCCCCACTTAATCACACTCTATTCTCAGGCAATTTTTTTGCATCACCCCCCTTTCTTCATTAGCTCTCAATATAAACCTATAATCTAACTTATTAAATTCAAACCTGCTGCATTTCAAAGAAATGCACTATTTTAATTTTTAAGAGAATGTACTATATTTTGAATGACGGTAACCTTACCAGGGCTCGGCTCATGCAAGGGTTCTAAGAGCCAACCTAGACCCTTGGGTGCAGATCTACAAGAAAGTGCAGCAGCGTGGCACTGCAAGCCCTTTGGCTGCGCCACGCTGCAGCACTTTCAAAGCACAGGAATTCAACATATTTACAAGAATGTTGCATTCCTGTGTTCTCCCCTGCACTGGCGCACAAACAGCTGCCAAGCGCCGGCGCAGGCACCCTTGCACCATGGTGCAAGGATGCCTGCGCCATGGGGAGATTGTTTTTGTGCAGGAAGGAGCCCCTTCCTGCACGAAAACAATCACTAAAGGCTTTTTCCTCTTTTAATACGTGCTGTAGAATGCAGCACGCATTGAAAGAGGAAAAAACGAGGAGAAATGAAAACATTTCTCCTCGTTGTGCCTCCCTACGCCACCTCTAGGGTGGCGTAGCATTCAGACGCAACTCCAGATTTACGATTTCTCATAAATTTAGAGATGTCTCTTGTTTCATGGATGTTGGGTGGGAACACCCACAACACCACCCATGGAACGCCCCTTTAATGCAAAGTGCATGTGCAGGGGCCGTATTTACAAGGAGACGAAAAGTCACGCATGGTGGCTTTTCCTCTCCTTGTACATATGGAGCAGTAACATGCGCCACCAGTACGCCCTGAATAGTGACGTACTGGTGGCTCAGGGGGCTTGTAAATCAGCCCCTTGGATTCTTCCCTCTTAATTTGTTGGCGTGCCACTGCCCACCTCTACTTAGAACCAGTGGGTCCGTCTTCAGCGTTCCAGAGTCTAACACACATCCACAGGTGCAGAAAACCTCATTTTAAGGTCCGGAAACCCCCTCCCATCCTGTGAGCTTGGCCACTGCACTGCGCATGAAACCATCTGGTGCCCCGCCCCCCGCCTCACAAGAGCTAAAACACCTCTTGGGAGCAGGCGTCAGTTTACCGATGTTGACCGAGAGGATAAGGGCAGAGCGTGTTTCAGTCACTCACCAAAAGAACAGCTTTGGAGCAGAAGTTAGCTGTCTATAGGGGGTTGGGTTTCTTGTCCCTGGCTTGGCTTCCATGCTCCTTTAGCAAGAGCAGGCAGCCCGGTCTGCGGCAGTGTACCAAGCAGCGAAGGAACAGGAAAGCACTTTGCTTGGTAAACTGCTGGCACAGACAGGAACTGGGGGCTGTCCCCGTGCCTCACAACTACTCCGGGAGAGGCACCGAGACAGCCCCCAGTTCCTGTCTGAATGCTCTGAGATATGTCCCTGCTGAGAGGCTGTGTCCTGTGATGAAAGTTCACTCTAGGGCCCCCAACCCCATCCCTTCTGTTGTGAGCAGTGCTCTGTGCTGCGTCCTGCTGTCTCTGGGGCCCCATCCCGGCCCAGCTCTGACTGAAGAGAAATAATGTAAGTTGATACTTTGTTTCTCTTCAGTCCTGGGTCATTGCGAGGAGCGTGTAGCAGGCTGCAGACTGCACCTGCTTCGGAGCGTGTGCAGCCTGCTTCAGACCAAAAGACACACCGCTCTCTGCAGATGAGCTAAGTGGGCCCCGTCCACCTACCAAAGACTGGGGGCCCCCACACCGGCTGCGGGGGTGTTTGTTACGCCCCTGGTCGCAGTACAACTCCAGTGCATCCTACTCCACTCTCTATCACTCAGCAAAACTTACCATGGAGATCTGGGACACGATCTCCATCACCCTAGACATAATCGTCCTCAGACATGGCTAGACCCTGCTTCCACACCGGACATTGCCGTTGTCTCCCCCCGAAGGCTGCAAGATAACACACAGGACAAAACCAACAAACATGGATGTGAATTTTTCATCTTCTACAAGGACACCATCTGCTGCACAACATCAGACCACTCACCCAGATAATGAGGCGGCTCAACTTCCAAATCCACATAGCTGGAAAAAACACCATCAAAGGCACCCTCGCCTACAGACCACCAGGACCATGCCCCAGCAATGCCATCCCTGACCTAATTGCCGAATTGCCAGATCACCATTGATGCAGAACACTAAATCTTCCTAGGAGATCTTAACTTCCACCTCAGTGACGCAACCACAACTGACTTAGAAAGCCTGAGCAACATTGGCCTCAAGCGACTTGTCACCAACCCTACCCACATCGCAGGACACACTATTGCCCCCATTTTTATGTTTAGTGGTTTGCCCAAGTGAGCTGTGTGATATGGTTTTACTTAACTGTCTCTACAGTTTCCACTTCATCTCTGAACCTACCAACTCTGGTAATATGCCCTCTAGCTCCATGTGGAGAAACTGGAAAAAAAATCAAGAGGCCAGTGGAACAATGCTTTCGGCTCCCACTTCACAGCTATCAATCAATCAGGAGTTTGTTAAAGCGCAACTACTCACCCGTAAGGGTCTCAAGGCGCTACCTTAAACCCAAGCCAGGCTGCGTAGAACTTCTCCCAGTGGATCACAGAATGTCCTGAGACCATCTCCCCAGCCAAATCCAAAGGACTCGGCGGTTCACTGCAGAGCTGAAATCCACCTAACTTAACTGCTGACGTATAGTGGCCCTGCGGACACCCAGTGGAGGAATGGCACACTCTGAGGCGGGTGTACTCGCGGTCCTGCGGGATCATTTGCGCTCGGTGTATGAGGTTGACCCATCCATTTCGGAGGATGGCCATCACTTATACCTTGAGAACCTCGGTCTGCAGACCCTACCGGAGGCAGCGGCGAAGGAACTGGATGTCAAGATATCGTTGAGTGAGGGCGCCGCGGCAATAGCCGCCCTTCCCCGGGCCAAGACCCCTGGTGGAGATGGGTTCCCTGCGGAGTTTTATCAGGAGTTCGGGCATACCCTAGCCCCCCTCCTCCTACAGGTCTATAATGAGGCCTTGCGTGTGGGCGCCCTCCCACCTACCTTGAACCAGGGTGAGGTATGCATGATTTTGAAGCCGGGCGGTGATAAAACAGACCCCACGGCCTACCGCCCTATCACCCTGATAAATTCAGACGCTAAAATCCTCACCAAGCTGCTGGCCAATTGCCTTGCCCCACACGTCGCCCAACTCGTCCACCAGGACCAGTGTGGTTTTGTCCCGGGGCGTAATACGGCAATGAATTTGCGTCGCCTAACTCACATTTTACATGAGGTCCGGGGGCGGGAGGCCCCCCATGTCTTGGTTTCCGTTGACCTGGCTAAAGCCTTCGATACAGTGCATTGGGGTTATCTGATGCATGTCCTATTGAAGATGGGGTTTGGTCTGAGTTTTCGCGACTGGATCCGGGTGCTCTACGGAGGGCCCCGGGCCAGGGTGCGCCTGGGGTCAGCCCGCTCTGAGGAGTGGCCACTGGGGAGGGGTACTCTGCAGGGTTGCCCCCTGTCCCCCCTCCTATTCGCTCTCGCAATCGAGCCCCTGGCCGTATCTGCCCGCAGGGAACTGCATGACTGGGGTATTGTGGTGGGGGACACTACTAATGTCATCTCCCTCTACGCCGACGATGCCCTATTCTACCTGACCTCCCCGCTGGAGGCTCTCCCCGCTTTACTGCGGCTTTTGGACCACTTTGGCGCGGCCTCTGGGCTCCGCATGAATGTCAATAAGTCCCTAGTGTTCCCACTGACTCCTACCGTTCCCGATTTAGACGCGGATTCTCGCTACCTGGGCCTCCGGTGTGAACGCATGGCGTTCCGGTACCTGGGTATTTGGGTGGCCGCCTCCGACGACGCTCTCTTGACTCATAATATAGACAAAATACTCGCTGGCCTCCGGAAGTCCATTGATTTTTGGAATACACTCCCGCTCTCCCTCATGGGGCGCTTGGCAGTTGCCAAGATGGTGATGCTCCCCAGAGTACTCTATGTGCTACAAAATACCCTATGCCCGTTGCCTCCCCGAATCTTTCGCACGCTGAACTCACTGCTCACCTCCCTCCTGTGGGCGGGTGGTCGTAGTATGGTAGCGCTGCGCACGGTGAAACAGTGCTGGGAGGAGGGTGGCCTAGAGGCCCCGAGGTTTGACTTGTACTACTATGCGGCGCAGCTTCTCCCGGCGGCCAGGTGGTTTGCTGACAACGAGAATTGGGAGTTGGCATTGTTGGCGGGTGTGGCCTCGGACAGAGACTTGCAGGAGGCTTTCATGCAAGGCCGGGGCGCCCCTGGTGCTCTGCCCTATGTCGTAAGGCACACGGCAAATATATGGCAGCGCTTCGTTGAAAGGGTTCTGCGACGCGCTCGGTTCCACAGGGAGCTATCCATTTGGATCCTGGCCCCGATTCTCAAGATGGAGGCGAATATGTCCTTCCGGGAGTGGCGGCTGGGCGGTTGCGACACCCTCGCAGATCTTTATCCGGGCGACTCCTTTGTGTCCTTTGAGAGAGCAGTGGACTCCTTTGGACTCAGGGAGGGCCAGTACTTGCATTACGGATTCCTTAGAGATGTGGCCAGAACGACGTGGCCTCAGTTCCCGGAGGCGCCCCAGCTCACTAATACCCTGGACGTTATATTATCCTGTGGTAGGGGTAGACGTTTAGTCTCCCTACTATACTCTGCTATGCGCAGGGACTCAACTCCCCCGGTGGTGCCAGCTTGGGGGGCCTGGGAGGCGGACCTGGGGATCGAATTGGACCCGGCCCAGAGGACGCGAATTGGATTATTGACTCGTAAGGTTTCCTGCAATGCGCGATTCAAACTAATTCATTTTAACTTTGTGCATCGCACTTATGACACCTGTCTCCCTCCACCGCATTTCCTCAGATAGAAGCCATAATTTCCCTAGATGTGGTGCAGTAAGAGCGGGATTCCTTCATCTGGCCTGGGAATGCCCCTTGGTTCATGATTTCTGGCACGAGGTGGTGGGTCGCATTAACCGGATTACACCTATTCGGTTGCAACTTGACCCGCTTCATTGTTTACTGGCGTTAGTTCCCAAACCCAGGAGGAAGGGACTATCTTACAAACTGCTTCAACTGCTTTTGGTTCTAGCGAGGAGACCGGTGGCCATTACCTGGATGGGCCAGAGGGCCCCTAAAATACCTCTATGGTTGCGAGATGCCAGGGAATGGGCCTTGGCGGAGGAGACGCATATGCAGCGCACTCGCAGAGACGTGAAGCTCCAGGAAGACCTGCTCGCCTGGAGAGTCATGTGTATCGAGGGGATGGGGGAGGACGGTTCGGACGCCACCAGCGATGAGTTGTTTTCCTCTGCTTCCTCGGAGTCTGATGAGGGGGGGTGGGGAGGGGGGGTTGGGTGAGGGAGATCGGGAAGCGATGTAACAGTCTCCTGGGCCATGCTTCTATTCCATTCCATGCTGGATATGTTTGACTTTAGCCGTAATTCCCAGCTGACCGCAGTGTACTGTTATGACCGCGGCCTCCTTGGCCCTTGCATTTATCTCCTTCTGTGTTCGGGTCAGCGCTAGAATTGCCACTCATGGGAGGGGGGGGGGGGTTTGTTAAGGTTTATAGTTATATAGTTTGGTATTGTACCATCAAAAATGGCGTAGTCATTGATACTGTTTAACTGATATTTGATGCATAAGTGCACGTCCTCCTGCTTGATTATGGGTTCACCTTGTCGCCGCCCTGCCTCCGGGATGTGGGCTGTACATGGCTGTGTACTCATCGTGGACCTGGCCTACCTGTCCCTATCCTGTCAACTGATTTGATGACTGTATGCTATGTGCCTTATTTGACACTTTCGCCGCAAAAATAAATTTAAAAAAAAAAAAAAAAAAACTTAACTGCTGACAAATAGAAAGGGGAGTGGTGCGCCAGAAAAGACACTGAAAACCATGTCCCCAACAGGCCAGCACTCAACCAGTACGACAACCCCCTAAAAACAAGAGAAAGCTCTAGCAGACTGCATAGAATCCAGTGTAAACTGCAAAAAGGAGCTCTTCGTCATAGTAAAGGAGTTCTCCAAACCCACAGCCACCAAGAACTAAATCACTCCATCCCAAGAACTGAGACGCCTGGTGGATGTTTTCCATGACCAGATCTTCACCAACTACAAAAACTTAAAACCCCAACCCTCCGCCACTGACCACATCAGCCTGCTCACACCCAAGACCACAAACCCCAAACACCTGCTCACCTACTGTGAACCTCTCCACTCGAGGAACAATTTAGATCTGGACTGCCATGCACTCTGGAGCATCCATGGACTTCAACCCCTGTAGCAAGACAACAGGTGACAAGATTAAGAAAATCCTGAACACCTCCATTACCTCTGCCTCCTTCCCTGAGGACTGGAAACACACAAAAGTGAGGCCCCTCCTGAAGAAGCCATCAGCGAGCCCAGCAGAACCTAAGAACTACTGGCCCATCTCCCAGCTCCCTTTTCCATTAAAGGTTGCAGAGAAGGCAATCTACCAGCAACTCACTGAATATCTTGGATTCAACTTCCTTGACCCCTCTCAATCTGGATGCTGAGCCAACCACAGCACCAAGACTGCCCTGACTGCAGCCACAAACTACATCAGGGCCCTCCTGGACTGCAGCGAAACAGCCCTCATCCTCCTTGACCTGTCAGCTGCCTTGGATACAGTCTCACCACATCTTGATCAAAAGACTCCAGCATATAGGAATCTGGGGAGACACCCTCAATACCTCACCAGAAGAACCCAGATAATCCTTCTCCCACCATACATCTCGAAACCTAAGATCACTCCCCCGCCCCCAAGGATAGTCACCCAGACCCACCCTCTTCCACATGTATGTGCATCCCCTGGCCAACACTATCTGATCATACAGGCTCATCTCAGACACCCAGCTCATCCTCTTCCAACAATGTATGATGAGCATCACCGACTCTGACTGCTGTCTCAAGCTCAACATGGACAAGATGGAAGTCCCCATCTTTGGCAACAGCTCGCCATGGAACGATGCATGCTGGTCTGCTGAACTCGGCCCACCCTGACAGACCATGCCCACTACCTCTGAATCATCTTTTACTGCAAGCTATCTATAAAGAATCAAGTAAACGCAAGCTTATCTGCATGCTTCCACACCCTACGCTCGCTCATGAGGTTATTCATGTGGCTTTCAGTCAACACCAGAAGGACCGTCACGCAGGCCCTCGTAACCATAGGCAGAACTATGGGAACACTCTAGGTAGGGATCACCGCACGCCTTCTGTAGAGACTATAGAAAATGCAAAACTCAGTGGGGAGATTCATCCTTTATCTCCCCAACTCGCACCCACATTACACTCCACCTCAAGAAGCTACACTGGCTCACAATCCATTAAGAGATGCCAGTTCTAGATGTTGATCCACGCATACAAAGCCTACACAACGAAGACCAACAAACTCCTAACCTTCCATCAATCGACCAGACCCCTTTGATAAGCCACTCTCCCTTGCAGACACCCTCCCTCGCCCTCCGGGTCCGCCAAAGCCACTTTGGAGGGCACTCCTTCTCACACCTAGTGGCCCCAAATCTTGGAACGACTTGCCCCTGTACCTCGGGACCACCTCATCACTTCAGCAAATCAGGAAAGTACTCAAGAGCTGGCTGTTCGAGCAGATCACCACCTAGCAGGTAGCTACTCCATCCAGCGCCTCGAGACTCTCGCGGGTAATTTGCTGCACTTTTTAAACCATTAATTGAAATGTAGAAAAACCATAAAGATCTGGGTTTGTATGAAAATCCAATAGCACTGCTGTTTGGCTCCCTGATGGCCTCTTGATCGTATACTGTTTAACAATATGTAATCGTGGTATTTCACAAAAATCACTTTACTTATTTAACATTCTTGATGAAGCATTTCTTTTACTCAATTAGAATTTTAGACCTCAATCTGGGAGAGTGATGCATGCAAAATCTGTCCCCAGTGCATTTCGGGCCAATATGGCCCTTCTTTAGGAGGTGGTCCTTATAGAACAAAGGATGATACAACCAACAAAACTGCCACTTGTGTTAGGTTTATAGAAAATATATACATCCCCTCCAGTAGAAAACAAGGTATTCCCTTAACTAAGTGATATAACAATTTATCTCCAAACTGAGGTGAAAAAATAACTAAACCAAAATGTACTTGGGTTACAGGATTTAATAACGTGATGGGAACTAGTAAGGTGAACCATACATTAGAACCTCTTAATGTGTATCTCTCACCTATTTTCACCGCGTAGTGATTTCTCAACGTTTCTACTGTTGTAAACACATATTAGAGGTGCAGTGACTACAAGAAGGTTCGCTCGGCTTGGCGAGCATTGCCAATAAAACTGCATTCAAGGAACCTAATGTATAGCATAGACCCCCAACTGGTGTCAAGAAGAGATATATTAGTAATAATAAATTCTGGGTCAACCACACAGAATAGTTCTTGCCCACTTCCATATACACCCGGTGCTTCAGGATTTTACACATCGTGAATGTGCAGTTAGACAGTTTACCTGCGTTTGTATAAACTGCCTGTCTGACTTACAAGCGTGGACTGGATACTGAAAGAGGACCAATTCTTTTAAAAAATGTACCCTTTGCTAAACTAGTGGACAAAGTTTTGCAACCTAGTCGTGCATTATGACAAACCCATACATAAATGTAATGAAAGTGTTACACAGTGTTTACTAAAAATAGATTTGAGCCGTAACAGTAGACTGTAGTCGTAAACTGAACAAGTTAGAAAAAATCAACAGTGATATTAAGCATGAAAATACTTCACATGCATATTAAGGAAATTTCAGTCACAAACCTTTACAAAGGATAAGTGGAAATGCAAAAAATAAATTGAATCCTGACCATAGGCATGAAAGAAATACTCTGTACATATCTAAACAATTCCTCCCATAATACATACAAGCAAAATTCAACAATATTGACATGAATACAGATTCATTGCATGCCTGTCAATTAAACAAATCGTAAAAATAAGCAAATTCCGATCAGTCATTTAAAACTTTTGGTATTAAGAAATCAAGGTTTTTTTATCCAAAATAATTTGCTGTTAAAAGTAACTTGTTTGCCCTGTCTTCGTTTGACTATCTCCATTGCTATAAATCTCAATTGCTTGATGTTATGTCTGCGTTCAAGTGTCGCCACCCATGATTTATCAGATTTCGTTTGGCTGCTACTCTAATGTTCGGTTAACCTAATCTTGATTTTTCAATCCGTCTTGCCAACATATTTCATGACACATGCATTTCAAAATTTACGCTAGGTTCTGAGAATCACAGGTAACAAGTTTTATTTTAATACCTTTCCAACGACTGGTGATCTTCGTCCCTGTTATTATGTTGTTGCAATTGGCACAATTATGACTGTTTAGTGCAATTGAATTCTCAGATTGTAATCAGATGTTTTAGATCGAGTAATTATTTAAATTGCATGATCTTTAAGAATATAGAGGTGGATTTACAAATATTCCTCTGACATCAGTAGGATTACCCAATGCTTTAACGCGATTTGCTTGATTTTACCAGTTTATGTGGACTACTTGGAAAGAAACAACATCTTTGTCATCTTTAAAGTTGCTTGTTTTAGAAAAATGCTTCTTTCAACTCATCTGATCATGTCACAGCTCTTTGGATGAGTATATGGGTAGCCTCTTTGTTTGAACTTCTCACACATGGGTGTTTCAATTTTTCAAAATCGTTAGTTTTGGAAAGGTGTTTAATTTGCAGCACTTGAGAATATGGTAAATGTTCAATGTGGGTTAGCAAAAACTTTTTCAATCTAAAAAAGTATTTGTTAGGGGGTTTGATATAGAGGTTTGTCTGAATGCAACAGTTTTACAAAGTGCCATTCACAGCCAAATGCAAGATGGCGATATTACTGATATTGTATGTGAAACCTATTTGGTCAACCTTGTTCAATTTTGAGATCACTGATGTCAATGGAGTTTCTGTTCCCTTCCATATAATAATGTTGTCTATGTATGTTAGGTGGGTGATTAATTTATTTCCAATCAGGATGTTGTAATATGTTTTCTTTCTCAAACATTTGCGTGTCAAGATTAGCATAGCTTGAAGATCCACATTGATGTCCCAGTTCATGGTAAAAAATAATTACCATCCCATTTAAAATAACTGATATAAAGTAAAATGTACAAACTCTAGAATGAAGATTTTAAGATCCTCTAGTATGCCTGCTGAACTCCAGGTGAGTTTCACTGCTTCAAGACCCGCTTCACGGTGTATGGAAGTATAGAGTAGTTTCACATTAATTATACATAATCGGTAGTTTGTCATGTCTTGCTCAGCAAGTATTTGTAGTTTTGTTTGGAGAATCGGTGGTGTCTAAGATACGATTGACCTGACAGTACATATGGTTGTAAATGGTGGAGTAATTTTCCAATGGATTCTTATATAGAACCTTTAGTTGTAAGATGTAAAGGTTTTTGTTGTCCTTCTGTACCTTGGGTAACGTGTACAGTGTAGTAATCTTCGGGAAATCCAGGATCAAATATTTGCTTTGTTTCTGTTATAGTATCACCGTTAAGAGCGGTTTTGAGGAATGTGTATAAAATGTCACATGTTTTAGTGGAATCTTAGCCTATCATCTTGTAGGTGAGGCACTTATTGACATGTAGATTGAAACTCAGTTTGTAAAATTCCTCATCCATCATAACCAATGCTACTCCCTTCGCCTTCTTCTAAGTGATTGTGGAATCTCCAGTAAACCTCCTCAAATTATGTTAATTCTTTAGGTTAGAGTTATTTTGTTTTTCTCCGTAGACCATTTCTTCAAGTTATGGTTGATAGTTTTAAATGTGTCGAGTCTTGACTCGTTGGTGCCATGTATGGCTTCTGGACTTTGATTTATTCATGTGTTTTCCTACAATTTTTCTGCTCTACTACATTCTCACAGCTATGAAATCCTAGTTTATGCATGAATTTGAAAACTTCCATCTCAGTTTCCAATTCGTTCAAGTGGTACAGAGATAAAAACGAAGTTCCTTTCTAAAGAATGTTACTCTCTTCCTTGGTTAACTGTTTAGATAAGTTTATAATCGGGTTTGGTTTTGCTTCTTGTAACCAACTGATGATCTTTGCATCCCTTTCCCCCTTCTGGTCTTTTGGTTTAAAGCAAGGCTGATAAATTAAAGGGCTCTCATTTCTAGAGGCCAATGCTCCGATATCCTCCTGATGTTTCTGTACAAATCGGGACATTTCAGATGTAGTCATAAAGTCAATTGAAATAAAGGCTTTTTGTACACAAAATATTGCACCGTGGAAATTCGTTCCAAAAAAATAGTCTAAATCTCAAGTGTGTAGTAAAACCAGAAAGGACTCCAGCAGAAACTCTAGGTGCTCAGGAAAGGTATCAAAAACAGTTATGACTCACCCCCAAACTCAGGTGAATATATGCAGTTGCATGTGAAAGCACAAAAACTGCAAAGTCGTCATGATATGGTTATTGCAGTTACAAATCCGATCACTTCTAAAAACGGCACAAAGACCCTTTTAGCAGTAGCGCACTATATGAATATTGATTTGCCCCTTCTGACCTAATATCATCCACAGGTATTAAAACGCACAAGTTCCTAAACAAAATCATTGTGACTGAACCCAATACAGAGTGCAAGTGGAGAATCCTTTAATGTTTGTAACAAAAGGCTTTCTCTAGCAAGCCTTGAGAACCAACCACAAACTACTTATTTCTGCTCGTAGTCAGGCGCGGAATTTAATCTCAAAATGAACATCCTGATTCAGCATCTATTTTAAAGATGTTTTTGAGGTCCCGTTAGCCCAATCAAGAAAAGCACACCTTGACACCTCATAGTCAATTAGTTTCAATTGCAATAGTCCTATGTCTGTACAGTGTGTAAAACATGATGCAAAGTGATTAATGTTGATAAACCTTTTAGTTCAAACGCACCAGTGCTCCTGCACTGGGTTGCCGTCAAAACCATTGCATCTATTTCCTGTGCCCCTTAAGACTTTTTTTGCAAGACAAAAAGTCCTTGTTAAAAATATGGGCTCACAAACGCTTCTGAAAGAACGCATATCCATTGGGGCTAAACCCCAGAGGATAAACACATGGAATAAAATTGGCTACAGTGTGCTAGTACATGTGGATTAATGGTGTCACTCCAGAACAATACTTGCAAGAGCCCAGGGAGATTCTTAATATAGGTCAATTCAGGGTGTTCAGCTTATACGGACGACAAACACGGCACTCTGTGTATTCTGCGAAGGAACCTATTTTATTTACAATTCCACATATTTAGTAGGATCATATTTCAAAAACTGTAGAACTGACAGCATTTTAGGTATCAAGAGATGGCCCTGAAGTCTAAAAAATAATGATAGTTTTGGGTCTCCTTCAGGAGCATTAGTCCATTTAAGCATGCCCCTGAAGTCCGGGCCCCTTCGGACAGTTAAAGTAAGAAACAGCAAAATGTCATTGGTAACTAATGAACCGGGTGGTCAGCTGGCCAAATCTAGATAATCAGCCATACAAATTTAGATTTTTCTTCTACTACTGTGTGGCGACAACTCTCTCCGTAATGATGGACCGTATTGGATGCCTCAATAATATTGTCAGCTCAAAGTAAATCCTCCATTGCCTTCAAACACATTTGCACGTTTTTGGAGTCATTAGCTCCGCAAGTATCCACACTTCTAATTTTTAGTGACTTTAACATGTGGGTGGATGCTTTTTAGGTCTAGCCGGGCTGAAGATGGCTGGAATGCCAGAAACCGGTCCTCGGAAGCTTGTTTCCGGTCCAGGGAAGACATGGCTTGGCAGTTCGGGTGGACTGTTCCCATGAGGCTCAGGGTCAGACTGATTTGCATATAGCCATGTCTGAACTGGGGTGGCAGAGTGGGCTAAAGAACGGTAATGGATTAAACCCAGATCTTTTGACTGGGTGTGAGTGTTTGATTGATTCAGATGCTCGTCCATCACCACCCCCTTTTGTACTGCTTTTTAGGTCTAGGCCTGGGAAGGCTACGCTTGCGCAGTGTCGCTGGCGAGAATTAATGTTTTTCAGCAGTGGGGCTTGAACCCGCCCCTCTTCTCCATTGGCTGGCTTCCTAAACTGAGGCCAGCCATTGGAGGAGAGGGGCGTCTGTCCGTTTAAGCCCCGTCTTTTTAGGATCAGGAGGTATTTTTTACATTCTTTCTCTTTTCTTTCTCTCCTCTTCCCATTGGCTGGAATTCCAGCCAATGGGAAGAGAAGAGAACGAAAAATATGCCCCTCAATCCCAAAAATGACGGCGGTTTCTCAGAGGCATTTCTGCTTCGCCTCGGAGAAACATTGTGGCGTTCATGGCGTGGTCCATTTTCCACCCGGAGCTCGCTTGTTTATTTCTCGTTGCAGGTCGTTTAGGACGTCAGATTTTCAGAACGGGGATCGGCTTGCTGTTGTCCGGAGCAGTGATTGTGGCAAGGAGCTGGGGTTGCGGTGGTAGGATCTGCCGAACGGGAAACCTAAATCGAGGATCAGCAGTTTACAAGTGATCAGAGGTTGCAGGGCGCGGCAAGCGGTGACCGAGCAGTGGCTACGGTGGAGCTGCGGGCTTCTTTTCCCTGTGAAGGCAGCTTTCTTGTTGGGGGCATGCACGCTGCGCTGAGGTCGCTTGGGTTTTGTGCCGGTATTTAGAGTAAACGTTTGTAGCGACAGTATGCTTTTGGTTTTGGAACAGTTGTTAGAATAAACGCTCGACGCACCAGTTCGGGGTTGGCTTTTCATTCTGCTGGGAAGCGAAGGACACGCTTGAGGGCATTTTTCCCTATCATCCTGGAACGGTAATTTACATATTGCACGGCTGGTGACTGATTAAGCTCAGCGGTTGGGAGCAATACAGGCGGGGGCACCGGACGTTGTTTAGCACAGCTGAGGCAGTTTAGGAGCATTTGAACAGCACGCTTGGGGTAATTTGAAGAAGCATTACTTGCGGTCTCAATTGTGCTTAGAGTGGCAGTGCCCGGAGTGTTTTATCTGTTTGGTTGGGGCGCACAGCAGGGCTGGTTTTTCGCAACTAAGTCGGCCATTAGTGCAGTGCGGTGATAGTAACTGTTTGGCGCAGGGGTAGGGGATGCACGTTGCACAACATGTGCCATCTAACAACTCCACCCTCCAACTCCACCCCATCCCCTGTTCCCTCGTTGTGCTTGCTTTCCTGCCCCCTGTTCCCTTGTTGTGCTTGCTTTCCTGCCTCCTGTTCCCTCGTTGTGCTTGCTTTTCTGTTACCTCGTTGTGCTTACTTTTCGCCCCCCTGTTCCCTCGTTGTGCTTGCTTTTCTGTTCTCTCGTTGTGCTTGCTTTTCTGTTCCCTCGTTGTGCTTGCTTTTCTGTACCCTCGTTGTGCTTGCTTTTCTGTACCCTCGTTGTGCTTGCTTTTCTGCCCCCTGTTCCCTCGTTGTGCTTGCTTTTCTGACCTCTGTTCCCTCGTTGTGATCGTTTTTTGTGGGGCTCTGTGTGTGTGTGTGTGTGTGTGTGTGTGGGGCTCTGTGTGTGTGTGTGTGTGTGTGTGTGGGGCTCTGTGTGTGTGTGTGTGTGTGTGTGTGTGTGTGGGGCTCTGTGTGTGTGTGGGGCTCTGTGTGTGTGTGGGGCTCTGTGTGTGTGTGTGTGTGGGGCTCTGTGTGTGTGTGTGTGGGGCTCTGTGTGTGTGTGTGTGTGTGTGTGGGGCTCTGTGTGTGTGTGTGTGGGGCTCTGTGTGTGTGTGTGTGTGTGTGTGTGTGTGTGTGTGTGTGTGTGGGGCTCTGTGTGGGGCTCTGTGTGTGTGGGGCTCTGTGTGTGTGTGGGGCTCTGTGTGTGTGTGGGGCTCTGTGTGTGTGTGGCTCTGTGTGTGTGGGGCTCTGTGTGTGTGGGGCTCTGTGTGTGTGGGGCTCTGTGTGTGTGGGGCTCTGTGTGTGTGGGGCTCTGTGTGTGTGGGGCTCTGTGTGTGTGGGGCTCTGTGTGTGTGGGGCTCTGTGTGTGTGGGGCTCTGTGTGTGTGGGGCTCTGTGTGTGTGTGGGGCTCTGTGTGTGTGGGGCTCTGTGTGTGTGGGGCTCTGTGTGTGTGTGGGGCTCTGTGTGTGTGTGTGTGTGGGGCTCTGTGTGTGTGTGTGTGGGGCTCTGTGTGTGTGGGGCTCTGTGTGTGTGTGGGGCTCTGTGTGTGTGTGTGTGGGGCTCTGTGTGTGTGTGTGTGGGGCTCTGTGTGTGTGTGTGTGGGGCTCTGTGTGTGTGTGTGTGGGGCTCTGTGTGTGTGTGTGTGTGGCTCTGTGTGTGTGTGGGGCTCTGTCTGTGGGGCTGTGTGGGTGTGCAAATGCAATAGGTCTCACATTTGCGAGTGGTTAAGCTATTGGCATTGTAAATGACTGCCATTTATTTGTTTTAAAAACCAAAACATAAATAAAAATAAGCAATGCCAATAGCTCTAACTAAGCAATGCCAATAGCTCTAACTTTGACAATGCCGAGACCATTGCCTTGTAAATGCTTGTTTCTCCTTCGGTCTAATCCAACTGATTGACCTGCCTATATTTATAGATCTCACCCTTCACCAGATTATCCTGTGATAGAACCCAGAAAAATAATTGCTATCCCAAGTACAATTGCAGTGCACATAATTTTATATCCAGGTAAGTTATTAAGGACTGACCTGTGTCTAGCTTGGGTAATATATAGGAATTTAAATTCATTCATATTCCTCCTGGTCCTCACAAATACTCAAACCCCAGTACTTAGTCGCTGTGTGCCGATTGTGGCTCAAACAAACTATTAAATAATTCCTTTATATTGCTTCAGTCCCTCACACAAGACGGAATGGCTACTTATCAGGTCAATCACCCAGTACTGTACTAGTTCACAGCAGTAAACGACCTGAATGGAATAACTGAAGAGATCTAATCCATACTGTGCACCACTGGGGTGCTTCAATTTCATCTGTCACTGCTGGCCCCACTCAACTATATACTATGACCACAGTGACAATCGTGTAAGGGCGGATTGCAATAAAGTCAATCCTGGCAGACCTCGGGTCTATAAACCTAATTCTCTTAATAGACCACATAATTAGCAATACAATGAAAGATCCTGCAGTGCTAATCAAACTTCTAGTTAGTAGAATCAATAAACTGTGCACCTAGCTCTCACTACTTCATCCATTCCACTGCTAAATGCCACATCTCATAACTCGATAAATGAACCCAAGTGGTCTTCACGCATGATATGAAAACACTTCCACATAGGATCATACCAAAGACCACCATAAAACTACACATCCAACATGGGATAGCGAACTACCTGTGTATGCAAGTCCTTCATTGCCCCGCATAGGCATTGTAAGAGATTTATCAATGCTGAGATGCAATAAAAATTGTTTCCCTCTCAAGACAGATGCTCTTATTCTCTATTTTTGCTCCCCCAGGTTTATCACTTGACTTTACCTTTTCTGGTTCGATTACCGACCAGGCAAAACATAAGAATGTTGTCCTACTTGTCACAATAGCGAATTAAAGTGCAGCAGTCGTAGTTTACAAGTGCTCTTTGGTGCCGTATTGCTTTGATTGCAGGTGTTGAAGTGTCGGGTCTAGAATGGCAGTCGTACTGCCTTTAATATTGTAATTCTGTTTCAGAACTAGACAAATTACCCGACAAAGCCCAATGTACCATTGTGCACAGCTGATCTATCAATGGGGGAAAAATTAAAAAAAAAAATTAAAATGCCTTTAGCCTTATCCATTTGCTCTCAAATGGAAGTGTTTCCCCTCTCAGGCATGTAGTGCCCATCAAAATGTTTTATCAAAGCCATCCGTGGTAAAATCGGTCTCTCATGGCAGCATATATTCAGCAGGTAACACTTGTAGAAATAAAACGTGACCAACACTGGTTTTCAGTCTTTTCACAGGTTCCAAATCCCCTGCACAAGACACGTGATATCTGCTATTTTTTCCCCATCTAAAGTGAAGTTAAATTTTCTTTAAATTTCACCAGATCTTCCATTAGGCACACATTCATGCCCCTAGCCACTCGGCTGCTTCTCTCACCCAGATTTGTTTAAATACACCCATGTCTATTAGGTCGGGCTTGCCCTTTGACTTGCAGGTTTTGTTTTATTTTTCCTACATGAAGTTAAAATTATGATTTCTGTTCTGAATGAGATTGACAACCATTCACTAGCCTCCTCGTCCTTTCCTGCAATTCACTAGCCTCCTCGTCCTTTCCTGCAGAAAGAAAGCTACCCATTGTGGTGGCTCCTTTAAATTGTTTTTTTATTAAAGCCTACTGTAGGTATTACTTATTGAACTTGAAGCCAAACCTCCCAGAACGTTGTCCGTACTCCGCTTTTAAATGTTTGTTTGTCGTCTTCCTGTGTGGAGATCTGCACATGGGAATTTACCCTCTCGACGTGATCGTGAGTGAGCGCAGCTGACTAGTGCTCATACTCCTACACCTCTTACCTGCCTTTGTAATGGTCTCCCCGACATCCTTTTGCATAATGTGTCTGATGCAGGAGTAAAACTTCTCACGAACCTCCCTGGCCCTATGGGGCAGATGTATCCAGATTCCATTTTGCAATTTCTAAATAGCGATTTTTGAGGAATCGCTATTTAGAATTCGCAAAATGGAATTTATGTAGAAAATCGCTATTTTTTTAGCGATTCCTTAGGCTTCCTTATTTGCGAATTCGTATTTTGCGAATTCACAATTAAAGAATAAATTCCCATGCATTCCTATGGTCCAGGAGTCCCATAGGAATGATTGTGAAAATATTCTCAATTTGCGATTCGCAATTTGCGAATCGCAAATTGAGAATAATTTCAAGGGTGCAGGGGTGTCTCAAAGACACCATGCTGCACCCCTGAAATCTACATGTGTGTGCATATGGTGCACGTACATGCCCTATGGGCGTGTATGTGCATCACATGCCACCTGCACAAATGCCAAATAGGGCATTTTTTAAAATTCACAAATTACCACCAACTAAAAGTTGGTGGTAATTTGCGATTTCTTAACCCAAATTCGCAATTTCAAAAACCTACATACATCGCATTTAAGGAATCGCTGAATTTGCGATTCCTTAAAGGCTTAAGCAAAATTTGTATTTCTTTCTCTGACTTCAAATTGAGCAGTTTGTAAACTGAAATATGTGACAATCTTGCTGGGGTACAGAGATTGTGTATGGATCCTGTGTAGGATTTTTTTTAACACAAATTTAAATATCTGTAGATTAACTGTACAAATGATTCAACATACCAGCGGTTGGGTATTTACAAATTAAGCACATTTTTTGTAATTCTGAAGTTCGAGGGGAAAACAGATTTTAGTAGAATCAAACTAAATCCGTACATTTCACTGGGTGATGCTTAAAGGAAAAATATCAGCCGAAACCCAGTTTCCAAACATTATTTCTGCACTATTTAGTTGCATCAGTAAAATTGCACGCTTGTGCACATTGAGGGGCCATTTCAATGAAAAACGTGCTGCCTTTAAATGACCATGTGCCACCACACAATTTAAATTAAATAAAAGTTCAATCTTAATAGATCAAATTTCACGTATAGGAAAAATCGAAAAGCCTGTTACAGGCCCTTCCCACCAGCAATGTCTCCCAAGTCTAGCCAAAATTGAATGTGAACTATGCCACACCAATAATTTGGTGTTCTTGGTTCACCTGACCACAAGACGTTGCAGCTACACTTTGCCATCTATGGCACTATATGCTGACACAGACCGAACTGGACTATCATTACTCTGCTCCATGAGAACAAGGTCCAGTTTGCTCCTTTTCCTGAACTTTCAAAACGCATCTATTAGACTATTTTTTTTTTAATTTCTTTTTATCTAGGAATATACGAGTCCAGTTTACTGTCTGGAAATCAGTATCTAGATAGGAATAAAAAGTAAGTAACAGGATGATACCTGATCATCTGGGTCAAAGAAGGTTGTCTTCTTAAATGAGGATTTCAGGAAATATTCATTGAGTGACGAATCCTTTCACTATATTCAGCAGATGATGAATTTTCACTATGGAATAAGTGTGATGGCTTCATTAAAGAATGTGGCTTTTAATGAGGTCAGTCTTGAGGGGTCTCCGATGTTCATGGTGTTGAAATCTGTCTATTTGGGCATGTTGCAATGAGGTACTGGTGTGCTGTCCGCTGCCATCTGGGTCTGTGCTTCCTAATTAAATTTTGTTCTTGGTGTATTTACCTGTGGAGTGAACAATGGGAGAGCGGTTCACAGCAAACCGCATTTAATGCTGTTAAGGAAAGCCCTACTTTTGACAGATTCTGCATTGATGATGCTGGCCCTGGAAGCATCCTCCACTTCAATGATTGTGTTTAAAAAAAAAAAAAAAAGATTTTGGGATGTAGAGTATTTTCTGGGTTACTAGGCCTTCGTACAGCTGTGTATATTTTCACGTCTTCTGTGTGGTGTAGCTGATATCTGTGAGCTGCTGAGGGTGCCATAGGACTAAGTTTGGATTACTTTGTTCCATGGTACTTCAGTTGTGCTTGGGCGATAGTTACTTGGAGCACACAATTGTGAGTGCCTTATTGTATGACACTTGATAAATTGTGTGAGGTCTCTTCGAATGTGATGAGAAAATCTTTGTAGGCATGGAATTGCCTCCAGTGGGAAGGTCTGAGGGCAGGATGTTGTGTTGGATTGCTGTGTGGTTGGTCCAGCCCAGAAGCAGAGGTATGTGGCAGAAAAGGGTTTAAATAGATGAGCAGATGAACGCGGTTTCCTATGTATGAATGCAGTGTTGCCTGTTAGTTGAGCAGATGAGGTTGTTTGCTTTTGATATGTATTCGGACATGTCTGGTACTGAGTATTTTTGGCATTGCAAAGTTTCCTTCATGGACTTGGCTATAGAGGTTCTCTGGATTTCAGGGTTGGAGATACCAATTAGCTGGTTGATATGGTGATTAGATAAGAGAATACACGAGTGAAGCTTGATGCTGTAAATTTACAGGCAAAATTGTGGTGTATGAGGAACTTGAAGCACTTGAGTGTGGGATGTGGCAGTGGGCACATGAGTACGACCACCTCAAATCATTTAGGTCTGGGTTAGTTGCTGAATTCATAAGGAATAAGGACACCCAAAGATGTGTGAAGGTGAACAATCTCTGTAGGAGATAACACTGAGTTTTTAAAATTTGGATTGCATGTTGGAAGGTGGAGTGATGAATATGAAGTTTTTTCTGTTGATTGAAATTGAAGACTTGGAGTTGTAAGGAGTCTTATCTAATCCTAAAGTCTTTTTACTCCATGGTTGTAGCGTGTGTACACCTCCAGCGCTCCCACATCTGACGGAGTTCCACACTGCTTCACAGTCGCCCGCCTCAAGAGTATTGCCTGCATAACCTCTAATTGTCTCTTGAGTGTTCTTGCATGTAGCATTTGTTTCTAGAGCTGCTTTGACTGGGAACATGAGCACCTCATTGGGTAGTCTTGAACTGTTTGGTTGCCTTCTGCCCTTTATGATCTAAATTGAATTATGCCAAGTCTCAGCAATACCTGTGCCCTTAATCGACTACTACCCATTTTCTAGTCTTAGATATGCACCCCAACCATGCTACATCATTGTCACATTCTATATGTTCAATTTGACAAGTGTCTGCCCTTCCCTCCTCACTGTGCCAGGCATGTCACATATAGCTCATTGGGTGTGTCCATGGTTCACCACACCTTCCCATGAAAGAAAATGACACTATGACCGTCTAACTCTATTTGACACCATATAGCTAGTGCTGTGAAGTGATTGTGCAGGTGCTTTCAATGAAGTAGACTATATGACCATGACTGATCTCCGCTAGCTTTATTCCATTAATTTCATTAAAGGAAACCTCTAAGAGCCTATATTTAATATAAACAAGTAGGGAGGCAGACGTTTATCATTTGTTCCTTCTTAGATTGTTTTCAAGGCTGTCGCTAACCGTGCACCACCTGGGTCTTACCACATATGGACATTTCCTCAGCACTGTGTGGCATGGATTTACAATTGGGAGCCCTACAGCCACGGCTTCACTCATCTTCTACCATTGGAGTTTTCATGGTATAGAATTGCTACACAGTACAATAAGTTCAGCTTGTTCGTTTCCTGCATGTAAAGGGACTTTCATTATGAACTTTTTTGGTTTTCTGGACCCAGTCACATACTTTGGTAAGCTCGTCTTTTTTATTATCAAACTTTATAAGGTGTTTTGACTTCCCTCCTCTGCTGCCTATTCATGCGAATGAAGCTAAAAGCCAGTGCACACTACCTTGCCTTACTCCATGTTACCTTGGAGGTTATCTGAAATGTAGCGACATTGAGTTCTGCAAACCGAATATGAATGAACTCCAGGGTGGATTATCCATTTGATCAGACTATTTTAAAAACAGTTTGACTAGTCTAGTTATAATTATGCTCCCTTTTGAACTCGCTTTGCCACTGGATTCAAGCTAGCCTGGCTGATGAGGGGTGTTACCCCGAAACTGGTTGCTAGTTGGGCCGAGCTGTTCTCATGAGACAGAGTCAAAACTGATTTTCATATATCTGGGTCGGAACTGGGGTGGTGGAGTGAGCTAAAGAATGATGGATTCAACCCAGATCTGTGTCTGAAAAGTTACAGCACTCCATCCATCATCTCTGTATTTGCTTTGTTCACCCGAAGTTGGCAGGGTATGCCCATACTTGGGTTATCTATTTTGGTTAAGCGCAAACAGCTGCCCCAGCAACGAGGCGTCCCGGCGATGAGTAACCACAGAAGCTATCCTAAGGGAGGAAGTCCTAGGAGGGGGGGTGGGGAACAGATGGGTCTTAATAGCCTTCCGGAAGGCAGACAGATTATCCAGGGAACGGATGTTTAGCGGCAAGGAGTTCCAGAGATTAGCTCCCAGAACCCTAAAGGATCGGCCACCAATACGGCAGAGCCTAGTACGGGTACCGTCACTAGGTGCTGGCCAGAAGAGCGTAGGTTGCGCTGTGGCGCATAAGGTGTTAGGAGCGGGCGCAGGATTTCTGGGCATCCGGATTTGAGAATCTTGGAGGCCAAATTCAGGGTTTTGAATTTTAACTGAGATTCAATGGGCAGTTAATGTAATTTCCGAATGGTAGCTCTGACTGAGCACCTGCGGGGGAGACCCACCAGGGCTCTTGCCGCTGTGTTCTGTACGCGTTGGAATCGAGCTATCTCCGCTTTATTGGCGCCTAGAAGTAGAACGCTGGCATAGTCCAATCGTGAAAGGATGATGGACTGAACAATGAGCTGGCGGATTTTTGGGTCAAAAAAGCCAAGTATCGGGTTAAGGCTCCTCAGCAGGCCCACACAGGTAGCAGCCACTTTTTTCGTGTGGGTCTGGAAATTGAGAGCGGAATCCATCCAGACACCCAGATTCTTGACCAAGGATTTGGGTGGGGGGATGGCGCCCAGCGAAGAGGGCCAGCAGTGCTCATTCCAATAGCTGGTATTCCTCCTGAGGAGCAGCACCTCCGTCTTGCCTGCATTAAGCTGCAGGCAGTTGTCCATCATCCACTGGGCTACTGCAGCCAAGCCATCCCTAAATCTCGAGGCCGAGATCGAAGGGCCTTCGGTGAGGGTGATGACCAGCTGCGTGTCATTTGCGTATGACACCAGCGTTAGGTCCCACTCCTTAGCCACTGCCGCAAGTGGCTGCACATGGAGATTAAAAAGGGATGGGCTAAGTGCAGAGCCTTGGGGAACTCCCTGGCCCATGGAATGGGGCTGGGAGAGAAACGGTGGAGCTGATACCCGGAAGGATCGGTCTTCAGAAATGAGCGGAACCACTCCAGGGCAAGACCGGTTATCCCTATTGTCTCCAGACGGGTTAGCAAGATGTTATGAGAAACCGTATCAAAGGCTGCGCTGAGATCAAGTAATATCAGCGCAGCACTCTGACCAGCATCGAGGATAGTCCCGAGATGTTCGGTAGTGGACAGGAGGGCCGACTAAGTACTATGTCCCGGCCTGAACCCATTTTGAGATGGGTCCAAGACGTTGTTTTGAGCCATATGGTGGGACAGCGCATTGTTTACATAGGCCTCTGCAATTTTGGACACCCATGGGAGCAGCGAGATGGGTCTGTAGTTTTCTAGTTTGGTAGGGTCAAGAGTCTGCTTCTTAATGATGGGGGAAACCCATGCTTGTTTCCAGACAGCTGGGACCTCAGCCGAGGAAAGGGAACTGAGTATTGAGGCTAGGGGGGGTATGAAGAAATCCAAAGATTCAAGGAATTGGGATGGTCTCATGGGGTTGGCTGGAGAACCAGACTTGACTTTCCTGCAAAGTTTATTTAGGTCATCATAAAAGATTTCAGGAATAAGTGCCAGTATAGTGCCATTTGTGCTTGCATTAATGGAGTTAGGTGGAGCTGGGAAGTGCTGCGTGAATGAGCTGTAGATTTTTTGCACTTTCTATAAAGTAAATGGCAAGGTCCTCACACTGTTGCGTGGAGGTAATACAGGAGGCAGAGTTTCTACTAGTTTGCAGTTCTTGCACCAATTTAAAAATGACTTTGGTGGGATTCAGGCTGGAATTGATTTCTTCAGCGTAGGAGGCGCGCGCAGAGCGAATAGCTTTGTGGTAGAGTTTTAATTTAGACAGGTAGGATACTTTATCCGTATTATTGTACTCCCTTCTCTAAGTTCGCTCGGCTTTTTTGCATTCTTTCCGCATGGATTTCAGTGTCGTTGTACCATGGGTTAGAGGGGGAGCAGCGCCCCTTGGTCCATTTGGCTGGAATGAGTGTCTTATCCTCTAGTAATCCAGTCATGGAAGGCGGCATATGTGGTGTTGATATTCATATTTGCCTCGTAGTGGAATTCACCTAGGGTAGACTGGAGGTCGGTGGTTAATAGTTTATGCCAAGGTCTTTTTAGGCGACGAGTTGGCTCTTCTTTGTTGGGCAGTTCCCTAACCATCATAGTGATTTTGATGAGATGATCTGTCCAACCCATAGGCTTGGGCAGGTCAGTCCTGACTTCCGGGATGTTAGTGAAGACGGGGTCTAATATATGTCCAGCTGTGTGAGTGGCAGTGTGGATTAGAGAGTGCCTTGATGAACTTGGAGGCAGATCCAGGGGGTCGATAGATGTAAAGCCCTGACAGGGTAAAGTGGGGGCCCGTAGTGATCTTAAAGCGGGCACTTTTGCAACCCCAGATATCTTCCTTGGTGAAGGAGCAGGTATATTGTTTTTTATGGATGACTGCTATTCCGCCACCTCTAGCATCTCGGTTAAGAGTCTTCATTAAGAAGCCGTCTGGCAACGTGAGGTTCGGAAGACTGGTCATATCATCACGGAGCCAGGTTTCACATAGAAATAGAATGTCAGGGCTCTCGTCAGTTAGGAGGGTATTTATCTCTAGATGGTGTTTCACGAGAGACCTAACGTTCAGTTGGAGGACAGTAAGAGGGGTATGTTTAGGCGAGTTAACACTGTAGCCAGATAGACAGGGGCTAGGTGTTGCGAAGTTACATGACTTGCATTGTAGGCATGTCTGTCCGAGGCAGCCTGATGTCTCGTCACAGCTCCGGCCAGGGTTCAGTGTGAGGAGTAACTTCCTATCTTAATAGTGGGATTCCCTTGGAGATTGACCAGGGGGACAGGCGAGAGGCGATGTCTTGGCGATGACGGGCGCAGACGGGCTTGCCTTCGGCGCACTGTCGGCGCGCCCGCTGCGCGCGTCCGCTGGCGTCCGACCAAGGCACATTTTGATGGGGGGGGCCTGGTCTCCGTCAGGTGGGCGTGGCCTATGTGGCCTCGGTAATGGCAGCCAAAGTAAGTTTTGTCAAGTCCGCGGCAGCGTTTGTCGGCTGCGCGGTGAAGTCGGCGAGACTGAGGTGAGGGGGAAAGTGCTCAGTGCCGAGTGAGAACAACAGTTAAAAAGCAGTACAAATGCAGTAAGTTTTTTAAAAAACAGGACTAGTCTCCCGGCTTCCGCCTCAGGAGCTATCTGTAGGCTAGCAAGGTCCATTGCTCACTTTGTCACTGGATTCAAGCTAGCCTGGCTGAGGGGGTGTTACCCCTGAAACTGTTCCAAGATGCTTGTTTCTGGTCCAGGGAAGACCTAGCTTGGCAGTTCGGGCTGGATTGGTCTGACGAGGCATAGGGTCAAGACTAATTTGCTTATAGAAGATCATTGACGATCCTGGCTCTTTAACCATTAACCTGTAAGCCTTTTCATCTCGGTCTCTCTTTTGCTTGGCGCCGGGAAACCCTTTTTGGGTAGCTGTTGCGCCTTATAAATGTAAATATTAAATAAATAATATAGCAGAGTCAGAACTTAGGTGGCGAAGTGAGCTAAAGATCTATGATGGATTCAACCCGGATCTGTGACTTGGAGTGAGTGTCTGAAAAGTTTCAGTGCTCCGTCCAGTCTCTTTTCATCCCCTTTTGAACTGGTCATTCTTTTTAAACTTGTAAATTAGCAAGGACAGCCCAAACCTGTGGACCATTCACATTTGAGATTCCTGAAGATTGTCGTTGTAGGAGAGTAGGGTCTGCTTTCCTATGGTCACCCCACTTTTTGCTTTTTGCTTCACTGGTTTTCGACTTAATGTGGCAGTGGGCCTGCTAATCAGACCCACAGCCCAACTGTGCTCTCTAAATTCACTACAATGTACTTTAGGTACATTACCACTTGGATACTGGGTCACCTTATGAGCCCCTGTACAGTGTACTATAGGTACCCAGGGCATAGGTGCATCCAAGGCCTACCAGGGGCTGCAGCATGTATTATGACACCCCTGGTTGGCCACTCACATTGACACAACTGGCTGATCACTCAGCTGGGGCAAGGTTGTGTAATCACCCCTTACTTAGATATAGTATACCTATATCTAACCTCCTATCTAGACACATATACACCTATAAGTCACTCCTATGGCAGGCCTTAATCCTGCAGGCAGAGTGCTTGGTTTTATGTGAGATGGTGTTCTAGCATGAGCTGAGCCTGTCTGCAGCTTTTAGAACCATGTCCTTATAGCTGTTCTAGGATATTGCCATACCATATACTCAAGTGCATTATGAACCTCGCGGTTAGATGCTAACTCTGGTTTGGCTTTATCAAAACATGTCGAGTAAGGTCTCATACGATTTGGAATACTTCCCCCTCACCAGTTCTGGCGACGGGGGAAGCATTCCACCCTCATAGAGGGAGAAGACATGTTGTTCCTACTAATCCCGGTTAAAGTTAACCAGAGCCTCGGCATCACAAAATGGATGCTGCTGCCACAGACACAAGTCTGACCTCCTGCTGCTGGGAGTCCTTCCAGCGAGGGAGGCTTGGACAATAGGTTTCCTGCCTTGGGAAGTGTTAGCACCACCCCAGACAGGCTTTTGTGTATTGGGGCAGGGAGGGCTGAAAGAAATGAGACACTGCCTGGGGCACTCAAGGTGTCCCATGCATAGTCCAGTTCTAGTGGCCGTCTTGACAATGAATCTTTGAATTTCCACCACTGGTCTGGTTGCTCCAGACTGGCCCTTGCTTCCCTCAAAAGAAGCAGCCCATCAGACCTTGCTGGTCTGATTGAGAAGCAAACTTCGTTTCCTGCATGGGTTGCCTTTGCCAAGGCTTGTTGACTCCAATCTGGAAGCCGACACCGCCGACAGCAAGAGCCTTCGTGGGACAGTCCGTGTCGGACTCCTGGTTTGCTTCGTAACATCGCCTGGTTCCTTCCTGGTCACTGGCTAGTTACCCAGACTCTGTCCCCTCTGCTTTCAGGTCCTCTTCATCCTCGATCCGCCCTTGGATCCAACCGGACACTTCTCTCCTGGTTGCATGCAGCATCTTTCTTCAAGGCTCCATAGGATTCAGCGACGAAACCCGACACACTTTGACACCTATGCACCCGCTTCCTGTTGGTGAGGTAACACGAGTATTCCGGTGCTCCTGTGGATATTGACTATCCAGCTGTCTAGGTTTCAAGTAACTTTCATAGAGTCCAGTCAGAAGTGCCCTAAAAGAACTAGTTTCCATCTTTTACGTTCCCATTCATTCTCTATGGTGACTTGCGTGTGTGTTTATACACTGCACACGCATCCCGTGGGCCTCCTGCTTCCTAACTCTTGGTAGTACAGCGTAGCCCCAGCGATTCCCTAGGTCTATTCACTTTCCGTGTAGTGGTCCTTATACCACTATTTTAGTATATGGTTTAGCGTGCCCCTAGGGCTCTACTGTATTTTGTGCAACTTATTGTATTTTAATTGGGTATCTTGTATTGTGCTTGTGCCTCTGACCTCATAAAGGGTTCAGAGGGATTATCTAGAATTAAATAACATATATATTTTATATATATCCTGTGTGGTGTCCTTTCATTTGGTATTAAAGGTGTTACATATGGTAAAACAGCTGGCTTCACATGCACTCTTGAGTTTAGCCTAAGACTGCTTTGTCCATGCTACCCCTAGGATAGCTGGTCTATAAGGTTGACTTTACAACCATCACCATAAGGGTTGTTTGGACTGGTGCAAGGTGCTCACTAGACTAGTGAACATCATATCAGGATATGATAGGATCAGGATACCAACTTCTCAGTCGTTGCCTGCAAATTTTGAATATTTTGCTTATTTTTCACAGTTTGAAAAACTGCTCAAAGATTTTCAGTCTCGAATTTTCAGAATGGGAGTGTAAACCAGATAGGAAGGAGAAATGAGTGTGACTAAAAAGGCAGATATGGTGTCACTTACTAACCTAACCTTTCCATATATTTAAGGACTCCATTACTTTTTGATCTCGCCTACACTGTCCATGCATTGGACCATGAGACGTACTGTTTACTTTTCAGTGGACTTGCAACCTCCTGGGGGCTTCCCTTCCTTTCTTATGCTAGCTCCTCCCTGGAGAATAGACCAAGTGTATGTGTTCTTACTTGTCTTTTTTTGCAACAAACATTTAGTTTTTTTGGTAAGTACTACTTATTTGTGCTTCCACCCTACCTTTTTCTTTCGAAACTTTAGTTACACCCACAACTGTACACCTCTACACCACTCCTCTATGCTACTCCTCTCCATGCCACTCTACACCACTACAAGCGACTACTCTGTGTCTCTCTGTTTTAACCATGCTGAACAGCAGTCCCCCTGTATAACATGGCTAAGACATTGGCAAAACCAATAGCTCTCACATGGGCGAGACTCCTTGACTTTGCCAGTGCTTGTTTTAATAACTGTTCAAATAATTTGCAAGATATGTTGAGCAGTCGGCACCTGCACAGCGGGTTTTAGCCGCAAGGCTGCCTACCCCAAGTACAGTTGTCACCCAGTGAGTACTTTTTCCTGTAACTGAATGCAGAAACCACATGCAAAAAGGCGGAGGAAAGGGGTAGGATGGTGTAAATATGCTAACATTAGGACAAAAATGTTGCTTGGAAACGGAAGTTCGAAGTTTCAGATCAAGATTCATAAAGGCTGGCTGAAGGGAACTGTGCATAAGGGAGGGAGAAGCCCTACCTCAAATTTGCTTGTGTTCTGCTGATTAAGAAACATTGAAATTAAGCTCTGTGCTTGACGTTTGATGCATTTTGCTCATTAGTTCGAACATTAGACTATGAAAAGTTAATGTTTTTTCGTAGTTTCTGTAGAGTTTACCTACATCACAGAGAAATGGGAAAAGAGTTTAGCAGATATTGATAGTTCTCTGCAGATTTGAGCTGATTCTACCCAGTAAGTTCAAGTTACTTCCTGTAGTGCCTCTTACCAATATGGAGATAAACCTTAACACCACTCTCCATCCCAAGTGTAGAGGAAGAAACATGACTGAAGAGTCTTTGATGTGAAAGTAAAGGTGTAGGAACTTGTGTTTGCATAGAGCACTTTTCCCGTCCCAGTTTTAAGTGTTTGTTGGACAATACACTGTATACTCTGTCCTTCAAATAAGCTTTCCCATGAAACTTGTGGAAATGTATGAGTACTATCTGTGCAAGAGCACCCTCAATTAGTAACTGCTAATTTAGTCGTTAATGCTTTCCATGAAGGTCATTTGATGGATTCAGTCTGTTAATCAGTTCTTTTTTTGCATTCTTTCCAGCTGGTTTGAAAAATGGATTCTGCTGTGACGTGCCAGTTTGCAAACCCCGAAAGAATGCCTGCTGATAACGTAGAGAGAGAATCTCCATCTCAGATCACGAAGCGGCTTCATTCAGACTTGGGTGCTTACTCTGTGTGCCCCACCTGGAAACCCCAATTCAATGTTCTGTTGGTCTTTGTCTGCTGCCTCGGCAGCTCATTAGCTCTTAATGTAAAAGAACCCCCCACACCAACCTACCGTTTTTGGAGGACTACCTTAGGTGGTGTGCCTACAACCTCTCCACTGTGTTTGCAGTTAGTACCACTCTTGTGTCGAAATTCTCCCCTTAAAACAAAATTGGAAACTCATAAGCTCTCTGCACTTTTGCTTCGAAAAAGATCCCCAAAAATTAATTTGAGCAACATAGACTTTAAGAAGCCCTGGCGAGTCTTGTGTGTTAATTGCGAAACATCTCACGCTGTGATGTCCCCTTTGACTGACTATTCAGCACTTCTGGCCTCCTTGAACCAGTCAGACCAGAAAATGAAGGTAACCTCCAAAGGTGTGGAGAAGCACCCTGGTCGCCGCAAGAAATTACAATCAAAAAGGTCGGCTCCGCTAGAGGCATCACCTGCTCAAAACGAGGCTGTGATGCGCAGTGATATAATAGACTGGATTGATCATCTTTTTGGGGTTGAAGAACGACTACCTGCACAATCTTCAGTTGATGAGAAAAAGATCTCTGGTGTTTCAGAAAGTCTCGATACTTCAAATAGTTTCAACTTTGATGACTGGGAGGAGAGTTTTCAGAATTTGCTTAGATCTTCAGTCGGGAATGTGGAGTCCTCGATAAAGCAAAACCCACCAGTTCATCTAGACGGAACTTTTGGAAGTGGAACACCTGCAAAGGGCAATTTAGAGGATTCTGCCTTTGGACCAGAAGCTGGAATTCGAGCGCTGCCATTGTTGGTTAAACCTCTGACCATTACGGAGACTGGCGGGGAGAACGTAAAAGCAGTTACACTAGTGGAAAGCGCAACCACAAACACATCATCTCCACAGGTTTCCGAAAGACATGTTGGTTCACTGTTCACGATGAAACAGCCAAAAACATTAAAATCTGATTACAACTTTAGAACTGCATTTTCTACAGCCACCAGTGCAAGTGTTGGCTTGGTTTCAAAAACGGGATTTATTGTGCAGAGAACCACAAACGCGTATCGTGTTACTGCAGATACAGTAAGCCCTCCAAGATCGAGATACATTGAGAGCAACCCTATCGACTTGGGATCTACTGCAAGGGCTGCTCTTTTGCATTCATCAATGGCTGATGCAATGACCCACACACTTTCTGGCATTGCTAAAGTTTTGCCCATTCCATTGGCATCTGCCGGTGAACCTAAATCCTCTTTTGATGTTTCTGCCTCAGATCATGGCATTCTTCCAGTGACTAGAGATTCAAAATTGTCAGGCACTGGAGTATCCACTGTAGCTCCTTTTGAACATGCTACCATGCCAGACAGAGTGCTACTCGTAGGAGGTCCTTTAAACAATCACACACCAGCTTCAAATTTACTGGCGAATGAGGCGAATTCCATTGACCAACTCTTGGTATCTACTTATAGCCCAGCGGTTAGCCCAACAGCCGCTTCCATTTCTGTAACCACTGATGCACATATTAATGCAAATGTTGGAAGCTCAGGACATCTCCCAACACAACGCCCTAAACTAGGAGTAGGAGTCATGATTGAAGATAGCCAATCGGATTATCCTACTGTGTCACATAGCACCTCTGGCCATGGCTTTAAATATAACCAGCCAGGCCCCTCATTTGGCTCAACCTTCATTAGACCCATCATAGAGAAAAACAATGCTTCAGTCAGTAAGGGAACTGCACACACTACAAATAAGTTCTCTAACTTTATGAGCTCCAACAGTCTCCCTCGTAGTTTACACACCCCTTACAAGAATGGGCCATATTTAAGTTTATCTAATCCACCAAATTCACTTGAGGTTTCAACTAAAGCAGGAGGCAAAAATCCTCCCATTCATCACCTCACTGTTGTAAAAACTGAAACAGCAGAAAGCAGAATACCCCCTTTTACTAGTTCTGCCATCAGTGAAGCATCTGGAAAGGAACATATAGACTGGGCGATTGACCGAAAAAGTAATCCTCTTCACTTGGTAACCAGTGGCCCCAGTGCTGGTGCTGTTAACTTTAGCCCTGGGAGAACCACACTTAGCAGCCTGACAGTACGTTTGGAAACGCCTCACTCTGGGCTAGACTCTAGTGTTTCTGTCATAAATGAATTTGGGGATCCTTCTGCCACACCCATGTTTTACTCACCCCAAGGAAATGTGCCACACAATTCACAGCAAAGGTTTAATATAGCTGTAACTCCATTGGCCCCAGTTAAACAAGTCCATAGTGTCCCAGCAGGATTGACTGTGCCGCTTACCACAGGCTCATTTCACTTCTCTAATGCAGGGACTGCACACGCGTATGATTCCTCTCTCGCTGCAAAGCGCAATAGTTATCTTGCTTCTGAAGGCACTTCACCCTCTTTACCAGAGTTGTCAAATGCCATACATGTGGCAACCAGTGAAACTATTGTTCTAGGCTCTAGAATCTCTTTGAATCCCATGTATGACAGAGTGAAGACTGAACGCTTTCCACTGCCACATGAATCTGTAGCAACGCCAGCTGTTAACGTAAGTACGTTCACGTCTGTTTCAATTAGAAAATCCACAATTAAAACCTCTGATACAGTTCAGCAGCGCAAAGGAGAGAACACTCCATCTATTCTGCCAACTGGGAAAACCCAGTTTTATACTTCCCCAGTGATTCAATTTTTTGCAAATCAACGACTTCTTCGAGCTATCCCAAAAAACAATCGCATCAAAAGGACGTTGCCTACACAATACACAGTCTATCATGAAAGCTCTATTGCATACACTAAACCATATTCAAGTGAGAGCTTCCCTAAATGGGTGACCAGTCATGATGGTAGTGTTAGAAGACCACTAACAAAGGTAGTAGCCTCAACAAATGGCCTTTTGCCTGCTAGAGCTTCATCTGTTGGCCCAACCCTTAGCTCCTATGTGACCTTTGATGATGCCAGAGCTGGCCTTTTAACAAAGGACACACTTACCGAACTCGCAATAATAAACAATGTATTTAATTCCAAGAGGGATGGTGTAAAGTTCTCGCATGCTACACCACATGAGATGCTGACCGCATACAGCCTGTCAACCACTCCTACAGATGCTGCCCACCTATTGAGTTCAGGTGCATTTATCATTCCATTTACTGAAGGGCCGACCCAGGCTTCATTTGTAAAAGAGTTTAAAAGATCAACTGCACCTAACTATCTAACTAGCATCCAATCAACCAAAGCACTAAGAGTCAAAACCACTGAATGGAAGTCTAGTCTTTCAACAATGCCCTTAACACATGGTTTTACTTCACCATTCTACACTGTTATCGGTAGGGTTCCTTCTGGTAGTGTATTCCCCTATAACTCTGTCATTGAACAGTCTAGAAGTAGCATTTCTGCAGTCTCTTCTTTGCCGGACAGTGTACAAAACCATTCCTCCCTGAACCTCGCTAATGAGGCTGCCACTATGCCTACAAGTTCAGGCTACTACACATCCTCTTCCATTCAAGTAAGCCCATCATTGGCGAGTGACCCAAGTCTTTCTGCAAAACATAGTGAAATTAAAGTCTATGGATCACACAGTCCAGTAACTAATTCCACTGTCACCACTCGAGCCACGAAACATGGTTTTCCTACATCCTCCAATGCTGCGGTTTCCTCTCTAGGAATATCACCTACTGGCATATTAAGTTTTAACGAGAGTCTGAATACAGCAAATGTGCAGACAATTAAAACTCTTGGTGATCATCATTTATATGATGGGTGGTACACTTCAAGTACTGCTTCTGGAGCAGCTCTAAACATGCATATTCCCACTGGGTCCCAGTTACCTAGTGCAAGGATAGGCTCAATATCAATTGTTGCTAGGACCCCCGCTAAAGGGGCAAATAGCTCTCCTCACAGCATTGCAGGCTATCCACGGACAACCCCTCACAGCTCCCACCAGAAAACAAGTCCTAGTATTGTTACTTCCCCTTACAGCACAGTTATGAGAAATAATTCCTCGACTTTACAGAAGACCACTGATATGGATAACACAATTTGGACATTTCTTTACAGCACTTATAAAACCAACTATTCTACTAACTTCCATCAGCGAAATCCTGCCACGTTTACCAGTGTGACTTCTCTCTACCACACACCTAAGGAAAATATTTCCACTGGTTTCGAGCAGACAACTCTATATGACTCTACAGAGTCCACTTTATTGCAAAGCCCAGTGAGTGCAAGGGATGACCTCGAATTCCAAAGTGATAAAATTGGCTTCAACCACACTGCAATGGCGACCTCTAGCCACAGCACTGTACCCATCCCTCCGCATCCAACATCTACTATAGTCTATTCCAGCACACAGAGCCCAGTCACTTTGCTATTTCTTCAGCCAAACTCTACCGTGCTTCAGTCCAGTCAAAGTGGTGTTAGAGCCTCATTACGAATACCAACAGCAAGCACCCGCAGGTTACTTGATGCAAGCATGAGCCCTTCAAGACCTACCCGTCCCAAAAAGTCAACGCGGGTGAATTTAAGTACTCGTAAAGAACCCTTGAATTTCAGTCTAGAGAAGACCTCCAGGCACCCAAAGTCTGCAAGATCACAGGTCCTCTCTACAGCATTCTTGCCGAGATCATTGGTCACTGAGGCTTCACTTGCACCACAAGTCCCTGTGAGCAAGAAATTTACTAATGCAGCACAATGGTCGACTAAAATGAACATTCCTCTCAATCATACGCATCTTAATTTTAACATTACGCTACTGGCAAATACCAGCGATTCACTACCAAGGCCAAGTACTGAATTAAAGCAGACTCCAGGCACTCCTCCCCCACCATTGCTGCCTACTGTTATCCCTCTGCAGTGTCGCCTCACAGGGATCGAGTACACCCTAGATCTTCAGAACCAGTCCTCCTCGCTCTACATGACACTGGCCAGGGAGGTGCAGCTCACCGTGAGTAGCTTTTGGAATATTTTTAGTACTTTTAATTAGCTAATTTAGTAATGGAATGGAAACTTTGTCATGCAACATGTAGTGTATCTGTAACATCGTACAGTACATTCTCCACCATAGGGAGATATGTATACCTTATTGCAGAAGTATGAATAATAATGCACATTAACCATATCCCATGATTGATTTTTCGCCTAGTGTGCATGTCTCCTTCATTTTCACTTTTGTTCGAAATGAATTTGTCATGTGAGCTTGGTTTGAGTGCTTATGAATGCTGTCACAGAGATTGAGTTGCCACTTCCTCGTTAAATATGGTCAATTCTTGAAAGGACCACTTCATGGTTGACCCTCAAGAGGCAAGTCTGAATTCTGTTCTCAATTCAAACTGCTGGTATCTACTGCAGTGTCGCTCACTGCTGAACCACTGGCCCAAAAAAATAATTGTTTCCTAATATTGCAACTTATAACCTATTCCCAAATTTATGATAGAAAGTCTGCCTTCTGTGTCCTACTAATCCAAGCATCTGAGTTGTCAGTCTAGTGCCTAGCATTTGTAGTCGGTTCGCTAAAATATCGGATTTCAATAGTCTTGTCACTCAGATTAAGTCTTGCTGACAAGGACTCTTTGTCAGGGTCTAACATGACTAGATTTCTTTATACATATCTTTCCCTGTACCATTGCTTCTGCCATCCGGATTCCTTTCAAATCAAGCGAGTTTTCCTGTTTTTCTGTAAAGTATGACATGCAAAGTCTTTAATAATCTACATTTAAACTAAACCAAGAATATTGGCACATTCTTTGTAGATATCTCTGTTAGACCTGGCATCTTTGATGTGGTTTCCCCTGTCTTTTTGCCTCTACCTCCTGTATTTTTGACGCTGTGCTGGATTTAGTTTTTGCTGGTTTAGATGCTTTGGGCACTTTGCCACTTCTGATCAGTGGTACAAAAGGGGGTGGTGATGGACGGAGCATCTGAATCAATCAAACACTCACACCCAGTCAAAAGATCTGGGTTTAATCCATCACCGTTCTTTAGCCCACTCTGCCACCCCAGTTCAGACATGGCTATATGCAAATCAGTCTGACCCTGTGCCTCATGGGAACAGATAGAATAGATGCTCCGTCCATCACCACCCCCTTTTGTACCACTTCTGATCAGTGTCAAAGTGCAAGTGTAAATTGCGATTGTAATTGGTTATCCATGATTGGCATATTTGTATCGCCTAGAAGTCCCTAGTAAAGTTCAGTGAGTGTGCCAGGGCTGGTGATACAAATGCTACAAGTGGGCCTGCAGCACTGATTGTGCCACCAACATGAGTAGCCCTAAAATGGTGTCTCAGGCCAGCCACCGCAGTGTCTGTGTGCAGTCTGTGAACTGCCATGTCCTCCTTGTCAGTGTCCCCACTTGCCAAGCCTTACCCTCCCCTTTTTGTGCACATTGGTCACCCCTATGGAAGGCCCAAGGTACCCCCTTGGGCAGGGTGCAGTGTATGTGAAAGGTAGAGCATGTACTAGTGCAGGTGACATGCTCTGGTAGTGAATGACAGCCATTTTCGTTTTTCACTATTGTGAGGCTACCTTGCCCATAGGTTATCATTGGGAATGCTGGCTACAGTGGCTACCAGCATATATTCCTACAGGAGCAAGGTAGGACATGAAAGTCTGGTATCCCTGAACTCCGAATTTAATAACCGATCTATTAGGAAAGGTGGTTTTTAAATCCTGTGTTTGAGAACAGCAATTTTAGAAAGTTGCTGTTCTCTTGTCTGACTTTTGTGTTCCTTGGCCTGTTTGTGAATTGACTGTCTGGTTTGTGAGTGGCAGGGGCTGGGTGGCTCCCAGAGGCTGAGTTGGCCATCCCTGGGTTGAATAGCTCCATCTGCATCTAGAGTGGTGGAAGCGGGTAGCACCTGGGCCTGAAAAGGGCTGTTCCTGCCTTCCACAATGCTGGCTCCACCTCCTGCTGGGCGGCTGACGACTGTGCCCCTCTCTCTGAAAGGAAAGGAGAGGCCAGAAAAACAAAGTGCTCAAGGAACACCCATAACTGGTTCAGACCGGGCTCAGAGCCCTCCTGCACAAAGGGAACAAAGACTTTTAGGGGTATAAGTACAGGGCCCCTGACTACAGAAAATTAGATCATCCTGGAATCAAGAAGGAACCTCTGACAAGGATAAAGCTGGAAGACTGAAGAAGGAAGACTGTCCTGCAGTTGCTTTGCTGGGCTGACCTGCAATTGCTTTGATGCCAAGGGGAGGGGAAGGTCTTTGCTTTGTGCTGTGTCCCCTTGCTTGAAGGAATCTCCAAGGGCCTGTAGAAGAGCTGGCTCCCTGTTAAAAAGTACCAGGAACAAAAGGACTTCACCCCCAGCTTTCCTGAACTCTACTGAGAGAGTTCTGTCCTTCCTAGAGTGTTTGGGCCAGTTGGTTGTGTTGCCTCTGGAAGTTGTACCTGTGTTGGGAAGCTGGAAACCAAGATTTTAAAGACTTTCTGCAAGTTTTAACACCTCGATCGCTTGCGGTGCGCATCCCCGTCAGTGTAAGGAAATTCCCGCCGCTATGAAGGCCGAGATCGTCGCAGCGCCTGTTGCCGCTGCCAGCGTCGTCGCATCCTTAGTTTGCGGGATGCACCAGTCTGGTGCAGGGAGATACCATCGCTGCGTGAGATCGTCGCACTGCTTGCATGCAGACCGCATCACGTTGCTGCGAGAGCCGTCGCAGAGCCATCACATAGAGGGGCCGCGAGAGTAGATCGACGCTGAGCCACGCATCATCGCGGCACCGGAGATCGTCGCATCTTACCTTTTGCAAGCCGCTTCCACCGAAACCTGTGCACCGGAATCCACGCAAGGTATCTCATCCCTCCCCGTACAGACTGGAGTCACCACAACACGCCTGCTGCGTCCAGCGGGGTTGTCGCATCACCTCCCCAGGGTCTCAGGAGTGATGCATCATTTGCTTTTCAACGCTGCAGCTTTCACTTGGAACTTTTGTCGCATCTAAAGGTACTGTTGACTAAAACCTTGATGTAACTGTAGATTATTTTAACGCAACCTGAACAACCCTTTTGAAACAATATTCTTGAACTGTGGATTTTTGTTGTTTTGATCTTGTGTAGTTTAGATTAAATACCTTACTGTTGTGGAGTCAGTTTGTGGTGTTCTCACTGTTACTGTGGGTGTTGGTACAAATACTTTGCACTTTGCCTTCGATAAGCCTGACTGCTCGTGCCAAGCTGCCAAGGGGGTTAGCACTGGTTATCTGCAGAGTGCTTGCTACTTACCCTGACTAGAAGCAAGGGTCCTTATTTGGACAGTGGTACCTACCTCTGCCATCTAGAGGCCCCCAGTTCTAACAACCTCTATTAAAATATCGGGCCAATCTCAACCAAATTGTACACCTACTGTTCGATGAACTGAAAGAATCCCTTGGAGCCAATCTCCATAAGTGTTTTTTTTTTTTTATTTAAGGAAAATCCATTCTGTCCCCAAACCCCCAAGAACAATTTAACTCAATCTTTTGCTCCAACACCCTTCTAATCATTTGTGTGCAAGTATTGCTTGCTAATGATTGTCTCCAACTTCTAGTTATGTTAATTTATTGATAAATTTCAGCTTATACGTACTCTACATCAACCTCTGAAGGACAGAGTATTGACTTGGACCTGATTGGATTCGACTTTCTGACCTCAAAGTTGCATCTTAAGTTCATGAGCATTCCTATCCTGCTTAAACTAGCTATTGTGAAAGACGTCTTAATTCTTCATGGGCGTTCAAGCAGTACCAAACGCCATCATCCCTGATTATCACTCTGTTGTCCACTGTCCTACAGTACTCTGTCTTGGCATAGTTTCCTTCCATTGAATCCACACCTCACTTACTTCTTTACTGATGAGCTTGAGGAGATGGGATGAAGACAAAGTGATGGGATGAAGACAAAGTGGTATTTTAAGGCATTTACAAAGGGTGGATTTGATATGCTGGATCGCCCATGTATGTACTGTTGAATAACAAAAGAGAAAACATGCATTGATCATGCACCCTCACAGGATGTATAATGGTCCAAGTACTAATCACAATTTTGTAAAATACAATTCATTGATAGGAAAAGGATTTCCAAAGTACGGATCCAGAGCCAAGCGTTAGACTTCAAATCTTTTATTTTATATTCATTAAAATTATTTCCAGCTTGTCCTGCCGACACGTGTTTCGTCTCTATGGAGACTTTTTCAAGGCTGGAATTATAGAAAAGACTAAAATCAATATTTACACAATATACAGAATACATATACAATATCACGAACAGAAATATATACATAGAAGCCTAACACAAACATACATTGTCTAAGGGTGTATCCCACCTTACAGAGAAACCACAAAAGCAGAAAAAACATATCAATAGTCATATTTCTAGGAATATCCTTCTTGTATTGATATAGTACAAATGGTTAATATTCCATGGTTATCATCATGTATCCTATTATAGTCATTAACACATTTGAGTAACCTTGTGTGCCCATATTCTATTGAGCCATATCATAAACAAGGTCCCTTGTGATTGTCTAGATTTATGAGAATTAACTGGTAAGAGACAGTCATGTTATCAAGAGAATCTGGAAAGCAAGGACTCAAAGCCCACCTTGGTTGTCCGTATTATCTCTCTGTAGCGTTTGATTCTATCTACCAAATTAAAACAAGCAAACACCTGTTCATAAACATACCCAAGAAGACGGAAATGGTGCACTGGTATTAAGCATCACGGTCTTGTTATAAGGAGAAGTGGATAAATCCAAGTTCTACGATCACATCAGTAAGATCAATCCTGAAAATGTTTGAGAATACCAGTGATATCCAATTAGATCGGGATTTCAACTAAAATCTCAGTTTTAAAACGACATAATCGAAATTGAAGACATACTTAAGGACAATGTATAGTGAGTCCACAGTCTTCACGATCCGAGTCACCGGTGTATAATCATAAAGGGTATGTGCTGGCATCCAGAGCAGTGGTCAAGAATATTTTAAGAAGAAAAAACCTAAGGATATTGGCACAGAATTAGATAATATCAGGCTCAGTAGAATCTTATTGGCATATAACTAGACCATGATGATTCTTTAATCGTGAAACCTTACATGCTTTATCGGTAAATAGGTTCTGGCAAGGAAACACATAAGAACCTTGATTAAATATTATAATATTGGTACATATTTAGGGAAATATAAATATGCTGTTCAACCTTATCGTATGATAAGTGAGTAAGAGAGGTCCTGTGTTCGGAAGAATAAACCTATAGCCTAACTCATAGTAATACTATAAGGTGGCACAAACACAAAATCACCATATGAAACTACTTACTTAGTTAATGACCCGTCATATTTCTTGAAGGTTGATTCAGAATTCTTGAATTTTATGTTGACCATGATAAGTCACTAAAGAGATAGAATAGTGGACAGAAACAAAAACAAGCGTCCCGATTCTGCCAACTGCGAAGGATTATTTCAGTCGTATATTTGTAGCAAACGACACTAAACTGTAATCATAATAACAAGTACATCCGGATGTATAATGGGATGCAAGTATATCAAGTTCCATAATCACGCAAGTGCAGATCAGTTTACATCTGTACCCTAGCACATCGCATCATTAAACAAACCAACGCGGCACGAGTAAACAAACCCTCCTGGTTCTAAGTGCAGCGAAAATGAAATCCCGAAGGGGACAAGTTTCTCGTTATAGCGAGAACACTTTGGAGTCCGCAAACAGGCGCCGAGCAGTAGAGAACCATCTGCGCTGATTAGTCCGCATCAGCACACGTTAGTACCCTAGCCCATCGCATCATTTCACAAACCAAAGAGGCACGAATAAATAAACCCTCATGGTTCTAGGTACAGCGAGAATAAAATCTCAATGGGGGCAAGTTTCTCATTATAGCGAGAATACTTAGGAATCCGTAAGCAGGCGCCGAGCAGTAAAAATCATTTGCGCTAATCAGTACAAACAACCCGGTAGGGTGTGTACTCGCTGCAAAGTTCTGAATAAGTGGGAAGTAGATCGAAATAACTGTTATTTTACCCAAGATTACCCCGAGTAGACAAGAGCCCATATAAACATACCTCATACGTCGTGGCGTCACCCTAGCACCTTCACCGAAGCCAGCTACTAGTGACATTGTCTCGCGCCAATTTTTAAACAGAGCACAGGGGGCGTGGCTAAGGCCCAAAGACCACGTGTGGGTCACATGACGAGACGAATCCCAAATCTCGGATTTCTAATGGGAAATGTGGCGGCCATATTATAATGTTATTCAGAAGGTAATATTGTCCTTCCATGTCCTAGAAGTCATGAATTAAGGGATAAGATATCTCCGAACATATTAATAAAGTAACTGCGAGCCACCCAAATCAAATATCTCGATATATGTATTAAATAAACATCGGTGAAACGAATCATACAAGTAGCTCTACATTTCAGAAAACAATCAAGTCTTGAATGTCAAACATTCTATTGATGCTATTTGATATTATTTGTCCCCGAAGGATGTCTATTATTCGTGTGTGTCCAACCTAATGAACTAGTGATTACATCAAAAACTTCATTGAGCATACAATAGTAGTAGACATCTTGTAGTAGATGTCTGATAAACCCCAATGTATGTATCGTGATACTGAGAGTGCTAGCAACCCCATATCAGAACGAGTATTTCTATACAAAAGGGGTGTGTGTAGTGATTATGATCTATTCATTCAAGAATTTAAAAACACCTCATATATAACTTTATAAACATTGGGATGCATAGATAATATATAACAAACCAACAATGCCCATCAAATTACATGAGAATACAGAACCCAATAAATAAACAGAATTCATTGAGATCAAACACTTGAAAGAAAGTCACTGTATCATTATGACTATGGTCAATATAAAAAGTGTTGAATAGCTCTTCATTAGCATACATACTTTCATTTCTCATTCAGAAACACATGAAGTTCTCTATCAGTATTCAGTCCCTGATCAACTGCACGGAGTTTGATCAACCATTTCGACTTAAGCTTACGAAGAGCCAAAGTGTTATCTCCCCCTCTTGGATCCGGTTTGATCATGTCTATTCCATGAAAATGGATTCCAAGTACCTCACAATCTGCATGCTCTTTATTGTAATGAGCTGCTAAGGGATATTTGTCATTGTTGTTACGGATAGCTCTAACATGTTCCTGTAATCGTTCTTTTAGTGGGCCAATTGTACTCCCAACGTAAATCAAACCACAATAACAAATAATACAATAAACCACCAGTTTTGAGTTGCAATTGATGAAATGATTTATATGGTATACTTGCTTGGTATTGTAGGAGAAGGTCTTTTTTTTATCCAACGCAAATTGGCACATGTTACATAGGGTACATTTGTACGATCCACACGGTTTGATAGGCATCCATTTTTTGATGCCATCAATCATTTCATTGTTGTGGCCCGGGTTCTTGATAATGGAGGGACTCAGTATATTCTTAAGGGTTCTGCCCTTTTTGTATATAACCCGAGGTTTATTACCAACATAGGTTTCAAGATCTTTGTCTAGTTGGAGCAAATGCCAGTGTTTTCTGATGGCATTGTAAATTTGAGTACTATTAGCATTATATTGGGTTATCAGTGCCAGTTTATTATTAGCCTCTTTGTTAGAGTCTTTGTCTCCTTTTTAGCGTGGTTTCTCTGGAAACCTTCTGAATCTTCTTATGTGCTGATTCTAATATTTTATTGTCATAGCCTCTCATAAGAAACCTATTCTTTAGAATATTTATCTCCATAGCAAAGTCATCCTCAGTACTGCAATTTCGTCGCAATCTAGTCATTTCTCCATACGGGATGGCTCCTATTTGTGAAGCTGGGTGTGCGCTACTCGCATGGAGAACTGAGTTGCAAGAAGTACTCTTTCTGTATAGTTTGGATTCAATTCTGGTATCTGATATAAATAACGTAACGTCCAAAAAAGATATACTTTTGGTACTAGATTCCGAGGTAAAGGTGAGATTATATTCATTATCATTTAGATAACTCATGAGTTCATTCAATAGATCATCTCCTCCTGCCCAAATCATAAAAACATCATCGATAAATCTACCCCAGTAGACAATGTGTTCCGTTAGGGTGGGGGGACCTTTCCTCCAGATATGGTGTTCTTCGAAGAACCCCATATAAATGTTTGCAAAGGATGGGGAAAATTTAGCCCCCATAGCTACGCCTGAGTGTTGTTGGTACCAATCATCCATATGTTTAAAAAAGTTATTATTTAGGGCAAACCTAGTTAAGTCAATGATCATAGTAGTGTGATCATAAAGTGTGGCGTCCCTCTTAGATAAATAATACGTGAGGGCATCCATACCCTTTTCCAAGGGTATACTGGTATACAAGGCGCATACATCTAGTGTTACTAATTTAAAAGTCGGTACCCATTCTAGATCTTCAAGTTTACAAAGAAGGTCCTTCGTATCTTCCAAAAATGAAGGAATATTTCGTACGATCGGTTGTAATGTAATGTCAATGAACTCCGAGATTTTCTCTATTGGTCCTCCAATCCCAGAAATGATGGGTCTGCCTGGTGGAGATGTAATGCATTTGTGTATCTTTGGTAATACATATATATAGGCAGCTTTTGGGTTGGGAACATTAAGATATTTTAGTTCCAGATCTGATAGTAAACCTTCACTATGCCAGTATTTAAGTTTTTTACCAAGATTTGTTATAATGGAATTCATGGGATTAGACCCTACTTTGATATAAGAGCTTGTATCACATAGCTGTCGATTTATCTCTCCAATATAGTCCTCAACGTCAAGCATAACTATATTTCCCCCCTTGTCCGCCTCTTTTATTATTATATTCTTTCTAGCTTTAAGATTTTTCAAAGCATTTCTTTCACTTGCATTAAGATTGTCTTTAAATCCTAAGGGTCGACCAAGGGTTTTATCTTCAAGTTTGTACAATTCATCCGTGACTGTTTTATAAAAACAGTCTAAGTGTATCAGAAGATGTTATTGGAGAGAAAGTAGATTTGTTTCTAAGGCCACTATCTGTGTAGATGTTGCTCTCTATTCCCAAGTCTGCCATAACACTACTAACTGTAGGGGTTTTATCCAAATCATCATCCATCTCAAGGAGCGTTTGTACTTCCATAATGTTTTGCATGTATGTACTGTTGGTTGAATCGGACTCAACTGTTCAAGGCTATTGTCCTAATTTTTTGGTTTTACTGGTGTAGATATTAAAACATGCATAAAAAACATCACTGTACCAAACAGCGTACCAAGAGTACTTCCACAATTTAATTGTTGGCAAATTATTGCTGAATGGAAGAGGTATTAGTTGACCTGAAAGGTGCAGCAGTCGATTTAGCACATAGCAAAAACGAAGACCGAAATACCTCACATTTTGCCACATTTGGATTTAAACCGTTGCCACTCGCATGCTAAACCGCTAGTTGATGACACCCACAAAACCCTTCTGTACACTCCTATTTATCAGATAAATCTGTGTTCTACATAAAAGTGGTCATAAAGGCCATGGGATGGGAGCGGGTTCACTGACAGTGGGATACCGCATGGCACCCCTCTCTTCTCTGGTCGGAGTCTAGAGACAAATGGCCACATCAATCACATGCCATTTCTGCTCACTAGGCAAAGTTAAAAATGACATCCAACAGTTGGCTAGGAATCTGGTTATCGCTGCAGAGTGTGGACCACTCACATGGTTCAACGTGTCAAATGCTTCAGCTGAATCTAGTAATTTGAGCATAGGTTGGTGCCAAGAATACTTGTTCCTAGCTGTAGAGATGTTAAATGCTGAAAGGCCGTTTTCACGCCTCATCTGCCAGGACTTCTAACCTACATTAGAAGTTGTGATTGAGGCTCTCTCCAAATAAAATGTGAAAAACATTTATTCAAAAAACAAGATACAAGCTTCTTATATGGCATCAATTCAGGCAGCGTCTGCCACCTGCCTGGTATAGAATCTTAGAGCCACAACATTCCAGGGTAAGAAAATAGAAAGGGGAAGGAGGAAGATACCAACACAGGGCAATATATCATGAAAAACGTTTTCAGTTTATCCGATGCGGAGTTAGAGTATAACACATTTTTCTCCATATAGAAACATAAGAATTGGGGGAAAAGGATTTATTCTCCTATAGGAAAATATTGATGCTAAACAAGTTCTCATTGTCTATGCTCCGTGGTGGTTTTCATGCACACACAATTTTACATTTGGTGCAGATTTTATCCAGGACCTCCGACACTCTGCATTTAAGAAAGCTCTGGGTGCTCCTAGTCTGACCATTGTCCAACATCACCACATTCCTCTGTACCTCAGTTAATTTGATAGGTTGGGAAAACGTGGTGCTTCCAGCATGTTTGTGTCTTGGTAATTTGCAGGTAATTAGATCACCTAATATTCCACCGTACCTTTCCACATACTTATGGTTGTATCATCTCCATGATACCTTGTGTTTACTTCCTCTGCAACACCTACAGATAACCTTGGTTCCCAAATACAAGATTCATTAAATACCAATAATGCTGTGGTGTGGTGAGACAAGAACATACCATTTCACTGAGGTTAACTGCAGACTACCTCATTATAATTTGTGAAATGCCTTCATTAAAGAATGCCTCACAAAGGACATCCGTGATGACTTTAGCGCTGGTCTCCAACTATTTTCACCTCTAAACAATTTTATACAAGATTTTCCCATCTAAACGCGTATGATATCCGAGGCAAGTTTACTCCAGGGTTTAGATGTAACTACTACAGGAGAGCTGCGAGAGTTGCTTTGGCTTGTCAACAGAGGCATATTTTTACAATTTGACTTTCAGCTCAACCATGGAGTCCATACAAGGTCTCAGGTAATGGAATCTCACTTTTTCTTGAGTGAGACGGCATCCTAAATGACACCCGTGGTCAAAGTCAATTTTCCTGTTGTGAACATTCCCTTCCAAGTAACAAATTCATCACAGACCTTCCATTAATCTTTATCTGGACCCAAACAACTCTTGGACTATCTTTGGAGCACCTTCTATTTTACCTTGGTTAACACAAGATCAACACCCATGCCTTCTTTGCATTTTCTGGGTTTTAAGCCTTCCTAAATACCAGAGAATAAATATTACTGAAATGGGTTGGTCTTAATTTTTCTGTGATATCTGTATCCTGGAAAGACAATCCGCAACTAAGTTCTTAATACCAGTGGTGTAACTCATACTAAATTAAAACCTTTTAAATCTAGGAACCATTAGGTCATTTTAGGGGTAGATGTCCCCATTCATTTTGCAGTGAAAGCAATGACCAGAAGCTTATTGTCACTCCTGAAGACCAATCGTAAACAACCAAGGAAAATAATTAAAATGTTTTATTGGCCAGTAGCATGCAAGGGACGCTCACTAGACAATAGAATATTTGGTGTTACCATTCTTAAGTGAAGGAGAGGTGAACACAAATAACCTTTCACTCCAGCGATCTAAATAATGGTGGAACTAGCATCAGATGGAAGTATGGTATGTTTTTGATGTCATAATTGCCTAGGACAGATACATTAGCAATTGACTTTTTGTGAATAGAAATACTTTTTGGCTTGTCTTTTCATATAAATGTTTAATTCTGAGTCTCCTCAGCGTTTCTATTAGTTCTGAATTTAGTTTTTTAGGTCTCGCCTGGCGACGCAGCACGAAACTGCTGTCGCCAGCGAGAACTTTTGTCACTGACTTGCTTCTGAAGGGGGACAGGAGATGTACACACGCAGGTTGGACTGAAGAACTGGGTTTTTAGAACCCTCGGTGCCAGGGGCACACCCAAAGTCTTCGGATTCACCTGTCTTGGTTTACAGAGACACGGTCATGGAATACTTCTGGGTGGCGCCAGAGACCAAGTTTATTCGCTGCAGCCAGTAACGGTGATCCTCGAAATATAGCATGGAAGTATTTCAGGAGACTGCTCAAATTCGTAGAGCAAGACATCTTCTTTTATACACAATATTCACATTTACAACATACTCTCACTGCGCAAAAATCTGACCAATGAGGTACATTCTCAAACAAAGTATCACATGACTAAAAGCTCAGTTTGCAACATCCCAACCCAAAGTTAATCATTGGGAATGTCCCTAATCCAATCTTTACAAGCAGGACAAACCCATAATTGAAAGGCACAATGCATGTAGTAAAGAACATAGAAAAGGAAACAATGTCTGATAGTGAGCAAGATGAGGCATGTGTAAGGAGACTAAAAGTTAACGATGTCCTGAACAATGATTGGCAATCTCAAACAACGATCAAAACCAGGGAAATTGACTCGGCAGGGTCGGATTCAGGCGAAGGAATCGGATCCTTGCAATTCACCTCAAAGTCAAGAAAGACCCTGTTAATGTATACCAATACATGAAGACCAGGCCGCTTCGTTCGTTCGACCATACTAGTCGGCCTGCATGATGGCAAGACAAAATGGAGACTTGAACAAAATGGAACCCATGTTCAAGACTAAATCTCCAAATACATGGTGAACTCGCTAGCTAACGTGACAAATTCACTCCACATTAGCCGCATTCGCTAAATACGGTCCGACATCACCAAAATCGTGACGGAACCATGACCTTGCGTAATGAGGCCCGTTTTCACAGAGCCACAGGACTGGAAATGTGAACTCCCCCTTACAGACACGCGATGTGCCAATCTCCTGTCCCCCTTCCGTCCTCAGCGGCCTCATGCAATTTTTTGATGAGCACGCACGCTCGAAGTGTGGCGTGCTTTACATGCAAGCATGCCCCACTTACTGGCTCTTGTTTTGCCTTGGGCGCTTTGGCGGTCCCCTCCCTAGGCTGCACGAGCTGCGTAGCACTCATTAAAATACGACGGCTTTTGAAGTCAGCACGCGCCTCCACTGGGCACGAGCTGCTGAACACGCAAAAGTTCCAGATACCATGCATGCGCAGGCAGCCCTCGCCCACCCAGGTCTCCTCCCCGGATGTGGAGCTGCTTTGTTTTGCTTGTTTTCAATGAGCTGGCACACACAACGCACTTTCAGTTTCATATTTTTTTTCATCAATGAGCCGGCACACACGACACTCTTTAAGTTTACAATTTTCTTTTCATGTTTCACGCTGGTCGCAGCGGCAGGAGGGGACGCGAGGGGGGCCACCACGGAGCCATGCACGGTCCTCCTCGGGAGAGCGCTGCCTGGCCATGAGGGAGCTTGCATAGAAAAGGAGCCAGACCAGGTGGGGGTACCGCCGCATCCCAAGGGAAGACAATGAGAGAAAAAGTACAACAAAATAACCACGAGAAAAAAGACATAAAGCGGACTTCTCTTTCTCTACCACCTGGAATTTTTCATGTCAACGAGTAGAAAAAACTGTTGGTTAATTTTTATATTTTTTCCCCTTTTTCACGTCGCTATGGGAACAGGCTGTAGTGCTCGCTATGAGAATGGACTGCCGCCTTCGAGCCGTTTGATATAGATAAAGAAATATATACATTTGCCAACCTCCCGTTTCCTGGGACTTGTCACCCCCGGGGGAGAGTCAGGCCCCCCGCCAAGGCCGTATGGATGTCCACCATGCACAGCAAGCACTGCTTACGCTCTGGCCAGAGATTCATGCCTTCTTGAAGCCTTGAGACTCCACGGCCCGTTGTGACTGGTTCTAGTCTTTGCCCCCGTGCCCATCTGCGGCCACCGACTCCAGGACTGGCTGTGAGAATGGCCAGCAGCCATGGTCGGGCCCTTTGACACGCGCAACCCGAAGATTTGTCGCCTGTCTTGGGCGATTCTTGAGCTGGACGCCCCCAGACCCACACTCCTCGACCACTGCTGTCGTCCTCCAGCCTGGGGATGCGAGCCAAGGGCGGCAGAGACTGCAGGTGCCCACCATGGTTTCTCCCCTAACGTGACCCCCAGGTAAGCCAGGCGACTCGTTCACAGCATGTGGCTACGAGGCTGCTGCCTGCGCCTAGATTGTGTAAATGACGGGGTCAGGTGATGTCTAGTGAGCGGAGGTGTCTGTCATAGCGAGGGGGGTCGTTTATGATCAGAAAGCAATCGTTCATATGTGGGGTGATCTGTCTCTTTGTGGTGGTATCTGTTGCTTTTTTGCAGGTGAGGGAAGTGGAGAGGTGGGCCCGTGGGGGCACTTCTGGCGCGTGGATGGGTCCATATTGTGTTATGGCAGGCCGCAGCCCCCACCACCTAAAAGACAGTGCTTAATCAGGTGGGTGCCTGCTGGCATCAGGTGTTTAAATCCATTTTTAATGGCGCAGCACTCCTGTGGATGTCTGCCCCATTTCAGTTTAGAAGCTCCTCCCACCCGGGCTCCTCCTCACCCTGCATCTCTAAAATGAGCCAGAAGGCCTCCGTTTCCACCTGTCTGAGTGCCCCAAATCGCTGAGGCTGCACAGAGTATACAGAACGCCTGACTCGCACGTTAGCGGCGAGCAGCAGGATGCAGAACTGAGGGCCCACGCCAGCGGCATAACAATAGCGCCTGCGAGCTCTAGGGGCCAACTCCGGCACAGTGGGCAGTCATGCCTGAGAGCTCCTGCTCCTTCTTAGGGTTGGTTGAGGTGTGGGGCGCACTCATGCGTTGCGCACCCGCTGTCATTACACACCACTGAGACGTTTACATTGCAACAGTAAATACTTTATTGATGGTTAATTTAAAATCATCAAAATATATAACCAGCATTTGCAATGCAATAGGCCTCGTAGTTACGCAAGTTTAAGCTATTGCCATTGTAAATGACAATGCCTTTGATTTGTTTTTAAAACAAATATAAAATGCATTATTTGCAATGTCAATAGCTCAAACTCTTATTACTGCGAGACCTATTGCATTGCAAATGCTGGTTTACTTTATTCCAAATTTGGAATAGTATTCCAAAAGTCAGAGGAAGGGTTTAATTTCATTTTGACTACCTTGAGAAGGGTTTTTTTAGGTTCAGCCGGGTCATGTTTTGTTTTTCAGTCCTTGGATGGCACATAACCGCATTTATGGTAGAATAGTCGGTGTTTTGAGAACAAATTGGAGTGAACTCAGTTACTTCGATTGTCTGGTAAACACTTTTTATACCAGTAAACTTCAGGAAACTCCTCACATTTTCCTCACACACATTGATATACCACCATTTAATAAAGGCTCTTTGCTGGGGTCTAATATCACAAGTTCTCTTTGGTGACACCAACATATGGTTGGAACCACGGGGCGTGGTTTGGATGCCGGAGGGAATGGCGGCGTGAGATAAAGGCTCAGCGCCTAATCCCCAAATTATCCTGAAAAACACTGCAACGACCAACGCGGATGTGATTCTCCGAATGCCGCTGGCAAGAGGACTCACAACGGCACCCTCGTGAAAGAAGAAAAGCACCTGCAGACTGAACATCGACCCAGACGGCGCATCGGCGAATCCTGGGAGCGGGAGCGCCTGACAGTGACTGCCATTGCCGGGAGTGACGACCGAGGCGATTGAGCCCTGACAGAGCGCGGCGCCATCAAAGGAGCTAACCCTTAATGCGCAGTAGACTGCTGCCGTGGATGTAGGGGGAGGCACTGTGTACCCGGCGGAACACGCAGCTCAACCCCAATCTGCCCTTGCGGATCGATGAAGAAGATGCCGGATCACAAAATGGCGGCGAGAACGGAACCCTGATTTCCAGCAACGACCACGACTATTAGGGGCTAGGAGAGAGATTGAGAGCCGTGTCGGAGTTCGGACACCCAGGAAATCACCCCGCCTCCTGAGAAGGTATCCTATGCCCTGCTGGCAGAAAGTGTGCACAAGGACTATGGAGTAGGAGGAAGCTGGGGCGGCGGGGCACTGAGTGAGGGTGGATTGCTTAGCCCTGCGAAGGAGAGGCCCACAGCTTCTGGCGTAATCCGGGTAAAGCCCTGTGCCCTACACTGGACGAGCTTTGTCACCGCATGCCGAGTGGCTGACCGGCTCGGACGATCGAGGCCCCAAAGGGAATATAGCCCTTTGTGGCTGGGAGGGGCCGAGGCAGTGCACCAGCAGAGCCACAGCGACAAGGTCGGAGGAAGACGACAGGCTAACGCCTGAAGGCGCTGGGGGCCTGTGAGAAGTTGGCCTGATATGATGTTCACTAGTTCTAGTGATCACCTTGTATCAGTCCAAACAACCCTTATGGTGATTGGTTGTAAGTCAACCTTATAGACCAGCTATCCTAGTAGCGTGGACAAAAGCAGTCTTTAGGCTAAACTCTGAATGGCATGTGAAGCCAGCTGTTTTACCACATATAAACCCTTGAATACCAAGTGAAAGGACACCACACAGGTTGTTATCAAAATAAACAGATATTTATTAACTAACATACACCTCTGAACTGTTTGAGGTCGGAGGGCTAAGCACATGACAATACTAAAAAGGAAATAAGAGTTCGCACAATATTTACAAGTGCGCCTTAGGGGCACGACAAACCATATACTCAAAACAATGGAATGCGAGGAAAGAAAGTACTGTAAGGAGATCCAGAGGCTGGAGGACCGCTGGGACTACGCTACAAACTAGGTAAGTAAGGAGCAGGAGGCCCACGGGACTCACGTGCAGAGTGGAAACTCTCACGCGGGATGCGTATCAACGTCGATGGATCTTATAGTTTAGAAAGTTACGGATTTCGGACAGACCCGGCTGGATGGAGGGAAAACAGTGGACCTGAACACTAGGATCTTGTACACAGACTTCAGCACCTGGAAGCTTTAGTTGCCTAACCCACAGGCTGCGGGTGCATAGGGCTGAAGTTGAGCAACAGATTGCTGCGTTGTCCCCGGTGATGCCTGAAACAAGGAGTTGCTGGCAGGCAGCCAGATGGAGGAGTCCGGTGGTTCCAAGGATGGAACTGGAAGGAAGACGTCCTGAAAGGGAAGGGGACAGTCTCGGTCACTAGCCAGTGACGGTGCTGGAACCAGGAGGGAACCAGATGTTGTCGCCGCAGTCAGGTGAAGGAAGGGTCGCTTCTCTCTGTAGCTACGCGGACCAGGAGATGCTCTTCACGGCCAGGCTGGAGTCCCATGTAGTCTGCTGCTGTTGGCGGTGTCGGATCGTCGATCTGGACAACAGGCCTTGGCTAATGCAAGCCACGTGGTGGAACAAAGATGGCATCTGGTGCGGACCAGGAGGGTCCGGGGTGCTTCTTGTTCACAGGGAAGCAAGGGCCAGTCTGGGGGACCAGACCAGCAGTGTTAGATTCTTCGGGTCGTCGTCTCAGAGGTCACGAGCCAGCCGGCAAGTGACCAGACAACAGGACAAGCAGCAACCAGGCAAAAGGGCCCCACGCAGATCTCGTGGATGCTGGGGGGCTGGTCTTTGGTGCAGGAGCTGCGTCGGTGTGGGGCTTCTCAGACCCCAAAGCACTCACTCGAGGATCCCTCGGCGGTCGTGCTGGAAGCGCTGTGCAGGTTTCTTAAGATGGCCGTCTCCATGTTGCTCATCGCACACACGGGTCCCAGCTGTGCTGTGGATGTGGGTAGAGGTCAGAGAGGTCTGGAGGTCCGGTCTTGTCGAGCTGGGTTGTCGAATTCCGGGATGGAAGGACTCAGCAGCAAACCGCACAGGAGCTTGATGGTGCCTGCGAAGCAGGATGGTCACTCCCTGACCATAGGGGAGATTCTTCAGTCTTCTGGAATCAGGCGGTCGAAGGTCAAGAGTTTCTTCATAGAAGTCGTCCAGATTAATCTGATTGGGAATGGGACCAGCTCCTACCTTTATTCGGCTAAAGGGGGCTGCACTATGACTAGGTCCCTCCTCTGGGTGGGACCAGGAAGGGGGGTGGTTACACCCCCGTTCCTTTGTCCGGTCTTGCGCCAGCTCTGGGGCTGGAGTGCCCCAGGAACTGGTTCTGACCGGTGTATGCACAGGGCACCTTGTGTGCCCCAGGCATGTCTCATTCCTTTGAGCCCTGTCCTACCTAATACACAAAATCCGGTCTGGGGTGGTGCTAGCACCTCCCAAGGCAGGAAACCCTTTGTCCAAGCCTCCCTCGCTGGAAGGACTCCCAGCAGCAGGAGGTCAGACTTGTGTCTGTGGTGGCAGCATCCATTTTGTGATGCTGAGGCTCGAGTTAACTTTAACCGGGGTTCACAGTTACATACATGATGTGTCCCTCTAGAAGGGTGGAATGCTAACCCCGATGCCAGAATTGGCGAGGGGTTAGTATTCCAATTTGTATGACACCTTACTCGACATGTTTTGATAATGCTATGCCAAAGTTCGCATTTGACCGCGAGGTTCATAATGCACTTAAGAGTATATGGTATAGCGTTATCATGGAACAGCTATTAGGACTTGGTTCCGCAAGCTGCAAACTGGCTCAGCTCATGCCAGAGGACCATCTCACACAATTCCAAGCACTCTGCCTTCAGGATTGATAAGACCTGCCATAGGAGTGACTGATAGGAATCTAGGGTCTATTTTAGGGTTAGATATAGAGATACTATATCTAAAGCAAAGGGTGATTACACCACCTTGCCCCAGCTGTCGTGCAGCTAGTTGTCAGATTTGGGTGGCCAGCCAGGGGTGGCATAATACATGCTGCAGCCCCTGGTAGGCCCTGGGTACACCTATGCCCTGGATACCTAAGGTATGCTGTACAGGGACTGATAAGGTGGCCCAGTACCAATTGGTAACTGCACCTAAGGTACATGCTTGTCAATTTAGAGAGAGAACAGCTAGGCTGGTGGTCTGATTAGCAGGCCCACAGCCAGGGAAAGTCGTAAACCAGTGAAGCAAAAAGCAAAAATCGGGGGTGACCATAGGATTGCAGACCCTACTCTCCTACAGGGCCCAGGGGAGCAATGGCGGCAAGAGCTAGTAGGCTCTGGCCTGGTGGACAACTGTAGGTCACGAACTAGAGTGCCTCGCTGACCGGAGACGGGAGCTGGCCGCTGTTTAGGTGCGAGGGGCTCGGGTCTGCCTTGAGTGGGTGCGCGGAACGGACATCACCCAAAGCACCGACAAGACTTTTACTACTTGAACACTATTTGGGCTGCTTAACTGCGGATCACCGCGTAGAAAACCACCATAGGTGATAGAGGGCGCATGTGCCACGACGGGTTAGACCCACACCTACGTGCCAAGAAGAGCACTCAAAACGATAACCCCCACAGACCTGGCTATCCCTAGCACAGCATCTGCTCGTATTCCCACGCTTTGAGAACCACTGACTCAATGAGGATCTTTGCTGGGAACCCCCATTTACACTAAGGCCACGAGGGTACCCCTCACACTGGGGAATCTAAAAACTCTTCAAGCGCTTTGTGATCATGGTGAAGAATAAGGTAAAGACGGAGGGAGCCGCACTCTCGGAAACACCGGAGAGCTCTGCCTAAGGGCCCTCAGACCTACAACAATTCCAAGACCGAATACTGGAAGCTATTGCGGCAACGAGGGACACTTTGCAACAAGACATTGCGCAAGTGGCGTCTGGCTTGGGGCTCCTGCGTGCACACCACGACAAGCTAAAAGACCGGGTCAAGACCACCGAAGACTCCCTGCAGGAGTGGGCCCCTGCGCATAAAACATTGGAGGCATCGATGGCGGACGGCCTTGACCGGATACAATCATTGGAACGGAGAGCTGAGGATGCTGAAAACAGGAACCGACGCAACAACATCCGCCTAGTGGGCCTACCGAAAAAAACTGAAGGAGGAGACATGATCTGCTACCTAGACACTTGATTCAAGACGACGGTGGTGCCGGAAGGCCTCTCCCTTTTCTTCACGCTTGAGCGCGCCCACCACGTCCCGGCTACTCCTCAGACCAGGTCAACCGCCTAGACCAGTAATAGCCAAGCTACTGCATTACAAGGACAGAGACTTGCTGCTCCAGAGATCCCGAGATGCGGGGCCATTCCAAGTTAACAATAGCAAGGTGTCACTTTTCCCTGATTACACCTATAAGACGCAGCGGCTGCGGGACTCCTTGTCCATCAAATGGGAACTCAGAACAGAAGGCATACAGTACTCCTTGCTCTTCCCAGCCAAGTTACGGGTGATGCTGGACGGCAAGACGTTGTTTTTCTCTACGTTGGCAGATGCATGGGAATGGTGGGAGATGTACAAGGCGGGCACGTATGGAGCAAAATGCCAGGAGATGGAGAAATGACTACCACCACAAGTGTTGAAATCGCAGAGACTCCGTAGAAGACGACAGGGACCTCGGAAACCCGCGATGTCCCAAACGGAAGGGGGGAGGAGGTCGGCGCTGCAGGCGGTGGTAGCGCTCTCTGGAACTGACGCTTCCCCTTAAAAACTGGGTACAGAATCAGAGGGTCATATCTCTGGCTCGGAAACGGACCAGTCGGAGGTGCACAGCGCCAAAGCCCAAACGTAACACCACAAAACGTTGGAGGAAATACTGAGTGGATGTGTGAGCGGACGTTGTCGGACACTACTGATAACCAGGGGAGTCTATGCTAGGTAATGCGGATGTCTGTTGCAGACTGCGAAGGTTTACAGTTGCTGTTCATGGGGTACACTGGGTGCGGGGGTCTGGGGCTGGCGTAGCTGCCTTCTGGTTAGGAGCCGCACTCCACTAGCCCTTAAGGCAACCGCAGTGACGACTGCAGAATAGGCGGGAGGTTGAGTTGTTTACCAGTGTTTGGATGGGAACCGATAGACTGATATTGGGTCCTGTTCTGGGGGGGTGGGAAGAGGGGATTTTTGGGAATACTATCCACTTGGAACCACTTGTTTCCGTTTTGTTGGGAGGTGGCTTACGTGAGAACCTGAAGAAATGTTGACGAATTTTTACCACTGGCGCTAGAGATAGCAACTGGCTTGCACCGCATCTGTTCCGGGACAATGGCTAATGCAGGCACTTTGAGATGTATGACCTGGAATGTGAGGGGGTTACATACAATGGCGAGGAGACAGAAGGTTCATGCCTATCTAGTCCGTAGGGGAGTGCACATCGCATTCCTTCAAGAAACGCACCTGACAAAACAAGAGGGTTTAGCTCTACAACGCAGATGGCGAGGGCAACTATTTAACACTACCTACTCCGCATTTGCTAGAGGCACACTGATTTGGATCAGGGCAGGTACTCCATTCCAATTGACCAGAGAGACGATAGACCCCGAGGGCCGATACGTGGCCATTGAGGGTAAGCTCAGGGGCAGGGATGTGGCCTTATGCAGTATATACGCACCAAACACTGACCAGCTGTCCTTCCGAACGAGGCTTTCAGGAGCGCTTGCGCACTATCTGACGGGCCCTATAGTGGTAGGAGGGGACTTCAACTCAGTGGCAGACGTTACTCTTGACAGATCTCATCCTCCGCTAGGAGACTCCCTAGTACACAGACTCACTAGAGGGAAAATAGACTGGCAGGTGGGATGGGACCTGATAGATCCTTGGCAGACTCAACACCCCAATGACAGGGACTATTCATACTTTTCTAGTCTACATGACCTACATGTCTGACTTGAGACAATACAATGCTCCTCGTCAGTGATGCCAACTGTTGCTCGAACTGAGTACCTTGCCAGGACAATATCGGATCACAACCCCATGCTAGCTGTTATAGATTGGATGACCGAGACCTCATGCGTTCCAACTTGGAAGCTACGGCCTGAGACATTCGACGATACCCTGTTTCATGCAACACTGGAGGAGGGGATAACCCAGTATTTCGAAGAAAACGCTGGCACATCGACTTCTAGGGCAACGGAATGGGAGGCCTTTAAAGTAGTTATTAGAGGGCACAGTATCCGGAAGTACGCAGGGGCACGTAGAGCTCTGTTAAGTGATCTTGACAAAGCAGAGAATAAACTGAGAGAGGCGGAAGTGGCAAGACCAGGCCACCCTGAACTACAGGAAGCTGTTAAAGAGGCTAGAGAAGCAATGGCAGTCGAGGTGGAATGACTACGTAGTTTCGACTACAAGGCTTATACACTTCAAGCTCACGCTGAGGGGGACAAGGCTGGGACGATACTGGCGTGGCTGGCTAACCCAACTAAACGAAGCTCCTCTATCCTGGCGCTAGAAGGAGAAGAGGGTTGCGCGATACATACTCAAACTGAAATACTACAACGATTTCACTGCTATTATGAAACGATATATAGAAGCGCGCTAGAGAGAGATAGCTCTGACATTGATGCTTTCTTGGAGGGGCTGCTTCTACCACGGCTAGACCAAAATCAGGTGGAAGATCTGGGCAGGGACATAGACCTGGGAGAGATCAGGGGAGCTATTAAACGGATGGCCCGCAACAAAACGCCGGGAATGGACGGACTGCCCATAGAATTCTATAGCAAATATGTAGACCTGCTGGCACCTCAACTCCAAGAGGTGTTAAGGGAGGCCAAGACGGCGGGCCGCTTGCCCCAATCAATGCGAGAGGCGCTAGTGATCCCCTTGTTGAAGTCAGGGAGGGAAAGCCGCAGTACGGATTCATATAGACCATTGTCCATGTTGACTACCGATTATAAAATATTGAGTAACCTTCTGGCGGCCAGACTGCTATAATATGACCGACCTGATCCACAAAGATCAGTCCGGATTCATCCCCAAGCGCAACAAGACTACAAATATCAGACTGCTTATAGGACTACTGGATGACACCCATCCGGAGGCACCTAACCCAATGATCATATCAATAGACATAGAGAAAGCGTTCGACAGCTTAGAGTGGGAGTATTTATATAATATTATGTTACGATTTGGGTTAGGAGACTGATATATCCAATGGATGAAAGTGCTCTATGCCTAGGCAGTGGCAAGAGTACGGGTGGGTCCGCTCATCTCCCAGCAATATCCGGTAGAGCGCGGAACGAGACAAGGGTGCTCACTGTCTTCCCCCCCCCTCTTGTTCGTGCTAGCGATTGAACCCCTCGCGGCGGTGTCCCGGACAGGGAACCATTACAAGGGTTTAATCAACAGAGAGGGACATCAGTTTATTTCCTTGTATGCGGAGGACTTGTTGTTCCTGGAGGATGCAGGAGCGGCGATGGAGGGAGCGGAGAGATTACTAATGCATTTTGGTAACCTCTCGGGACTAAAAGTTAACTGGTCCAAGACCTGCTTATTCCCTGTGAGACTGGGAGAGTCATGTCCTGCCATCCGTCCCTTACTCAAATGGGAGCCCACCTGCCTGAAATACCTAGGGGTATATATATATATATATCTCTCCAGTCTTGCCAAACTTATCCGATAAGAAGGCGCTGACACCATGAATCTGAATCCAAACTCGATTTATTCACTCAATGTCTGCTTAGACGCGTTTCGGCGTTGCCGCCTTGTTCACTACATCTGCATTCAAAATGAGCTCATACATATATACTGTAGAGATATGGGCGTGTCTAACAATTAACACACAGGTTCAAACCAGGTATTACCATGGTTACATTGTGGTAAACCCTGTATGTTGCACAGAGTCTTTTCTCCATCCTTATTAACGAGTATTCATTGCAGAAATATTTTTACAAAAAGAATAAAGATGCGTAAATCACCTAAACAAGTGTTAGAAATAATAATAACAACCTTTTCATCAAAATAGCATGTTACAATTCACAGCTGTTGAAAAGGTAATTTGAAAAAAACATTTGCTGCCATTTCTGTGTTTAAATAATAAGTTGACACTTCTTGCCGCTTTTTTACCCCGAGTGCTTGCCATGGATGTGCCCTTTATAAGGTCCTTACTTGGTAGGCCATCTGGTTTGCCTGTGCATCCCAGTCTCCCATGTGTCATGATGGCGTGTGTACCATGTCAGCGTGTCTGTGTGGGGGTTGGCCGGTTCGCCTTCTATGATCCCCGTTGGTGCCGCGGACCAAAGAATATCCCCGGGTAAGTGCTGCTGCGCGTGTGAACATAAGAGTGTTTCCTACGGCTACAAAGTTGCTAACACATTACCGCCGCCGGCTATGAAGGCAGCTCTAAAGTTCGAAGGCTTAAACTATTGCCTCGCGCTGAACCGTGTTCAGGGTTAATGTGCGCGTTTTTCATACCTGGTATCATGATCGGCTAACAGAATAAATGAATATTAATGCATTTTCGCCGCCGCTACTGTGGCAACACAGTTTCTGAATGCCTGACATTGACACTCGCGCATGCTCGCGTTTTAAAGTTTAGTTTATGAAATACTGCCCTAGTGGGCTTAGCGGCTTGCTTAGTCATGTTATGACCATCGCAAACACTGACATAAGACATAGGTGGAATCTCTACGTTAATGTAGATTGTGTCCTACCCTAGTTGAATTATGTTATAATGTCACATCAACCTATAAGGGCATGGGCAGAAGCATGGTCATACTCTAAGTAGAGCTAGTAATTACAGGATAACCAGGGCAAATTGTGTCTAATTGTGTACTAAAGTGTAAAATTAAAATTAAAAGCTATAAAATGTGCCGTGTGTTCAGACATTTTACTGTGTCTGAAAGGTGCTCTTATGTGCCCATAAGTATCCCGTGAAAAGTGTGGTAGTTGAACTGCAGATGTTCATCGAATGGTACTTGGGGGAAAGGAAGCGCGAAGGGTGTATTCTAATTTCCTTGTTATAGGTGGACACTTAAGGCTTCGTCCGCATTCAGGCCGAATGGGATCTTTGAGTTCAGTAGTATGATATACCTGGACTCCAGGCGGCGCAGTGCCAAAGGGCGATTGCCTCCCCTGACATTTTTGGGAATGCTGTCAATTACAAAATATTTAATGTTTTTAGCATTACCATTGTGGGTTTCATGAATGTGTCTCGCTACGGGGTACGTAGGATCATTGTTGGAAATTGCTCGCAAATGTTGCAAGATCCGTACATGGGCTGGATGAATGGTGGAGCCTACATATCTTTTACCGCATGAACATGCTAGCACATATACTGCGAAGTCAGTCTTGCAAGTGAATGCATCCCTCAAAATGTAAGTTTTAATCCTGAAAGGGACTTGCACTTTCGTAGTGTTCACACCATAGGTGCAGGCTTTACATTTTGAACACTTTTTGAAGCCCCTCTGGGAATCTAACCAGTTTTTGGTCTTTCTAAGAGTAGGCGCATTGCAGACCAATTCTTCTCTCATGGATTTTGCCTTTTTAAATGTAATTAAGGGACTAGTGCCCACCAATTCACCTATGCTTGGGTCTCCCCGGACTAAGGGCCAATGTCTTCTCAGGATTTTTCGTAGGTTACTATGGTATCTGTTGTAACCCGTTATTAATCTGGGAGGGTCCTTACTATTGGAAGCTGTTGTGTTTTTATTGGTGGTTTTGGGGAAGATCAGATCTTTCCTATTCTTTCCTTTACATTTTTCATCAGCTCTTTTGCAACTGCTGCTGGTATACCCTCTATCCCTGAGTCTTTCAAACAACTCTTGTTTGGCATTGGAGAGCCCTTCTTCTGTGCCACAATTTCGTGTCATTCTAAGGCACTCAGCATAGGGAATTGATTGTTTCAGTGGTGTGGGATGGAAACTGTGTGAGTGCAGAAGGGCATTCCCTGCGGTAGGCTTTCTGTATGTGCGTGTCTGTATTTTGTTATCCTGTACATATAATTCTAAATCAAGGAATTGGATAATGGCATCATTGGTGTTACATGTAAACTTAAGGTTCAGAACATTTTCATTTAGAGCCAACACAAATCTTTATGCTTCTTCGACACTGCCCTGCCATAAGATAAAAATATCGTCAATGAACCTTTTGTACATCACCACATTGTTTTGCATGATATCTTTATGCTGTACTCTCAGAACCTGCTCCTCCCACCAGCCCATATGCAGATTCGCATAGCTGGGGGGGAAGCAAGTACCCATGGCTGAGCCCTGGAGCTGTTTATAATGGAGTCTGTCAAAGATAAATACATTATTTGTCAAACACCACTCAGCCATTTCCAATAACATTTGTGTGTGGTGGTATAGTTCAATGGGTCTGTTTCCAATGTAGTATTTCATGGCATTGAGGCCATCTCGGTGTCTGATACTGGTGTAAAGTGATTGGACATCTAATGTCATGAACCTGTAGTTATTGTGCCAATCAATGTCAAAGATTTTTGCCAAGAAATCACTGGTGTCTCTGATGTAGGCAGGGAGTTTTTTGACTTCTGGTTGAAGGAAAGAGTCAAAGATACTTGTTTTCTCAAATAAACTACCAATCGCTGATATAATCGGCCTCCCAGGGGGTGTTTTCTCATTTTTGTGGACCTTGGGTATTAAATACAATTGAGGCGTGATCGGGTAGTCGTTCATCAAGTAGTTGAACTCGTCTTTACTGATGAGACCCATTCCCTTCCATTTATACAATTCATTGTGGAACTTTTCCTGGATACCGACATTGTGGGTGGGGCTGACCCTTACATAGCAATCCTTATCTTGTAGTTGGGTCTGAGCTTCTTGATTGTACATTTGGAGGGGCCATAGTACCACGTTGCCCCCCTTGTCTGACCATCTAACTACTATGTCTGACCTGGATTTTATTTTTGTCATTAAGTTGTTATATTTCCTTCTGTGGTCTTGATTCTCTTTCCAATATTCTTTTGTGCTTTGCAGAGACAAGTCTTTTAATTCTTTAATCACGTTGTCAGAAAATAGGTCTAGATTATTTATATATATATATCACACAGCAGCGGATATGCTGGAGGGAAATGTGGGCTGATGCATGAGAGCGTTGAAGGGTAGCATGGCCTTCTGGGCCACCCTGCCGCTCTCGGTCACGGGCTGCATCTCCCTATTGAAAATGATAGCACTACCGTGCCTTCTATATTACTTCCGCACACTACCTGTGTGGATCCGCAGTTCCACCTTCCGACAGCTAAAATCATAGCTGACCTCATTTATTTGGGGATCGGGTAGGAGCAGAATTGTGCTAACAACGCTCACCCATCCGAAAGACTAGGGGGGCTTAACGGTCCCAGACTTTGAGCTTTATTATCTAGCAGCTCAGCTGCAACTTTTCACGCAAGAAGTAGCAAGGGTCTTTCGAGGTCCAGAAAATGATAGAGAAGGAGGTACCCCACAGCATGTCCTTACTTATATAAACCTACAGCAGCGGCTAGCCACTAGTGACTTAACGCTTGAAGAGAAGATGTTCCGGCGGGCGGGCCGAGCGGGCGTGCGACATCCTTACGCACCTGAGATTCCTCTCGGAATGAAAACTGCGCTACCTCATGGAGGAGATTGGTCGCAATTACAGGTTTGGGAAGACGCGGGGCTGCAGGTTCTTGGCGATTTTGTATGAGGATGGGGCGCTATTGCCGTTCCAGACATTCCAAGTGCGGTTTGACCTCCCGAGAGGAGGATACTGACTACATGCAGCGGTCACTAGAGCTACCAGTGTTACATTGGTTTCCGCACACTCCCAAAAATAGGACCACTAGCAAATTGATAGACATGGGACTTTTCCTGGCCAAGAGAGAAATCACGAGGCTCTGGAAGACTAGATCAGGTCCCACGTACAGGAGATGGCACAACAAATTACTTAAATGGGCCGCTAGTGAAAGCACACTCAGATACCAAATGGCACATCGAAGACTACACAATAAGGTGCTGGAGGCAGCAGCTGCTTGGGAAGCATTAGTACAGGCCTTACGCGACTGTACCTCGCACGATGAGGAGGAAGGGCCTGACGCTGACATTGACAATCCCCAAGGCACGCCAGGCACATCACATGGTTAGACACTTCTTTGATCCTGACCACACCCACAGATGGGGACTAGACAAGCTCGCAGGCGCAGGTGGTGAAATTCAGGGGGGAGGGTTGGGTAGTTGAGAATAAGTTATAAGTTCAAGGGGGAGGGGAATGGTTTTAAGTGAAAGGGGAACAATTAAAGCGGGGAATAAAAAAGGAAAAGCGGACATGGAAAACCTTAAAACTGATTACAGATTGTTGTGGTACTCTTGCTTCTATCATCTAAACGCTTAACCCCGCCAGCCCTCTGGGATGTGGGCTTAGTGGCTGTGTACGGAATTGAATAGAGCCCAGAGTACTGTTGAAACCAGAGATAGCAGTTTTGTATGGAAGAATTGCGTGACCTGTAACTCTGCATTAAAAATCACTTTGGAAAAGAAAGGTTGGAACCACATTTGGAAAAATACACTTTTCCTACAGTGTTCACATCTTCAAAGGATTTTTTTTCAATTTTCACCATACCTTCTAAAGTTTTGGAATCTTTGTTGCAAATGTTTTGGCAGATGTATCTTCCCCTATTAAACTTGGAATGAAAGACATATCTGTCCATTAAGGTAAATGGTTCCCATAAGGCTGCATGAACAGTTATGCCAGTTTCATTCCAGTTTCATTTTACCTTCTAGGTAACCTTATATTAACCTCCCCACCATTTACCGGGAAAGTTGTTTTGTCCTTTCTCTGTGTCCTCTGTGAAATTTACTATTCTGTTACACGGTATCCCACATAGTAGAGCAGTTTCCAAAAACACAAAAGAAATCTTGGTATATGGCTCTGCACCAGGCATCACATCTACATAGTAGATGACAATCACTACAGCAAGTAGAAGACAAGTCTCCTCAGGTGCGATGTTGCAGCAATCCCCAAAACAGAATCTGCTTGTTGCCAATGTTATAATTTAGACTCTTTCCAAATAAGATGCTAAAAAGGTTTATTCATAATATTACGTACCATAATCTTCTGTTAAAGCATCAATTAATTCAGCTTCGTCCAACTGCCTAATGAGAATCGTAGAGCCATACAAGTCAAATGATAAGAAAGGACAACATATGAATATGAAAAAAAGGTATTCAGTTCATGTGATATTCTGTTAGAATATAATAGAATCTTAGGAGATAAGTAGAAGGGGAATGCACAGATATTGTACCTACTTTACAGGTACAATAGGTACACAAGGTACACATTATATGCCTTTTGAACCTCTATTCCTTGATTGTTTCACATTGTGACGCTTGATTAAGCCCTGAAAGACCATGTTGTGTCCTATATGAAGACTTTCATCCTAATTCCAATAAAAATATGAACTAATACAAATACCTTACTTCCGGGATTAGAATAATTCCCATGAGTTTCATAGTTCTTGAGAGGAATTATTTTTAAAAACTGCTGTTGCATCACAATCACAAATGTGGTGCTTCTTCAAGTCAGCAAGAAGCATCTACTAAGTTTGAAGTTGATGATAAAAAAGCAGTACTCAGAATGGCAATTTACACCATGCCTTATTAGTATTTCTTTCAGCAAAAGAGCATGCACAGAGTGGGATGGCAGCGGAATAGCACTAGATGATGCACAAAGAGTTTGAAAGATTTAAGATTTACTACAATTTTCTTTTATCAGCTAGTGCACAAAAGTTGGCTTTAAATCTAGATCCAAATGTGCGTATTTCACTCATGAAATTGTTATTTGTAATTGCAATTACCCGGAGGTTTAAATGCTACATAAAGTAGTGGTGGTAAGAGGGCAACCTTGTTTCACTCCTTTCAATATTTTGACAATTGGCCATAAATTCAGACCTTAATCAATTCCCATTATAAAAGTTATTATATCAAGTCTTCCCTAGCAGTTTCTTCAAAAATCATTTATTGAAGGGAGAGCCACAAAGTATTCCATGTTGTGATCAAAGGCTTTTTCAACTTTTGTATTTGTTGGCTATTTAGCATTTGCTGAGCATTTTTCTAATCATTCTACTCCTGTCTCTTTATAATAAATTATGTTGTCTCGTTGTAGATCAGAGTTTGCAACCTTCCTTATGGTGTATTTGCCAACATTTCTGTAAATATTTGTGATATCCTTTGACAAGTGGGATGAGTCTATACCTTGTAGACTCCAGAGGGTCTTTACGTGCTTTAAGGAAGCGTATGACAGATTCTTTATACTTGGTTAGAAGCCGCCTTTCTACAATATTGATTTCCTATAGGTCTCGAATAGACTACATAGACTAAAAGGGCTCCTCCCTATCTCGCCACACATAGGCTGCCCGATTATGCTGCTACATTCATGGTTCACTGCCTCCTCCAGTTGAAGCATCACCCTATTTAGAGACCAGAATTGGACTCCGCTGGACTTTATCATCTTTGGTTTGCTCTGTCAACAGTGGTTGCCAGGCCATGGTTAAGGGATGTTCTGCAGGAAGTGATCCTTGGTTTTGCTTCCTTTCAGAATGCATCTTAATTAAGAGTGCAGGGACTTCTCATACATAAAGCTTCTTTGATGCAGACTTGAATTAGTTACCAAGCTGCCAAATTAGCTGGATTAAGTAACGGTCCATCTAAGGCAGAGGCAAGCGTTGGATGTCTTTAAAATTAAGACAAGAAAATAGAAGCCCAAGAGTGTGGCCTTTAGGGTATTCGTGAGTAACCTAGAAGCTCTTCTAGGTAGGTGAACACAACTGAAAAATCTCCTGTCTTTTTGCATGGGAGGAGCAGTCTGGGGTGGAGGGTGATAAAACAGAAGAGGGAGGGAAAAGATCCATTTAAGGCCAAGTAATTGGCCTACATCAACAGTGTAGCTGCGAGGGACTGACTTAGTGGGACTCTCTCAGGAATGGCTGCAACAGACGGTGCAGAGATCTGTTAATAGTTCTTATTTGGCGTACCTGCCTACTTACGGTTTCGTTTTTTGCTATCGTTACAATGTTTTCTTCTACAATCCAAGTTTATTGGTCATAATGTTCTTGTCTTTAAGAACACAGGTAAAGGGCTGAAAAATATATAATACAAAATTACTGTTATTCAAATTGTTTGTGGTGTCTGATGTGGTTTAGGCAGAGCAAAAATTTGTTAGACCAATTCATGGTGCAAAAGGCTACGTTATTTCACAAACAAAAAGATAAATAACGGTGATGGATCAAGCCCTGATCTTTGGACTGGGTAAAAGTGGTCTGCTTAATTCAGACACTCTGTTCATCACCACCCCCTTTTCTGAATCGTTTTTGGCCACTATAGGTGTGGCAGGGTATACTCAGACATGAGTCCCTTTCTCACTGCACCATCAGGATTCAAGCAAGCCGGGCCGAAGACGGCTGAAATGCCAGAAACCGGTCCCCGGTAGCTTGTCTCCTTTCTGGTGAAGAATTGGCTTGGTAGTTTAGTCTGCCCTGTTCCCATGATGCACTGGGCCAGGGACAGACTGATTTGCATATAGCCAGGTTCTGAGCTGGGATGGTGCAGTGAGATAAATAACGGTGATGGATCAAGCCCTGATCTTTGGACTGGGTAAAAGTGGTCTGCTTAATTCAGACACTCTGTTCATCACCACCCCCTTTTCTGAATCGTTTTTGGCCACTATAGGTGTGGCAGGGTATACTCCGACATGAGTCCCTTTCTCACTGCACCATCAGGATTCAAGCAAGCCGGGCCGAAGACGGCTGAAATGCCAGAAACCGGTCCCCGGTAGCTTGTCTCCTTTCTGGTGAAGAATTGGCTTGGTAGTTTAGTCTGCCCTGTTCCCATGATGCACTGGGCCAGGGACAGACTGATTTGCATATAGCCAGGTTCTGAGCTGGGATGGTGCAGTGAGATAAATAACGGTGATGGATCAAGCCCTGATCTTTGGACTGGGTAAAAGTGGTCTGCTTAATTCCAGTGATGAAGCCGGCGAAGATGTTTCTTGGCTACGTCCCTGAACAATCTGACCCCTGTGGATCATTCACCTCTAGGTGAAGTATGTTATGGGGACATGGTTAGTGTATGAACACTGCAGTTGCCACTTTTGTCCATAGAATTTTATGTTGAGTCCCATTTCCAATGAAAACTAGAAGACTGACATCTTCAGCTGGTCAGTAGACCTATTGCTGCATACAACCGGGAATTCCAACCCAACTGAAGGGGATAGTTTAATCGCATCTCAGAATGCAAAAGCAAGTGGAATTATGCCTAAGTCAGCTATGCCTTTTAAGTGTCTGTAAAGTGCCTCTAAGATAATTCTAACTTAGTCTTTGAAAGAGTGAACTCGGCACTCTTCTTGTGCGAAACTTTTCTACATTCTTCTTGTGCATAAAGCTCAGGATGGCGCCATGTGGGGGTTACTTGGATAGCTTCCGTGATTTGCCAGATTCCTTTTGTGAAGCTGTAGAATTAAAAAAAATAGGAGTTCCTATTTGGAGAAGGCATGGGCAGACATTTTCTTTTTGCAGAATCCGCATCTTCTCTTCTGATGAAGCATTAGGTTAATTCTCTGATGGGCTCCCTCCTACCTGCTCTTTGGTTTCATGTTGGCTTGCACGTTACACTGAGTATGTAATCGATAGGACCTGTACAAGGAGAAGGCCTATTTTCAGAACTCCCCCTAGTTCTGAATAAGCACGTTTTTCTCTGGCACAAGTGTACTACCCAGGAGGCCCGCATGTTGTACTCTTGAATACTAACCATGGGAATTTGAGGATGAATTTATCCTGAGCCATGCCTAACTTGCTACACTTTGTATGCCCTTGTCATTGAAGTGCACGCTAAGTGCAGTCACATTTATACTGCTAGTGGATTATCAGGCTAAGAATTCAGAATGCAAACCAGTATTGTGGCTCACTGGTTAGAGGCGGCAGACCCGACAGCAGAGGACGGCCCGGGGCCAGGGTTCGATTCCCGGCGCGGCAGGTTTCTGGACCAGGGTCAGCGGACTCGATAATTCTCTCGCCTCGGTGCCCACTCTGATCAGCGATCACACTCGGCAACTCTGGGCATTAGCTTGCCTCATCTTCACTAACGGCCCCACCAGACCGCCGGGGATGCCTGGTCTCACCCTGGAGATACCCATTAAGGGACCATCTCTCAGGGAAGCCAGGCAGGGTTTCGTAGCGGTCGAAGCGCCTTGGGACCCTACGGGTAAGTAGTGCGCTATATAAATGCCTATACATACATACATACATCTGTGTTAATCTAGAAAATTATTCTTTTGTCCTTCAGCATTCCTTGTTGACCGCTCCTGACTCTACTATTGCACAGCTCCATCATCTCGGTGTAGCAGAACATTACACATTTGCTTTGTGGTTCGCTAGCCTGTAGGGCTTTTCAAGCAACCACTAATCTTCATATTGTCTCACTGGTCAAGAAACCTTTACCCAACTCCAAGTTTGCATGAAGGTACATTTTCATGTAGATTGGCGTCCTCTTTTCTATGGTTGCCCTTGAACCGTAATCTGCCTCTTTTTTAGTTTACAGTTTAGAGGATTTTTTTTAATCGGCACAGAAGCCTCTTGTCCAAACCAACACTACATCTCCCACAAACAAAAATCTGCATCTACTCCGAGAGTAGGATCTGTTGTAACCTGGAGTAAATGTATCCATTAATTTGCAGGTCTTGTTCTATGCTTTTTGTTAAAAACTAAATATAAAATAAAAGTTTGAAACACCACTACGGAGTGCCTGGATGGCCGAATAGCAAGGCTACCTTCAATAATTCTATCTCACGCCTCTTCTGACACCTCCCAGCACTCCTTGACTCTGTCTCACTTGCTGGTTGTTTGAGATCTGCTTTCTCCCTTTGTCATGGTTTTCATATCTTTCCCTAATTCATCCTGTTTTGCTTTTCTGCCTTTTTTCTCTTTTCCTGTACTTGACATTCTGATGAACAGGTCCCCAAAGGAGGTGCCTGTGAACACCGCGTGCAGCCACATGTAGTAGTTGCTTATTTTCTCAGTCAATTATTTAATGATGAAGTTTGAAGCCTTCACAGTAAGTCACTCCTATCCTTGAAGAGGAATAATGGTTTCCAAACCTCTTTCTTGCACAGAGATCTCACCAGAAAAGCGGGAAAGCTAGAATTGAAAGGAGTGCGAGAGTAAGGAGTGGGGAATGACCACTCACTTCAGTAACCAGAGCATTCCAGCTCCACCACATGGCTGGGGACAATGATGATTGTGTGGCCTATACGTGGCACATGATTGTACAATCCCCGAAGGAGTAGGTTTCATGCAACAGGTTGGAGAACTGCTTCTCAGTTGGATGGAGGGGTCTGTAGACAAGTACAAGGTATTGATAATTTATGTTGATTGCTGTGGGCAAATTTATTCTCTAGGCTACACCAAGGAACCATAGCTCCTGACGGAAATAACTGCAGTGAAAATACATAGGATGAAATGGAGTGCCTTGCTATCAATGATACACTGGTCTGCAGTCAAGTGAAGTCTTGGCAGGACTGGGCTGAGAAGGCTCAAAGGTCTGTGGCACATAAAGTAGTGTGTCGGGCAGTAGCATAGCTATCAATAGTGCAACGGGGACAGTGAACTATACTCTAGGTGGTCTGATAGTTCTACTGCAACCCAATTATAGCACATATATCCGATGAAAGAGTGTGAATTCCCCACTTTCCATGCCTGTATTAGGTCTGTTGCGCCCTTGGTAGGTCAGTGGTGCCAGGCTGACATGCCATAAACAATTCTGTGCCAGCCCTGCTGGCCAGAGTCGCCAGCCTTGAGGGTAAATCCTCGTGACTCAATGGACCAGTACCAGTCTGTCGAGGCCGGCTATCCTAGTTAACTCGGCCCCTTATCAAATAGTAGTAGGAAATGGTCTGGCCCATAGAGCTCTAAGGGGCTGGTCTTCAAGATGAGAATAGATACAGATGGCACTGCTTACTTTCCTATAAAAGAGTCCAACATTGATGTACAAGGGCTCCATCAATACTAGTTTTTACCATATGCACAAGTAGTATATTTACCTACAATTAATCTAAATTGTGATCATCTACATTTTTTGTAGTAAATCTGGAAAAGACTGGCATTGATCAGGTCCCCATGATTCATGTCAACAAGAATCCTTAACTACCCTCCATTTTGATTCTTCTGTTCTTCACATGCAGGAGAATGGGGACTACTGTGCAACTCGAGCTCCAGCTTGAATCTCTGCTAATCAGAATCACATAGGTGACTTTTAGGCATTCTAAGAATGAATGCTTACTTTGCTACTGCCTTTTATTTTCCAGATGAACACATTTTTTTCTGCCAAGTATGGTATTAACTATTTTGGGACGAGGATAAAAGACTTTCGGTAAGTACCTTAAGATTATTTCCACTCACTTAAGTATTGCATGCACTGTAGTTAAAATGGGGGTCTGCGTAGTATATTGTGCACTCCATCCTATATTTTCTTGTCTGTACTGGGGGTCTTGCACAAGTTGCCACCTCCCTTGCATTTCACTGAAGGTGCGATGAGCGGTTTACACTTAAACTGTCTTCTTTTGAGGCTGTACACATTGTGTTATGGGCCAAATGACTTCTTTTCACAGGGTCAGATAGGGGATGGTGTTGCAAGAGTACTAATAGTTTTTCACTGGGCTGGACTGGTGATGGTGCTATAAGAGTATAAATACAGTTTTTTTTATGGGATGGATTGATTTTGTTATAAGAGTATTAATACTGTTTTCATGGGAATGGACGACGTATGCACTGGTGCAGGAATCCTTTTCAGTGGGGTGCAGGCGTATAGGTTCACCCCACTAAAGGCATATGGGCAATGTGAAAGTATGTACTGAAAGCACAACAAACTCTGGCATAAAAATGCATTTGAGGGACCCCATGATTGTTCATTCCTTTCAAAACTGTCAAGTTTTATGGGTGCTGCAGCACCTCCTGCACACTGGGCTTATGGTGTTACAAGAGTATTAATACTGTTTTCACAGCGCTGGACTGCTGATGGTGCTACCAAAGTGTAAATACGTGTTTGCTGTATTTTTTATGCAATGGACTGCTGGTGTTGTAACTAGTATTAATACTAGTTTGTCGGGGATGAATGTCTTATGGTGTAACAAGAGTATTAATGCTTTGCCGGGGAAGGATGTAGGATGGTGTAAAAAGGATATTAGTACTCGGGGGTGGACTGGTGGTGTTACAGTTGTATTAATGCTCTGTGAGACATTCAAACAATGGTAGGCTGAAAGTGAGATTGAAACTCTCAGCTCTGATCCATTCTCTGTGGTTCAACAAGTGACCTGCAGTTTCGTTACTTGTAATGGGTGTTGGGTGACTGTTTCTATTGTTGGGCTCAACATTGTCGGATGAGAGAATTTGTGAAGGTGAGTTATGTCCTCTCTGAACCTATTTTTTCCACCTCGTCTTTGTCATGGTGTTGAAAGATTCCTGGCATTTGCACTCTTGGGTGTGTTGGAGCCATGCAGCTTTTCACTAGGCATGTGCTGTTGGACATAGAGGGTCAACCAACGTCAACCGCATCCTGTATTGATTCTACTCTTCTCGCTTCCCTCTCAGGAATGGTTCAGTGATTGCACAGCTAGATGTTCTCTTTCGGAACAACGTTCTGCCCCCATCTAGTTCAGATGTGGTGCGCACTGTGGTCACCGAGGCAACCAGGATGACTGAACCCAAGTACAAATGGAGGATCGCCCCACCAAGTGTGGAGTCAAATGGTAAGCCTTCCTTTAAGCTTCTGGGGGTGCATAGGTTCAGTCTATGAATGTGTATTGCTTGCAAGCTGACCCTCCTGCAATGTTCCTCTTTAAAGCCAGGGCCTCCCTGTGCCAGCGGAAGTCTATTTACTGTATGTTAGTTTCTTCTTCATTGATGCATTCCCTACTTGTTCTGTTAATGTTTTTAATGATAAAATACCCACTGCACAAATCCTTTCCTAACCATTGCTTCTAAAAGTCCTATGTTGAAAAATATCACTCTTGTCTAGCTGCCTTTTAGAGTTAGTATTGTTCCAGGTAATAGAATGTAAGCATAAATTCTGCAATGTGCTAATTCACACCCTTTTTAAGTATGGCCAAAGACCATTTTGGCAGTCTCGGTACTCTTGTGTAATGAAACAAATATATGAATCGAGAGCAAACGTTTCTAGGCTTTTAGCGATCTCTCCATCAATTGGACTGATTTACTATGGAACTCTGGGCCGATGGACCTGCTGAGAAATGTGGGGGGAGAAATAACTCCTTAAAACAGACCACAAGATGTTAGAAAGCTGACTCTGAAGAATCACAGACTTCGAATTCCAAGTTAGTGTGTTTATTACAAAGCAAATAACAACTGAATGTACAAGCACCTCATGACTAAGTTATATAAGTAGTACATGGGTACTAATACAAATCCAAACCTACAAGCTAATGTTATGTGATGTTTCATAAACAGAATGGCAACCTCCAGAAACAAAACGCAGACCGATTGCCCCACGTCAAGATCAGTCTTCATCTGTGGTGAATGAATAAAAACCATTAATCTGTCCCTTCACTACTGTGGCATCTCTACTTGGCATTCCCCAGGCAAGATCAGGAAAAGGTGTCCGCGCATTAAGACCTCCTAAGAAATACTCGCGTTGTATGGGTCAAGTAGAACGAGCTCTGAAGAGTTGGCTGAGATGCTCCTTCAATCTCCGGACTCAACACCCAGGGCACTATCCACAATACAAAACACAAACCTAGAACATGCCCACAGATCACCTCATGTTGCTGGACCCTTCTCATAGGCGATTTTCCATTTGGTGTCGACTTTCAGCTCCTCGCTCGATAGACCTCGATTCCCAGACCTCCCTCAGTGAGATGAACAGTCTCCCAATTATCAGCGTTTCTTACACACAGTATCTTCTCCTCACTGAGTCTAACTCTCATAAAACAAGACGTTTTTCTAACAAAGACTTTCTCCACCTGCAACAGAAACATCAGAACAAATTGAACATGCACGCGTAATTCACTAGCAATCCTAACCTAATAGCTTCCATGGAAATACATTCCAGTCCTACAGAAATCAGCCAAGAGTTCCACAGTAAATTGGTAGGAAGGAACTCTGCCTCATCACTTCTGCTCGCTAAAGTATACCACAATAGGACAGCAGGTGAGCCCAATGTAGCCAATGCACTCTTGCACTGTAAGCAATGACATTTTTTGTTATCACATGTACACCTCCGCTTTTAAAAGTGCAGTGTCATGGCTGACGGAAGGATACTAAATACATTTTATTTAAAGTTTTACATGAACACAACCATAAGCGTGCACTCAGTAGCCAGCATAGGAATACTTATACAGTGGCAGTAGTTCAGGACATTGGCCCGTCCGTAGCACCCCCCACTCCCATCTCTGTAACTAGGCGTTAAACATTTAAGACATTCACTCCTCCCCATCAAGATTTGCAGAATTTCCCCCGGTGGTAGCACTTTGTGAGCCCATCTGGGGACCATCGGCCAACAACTCATGACCGAGCTCCCTCCAAAGCCTTAATGCATCCTCTAGTTTCTCATCTCTGCAACACCTTCATGTGCACCACCTCGGCTAATGTCCATTCACGCACATCCCGAATCCATGCAGAGATCTCCAGTGCCCACACCCCCATCCATACTATTGCAACTCTGTGCTTTACCAGGACCAGCAAAAGTTGCTATAGCCTATACATCTTGCTTGTCTTTGCTCTTACTTTATCAGTCCTAGGAGGCAGTGTATTGGTGTTAAGGGGCCATGTGAACAATAGAGTTCAATTATCTCTACCTCTGAAGTTACTGACTGCAGGACATTCCCATGCCAAATGCAAGAAATTGACCTCTGGCACATAGGACATGAATTGGACCTGCCAGGGGCCATGCGATGTATCCTTTCCATGGTCATGTACGTACGATGTGCGTAGTTGGTGTATTAATCAGAAGCGAGCATTTCAGGAGATAGTGTGTGAGTGCACCTACCACCCCTATCTTCCAATGACTCCTCCAGTTCCACATTCCAAGCCACAAATGAGACGGTGGGCGGCTGGGGGTGGAGCACTGGAGTGCTTGCCCTATAGAACGATGATATAATACGCCTGCCTGACCCACACAGGAGTATAATATCTAGTGTGTGGAAGCTGTAGAATCAAAGGATACGTGGGCCATATTTCTTTAAGTATATAAGCTATGGTGGTGTACTGTACGTGTTGTCCTTGCCCTGGTCCAAATTTTTACAGGCCTAGTCGAATGTGACAACGCTCTCACCAGGGTACAAATCAGCAAGTGATTCACACTCCACTCCTGCCATGTCTGAAATAACATGTTCGCTACCCCTCTCCGGACCGGCGCCAAATCCCATGCCAACAATTCCCGATGGACCGCGGCATGTCTCAAAATTCACTCCATGAATTACTGCCACACATGCTGACTGGCTAGCTACATTCGGTGCTGCATCGGAGGCATCAAAGGCACCCGAGACCCCGATGAATAAAGCCGTCGGGTCAGTGGCGAGTACTCAGTCATGAAGGAGCCATTTCTCGCAGTTATCCCCCTCTGCAAACCACCTAGCGGCATGCTGCAGTTGAGCAGCATAATAGTAAAGCTCCATTCTGGGAGCCTCAAGTCCACTCTGCTGGGCTGACAAGCCCAGAAGAGGTCTATCAATATGGAGTCCAGGGCCCTGAATATTCATCTAGGTATTGGGCACAGCTTGTTCTGTAGCATATAAAGGCAACGAGGCAGTACCACCATTTTTGCGATTTCTAACCTGTCCATTCAGAAGAGTGGAGAAGTGTTTCAGAAGCCGACTGAGCCCCAAATGCGCCCATCATTTTATAAATATTGAGTTCTAATACTTGGGAATCCTCACCTGCCACCTGTATGCCCAGGAACCTGAAGTACCCAGTCTCCCACCTCAAGCCCAGTTGGGGGAGAGACTCTATGCAGTGGCAAGCTAAACAAGCCAGGGGATACGCCAAAGATCTTAGCCTATTTAGGCAAGGCCCAGAACATCCGCCACAGTCCTCTAGCACCCGTAGCAGTCTTGGAACGACTTCCTGGGGCGAGGAGATGTATAGTAATGCATCATCTGCATACAAAAATATTACCTGGGATGTCCCGCCAAAATTGATACCCCAACAGGCCCGATCCCGTGCACCCAGATCGCCAGGGGCTCTATTGCCAGGGCAAACAGTAGTGGCGAAAGCGGGCACTTCCCCCTCTTCTACCTCCACTCACCTGATCTTCTGTATACCAACCGGTCTCTAGCGGTAGGTGCCATGTATAGGATCTGCACCCATTGTCTAAAACGCAGGCCAAACCAAGCCACTCTGAGCACCTACAACAGATACCCCCAATCCAGTCGATGTCGATGGCCTTTTCCCAATCTATAGAAACTATGGCTAAGTCCTTGTCTGTCATACTTCATGCAGAATGTGGGATAACCTCCTGATATTCATGCCCGTATTACGGGTTGGTATGAACCCACATTGATCTTTATGTACAAATGAGTCATGAGAGTGGCCAGTCTGGCAGCCAGGATTTTGCATAATATTTTAACATCCAAGTTAATCATAGTAAGGGTTTGGAATGCGGAGGGATCCGGATTGTCCCCCCCCCCTAGCTTAAGGAGCGTAAAGATTTCACCGTTGCACATTGAGGGGGGTAGCGCCCCCACCTTGATGCCCTGCTCATATACTTGCAGAAGAGGTTCCACAGGCTGTTCTGAGTAGGCCTGCAAAAAAGCCATTGGAAACGCATCTTCCCCAGGGGCCTTAGATCCCGGCATTGCTCAAAGTGTCCCCTGTACTTAAGCTGTGATTTGGGTGTCGAGCACCTCCACACCTTCAGGCGAGAGTTGCGGAAGAGCCAAACTCTCAATGAATGGGCACACCTTTCCACTATTACTCCAGGGTCTGAAGTATAGACCCGCTGTAAGTGTTGCTGGAACACCTCCAAAATGCCAGCCCTGGTATGGACAAGTCTCCCTCCCTCTGCTTTCAAAGTGTGAGCCTGCTCCCTCCATAACATCCAAGCCAGCAAGCAACCTCACTTGTCACCCTCAGAATGCAACTGCTGGCGGTAACTCGTCAGTATGTACTTATCTAGCCCATCCCAGATGTCAGCTGTACGCTTGCGCTGTTCGTGTTTCCTCTTGTCTGCGTCCGGGTCGGTTCGGCTAACCGCCTGTATGGCAACCAATGTCTTCTCCAGTATTAGGGGTGTCTTTCATAGATTCACATGCTTGAATATTCCCCGTCTAAGTGGGAGTCCCACGGTACATAAAATAGCAGTAATATATGCAAATATAAGTAAAATTATTATAATATAAATGCATAAACCTATATAAAATACAGTAAAATATCCAGAAAACTCAAAAGTACCAAAGAACAGAATAGGCCCACAGAAAGCCTAAGGGAGAAACTCAACTTGGTAACATATCAATGTCATTATGTTTTGGTCCAAATTCCAGCCAATCAGGCTGTAGCTCCCTCTAGAACCTTCTCCTCAGAAGCCCAAGACCTCAGATTTTCTACCACACGTCGTGTGAAGGGAGTCTCCCTGAGCTCTGCTCAGTTTTTCAACTTATTTAGCTGTATTTTCAACTCTTAATGTCTTCAAGGAAATCTTTGTTCAGATCCTGTCCATCCTGTGGAAAACTGTCTTTTTCATGAAGATCCACACAGTAAATGTATTTACTGTCTCTACCCTGACCATGAAGTGAAGACCTGTAAGTACTGTCTTACTTTTCCACCTAAAACTTTAAGGGACAGAGAGGCCCGTCTCCTTCTGTGGCTTCAGAAGTTGAAGACAACGGACGCTGTGGTCTCTGAGTGTCTCTTCTTTTCACTCAAAGACCTCTCAGAAATGTTGGTCGGAGACTGAGATTCCTTCTCCTTTTCTAAAGAAAGAGAGACTTGTTGATGTTTCTAAGGTTGTCTCCCCACAGGATTTACCTCCACATGCGCCTACGAGACCTGGTTCTCTGGCGTCATTGTCCAAAGCCATGCCTTCATCCTGTAAAATGGGCATTGGCTCGTCGACGGGCTAGTCGACGCGTCCGTCGACGACGACGAAATTCGTGGATGCTGTCTCCACGTCGACTACGACTTGCTCTATGTCCTCGAACTACGTCCACCTAGTCGACGACATCACATGAGGTGAGTTTTATTACCTCTGTTTTGAAGATCTCGTCTACGGCTGCTAAATCCACCTTGTCGACGAAGATTCAACAGTCGACGCGCCTTTCGTCGACGCACTCCTCGTCGTCGACCAAGACTTCTACATAGTCGATGGGTCGTCGCCCGTCGACGGGACCTGCTTCGTCGACAACTACCTCGTCGAGGACTACCTTACCGTCTACGACGGCTTCGTCGACGGCTTTCACTTCGTCGATGGTCCACCCTTCGTCGACGGGACCATCTTCATCAACTAGCAAGTCCATTGCCTCGTCGACGGTGCCGTCGACGGAGAAAAAATCTACGTCGACGAAGCCTAAGACACATCCGTCGATGGAAATCCTTGTCTGTGGACACAGTGCAGACTCCTCAACCGGCTGTTGACTCTTCCATCGCCACGTCGACGGGCTCGTCGACGCTGCACCACTCTTTAGCCACAGCTACCACCTTCACAGTGGTTACTGCTTCTACGCTGCGACGCGTGCCTCTAATTCAACTGAGTCCAATTAAGAGTGGTTCTACACTTCCTGACAAGTTATTTCAGTCTGCGGACGAGGACTCCAATGATGATTCAGAGCACGATAATGCCTTTGGTCAAGCGACTAGTCCATCCGAGCTACACACTAAGTGCCAGGATTATGATGAGGAGGACGAAGAGTACGTCGAAGATGGGACAGAACTTTTTCCAGTACATACGTCGGAAGCACTTATGTCAGGCCAAACGACACAGATACCACTGTCTTTGGTAAGGAATCTGCAACACATGCTGGATGATTATAACCGCAGATTTCCTCCATCTCGGCCTGTTTCTCCAGTCCTGCAACCTACTCCGCAAACACAAGCCTCTGCACCGGTGATCACGATCACCAGTGCATGCCCTGCCTGATACGGACAATGACGATCCTGATCCTCAAAATACGGATCCAAATGATGATGATGACAATGCCCTTCAAGAATGGGATGATTACAGGGCTCACACGCCTTCCACTCCACCAACGTTGCCATTGGCTTTGCTTCCTGTGGACATTGGCAGCTTCCACAATTTCATGGTCCGCGCTGCTAAGAGGTTTCATCTCACTTTGGACGTCCAACAAACTGATTGTTTCTCTACAATTTTACCTCAAAGGCAAGCTCCCACTATCCCTATAATTGACCACATTTGGGAGGAAGGTCTCAAATTAATGGAGCGACTGAATTTGATCCCAGCTGTCCTGCCAAGACTTGATAAACAAGCATTGGAAATGCAATAGGTCTCATTAGAAAAGTTGGAGCTATTGGTCTTGTAAATGATTCTTTTTTATTTATGTGTTTTTGAAAATAGCTAAATTAATAGCTTTGTCATTTACAATGCCAATAGTTATAACTTTTGCAAATGTGACACCTATAGCATTTGTAATGCAACATGTGTTGTATTTACGTGACTTAAATGTATTGATATTACAAATAACAATGGCTTTTAATTTTAGTAAATAATTAATACTTAAATAATTTATTTAATTTATAATGGCAATAGCTTAAACGTTTGTAAATAACTTTTGTGAAGATTATGTTCAGTGTATTTTATTGTGACAAAAATCCAAGAACATTGCATTTGCACCTACACACACACAGAGCCACACACATATAGATGTGGTGGTGGTGGTGGATCTGGGGGATATGGTGGTGGTGGATGTGGTGGTGGTGGTGATGGTGGTGGATGTGGGGGTGGATGTGGTGGGGGTGGATGTGGTGGTGGTGGATGTGGTGGTGGTGGATGTGGTGGTGGTGGATGTGGTGGTGGTGGATGTGGTGGTGGTTGATGTGGTGGTGGTTGATGTGGTGGTGGTTGATGTGGTGGTGGTGGATGTGGTGGTGATGTGGTGGATGTGGTGGTTGTGGGTGTGGCGAAAGTGGTGGTGGATGTGGTGGTGGAAGTGCTGGTGGTGGTGGTGGTGGGACGGTGGTGGATGAGGTGGTGGATGTGCTGGTGGATGTGGATGTGGTGGTGGATGTGGTGGTGGATGTGGTGGTGGATGTGGTGGATGTGGATGTGGTGGATGTGGTGGTGGTGGATGCGGTGGTGGATGAAGTGGCGGATGTGCTGGTGGATGTGGTGGTGGTGGATGTGGTGGTGGTGGATGTGGTGGTGGTGGATGTGGTGGTGGTGGAGGTGGTGGTGGTGGTGGATGTGGTGGCGGTGGTGGATGTGGTGGCGGTGGTGGATGTGGTGGCGGTGGTGGATGTGGTGGCGGTGGTGGATGTGGTGGCGGTGGTGGATGTGGTGGCGGTGGTGGATGTGGTGGCGGTGGTGGATGTGGTGGCGGTGGTGGCGGTGGTGGCGGTGGTGGCGGTGGTGGCGGTGGTGGATGTGGTGGCGGTGGTGGTGGCGGTGGTGGATGTGGTGGCGGTGGTGGATGTGGCGGTGGTGGATGTGGCGGTGGTGGATGTGGCGGTGGTGGATGTGGCGGTGGTGGATGTGGCGGTGGTGGATGTGGCGGTGGTGGATGTGGCGGTGGTGGATGTGGCGGTGGTGGATGTGGCGGTGGTGGATGTGGCGGTGGTGGATGTGGCGGTGGTGGATGTGGCGGTGGTGGATGTGGCGGTGGTGGATGTGGCGGTGGTGGATGTGGCGGTGGTGGATGTGGCGGTGGTGGATGTGGCGGTGGTGGATGTGGCGGTGGTGGATGTGGCGGTGGTGGATGTGGCGGTGGTGGATGTGGCGGTGGTGGATGTGGCGGTGGTGGATGTGGCGGTGGTGGATGTGGCGGTGGTGGATGTGGCGGTGGTGGATGTGGCGGTGGTGGATGTGGCGGCGGTGGATGCGGTGGCGGTGGATGTGGTGGTGGTGGATGCGGTGGTGGATGTGGTGGTGGTGGATGCGGTGGTGGATGCGGTGGTGGTGGTGGATGTGGTGGATGTGGATGTGGTGGTGGTGGATGTGACGGTGGATATCATGGTGGATGCGGTGGTGGTGGTGGATGCGGTGGTGGTGGTGGATGCGGTGGATGCGGTGGTGGTGGATGTGGTGGTGGTGGATGTGACGGTGGATATCATGGTGGATGCGGTGGTGGTGGTGGATGCGGTGGTGGTGGTGGTGGTGGATGTGGTGGTGGTGGTGGTGGTGGTGGATGTGGTGGTGGGGAGAGAGTGGGCAGTGCTTCAATTCCATACTCCAATACAGCACACCTTGCATAGCAGTGCATGGGCTGACCAGGCTCGACCTATTAAATGAAATTAGAAGAGAGAAGTACGTTGGGAGTAGATAACAAAGGAGTAAAGGGAAGAAAAGTCGGGAGAAAGAATGAGTTACGGAGAAGGAGGGCAACATAATGATTCAAAATTAAAAGTACGGAGGATATGGAATGTGGAGGTGACAGCTGGCAGGAACGAGAGGAAAGTGAGAGATGTGTCTTTCTTTATAAATAACTTTTAGAGCTGTGGATAAAAGCATCACAGAATTTGAGTGAACGCGAACGTTGTCCCATTTTTTCAGCTCTTAGAGCGTGCACTCTTTCTCGACATTAAAGCCTTGCGGACCCTAGTGAGAGTGACTTGTTTTGAGTTTCGTTCAAAGCCACTTTGCCGCTGTCTGCATTGGCTTCACAGTACATATAGCTCAACTTTAACAACTCTGGCTAGTCCCCCAAAAATATGGCTGGTGTGCTGAAGAGTGAAGAAGGTGACGTTGTTCGTGTGCCAGCAGGAGAGGTCCGCAGTTGTGCGTCTCCTCCCTCATCATCTGGCTCCTGGAGGAGGGTTAGCGGCTCTCGTGATGTCCTCAGGCAAAGGGAGGAGGGTGGGAAGAAGCCGGGGGGAGGGAAGGAAGGGGGAGGAGAGGCGGGATGTATTTTCAAGCTTTAAACAAGGGGCGGAGCGAGGGGGAGGTGTGCTGGGAGAGAGAGAGTGGGGAGGGGAAGAGCTGCTGGCGGAGCATCCTTGTTATGGGCGATGTGTTGCTGTAAAGTGGATTATAGGCTGATCGACTAAGAGTCGGCAGGCTGGGGAACAGATGCTGCTGGGGAACGGATGAGGGGAGGTGCTGGGGAGGCAGGTGGCGGAGAGCAAAGGGTGGAGCGGGAAGAGCTGCAGAACAAAATAGTGTGTAACTTTCTTTCTTTACCGAGCAGTTTATGCAATCTCTACAAGTTGCGCTATAAGAATCTGGACAATTTTTCGCATGTCCAGCTGATGCCTGAATTTCGTGCTGTATGCTAGAGTGCTGGGGGGGAGGGGGCGGAGCGGGAAGAGCGTTGTGAGGGGAGAGAGAGTGGGGAGAGGGCGGAGCAGGAAGAGCTGCTCTCGGCAGGCTGTGTCAGTGTGGAATGCTGGCGGCTGGGGAGGCAGGGGGCGGAGAGCAAGGGGCGGAGCGAGGGGGAGGTGTGCTGGGAGAGAGAGTGGGGAGGGGGAAGAGCTGCTGGCGGAGCATCCTTGTTATGGGCGCCCTCGGAAACAGTCCCCGTTCTGTGAGAGGAATCGCTGTGGAGAGCAGAGGCTTCCGCCAACAGATGGGTAGGAGAGACTCAAAGCTATCGGGCAGGGGCTTTGCTGGAGGCGACTTGCAACCAAAGAAGCCGCACTGTAAGCGGTGATGCATAGGTGTATGACACAAGAGGCAAGCTGCGTCTTGAGCCTCCTTCCGCTCGAGGCAGAACAGACAGTTTCACGGAAGACAAGCAGTGCTAGAGTGCTGGGAGAGAGAGGGGGCGGAGCGGGAGGGGCGTCGTGAGGGGAGAGAGAGTGGGGAGAGGGCGGAGCAGGAAGAGCTGCTCTCGGCAGGCTGGGGAACAGATGCTGCTGGGGAACTGATATGGGGAGGTGCCCTGAAGAAATGCGACATGGCAGGCAGGGGAGGGGGCGGAGCGGGGGTGTGGGAGGAGTGCGGCTGAGGGAAAAGACATGCAAGGCAGGCGGCTGGGGGCATGTGCACGCGCTTTCAATGTCAATGCGCATGCGCATTGAGCTTGAATTTCACGGGCACTGCAAGGAATCGCCATCGACTTGCAGGTTGGTTAAAGTCTGTTTAAGCCGCCATAGTCTCGCAAGCTCAATGCGCATGCACATTGACAGGCGAGACCTAAAAATATAAGGCACCAGCAAATTCTCCAGCATGTTTGGTGTCTCAACCTAAGGCGGACTCGGTCATTACTCAGGCGGCTCAAAAGAGGTCTCACAATCCTTCCCCGCCTCTTACTTCTCCTCCAGATCAGGAAGGCCGAAAGCTGGATTCCATAGGGAAACAAGCATTGGAAATGCAATAGGTCTCGCATCATTAGAGTTAGTGCTTTTAGAATTGTTTATGGGTTGTTCACCTTGGAGATTTGCAAGTAACGCTCTAATCTGCGACTTACTTTGAAAAGTAAATGCTCTGGGGGTCCAAACCTGAGCGGCAAGGTTGTGCTGGGAGAGAGAGTGGGGAGGAGAGTAGGAGGAGGAGGGGGGAGGAGAGTAGGAGGAGGAGGGGGGAGGAGAGTAGGAGGAGGAGGGGGGAGGAGAGTAGGGGAGGCACGGCCTAGTGGCTGTGCAACCAAGAAGTGAGGGGGCGGAGCTGGGGGAGGCTGTGAGAGAGAGAGAGTGGGGAGGAGAGTAGGAGGAGGAGGGGGGCCAAAAGAGACAAGACGGAGGGAAGGCAGAGAAGGGGAGGGGGGAGGAGAAATGCGGCACGGCGGGCAGGGGAGGGGGCGGAGCGGGGAGAGGGTGTGAAAGCAGCAGGGGCCTGGAGTGCGGCTGAGGGCAGGCAGACTTGGTATTCAAGAGATGAAGAGAATGGTGGTGGAGGAGAGGCATGAGGTGGAATAGAGAGCAGGCAGGCTTGGTATCCAGCACATTTGGTATTCATTGGCGCCAGACACGAGCTTCTGAGCACCACTTAGGACCCCAGCATGCATACTTCTACAAATTAAGCACTGGCAGGAAGAGAATGGTCAGCAAATGAAGTGTGAAGTTGAAGATTCCATATGATGTCGAAGCTGCAGGCGCTGCAGCAGGAGTTGAGAGGCGCAGTCAGATCATGTAGACGATTTGAAGAACCCTCTGTACACAGGGGGTGCTTGCACGGGATGAAAGCCCCATGTTAGGGCTACATAGAACAGCAGTTGCAACAAATGACACTGAATATTAATGACGGTGTGACTGAATCCCCGGAAGGGAGGACGCCTCCCTAGGAGCTGTGGCAGGAAAGCAGCAGCCCCTCTGTCTGACCCAGTTTCACGGTGCGGACCTGTGAGAGGGAAGTCTACGGTACGGGAGGGGTGTGCCAGAGCTAAACACAGAAAACAAGGCCGCATCCACCATTCATACGCATCATGTTTAAGACTGAGAACATGTGCAGGAGACAGTGGTGCCAACGTGTGTGTTTTAGAGGAGACAGTGGTGCCAACGTGTGTGTTTTAGAGGAGACAGTGGTGCCAACGTGTGTTTTGGAGGAGACAGTGGTGCCACCACGTGTGTTTTGGAGGAGACAGTAGTGCCAATGTGAGTGTTTTGGAGGAGACAGTGGTGCCAATGCGTGTGTTTTGGAGGAGACAGTGGTGCCAACGTGTGTGTATGTTCACTCAGTACACTATCTTGAGCTGTGATATGCCACGTGGTGGTGGCGTGTCCAACTGTGTATCATGCTAGGTTGCGGGGTGTGCCGCGTTGGAAGCTCTATGCAGAGTTGTAGTGTGCAGAGCAGAGGTGTGCACAGCGGTGCTCCGCGGGGTTGTAATACACTGGTATAAAAGGCGTTCAGATTCGACTCGAAGACACAATCTTGTAAACAGCGTCGACAAACAGTTACCGAAGGACGCCAGACAGAGCTCTAAAAGTTCAGCAACCGAGACGAACTCTGACCCACAGAGCGGGAACGGGCCATTAGTGACACCTATGGGCCTCCGCCAGAGGCGGGCGGGCCTGTAGGCTTCTATATCAGGGAAACTGGGAAAGAAGTGAATAACCCGTTGCTAAACTTTTGTTTATTTCTCCAGATGCAATTAACTGGTACAGCAGCTCTAATGATGTTGCCTAGTGTACAGCCAGCTGCAATACCTACACCCAGCAATAGAAAATAACTCTGGCTACTTGGAGCGGCGCTACCCGTCCACAAACTAGGAGTAGAAAACGCAATATAAATCTACAATACAAACATGAGAAGTGGTGCTAAGTGTAGGCGGAGCTGGGGGAGGCTGTGAGAGAGAGAGAGAGTGGGGAGGAGAGGAGGAGGGGGGAGGAGAGTAGGAGGAGGAGGGGGGCCAAAAGAGACAAGACGGAGGGAAGGCAGAGAAGGGGAGGGGGGAGGAAAAATGCGACACGGCGGGCAGGGGAGGGGGCGGAGCGGGGAGAGGGTGTGAAAGCAGCAGGGGCCTGGAGTGCGGCTGAGGGAACGGAAGAAATGCGACACGGCAGGCAGGGGAGGGGGCGGAGCGGGGGTGTGGGAGGAGTGCGCCTGAGGGAATGCAATTTACAAAAAGGGGGTGGTGATGAACAGAGTGTCTGAGTTAAACAGACCACTCTTACCCAGTCCAAAGATCAGGGCTTGATCCATCACCGTTATTTATCTCACTGCCCCATCCCAGCTCAGAGCCTGGCTATATGCAAATCAGTCTGTCCCTGGCCCAGTGCATCATGGGAACAGGGCAGACTAAACTACCAAGCCAATTCTTCACCAGAAAGGAGACAAGCTACCGGGGACCGGTTTCTGGCATTTCAGCCTTCTTCGGCCCGGCTTGCTTGAATCCTGATGGAGCAGTGAGAAAGGGACTCATGTCTGAGCATACCCTGCCACACCTATAGTGGCCAAAAACGATTTACAAAAAGGAGGGAATGCAAGGCAGGCGGCTGGGGGCATGTGCACGCGCTTTCAAGCTCAATGTGCATGCGCATTGAGCTTGAATTTCACGGGCACTGCAAGGAATCGCCATGATTCCTTGCAAGTTGGTTAAAGAGTATTTAAGCCCCCATAGTCTCGCAAGCTCGATGCGCATGCGCATCGACAGGCGAGACCTAAAAATGTACTACCATGGCAGCCACCATTGTAAGGGCAGCTAATTCCTTGGCCATCCTTGGACGGTATGACAGCCAAATGTGGTCCGAGATGGCAGCATTGCTTTCACAACTTCCAGATGCTATTCGCGCAGAGGCTCAAACCATCATTCAGGAGGGTGAAAAAATCTCCTCGGAGATCATTGACTGCGCCATTGATATCTCCTCTACAGGGTTTAGACAGTTGGCAGGAGCTGCTGTTTTACAGCTTCAAGGCTGGGTAAAATCAACAGCATTTCGCCCTGAAGTCCAAGCTTAAGTCCTCGATCTTCCTTATGATGGGGAATCGCTTTTCGGAAAGCATGTCGACGAGATCCTCGAATCAATCAAAAAAGACACGGATACTGCCAAGGCGTTGGGGTCTCTCCAATGTAAGAAACGCCACTTTCGAGGAGCACGTGGTAGAGGTGGCAACTATTCCACTTTTCGTGGCTCAAACCACTATCGCTCCTACAATGACAGCCGGCAAGGACAAACTTACCAGTCCCAGAGTCGTCGGACCTCCTCCAGACCATACCAAAGGAAAACTACCTATAGAGGTGGTTCAAATGCAATGAAACCGTGACAGTCCCAGCACTATTTTTCCACAGACTGTAAAAATTGGAGGTTGAATCTCAAATTACATCTTGAACTGGTCCAACATTACTTCCGATCAGTGGGTCCTGGATCTGATTTCAAAGGGACACACCTTGGAATTAACAATTTCCTCCACCTCGCCCTCCTACTGGCCCACCTCCTCCCCATTTCAAAGACCTTTTGACTCAAGTCAAATTAATGATCGGGAAGGGTGCTATCGAGGTAGTACCACAAGGCCAGCAGGGCAAAGTATTTTACTCCCGCTTTTTTCTAGTCAAGAAAAAATCGGGGAATGGCGCCCAATTTCGGATCTACGAGCTTTGAACAAATAAATCACATCCAAAACTTTTCAAATGTTGACCCTGCTCCAGGTTCTACATTACCTCAATCCCTGAGAGTTCTTCTTCACGATCGACCTCCAGGACGCATATATTCATCTGCAGAAAATATCTTCATTTTACAGTCAGACACCTACACTTCCAATTTCGATCCTGCCGTTCGGCCTCCGTTCAGCACCGAGGGTCTTTACCAAGATCATGCCCCGGTAGCTGCTTTTCTGAGCCTGCAAGGCATACAGTTTTATCCATACCTGGACGATTGTCTCATAAAGGCTCCAAACCTCCACTTGGCAATCCATCATACTCCATCTTGCATCTCCCTGTTTCAAGACTTGGGCCTTTCCATCAATTGCCAGAAGTCACACTTTCGCCCATCTCCGCGGCGAGATTTTCTAGGAGCCTCACTAGATTCTCAGCTGGCAATGGTTTTTGTCTCCCAGGAAAGACAAGACCGTATGCTCCAGATGGTACGGTCCCTGCAGTCAAAACTGAATGTTTCAGTGCGGATGTTGAAATCATTCCTCGGCATGGCTTCCTCTGCCATACAGCTGATTCCCCACTGCAGACTACATACGAGGGTCGTCCAAGAGGATTTAGACAAGCAGTGGAAACATATTTCAGGATCATTCAACGACAGGATCCTTCTCACGCCCCGCATTCAGGAAGCTCTGGAGTGGTGGGCTCATCCTCCAAACATTTCAAAAGGTTGGTCTTTTCAAGACACTGCTCAGACTCTGACGCTTACAACCGATGCGTTCCTGGAGGGCTGGGGAGCGCATCTCGAAGGTCTGTCAGTACAGGGGAAATGGGCTGCGGTCCAACGCACTTGGCATGTAAACCGCCTAGAGCTTCTGGCGATCTTTCTTGCCCTGAAGTCTTTTCAACTGATTGTTCAAGGCCAATCTCTGCTGGTAAGGACAGACAACACCACCAGCATGCATTACCTGAACAAGCAGGGCGGCACAAGGTCCCTTTTGCTTTCCCAACAAGAACACGAGATATGGAATTGGGCGATTCATCACCAAATTCATCTCACAGCCATCCATGTGCCGGGTGCTTCCAATGTTCTGGCGGATTCACTCAGCAGGTCTTTCTCGGACAACCACGAGTGGGAACTCAATCAACCAACTCTCGAGTTCATTTTCTGCCAGTGGGGCCAGCCGCAGATGGATCTTTTTGCGATCATCACCAACAGGAAATGCCAACGCTTTCCAAGTCTTCATCCCCACAGAGAGTCGAGCGGAAATGCATTTTTGATCAGTTGGTTAAACGCATTCAGCTACGCTTTCCCTCCGCTCCCTCTGATTTCCGCGCTTGTTGCACAGGATGAGGCTTCAACCCTGCCATATCATCCTGATCGCACCCAAGTGGCCGCGGCGCCCATGGTTCTCGAACCGGCTCTTGTTCTCCCAGAACGAGCCAATTCCGCTTCATCCACTGCCTCACCTCCTCACGATGCAGCAGGGGCAGATTTGTCATCCGGATCCAGCCTACCTCCAGTTCCATGCCTGGAACCTGAACACCATGAATTTGCTCGTCAGACCATCGACGCGGACTGTAGAGAGGTGTTCGCGCACGCCCGTGCTCCTTCTACCATTAAAACCTATCAGTTGAAGTGGAAGCGTTTGTGTCTGGTGCCACACCAAAGCCTTGGATCCAATGACCGCCAAACCAGAACAGATTCTGCCTTTCTTCCTATCCCTTGCAAAGTCAGGACTTTCCCACTCCACTCTGAAGGTATTTCTGGCGGCTCTCACGCTTCCGTCATGATGGTTCTACCTCACTGTATTCGTCTAGAATCATTCAACTGTTTTTCAAAGGCCTCTTCCGTATGTTTCCACCCATTCAGCGTCCTCTGCCTGCTTGGCGCTTAAATCTGGTTTTGTCTCAGCTCCTCCTACCTCCTTTTGAACCCATCCATTCAGCAAGCTTAAAATTTCTCACGTGGAAAGTTGCCCTATTGCTCGCCTTGACGTCATCTAGGCATGTCAGTGACATTCATGCATTCACAATTCAGCCTCCTTTTCTCCAGTTCTCAAAAGAGGCTGTTACACTACGTACTAATCCTAAATATAATCCGAAAGTTCCCAGTGATTTTCATCTCCATGAACCAGTCATTTTAAAAACTTTCTTTCCTGATCCACAAACTCCTGCGGAACGTTCATTACATTCCCTGGATTTGAAACGTTGTCTTAAGTTTTACATTCAGCGCACTGCATCCATCAGGAAATCTTATCAACTGTTAGTGGCCTATGGCCCGACCTGCAAACCTAACCTGTTACCAAACAAACTATTACTAGGTGGATTTTTTCCACCATTACCTTTTGTCATCAACGGGCTGGCAAGCCTCTTCCAGCTCCAGTACGTGCTCATTCAACTAGAGCTGTGTCCGCTTCTACTGCCCTCTTTGCGGGGGTACCTCTGCAACACATTTGCAGAGCTGCTACGTGGTCGAGCAGCCATACTTTTACGAAGCACTACTGTCTGCAGTCAACTGACGCCGCAGATGCAGCAGTAGGACAGGCGGTGCTGCAGAATCTTTTCCATTAAAGGTGAACCTCTGTTGCTACCCGCCTCCAGTCATAAAGGTTTTTTCTCTTTAATATATGTTTCTTATATGCTTGAACTTACTGTTACCTTTATGACTTTTTTATGATGATTACTGCTTTCTACTCTTATTCAAGCATGTGAATCTATGAAAGACACCCCTAATACTGGAGAAGAACATAAGTTAGTTACTTGTAAACTGTGGTTCTCCAGTATTGGTGTCTTTCATAGATTCACATGCGACCCTCCCGTCCTCCCCTCAGAGGCTCTCTTCTCCTCAGGCACTTTTGGTTATTCTGTGCTACGAAAATCTGAGGTCTTGGGCTTCTGAGGAGAAGGTTCTAGAGGGAGCTACAGCCTGATTACCTGGAATTTGGACCAAAACATAATGACATTGATATGTTACCAAGTTGAGTTTCTCCCTTAGGCTTTCTATGGGCCTATTCTGTTCTATGGTACTTTAGAATTTTCTGGATATTTTACTGTATTTTATATATGTTTATGCATTTATATAATCATAATTTTACTTATATATGTATATATTACTGCTATTTTATGTACCGTGGGACTCCCACTTCGACGACTGGGAATATTCAAGCATGTGAATCTATGAAAGACACCAATACTGGAGAACCACAGTTTACAGGTAAGTAACTTATGTTCTTCTCCTTGTTAAGAGCCCCAAGCAATTGTTGCCCCAGACTCGCACCATAGGTCGCTGCCTTTAAAGCCTCCCATTCGGTGGCCCTCCCAGTTTTGACCCCCCCGTTTGTCTCTTGATAATCTGTGTTCGACTTTGCTAATGCAGCCTTCCCTACTTCATCGTTAGTCACCCATCTGTATGACTGGAGCATCTAATTTGTTGGACAATTCCTGGGTGACCTAGAAAAATGAGGGGATCATCTATAATTAGGTGCATATGTATTAAATATGGCAATTTCCCTGCCATCTAGCGAGCCTTGCAGCAGTACGTATCTGCCGTTCACATCGGATTCAGTGTATGTCGTGTTATTGGTATGCCCGGGGCCACCCAAATGAGTGTACCCCTGGCGTAGGTAGAGAAGGAAGAATGATGCATCTGTCCTCGACACTTCTTGGCTACTCTAGCAGCCCATTTATTATACAGGTGCGTTTCCTGAAGGCAAGCAATTGATATATGATTAGGAAACGGTACACCCTGTGCCTCTTGCTACAGGTACACGTTCCTTGCACATTCCAGGTCAGGAACTTGTACTCTGTCCCCATTGAGGAGTGTACTCCTTTCGGGTACCAATGCTGAGCCCTCCCCACCCCTGCATTCACCACTACATGCACACCTTCTGAACAAACCAACCCAAATAAACTAGTAGCCCCCAAACCCATCTCCCCACCCACGGATATTGTGCAAACAACAATCTGGTCGGAAATGCCTCCCCTAATGTCGTGCCAGGCCACACGCATCCCCTGTATAGCCCAACTGGGGCAAACACTCTCAAGCCACCCTACATGAAGAAATCTGAAGCCAGCAGCCTGCACCCTGAATTTCGTCTTCATCAAATATAAATGTCTTGTGTTAAGAGTGTTGCTGTATGAGAACAAACCTCATTAGACAACCCTCCAAAGACCCCCCCACCCCCCACGGCACCCATCTCCCGCCCTTACAATGCCAAAGTCTGTCTTTAAATGGTTCGCTTATTGATGTCCCCAAAGCCAGCTCTGTCCAGCAGCCCCTACATACCCCTGTCGAATCACCCTCCCCACCCTCCCCTCCCCCCAGCATCCACCTCCTGATCAAGAACGTTTCCGGGACCACATCAACCGATGCGTTAGGCCATAGTGACGATTCGCCATTGTCCAGATTGACAGTGTGCCCCTCTGCCTCTGGGGCCGAAAGAGTCCACACTCATGTGCAAAGTTCCTTCGATACAAACTCTGAACCTTTTGTATGGGCCAGTGTCCCCAGCAAGTGACCCTTCTGCTTCATGGCTAAATTCATGTTAAGTGTGTCCTTTTACTGTATATTACTAGTTCTGTTTGTGTGCTCCATAGTTGTCCTTTTGTTTTTTTCACTAGCTTGTGTACGTGTATAAACTATGTATAGCTGTTTCACCTATATCTGTGTACTTTATCTTGTTTTCTACATATGACTTGTAAAGCGCTCTGATACTCGCAAGGGTCTTGTTTGCTCTATATAAAACCTTCAAAATAAATCTGGTGCCCCACTTCTTGTTCCGAGGCGGAGGCTCTCGCTGATGGAGCGTATCCTCCCTCCTCCCCTTTCTCCAACCATTCCACACTTTGCCAGGGTCTCGAAGAAGCACACCTTTCCCTGCATCAGGGCCTTGAGCTTTGCAGGGTATAGTAGCGTGTATTACAGGTGCAGGTCCCTTAATTTACTTTTTACACCTAAACTATTTTTGTTGCTCCTGCAAATGCCTGGTATAGTGAGAATAAATGGATATCTTACTGTTTTCGAAGAAGGTCTTTTAGTTGTCTGGCGGCCCAGAGGATGCAGTCCTTATCTCTCTAGTTCAAGATTTTCATGATAAACTCCTGCGGGAGGCCAAGGGGGCGGGAGGAGGCACCAGTGCCCTATGAGCCCTTTTAATGGCGAACATGTCTGATAAACCCTCCAGACCCAGATGGGCCCTGATCCATTGCTTCAGAAACTACTCTATAGACCTCCCCTCTTCCCTTTCGGGGAAGCCCAAAATGCAAATGTTGCTTTGCTGGGCGCGTCCCTCCTGATCTTCCGAGCGGTGCTCCAGTTCTTTCGTTGTGGACGATAATTGTGACACCTGCTTCTTCAGGGCGACCACTTCTCCCTTAAGGCCCGGTACATCTTCAACCACTGTGACCTTGTCCTGTACTTCACGGAGGTCCGTTTCTTAGGAGATTGACATCAATGGAGACTGTATCAATCCGGGCCTCTATCGCCTCTCAGGATCTCTGTATGGCGGCCAGTAACCCTGCCGGTGTCTGCTCCGCCATCCTCCTCGTCCCTGCTGGCAGTTTGGTGCGTTATGCGCTGCGAGGGATTACGTGGCGTAGTATATTGCATAATGGTGTTGAATGCCCCAGGGCAACATTCTCCTTGCCCATGTCAACGTGCAATTAAGACCACCCTGTGTCAAACCATGGCTCCCTGCACTCCCTGCACTGTGGTTGTCAATCAGGCTCCACTTTGATTATCTGCACCCAGGCTGCACCCTTTCTGTATAGACCGCCTCTGTTCCAGCAGGCCCAGTAGTTCACAAGTTTTTAGCCAGGAGTATTAGCCCCAGCCCAGTATAAGTGTAATGTACCTCTTATAATAGCCCGCCTTGGCTAGTATCCTTGTTAATATGTAAATGCCAGTTCCCTCATACATATCATGCCTCAAAGCTCAGCCAGTTTTTAACTCCCTGTTCAGCAGGTGTGGGCACCCTCTGAATTATCCAGGTCTGCACCAGCACCCAAGGAAGATCTACTGGCTCTCCTTCTCAATTTGCCCTAGGCCCCCGCAGTTCATCTGTCCCGTCTGCATGCAAGGGAGCCTCTCCGTACAGCAAGCTCCCACGTGCAGAGTCTTGCCGCTCTGTCTGGCTCGAGCCAGGGCACCAGGACATGTCCCACTGTCACGGGTGCGCCCCTCCAGGTGCAGACTACAGGGGCACGTGGAGATGGACCCACCATGGCCCTCAGGTAGTGTAGGCTCTCCTGCGTTCCACCGACACTCTGAGGGGGCAATGTCCTGGGCCCTGCCGCGAGCATCCGCTCTAATTTCCGAATAACTCACACAGCCCAGGGGGGCCTCTCGTGCAGCCCCTCTGTCCTCTAAAGTCTCCCTAGCAATATGGCTGCTGGGGGTCGCTCCCCTCTCCTCCATCAGGTCTCTATCCAGCCCGAGTCACGCAGCCCTCATGGGAAGTCTGCTGCACCACATCGGTTCCGATCCCTCACACGGCAGCAGAGCACCCACTGTCAAGGGACAACTATAAGCTCACCAGTGCCTCTCAGATCTCAACCGCTCACGGAGTGCATATCCCTTTCTGTCACTGCTGAGCCTTGACCCTGGAGCATCCCCCTCCACTAGGTCTCCTCGGGGCCGCTGGCACCTTCCATTCCATGGGAGAGATGCTGCAATAACAACCAGTCGATCGACACCCCCAGGAGTCTTGGGCCGTAGTTGGCTCCAGTTGACCTCTGGCCCCAGCTGCGATCCCTCTCAAGCGCCTGCGTCGCAGTTCACCATCTCAGTCTGGGCCCAAGAGGCCCCACTCACAATGCCTCCATTCAGCTGTATTTTCAGACAGATGTCTTGTCGCATGTACTCCACGGGTTAGCGGACACTGTGCGGTGGACAGGGCTGGTATTCAGGTCAAAACGTCAGGATTGAGGGATTTTACAGCGGGCCTGCTGGGAGTCAAGAGCTCACTTTCTGTTGGCCATGCTGCTAGCCCACACACCCCTATTTTTTTTGTTCAATCTGTAATACATACAAGTTTACATAATGTTCATGGAACACAATCTTTCTAATAAATGCATGACTTTAAAAAAATATATATACACAAATACCCTGTCGGTCTCTGATCAAACCCCATAATTAAAAGGATACGTAGTAGATGTAACAGACTGTATGTATGCCATTCTTTCAGGTTAAAAAATGAAATATATACCATCTTCTAGAGCTACGCTTTCCAAACGTGACTCAAACTAGAAAATCTTCCTGAAATGAGCTCACTATAATTTTAAAAATCTTAAGATTTTCATTAGCAACTTATTGTATGTTTTAATTTTAAAAACTGGGCTTCTCATCGATCATTTAATTCAGTATAAACCTCTTGATCGAGGTACAATTTGTAAAATTGACTTATTTACAACAGAGATTAATAGCTTAATACAATCCACATTAATTCTTTAAAATACTAAATAAAGTAGTTGTACTAGAATTACTACTGGATATGTACATCATTTGGATTTCGATCTGGTTCAGTTTCGTGACTGCCAACTTTGCCCAAAAAAATGCACCTTGCTTCATTGCTCAATGTTCAATCGCATTCTTACTACTTCATGTAAAGTACTCACCTCATCGTCCCTCAGGGTGTTTTTTAAGGTCTGTATGTCTGGCATAAGTTAAGCCACTGCAGATGCATATTAAATACAATATTTGTTTTATTTTCTAAGTTGCCCAACCTACATATTTTACGTGTTTGCCATTTTTCATGGCCCCACGGTTATTGGTCAAAGCAGGAGCCTTCCTACCACAACTGGATCTCGGAAAAGATTCTTTAGCTTATATTTGGCTGTTTCTCGCCCTTCTGGATATTTGTTTTAATAAGCTTCTGCTCAAGAAGAATGTGCGAGTGAAGCACTTATGCCCACCTATACCACTTGCGTTTATCTTCGTGCTAACAGATCGCACTAGGCAATATAATTTGTGTCTGCCCTGAAGCACCGGAGATTAAACATTTGAAATGTATACTGCTTTAAAACATATAAAAGCATCCATTTCCAACACCATGGGGTTCATGTTCTTTTGATTGCCTTTGATGAATGTATGTATCGGATGTAGGGGTGGTCATCATGCTTGCATGTTAGCATTTTAGCCCTCAAAGTGTGGCCAGTTTTAGCAGCCTGGATAAAAGTTGGGCAGAAGGGTTAATCTTTTGGCCAGGATCCCACAATGTGATTAAGTGTAGGCACTAACATTAGAACCCATGCCACCTGAAACCATTTCACTGCATCTCCTCTTAAAGGGGTAACTTGGTGACCAGGAGGAAAATACGAAATTCCCTCAATGACTGATACCTCCATTGCTAATAGAGGAATTGGCAATAGTTTAAGGTTTGGACACCAGCAGGTACATTTTATTTGGTGGGTGTGAGAGTGCGTAGGATGGAAGTTCAATATATCACCTTATGGTGGACTCTGAGTAGTTTAAGAGTTAGGGTTACAAAGGGGTCTTTTGAGGACCAATGGCCTTGATAATCTGTTTTATGTTCCCCCTTAAGACACTTTACTTTAATATCGTTTCACTTGCATCCTAGGTGCCCTTTCCAGTCCTGAGGAAGACCCCCTTTTTAAGGTGGCCATTTACCTACAAGTCTCTGGGGGCAAAACGTCGATACTTCTTTTCAAGCCAGTTTGTAAACAACGGAGATTTTTGACTGTCTGAATTTGGAGCTTGGCTATCTTTGATTATGTTAACTTGTGTGTAGCAGCGGCGGTGGCGAAATAATAACTTTGTCGTCTAATGCGAACCAGTTTATTTCACCAATTCCTTTACCTGTCCAAAACACCTTATCCTCACAAAAAATCATCCATCTTTTCCAATTCACCCCTTTTTCTGTGCACTGGGACCACTCCTATTGTAAAGGATAGACCAAAGGGCAGGGGCAGCCATGACTGGTCACCAGGTCTTGCAGTCAATCTTGGGGACTGAAGAATATAAAGTCTGAATGCACCAGGCAAAACTTCACCCAGGTGGAGCATCAGTGACTGTGGATTGTGGTAGGCCGGTGTAGCGCTGCTCCTGGGCCCTGCCAGGTGGAAGCTAGGGAAGGAGATCGGTTTTACTTATCCAGCCACTGCTGTAATTGCACAATGTCAGCAAGTATTGATGGCACACAATACAGTGGGGACATTTGAGAATATGTGGGATTGTTGTGAAAATGCTAGGCCTGGGTGGTAAATTCCGTTCTCGCGGATTTTGCAAACTTTTGCTTGTTAGCGTTCTCAAAATGCACATGTTCGTGAGATATATATTCCCCCCCCCCCCCCCCCGTGCACGCAAACCGCAATTGCGAACAGGAAAAAAGCATCTCGAACAAGCAAATCCGCGTGTTCGCGTAATTTCTGTGTGTTCGCAGAGATTTTTACAGTTTCGCAGATATTTGTGTAACGCGATTCCGCGAATTCCGCTCACCCCTAGAAAATGCACCACAAGAGTGATCTGCCCTCCAGAAGGGCATACAAAACTTGCATTCCAAGTGTGGCATTTGTAGATTACGGACTTGTTTGTTTATTTTTTAGTGCAGTTTTTCAACATTTAAACAGTTGCGACGAGCATTCCTGGGCAGGGAATCCTGAAATCAAACAGTAGTGTAAAATAGTTGGCAATTCGCGGATGTACCATCCCAAACATAGGATATACATCTTGCACAGTTGTATCGTATACTCCAGTCTCAGACTGACTTGTGCGTTCAAATGTAGATAACTCCTGACGAAAACAAAAGAAGGGCATGCTCAGATCATCATATTCATGTATGCCATAGACCTGTAGGCATCCAAGTATTTCCTGATATTCCAAAGGAATCTGAGTCTGACTTTAGTCCTCGGATGGATTTTAATAGCTAAAGGGTGAGCTCCGAGCCTAATCCAAACGTTTGGTGGTCTCTGCAGTATTCGGCACCCCCATTAGAACACCGCTTCAAGTACATCAAGCCAACTCTTTTGTGCTAATTACCTCCAGTTGAAAACCTAGTGAGTTTGAGATTGGCTACCTTGAACCTTGCTACATGAAAACGAGGCACAAGGAAATGTGATCTATCCACTACCGCACATTTTAGTGAATTGAGTAAGTGTGGAGCAGAGTAAAAAAATCAGGCACAATGCACACATCGTTTTTGAAAAATGTGTTGAATATTCCACGAATCTGGTGCAGATTTGTGAACACCGTCCAAATGTTACGACATCAAAGGAAGTTTACTTATTTTAATTATTAAAAAGTTGCGTAGAAAAAGGTAGGATTAAAGAAAAAATAAATGAAAAAAAACAGCGAGAGAAAGGAACTTAAAAGCAATGATAGGAAAGAGACAGTTGTAGGAAGACTGCACAAAAGAAACTAGGGAAGATGGCATGGGCGAGAGAAGGCAAAACACAACAAGCACTTTGTACTTCTAGTCCATGCTTATGAGAAGCAAGTCTGGCAGTCTCCTTTACTGCCAGCTTTGCTCATTGTAAGCAAGGACTATACGTTCAAAGTGCGTGTTTATGCACTGATTACAGGTTTTAAAAACAAATTAATAAAAGGTATTTTCATTTACAATGCCAATAGCTCAAACATTAATAATGCAAACCTATTGTATTGAAAATGCTTGTTTTATCCTATCCTGGTGCCACTGCACAATCTCATTGTAGCAGCAAAATCGCAGCTCTATTGCACAGGTGATCATTTTACAAGTAAATTGTAATTGGAAGGCAGATTTGATGGCAAACCGCGACGGAATTGTTTTCTTACCTGCGCTTCCAGCGGATGATGTCCAGAGGCAGATGTCTTATGGCGCATTTGTCATCCCTTATTGCCAGCAGGATGGACATCACTTGTCGCCAGCAAGATATACTGCACCAGGCATCCACTCTGACTGACACTGACCATGTCGGCTCTGTACACCATTACTGCAGATTCTGATCACTGCAGCTTCTGCGTTGTCCACAAAGGTGTGGTTAGTGTTGCTTAACCGTATGGTTAAACTGGACCTTTAATGTATTTATTTATTTGAATTGTTTCCACCCTGAGGGTATCCGAGCCTCCGAGGCTATACAGGTCCTGTGATTACGTATACAAGAGGTATATGAGGGGATTCAAATTAATGTACTTTAAAGAACAATACAGCGTTAAGTGGTAACAAAGCCAGAAAAGTATAAGACAAGGATGCATTGCAGAAAGGCAAAAAACACAGTTGATGGACAGAATGCAGAACAATGTCTTGCATTCACCCCAGTAAAAAAATCTGGCCCTAAATCCATCTTTTTTTTTTTTTTTGCACTCCACACCACCCTAGGTCAGACAATGGCAAATCAGCCTCGACCCTGTGCCTCATGGGAACAGTCCAGCCCGAACTACCAAGCCATGTCTTTCCTAGACCGGAATCAAGCATCCAAGGACCGGTTTCTGGCTATCATCCTTCTTCAGCCTGGATAGCTTGACTCCAGTGATGTGGAGAGCCTGGGACTCACGTCTGAGCATACCCAGCCCACTCGGGGTGAAAATTGCAAAAAACACAGTTGATGGACAGAATGCAGAACATTGTCTTACATTCACCCCAGTACAAAGATCTGGGCCTAAATCCATCGTATTTTTATTTTTTTTGCACTTCACACCACCCTAGGTCAGACAATGGCTAATTTGTACCGCTTTTGGCCGCCATAAGTGTGGCAGGGTATGTTCAGACGTGAGTCCCTTGCTCACTTTGCCACTGGATTCAAGCAAGCCGGGCTGAAGACTGCTGGAATGCCAGAAACTGGTCCTCGGAAGCTTGTTTCCGGTCCAGGGAAGACATGGCTTGGCAGTTCGGGCTGGACTGTTCCCATGAGGCACAGGGTCAGACTGATTTTTATATAGCTATGTCTGAACTGGGGTGGCAGAGTGGGCTAAAGAACGGTGATGGATTTAACCCAGATCTTTTGACTGGGTGTGAGTGTTTGATTGATTCAGATGCTCCGTCCATCACCACCCCCTTTTGTACCGCATTGCAGAAAGGAACTGGAAATCTGGCTATTTTCGCCGGCCACAAGCTGGCACCAGTGCTCGTTTCACTGGACAGGACCACTGTATAATGCTCTACACAGCCAACTCCCGCCTGTTGTGCGCCCCTGCTGCCAGCTTCCAAGTGGCTCAAACTGCCACAGTGTGTGTGGAGGTGTTTGGAGGAGACCGGGGCCATGTTCTGAACCGCATTCTGTTGAAAATGGGGCTCCTGGTGCAATTGATGGAAGCCGGGGAGCCAGAGCAGAAAATGGAGCACTGGAACGTTGGGACCATCCACTAAAGTCAGACATTAACGACCTCTAACCACCCGCTCAATGAAACCGCGCTGTGACAGTGAGCCTCCATTCCTCGTAAAACTGTCAAAGATCATCAGATCAACAAATACTAGAAATGGTCATATATCTGTCTAAGTCACCACCCAGTATGTTACAGATAATAGGAAAGGACAATCTACTGTACATCAGTGTCCTTCAATTGGGGAGAGGATGTGGTCTAGACTGCCGACTTTGGTGCTGGAAGCCAGGGTTCGAGCTTTGGGGTCGCACCCACATCCTGCAATTCTGGGCATATTACTTGATCTCCCCGTCCGTACCTGAATGCGTAATGTAGATACGGTGCTAGTGTAAAGCGCTCCAATACCTTCGGGTCGAGTTTGTCCTATATAAATATGCAACAACAAAAAAAGAAATGTCTCCTCATTACAGAAAAAAATAGTTTGCTCTTTTAAAGAAATTCCAAATGAGTTGAGTGATTAGTGATGGCTGCCCAAGAACATTAGAAGTGTCTATAAACAAATCTAAGACTCAAATAATAGAAACAGCCAGAGAGAACCTGAATGTTACCTGATCTAATGCTTGCATATGAATCCACACACGCTGTTGTGATTACATTTCTGGCGCAGGCTTTCTCGAGTTCAAACAACTTCCTGGTGAAGATTCACTCACAACTCTGGGTCATTTATAAAAGTGTTAAGCAGTTGCGCATTGCCTGCGTTTCTCAAGACCTTGTGGTCTCTTTGTAACTGCCTCAATATGTTGAGCCTGGCCAATCCATGTGCATTATTTTAATGGTAATTGCCTGTTATGAACTTTCAGGTGAGGTGGCCATTATCCGCACCGAGGAGTGTGGTGCCTGTCTAAAGTTTGTGAGTTTTTCTACAAGACCCCGCTGTGCCGTCAGGTGACGTTCTAACTGGTGGAACTTTTTGGGTAGTGCCCGAGGGAGCGGGTCAAGGAACGCACCGCCCCACCTGCACTTTCAGATTTAAAGCAACAGGGCACCTTTTAGTTGAGTGCTATTCATTCAGATGTCGCCCTCTCCTGCAAAGCTCGTCCCTCCTCACGTGTACGTCTCATGCTTCCATTAACAGGGGGCGATACTACACAGACTGCTGTGATATCCGAGGGGTCCACCCTATGAATAAGAGGGCTCGACTTCTGCGCTTCTTCCTGGGAGCCGCTGCTCTCTCTGCGCTGAGCTGCACGGGAAGTATATGGCTGGTCAGAAGGAATCGACTCATTGTGCTGGGAGTGACCCCTCTTGGATAAGTGGGATTTAGAGAACACCGCCCGCTCCGCCATGAAGAAGCAGAAGAGATTACTGCAGATGACATTTGTTTACAGAGAGGGAACTCCAGATTTGAACCCGGAGTTCCATGTTATAAAAACATTAAATTAAGCACTTGCACGTCTACGAATGACAAAGAAATGCACCCTTTACCATCCAGGGCAAAAAATAAACCAAGAAACTGTGTGGGGAGGGGAGCGATCGCGAAATTGAAAGCGATTGGAAAGCCGTAAGTGGTGCACGCGCACCCATATGCTTTCAATTATTGCGCCTGTGTCTGGGCAGATCATTAAAAGCATATGGCAGGAAATGCGCGTAATAGACACCAATAGGCCAGGGGCGGAGCTATGCGCCCGCCTCTGGTCTATTGGTGTCTATTTTACAGAACCGCTAGCAGCGAAAGGCCAATAGCAGGCCGTAAATGGAAAATCCCACGCACAAGCATGTGAAATTTCCAGGTCCATTTTTAAACCCCTACAAAAGGGCTCTTCGCAAGCCCTAAAAAGGAAAGCGACCAGTGCCATCGCTTACTGGCACAGGGGGGAGGCAGGAAGAACTTTGGTGGTGAGAAATGGACACAGCTTCTCGACCACAAGAAGCAATAAACACTTCTCAGCTACACTTATTGCTTTGTCACTATTTTACTGACTTTGACAATATTTTTATTTGCCCTGTCTGGTTAATAAATAAAAAGAAAAACCAGCAAAATACTGTGTTTTTTCTGCTTTGAATTGGGCATTTAAAACTGTAAATACAAGATCAGAAGCATTATATCGAAACCTAGACTGTTTCTATTGAATTATTATAGCAAACCGGGGCGGAGAGGCAATGCTAACCAAATTTGTACTATACATGCTCCTTGCTTTGCAGGTGTTCTAAACCTGAACAAATGGCTGGTAATAGTCTTTGAGAAAAGGTGCCAGATTCTCAGTGTAGTAAAGTATTTCCAGACTTGTATTGCAGATGCAGCAGACAGAGGCCAGGAACATGCTTGTTAATTGGCTCAGCTTGACCACTGACTTTGCACATGGTGGACCACAAAAACCTTCCTTCACTGCCTCTGAGAATTGACAGTTGTCGAGGGAATTGTCCCAGTATGGATCAAATAGATTCAGATAGCCTTTGTAAGGCATTGCATTGTCTTGCTCCAGTATGAAGGACAGTAACACAAATATTCTTCAGGGAAATTCTCCTGTAAAGAGTAATGTAAGTTATGTTTAGGTATTAAACCATTTATGAGGTTCAGGCATTGATTTAGGTAAGTAGAAAAATGAATTTATTTTAGTTCCCTTCCGTGAATAGTTGAACATCTCTTTATTAATATTGACACTTCTCATAAAGCAATTTATAAACAAAGACAATGAGCACAAAATAGCACACAACCCGTATCACATATAAACAATCATAACTTGTGTCAAAGCAAGTAACAAAATGTGACAACAAACTAAGACTCTTTCATAAACAAACAACCACTTATACATATTACAAAGAAACCTTGAAATGAAATACTTGTTTGCCCAAGCAGTTCTTGCTTGTTATTATTTCAATCCAAAAAAGCAAGTTGCTTACCTTTGTAACAATGTATCTGTTGTAATTTACTTTGCCTTTAAGCCCGCCAGCCTGCGCCTGGAATCTTTAGGTCTCTGCTGGAGATCGGTTGGATTATTTGTGGGGCTGGCTAGCAATAGAGTCGGTGGTGATGAAGCTGAATAAATCCTTTTGAAACGGACTAGAAATGGTGTATTAATACTGGCAAAGAGCGCCTGATTGGGGGCAGCCTTCATGCACCATTGATTTCCCTACTGGACCCACGTTACTAAGAAGCTAGAGTCCACGAAACGGTAAAGCAAGAAATTCTTTGTAATCACAAGTAATCTTCAACGTAAGTGTAGCGATTGTGGAGGTGAGAGCCATTCGAGCATCTGTAGGGTTCAAGATTTTAGACCATCTTTAATCCATTTTGGTTGTTGGCAAACGGTTTGACTGTTGCTTATGCTCCCACACGTGCCATTTCTGGCGCTCGTTGAGAATCTTCAGTGCCTTCTCACGAAACCCAGCATATGTCGGCACAACCTCTCAGCAGAGTAAAGTCCTGGTCTTGTACCGGTGCTCTGACTGCCCACGCACGGTGTAATGACAACATGCAGAACTCCACCAACTTAAATTACTAAAATGACTTGCTCTAACTCTGGATTAGAGGTCGATGTGACATTTTATGGAACTGCAGATTCACGGGAGATGCGATGAGGCATTGTAATTCTGAACTTGAGGATTTTTTTTTGCCTTTGTAAATACGTAATTTATATTTAAAAAGGAAATAAACTTTCTGGTGAACCCCCCCGCCCCCATATTTACCATCGCAACCACCCCCAGCATGTCCCAGCCCCCTGCTTTCCTCTCTGGGAAGGATGAGCCAATTTTTCCTTGGAAAAGGTGGAGGAATCTTTTCAAATCCTACATCGTAGGTGTAGAAAAATTCTCTGCTTTTATGAAGAAAGCTGTTCTATTTCACAATCCTAGGTGTTGAAGGGAGAAACCTGTATAATATTATTGATGTGATACATATTTTCAATGGTGATGGGGAGCCTTCAGATGTATACGAAATGTCCATGACTATGCTTGAACGATATTTTGGACCTCGCATCAATGTTGTAATAGAGCGTCATAGATTCTTTACAAGAGTAGAAGAGCCTACTGAAAGATTGGGCCACTATGTGGCGTCCTTGAAAACACTAGCACGTACATGCAAGTTTTGAGTTATCGGACTCTTTAGTTAGGTCAGTTGGTCAGGTGTACCAAGAGTACCAGAGTACAAGAAAAGTTGTCAAAGAATCAGTCATTGGCAGAAGCTCTAGCCATTGTTGAAGGGGTCGAAAATACATCCACTTGGGTGAAGGAGAGGAGGGAAAAATCTAAAGACAGTAAGGATACACAGTGGTGTTCACTCAGTGGCGGATGCAGACTCTCGCCAAGCTTGTGGTGATAACATTGCCAACATTTCCTCCAGTGTGAGAGAGGTAGAGGGACTGAGCGGGATGTACATTCAAGTGGTCCTGAATGGGATATGAAATTGTGCAGTCCCGGACAGGATATGCAATAACGTGGTCCTGAGAGCAATCTTCAAGAGTGAAGTAGTACAGATTCACAGAGAATCAGATGTTACAGATGTGGAAGTTTTTCACACTTATCCAATAGCCCATACTGTTATGCCAAGGGGTCGGTGTGTAAAGTGTCTCATTAAGAAACGCTGTGCTCATGTATGTACATCTGCTGGGAAGAACCAAGTGACGGAATGCTTCTGAGGTGGTACACCATTGTTATGAATGTGAATAACCAGGATCGAGAAATTGACTCAGGGAAGATAATAATGCCTGACTGTGACATTGTAGTGGATGGAAAGGTTTTTGTGGTTTTGGCTGACTCTGGTTCACCTTTCCCTGTGATTGGGAATAAGCAGTGGGATGAAAATGTTGACAAAGGCGGTGTCAAACTGTTTCCAACAGACATCAACCCGGTCAGCTATGGAGGATCACGTATCAAGGTGCTGAGCTGGGGTATGTAGTTGCTAAGATGGAGTTCAAAGGGAGACGAACCATTGGTAAGGTTTATGTAGCAGAAAGAGGTGACACCCTATTGGGATGGAGACACCAACGTGATCTGGGCATCATCTTGAATCCCAGCGCTAGCAACCCTAAAGAGCAGGTCATGTTGGTTGATAACATGGGAAGTGGAGAACGATATTTTAAGGATTTTCCTGTAGTGTTTGGTGATCAGTTGGGTCTTCTCAAAGGTGTCAAACATCGGATCAATCTGAAGAATGGGGCTGAACCTTGTGTGCAGAAGGTGCATAGAGTACCCAAAATGATGGTTGAATGATTGAAGATGGAGCTTAAAAGGCTTTTGGATTTAGGCATTATAGAGAAAGTTTAGGCCTCAGTGGTTGGCCCCTGTAGTTTTGGCGCCCAAGTATTGTGGGAGCTAGTGTCTGAATGTGTGTGGACTTGCGAGGGTTGAATGTGTGGACTTGCGACGGTTGAATGAAAGGATCTGGGTGGACCGCCAACAACTTCCAAACATTTTTGAATCCATCAGTGTGTTGAAGGGTGCAAAAGTTTTAAATGTTTTAGACCTTTCATCTGCATACCATCAAGTGGTGCACTGTGATTTTAGGCACCTAACCTCCTTTGGAACTCCTTTGGGTGCTTATTGTTTTGTAAGAATGCCTTTTGATCTGGCCTCAGCAGGCTCCTGTTTTCAGAGGATTATGAATATGGTACTTGGTGATTTATCTTTTCCATGATGACATTCTGGTCTACGGGAAAGACTAAGGATCATGCTAATGTGCTGAGACGTGTTAGGGAGGTTCAGTGAGAAGGGGCAAACAGTGAAGAAACAAAAGTGCCGCATTGATGTGACATCTGTTACCGATCTTGGTCATGTCCTATCAGGGGAGGGTATGCAGCCGAAGTCTGAACTAGCAGAATGTATACTGAAAGCACCTACTCAAGAGATAAGGAGCAAGTTAGATCATTTCTGGGTCTTGCAGAGCTTTACTCGAAATTTGTCATGGGGTTTGCTAGTGTGTTGGAGCCCATCAGAGTAATATTGAAGGAAGGTGTGCAATTTGACTGGTCTCGAGTGAGAGATAGCTTTTACAAGTTTAAAGTCTGAAATTAGGAATATGCCCACATTGGCATCAGTAGTCAAAATTGTTTTGAGCGGAGCATCAAAATGTCCCAGTCTCAAGGGTTTGGGTGCAGTGCTCCCACAGGTTGTTGAAGGGAAAGAATGTGGTTGCCTTTGCGTCTAGAGCATTTAGGAATGCAGAGGTGCACTATTCCTGTATTGAAAGGGAGGCTTTGAGTGTGTTCTGGGCGGTGACATTTATTTAATTTTGTCTGTGTGGCATTCCATTCTTAGTGAGGTCTTATCACCGACCTTTAGTTTAGTGCAAGTTTTCTCCTGCCATCATCGTGATCACATGACTACCAGACTCAAACGCTGGAGTGAAGGACTACAAGAGTTAAATTTTCACATTCAGTATCTCCCTGAATCGTCCAATAAATCTGCAAACTGTTTGTCACAATTGCCTTTGGAGTGATAACAGTGATGAGGAGGTCGACTGTGTGAATTGGGTCATGGAAGAAAAAATTGTTAAAGGAAGAGTGCTCACATAGCATTCTTGAGAACAAGGTGTTTTCTGCCTTTAAGTTTTTTTTATCACCAAGGGATGGCCGGAGTATAAGACCCTGGATCTGGACCTGAGGCCCTTTTGGTCAGTAAGGGATGATCTGACTTTGTCAACGGAATCTTATGGGAGGGGACATAGTGGTTCCACCTTGTGATTTGAGGGACAGAGTTGTGAATCTTGCTCATGAGGGGCATCTTGGTAGGAGTGAACAGCAAAACACACAAGATGATGGACGGAATGTTGCGCAATGGCAAAACATTCACCTCCAGTCACGTCACAGATCTGGGTTTAATCCATCGTTATTTTGGTCACCAAGCCACCCCAGTTCAGACATGGCCATATGCAAATCAGTCTTGACCCTGTGCCTCATGGGACCAGTCTAGCCGAACTGCCAAGCCATGTCTTCCCTGGACCGGAATCAAGCATCCTAGGACCGGTTTCTGGCTGTCAGCAGTCTTCAGCCAGGATAGCTTGACTCCAGTGGCTTAGTGAGCACGGGACCCACGTCTGGGCATACCCTTCCCTCATAGGGTGAACAGCAAAACACACAAGATGATGGACGGAATGTTGAACAATGGCAAAACATTCACTCCCAGTCTCAGATCTGGGTGTAATCCATCATTATTTTGCTCACCAAGATATTATTCTGCATTCTGTCCATCAACTGTTTTTGCATTTGTCACCTCAAGTGGGACGGGTATGCTCAGATGCGAGTCCCAGTCTCTCCATGCCACTGGAATCACGCTATCCTGGCTGATGAGGGCTGAAAGCCCGAAACCGGTCCTATGATGCTTGTTTTCAGTCCAGGGAGGACCTGGCTTGGCAGTACGGACTGGACTGTTCCCATGGGGCACAGGGTCAAGACTGATTTGCATATGGCTGGGTTTAAACTGGAAACGCATGGTGAGCAAAAAACGATGGATTTAGTCCCAGATCTCTGTACTGGGGTGAATGTATGACATTGTTCTGCATTCTGTCCATCAACTGTTGTTTTTGCATCTTGGTAGGAGTCTCACCAAGGCTCATGTGAGATATTGGTGGCCAGGCATGGCCCACATGATTGAGAGGGTGGTTAAAGTGTCATCTCTGTGCAACCAATGAAAAATCCCATGTTGACAATCATGCTCCTTTGTCTCCAGTTGAAGTTCCGGAGAAAGTGTGGTCTAAATTGGCTTTGGACATAATGGGTTCTTTTAAACTTATGCCTTTGAGTGAGTGGTTTGTGCTTCTCTTGGTAGATTACAACTCTAAGTGGGTTGTGACTAAATGTGTGACTGTTAACAATAGAATAGTGACTGAGTTCCTCGAAGACGTTTTTGTGAGTGAGGGTGTTCCGAAATACCCAATGGGGTGCAAGTTACGTCACAAGAGATGCAGGTTTTCTTCAAGGATTGTGGAATTGTCCACAAGAAGACTGCTCTCTATGCACCAGCCAATGGTCTGAGAAAGGATGAACAGGGTGGTTAAGAGTTGTGTACAGAGGGCATTGGAATCCGGTTTAATTTTTAAGTGTGTTGAGGGAAACTTGGTGGACTCATCGGACTGCACCTAATGTTATCACGCAGAAGTCTCTTTTTGAGGCTTTAAGCGGAAGTATGGCTAACTCTGAGTTAAATCCAGAATGGTTGCCTGTTACAAGCAAATGTGATATTGATGATGAGTTAAGGAGAACCAGACTTGTGGATGATCAACAAAAGTACTAATGTAGGTATGATGGGAAGTTGTCAGTCGAAGTGAAGAAATGGAATGTTGTAGATCAGATCCTGGTGAAAAAGGAAGACCAGGGAGAAAGGTGACTTTTAGGTTTATAGGTCCTTACATCATTACAGCCATAGAGAAAAATGTTATGAACGTGAATGCTGGTGGTATTTGGATTTGGTCTAGACTCGTCCGATATGCAGGAATGTTTCCTAACACTAGTGTCCACGATGGCAATGGTGGTGGGTCGGACTAGTTGTGTAGACCCTCCTCAATGAGATGTAGGAAGTTACCTGCTAAATTTGAAGACCGTTTTACACGGAGTTGTTATTGACTACAAATTTCTCCCATTAAGTTTCCTTTTTCTTGCGTTTCTTTCTGGGCTTGTTTTTTTTTTATGTTCTGTTATGTAAAGGGGACCTATTGTAATTTACTTCGCCTTTAAGCCCACCAGCCCATGCCTGGAATATTGGAGTCTCCATGGGAATGCTGGAGACCTATTTATTATTTGTGAGGTTGGCCAGAAACCGTGTCTTAATAGTATCTGGTAGGGACATGTTAGTTGTCGATTCCTTACCTTAGAATTTCACCCAGGTATTAGTCTGAATCCCAAAATTGTTTCTTCATCAGTACCCCTGCACATTGGTAGGTGACATCGGTATGCTCCCTGTCCATCTTCTTCGTGGGCAACCGAATGAAATTGTGTGACCTAAATAGATGCTGCCCATGCGTGCTAACGTCCGTTCTTATCACGACGTTCCACACCGGAAGTGCAGAGCCATGACAGACACTGACCACTAGTACATCAAACTAGGGCCCTGTACAGGAGTTCCTATCCCTAGAAATCAGTTCAGAGTAGGGAGGATGGGTGGGGCGGTAAGGAATCTACAACTAACATATCTTCACCAGATGCATCATTACCGAAGGTAAGTAACTTGTTAATCTGATAGACTGTTAGTTGTAGATTCCTTACCTTAGAATAGATACTCCAACTATACCATCCCTGGAGGAGGGTCTGAAAACCAAGATCAAACCAGAGATTCCTGGCGGACCGTACAGGCAAAATACCAGACTTGGCTGTCAAGGCAGTAGTGTATGGTAAATGTGTGCAAAGATGTCCACATCGCTGCCTGACAGATGCCAAGGAGTGGAACTCCATGTGCTAAAGCTGTGGTTGCCACAGTCGCTCTGGTGGAATTAGCACGTAACCCCACAGAAGAGTCCTTCACCAAAGCATAGCATGTTTTTATGCAAAAGATAACATCTCAGGGGACGGATAGTCCATTTGGTACCCACATAGCCAACAAAGAGTTGATTATCCACCTGGAAGTCTTTTGTGCGATCAAGATAAAAAGAATAAATGTTTTGGGTCCAGATAGTGGAGTTTCTACTCCTCCTTGGAGGGATGTGGGGGTGGGTAAAAGGTGGGCAGAGATAGATTGTCCTACATAAAAAGGTGCAACGACCTTTGGAAGGAATTAATGTTTTGTCCGAAACACCCCTTTATCCGGATAGACGGATAGGAAAGAGGGCATAGAAGATAAAACCTGCAGATCGCTCACCCTGCGAGCAGAGGTGATGGCAACAAGGAAGGCAGTTTTAAGAGTCCGCAGCCTGTGGGGACAGTTATGAAGAGGCTTGAAGGGATCACACATCAGAAGTGAGAACCAGATTTAAGTCCCATTGGGACATTACAATGGGAGATGGAGGGAACAGATGAGTCAGGCCCTTAAAGAATCTGTTAAAGATAGGAGATTTGAATAAAGAAGGCCGACCTGGCAGGCGAAGAAAAGTGGAGATGGCTGCAAGATATCCTTTAAGAGTGTCAAAGCAGAACCATGCCAGGCCAGAGAAAGGGGGTCAACCACCTTTGCTGTGCACCATGCCACATATTTGTTCCATCTACAATCGTATACCATTTTAGTGGGGGAATGCCTGGCTGCCAAGATAACATCTGAATGGGCAGAATGTCGAACGCGGTCAACTGCTGCTGCTGCTGCTCAATCTCCCCGTAAGGATGTAAAGACTGGAAAGGTTTGGGTGAAGGACCCTCCCCTGCTGCCATAGAAGATCCTGCTGAAGGAGCAGTCTGATCGGAGGATCAATGGCCATGCTAAGGCCGGGGTACCAAACTCTTCGTGCCCAATCCGGAGCTACAAGAAGGACTTCAGCTCGGTCATGCTTGATCTCCTTGAGCACTCTGGTCAGAAGTGGTATAGGTGGAAAGGCATTCAGGAGGCAGATGCTCCACTCGCAGTGAAAAGCGCTCTCGAGCGCGTGCCATCTTGAAAACAACATGCAATACTGCGGACATTGCGCGCTCTCTTCAGAGGCAAACAGATCTAACCAAGGATCTCCCCACTGCTGAAAGACCTTGCGCCACCACTGGACCGACAGCTGAGTTTGTCCCCCCTGGCGATAAGGGAACATGCCAGGATTTGAACCACCAGAATTATGTCCTGATGTTCCTGTTGTGTCCAGAGGCGGAGAGCCTCTTTACAAACGGTCCACGACCCCATCCCGCCCTGTTTGTTGCAGGACCAAGTGGGTGGCGGTGATGTTGATGACCACCTGCAGCACTTTTCCCTTTGAGAGAGTGAAGGAACTCTTTCAGTTCCAGTCTGATAGCCCAGAGCTCTAAAAGGTTGTTATGGAGACCGGACTTCGTCGAAGACCAGATGCCTCTTATCTGTACCTCTCCCAGGTGGCTGCACCATCCCAGAAGTGACGCATCTGCCATCACCATTCGATCTGGTTGGGAAAGGGAGAGGGATCTGCCTCCGACCCAATCTTGGTTTGTTAGCCACCACTGCAGTTGGTGCGCAGTTCCCTTTGTGATCCAAACAGTCAGAAATATTCCCCTGCTGGGCCCATTGGAACTTCAGGTCCTACTGCAGAGCCCGCATTTGCCATCTGACATGATCCACCAGCAGGATGCATGAGACCCAGCATACTCAGTCATTCTCACCAAAATCCCGGCTAGAGGCTGAAACATCGGTATCGTAGCCTGAATATCCCAAGCTCGCTGCTTGGGAGGAAAGGTCCAGAACCGCACTGTATCCAAAACTGCCCCGATGATAGGGAGCATCTGAGAGAAAGCCAGTATGACTTCGGCACGTTGATGGTGAACTCCAGCGTATGCAGGAGGTCTGCCGTAGTCTGGAAGTGGTGGACTATACCCTGGGGCGAGCCCGCCTTCAACAGCCAGTCGTGGAGATTGGCGAAGACTGGAACCCCATATCTGCGTAGAAGAGCTGCCATCATCTTTGTGAACATAGAGGGGCACTGTTAAGGCCAAAAGGGAGCAGGGTGAACTTGAAATTGCTTGTGGCCCACTGTGACCTGAAGGTTACGTCTGTGGGCTTGCAGGATGGGAATGTGAAAATGAGCGTCCTGCAAGTCAGACACCACCGTCCAGTCTCCTGGATTGGATGCAGACAGAACTTGGGCTAGGGTGAACATTTTGAACTTCTCCTTCTTGAGGAAGAAGTTGAGGACCCGAAGGTCTATTATAGAACGCAGGTCTTGGTTCTTTTTCGGTACCAGAAAATAGTGGTGGTAACCATGACCTGCTTCTGGCACAGGGACCCTCTTTATAGCTCCCTTGGCCAAGACCGCCAATACTTCTTGGTGGAGTACTACCCAATATTCCTCCAACATGCAATCGTAGGAAGGTTGCATGGAGCGAGGAGTAGTCTCGAAGGGGAGCGAGTAGCCTCTTCAGACTATTTTCAGAACCCACCTGTCCGTGATGGATTGCCAGTGGAGAAGGTGATGGCAGATCCGGCCTACAAGTGGCAGGTGATGTGCCTGGAACATTGGATGAAGGTTTGGAGGTGGTGGCAGAGGGAAAAGGGTGGAATGGCCTACCCACTCTCCCTGAGCCACAAGGATGCTGGGCCCCATATCTGTGGCTACGCAGGTGCTGGACAGCTTAGATGACTCCATGGCTCAATTGGACAGGATGTGGATGGCTGCTCATTCTGTAGCCACGGAAGGCAGTCTGAGGTGGACAAGAGGTAGCCGCAAGGCCCAAGGATCTGGCCACAGCTCGAGAATCCTTGAGGCAATTAGGTGCTGGGTCTAATTTGTCACAGAAAAGCAGAATGGGATGTGCCTTTTTGATGAGGCTTGGACTACCAAGCTCTCTGGGGAGGGGTGGTCAGGAACGCTGGGTCACCCGTGGCTGTGGTGGAGGGAAATCCTCCTATCCACAGGAGCCACTGGGCTCGGACCAAGTGCCCAGGCGAATGTCCTAGAGTAATTCATTGAATGGCAAAAGAGGTTCAGAAGAGTAAGTCACAGGCTCAAGCACCTTTGTCAGGAGCTTTGTTCTAACTGCCACCGTTGGGAGCTCATGGCAGAGGACCTCGGCTGACCTCACAACCACAGCATAGAAAGCTTCATCCTCCATAGCCACGATAGGGGGGGAAGCAAACTAGTGTTAGTGGATATATCTAGACCACTGGCATCACACAGATCCTTTCACCAGTCTACTTCCTCAAGCTGGTCAGTTAAAGGGTCCAGTCACAGTGTCCCCTCTCAGTCCTCTGGCTCACCTTCTGGCCCAAAGGAACACCAGGAATGAACAAATGGACTTACGACATCTGAATCGAAGACAGTCTGGCTCAGTGTCCACTTCTTGGATGAAGATTGGGTCTGACCGGGAGCATCGATGTCTAGATCAACGTCTGGTAAGGTAGAGTGAGATTGACTGGCATCTATCTGGATGCAGACCTGTCCTGACCTTAGCCACCAGCGCCTAAGGCCCTCCCACTGACTCCACAGAGCCCAAAGCCACGCCAGCAGAGCCAGGCTACCCATAGATGGGGTACTAGGCCCCACAGAATATCTGAATCCGGGAAGGTGATGCTCTGGCTCCTGTAAAGGTAGGGAGGCACGTAGCTGTCTCAAATAGGAGCCGGAGATGGAGCCTTCAAGCACCGATGCTCAGGATCCCACGCCACATTGGCTGACTAACAGGGAGAAGTTGAAGAATGCCTGTGCTTCAACGTCTTGTGTTTTCCTGACTTAACCGAAGACCTCCCCGATGACTTTGAATGTCAGTGGGCTCCGTGACCGTTGTCAAGAACTAGGTGTTCAAAGACTCGGAGGGGGGAGGGGAGAAAGTCAACAGAAGTTGTAAAAGACTAGACAAAAAAGAGCTAAAGGGTAACCCTCTCCGGATCTGCACAAGGGCTGGGGCAGAAAAAGAAAACTGACATCACCACGCATTGGTGGCATCTGTGTAGGTCCTGTGATATCACGACACCGACTAATGCAGAGCCGACCAACGCCACCTCCCAATGCGCAGGTTACTGTCTAAGAAAAAATCTCTGGATCCAGACTAACGCCTGTTCAAATTTTAAGGTAAGGAATCTACAACTAAGTCTCTATTGGATTGGTTATTCAGTTAACGACCATTACTGGAACAAAAGGTCATATTCAATATAGTAGAGGTTGCGATTCCTTCTTCTAAGGTTCTTGACTTAATCATGTGAATTACTGATGAGTGAAGTCATGGGTTTTTGTGGCTTCTTGGAATGATCCAATTGGAAATGAACTTAAACTCAAGGTATACAAGTATGAATGGTACTTTCCTCCAATAGGTGGTGGACCAAATAAATGCAATTTGTCGCCCCAAGGATGTTTTATGTCTTTTTGTGTGTAACCTGTCCACATGCTAATAAAATCCCCATCTGATAATCTTAATGCATTTTTATTTTTGTAGGTCAGTCCCTTAAGAATCTGGATCCAGAACAGGTGTCCATTTCATTCCTGGCTTTGGGAATGGGTTTTGCTGCATCTCTGAAAAATCCAGAACGCCCCCTTGAAATTCTCCAATCTGAGGTAAATTATCTTAAGAGGATGTTGTAGGTAAGGGGTAATGTGGCTTCATTTATAAATTCATGTTTAAGCTGACCATGTGCTCAGCCCCACAAAGTAGAGGAGGTTGCACTTATGGGTATGTTTTTTTTATTTTTAAAGGAATTACTAGCAAGTAGCTAAAAATTTAGATACTATGATCCCCCAGGTGACCTTTTGGAGAGGGAGGGTGGGGGGGTGGATCATTTAGAATTTGGCAACTATCCAATCTGCTATATTTAGTGTGTACCCCATGTATTCAATGTGTACATTGAGTATACGCCTTAAAAATATGTCCATTTTTAAACCACAAAACTCCAATTGACCCCCTTTAATTGGTCTAATGTCCAGTGTTTGAAATAAAATCATTGTGGTGAAAACACAGGTTGCAAAGGAGGGGGTAATACTGATGGGGAATTTTAGTGGATAATCTGGAGGGGTACTGAAGATTTGTGAAAGGCCGATTTGAGATTGGAATGGTGGTAGGTAAGTGATGGAAAAGGGTATGAAGTAGGTTATAAGGCAATTGTGGTTGATGTAGAATTTTTATGTAGTGCACAGTTGGGATATAATAAGGGCTATTAGGGAGATGGTACCTACATGGTATTATTATTGAATTGGTGTGTAGGTTTAGCGAGCAGAGAGGAGTTTATGGTCTTTTAATAGAACTCTTTGTTTTATTGCCCCATGTTAGTGAGCTTGGTCATGGGTCTTTCTCAGACTGGCATCGGGGTGAAAGTCAACAAGGCAGACCCCAGGGAAATGAGGTGACAAAGTTCTTGGCCAGAGAGATTATTTGTGAAACTAATATGGGATTAAATCTTTTATTTGACTCTGTGCACTCCTAGAGAGAAGATTGCCTAATTAAGATTTTTGCAACATTGAAAGGGCAATGATATGAGCACCTAGGACTAAGGTCCATCTGCATTCACTAGTGATGAAATGAAAAAGACCACTTCTCAGGCTTGGAAATACGGGCTTCACTGCAGAGTATCAAGTGGAAGTAGAGAGGCTCTGAGATCTGCCTTCAAGGTAGACACCCTGGGACTGAACATCCAAGATTTCCAAAATACTGTTCTTTCAATTTCCTCCAAATATACTGGAATATTGTTATTCCTTTATATATTTAAAGCTTTGTAAACTAGCTAAAGTATCATAACTAATAATACCAATACTAACTTAAGTTCCCTTTTTTACACTTTTCAGTTGAGTTTTATTGCTTTTGAGACCTGAAGGCCACATTGCAGCACCAAACTGTGATCAATCCTTCCAGAATTCATAAATATGTAATGTTTGCTAACAGTGACCCTAACTTTAGGGGTGGAGCATCAAAAAAAGGCAGCATTTACCAGAATAGGTGAATGCAATAGAAAGGATGCTGGAGGTATAGACCCAACAAAAGAGGCAGTGAACATGAAATCGGAACAAATTTAGGAGAACCCATTCAAGCAGATGATAGAATACAAAACACCTCCAATCAGGTCAGGTTGGGTCTCCTTCCTGAGGCAATTTTAACAAATGTTCCCCGTTTATCTGACCGCAGAAATGACTCAACAGCTCAGTTTAAAAATAGTTTGCCATTGGTTATCTTGCAATACTGGTTTCACAGACTCTAGCTTTCAAGCTATTTTATTTGTTAGAAGAGTGGACTTGGTCGGACTTTCTCACAAACATATATATGGAGACTATTGTGGTCAATTGTAGATTTCCAGATCTTGCTGAATAACTGATTAAATCTGATTGTTATGTTGGGAGGGCCTATGTCATGGGATTGGCATTATGCCCCTGGGATACTTTTATAGACCTCTTATGCAGTCTCGTGAAACTATTCCTGTTAGTGGCTCCTCAATTTAGAATACCCACTGGGGCTAAGAGACCTAAGTAATAGCATTCAGGAATAGGTTTCAGCCACTCTATTATATTGATGGTTTGGATTTACTTCATATGGCTTATATTGAATGTAAGAAGACAATCTTCATGGAATTAGTAAGCTATCCACAGAGGGCTAGTTCTTATAGAGACAATATTCTAAACCGCAACTAAGTCCACCCCGGCACCAGATAAAACAAGTGCCAGATATAAATTGAAGTGGAGACAAGATATTAGAGGGACATTCCATCCAGGAGATCACTAGTGCTGAACAGCAACTTAAAATGGTCTTGTGGAATGTTAAGGTCTTAATTGTCTGACACCAAATGGGGCAAGTTAGTGGATGGGTGTCATATACCTGTTCTAGGAAACCGGAGTGACTAAACCAATCCACAGGGTGGGATACACAAATTAGTGTCCAACCTAGACCATTTCCTGCATGTCGTCCCGCTGGAGGGCTACTTATTTGGGTGAAGACCAGATTGGCCTGCAAAATTTGCAGGCTTAAAATTGAATCGGCGACATATTGAGTATTGACCTAATATCCCAAAAAAAGGAAAATTGCAGTAAGGTTATTCAACATATATAACAGCTTTAGTCATCAGAACCAGGAGTCTGCCACAATATCGACTTTGACTAACTTTCTTGAGAATTGAGCGAAGAGGCACTACCTTATTGTTTCGGTGGATTACGTACATGATCTCTTCCAAGAGGAAGAGCAATGGTAGAGGTATGAAAGTCAGATGCCCCCTCTTAAGCAATGCACAAAGGTTGTTCAACAGGTACTGTCTTTTACACTCGCTCATGGTGTCTGTGCCTGTAATAGGCAGATGCTTTCTGATCCTGATGCAACCTTCACCTTTAAAAGGGCGAACATACGAAGTAGAAAGAAGTACATAATGGTCTATCTAGATCTGTGAATTAAAGTGTATGATATGGCTGTTCTAGACAGACATGATAGTGATGATAATGCATTGGTTATGGGGTAAGTTGATAATCTTTGACACACCATATTGGTACTATGGCTCCGTCCATAGTTGCCACAAATAATAAGCAGATTAAATGGCCTTATGTTTTACAGATGAGAAGTCCTTAACCTGTATTTATACAGAGGTAGCCCAAAACATCCTCACTTTGGGAATTCTACATATGATTCAAAAACTGATTATTTTCTCGCATGGTCTCTTGGCCATCAAGAGCCATTTCTGTAGACTGTGTCCAACTGACTACGCTATGCGGAAAGATGCTCTCTGGTATAATGGGAACAGCAAACCGGCTAAAACAGCATTAATTACTGCCATAAAGAACAGAAATAACAGTACCGTAGCGAGGAGAAAGAGTTTACGAAAAGATACAGAGGCCAAGAAAGATTGTGCGTAAGTAGTGGCGTACCCTGGCAGAGGCATCCAGAATGAAAGATTACCACTCATTCTGGCATCTCCTCACTAAAGGATTAGTGTTCATGGTAAAGAATGCGTTTTTAGAAATCCAACCACATGTCGGAAGAGCATTTTGGGGCATTCTACTATGGGAGGGGCGTGAGATGGAAAAGGATACTACTAAAGATGGGCTATAATATACAATTGAGACGGAGGTAGGGAATTGGTCAGTTTCACTTGGGAAGAGACTGTGATCGCAATTGGTAGACTAGGTAAAGAGCCAGGGTTGGAGAGGATACCTGGAGATCTATATTGCTCTGAGCCTAATATATGGGGTTTTATGCTACATTCAGAGTTTAATGCCATTGATTGCGGGGGACATCCCAGGTACATGGAAGGGCGCTGAAATCTACCCAATGTTTAAGAAAGGAGATAAAGGGGACCCTTCCAATTACAGACCATTTAGACTTCTAGACACTGCTCAGTTTTCTGTAAATTGATCTTGATTCATCTCCAGGGGTGGCGGTATTGCCATAATATTTAAATCAATCTACAATTGCAAATTTGAGGCTTTTCCACTACAGGGCTGTGAGGCTGCCTTATTCAAATTAGCGATCAGTGCACGGATGGCCTTATCAGGTCTACTGATATATCGTCCCCATGGGAATTCTAACCCTTGGGTGACGTCCTTTTTGGAAACCATTGCCCCATTGATTTTAAAAGCCGCAAATTTTACTATTCTGGGGGACCTAAATTTACATCTGGAAGATCCCCTATGCTCAATTAGCAAAACCTTTTTAGCGGATTTAGAAGCGCTTAACATCTCCCTATGCAATTTTGGAGCCACTCATTAGGCAGGGCACCTGTTGGACCCTGTTTTGTCTAATCTTGCGTATGACTGTGAATCGGCCGCCCGTCCTTTGGAATGGTTGGATCATATGGCAGTCAAATTTTCCCTCTCGTGTACTACGAATATAGCATTGGATGCTGACTTGGGCAAAAAATCACGTTGGGGTAAACTGAACATTGAGTTTAATAGGCACCTATCTAACACATTGCCAAATGTTAATTCATCTCTTTTGGAATCGGAAACAGCAGTCTCCGATTGGCTGACTACTGCTGTGAATAAACTTGCTCCCCTGGCACCCTTACACGTCTTGTCCCACCGTCAACCTGCAGCTTGGTTTTCGGAGAATCTAAAAACTACAAAATCCAAATGCAAGGTACTTGAGAGACAATGGAGGCGTTCTTATTCTCCCTCTCGTAAGATGGCATATAAGGTAGCTCTTAGAGAATACCACAAGCAATGTAGGACCGCAAGAGCTACTCATATCGCCAATACCATCTCACATGCCCAGAATTGCCCACGCACATTATTTTCTGTGGTGAAAAAAATAACTGGAGCAGATTCCATCCCAGCCCCTCCAGCTTTGAATGAGGAACAGTGCAACTCAATAGCTGAGTTTTTTTATCACCAAGGTAGAACGGATCTATGACTCGTTGGGTACTCGTCCGCTGAGTGCAGACTCACCCTCTACTCTTGTTCCAGCCCAAAACTGCCAACTACCTATGATAACCAAACTTTCTGAGTGGCTGCCCTTTGATGATGTATCCTTTGCCAATTGTCTTAAGAGCATTAAATCTGGCTCTCCTTGTGACCCTCTTCCGGTAAAAATTTTAAAACCGCTTGATTTAAACTCTTGTTGCATACTGATGAAACTTCTGAATACCTCATTGACAGAATCATGTGTTCTACAGAAGTGGAAACACGCGATGGTAGTTCCACTGCTGAAAAAAGCAGGTGTGGATGCTTCAAATCTATCCAACTATAGGCCCATATCGCTGTTGCCTATTTTTTCTAAAATCTTAGAGGCACATTATTTCCCAACTATCTCATTTGATGGAGAGTTCGGATTATCTGCATCCATCGCAATCTGGTTTCAGGGCCCACCACTCTACTGAAACTACTCTTTTGGGGGTTACCTGGAACTTGAGACACGGTATCGATCGCGGGGAGACATCGGCGCTTATCCTGTTGGATTTAAGCGCTGCATTCAATACCTTGTCTCATTCCATTCTTCTCTCATATCTCCAATCCTTGGGAGTGGGGGGCTCTGCCCTAACTTGGATAGCCTCTTTTTTGAGTGGGCGTACCTTCCTGTTTTTTCGGCCAAAGCATCTTCTAAAATCTGCATCGGCGTACGGCGTTCCCCAGGGGTCTATTCTTAGCCCATTACTTTTTAACATCTATATTAGACCCCTGGCCACTATTGTGGAAGAAGCTGGCTTAACTTTATTTTCGTACGCCGATGACATGCAAATTATTTTTTCTCTATCTGAAAGGGAAGGCAGCAGTATTTCGGCTCTTAAATTGGGTTTGTCCCAAGTGGCAAGATGGATGCAGGTAAACTTCCTTAAACTAAATGGCGATAAAACCGAGATTGTGATCCCGGGTAAGGACAAAGATCTCTGGGGCCCCCAACATTGGCCCGAGAGTATGGGTCCTATTCCGAAGCCCGTGGCCCAGGTTCGCAATCTCGGATTTTTAATTGATGAAAAGCTCACTATGCGACAACAGGCCGTAAAGGTGGCTGCCATTTGCTTTGCCACACTAAAATGGCTCCAAACATTTTTGTGGATGCTTCCAGTTTCCTCTCAAAGGACGGTGGTCCAGGCCTTAACATCTCGCCTGGACTACGGGAATGTACTGTATCTTGGAGCCGATTTGACAACTGTGAAAAAACTTCAGGTTGTCCAAAATGTGGCCGCACAGCTGCTACGCAATGTTCCCCCGGAATGCATCCTCAGCCCTTCGCGACTTGCATTGGCTAGAAATTTAGAACAGAATTAAATTTAAGGCTCTGTTATAGCTTTAAGATAAAATAGGGCTCTGCCCCTAGGTACCTTCAGTCTCATTCATTCCTATATACCTAGGCGTACCCTTAGATCTGCAGGTAAAGGAGATTTTGTTGTTCCTAGATTTAGGCTGGTGAAGATGGGCGGTCGCTCTTTCTCTCACCTGGGTACCAAATCTTGGAATGCTCTGCCTGTTAGGCTGAAGTTGGAAACTGATTTTGTCAGGTTTCGCAAGGGTTTAAAAACTTGGCTTTTCCAGCAATAATCTCTCAGAACAGTCTTTTTCTGGTTGTCCCACTCCTTGAAGCCTTGTAGTTCTTTCTTCTCCAGTCTATCCGTTGGCGCCGGGAAACCCACTGTGGGTAGCTGTGCGCCTTATAAGTTTAAATAAATAAATCTCCAGAACTGGATTGAGGAAAACATTGTCACATCTGCAAGCAGGTTTCAGGGCATCCACAAGCACTATAGATCAGGTGTTCCGATTCCTATTGCTTATATGGAAGGAAGTCATGATCAGGAAGGAACATCTCTATATTTTTGTGGATCTAAAATCTGACTTTGACTCCATCAACCAAACTAAATTGTGGGTTACCCTGAGAGAACTTGGAATGCCCAGTGGTTTGTTACAACTCAGTGTGGTTGCATCAAGAGAACTATGCACAAATCAGATGGAGCAATGGTGGTGACCTTACTAGAAAAATAAGTGTTACAAAAGGAGTCCACCAAGGCTGCGTTTAGGCTCCAACCCTGTTTACTTTATATATGAATGAGTTAATCAATTTGTTTGATTGTGGGGGTAATCCCCTAAATTAGCGGGTAGATGAATTCCCTATTTTTGTGGATGATGCAATGTTAATTTTGAACCCCAATGGGCATGCAGAATAATTTTAATAGGTTTGCAAAATCTTGTGGTATTTTTGGCCTTGATTAATTGCTCAAAGACTAAATGTATGGCCTTTAATCCCCACCGATCTTTTGAAGGACTGCTGATCTCAAATATCCTCTGCATTTTTGGTATTTGATTATTTGGGTGTTAGATTGACTAGCAATCTGACATGTTCGGCCCAGCTACAAAGAACAATCTTGCACTTCAGAATATAGATGCCATAATTAAAAAAATTAACCAATCCCCTTTACGCCCCATATCTCCTACAATTTAAATCCATCAGGCTAGAGGGTTGGTTGCTGCCCTCTGTGGAACTGAGCTGTGGGGCATGGAGCAGACTAAGAGCCTCGAGCTAGTGGTAAACAAGTTCATAAGATCATAATAAGATCTTGCAATATATGCGCCACTGGTGCAGGTTTGCCAAGATCTTGGGCTAAAGAGCATCAAACACATTGCTGCATTGAAGGTCTTGGTGTTCTGAGTAAGTTTATGGACCAACAAAACTCAGATTCAGTCAAAAAAGCAGTAGCTGATGTACAAATCCTTGCTAAAACAGTAGGACGAGCAGTGTGGCTCAGGGAGGTCAGGCAGTGGCTGGTCAGACTGGGGTTGGGGAACTTGTGGGAGGATTCCAAATCCATGTCGAAAGAAATTTCTCTTTTAAATGCAAGATTCTGGAATTAATGTTCAGGTTTCTTGTTTTAATACAGTAGTATCTTGCCCTTTAATGGATAGATTATTAGATTGCAAAACATCTTTCCAGTTTGAGATCTTTATGAATGAGATCAAACCTCCTCAGGCACACGGGAGGAGCTTCGCGGGCAACCAAGGTGGCCGCGTGAGCTCGGAGCTCCGAAGACCCTCCGATCCTCTGCACTGATCCTGCTATCTATCCTGTCCCACGACGGTGGGAATCAACCGCGCAGTCGGTGCTGAAGCGGCGCCCGTTCTCAGATTGAAGATCCGAGCTTCCTGGACCGAGTTACGTCGTCGTGAAGTTAGCGGGCGCTACCGACGTCTTTGTCTGCTCTGGTTGTGATCGAGGAGAGGCCTGCCTCGGGGCGCCCGATTAGGACCCAGCTGGTCCTTGTTGGACCAGCTGGCCCGGACGGTCTCCTTCCTAACTTCCCTCTGGTGGTCTTGGAGGTGCTTTGTATTGTGTGTCTCGCATCGACTGGAGGGGCTATTGGTGGCCTGACCCCCCCCCCCCCCCCCCCCCCCCCCTTGGGCGATCCTGTTCCCATTACTCAACATGGCGGGCAGAGGGGACCCGGACAAAGGGAAGCCTCCGAGGGTCAGCAGGAAGCCGACCCAGTCCCAATCTACTATACCGGAGCGGTTTTCCCATTCAAAGGGTTCGCCGAGCATGGCGGGCCACACTAAAGACTCGCACCGAGATACGTCCCCCGAGGATCCTGAATTCACACTCCGGGACGTGATGGGAGCCATTGCTGGTGTGAAGGCTGAGATGCATAGCCAACACGAGGCGCTGTCCAACAAAGTGGATACCCTTAAGATCGAACTCAATCTCATTAGGGCCGACCTCGGTAAAACGAACGACAGAGTGAAGTCGCTCGATTTCAAGACGTCCAGTTTGACTAATGACATGTCGGATGTGCAGACCGAGGTACGGGACCTGAAGGCGGCTAATGGGGCGCTTGCTCGCCGGCTTGATGATTTTGAGGGACGGGCCCGGCGGCAGAACGTCCGCATTACGGGTGTGCCGGAGGGAGCCGAAGAGGGGTCAGTGGACTTGTTCGTGGAAGAATTGGTGGTTAAGAACTTGGCACCGGGCGGATTGAGTAAATTCTTTTCAGTCGAGAGGGCACACAGGCTGCCGGGTGGTCCGCCTAAGTCGGGTGCATCCCCTCGCCCCATCATCGCAAGACTCTTTAACTATCGGGACCGGGACGCCATTTTGCAGGCTTCGAGGAGCGGTGGCCCGCTACGATTCCAGAACGCTGATATTAACTTTTTCCCTGACTTCACACAGGCCGTTCAGAAACGCCGGCAAAGTTTTACAGGTGTGAAGCGGCGACTTCGGGAGATGGGGATGCGGTACTCCATGCCTTATCCTGCGAAACTTCGAATCGAGCATGGCAACCGGACAGTGTTCTTCGATATTCCAGAAGCGGCAGGGGACTGGTTGGACACTTTGCCTCAACGTCGGACCGAAACGGAGGACCAGACGGAAGGTGCAGCAGGAGGTCCGGGTTCCCAGGAATGAACTTTTTGCCATCGACTTTCTATCTGAGGGGGCAGCTGCGATTGGCACCGGACTTGAACATTGCTTCTTTTTCTTATTACTTCTGCACTTCTTAAAAGGAGGGTAACGGGGGGGGGGGGAATAGGATGTCTCCTTTCTCCTCTGGGGGCTTCTTGTAGGTTAGTTTTGGGGGCGACAGGCACACTGCTAGTTGGGGTGGCTCTTAGTCTAATGCAGGGGTGCAGGGTGGGGGGTAGTTGGGACGTGTGTTCTCTATTTGTTTCTCTCTTTCTGTTCTCTTCATGGCTAGGGTACTACTGTTTTGCTATTATCGGTTTGTTGGCTGCATTCCGGGGGGGGTTGCTGGGGTGGGACGTCTTTGATGATGGGGGGGTAAATCTTTGAATGTGTTGAGTTGGAACGTAAATGGGTTGGGGGACCGTATTAAACGTGGTGTTATACAAATGCTTAAACGCTGTGCTCCGGATGTTGTTCTGTTACAGGAAACTCATCTTGTTGGTTACACTTGTAAAGCTCTGAACAGGAGGGGGTTTAAAATGGTGGCCCACTCCGGGTTCTCTACGGGGTCTCGTGGGGTGGGCATCATGGTGCGCATGTCCCTTCCCCTTGAGGTGGAGTCTACGTTGGTAGATGAGAGGGGCCGCTATGTGGCCGTGGTGTGCAGGTGGAAGGGGCGTACCCTGGTATTGGTTTCGGTTTATGTTCCCCCGGGGCTGCAGACAGCCACCTTCCAAGACCATTGTGGCGCCATTTTGGGTCTCCCGGAGGGGTTGCTGATTCTGGGTGGGGACTTCTATTCTGTGGTTTCGGGTGACTTGGATCGTTTCCCGTCCAGAGATCTTCGTAGTGCACAGTTGTGGCTCCCGGATTTCATGAACACCATGGGCATGGTTGACTGCTGGCGACTCTTGCATCCCGCCCAGCGACAATATACCTTCCATTCAGAGGCTCATGGTAGTCTCTCCCGTATCGATTATGTCTTGACCCCCGCGGCTCAGGCGCAATCGGTTACTAGTGCTCGTCTTGTGGCCAGGGGCATCTCGGACCATTCTCCGGTCTGGGTGTCTTTCGACTTTGGGATAAGGGCGGCGGCTAGGGTGGCGCCTATCAACCCATGGTATTTGCGCAACCCCAAGACCCGTGATCTCCTTGCCAAGTCCATTGATCTGTATTTTGCTGAAAATGCGGGGTCAGTGACTTCGGCCATCTCTCTTTGGGAGGTCTTCAAGAGAGGGGAGAGGCCTTCTCCTTGATAGCCGAGGCGCGCAGAAGACGGGATGAGGACCTGGTACGGCTGGAGTCGGATATTGCTGACCTAAATTCCCAGTTGGCCCTGGGACCGACTCCGGACTTGCTCCATGCACTCGCCCTGAAACAGTCGGAGTATGGCGCCACTGCTACTGACATGGCCAAGGCGATGGGCAGGGAACAGCAGGGTAGGATCTATGACGCCGGCGACAAGGCGGGTAAACTACTTGCCTGGTTGGACAAGAAGGAACTGGCATCCCGAGTTGTACCGGAAATTCTGGGCGACGACGGCCTGGTCGTCACTGACCCTACAGCCATTGCCGGGGCATTTGCTGACTATTTTGAGACGGTCTACACGTCTGTCTCCGCCCTATCTGAGCCGGACTCGGCTTCCTTTTTGGAGGAGATCGAGCTCCCTTGCTTGTCTGATATTGAGCGCGAAGACATGGACCGCAGCATTACGGTAGACGAGGTGGCTCTGGCGATAAGGTTGCTGCGCTCTGGGAAGGCTCCGGGACCCAACGGTATCCCAGTGGAGCTGTACAAGCTTAAAGCGGACGCCGTCGCTGCGCCCCTGAGGGATATGTTCCTGGCGGCCCGTGAGGCCGGCGAGCTCCCGCTTGACCAACGTTTGGCCACTATTGTGGTCATTCACAAAGAGGGGAAGCCTCGAGACCTATGTCGGTCATACCGTCCTATTTCCCTGTTAAACGCCGAACCTAAAATCCTGGCGAAGCTATTAGCCAATCGGCTTGTGGGTGTGATCGCTGACCTGGTTCACCCGGACCAGTCTGGTTTCATCCCACATCGGAACACGGCCCTTAATCTCCGCAGGCTTCATGCGGTTATGGCGCGAGCTCACATGCTCACAGAACCGACTGTGCTTGCTTCGCTTGACGCGACGATGGAGTTCGACTCGCTCGAGTGGAACTACCTCTGGGCGGTGCTTGCTAAAATTGGGTTTGGGCCTGACTTCATTAGTTGGGTTCGGCTCCTCTACTCGTCCCCGATGGCCAACGTGACGGTGAACGGTCGTTTGTCGGCCTCATTTGCCTTGCGTAGAGGTACTAGACAGGGTTGTCCTCTGTCACCGCTCCTCTTTGCTTTAGCGCTTGAGCCGTTGGCTGCATGGATCCGTACGCATCCAGATATTGCCGGTATCAAATGGGCGCCGGGCTTTGAGGATCGCGTCTCGCTTTATGCAGACGACATCCTTCTCTACCTTACCTCTCCCTGTCGGTCCTTGATTATGGCGTTCGAGGTACTAGGTACTTTTGGTGGTTACTCGGGCCTGGTCATTAATTGGTCCAAGTCCTACCTCTATGTGCTGTGTGGAGACACTCCGCGCCTCCCCAGAGGCTGCGCCATACAGATCTCGCAACAGGGATTCAAGTACTTGGGCATCTATACCTCAATGGACGCCCATACGCGTTACACAAACAACTTACTCCCCCCTCTGGCGCGCTTGCGGCGAGATGTGGAGGGTTGGAAGAGATTGCCGCTGTCCCTGTTGGGCCGTGCGGCGTTGTTTAAAATGATGTCCCTGCCGAGGTTTCTCTACGCGCTCCAGAACACGCAAGACCCAGTGCCGTCCAAGTACTTTGGAGAGGTTGAGAGCCTGCAGCGTACTTTATTGTGGGATGGCAGACCGCGGATCTCTATTGCTAAATTGACTATACCGTGGTATGATGGGGGCATTGCCTTGCCGGACATACGTCGCTATTATTGGGCGTCTCAGCTTACGGCTTTAATCACGGTCTTTACGGGCCGGCAGTCAACCCGGGATACGCCATGGATCGCTGGCTTATGAATGACGGGATGTACTATAGGGCGCTGTACTCTAGATCTCTGGACCGGAAACTAACTGGACCCACCAAGACGGCGGTGCACCTGTGGAGGGCGGTGACCAAAACTTTGGGCTGGCAGGGTAGGCTCACCATGGCTACTCCCCTATACAATTCTGACCTATTGGGGAAACTGTGGCACTCCAAGGGGTTTGACCGGTGGGACCTCATTGGCATTTCCAAGGTGGCAGACATGCTGTCGAGGGGGGAAATCAAGTTGTTCACTGCTTTACAGGCCGAGTTCCAACTGGAAGCTATGGAATACTTTAGATACGCACAGTTACGGCATGCACTCACGTCTTCTATGCCCGTGGGGGAGAAGGTTCCTGAATCGTCCCCGCTGGAAGATAGGGTGCTGGACGGCCATATGCCGGATAGCGCCATTTCCCTGACCTATAAAAAATGTATTCATGTACGTATGGACCTACTGGTGAAACTGAGAGACCTCTGGGTGAATGATGGGGTTGAGATGGATGATGAGAAATGGCAGTCTGCGGTCTCCTCCCCTAAGGAGGTGGCCATCTCAGCCAGTCTGCGGCTGGTCCAGTTGAAGGTGCTCCACAGGATTTATATCACGGGCCCCAGATTAATTCACATGGGACTCTCCCAGGACGGCCTTTGCAGGAGAGGATGTGGCGCAACGGCCACCTTTATGCACATACTCTGGGAGTGTCAGGTCATTGCCTCCTACTGGGAGCGTGCGCATGCGATAATGAGAGTTGTGACTGGTGTGACCCTGCATGCGGAGGCTCGGCGCTGTCTACTGAACGTGTGGGGTCCGACCGATTACAATGTGGCTCAGACCCGTTGGGTCACCCTGGGCAATATGATAGCTAAGAGAGACATCGCCCAGAAATGGGGTGCTTCGACCCCTCCCACTGTTGGCCTGTGGAAAACCAATATGGATTGGTGCATGCTCCGAGAGAAGACTGTTTACATGGCCCGGGGTAAACCCAAGATGTGGGGGTTGGTCTGGAGTGCCTGGAACTCGTATAGGGGGAGACATTTGTGCACCCCCGGAGATGGTTCAGCCTGAGGTCCGCCTATCTCCATAGCTCCCCCTTCCCTAGGTTCCACTTGGTTAATCCTGATTTTCTGCTCCCCGTCCACGTGCTTGCCTTACATCCTTGTGCTTGTATGATGTGTCAACCCCGCCTCTCCCCGTGATATGTGCCTTACGTTTTCTGTGCTCCTTAGCCTTGTGACTTTTCTCTCTCTCTCTCTTTTCTCTTCTTTCTTCTTTTCTCTCTCCATTTTTTCCTTCTTGGCTCTATTGACTTCTCTCGTTATTTTAGACTTCTTCACATTATAAAATTAAACCTGACTACTCCTGTATTTTTGTTTTTGTACATATTTACGCCTTGAGTCATAATGCTGCCTGGCCTCCGGGATGTACGGCTGAATAGCGGTGTACTTTGCTTTGGTAAATGAAGGTTTTCTCAAAAAAAAAAACTTCCTCAGGCACATGCACTTTATTTGCAATTTAGGTTTGGGACTTTGCTTTCGACCTTATCCAGAGCAAATGGAAGCATGCTACTGAAACCCTCTTGTGTCCTATGTGTAGACTTAGTTCTGAATCTGCTGATCGTTTTGCCTTTTGCCCTCTATGCACAGATTAGAAAGGTGGATAAATCCGGCATGTCGACTTTTATCATTCACACTGCCAGTAGAAGCTCTGCGAGTGTTCTGATCGGACACCACTAAATGGCTAGTTTTTACATTAAGACTAAACTTGCTTTACACCTGGGGTATTCGCACTAAGGTCTGATTCGCGATTGTGTAGTAGGGTAACATGAGTGCTCTTTATGGAATCTACAGATACTATACATTTAGCTCCGTACAAGTGTATAGATTAGGTCATGGGATTATATATCAATATTCCCCTTGGACTAAATGAGTTTGCTTTTATAGGTATTTTGTATTGATGAGTATAATGCTTTATATTATGTATTTTTTTTATAATTATGATGTATTTGTCTATTTTATATTGTATAATATATTTTTATGGAAGTATGGTATGTATATTTTATGTGAATGATCTCTAAAGTAACTACTAAAAAGACTGTTCTTATCCCTTTCACAAGGATCACATCTACACAGGAGGTAGTTCCCTTCAGCTCCAGTACTTTTGTTTTTTTTACTTTGCCTATAGTGCTGCCTTTGTTTGTAGAGCTTGATGTGAAAACTGAAGGCTTTCAGCCAGAGCTCAGGGCACAGTCCAGCTTTATCAGTTCCTGTCTCCTTCCAACACTGTTATAAATTCCTTGGTTTATCTGATTGATTTTTTCATATCATATCAGCAGGTGACATGTACTCTGAATATAAGCTCATGAGGGTGCTCTATATTTGGAATCCTTTCTGACATTCCTTCTTTCTGTCCTAATTTCCTTTCTTTCCTCTTTTCTTTACCCTTTTTTTTATTTCCTCTTCCCTTTCTTGTCCTTCCTTTTCTTTCAACCTTTCCTTCAATGCATCCTTTATTCTTTCCTTTTAGTTTTGTCTCATCTGTTTATTTCTTTAACTATATTTCATTCTTTCTTTTTTCCTTTGTTTCCTTACATTCTTACCTTTTTCAGCTTTTTCCTTTCTCTGCTTCTTCCTTTTTCCTCCTTTCCTACTTTATTGGTAGCCTAGGCCAGACCGATTGGTTTTTGAGTCTGTTAGCCTAGACATATGGTTTTACCTACAGGGGTTTTCAGCCAGCCTCAGTCCATTAGTCTGTGGTTCCGTCTCATCTTTTTCTTCCACCAGCTCCTGCTTGTATCAAGGGGCCATGTGTCCGGCCACTCTTGCCTTTGGTGGACTTCATTATGAACAATCTGTGTGAATATTTTTGAGATATAACCTTCTGCCCTGCTCCCTTCAGTCGCATCACCACCTCTTGGGCTGAAGCTATGGATAGCACTTGGTGCTACGAGAATTACATCCATCTTTGCAGGCTTATCACATTCAGAAGTACTTTCCTTTAGCATGGTTGATGAACCCCATCCGTGAAATTCCCGTATTCCTGATTCTTAATGAGAAATCTGTCAAATGGTTACTTGAGGTTAAAGGTTTAAATAACCACAATCCAATATAATATTATTTTGCAATTAACGTCTTTTGGAACCCTATTTGTCATGAAACAGAAAATTAGCTGCAAGGCATAACGGTTTCTGGGAGCTAAATGAGATAAACTGTCAACATTGATAGCCTTCTCTTTTGCTGGAACATGTTGACACCCTCGGAAGGAAACTTGAGAACTGAAGAGCGTGCTTTTTCGTTTTCCCTTTCTGCAGGTGTTCCGGATTCTGAGGCAAATCGTTTCATTGAAGCAGTTTCTACTGGTGGAAGTCAGGTAAGCCCTCATCTGTGTAAGCAGTGGATATTGGTTTAAAGATTTTTTTTCTAAAATGCCTAATCTGCTTCTAAATATATTGCAATATATTCTTCTCTGCATCTGTAGCCTGACAGATGTGACCTCTGTCTTTTTTTAAGTAGCACTTAATTGTTCTGGTCTGCTAAGTTGCTTCTCTCTTCACCTCCTCGAACCTGCGTCTTGGACAGTTGACTCACTGATGCTGTCCTTCAACTAAAGACTGCTGTCTAGCATCTGAAGAGTCTCTTAAAAGGTTTTGAAGATTATCCTGCTATGTGCCCCACTATCAAGCGGTGGTCCACTCAGGCCCTTTGGTTTAAATGTAAAAGGCTATCTAAGTGTTAACTTGACATGCTAAAGAGGCATGCACCATGCTGCCGACTGCAGCGAGTGTAGCCACTCTGATACTCCCTATATTCTGTAAAGATCGCTTATTTTTGTTTGTCACCTGGGTTTGGTATTATGTGATTTAATACCCAGCAATGATTTAGAAGTCAGTGGTTTGACTTATGTTAGCAACTTCACCTTCCTATAATGTCCCCAGTATCACCGTTCATTATGAGCACACGCTTATCATTTGTAAATCTCAAGAACTGTCGCACGTTTTGTGTGGACTAGGACATTTGCTTGTGCCTTTAAATTTCCTTGGATAGTATTACACCAACTATTCCCTTCCAAAAGAAGGGCTAGGTACTGAGTTCAGTGCATCAAACACAATTCTCACCCAGTTTCAGGTATTTATACAAAAAGTTAGAAAGCTTCATGTCTACACGTGGTGAGGATTTTCTGCACCATAACTATTTAAGGTGTCCATTCCGTAAAACGTTTTGCATGCCAAAGAACAGACCGGTAGTAATCTGGATGTGAGGGCAAACGAGTTCGGGGGTCAATGAAGTTTCTGATTGACTTAGCTGATCGACTTTTTTGCGAGGTGTATGAGAAAGTTTGGCAGCTCATGAATACAACTGTGGCAAAAAGCTACTTGTTATCTAGAACCCTTGAACATTTAATGTGGAATAGTTTAGACGCACATAGTTTGTGGACCTGTGTTTCTCAGTCAAATACAAGAAAGTGGTCAATATCTAAGTCATCTGAGCTCTATTACAACGTTGAGAATTGTTTTGTCTGCTTTATTGAACCAACTAATTTCTCTGTGCTGTTTTTCAGGGCCCTGATGTAAGCATGGATATGAATGGTGTTCAGAATTACTCCTTTAGTTTTTTTTCTGGCAATTATTTGGTATTATCCCAAATTCAAGAGCCAAACCTAGATCTTTAGTAACTTAGCTTATATAATTCCCTCTCAAAAGGACCCCTTACCACTGTACTATGTAAAACACTAGTACAAATTTGGGGTTAAGTATTGTGCTTCTCCTTTATTCTCTGAAAAAAATCAAAGGTTACAGGGACCTTATAGTTAGGTTCAGATTTCACTCATCCAACACTATAGAAATTCAGCAGTTATAGTTACCTGAGCGAACTATAACTTGACATCACTCATGCCATCCACTGATTGTGAGAGTTAAACATTTATACGAGGGTACTACAAAAGTTACATTACTATACTTTGTGGACTAATCGTGAGTGATCATATTTCTAACATGCGAGTCACTGTGTATTCATGTGAGTGTGCTTGTCTGCATAGGTGAATAAGGGGGTGTATGAGTACCTGTATGGGTGAATAAGTTGGTATGTGAGTGACTGTATATGTGTGGCCATGTGACTGCTGTTTTGGTGACTTAATGGGTGCTTGGCTGTGTGAGTAGCTGTATGAGTGAGTGCATGGCTCTATGGATGAGTGAGTGAGTTTGTGTGGCTGTATGGATGAGTGATTGAGTGGCTGCGGGTATGGCTGTATGGGTGAGTGACTGTGGCAGTAAGGGCGACTGAGTGGCTGTTTGGGTTTTTGATTAACTGATTGGTTTTCAGAGTGGATGTATATCAGAGTGTCTGAGTGCCTGAATGGGTGAGTGAGTGGGTGCCTCTGAGAGGCTGCATGCATGAGTGGCGGAGTGTGAGTGGTGTGTGAATAGGTGGGTTTGTGAGTAGCAGTTTGGAAAAGTGAGTGGCTGTGTGAGTGATGGTATGGGCGATGAGTGGCTGTGTGAGTAGGTGTATGGGAAGTGATAGGTTGTGAGGGGCTCCCTGGATCAGTGAGTGGTTGTATGGGTGTTTGAATGGGTTTGATTTGTGTTGGTGTTTCTGTGGATGATCTCATCAGTGATGTCATTTGAGATGTCATTGGTGAATGAATATGTGAGATTATAGCAGTGCATTGCAGGGGGTGTCAAATTATAGTTAGCTCAGCTAACTTGAACAGCTGAATTTCAGTGGTTTTGTATGAGTGAATTCTGAGCTGAGATGAACTAGAACGTCCCTGTAACCTTTGTTTTTTCAGTGAATTTCTAAGTTTTAAAATTTTATTTTCCTATATGTAGCCTCTTACCTTTCAGAGTGGGGGTGAGAGGCGGTACGGGTCGGTGAGAGGCGGTACGGGTCGGTGAGAGGCGGTACGGGTCGGTGAGAGGCGGTACGGGTCGGTGAGAGGCGGTACGGGTCGGTGAGAGGCGGTACGGGTCGGTGAGAGGCGGTACGGGTCGGTGAGAGGCGGTACGGGTCGGTGAGAGGCGGTACGGGTCGGTGAGAGGCGGTACGGGTCGGTGAGAGGCGGTACGGGTCGGTGAGAGGCGGTACGGGTCGGTGAGAGGCGGTACGGGTCGGTGAGAGGCGGTGCGGGTCGGTGAGAGGCGGTGCGGGTCGGTGAGAGGCGGTGCGGGTCGGTGAGAGGCGGTGCGGGTCGGTGAGAGGCGGTGCGGGTCGGTGAGAGGCGGTGCGGGTCGGTGGGAGGCGGTGCGGGTCGGTGGGAGGCGGTGCGGGTCGGTGGGAGGCGGTGCGGGTCGGTGGGAGGAGGTGCGGGAGGAGGTGCGGGAGGAGGTGCGGGTCGGTGGGAGGCGGTGGGAGGCGGTGCGGGGTGGTGGGAGGCGGTGGGAGGCGGTGCGGGGTGGTGGGAGGCGGTACGACTGCCATAGCGCTCTGCACAGCTTGAATTTGGTATCGTAGCGCTATACGCCTGCCTGCTATTGCCGCATTGTTTTGCCTGCCACTGCTACCGCTTTGAAAACGTGCACTTTGTGTCTTTTTAAATTGCATTGTCTTTTTAAATTGCATTCTGTAAACGTGCACTTCGTGTCATTTCAGTCATTTTATTTTGCATTGCCAGCTAGCGCTCAGGTTGTATTGGTGTTTGGCTTTGTAATTCGATATTTATATTCTGTTTGTGCCGGTGCCACAGCCCTCAGCGTCTCTCCTCCCTGTGCCCCAATCTCGCCCAGGCTCAGTTTCGATTTCCCCACCATTTTGTTTGTTGTGCCTTAACCAGCACCTCCAGCCCGCCTCCCGCCTCCCAGCTGCCCCTCCCTCGCTCCGCCCCACCCCCTCTATCCACTTATGCCAGAACGGCTGACGCGCAGCGGTTACGCGCCCCATGCGCACCCCATGCGCGCCGAAGGTGCGCCAAAGGTAAGCCCGTCTACGCCAGTCCGCGCCTGGACCGCGCCCAGGGCCAGTCCCCCTGGTCCTAGCAATACCCACTCCACCCGCATAACGTATGACGCCGCTACCCTCCTTGGCCTCAACCCCGGACGCGCACCACAATGCTGCGCAGCTGCCCCAGGACACACTCATGGTCCATTCACCTGCCTCTCCTGCAAGTTCGCCTGCACCAGGACCCACACCAAACCAACTACCTCCAAACACAGCCCCAACTCCAACCACCTGAAGTGCATCTTGCTGAACACCCGCTCGGTCCACAGACACGCCACTGAACTCTGGGACCTACTCGACACTGCATCGCCGGACGTTGCCTTCCTTACAGAAACCTGGATGAACGCCTCATCAGCGCCCGACATCGCCATAGCCATCCCGGACGCTTACAAGATCATCCGAAACGATCGCACCAAACAGGAGGAGGCATCGCCATCGTCCATAAGAACACCATCCGAATCACGACCAGCTCCGACGTTAACCTCGCGACAGCCGAACACCTTCACTTCCAGATCCACACCGACCCCAGGACCACACTTAGAGGCACCCTCATCTATAGACCACCAGGAACCCGCACACAATTCAACTAATACATCATCGATTTAATCAGCCCTCATGCCCTCCCCTCCGAGAACTACATTCTACTGGGAGACCTCAACTTCCACCTGGAAAAGAAAACGACAGCAACACCACCACCCTTCTGGACAACCTGGCCAATCTCGGACTCAAACATCTTGTTGACACCCCCACCCACCTTGCCGGACACACGCTCGACCCTATCTTCACCTCCAGCAAACACATCTCCTTCGATCACACCACAGCTCTCCATTGGACTGACCACAGCTGCGTTCACTTCAGCTACAAAAAGACCACGACCCACAACCCCCCACAACCCATTCCTCGAAGAAACTGGAACAAAATCACCACCGACACATTCCTCACATCGCTAAACCATAACCCTCCTACCATATCATCGGACCCAAACCAAGCTGCCACCAAACTCACACAATGGATCACCCACAGTGCTGACGCACTAGCACCCTTGAAAAACCATCAGATCAAACAAGGTAGCAAAAAGGCCCCTTGGTTCAACAATGACCTTAAGAAATCCAAAAAACTATGCCGTACCCTCGAGAAAACCTGGAGAAAAAACCCAACCTCTGACAACCTGACCACCTTCAAGGACGCCACCCGCAAACACCACCAATTGATCCGATCCACCAAGAAATCAGCATTCAGGGACCGACTCGACAACAACGCCCACAACCGCAAGGAACTATTTAACATCGTCAAATAATTTACCAACCCCACCGCCGGCACCAACGACATCACTCCCTCCCAAGACCTCTGCGACTCTTTATCCTCTTTCTTCCACAACAAAATCGCTGACATACATAACCGCTTTGAAAACCAGTCCAATGAACAGCCCACTCCACCCACCACCGAACCAAAACAGCACCCTCACAACCTTTTCGCCTGGAACCCAATCTCCACTGAAGACACCATCTGCCTGATGAACTCCATCCACTCAGGATCGCCAACCGACCCATGACCCCACCACATCTTCAACAAAGCAGACTCTATTATCGCACCCCATCTCCGCGATGTCATCAACTGTTCGTTCAACTCCGCTACCTTCCCGGAAAGCTGGAAACATGCCGAACTCAGCGCCCTTCTGAAGAAACCCGCAGCAGACCCCTCTGAACTTAAGAACTACCGCCCCATCTCACTCCTCCCATTTCCTGCCAAAGTCATTGAGAAAGCCGTCAATAGTCAGCTCGCCGCCTTCCTTGAATCCAACAATTCCCTCGACCCTTCACAGTCTGGCTTCCGAGCCAAACACAGCACCGAAACCGCCCTTATCGCAGCTACAGACGACATCCGAACGATAATGGACAACGGTGAAACAGTTGCCCTCATCCTACTCGACCTCTTCGCTGCCTTCGACACAGTATGTCATAGCACACTCATACAACGCCTCAACAACGTAGGAATTCAAGGGAAAGCTTTGGATTGGATCATCTTGTTCCTTGCCGGAAGAACCCAGAGAGTCCGCCTCCCCCCATTCAAATCAGAGGCCACCGTTGTCATCTGTGGTGTACCACAAGGATCTTCACTCAGCCCCACCCTCTTCAACGTATACATGAGTCCCCTCGCATCCATCGCGCGCCAACACAACCTCCAAATAATCTCCTACGCAGATGACACCCAGCTGATCCTCTCCCTCACCAAAGACCCAAACTCCGCCAAAACCAATCTACACGAAGGAATGAAAGAAGTAGCCGAATGGATGAAGAACAGCCGCTTAAAACTTAACTCGGACAAAATGGAAGTCCTCTTCTTAGGATCATCCCCCTCTGCCTGGGACGACTCATGGTGGCCACCGGCCCTGGGCACAGCACCCATACCTACAGATCACGCACGTAACCTGGGCTTCATCCTAGACTCCTCCCTCACGATGAACAGACAAGTCAACGCCGTCTCTTCTTCATGCTTCAACATCCTACGCATGCTCAAACAAATCTTCCGCTGGATCCCCACTGAAACAAGAAAGACAGTCACCCACGCATTGGTCACCAGCCACTAGATTATGGAAATACCCTTTACGCCGGGACCACAGCCAAACTACAGAAAAAACTCCAACGCATCCAAAACTCCTCAGCCACAATCATACTGGACATCCCCCGTCATGCTCACATTTCCGGTCACCTGAAGGATCTCCACTGGCTCCCCGTTAACAAGAGAATAACGTTCCGTCTCCTCACCCACGCACATAAAGCCCTCTATGACCTAGGACCCGAATGACTCAACACACGACTGTCCTTCTACACTCCCACCCGTCAACTACGATCATCCAACCTAGCCCTCGCCGCAATTCCGCGCATCCACAGATCCACCATGGGAGGAAGATCCTTCTCCTACTTAGCGGCCAAAACCTGGAATTCTCTCCCCACTCACCTCCGACTTACACAGAACCACCTCTCCTTCAGAAAGCAACTAAAAACCTGGCTATTCGATAAGTAATGCACTCACCCTCCCTCAAGCGCCTTGAGACCCTCTGGGTGAGTAGTGTGATATACAAATTACTGAACTTGGTATGTGACTTGGTATGTGACTTGGTATGTGACTTGGTATGTGACTTGGTATGTGACTTGGTATGTGACTTGGTATGTGACTTGGTATGTGACTTGGTATGTGACTTGGTATGTGACTTGGTATGTGACTTGGTATGTGACTTGGTATGTGACTTGGTATGTGACTTGGTATGTGACTTGGTATGTGACTTGGTATGTGACTTGGTATGTGACTTGGTATGTGACTTGGTATGTGACTTGGTATGTGACTTGGTATGTGACTTGGTATGTGACTTGGTATGTGACTGAATGAGGTGGTGTGACTTGGTATGTGACTGAATGAGGTGGTGTGACTTGGTATGTGACTGAATGAGGTGGTGTGACTGGGTATGTGACAATGTGGTGGTGTGACTGGGTATGTGACAATGTGGTGGTGTGACTGGGTATGTGACAATGTGGTGGTGTGACTGGGTATGTGACAATGAGGTGGTGTGACTGGGTATGTGACTGAATGAGGTGGTGTGACTGGGTATGTGACTGAATGAGGTGGTGTGACTGGGTATGTGACTGGGTATGTGATTGGGTGAGGTGGTGAATGGCTGTATGAGTCTGTACAGGGGGTGGGGAAAGGGGGCACAGCCGCTGACTACCTCTCAGCAATCCCACTGTGTGGTACTTACTGGAGGTAACAGGAGAGGTTCTTGGACCCCAGGACCCTTACAATCCAAGGAGCTATATCCACCAACCAGTAGTGTGGCAGGAGACTTGTTTGCAGAGTGGTGGTTGAAGGGGGGTGGAGCCTCTGAGCTGCATCAGGGTTTGTGGTTCTAAAGAGGACGGATGTTGCACTGAGGGGAAATCGGTGGATTCCTGCATGTTGATGTAAAATAAAATGTATTGCCCTTTATGGGTCCCTTTGGGACCCCTCTACCACACCTCTGGGGTCAGGGGAGCTATACCCTGACCCCTTTTACTCCCTTTGCACAGACATTTTCAGCCCGAGGACCGTTTCCTGAACAATGGCAGACACAACTTTTCTGTGGTGGTGTGGTCAGCCAATCCAGATTTTGCTGTGGTGCGTGGATCCGATTAATATCTCTAAAATTATTGAACAAATTTACACCAAATCGCAAAGTGTGATCTGCGTAACACAATTTACCTTTCTACCAACCTGGTTGAAGGAAGAAGGCCACTTTAGTACTGAAGCTTTCAGAAGTAAAGTGGAATTCATTCCCCAACCAGTAGTGCGCCAGGAGGTGGGTTTGCAGAGTGGTGGAGTAAATGGGCCTGGCCTCTAGCAATTTCGCTGTGTGGAACTTACTGGAGGGAACAGGAGGGGTTGTTCTCCCCCAAGGACGCTCTGTAGGCAAGGGGACTTCATCCCCCAACCAGCAGCATGCCAGGAAGCATTTACTATGCTTTACCTGCCCCCGCCCATTGGGTCAGTCGAATTGATGAAGGCCCCCACCCCTTCAGTCCTGCACTAAAGAAAGCCCAAAAAGAAGCCGGATCATGCTCCTGACTGGCAGGGAGTAGACGCCTCACTTTAAGATTGCCGACACTATTCCATCTCGGTTAAATAGAGAGTTCCACTTAACTCTCTGCTAGGATCCCCACGCAGTCTTGGGTCAGACTCAGGACGCTAAAGACTACCCTCCGCCTGCCCCATCATCGCTGGTGACTCCTGGCCAACTCGAAGGTCCCAGATCTGTTTCAAGACGCTTTCTCCTCCCCCAGCATCAATCACGCTAATTTTTCTACTGAACCTATACCCCAGAACCTTTTATATCTCCCACCCATGTCTACTCTGCCCTCCAACCACTTCCAATCATGACTCAGAGTTCATGTAACCTCACTTCCTCCTCCACTAAGCAGCAACTCCTCTCCCAGCTTAAACGATAGGCTCCCTCACCTATAAGGTCTCCCGCCATATCACCCCAGACCAGGGTAACCGGAACCTCACCGACTCCTTTTGCGACACCTAGTTCACATAGCCTCCTCTTTCTCCCACTGCTCGCCCAAGGGAGTCCCTCGGCTCACAGAGCAGAAAGGTCCCTCGCGGGCCTGCCAATCACTAGTCTTGTGCAGTTGCCCATAGTCGCCACTCACAGACCAAGGGAGTCTCGCCTCTCTAACAGCTCGGCAACCCCCATCTATTTAGTACGCAACAATGTCACCGGGCACCCCAACCTTCGTTGCCCCAATCATGCCGATCCATATGAAACCACACGGTCTGAATGCCTTCGCTATTAGCTTCCCCCCTAGCCTCTCCCCTAAAGTGAGAAACTTCAAACCTAAGATAATCAGACAGCACCCAGAAACGCTATTTGTGGACATTTACCACTGCACCTCCAAAGGGCAGATAAAAATGGATCTCATCTTCCACACAGATAGACCTGAGATCTGGAACACCACATTAAGAACGCAACTCCTCCTGTCCAAAACGACGACCACCTCACATAGCTGTAAACTGACGACCTCTCTCCCCAACCAGGCTACTAGAAACAGGAACACATCGGTGACCATTTACTCAAATGGCAGTCTTGAAACAGGCCAACAACGAGAACCTAGAGGTCGTTGACTCCCTCTTCCTTACTCTGCATTCTGCCCTACCTCACTCTCTTCGGACCCCTTCTCCCCATCCTCCTTCTCTGGGCAACATGTCCCTTCAGGCAAAGCAAATACGTATTCCCACTCCCCCGACGAGATCCTTCAGCCACCTCCCTAGAACCTCCTTCCATTCTTCCGCCCCCTTGAATCGTATCCTTCAATCTCCCGGGGCTGATCAGGCCCCTCCACCCCCTCAAACTCATCACACCACCATCCCAATGGCTTGGTCTACTGACCTCCCCACTACTCCTGCAGAATCATTGAGGCAGTGCCCACATTCAGCCCCCCCTCCGATTGTCTCCAACAGACAGCTGGGACGACAGACTTACCACTAGGCCGCACAACTTGACCCTGTTCCCCATCACAAGTGAAGTCCCTAGGCAAAACTGCACGCCCCCAGCCCCGGAGAATATGGCCCTCCAGCGGACCATATTAGAAAATCAGCTAGAAATAATATTACGAGGCCTTGATGAAATCCTAACCAACCAAGGCAAGACCCGTAAGCCACAGCAATCACAACCCAGCCCCTCTTTCCAGACGGACTTTATCCTCCTAAAGCCGCATCTCGGACCCTCATTCCCCCCCCCCCCCCCCCCCCCCCGAGAACCGGCTGCAGAGACCCACCAGTATCGACGCTGGGATCCGGTTTCAGTCTCTCATAAGAATCAAAGTCCCCGCATCTGGTGTACAGAATCCTCCTAGTAAGGACGCTGCGATCTAATCACAAAGACCTTCCAGAACTAAAGCAGCAATGTCCGCTGAAGAAGCATTGCACCTAGCCGCCTATGACTCTCCTCTCACAGCTTCCCTGAATTCCAACATTCAAGTGATCACTGGCTTCAGAAGAGACCTCCCCCCTGCGAAAATCTCAAGACCCCCACCCTCCCTCTCCTCAATACCGAGGGCACCACCAGGAGAGAATCCGAACAATAAATTATCCACCAACTACATGCTCATTAACTGTAGATCAGCCCTCAAGAATGCAATGGAATTAGGAAAAGCCATCCTCTCTCAGGATTTAGATATTGTGTTCATCATGGAGACATGGCTAAACGAGATCTCCCCGCCTTCCTTTCATATGCTGGTGCCCCCAGGCTTCATCATCCATAAAGATAGAAAAGACCAACAAGGTGGAGGGGTAGCCATCATCCATAAAGATGACATAGACATCACTGTATTAGACTCCTGCAAGTATGGCTCCTTTGAATATCTGTCAACATAAAAACTAAGGATAACAGCCCATTAGTTGGTCACCTTCTCTATCACCCACCGGGTAACACCTCCACTTTTGGAGAACATCTATCTGACTTGATTGCCTACTGCGCTCTCAAAGCCACTAACTACCTAATCTTGGGGATCTCAACCTACGCTGGAACCAAGCCAACACACTAATTCACACTCCATAATCTCCTCTGTGACAATAACCTATTCCAACATTGCTTGGAAGAAACTCATAACAAAGGAGCGTCCTTGGATGTCATCATTGCCCATCGAGACGCAATCACGATTGACAACATTCTTCCAGTGGACTGGTCGGATCACCACATGATCCTATTCCACATCAACAAAAGAGTCCTATCCCTGCCTCCTAAATGGACCAGAAATGTCACCCCGATCCCCCTGGAAGTTATGGAAGAAAGGCTAAAGGTGCTCCTACCCAACGACCATGATCTCTCCACAAACTATCTCACCTCACTTTATAACATGAATATAGTAACCCTGCTGGATCAACTAGATCTCCTGAAACTTTAAAAAAACAAACGAGCCATTCCGTCCCGATCTTGGTTCGACTCCAACATTAATGATGAAAGGAGACAACTTAGAGCTTCAGGAAGACGTTGGTGGAGCTTGCCCACTACCTTCCACCGCAATCAACTCAGAACTCTCAGGAAGAAATACTACAGCCATATAAAGAACAAAAAATCTGTATATTTCCGCTCTGCACTGGATGGTGCAAAAAACCTACCCAAAGAGCTCTTCTGGATAATCAGACAACAAACCTCCAAACCAGAGACGTCCCTGGGGCAGGCTTCCAAAGAACGGTGCGATAACTTCGCCACCCTTTTCAATGACAAGATCTCCAAGATCGAGCGCTCTCTGGTCACCAACTGCTCCTCCCCTCCCCTTAGCAGCCCAGTTGAAGTGCTTAATTGTGCTCTCATTCCCAACTCTAAACCCTGGCCACTCTTCCATCCCATTCCAGAAGAAGAGATAGCCAACCTCATCTCTACCTCTAAACCTTCATCTTACACCCTAGACCAGGGGTCTCCAAACCGGTCCTGGAGGGCGGGATCCATGCCAGATTTTTTGGATATCCCCATTGAGATACATGTAGTCATTTTAAAAATCTGGCATGGATCCTGCCCTCCAGGACCAGTTTGGAGACCCCTGCCCTAGACCCTCTCCCTGCTCCACTCACCAAAAAATTTAAACTCTCCCTAGCCCCACTCTGGTGTAGGATTATAAACAGTTCGTTCCTGATTGTTTGAAAGTGGGACAAGTCACCCCGCTGCTGAAAAAACCAGGCCTGGACATAAATGACCTAAACAACTTCAGACCCGTCTCCAACCTTCGTCTTCTCTTTAAAATCCTAGACAATGTGTACTCCAACAACTAACACCTGGACATTACCAACCTCCTCGACTCCCATCAGTCGGGATTCAGGAAAGGGTGCAGCATTGAAACCGCAATCAACATAATTGATGATGTATACAAATCTCTGGACTCAGACCAATGATGCCTCCTCATTCTCCTAGACCTATCTGCAGCATTCGACACAGTTGATCACAAACTTCTCCTCTAAGCTCTCGAAGAAAGGGCTGGTCTAGATGAGGTGCTCCTCAAATGGCTCTCCTCATTCCTACACAACCGCTCCCAGAGAATCAAAATCAGAAGCTTCGAATCCAACCTTCAGCCAGTCTTGAGGGTAGTCCCCAAAGGATCAGTGCTCTCCCCTCTCCTCTTCAACATTTACATGGAACCCCTCGCCACCCTACTCAGAAAAGCGAACATCCCCTTTCACCTTTATGCTGACGATACCCAAATCTACTTGGAAATCTCCTCTGCTAAAGATATCCAAAGACTCAATGAAACATTAAGGGAAGTGCAACGCTGGCTGTCAAGCAACCACTTAAAACTGAACCCGGACAAAACCGAATCACTCATCTCAAACAAAGAGAACCCACAAAGGGTAGAGTGGCTAAAAGAGATCAATGCGCTCAACGGAAACCTCGCCCTGGCTGACTGTTAAATCATTAGGCATCACGCTAGACTCAAAACTGGACATGACCAAACACATTAAGATTTCGGCTAAGTACGCCTTCCTTAACCTGAAGCTACCAAATAAAATCAAACCCTTCATTCCAACCAAAGATCTCAAACAAGCCACTCCAGCATTGGTGCTGCCTAGACTGGTCTATGGAAACGCAGTCCTCTCGAATAGCAAAAAAAAACCTTGCTCCGCTGAAAACAAATCTCAATGCGGCTGCCAGAATGGTCACTGGAATAAAGAAATTTGACCATATCTCTCCTGCACTCAAGGAACTTAATTAGCTACCAATGGAGATGCAGGCGAACTTCAGAACTGCCAGCCTCACCCACAAAGCCCTCCACACAGGCAAACCCGAATATCTGGCGTCAAAACTCAAAAAAGCACGTCCGAACAGGAACCTCAGAAGCTCTATTACCTTAATTCTTATCCCGCTTAAACCACGAAAACAAAAAAACGCGATCAGATCCTTCGCCGGAAATGCGCCCAAAATGTGGAACTCTATACCTCCCCACAACTTTGTTCCCCTTTGCTACATTCAAAAGTCCGCTCAAAATCCTTTTCCTCGATCGATACTTAGCGATTAGATAGGACCAGTCGGAGTGCTGAAAATGACACTGGTCCTCTCTCGGCTGGGGGCTAACATACCCCTGATAAGGAACTCTTCAACATCTTCTATAATATGTCTCTAATCTGGATTGTCTCACTTTACTGCAATATGCTCTGCACTTTTGTTCGCTTTATTGTAATATGCTCTGCTCCTGTTTGTAGGCTAACAAATCCTTGTAACAGAACTCTGCAACATCCTCTTTACTAGGACTCTCATCCGGATTGTCCCTCTCTATTCCAATATGTTCTGCCTCTTTTGCTCCCCTATTGTATTATGTTCTGCTCTCGTTTGTTCTCCTCTAATTGTTGTGAAGCGCTCCAATACGTCAGGCTAGCGCTATACAAAACTTCGTAAATAAAAAATAAATAAAATAAATAAGTTTGCAGAGTAGTGAAGAAATGGGGCGGGCCTCCTGCAAGTTGCCAGGCTTTTATTTTAATTCTATTTTTAGCCCCCATTATTGGGTTGATTTTGGCCCCTGTGCCTCCATCCCTGTGGCCTGACCCAGTTTATTTTATTTTTGAAAACAAGGTGGGGGGGGGGGGGGGGGGGAACCACGTGGCCTCCATCCCCAGGGGCCTGGCCTCTATACTGGGTACCTGTTAACACCCATGGCACCCAGTCAATTTTGTTAAGGACTGTGGGGGGAGCTTGAAGGCCCCAGGGTCCCTGCCAGCTCCTTGCTTCCAAGGAACAGGCATTCCTTTTGGAATGAGGGAGCTGCTAAACCTGCAGCTCCCTCTGTCCAAAAATAATTCTGCACTAATTTCAGCAAGTGAGAGCATTGTTTCTGCTCTCGCTTGCTGAATGCTCCCGCCAAGCCATAACATACTGCAATCTCCCGGGATTGGGAACCCTGGGACATTGCCTGGGGGATAGGGTTCTTCCCCTGGGCCAACTATGGCGCCACGACAGGGGCATCATGGCCCGCCTCTTTCAAGTATTTAACCCTGGGGAGATGGTGGCCGCAGGGGCTGCAATAGACCCCCTTCATTATATCATGTGAGCCCCAGGGAGGTAGCAGTCCCCAGGGCTGTATAGGGCAATCTGTACCCTATGCAATAATGTTAATTGCCACAGGAAGGTGTGTGCTGCGCCCCAACTGCTTTCATTTTAAGCCCCGAGGATGGCGGTTCCAGGGGATAGGGGGTCCACGCTCCTCTTTCCTCCTCCCCTCTGACCCCCCCCCCCCCCCCCCCCCAAACTGCTTTCAATCTAAATAAAGGCTCGGGAGGTGAGGAACCCCAGGAATGTGGGGGAGGCATCGGGCACCCACATTACTAAATGGTGGCGGTCCCATGGGGGAGTTTAGTCCACGCGGCCCCCTAATTATAAATTCAAGCCAAAGGGAGGTGGTGGTCCCCAGGGCTACGGAGAGGACTGCATGCCCCTCTGCCCCTCTGGGAGGTAGTGGACCCGGCAGCGGGGTGGGGTGCGTGAGAGCAGCACAGCCCACTACTGCTTTCATTTTACATAAAGCCCCCGGGTGGTGGCAGCACCAGGGAGGAGGTGGTCCCCGGGGCGCCACATGGCTCCTCCCCCCAGCATTATCAAAACATGCCTCCGGGATTTTGCCCACCCGGGGGCTTACTGAAAAAGATGCCCAGGAGCCCACTGGTCTTTTAATTTTTTTATCTATAATTTTGCTGTGGATCTACTTGCGAATTTATTGCAAAATTTCATTTGAAAAAAAAAGGGTTTAATCCACCTCCCCTCCATATGTGGGGGTCAGGGTATTCCTACCCAGCCCCTGTTGGCAGCCAATCAAATTTGAGTCCCTTGGGATCTATATTTTTTTAACTTAAAAATCTCAAACACCACTGAATAGATCTACAACAAATCACAAAAGCACTTTTTGTGGACCAATATCTAGCTTTCTGCCAATATCTAGCTTTCTGCCTAATTTGATATCATTACTTTCAACGGTTCGGGCTATAGTCTTGTTCAAAAATGAAAAATCCCGAAAGACATAACATGGGTAATTGGGCCCACATTTTTTTTTCCTCTCCCCCCCCGCTTGACGGAGCACCAAAACTTTCAACACAGCAGCTGAATCAAAAAGGTGGAAGATTTGTGACGATTTGTGACAATTTTGTGACAGTTTGTCAAGTGGACCCAAAGTTATTGGCAAAACGAAGCACTTTTCCTATTGAAACTTTGTTCCTAGCTAGAACTATTGCTATGTATAGATATGTATACATAAATAAATAAATATATATATATATATATTTCTCCCTGATTTACTGCTTATTAATACGGCAACAGAAAAGGGTGGTTTTGCCTTTTTGTAAGAAAATATTTTAATCATACAAACTACAATTATATTTATTTTTTTATAAAGTTCTGTGACATATTTTATTAATTGAAAACCCAGACATAGACTACTTGTCCAAATGGGGTTAATATGTCAATAGTGATATTATGTTCCGTTGTATTAGCAGTAATATTGTAACAAAAGAAGAAAGCTATATATACATAGTATTTTTTCTATGTTAATACACATGTGGTCTGTGATGCAAACAGTAGGAGGGGCGCTTTTTGCACTTTAAATTGCTATCATGGTGTATGCAATCTTGTGACACGTGATCAAGGGCTTACGAGCTTGAAACGCGTTGTGTTTGGGTCACTGCAATAAAATACTGCCCACTTGAAAAACTCCAGAGGTCTGCGTCTCTTTCCTCGCCTGACTGCCGCTGGGAGAATTCAGGAAGTGGTTTGAGGGTTTCCAGGTGTCTATCACGAAGGGCGGTTACCTTCGTTACCAGACCTCCTCCCCACGAGTCGGCGGCTGAACCTAACCGACGAAGCACAAGGATCCATGGTGGATAACAATCAGCTGCCGCCTACCCTGGGAGAGTACGTGAGGAAAACGGAGTCACTCGGACATTGCCGACCGTGTACGCGTGGACGGAGGTTCGGCGGAAAAGCGGCAACAATCCGGTGAGTCCACACGATACTGAAACCAGTAGGAAAGCGTAGAAGGGGAGTCGGAGTTTTTCACAGCGGTGCGGCGGGGTGAGAGGAATCAGCTTCTTATCCCTGCACGCACGTTGGGGCTTTTTTCCAAATTTACGTGACCCAATCATGTCAGCAGCCGAAATGAGGGAGAGAGAGCTGGCGGCTGAGGCAATGTTCAGCGCGCAAACGAAACCGGCTAAAGAAACAGCTGCGCCAGCCAGCGTTACAACAGAAAAGGACAATGATATTGCTCGCTTGTACAAAGAGTTGGAAAAAAAGCGGAAACTAGAAATTACCAAGTGGTGGGAACATCGTTCCTTGTCAAAGTATGCAGAAGTTGGAAGGGTGCCACGAGGACTTCGTATTTTATTAGCGCCCAGCTTTGACAAACCGAATCCTAATATGCTGCGGGAGTGGGGGGAAAGCAACCTCCTGGCCTCCATGAATCTTGTTAAAATCCTCATAAAATATGCCCACATCGACCGTGAGGAGATATTAAAAGAAATAGATGTCCTTTTGGAAAAAATTAAGGAATTGGGAACAAGTGAACAAAATGCCAAACTAGAGGAAACCATGTTAGACCACCTGAAAAAACATGAGGAAAAGATCAAATTAAGAAAGGCAACTAAGTTCAATCGTGACTTAGAGGATTATGAAAATGGCCAGATCTTTACTTTCTCTAGGAAATTTGATCCCATAAAGCGCCAACAATACACAGAAAAAGTCAATACCCAGGAAGAAGTGAGCAATGCAAGACAAATTTTGGAAAATTCAGATAGTCTTGATTCCATTTCACTCACCAGTGCGTCCAGCACGGAATCTATCCCCACAAGAAGAAAACAAACAGTGCTGAATGTGGGACAGGAGATTGATTTTTTAGTCGAGGCGAGACTGCAAACATTGAGACCTCGGCGGAACCAAACAATAGTAAATGTCGGCGAACCAAAAGAAGGCGCGACCAGCGCAAAAGATGCAAAGAAAAACACCAACACCAAAAAAACAAAAGCGAAATGGAGAAAAAACAAAAAGGAGTAACAGACAACACCGTGATTAATTTATCTAATGTTACCCTATCCAAAGCTGAAGAGCAACTACTGGCCTTGGGTCTCAACTTTTGCCCAGGTGATAGTTTCAATTACGCTAGAACGCGTATTGATGTTTATTGTTTCATCAGAAAATTGAAACTAAAGAAATTCTTTGCACTTAAGACATCTAAAGACATTGATGATGATATGGTAGCAGAAGAAAATGCAAGTGCACCTACCATTAATTTGGCAGCATCGGATATTCAGCAACTACTCTTGGTACATGATTTGGCAGATGGTTCGGACAGTTCTGAAATAAATGAACAAGATCAAGCAACCCAGGCACGACTACGCAGAATAGACCACGTCCAAGAGGGGGCTGGGCTCAGCCCCTTCAAACCGAAGTCTAGTTTTGTTCCTATTATGCCGAAGGACAGCATTGATGTGTTCCATGATTTAATTATTAATGATCTTAAAAAATTAAATCATACTGTCCTCAAAAACAGATGTGAAAGAAATTTGTTTTTTAGAAGGAAGGCATATTTTGATTTGGTCAAAAAATTGGAAAGCAATCAGGAGGTGGTGGTCAAAAAGTCTGATAAAGGCGGGAACCTAGTTTTGTGGCCTAGGAAGGAATATGTAGCCGAAGCATCTCGCCAATTAAATGATGTAAATTGTTACGCTAGGTCGAATATGAAAGAGTATGATAAAGCAAAATCTGTGTTGCATAAAATGTTAGCATCTTGGAAAAGACAGGGTTTAATTTCCACAGAGGAATACAAATACATGCTTATTGAGTTCCCAGTGATACCTGTGCTGTATCTAATCCCCAAAATTCATAAAAATGTGGTTCCTATTCCTGGAAGGCCTATAATATCGGCCATTAACAGTGTAGGAGAACATGTAGGCCAGTACATTGATTTTTTCCTACAGGGCTTGGTGATGTCATTACCTAGCTATGTTAAGGATACTGGCGATTTTCTGCAGAAAATCAAGAAGCTCCCATGGTCTGAAAATTTGCTTCTCATCACTTTGGATATAGAAGCTTTATATACATCCATAGACCACACGCAGGGGCTTGCTTCAGTTAAACATTTTTTGGATACACGGTCCAGCACACTATATGAGCATAACAAAATCTTACTGCAGCTTATCAGCTGGTGTCTGAACAATAATTATTTTTTGTTCGACAAAGATCTGTACAAACAAATGAGGGGGGTGGCGATGGGGGCCTGCTTCTCCCCCAGCTACGCATGCTTGCATGTTGGCTGGTGGGAGGAGCGGGTCCTTATGGCCACCTTCTCAGAGGCATACAACACCCATATCAGATCTTATCTGCGGTACATAGATGATGTGTTCATTCTGTGGGAGGGTACAGAAGAGGAAGCTACATTGTTTGTGAATGAGATCAACAAAAATGATTTAAATCTTAGATTTACTTCCCACATAGAGAGAGAAGAAATTGAATTTCTTGATGTCAAGATCTTTGTACACAACAACACCCTTGAAAGTACATTGTTCAGGAAGGCGACTTCCGGTAACATCACCTTGCACGCCACTAGTTCGCATCCCAGGCACCTCATTGCTAGTATTCCTTATGGAGAAATCCTGAGGATAAAAAGGATTTGTAGCAATGAGGAGCAATTTGATAAGTGCAAATCTGATTTATTAATCAGATTGAAAGACAGAGGATACTCTACCAAAATAATTAGGGAGGCAGAGGAAAAGGCCAAAACTAGACCTAGAAGTAGCCTTTTCACAGAGGAACCATGCCCTAATACTGCCAGCACAGACAGCCCAGCTCTAACATCAGATACTCCTAGGTTGATCACTACGTTCAACCGAGAGGAGCGTCAGATCAGGTCTATTATAAATAAACATTGGCCTGTAGTTTTGACAGACAACATCTTACGAACTAGGATAGCTGCCAAACCTGTCATCACTTTTAGACGAAGCAGCACTATGGGCAGCAGGTTGGATAGAGTGTCCCCTGAAATTAAGAAAGTCACTACCTGGATGCCCACTAGGAAAGGTTTCACCAAGTGTTCTACATGTAGAGCGTGCAACTTTGGATGCAACATGACAGCTTATCATACGCCCTTCAAGTCCACTTCCAACCCAATTACAGGCAATTACACCTGCAAGACTGAATATGCTGTGTATGTCCTGACGTGCACCTGTGGACTACGCTACGTGGGTAGCACGAAGCTGCAGGTGCACGTCAGGATTTTACAGCATATTAGGGCCATCTTACACAGCGACGCAACATACCCTGTTGCCAGACATTTTAAGAAAGTGCATGCTAACAACATCAATTGCCTTTCTTATTATGTAATCGACGCTGTAAGTAAAAAGAGAAGAGGGGGCAACAGAGAACGCCAACTCCGGCAATTGGAGACCAAGTATATCTTGGACCTAGATTGCAAATGGCCCAACGGTCTGAACACGACGGAAGACATGCGGAGTTTTCTGTAATAATAAGCTTATCACAGCATGGTCTTATCGCGTTGGTTCATGTATCTCAGTCTTGTAAATATATGAATTGGTCCTTGTAAATAGAATATATGTATATAGCTTGTATATATCTATTTTTCCCTCATGTAGAATTTCTCTCTTTTAAACAATGAAATTTAATTAATTGTTTTTTAATCAAATGGTTTTTGGGATTTTTTATGAATACCGACATTTCCCATGTCTTCATTAACATGTATTCTTGGGGCCAATGGTAAATTAGACCCGTTAAACCGAATTTGATTATGTTGAGAAGTTTGCACCATTTTTTTGCACTAGCACTTTACTATTTGGTAAGGGATGCACTTATAGGCACTTTTTGGAACCCTCTCTAAGGTTATAGACTATTCATGTGTATAGACTTAAGAAACTGTTTTAGAGATTGATTGCAACGTACAACAGTTTGGCTTTGACACAGGGTAATTTGATAAAACGGATTTAACCGGTTATTTATTTCTCCCTGATTTACTGCTTATTAATACGGCAACAGAAAAGGGTGGTTTTGCCTTTTTGTAAGAAAATATTTTAATCATACAAACTACAATTATATTTATTTTTTTATAAAGTTCTGTGACATATTTTATTAATTGAAAACCCAGACATAGACTACTTGTCCAAATGGGGTTAATATGTCAATAGTGATATTATGTTCCGTTGTATTAGCAGTAATATTGTAACAAAAGAAGAAAGCTATATATACATAGTATTTTTTCTATGTTAATACACATGTGGTCTGTGATGCAAACAGTAGGAGGGGCGCTTTTTGCACTTTAAATTGCTATCATGGTGTATGCAATCTTGTGACACGTGATCAAGGGCTTACGAGCTTGAAACGCGTTGTGTTTGGGTCACTGCAATAAAATACTGCCCACTTGAAAAACTCCAGAGGTCTGCGTCTCTTTCCTCGCCTGACTGCCGCTGGGAGAATTCAGGAAGTGGTTTGAGGGTTTCCAGATATATATATATATATATATATATATATATATATATATATATATATATAATGTCCACACAGAGTTGCCCCTAAGAAGATTCCACACATGAAGGGGTTACTGCACAAATCATCGCAGGCGGCAGGTGTTACAGCGCGTGGTAGCCCCCTCAAAGCCAAACGCGTTTCGAGCATCCTGTGTGCTCTTGATCACCGGCAGTAACTGACATGAAGGCGGGCTGATTTAGGAACAAACATTTTATTGGATTTCAGAGTCCCACCCTAATGAGCGTCAGGAACGGCATTGTGGGTAATGTAGTCCAAATTGATGCCAACAGACTCCCAAGTTCATCAATCCCAGTGGAGATCACCTGCCAAATAACATGTGTGTTATATATATACATGTGTGTTATATATATACACGTGTGTTATACACGTGTGTTATATATATATATATATATATATATATATCGATATAGGTTTGGAAACGCCAAAGTTAAAACCATCTCTTTAAGTAGAACAGTTTGTTTTTACTGATTTTTAAGATTCTGGGGTATAGACTGGTTGTCCTTTCATTGAATGTTCCCATTCCTCAAACCATTTGTTAGCTAATATAGCCATTGTGCACCTGTTTCTACTCTTTGAGCAGTAATGGCAAGCAACCTAGCACTCATTGTCATCGCACCATTGCTTTTTGTTATTAATTTCTTCTCGCCATTTGTGTATCTACGAGGTACCACGCAATTTTGACACCCCAAAAGTTACCTCAAAAGGAGGCCTACAGTTTCAATGAGTTGGAGATAGTGTTAAACCTCAGTTTCATGAGGCATTGTCCACTAGGTAAAGCATCTCCCCATACATCAGTTAAATAAAGGGCCCACTCAATAACTGAGTTTTAGATCTGTATAGTTAAAGGGTTTTATTACATAATGAAAAAGTAAAGCGTGACAGTCCATGCCATGAAAGCTGTCTGTAAATAGACCAATTTTTTATTTTAAAAGAATAGAAGTGGAAGGAGCGTTTATATTCAAAATGAATAAATCAAGTATTCTAGTCCATATAAGTTTCTTTCTTCAATTTTTTAATCTTCATTGCTCGACTGCAAGTAAAGTTCAGGAGGTTACAAGTCCCAAAATTCCAACAAAAAAGGGTTCTTTGGTACTTAAATCCAATGTAACATTCACATCATCTGATCCATAAATACAGCTTTTCAGTGATTTTCTGGGGAAACTTTTGAGGTGAGCTGCTGTCATCACCACCATCGAGAAAGGTTATTAGCGGGTGAAGAGATTGCGCGAACATACTCATATATAGGACTTGGCTACACAGATTTTTCCTGGTCCTAGTATGTGCTACATTACTCTCTGACGTGCTCAGAGACCGCAAGCTTCTAGAGGATGCCTTATTTCAGAATTTACCGCACACTGTGGAATTTGATAAGGTCGTAGTTAGCACAGATAAGAATGATGTTAAAAGCAAATTGAAAAAGTTGGAAAAACTAAAGACTGAGCTCACTAAATGGTGGGAGAAAAAGTTCCTAGAGAAATACAGAGGTTGGAAGAGTACCACATGGGTTGAGGGTTCTCATTGCTCCATCTTTTGAGAACCCCAACCCCCTTATGTTGATGGAATGGGCAGCCAACAATTTGGAAGAATCGATGAATATTGTGTATATTTTCATTAAATATGCAGAAATCGATAGATTGGATATTATGCGCCAAATTGATGCACTTAATAAAGAACTTGATGCAATGGAACAAAAGGATTACATTGCAAAAACAAGAGATGAAATTAAAAAGCTCCTTGAAAAGCATGAAAGTACTATCAAGACACGCAAGGTCTACAAGTTTGCTCGGGATCGAGCTGACTACGAACAGGGATGCATTTTCATGTTTTCGAAAAAGCTTAAGAATGTTAAACGACAGGCGTTAGCAGCTAAAATCCCATCAAGTTCAAAATCAACGTTGTCAGCACAACAAGTTGACCATTCTGAAACCTCAGATACAGATTTGAGTTCTGCCATTAGCAGCGTGGATTCTGATGAAAGCAACACATTGACAGGCAATTCATCTGTAGCAAGTGGATTTACCCCTTCCGAGGGATAGAGGAAAGACTGCAAACACTGAGGCCGCGAGGTCCACTACCCACGAAAAACAGCACCAACTAAAATGCCGTAAAGAGAGGAGGAAACATAGGCGGCTTCATGAAAAAGAAGAGTAAGAGGAGCCCCTCAAATGAATTAACTCTTGCCATGACCTCTGACATTGTGACTGATAACACCATCATTAATCTAACACCATCATTAATCTCAGTGATTTAGATTTAGACACAGCTGAAACCCAACTTTTGGCATTAGGCTTATCGTTTTGCTCCAAAAATAATTTTAAATAAGTTCAATCTCGCATTGACTTATTTAAATTTATACGCAAATTGAAATTGATGAAGTTTCACAAGTTAAATAAAGCTACTACAGTTGCAAATACTATGATCACTGATTCTGTACCCAGCAAGAATTTGCTAATTTCTGATGTCCCGATTTTAAAAACTATGCATGTGATAGTAGATTCTGACAATGAACCTCCTGCGTCTACTCAGGCAGTATTACATTCCATGGGGGCTGCTAGTAGTAGTGTAGCTACAAGTCCATTTTGTTCTCGCTCTACATTCATTCCCATGAAGCCTAGAGATGCGATAGATGTGTTTAATGATTGTGTGCTTGAGGAATTAAAAGAATTGAATAAATCCATTGCCCGAAAACAAAAACGTAGAAGTTATGCTGAGATTCGGTATTCCACCCTCATGCGTAAAATTAACTACCACTGCAACATTATCGTTAACAAGGCAGACAAAGGGGGAAATATTGTTTTATGGCCACGTGACATGTATATTGTGGAAGCTGAGAGACAGTTAAATGATCCCCTGTGTTATAGGAAATCCTCCTTTAATGAATTTCATAAGGTCAAAGATCTTATACTTAAACAGTTGGCTCAGTGGGAAAGGGATGGTCTTATCTCTAAGAATGAATATTTGTTTTTGAAAAATGACCATCCCAAAACTCCAATATATCTACTGCCAAAAGTTCGCAAGGGAATTTCTCCTATACCGGGTCACCCCATTATCTCAGCCCAAAATAGTCTACTTGAACCAATTTCCAAATATGTTGATTTTTTTTCCTTCATGGTCATATGGAAGCTCTTCCTTCTTACGTTAGAGATACAGGCCATTTTATTTACTAGATTGAAGGAGGTTATCTGGAGTCCGGATTACCACTCCATTGTAATGGATATCTGTTCTCTCTATAATTCTATTAATCATGAAGATGGGTTACATGCTATTCAAATTTTTTTATAAAGTAAGGACATCAAATTTTATGAACACAGCAAGATGTTAGTAAAAATGATTGAGCTTTGTCTCCACAATTTTTTTCTTTTCAATAATGAGGTTTATTAGCAGTTGCGGGGCGTGGCCATGGGTGCATGCTTCTCCCCCAGCTATGCGTGTTTCCATGTAGGTTGGTGGGAGGAGCATTTCCTGGGTCACGCCTCGGACTGCGTTGAAGATCAAGGAACTGGAATCATTTGCCTATGGCAGTTTCATAGACTATGTGTTCTTAATTTGGCAAGGAACAAGAGAAAGTGCAGAACAACATCAATAACAATATGCTTAATTTAGAATTTACAGCTACCATCAGTAATGTGAGAGTTGAATTTTTAGATGTTGAAGTATGTTTTAAATAACACCATTCAGACTAGGCTTCACAGGAAGAGTACAGCCGGAAATTCAACCCTCCATGCTTCTAGTGCCCATCCCAGCCATTTGATTAGGAGTATCCCCTATGGGGAGTTTTTGAGAATTCAACGCATTTGCATCAATGAAGGTGATTTGGAAGCATTTCTTAATGAATCCTTTCAAAGATTTCCAATTCGTGGCTACATTTCGATTGATTAGAATAATGCATTGAGAAAAATGATTTTAAATACTAAAACCCCTGTTCAGGTGACCGATGCGGACATTTTTCCCCTACTATTGATGCGATACCTAAAAAAAGAAGATATGATGATTAGATTAATTATTACTTATAGTAGTTGTGAAAGAAAGATTCGTAACATTTTGAAATCTAACTGGCCGATCTTGATGACGGATATAACTTTAGCACCGTTATTGGATGAGGCTCAGTGTATCACCTTTAGGAGGGCTCCCTCTATGAGGGATGCCTTAGTCAGGACGAGTCCTGAAGTAGTGAAATCCTCTAATTGGCTCTCTAATCGCACAGGCTTTTTTAAATGCAGTTCTTGCAGAGCCTGTAAGTTTGGCAGTAACACTAGGGAATATAAGGATGCATTTAGTCAAGAGGTCACTGAATTTCAAGGATTGTTTACCTGAAAAACGGATTATGCTGTTTGTTTTCCAATGTTCTTGTGATCTACTGTATGTTGGGAGCACTAAGCTCCAGGTTTACAATTTCATCCTGCAACATCTCCGGGGTATTAACTCAGACCCTAGCTACCCTTTGGCGCGTCATTTTAAGTTAGTTCATCAAAATAATCTCAAGGATGTGAGCTATTTAGTTGACGCAGTACCTATTTCTAAGAGGGGTAGTGATGGAGAGCGCGAATTTAGACAATTAGAGAGTCATTACATTCTACTTCTGGACACCAAGGTTCCGAATAGTCGTAACACATGGAAGGATTTATATAACTTTTTATAAATGTTTATTTGGTTTTAGATATTTATGATTAGCTCATTTATCCTAGTAATCACACTTCAGGACAGGCTTGTCCCTTGAGTGTTTACTCACAAATCTTGCTTTCCAATATATTTTTTCCATTATATTTTTTCTATCTTTGCTGCTATGTCATTGCTGTTTCATCAATTAAATTGCTAGTCTTCTCAGTATATATTAATGAATTTTATCTGTGTTCCTTTTAATCATGTTTTTACTGAAGTTTCTACTAGTTTTTCTTGATTATTGCTGTGGTTTGCCCTGTCCCACTTTATTTTTTTAGTGACATAGTTTACAATGAAAGACCATTGAGGCATGGATACATTGGGCACTTGCCCTTGATTGAAATTCATTCTTATGTATTATGTATAATTACATATTTATATTATATACTTTACTATACATGTATGTTCACTAATTAATTTTATCTTGCATCTTTTTGCATCTGAGCTTAATATTGAACTATGCATTGGTCATTGTTGAAAGTATGTTTTTTATGTCTGTGAAAATTTGAGGAAGAGCTAGTGCTCACTATCTGCATTATAAACTCGCTGGTTTGTGATCACGTCCTGTGATCAAGACCGGGTTCCCCTGGTCGAAACGCATCATGCTGCCAGACACGGAGAAATAAAGCCCTTCATCACCTGAATTCGTGCTTGAGTGGTCTGTACCTGTTGCTATGAAACTGCTTTCACTACAGGATTCTTGGATTCTATATTTATATATATGAAGCGGTAGCGAGGACATTGTCCCCGTTTTGGGCAGCGTGCACTGGCACCGTTGCCCCCATGAAAAATTGGACTGTGACTTCGGGGCTGGAGCAGTAAGGGGACTCAAGGAAGCATCTTCTCACTGCTAGCAGGGTCTGGGGTCCCATCCATGCTATCCTGCTTCCTGCCAGACCAATAGGTTGTTATTCCAGTACACTACCTACCTGGAAGCAAACTGTTGCATTTTGGGAGTTGCAGTTCCTGATGCCGCCTGGAACTGCAACAGGTGGGTCTTTCACATCGGAGGCGGGCCACGGTCACATGGCTACTAAAGGCAGCAGGACAGTATTGCATGGATGGAAGTTCCCTGGACACTTGTGGCGCTGATGAAGGCTAATAAATGCCGAAATGCATTCGCTGAGTTGGTGTGAATAAAGGCTTCCATGTTGTCCCCTGGTGTGGCCTCTACTCTCTTCAGTTGAAGGAGGTTTCTTATATATAGATATATAGATAGATATATATTTTACAGCGGATTATATGAATAGGAAACTGTGATCTAGCAGAAAGACCTTGAAGAAATGGTTGCAGTTTTGTGACAGCGCCAGGTAAAGGGGCAATGGAAATAAATATTCTACTTGACTACGAGCTTCAGAAACAGGCAGTGGCATGTACAGGGGAAGGATGACGCCCATTTTGAAAATTATGGCGGCTCGGCCCACATTGAAGCAAGAGTCAGGAAAGCTTACTTCTAAACATCATAGAGAAGTTGTTTAAAAAAACAATAGTACAACATTAGTGCGTAGATGTGAAAGAGACATCATGCACAATTTTTGATGATGCACAAAGATATAAATGCACAAAAATCTTTAAATTATGTTCCAACTCTTGGACATGAATGATGAGGAGCTCCTCATTGAAGGCATCCGGTGAAAGGTGTCTTTAAGCAGTGGGACTGCTTTTCTTAAACTCTGCCTTTGCCCTGTTCGAATTAACTTAAATGAAAAATTGGATTGGACTGTGGTGGGCTATACATTGATGTATACTTTTTTTTTTTAAGACTCAAAAATCTGGTCTCTTTTATTCCTAGAAACCTCCGTGGCGACCTGTCCATCAAAGGAGACCTTTACATAAACACTCAAACTCATGTGGATACCATGCAGCTGTTACAAGCCTTGAGGAGTCTTGTGAACCATTCGGTGGACCTAAGCTCAATTGCAGTGGCTGGTGAGTACTTCCACGTTTCTGGGATACAGCTTGCTTGGGTCCCAGGCCGAAATTCTACTGTGTGTTGAAATGTGGGTGTATGTTGTCTGCCCCTTGTTCTGTCGTCAGAACATATTCTGCATCTCCCTACATTTCAAAGAAATCTGTATGATTAGGTTTATAGTTAAATCTTACTATAGTGAAGTTTGATGGGAACATCCTCATGATGCCCATGTCTAGAATGTCAATGCAAAGAAACCACCATGAACTTACTGCCTGCTGCACACTTAATTTCAAGGAATTCTCCACTATTCCCTACTGCTGGAATCCTTATTGGCTGTTGATGATAGACTAGGTAACACAAATCTACTAGTAATGCATTTCTCATATTTCAATACCTTTGTGTTTGTTGATTACATCTAAATGTAATCCTTGGACTACAGCCCTATGAACAGCCACTTGGTTTAACTGGGAACAATATTAATTGATCATGTGATTGCCTCACTAGGTGTAATGTCCTAGTGATTAAATCTAAAGGGAAATGGAATGCAAGAAGAAAGAGACAACTTTTCTTTTTAAGAAACTCCTCACTCACCAGCCTGGTTGGTGACCTGCTTCATCATCGGGGTCCACCCGAGCGACAAAGTGTCACTCTGTTCCTTACTACGTAGGGGAGGTGTTATCTCTGTTCCTTAGTGGTAGGGGAGGTGATGCGTCAGCGCCTTACTGACAGGGAAGGTGTTCTATCTGTTTCCGGACATGCAGCCTTGGTTCCTTTCTGAGGTGCAGTGTTGCTTAAGAATCGGCATCAAGGGACGATGCACCAAAAATCCAGACTCGCTGCATTGATGCGCCCACTTTGTCTCTGCCGACCCCATAGCCACGAGGCAGGTGCAGAGTCAGAGCAGGTGCCTGGACATCGGTGACACGGTGCTCAAAACTCATGCTGCAGTGATTTTCTGACTCTTTGGTGAACTGGGGCCTGCAGGGAAGGCTGTGGTCAATGCGTCAATCAGGAACCACGCTTCGGGCATGCAGCAGCGGTGCATCGATCTTTTGCAGTGATGCGTTGATAAAACTGGTGCAGGGAGTTGATGCGTGGATTTTCTCCGTAATATCACCAGGTTACACTTCCAGGAGGCCTATGACTGGATTTGGCAAGTCAGGACTCCGCCGTTGAGCCCAGGTGCTTGTAGGTGAAGTCTTTGATGGCCCTAAGACTTCTTAACAGAATGCAAGCTCAACTCAAGCTTTTGGAGAAGCTTAGAAGCAGCATAATGAAAGCAAAGACCAGTCCTTTTGCTCCCAGGACAGAAGCAGCAGGCTAACACAGCAAAGAAAATAGTAAACTGGCAGTCCCTCCTGACAGCTTTTCTAGCTCTTCTTCCTGGCAGAATGTCCTCCGTGCAGAAGTGTTCTGATTGTGGGGTGTCAGAGGTCCAATACTTTCACCCCTTTCTGCTTTTGAAGTAGGAAAACTTCAAAGGAAGGTCTTTGTTGTGCACAATACCATACCTTTCCATGACCTGACTCCAGAAAAACTGCAGGAAGGGGAGACCGCTTTGTGTGAGGTCAGGGGTCAGTGACAACCTCTTTCACCACTCTTCCTCAGGAAGACATATCAGCCTGGTGAAGGACTATCCGGATATGCAGGGCACACCTCAGCTCACTTTGTGTGACTGTCTAGAATGAATGCACAAGAGCTCAACTGTCAGCCAACCCAGATGTTTAATCTACAGACTGGCAGAGGCACAGAATTAAGCAAGGGATATTTAAAGATATGTTTAAATAGTTAAAAATGACTTCCTATAAGTCTAATCATGCACAATAGTTTTGATTCTTTTTCTTTGAATTTATAAAATAATAAATCGGTACTTCTTTATTTTTTCACTTTGAATTTATACAGACTATTGTGCAGTTCATTGTTTTTGGACGTCCTGATTAGAAGTCTAGGAAGTAATTGCTAATTTTTTTTTATTTAAACTTATCTTTAAATAAATATCCCTTGTTGGCACCATTACCTGAGACTTATCTACCCAAGTCCACTAGGGTATGTTGGATACACTTTCTGAAAGTGGCATTTTCAAACACACAATTTAAAACTAACTTTACAAAATATTTTATTTTTAAATTGAGTTCAGAGACCACAAACTCCACATCTCTATCTGCTCCCAATGTGAAATTACACGTAAAAGATAAGTCAATGCAATCTCAATGTTACCATATGGAGAGGTTGTCCTTTCAATAGTGAAAAACAAAATTAGCAGTATTTCACTATTAGGACATGAAAAATACACCCACCAGTACATGTCCTACCTTTTTATATACACTGCACCCAGCACATGGGACAGCCTTGGGCCTACCTTATGGGTGACTTACATGTAGAAGCCGGGAAGGTTTGGGACTCAAGTGAGGGCACTTGCCAGGTCGAAATGGTATTTAAAACTGCACTACGACACAGCAGTGGCAGGCCTTAGACCTGTATGTAGGGAAAATCATGTGGGTGGCACAATCAGTGTTACAGACCCACTAGTAGCATTTGTTGCATGCCCTGGGCACCTGTGGTGCCCTTTACTAGTGAATTACTAGTAAAGCAGCTATGCCAATCATGGATAAACCTATTACCAATACATATTGTACAGGGAGCACTTGCACTTTAGCACTGGTCAGCAGTGATAAAGTGATCAGAGTCCTAATACCAGCGAAAACAAAATGTAGCCCACAATCAATAACAGGAGGTCAGATGCAAAAAGAGTAGGGAAATCATGCCAAAAGATGTCTGGTCTAACATTTACTTAATACATTTGACCTGAACGTTATGGTGACAAGCTAATTATGTTATAAGCCTTATTGGTAACTAGGATCAGTTAGATCTGGTGCTACGGAGCAAGTGTTTACTATTTAGAAGATTGATATTTTTAAGTTTTACACTTTAACAAACATAATAGGAAAGAATTTGCTATTCGTTAGTCGCCTCTGACAAAAAAATGTTGTAGAGGATTTGCTCTGTGATCCTTTTAAAGCGCTTTAAGATTGGGTTGTATATAATGAGCATTTGCAATTTTGGGAAGCATTTAGCTGTGTATATATTAAAGCCATTTTTATGTCTTGTAAGGCGATTTTAGCTGTCAGCAAGGCTCTTGTAAGCAAATTTCTTTTTGTTTTTTAATCATTGCATATGCATCCTGTTAGAAGGGGCGATCCCAGAGGCCAGGTTATGTCTACCTGACTCCTCCGTGACCCGCCTCTCCCACCAATAATGCCAAACCTTATGAGATCTCCACCGGGGAAGACCTCAAGTAGCGAATCGTACACACGAGGACCACACCACACTTATGAACAGACACCACACTGTGGGTTTCGATATCAACTTCTTTATAATCACGTAAAAAGTATTATCACTCTTATATACAAATATCGAGGGGTCGCAGAAAGTCTCAAGGTTTCAGGGAGGGGTTAGCGGGACAGTCTTACACTCATAGGCCAGTACGTAGCGTACCCTGCGCACAGCTCTCAATCCTCGAGCCGGGGGATACGGAAGACTGTAGCCGCACTGGTGATCCTACTCACTTGAGGATGATTCAACTCGTGTTGGTAGCGTCGATAGTCCAGCCGGACTAGAATGTTACTCGAGCCGCGACAACGTCAGCAGGGCTTGCCCTGGAGGAAGTTCTGGAGGAGCCACAACCACGGCAGCAGGGCTCAGAAGTTTCAGTAGAGGTCTTCAAGATTCAAGCTCGAGCCGCAATGAGGTCAGCAGGGCTCAGATGTTTCAGTTCCAAGAACGAGCCGCGACAGCGTCAGCAGGGCTCAAAGTTACGAGGTTCCGTTCAGCCGCGATCAGATCAGCAGGGCTTCCTTGTCCAAGATACAACTGCCCGCTAGTTCAGGGGCAGGCCTTGATATAGTCCAGGGGCCCTTTGATGTCCGGATCCTCACAGGCAGAGGCCCAAGGCTCTGGGGGCGGCCTGTGGGTGAGGTTCGGCGGTTGGTCCTTTGATCCCTTTGAGGATGCGTCCGGGAATTCCCAGGCGCCCAGCAGGTCTGGAGCAAGCACTCGGGGAGGCCAGAGGTGCAATCGAAAGTGGCCCCCAGGGGGAAGACCAGAGGTGTGACAGAAACCAGTCTCTCTGGGTAGGTCGGAGGTGCCATCGAAACTCCTTGTCTTCTCTCACTAGGGTAGCCCTCACCCTCCCAACGGTGGCTGGCGCGACTGGAGCCTACGCTGCGCTGGGGTTGGGGGTCATGCTAGGCCCACGGAGTTAGGGGTCTCGGGAAGGGAAAATGGCTGCCGGTAGGCCTATGGGGCCTTGCGGGTTTGGGGCGCGCGAGCTGGGAAGGTGGCTGGGGACAGGCCGATGCGGGCCGTGGGCGTTTGGTCGGGCATGGGCAGGGCAGCTAGGGGTTCTAGGTACGGAGCTGGACTAACGGGGAGCTGAGTAGCGGGGGGGAACCACTCCACGAGGTCAGGTCCAACACGCGTCCCCCTAGCTGAAAGGCGAGGAGAACTACCCATCCCCTTGGGGGTTCTCTTCAATGAGGCGGAAGAATCGGGACAGGGCGTTGGCGTGGTCAACACCCGGCCGGTGCTCAACAGTGAAATCCATCCCCTGGAGGGAGATGGACCATCGCAACAATTTGGGGTTCTCCCCTCATTTGCAATAGGCACAGGAGGGGTCGGTGGTCGGTTTGGACCTGGAAGTGAGTACCGAACAGGTAGGGCCTCAGCTTCTTCAGGGCCCAAACCACCACGAAGGCCTCCCGCTCGATGGTGCTCCACCTTTGTTCTCGAAGGAGTAACCTCCGGCTAATGAAGGCCACTGGCTGATCCAGGCCTTTATCGTTCAATTGGGACAGGACGGCTCCGATGCCATGCTCGGAGGCGTCCGTCTGGACGACGAACTCTTTGGAGTAGTCGGGGGGCCTGCAACACAGGTGCAGTGCACATGGCGTGCTTCAGGGCTTCAAACGCCTCTTGGCAGGCGGGGGTCCAGCAAACTTTCTTCGGCTGGTTTTTGGAGGTGAATTCCGTGAGGGGCACTACGATGCTGCCATACCCCTCTATGAATCTTCGGTAGTACCCCGTGAGCCCTAGGAACGCTCGCACCTCCGTTTGGATGGAGGGGGACTCCCAGGCCACGATCTCGTCTATCTTGGGTTGGAGAGATGCTACGAGGCCGCTGCTGACCTGGTGCCCCAGGTAGACCACGGACCCCTGTCCGATTTGACATTTGCTGGCCTTGATGGTGAGACCCGCCATCTGTTGGGCTAACAAGACCTCCCGGAGGTGGAGGAGATGTTCGGACCAGTGGGAGCTGAATACCGCAATATCGCCCAGATATGCAGTGCTGAATTCTTCCAACCCAGCCAGTACCTGGTTCACCAGTCTCTGGAAGGTGGCGGGGGCATTTTTCATGCCGAAGGGCATCACCCGGAAATGGTAGTAACCATCCGGGGTGGAAAAGGCGGATCTCTCTCGGGCCCCTTCTGTCAGGGCGATATGCCAGTATCCACTGGTCAGGTCGAAGGTGCTGAGGTATCGAGCAGACCCTAGGCGGTCAATGAGCTCGTCTGCTCGGGGAATGGGGTGAGCGTCGGTTCTGGTGACTGCATTGAGCCCTCGGTAGTCCACACAGAATCTCAGCTCAGGGACAGCGCCAGGGGCCGCGGCCTTGGGAACCAGCACCACAGGGCTGGCCCATGGGCTGTCAGAGGGTTCGACCACTCCCAGGGCTAGCATCTTGCAGACTTCGGCCTTGATGCTGGCTCGCACTCGGTCAGGAACGCGGTAGGCCCTGTGCTGTACCGGAGGGCTGTCCCCGGTGTCCACATCGTGGTTGCACCAACTGGTGACTCCGGGGACGAGGGAGAAAAGGTCAGAGAACTGTCCCAATAATTATTAGCCACAGTCCTCGCGCTGCTCGGGGGTGAGGGAGGGGGCGAGACTCACTCCTTCTACGGAGCCATCTTTCTCCTTCGCACACAAGAGATCGGGGAGAGGATCAGTCTCTTCTTCTGCCCCGTCGGTGGCGAGGAGTAAACTCAACTCGGACCGCACGAAGTGGGGTTTCAGGCGGTTCACATGAAGAACGCAAGGGGTTCCTCTGGGACTGTACATCAACGAGGTAGGTAACCTGGCTCTTTCGTTCCACCACTTTGAAGGGACCTGTCCACTTGTCCTGCAGGGCACAGGTTTCCACAGGGGCCATCACCCAGACCTGTTGTCCGGGCTGAAACTCGACCAGAGTGGCATTCTGATCATACCACCTTTTCATTTCTTCTTGACTGGCCTCGATGTTTGCCTCGGCCAACTCTCGGAACTTCCGAGTTTGGTTGCGAAGAGCCAGAATGTACCGAAACACATCTGGTGGGGGCTCCAAGGACGTCGTCTCCCACCCTTCCTTGACCAGGCTGAGGGGTCCTCGGACGGGGTGCCCGTAGAGCAGCTCGAAGGGGCTGAACCCCAGGCACTTCTGGGGGACTTCGTGGTACGCGAACAGGAGGCAGGGGAGGAGGACGTCCCACTTGCGTCTCAGGGATTCCTCGAGGCCCATGATCATCCCCTTGAGGGTGCGGTTGAACCGCTCAACCAGGCCGTTACCTTGTGGGTGGTACGGGGTGGTGAACTTGTACGTCACCCCGCACTGTTGCCAGAGAGACTTCATGTGCTTGGAGATGAAGTTCGTTCCTCTGTCGCTCACTACTTATCGCGGGAACCCCACCCGGGAGAAGATCCCCCTGAGGGCCCACCCCACTACGGGGGCTGTCACCTTTCGGAGGGGGATGGCCTTGGGATATCGGGTGGCGTGATCCACCAGGACCAGAATGAACCGGTGTCCTAAGGATGTTCGGGGGTCAAGGGGCCACACGATACGGGGAAGGGTTGGAGAGGAGCCTTGCGTCGCCCTCCACTCTTTCCGCTGGCCTGACACGTGGGGCAGGACCTGCAGTGGGCCTCCACATCAAAGCCCATGTGTGGCCAGTAGAAATGGGTGACCAACCGGTGGTACGTTTTGTCTTGACCCAAGTGTCCCGCCAAGGGCACATCGTGGGCCAGGTTCAGTAGAAATCTGCGGAAACGTAGGGGTACCACCAGCACTCGGGATGACCCTAGTTCGACGGACTTTTGTTCGCTATATAGCAGGCCATTTTCCCAATAAATGTGGTGGGAGCCGGACTGGTGACCGGCGGCCTGGGCAGCGGCCTGCTGCTGCGGCCTCACTAGAGAGGGACAAGAAGTCTGCTCCAGGCAGAACTCCTCTCGGGAGGGCCCCCTCTCTTGGCGCCGCTGGGCAAACTCGGGGAGATCGTCCGTGCTCAGGGCTGGCTCACCAGCTTGGTCCAAGGGACCGGGGTCGGGGTCGCTGCTTTCGCTGGAAAAGAGGTCAAGGCCTTCTGTCTGCCCGCTACCCTCTGGCTCGGCAGAGACGGGGCGGGGGTTTTCGGTAGTCACCTCCTCGGGGGCGGCCACCCGGGCCGTCATGGATCGGGTGGTCACGCAGGCCCACTCGGGTAGGCCCACCATCTCGAGGTGAGTCTTTTGTTCTACTTGCTTCCAGGGGAAGCTCTCTAGATCGTTACCGAGGAGACAGTCCACGGGCATGTCGGTGCGGACTGCAACTCGTAACTCTCCGGAGACTCCCTCCCACTCGAATGGGACCTGAGCTATTCTACAGGTGCGGACAGAGATGTCAGCGGAGATCACTCTGCAGGGCACAGGATACTATCTGGTCTGGGGTGGCTAGGTGCTCTTTCACAGCAGTGATACTGGCCCCGGTATCTCAGAGAGCTCCTATGCGGAACCTGTTGACAGTCACCTGCTGTCGGTATTTCTCGGTGTTATCTGGCAGGAAGGATCCGGGGACCATTTCTCTATCCCCCAGGGAAACTAGGGTCATGGCTGCTGGTTCCCACCCCTCGGGGTCCTCCATCTCCTCTTCTTCTAGGGCTACTTTGGCGAGTTGGCGCGCAGGGGGACCTGCAGCAGGGGTCTTCTTGAGCAGGGGGCATTTGGGGTCATTGGCATAGTGCCCTGTTTGATTACATCGGTAGCAGGCTCTGGTTATTCGGGGTCCTGGTCTAAAAGGAGGGAATCCGGCCTTTGCGTCCGGCGGGGGGGTCCCTGGCTGGTTCCTAGGGGGACTGCGGGGAGGCCCTGCCTGGGAACCCCTCTGTCTATTCTGATTCCCTGTGCCTCTGACGGGGAGATCCTTGTTTGTTTTGACTATAGTCCCCCACGGGCCCTCGGGGGACTCTGGTGTTCACCCATCGATCAGCCTCGACCGCCGACTTCCGGGGGTCGGCCAACTTGCTATCCAGAAGGTGCTGTCTCAGTTCTACAAAGCAATAGTTGGATAGGTGTTCATAGGCGATGAGGTCTACAAGTCCTTCGAAGGTGGTTACTTTGCTGCCCTTGATCCACCCTTCCAAAGCCCGGGTAGAAATTCACATATTCTACCCATGTGGTGCCGGGGATCTTTTTGCAGTCTCGAAATCTCTGCCGGTACATTTCCGGGGTGAGCCCATAGCGAGCCGTGAGGGCGTCCTTCATATGGGTGTAGGAGTTCATGACGGGGGAGGGCAGATCCATCCTCGCTGAGGAAGCAGCGAGGCCCCATAATCCGGCCCCCCAATCCTTCTCAGGTACTCGGTGGCCGGTCATGGCGACCTCGTACGCTTTGAACCACTGCTGGATATAGTCATTTTTATAGTATTCCTTCACTACATCCTTGGGGGGATGTGTACTTTCGGTTCGACCGGGGGCTCAGGGTCTCTGTTCCCCGGGGGTCAGGTCTCTTCGTTCCGGGCTTTAATTTCGAGCTCTTTCAAACTGCACTCTTGTTCGAGTTTCTTTCCTTCGTGCTCCCGCTGGAGCTTCTTTTCTTCCAGCTCCCACTGGAGCTTCTTTTCTTCCAATTCTCCTTGCAGCCGTAACTGCTCTACGGCTAGTTTCTTTTCCACCAGCTTTATTTCTCCTTCGATTTTAAGTCGGGCCAGTTCTAGCTCGTGGTTTCGGTTGCGCTCTCGGTCTGCCATTTCTTCTATCGACAGACCTCTCTCTGTGCTGGCATTCCGTGGCAGGGATTCGGATCCCTCTTCCCTCAGGCCGTCAGTTTCGGTCGGCGGCTCCTCTTCACCATTTCTTTCTGTCGTGGGGAGGGGGGCCCCGGCTTTTACCCAGGCCGTCAGGGCTTTCTGGAAGTAGTCTTTGGTGCTCAACCCAGTAGTAGCGATGCAGAAATCTTTACAGAATTGTTTTAATTCTTTGTGGGTATAATCTTCCAGGTTTTCTTTCTGAAATGTGTTTTTTTCGCTGGTTCAGGTGAGACTCATGATTGCCCTTGTTCGGGTGGTGTCAGTCTCTTTACTGTACGATTCTAGACGTAGGCTCTTATCCCGTCGCTTGCCACCAATGTTAAAAGGGGCGATCCCAGAGGCCAGGTTATGTCTGCCCGACTCCTCCGTGACCCGCCTCTCTCACCAATAATGCCGAGCCTTATGAGAGATCTCCACCGGGGAAGACATCAAGTAGCGAATTGTACACACGAGGACCACACCACACTTATTAACAGACACCACACTGTGGGTTTCGTTATCAACTTCTTTATAATCACGTAAAAAGTATTATCACTCTTATATACAATGATCGAGGGATCGCAGAAAGTCTCAAGGCTTCAGGGAGGGGGTAGCGGGACAGTCTTAGTCTCATAGGCCAGTACGTAGCGTACCCTGCGCACAGCTCTCAATCCTCGAGCCGGGGGGATACGGAAGATGGTAGCCGCACTGGTGATCCTACTCACTTGAGGATGATTCAACTCGTGTTGGTAGCGTCGATAGTCCAGCCGGACTAGAATGTTCCTCGAGCCGTGACAACCTCAGCAGGACTCGCTCTGGAGGAGCCGCGACCACGTCAGCAGGGCTCAGAAGGTTCAGTAGAGGTCTTCAAGATTCAAGCTCGAGCCGCGACGAGGTCAGCAGGGATACGATGTTTCAGTTCCAAGAACGAGTTGCGACCGCGTCAGCAGGGCTCAAAGAGTTACGAGGTTCAGTTCAGCCGCGATCAGATCAGCAGGGCTTCCATGTCCAAGATACAACTACCCGCTAGTTCAGGGGCGGGCCTTGATATAGTCCAGTGGCCTTTTGATGTCCGGGAAGGGAAAATGGCTGCCGGTGGGCCTATGGAGCCTTGCGGGTTTGGGGGGCGCGCGGGCTGGGAAGGTGGCCGGGGACAGGCTGATGCGGGCGTTTGGTCGGACATGGGCAGGGCAGCTAGGGGTTTCTAGGTACGGAGCTGAGCTAACTGGGAGCTGAGTAGCAGGGGGGACCCACGCCACAAGGCCAGGTCCAACACATCCCTAAAGGGACTTTTGGGAGGTCCTCTTCAGCAATTGGTTTGTTTGTCATTAACTTTCTGCTTTCACCCATGGCAGGATGGGGGGCAGTGGGAGAGACCACTTCAGACCATGAATCTGTTGGTGACATTTCACCTGAAAATGTGTGCTTTTATGGCCGGACTGGTGGGTCCGAGTACAGTTTTTGATTTTCTCTTTTAATAGATGGCAACTAATTTATTTCCTTTGTTTTTTAAAAATTACTTTTAACAGCTTCCTAGACGTGTTACTGGGTCACTCACTTGCTGCTCATTTGATCATCCGTACACAGCACTCCACAGACTGGGTGGGTGGATGGGTGGGCTTTGTGAAATGGGATTCTCCATAGTAATTCATAATCACAATTCCAGGATGGGCATTACATTTAGAAGCATCGGTACAACAATGTACAAAATGTCCAATCCCATTTCAAGATGTGTCCACTGTGATGTCTAATTTCATACTTTTTGTATTGCAATCACATATCAAAAACGTTTGGTACCAGCATTTTTTATTACTTTCATGTTTTTAATTTATCTTGCTTATGCCCTTTGAGTTTGTACGTTTCATGGTGGATGGGTGAGTGGAAGAATGGATCAGTGGGTAAATGAATGAGTAACAGTGTTTCTGGCGTTACTGGAGAGTTTAGGGACGCGATAATTTATCATATGTGCACTCTGATTTAGAAGCCAGACCTATTTGCAATTTCAGTGCTTGTTTTATATAACCACAATAGTATACAAAAAATAATTTATTGACAGACTGTACACTATTTAATTTAATACAGGGCATCTGCGTTTATTATCCTTCCAAGCACTAGTTAAGCAAAAATGGAAAGAAGTTGTGTAATAACACCTGCAGAGTGTGTAATGCACGGTCTCATGGCAGTTTTTAATGGAACAAATTAAATCTGTCTATCAATGCAAAAAGATTGTGGGAATAATTTACAAGAGATTTTGAATGCCGACATTTTTTGTATGCAACCAATCTGGAGTACAGTCATACTTACAACACCGTAGATTTGATTTATTTTTTGTCTAGAAGAACTGTTAGATTAATTTAGTGTGCCTCGTGGCTGTTGCTTCAAATGTAGACTTGTTTCTGAAAGCACAATTGTGTTCTAATTTAGATACTTGTTATCCTTCTAAAACCTCAAAGCCAATGTACTTAATCACCTTGGAATTCAAGAAAACAAAACCTGGAGTATATTGATTATGTGACTGAAGTTATCGGTGTTCATCCATACTTTGAGGAGGACTGTAAGACTTTAGTTTCGCCTGTAACTATTTTCAGTATCTAAATGACCAATTATAACCACCCGATTGGCATCACAATTTAATCTGGAGAAACTCTCTCCTCTGCTAGCTAGTACAGAAGCAGCACGATTTGGAAAGGGCAATTTTTTGGCTTCTCTAGAAAGCCTTCATTGCAGTATTCTAACCTAGAGACAAACGTGGCCTCCCTGATCGTTTTCCTATTCTCTTATGGAACGAATGGAAGACTTTAATTCCGGAATGTTAGCAGAAAACAATAACTCAAAACAATTTTACAAATCTGTTCTAGGGAAGTGTAGTATTCCATGTTAAGTTGTAGCTCCCCATGTTAAGTATAGAATTCCTTATTAGAACTGTTATTGTACATTCTCATTCTTACATTCTATGTGTGACCTGGCATTCAGACTTTACTGGTGCTGGGCTGAAGGTGGTTGTTAAAGCTGTCTCCATGATTAAACTCCTCAATACTTCCTGGACTTCTGGAGTAATTTCTACATAAATTTGGCGACGATCGGGATTTAACCCAACAATCCTAAAGAAGAGAAAAAACCTCGTATTTTATATTATGAGGAAGTTTGGAGTAACAGACAGCGTTCGCCTTTCCAGCTCAAAATCATCCAGGTATTTCATACTTTCCACATTTAATGTGTATGTAGATCGCACCAGCGGCTGTTTAAAGTGTTAAGTGCCTTTGATTGCACCAGCGGGAGTGTATTTTTTTTTTCTCAACCTGTTTCTGTTTGTTTTGCTGAACTCCCTTATCTGGATAAACGTTTCTAATTAACTCTTTGCTGTCGAGTGCTGCTTATGTGACACATCTTGCTCGACTACAATTTCTTTTTGTGACATTTTTCCCATGTTGCGCTGCTCTGCTATCGCACTGCCTTATTTAAAATTCGGAGGTTGCTGAACGCGCGCCGAGCGAACTGCACCATTTCTGCATCTTTTAAAAGATACCTTGAACTTACCGAACGCGCGCTGCGCGCTGCTTCTCGTGTCTTTCAACGCCGATCTCCAACGAAAAAACACAACTCTCCAATACAACGTCACCACGCATCACGTTTCTACGTATGCGTCTTAGCGGCCATCTTTGTTGTGATTACTTCTTCGTTTCCATAGCAACGAAGCCACGATCGTATTTTGATCTCCTTAACCGATTTTGATCGTTTCTTCTCCTCGTTTCAACTACAAAGTACCCCGTTTTCAAGATTAACCTTTATTTCTACATATATTTAACGTTTATCACATTTTTTTTTTTAAAAAAAAAAAGGAAGAAGAAACCAGACATTGAAAGACTTGGCTGTGAGATATTTCCTGGCTTCACTACAGACAACGGTGACTACTTTTTTTATTTTGGGCACATCTATACTTGTAATCCTGTCATTTATAGTGTAGAAAAATTTCTAATCTATAATGTCTAACAACATTAATTCACCTGCGCATTTCTTACCTACTGCTGGAGATCCAAAGGTAGAATGGGATCTTTGGTACCCCACATTTTTAGCTTATGTGGATGTCGTTGAAGAGGATGGATGTTCTCCTAAAAGGAAGCTAGCTTTGTTAAAAAACTGTTTAGGTGGTGCAGGACTCAAAGAGTTAGAAAGTCTACCTCCCATTGAAAATGTTGGTTCCGGTGATTTAAATGTGTTTGACATTGTTATAAAACAACTAAGCACTAGATTTGGTAGGAAGATCAACGTAGTAATGGAAAGATTTAAATTTTATTCCAGCGTACAAAAAGACGATGAATCTATAGAAAACTACGTAGCTGCTTTACGCACCTTAGCAGGTTCCTGTGCTTTTGAAACTATAAATTTTGATCAGGTCCTCAGATCAAATTATGATGCGTACTAAAAGCAAAAAGATTCAAGAGCGTCTCTGGATGGGTACTGATTCTTCTCTCAGTGCCGTGTTAAACATTGCCAAGGGTATAGAACAGTCTGAACTGTTTGTCAATGAAATTAGAAACCAAGATGTCAAAAACAAAGTAGTAATTCCTGAGGTTTCATTGATAAAAAGTACCAATAATTTTAAGAAAACTCCTTTTCCCTTCAAAAAGGACTTTTATGGGAGAGAAAATAAATTTCCCATCAAAAAGTCTCAAATTATTTGCTATAGATGTGGCGCAAACGACCACGTAGGCAACTATAAGGGATGTCCTGCGTGGAACAAAATTTGTGTCAAGTGTAAAAAATCTGGCCATTTTAGTAAAATGTGTAGGTCTCCTCAGAAAGTGAACCTTTTATCTTACGAAGAATGTGAGGATGATGAACAACCTTCCGAAATCAACACCCTGTTATGTGTAGGCGATTCAAAATGTGAAGGATTTCCCTCAGATATCATTACTATTAATGGTAAAGAGATCCCCATGTTAATAGATTCTTGTGCTTGGTACACTTTAATTGGCAAAAATGTTTTTGATCGCTATTGGCGCTCTACCAAGTTACTACCACCTGACGTAAATCCTGGTGGGTACACTGGCAAGAAGATTAATATTGAAGGTTACATGTGGGCAGATATCAAGTTTAAAGACAGGTCTATTAAAGGAAAAGTTTATGTTTCTTCTAAGGGTGCATCCCTATTATGTTGGCCTCACCAATTTGACCTTGGCATCAAGCTCGATACTAACGCTTCACCTCCTGTCTACGTTGTCTCCCCTGACAATGATTTTACTATCCAGTTGAAGCAGAAATTTTCTTCCATTTTTTCAGACAATTTGGGAACATTCACAAATTTCAAACACCGTATCATTCTCAAAGATTCTGCTATTCCCGTCCGACATAGGGTAAGAAATGTTCCCCTAGCATACCGTGAAAAATTAAAGGGAATTTTAGCGGATCTTGTTGACAAGAAAATCATAGAACCAGTAGAATCTTCCCCATGGGTTTCGCCAGTAGTTTTGTCCCTCAAAAGTAATGGCGAACTCCGTCTATGTGTGGACCTTCGCAGTTTGAACAAAGAAATTTGGATTGATAGACATCCTTTACCCCATATCCATGAGCTCATTTCCACTTTGTCAGGTGCCTCAGTCTTCTCTACTCTAGACCTAACTAGTGCCTACCATCAGGTTTTGCTCCATGAAGAGTCAAAGTTTTTAACGACATTCATTACACCGGAAGGCATGTTTCAGTATTGTCGAATGCCTTTCGGTTTGGCCAGTGCGGCTTCCGTCTTCCAAAGACTAATGAAGTTCGTCTTAGAGGGTTGTCTCGGTGCTATCGCATTTCAAGACGATATCCTCATCTATGGAAAAAGTTATGAAGAGCACGATGCCAATCTTGAAAAAGTATTAAAATGTGTCCAAGAAAAAGGTTTAACTTTAAAGCTATCAAAATGTAAATTCAGACAAAGCAAAGTCGAATATCTTGGCCACGAAATATCATCAGATGGCATTAAGCCTAAGTTCAATCATATACAAAGTATTTTAAAAGCACCTGCACCGTTAAACAAGGAACAACTAGTGTCGTTTCTAGGATTAACTGAATTTTACAGCAAATTTGTCCAGAATTATGCTTCGAAAGTACATCCTTTAAGATCCCTGTTAAAGAAAGAGGCAAAGTTCGCTTGGTGTAACGAACAACAACTTGCCTTTGATTTAATGAAGCAGGAAGTGGCTAATGCTCCTTTTCTTAAACCGTTCAACCTGGGTAAAGAATGCATTGTATGCGTGGATGCGAGCAATGTGGGGTTAGGCGCCGTCCTAATCCAGAATGACAAAGGGGATGAATGTGTGGTCTCATATGCCTCAAGAACACTGCGTGGGGCTGAATATAACTATTCTACTATAGAAAAAGAGCTGCTAGCATGTACTTGGGCTTGCGAGCATTTTAGGCAGTTCATTTGGGGAACTAGGTTCCGTTTAAGAACTGACCATAAGCCTTTAATAAATATGTTGGCAGCTGGAGGTGGTAGAACTTTAACTGCACGTTTAGCCCGTCTTGCAGCGAAGCTACAAGAGTTCCAGTGTGTAGTAGAGTACATCCCTGGTCGTCTAAATGTACACGCCGACTGTATGTCCAGGTTGCCATTGATCAATTCTGTTTTTCTTGGACAAGGCGATGCTGATGTTGTATTTAATATCGATGATGTTAATGAATGTAGCTCTTCTGTCTCTTCTGATAGCATATCTGAAACTGTTTGGAGAGAGGCAATGACTAATGACACATGCTTGTCGGGGGTAGTGGATTACTTGCAACATGGTTGGCCCCAAGAGAGATATCTTTCTGGTGATGTTCTCTCGTATTTTAAAATTAAAGACAAACTTATGTTTGACCAAGGTTTTGTAATCAGAGGCGACAAAATTGTTCCTCCTTTCTCTTTGAGAGAAAGAATAGTCTCTATGGCGCATGACGGCCATATGGGAATGTCCAGCACTAAAAGGCGTATCCGCGAGTTTTACTGGTGGCCTGGGATTGATAGAATGGTGGACAAATGGGTAAGTTCTTGTTCCCCTTGTGCCAAGAGCGACAAGTCTGTCAAACCCCTGTCCACAAATATTTCTCCCATCGAATTTGTAACCTGTCCTTGGAAAAAACTTGGAATTGATATTATTGGGCCCCTGTCATTGTCTCCTAATAAGGAAGTATTTGCCTTGGTCTTGATAGACTATTTTTCTAAATGGCCTGAACTTAAGGTTGTGGATAAAGTGGGCTCCACGCAGGTTATCCAGTTTCTGGATGAAGTCTTTTGTAAGGAAGGAATACCGGCTGAGATTGTATCTGACAATGGCCCACAATTCATTAGTAGAGAATTTAAATCTTTTCTTGATAGGTGTGGAATCGTGCATAAGAGAGTGTCTAACTATAATCCCCAGGCCAATGGTCAGACGGAACGCTTCAATAGGGTAATCAAGGAGTCCATTCAACTTGCCATTAAGAGTGACCTTGATTGGAGGAAATCTCTACGTGCCACACTGCTGTCCTACCGAACTTCTCCTAATTCGGTCACCGGTCTCTCTCCCTTTGAAATGCTCAGGGGTAGAAAGCCTGGTTCCAAGCTCCTCCCTTGGTGGTTAAAAACCAAGCTCCCGTTTGATTCTTCCTTTAATTGTGATGAGATCAAGGATAGAGTTTTGAAATACCAAGAAAAAATGAAAAACAATTTTTTGTCCCTAAACAGCCAGAGTAGCAAGATCAAAGTTGGTGACTTTGTACGAGTCAAATTTGGAAAGTCTGTTGTGAATAAATGGAACAAGTGGTCGGATCCTTGCAAAGTGATTGAGATCTTTTCTAAAGCTGTTCGTGTTGAAGGGGGTAAAGTATGGAATTTCCGGAGAGTGTCTTTATGCAAGAATCTGAGTCCGGCAGATAATGTTCCATCTTCATCCAACTCTCCTCCATCCAATTCTCCTGAGAATTCTGTCGTAGACGACGGCACCTCTTACGCTGCCATGGTTGATACCTTTGTGCAAGTGAGTCCTCCACCCACTGTTCCTATTTCTGCACTTGATCCTCGTCCCCATACTTCCCCAATGGTTAATGATTGCGATGTCAATAATTCCAATGTTCAAGAAGAAAATGTTCCTATTCCCCAATGCTCTTCTTCTCAACTAAGTGCAGTTCCTTGCCCAATGCTAAGGAAAAGTTCTCGTTCCAAGCAAATTCCTGTGAAATTACATGATTATGTATGCTGATGTGCTATTTTTCTTTCTGTTTTGGCCTTCTCTCCCTTGTTTTTTTTTTTGTTTTTTTTGTTTTTAGGGGGGAAGGTGTGTAGTATTCCATGTTAAGTTGTAGCTCCCCATGTTAAGTATAGAATTCCTTATTAGAACTGTTATTGTACATTCTCATTCTTACATTCTATGTGTGACCTGGCATTCAGACTCTACTGGTGCTGGGCTGAAGGTGGTTGTTAAAGCTGTCTCCATGATTAAACTCCTCTCAATACTTCCTGGACTTCTGGAGTAATTTCTACAGGAAGAAACATTGGTGTGCATAGTTTCCTTGTGGATAAGACCTTAAGTGGCATGTAGGCAAACTCATTTGGCCACCAGACTATATTCCATATAGTGGAATAACTAAATAATAATGTTTCTGTTTCTTAGGAGTTTAATTTTAATGAGTTAAATTCATCCAATAGACAATAGATTGCATATATATTTTTTAAACTGTTTAAGTACGGTCAAATTGCCATCCAAGCTGAACATGAAGTATCATCAAAATTAGAGAAGAAAATTAAGCCAATTGAGTGAATGATGTTGGGCAGCGGTGCCTTATAAAGATTAAACAAAATAGAGCTGAGTATTGAGCATGGACTTAACATGTACAGACGAAATCTGGATTTAAATGGTGGCTTAAATATTGCTTGCGAGCAATCCGTCAAACAAAGAAAACCAGTCTATAAGACAGCTCCCTCACACCTGCTGTCTTAAGGCAGTAAAGTAACATTGTGGGAGACTGTGATGAAAGTTGTGCACAGATCCAACAAGATTAGAACCGTGGCCCTACCAGAGTTGAAGTTCATGTCTATTTTCCCGCTTAGGTCTGACTTGATCCCTGTCTGAATCCTGACTGATGTAGGTCCAAGTAAAAATGCTTTTGATAAACAAAGAGAATGGTATTAAGATCTGCTTCAATGATTTCAGTTGTCCCAGGAAGTTGTGACATTTGTCTGTGGTTAGACAAAACAAGGGGATGAGCATTGGTTTCTTGAAGAGGACGTACCATAGCCGGTTTCCACGCTGTGCGATCTGGGCCTGTCTCTAGGGAGGCATTAAAAAGTGGAGAGAGCTGGGCCTGAGACTAAAGCCCAAAGTCTCAGAGGTTTGGCAGGACAAGGATGGAGGAGACAACCAGAATTAAGAGTGAGTATAGATCATACACACTTTCTCCATAGTAATCCGTGGTAAGATACGTTGGTGAACAGATTTGAGGGGTAGCATGTTCAAAAGGTTGTAGAATTTCAGTCACTTTGGCACAGAAGTATGAGTTTCTCATAAAAGGATTGCTATGAATTGCAGGATAATGTCTAGCTAAGTGGTGTTAATTCAATCTTTCTTTATTCGGTCGTATGGCCATTAAAGTGCACAGTAATAAATACATTAAAAACATATAAAAGATTTGGACGGATCATAATAAAACGTCAATATAAAAAACAATAAAAAATCAACATTTGTCTACGACTGTTCCCACTTATCAACAAAGGAGCACATAGTAACTTTCATCTTTCCCGCTTCAGGCCTTCATGAAGAGAATACATCAAAAAATAACTGATGCAATGTTACTGGTCCCCTAGAGAGAATATTCAGCATATTTGTCTGCCATAGAATGTCATCGGCACGAGTCCATCTTGAGCAATTATGTAGACAATGAGAGTATATCAATATTGCATCAGGACCAAATATCGCAGTAGTCTTCAGATCTCACTACCAAATATAAATAAATTAATCATTGTATTCTCAAACAATCCAGATAGGAATCCTAAAGTACTGTGTATCTCAGTGCGTCAATATTGTTGTTCAAATATTCCATAGGTTAGTATTAGTTTTCAATCCGGACTGCAATTGCAATTCAGTTATAGCTGGGACCTCCCAAGCAGCCTGAGACAAACTTAGATGCCTAGACCAACAACTCAGCAAAACCCTGCTCACAGCAAATGCAATGTATGGTGTAGTGTCGGGTTTTAATATCCTCAGTGCCACCCTATGTTGTCTGATTCCCAATCTACGAGCAATGGGGCAAATCCTTTTCTTGCGTTGAGAAGAATATTCAATACAGAAAAAAAGGTTGTGTTCTACTATTTCCAATGCGTAGCCACAAGCTGGGCATGCAGTTGTAGCTGAATTTGTTTCCCATACAGTAAAGGTAAACAGCCACATTTTAATCTCACATAGAGATTTTTTCCATAGGTAGTGAGATCAAGCTGATCATAAAAAGCTCAAACTCTGCAAAGGGTTTTATGTTTAAAAACTCAGTAGTCCGGCGCCCTGCTAATCTATTAATCTCATGTCTTCTACATATGCCCACTACTTAGCTTTCGCAATGGCAATGACATTCTTAATAATACATGCCGGGCTATCCCACAGGTGAATCCGCAAACGACACCAGAATTTTTCATGGCGAAACCAAGTGATCCCTTTGGCACCACTTAGATTTAAGACTACTTTCAAGGATTCACAATATTGACCTATCTCTGGTGTTGACCAAATACGTAGCCAGTAGGTTAGGGGTTTAATTACGGCCACGTTGCCAATTTTCTTCAACCAGAGGTCAAAGAACAATGGAATCATTGGACTGCTCTCTGGGGCAGGAATCTGAGCCCTAGCAAATTTATTTTTGCTCGCCACTAGCCTATGCAAGTTGCCATATCTCCAGATATCTGCACCATATAGTGCAGCATTTTGGTCTTTCATTTTGTAGACCTCCAGAGCAGGAGTAATTGACCTAGCCCAAGACTGCTTGTGAAAATGCAATATGGATTTGGACTTGTAGCATAGAATTAGATGACTTTTGTCTATTTGGGGTTCCCAACTCGGGGTTTCAGTTAATCTTAATAATCCAATTTGGATGCCCTCTCCAGTGGTTTCCCAATTATTTTAGAAAAACAATTTTCTATGCACACACAATTCAGTTTAAACACTGGGTGATACAGTTGTTAGTTAGATCAAAACACCAATAAAAATTGTCCACTTCTCTTTGTGTGAGCAATTCTTTCTTTATTGCTCGAGCTACACTGCGCCAGCGGACACGTGTTTCGTCAGAGTATGGGTCGCTCTTGACTCTTCAGGGCTTGCTTATAATCTAGGCGTAGGTTGTAATTCCACTTGACCGGTGATAATTCCAACCCGGTAAGGGTATCTAGATGAACTGTGTAGCTTGAGTTTCCCGCTTGTGTCTGTGTAGAGAACTTAAATCCTGTTCCATGCGCCGTATGAGTTAGCTTAGCGGAACAGGAACCCTCCTAGGCATTAACCAGGAACATGGCGGAGCGCAATTAGTCCCTGAGAATAAAAACCATGCCCCTTTGTTAGTTCCCCATTATCTTAACTGGTATACATTTCCCCTTAATCTTGCCAAATACCATATACTTGGTCTTTTCCGCATTAAATTCCAGACCCCTGGTCTCAGACTCCTATAAATGTAGCAATTCACTTCTGAAGTCCCATTGTGGACCTGCATAGAAGTAGTGAGTCATCAGCGACCAGCAGGATCGATACGTACCCCACCCTTCAACATTGGAGAATAATTTTCACAACCCTACAGTTCTTTGACCACTCAATTTACATAGAGGGAAAACAATGTCTGCGCAAGGACACATTCTTGACATACCCCTCGCCAAATAGGGATTTTAGCAGTTAATTCACCGGATTTCCCCCAATGGACCTGCGCGTAGTTGTCTTCATGCATCCTTACGAGCAGGTTCACCAATTGAGCCGGGGCTCCCATTTCTTTTAAAACTAGCCAAAGCATTTCCCGTAGTACCGGGTCTAAGGGGCCACGAAGGTCAACAAAGGATGTGTACAATTTTTGGTTTTTCAGTTGCACGGAATTCCAAATTAATGTAAGCCTAAACACCTGGTCACTTGTTAGTTTTGTTGCGAAAATCTGCTTGATAGGGTGACTATCTCATTTCGTCCATCGAGATTACGAATTTATCCAAAACCGCTCTGGCAAAAATATTTTGCATATCAAACAGACTAATTGGCCTATAGTTCGATGTGGTGCCGGCATCACCATTTATGTATATAGTTATTTCCGCCCCTCTCTAGGTCTCAGGTAACTTCCTCCCATTGACAACTGCATTGAACACAAATTTAAGTTCAAGGCCCAGACAAGCAGCTCAGACCTACCTGGTATCCTATTGGGCCAGGGGGCTTTTGCTGGTTTCATCCCCTCTATCGCTTTAAGTGCCATCCAGGCTAAAGAGAGGTCTCTCGCTATCTGCCCCCCTCCTGGTTTCACTGGCTGCACAATCAGGCAAGTTATTGCTACCGTCTACTTAAGGATTTATTTCTCTCATTATATAGTAAAGTGAAGTGATCAACCCACTTCTCAGGTTGGATAAAGTAATCCGGTGTAGTTACCCCTTATATGCTTTCGTGTGATATTATGTGCCAGAACGTTCAATAGTCATTGCACCTTTCAGCAGTCAAGAGGTCCTGCCAGCTCTTAGCAGCCCAGTCACATTTAGCTTTTCCTAATGCTGTTTTATACCTATTACGTGATTGGACGATAACTATTGGACCGCCCCCTCAAATGACTGATTTTGCCAGTTTACAATCGTGATTGTACCATGCACAGTTCTTCCTCACTCCTAATTTCCTCCCAGCAGGTTGTGTTCAAAACACCTTTCAGCTTCTTAACGAACCCTAAATGGGCGGTTATTACTTGGTCGGGCAATAGCGCGGCTACATCAAGGATGGAAAGAGGTCATATAAAAAAATCATTTATTTTTTGCTTGACATCCGATATCATTCTGGAATCTGGGCCACAAAATGCTTCTAAAGTTGGATAGTAGGGGTTCTTGCTGCATTGTGCGACTTCCAGACACACCCCTGGTCAGGAGAGTACCAACCAGGGAAAGAAGGGTATTATGACCACTGTCAGTCCTAGTTATAACCGTCATATCATTCACCAAGGGCTACAATCTAATGTCCACTAGAATGTAGTTGATGACACTTGAGCTACAACCTCTTTTGAACTTAATCTGTCTTTTTAGATCTGAGCTAGTCCTACCATTACATGCCCTTAGGCCCCAACCCGCTACTAGCCAAATGAGCTGAAAAGCAACCTTGGAATTACGTGAACTTCCCATTTTATTAGTTCACTTCGAGATTCTCTACAATTCTTCCTCCTCTTCAGTTAGAGATTTAAGTAGCGTGGAAGGTTCAAATGTAGTATTAAAATCCCAGACTACCTGCACCATAGTCGGTGGTTGGTAGGTTCCTACCAGTTCAGTATGCGTAAAGTGTGCATAAAGTGAGTGAATTATTCCCTAAGGAGACGGAACTGACATAGGCACTAACAAGGATACTACTAGCCCTGATGGGAATGTAACCTCAATCCCCATTACGCTCAATGAATTAATTTGGATCGGTTTGTGGGTGCCAGTGACAGTTTTTTTTTTTCTCCAAAAAGTGCGGGGCCACCGCTTGCCCTCCTTGTGTTCCTTGGAGCTAATGCCTCAGAGCAATATGTGGTGAATCCACTGATAAATACACGCTTGGTAGCCCAGGTCTCCTGAAAAATGCAAATGTCTTCATTTATAAACGTGAGCCACCCGGGATCACAAAGTTTCAAAGAGATACTAGCGATGTTCCCCGATTTAACATACAAGCTAGAATTTAAGGGTGAATTTTTATCCTAAGAGTTAATATGAACCTCACATTCAGAGTTGTATAGGGGAACACAATTAAAATCTGTATCAAGCGCTCCGAGATGAACATCAATTTGCACCCCCACGGAATGCAAGTACTCCGTATTAGGGTAGGTGTTTTGATTAGTTCTTTTCACCTTTAGCGAGGAAACAGCAACAGCCTCGCCCTTGTCACCATGGTGTGCAGTCCCCTCGCAGCTACCAGAGCCAACAAACAAGCTTTATCTTTTGTCATATTATATGCTAGTTAAATGCATATGGACCCCATTTTAGGCCTAAGCTCATCAATTACACCCTCAGATGTCTCGTGGTGCTTTGACGAAGCAGTTATGATACAGGTCTCCTTTCAATCCACGTCCTTCAGAGGGGATGTCTATCATCCCGAAGAACCCCAGTGGTCAAATCACAGCCTTAACTTCCATATTAAACTGTATATTTGAATTATTCGGTGTGCAAGTTCTGGCATCTAATGCAGCCAAATTATCCCCCACCTGCCTGTCCGCCAGGGTCAGTTCAATAAGATCATAGGATGAGCTTATTACAGGTCGTCTCCATGCACCAAGGATATAATCTTGAATCCCAGAGCAACCTCCTCTGACGTGCCTAATCCAATAAAATTACCTTGTTAATGAGTCTTCAGATTCGTACTTCCCAAGGTAGGAATGGGGTTTTGGAACATTTACAACATGAATTCGGTTTGCAGTAGTCCTGTGTCTGTTAATTTTTTCTTATTTGATCTAAAGTAGACCTCCTACTCCACCCATCTAAAGTTCCCCTTGGCCCTCTAGCATATGAAGAATAAACGACTTGCCCATTACAGCTTTGGTGGGCAGAAATAGGTTTGTTCAAACACTCGGATTCTCAGGTGGCTAGGACTGCTCTCACTGTGTTCGCTACCGGAGTACGCAGTATTGTGAGGGGGTTGTCAATTATCGGCCACAGGCTTATTAGCTATGGATAAGGATGGTGTTGATACTAACGTCCGCCCAGTAGCCTGCGTGATAGTTGTCCCTGGATGAGCATTCTTGGGCGACTGGAGTTCCTCAACTGTTAATGAGCTGGCTGATTATAGCTTTTAGCTCCCCTACCTCAGCCTTGTATTCCTTTATCAGTGGAATACAATCAATAGCGGGAGTAACAAGGGGTTTGGCAGCAAGTGTTGGGCTTGTAACTGGAGGGATAAAAGCAGCTATGGGGCTAATAGACAATCATCTAGTGCTAGAATTCTGCAAAGATACATTATCAGTTAGTCCAAGAAGTGGTAAACGTTTTTTGCACAAATTCAACATCCGATGACACATTCATCAAGGATTTGGGACCGGAATCAAGATTCTTGCAACCAACCACACTCTGCTGTGCACTTTCGGAGTAATTTTATCTTTTGTAACCATATTTGGGATTTGGGGTTGACATTGGTATGTACCCACCAATGTGGGAAATCCCCTCTTGGGTTCCTCTTCAAGAGGCGCTGTAGTAGTGGGGGATCAGCAGCTGTTCGCAGTCTCTCACGAGGTCAACATCTGGTCTATAACACCTTTGCCCCAAACTTTTTTACCACATTTCTTTTAGCCTTTTTTGTTTTTCTGGAGCCATTTGCACCCCCCCCCCCGCCTTCCTTTTGACCGTGACACTTAAGCAAAAGTAACAGTATTTTCAGGGTATCCGGTTGTCACACAAATTAGCCGCTGGCAGGGAACAAACAATAGTCAAGACTAAAAAGCTGTTCTATGTTAACACTCCGGGTTCATAGGACCTTCGGCAAGTACATGCCTTGTGAAAGTTTGCAATCCAGACCCTTAATGTTTAACAGTAGTCCCACTATTTACGAGTGCATACAAGTACAACAAGGAGCACCAGGGATGCAAACAGTAGCTTGGATGGCGTGTGATGTTGGTGGAAGGCATCAGCCCTGCCTCTTTCTGGTGCTGATGGGTGCAGACGGTCCCGCCCTTGGCCCCAGGTGCGCCCGCGTATGTCCTGTGTTGCGGGAGACTGCTGTGGGTTTTGGCTCCATGGAGGCCCCTGGGGGAAAGAGTCCCATCCCAGCAGTAGGCAGAAGCATTGCAGGCTGGCAGAGCCTGTTCTGTGTCTCGTGTAAATTATTTTATTCAACTATTTTTAAAGATTTCTTTAGTTTTAATCTGTACTGAATACACTTGACTTCTGTATAATGTAATTCTAGCACGTATTGCTCTTAAATTATCGAATAGTCAAGAAGTCTTTGTTTTGTGGGGGATATTGTGCTCTCCACTTACACTAGGGGTTTACAATATTATGAGTATTGTGCAATAGTTCTGACTAAAACATCCAGGCTTCTGCCGGTGACTAATTGTGATGGGGTTCTTCTGCAAAATCTTGCTAGAGTGCACTTTTAACTAGATTGGTTACCATTCCAAGTACTGCATTGTCTAGAAGACAGTAGAGGACTACAAATGCAGGTCATGGAATACCTTCCTTTTCTCCTGACTGACTTCCTTGTTATCATGGACTCAGTACAGTTTCAGGACCTGCTGCATACTTCTCAACCTTCATACTTTGCAAGCATCTGGAGCATACTTGTCCAAAGTAAGTTTTCAGATCAAAATGTAAATCTGGATCTGTAGACCTAATCTTGGAAAAACATGTACTTTTGAGTTCATGCAGGTCACAGTGGCTGGTTGCAGCAGGTATATTGCAGATGCAGTTCATACTACACCTAGTATCAGATTTGCCATTGGGAGTGTCACAGGCAGATTCCTTTTTAGTGTAGTTGGTTAGTCGTTTCTTGTAACTTCAAGGCTAACCTCTTTCGAGCATCTGCAATCTTGGCATCAACCGCTCACTGGATCCAAAAGCAGAGTAGACGTTTAGAGAAGGTTAGTAGCTTAGTGCAGGAGAAAACATTCCTTTTTAACTGTAGTCTAATGATACTTGCAGGTTAGGTACCCGACTAGTATGGTGATGGGATTTATTTGCTCAACTGGAAACTGGCCTCTTGCTTTTCTAGTTGATCTGCTTCCACCCAAGTCATTTAGGTCTCCTGAATAGATGCTGATTTTGAATGCTGTGTAGAAATCTTAAGTCATGTCTGACAGGGAGGTTTCCATCTAACCTGGTATCAAACTCTGTGTTTTCCTCCTATTGAACACTTTGTATATAAATGACATGGCTGTTCACATCTTGAACGCAGAAATATTCTGCATGTTGTACAGAGAGCTGCTCCAGAAACCTTATTTGGGAAGATATTCTGCTGAAACGAATGGTAAACCCATGGTTGCTGTTCATGTTGTGTGGGTGGTTGTTTCAAACTGTATGGCATGATTGTGCCGTCTGGTAAATACCTGCAATAATTATTTCACTTGTGGTTCTATGCTAGCTCCTCGGAGTAGATCCTCACCCACCTATTAAATGTGCCTGTAAACACTTCCTGCCAAAAGACCCACCTCTGTTCTGCCGCAGTTAATTCTGACTCCGTCTGCCTGCTGGCACGTTATTCTTCTGAGAGGAATTTGGAAATACATGTGGCCTTCCCCCAAGGTCATGTCCTGTGAAGGAAATCTTGTCTATATAGAAGAGAGCAGTCAATGTTGATGGCACAAACTAAAATAGGTTTACCACAAAAGAGCTGCCCCTACTGTAGTGACCCTATTGAAGTTACGGTTGTCTTGTGAGGGAGGGCATCTCTCAAAATGTGACTGACTGGTCTCACACACCACCTGGTGTCATGCTTCATCATTTACCAGTCCTCGCCCTCTAAAAACTTGGTTTGATAGAGGGCGGGCATACACCTGACGACAGGGATGCACTTCTAAATTAAGTGGGGGCCCTTGAGAATGCCTTCATCGTAGAGAACTCAATCCTAGATGCCTCCCAATCTGGATACCACAGCACCCAGACCGCCCTCCTCACCGCCACTGACTATATCTGCATGCTAATCGACCAGGGACACACTGCGGCCCTCATACTTCTAGACGTCTCCGCAGCCTACGACACAATCTCACATTGCACGCTCCGAGCCAGACTTCATATAGAATAGAATAGAAGCCATTTGTAGAGCGCCTGGTTACTCAAAACAGAGTGTCCCCGCGCTGAAAACTGCAAAGGAACCTGGAGGAATGAATACAGGGGAAAAAGGACAGGGCCAGGGGGGAGAGAGGGGGATCAGATGCGGGGGAAGAGGAGAGTGCTGGGGGTTCGCGTAACTAGTGACGCTGCGATACAAGGAACCACCCTGGACTGGATCCAATCCCTCCTCTCCGAACCCATGGAAATCCATTGCGGAGTACCTCGGGGATAATCACTCAGCCCCACGCCCTTCAACATCTACATGGCCCCCTTTGCCGCCATCGTCCGACAACATGGGCTCAGCATAGTATCCTATGCGGACGACACCAGCTCATCCTCTCGCTCACGAAGAGTCCCGAAGATGCCAGACTCTGCTTCCAGAAAGGATTGAAGAACATGGCAGCATGGATGAAAAAAACTGTCTGAAGCTCAACTCGGAGAATACAGAGGTCCTCATTCTCGGACCCTGCACCTCCGCCTGGGACAACACCTGGTGGCCTTCCACCCTCTGGAACCTTCCCACCCCTACAGACCACGCTTGGAACCTCAGCATCGTCCTTGACTCCTCCCTCTCCATGAACCGCCAAATCAACACCTTTGCCTCCACCAGTTTCAACTGCCTTCGAATCCTCTGTAAGATCTTCAAATGGATCCCCCCTGACTGCAGAAGGTTAGTCATCCACGCACTCATAACCAGCAGACTGGACTACGGCAACGCCCTTTATGCTGGAATCAACAAAGCTCTTCTACAGAAACCAAACTATCCGGAACACCGCAGCCAGACTTGTCCTCGGGACACCACATCATGAGCACATGACCCAACACCTAAGAGCCCTCCACTGGCTACCTGTCAAGAAGAGTGTCACCTTCAAACTCCTCACCCACGCCTACAAATCCCTCAACATTGGACCCAAATACTGCAACAAGAGATTATCCTTCCACGTACCCAAAAGGAACCTCCGCTCTGCCGACCTCTCCCTGGCACAGGTCCCCTGCATCCGCAAAAACAGAACTGGCAAAAGAGCTTTCTCCTACATCGCAGCCAAGATCTAGAACATACTCCCTGTGAACATCAGATGCTCCCTGACCCTGCATCTGCTGAGGAAAGACCTCAAGCCCTGTTTTTTCAACTGACCTGGAGCCGCTCCCCCCTTCACCCCCTCCAGGGCATTGAGACCCTCATGGGTGAGTAGCACGCTTTAGAAACCCCCGGTTGATTGATTGGTCTGTGGTGTGGGCACATGATGTTTAATGGAGGGGTGTTGTGCCCAATGCCTGATCTGTAAGAATGATATGGTCTGATTCCAGGAGGTCATACTTTTCTTTTAGTCTATCAAAGGGAGTAATCCCTTCAGTGTCAAAGATGGGCTATTCTTTTACAGCCTGCCTCCTGCCACCGTAGGAAGATTAGTTTGTGGGACCAGAGTTAAATCTGGTTTAGTGAAAATTTGAGGAGGAGGGATTGGTGAAGCGAGCGCTCTGAGCCCCATGTGCGTCACAATCCTATCCTATCCCAGACCAGTTAGATTGTTCTAATCACGGGAGAAGAGTACATACATCATGCCCTGTCTTTTCATGGCAACCAGGAGACCTTCCAGAACAACATCCCTGCTACCACCTCCTCTATTAAGCACAAGTGCTTCCCTAATGCCGCTCGACTCCCCACTCTACCCTAAACTGAAGTTTCACTGCCTGGAAGTACTGTAGGACGTCAGGAACACCCAATCCCCTTCTGCTAAAGGTCTATATATGAGATGCTAGTTTTGGGTGAGGCCAGAGGGGATAGAGTGGAGTAAGAGTCTAGAAGTTTTTTTTGGCAGATAATAGTAGCAGAATGAGGCTTGGGATGAGTCAAAGTGGAGGTAGAGGATACATTGAGAAAGGTATAGGGTGAGACAAAGTAGTGCATTGGATAGTCAAATGTGCTTTTTTTGTTAGTTTTCTTATACAGTAGGAATAAAGTATTATAATATATAGAAACATAACTACACAGAAAGGGTATATATGTTTAAGGAAGAATATGTCAAGATTTAAAGTAGGGGTGGGTGGAGATGGTGTAGTGCCTCGACGAGGAGCTTCATGGAGTTTGGAAAAAAAACTCTGTGGACCCAAATTATTTAAACATTGAAAAAGAAGGTGCTTACCTGTGTGTCTCCCGCCACCCTTGCCTGGCCGCTCTCCTTTCTGTTCCTCACTTCCTTCAATGACAGCTCCTTAGTTGTGCGTCTTGCACATGTGCAAGGCATACAACATAGGGTTTTTTATTGAAGGACGTGAGAAGCAGGAAGGAGAGCGGCCAGGCAGGGGAGGCGGCAGACACGCAGGTAAGTGCCTTTTTTCCATTTTAAAGAATTTGGGAGGGTGGATGGGCTGGCTAACTCCGCTCTGCCACAGTGTCGGAGTTTTGCCTACCTCTGTGTTTGCAACGGAGCACGGTGTAGGTGTTACTGTTTCTTTTCCTCAATATTTCAATAGAGAATATTGAAAGCTTGGTTGTTTGCATGAGAACCTAACCTTGTAACTTTTCAAGCATACTCCCAGTCAAGATCTTCCCCACAGAGTCTGATAGGCTGAGCTTTAAGTGGGAGGAAAAAACTGAGGGTCTCTCAAAGGGGCATTGGTGATGTAATTAAGGGCGTGGCTTAAAAAGGCGTACGCTAAAAATGTGCTTTTGCATACTGTATGCCCCACTGGTATCTTGGTGCTTCTGTCATTGCATCCAGATATATAATACAACAAGTAGTATTACATCTACAACAAGCCAGGACTATCAGCTTTGTCAATGGTGTGTACTTCCATTGGCTGTTTATCGGAGGGTGAACGTGTGTGGTCCTATTAAAAAGGAAAACAAATATTTGAAGTCTAGTCTCTCTAGGGGAATTGGTAATCAAAGGGGGAATTTGCGAAGGTTAGTGTAAATAAGTCATATTTAGCTTTTTACCAGGATATTTAAGTAAAGACCTTGCCTTTCTCTCATAACTTGTTTTTTAGCACAGCTTTTTAGGTCTTGGACTGCGAACCGATCGCAAAGTGATCGTCGCTCCGAGACTCTATTGCAATCATTTCTGCTTTCAACGAGTCAGGCGACAAGTGATGTGCACGCGCGCGTAAACTGATCAGGTCACGCGAGCTTCCTGTCTCCCATGGCTCCTTGGAAGCAGACACACACACACACACACACACACACACACACACGCGCACACACATAGAGAACCCCCCTCCTCCCTAGAAGGAGCCCCAAAGTCCAGACAGCACATCTGGTACCCCTGTCCCCACTGCACCCCCTCAGTACCCGGGTCCGGGTCGTTGTCATTCAGCTCCAACATCTCGATGAACTCCTAGTCACCATGAAAGTCTCCGACCTGCACCCCTGCCACAACCCCCTTGCGTCCTCCATAGGTACAAGTGCCCATCCTGACACACACGGGTCTCTTCCACTCCCACGGCCGGATCTTACGGTGCAGCCTACCCAGAGGGGCGTCAGGCAGCTGCCGCCAATGGAAGCAAGGTGTAAATAGCAGTGGACCAATCACGACTCTGATACATTCTGCCGTCCCGCCCTCCCCGTGAGCTGTGGAAGCGGCCACCTTTCTAAAAGGTTGACAACAGATAGGGCAAAATCAAATGCTCAGTCTCCCCCTCGGTTCCTCCACCCACGCCACAAAACCACAATGATACGCATGCCATGAATAGTCCGCTGCTTCGCAGGTTGAGGGCCCCGCCTGTGGGTCGGTTGTGCAAACTCATTTTTCATGGTCCTGGGCGTATATACATTTTAAAGCTGCCTGTGGCTCCAAACCCTAGCACCGCTCTATCGAAGTCTGTTAACAAATGTACAACTCAAAATTTGTCGTTCTAAGCTGCCACCCGTCCTCCCCTGAAAGGTGGCTTGGCATAGTACAGTCTTTGCTGCTGAGCTCTACGCGTTTGATGTTGATTGATTCATTCATTCTGAATTGGGCTTTTGCAGGCAAGCTGTGTGAAAAGGGAGCCAACTTCGCCCATGGCTGCATAGTTTTGAGAACGTCATAATTTTACAGGATTCATGATGCAGGTTTTAATGGCGGCACTTATTCTGTTAGAGGGGTTGTTGTGTTATGAGGGTCTTGGGGTTCCACAGGGCTTACTACACTCTTGGGTAATCTGGGATCTATAGACCTGACACGTGGCCGAGGGCTGCAATGAAATATACGGACACTGGGGTGCTGCTTGAGGCTCTGCTTGTGGTTGCCAACTGGCGTACGTACGTGCGTGGGCCCCTTTTATTTTACTCTTCACGTGGTGCCACGTTGCACGCATGTTGCGCCATGGGCGTAATATAAGCTAAAACACAACATTCCTTTTCAACCATAAAAAAACAAAAGCAAGATGTACAAAAGAAACATATGTAGGAATACTGCAGGTAATCAACATCAGTCTCTTGGATTCACTTTACAGTCTCTGATCTATGATTCAAATGAGTAGGCAATGGAACAGTCTTGTGTGAAGTGATCTCTGAGGCGACAGGACGGCTCAGAGTTTCTTCTCAGTTGTTATTGGGAGATTCCTCTGCTCGGAGTGACACCAACCCCAGCCGGGGATGGGGAACCGCTGCTACGGACTCCAAGGTCTTCTCCACTCGGCTCCACGATGATACCCTCCGATTCTCTGGGAGGGGTGTTGTTGCCACTTGTCAAGTCTGGAGATTCCTCTTCAGAAGAACAGTCTCTAGGTGTCGGGGACCCGACAGACACCAGACTTGCTGGCGCCCTGACCTCCGGCGACTCAGGTGTGGAGACGGCCATTGTCTCAGGGTGAAACGGTTTGAAGCAGGACACGTTGCGAGTCGATCGCTCCTCAGAAATGTGAAAATTGCCAGTTCTAGCGACTGTCCTTTATCATGAGCTATTCTGATCACCTTGTTGAGGGTTCGCATAAACCGCTCCACCTCGCCATTAGCCTGTGGCCATCGGGGGGTTATTCTGCGATGTCGGATCCCTAGGACGTTGAGGTAGCTGGCAAGTTCTTGTCCCTGAAAAGGAGGGCCATTGTCTGTTCGTAATTCTTTCATCAGTCCATGCACTGCCAGGATTTTTTCGAGTTTGGGAATGACCTCCGTAGCGCTGGTGGATGATATTATTTCCACCTCCAGGTACTTGGAGCGGTCCATGGTGTGCCACCCATCGGGGAGACTGCCGAAGTCCAGGCTGACGCACTCCCAGGGACGTTGTGGTCGAGGCTCCGCAATAACGGGTGCCTCTCGCGGTACGTCCCCAGTGACCTGACAGGCTGCACACGATCTCGCTGTGGCTTCCACGAGATTCTCCATGAGGGGAATCCACACTTTGGTTCTCAGTCTGGATTTTGTTTTGACCATTCCTTGGTGGCCGACGTGGGCCAGCTGCACTGCTTGGTTCCTTGGCTCTGTGCCAATTGCCACTCCGAAGTGCCGCTATAGCTCTTTGTAGGCAATCATCCCTCCGGGTGGCCTCTGCAATGCTCTCCACCGACATGGCCATCGGGCATGGTCGGGCAGTGACACATCTCACGTATGCTTCGGTGTCTGCTGCATCCTCCATTTCTTCCCGAGTGGCGGTTCGCGGGTGTCTTGTAATCTGCAGGATTCCTGGACCCGGGCTGATGCTCCAACTCCAAGACTAGAACTGTCGAGTAGAGTATCCACTTCTCAATGCGAGGTGGAGGTTTTGTGGAGGTCCCTGAGAAGAGGGCAACCAGTGGCTTGTGGTCAGTGGCCACTACAAACTGCTTTCCGTAGACCTACAGGTGGAAATGCCAGCATCCCCAGTGGATGACTATTGCTTCTTTCTCAATTTGAGAGTATCTTTGTTCAGTTTCTGTGAGGGAACGGCTAGCGAATGCCAAAGGCATCCAATCTTCATCTGCTCTCTGCCTTTGCATTAAGACGGCCCCTAGGCCCACCGGACCGGCATCCACCGCCACCTGTGTCAACTTCCGGGGGTCGAAGAAGGCTAATGTGGTAGCATCTGATAGAGCTCCTTTGATTTCTTGGAACGCTTTTGCCTGCTCAGGACCCCATCTCCAAGTCGTGGCGTCTTTTGTGAGTTCTCTCAGCGGTAGTGTTTAATTGGCAAGGTCACGGATGAACCTCCCACAGTAGTTCACCATCCCTAGAAAACTCCGGACTTCCGTGACGGTGGTGGGGGGAGCGGCGTCTTTGATTTCTTTTACCTTGTCCGGATCCGGGTTGACCCCTTCAGCTGAGAAGGTGTATCCAAAAAACTGCCGCTTTAGTTTCAGGAATTCGCACTTTTCGCAATGTACGGTGAGGCCTGCTTCCCTTTGTCTTCGAAACACTTGTTGTGTTCCTGGATGGATCGGGCATATATCATTATCATAATGTCATCGCTGACATTGATTACCCCTGGTATGTCCGTTATGAGTTCTTGGATGACACTTTGAAATACTTCTGCCGCGCTGGAAACGCCGAGACGGGTGTATCGCTGAAGGCCCACGTGCGTTGAGAAGGTCGTGATGTTGCGTGATTCTTCATCAAGCACCAGCTGGTGATACCCGGACCGTAGGTCGAGTTTAGAGAACCAGCTAGCTCCTGCCATCTCTCCTATGAGGTCGTCGATGGTGGGCGTTATATGGCGCTCCCTTTTGATGGCGGCGTTGGGGAGGCGCATGTCTAAGCAAATCCTGACAGCTCCTGGTTGCTTTGGTTTTCGTGTGACCACTATGGGGGGAGACCCAGGGAGCGGGGTCAGTTACCTTTTCTATTATTCCGGCCGCTTCCAGCTTCTTAAGCTCCTCTTCTACGAGTGGCCTGAGATGGAATGCGATGCGGCGATGCCTCAACGCCACCGGCTGAACGGTGTGGTCAATGTGAAGGTGTACTTAGTTCCCCGTGAACTTTCCGATGCCCTTGAATATATCGAAGAACTCTGTTATGAGTTGTTGAATTGACTCCTGGTGTACTCCAAAGGCAAACTTGACAACTCCTAGATCCTCCGCTGCCCGGTACCCGAGCAGCATGCCTTGCCTATCTTCTGACACAAAGATGTTGGCGGTGATTCCATGCGAGATGGTCGTCTTGAATTTCCCTCGAATCTTGAGCGGGGTGTCCTGTCCATATGCGAATACAGTGATGGGTGATGGACTCAGTGTCGGGGGCGGTTCCAATCTTTGATAAAGAGTGGCAGCCATGATGTTGATGGTCGCGCCTGTGTCTACTACAGCCATGAGCTCCTGTTCATCCACTCTGATGCCGCACTGAGGTAGTCGCCTGGTTTGGTGGATTGCGGTGCCAATCATGTGCACTTGGTGCACTGTCTTTTCTTCCTCCTCGTCATCATCCATGTCACTCGGACTGGGATCACCTTCTGGCACAGTGTTTACCACCTGCCGAGGTTTGTGGAATTTCTTGGCCCGACAGACCTTCTCGAAGTGACCGAAGTGACCACACCCTGAGCACCGCTTCCCCTTGGCCGGGCAATCTGCGGCCTGGTGGGGTGGTCCCCAGCAGTATCCGCAGGTCTTCCCCGACGTCACCGCAGCGGCTCCTGTGCTTTTCTTGTTCCACTTCGTTGGGGATCTCACTGTCATCTTGTTGACCCGTTCTGCCTTCACCGGTGCTTGAAGTGCGGCTTCCATATGGGCCGCTCGGGCCTTTGACAACTCTTTGGTTCGACTGAGGGTGAGAATGTCCGCCAGGGACTTCCCAGACTCTTCCAAAATGCGTTCTGAGTTTGGCAGACGCGCATCCTTGGATGATCTGTCCTCGTATTTCTTCAGTGACGTCCACAAACCCACAGGTTGACGCCAGGTTTTTCAACCATGCATGATACGTGTCTAGGGACTCTTCCGGCAACTGCCTGGCTTTGCGGAATATGAATCTTTCATAGTCCTGGTTGGCCATGGGCTCGAAGTACGCATTCAGAGCATTTATGAGAGTGGTGATTTTTTGGTGGGACTTCCACTAGAGTTTTGGCAATATTGTGGACCTCTTTTCCCCCTAGATGGAGTATCATGGCCCGTTTCTGGTCCTTATGAACTTTAATGGCTTCAAAGAAAATCAGTAACTGGTCTACCCAGTCCTTCCACTTCGGGGCCAATGATGACGGTGACCCCTTCACCAGGAACTGTTCAATTGGGGGTATTGTGGCCATGCTTGTGGCTTTAGTGTGCCGTGCAGTGGACAGATGCGGCGCGTCGGTGATGGCTACTCACTCCTTGGCTCCACAGACCAATGTGGGAATTGGCCTTTTGCCAATGCTTGACTATTGAGGGCTGCTGGGCCTGGTTTGCTTGATACGCTGTTCCTGTTGTATTAGGCATCTTCCCCCTCCACGTGGAGTTCTTCTCCACCCCTTCTGAGGCGTTGAGCTTTCTCCCTGCGAAGGTAGGGCTTCTGGGTGGTGCACGTGGCTCAGGGCCCTTGTGCGCGGGGTGCGCGGACCCAAGGAGGAGTGGCCTGGGCCTAGTTTCAGCGCGAACCCTTCCACGCGGTTTCACCCGGCAACGCGCTTCACACATCGGCTGCCTGCCGGTATGCGGCGCTGCCCGGGGCTTCCAACGCCGGGTATGCAAGCGGCCGGCAGGGGAACCAGATGACTCTTCCCCTGGGGCCCGGTCAAAGTGCGGCGATAAGGCGGTCCCGCGAAGGGTGCGCACATGCGGGGTACAGCGGCTCACCTGTAGGGAGTGTCGCCGTCGGAGCACTCCGGTCTGGGCCCAGGTCGCGTTGCCGCACTGCAGGCGGATCCGTAGGGCACGAGCGCCGCGAGCCGATGACGGAGCTCGCAGCCGCCCCAGCAGAGTAGGCGCGAGACACACACACACAGTGAGGGTACGCCCACCCTCGTCGCCAGCTGTTGTGTTGTGAGGGTCTGTGGGACTTAAGGATCCACAGGGCTTACTACACTCAGGGGTAATCTGGGATCTATAGACCTGACAGTCAAGTCAATAAATGTATATAGCGTGCTACATACCCAGAGGGTCTCAAGGCGCTTGAAGAGGGGTGAGGAATTACTGGTCGAATATCCACGTTTTAAGTTGCTTTCTGAATGCTAGGTGGTTCTGAGTGAGGCGAAGGTGAATGGGCAGTGAGTTCCATGTTTTGGCAGCCAGGTAGGAGAAGGATCTTCCTCCCATGGTGGTTTTGTTGATGTGAGGTACAGCAACAAGGGCTTGGTTGGAAGAGCACAGCTGGCGGGAGGGGGTGTAGAAGGAGAGTCGTGTGTTGAGGCATTCGGGTCAGAGTTCGTAAAGTGCTTTGTGTGCGTGGGTTAGGAGGCGGAATGTTATCCGTGTATTGACGGGGAGCCAGTGGAGGTCTTTCAGGTGACTAGAAATATGGTCTTTACGTGGGATGTCTAGTATGAGTCTGGCTGCTGCGTTCTGGATGCGTTGGAGTTTTTTCTGAAGTTTTGCGGTGGTACCGGCGTATAGGGTGTTTCCGTAGTCGTCGACTTGTAACCAGTGCGTGGGTGACCGTTTTTCTAGTTTCGGTGGGGATCCAGCGAAATGTTTTTTTGAGCATGCGGAGAATGTTGAAGCAAGATGATGAAACGGCGTTGACTTGTCTGGTCACCGAGAGTGAGGAGTACAGGAGGACGCCCAGGTTCCGTGCGTGGTTCGTCGGGATGGGAGCTTTTCCAAGGGCCGCTTGCCACCAAGAGTCGTCCCAGGCGGAGGGGGAGGTACCTAAGATAAGGACTTCTGTTTTGTCTGAATTCAGTTTCAGACGGCTGTGCTTCATCCACTCGGCTACTTCTTTCATTCCTTCATGTAGGTTGGTTTTGGCGGTGTTGGGGTCTTTGGTGAGTGAAAGGATTAGTTGAGTGTCATCAGCGTAGGAGATGATGTTGAGGTTGTGTTGGCGTGCGATGGCTGCGAGGGGGCTCATGTATACGTTGAAGAGGGTGGGGCTGAGTGAAGATCCTTGTGGCACGCCACAAATGACTTCAGTGGCCTCTGAATTGAATGGTGGGAGGCGGACTCTGAGTTCTTCCGGCAAGGAACGAGGTGATCCATTCAAGTGCTTTTCCTTGGATTCCGATGTTTCTGAGGCGATGTAGCAGGGTGCTGTGACAAACTGTGTCGAAGGCTGCGGAGAGGTCGAGGAGGATGAGGGCGACTGTGTCTCCATTGTCCAGTAGAGTTCGAATGTCGTCTGTTGCTGCGATGAGTGCGGTCTCAGTGCTATGTTTTGCTCGGAAGCCGGACTGTGAAGAGTCGAGGGATTTGTTGGTTTCGAGGAAGGCGGCGAGCTGGTTGTTGACAGCTTTCTCGATGACTTTGGCCGGGAATGGGAGGAGCGAGATGGGGCGGTAGTTTTTGAGTTCGGTGGGGTCAGCTGTGGGTTTTTCAGAAGGGCGCTGAGTTCGGCGTGTTTCCAGCTTTCCGGGAAGGTGGCGTAGTTGAGGGTACAGTTGATGACGTCTCGGAGGTGTGGTGCTATGATGGAGTCTGCTTTGTTGAAGATGTGGTGAGGGCATGGGTCTGTGGGGGATCCTGAGTGGATGGAGATCATCAGTCTGATGGTGTCTTCCGTGGAGATTGGGTTCCAGTCATTAAGGATGTTCAAGGGGGGTGAAGGTACAGCAGAAGGTTGTGTGGGTTGGTGTTCGGTTTGGTTGTCGAAGCTGTTGTGGATGTCAGCGATTTTGTCGTGGAAGAACGAAGCTAGGGAGTCGCAAAGGGTTTGAGAGGGGGTGATGTCGTTGGAGTTGGCTGAGGGGTTGGTAAATTCTTTGACGATGTTGAATAATTCCTTGCTGTTGTGGGCGTTGTTGTCTAGTCGGTCTTTGAATGCGGCTCTCTTGGCGGTCCGGATCAGTTGGTGGTGTATGCGGGTGGCGTTTTTGAAGGCGTCCCTGGTGCTGGTGTTTGGGTCTTTTTTCCAGGCCTTCTCAAGGGAGCGACAGTATTTCGTGGATTTCTTAAGATCATCGTTGAACCAGGATGCGTTTTTTGTTGCCTAGTTTGATTTGACGCTTTTTCAAAGGTGCTAGGATGTCAGCGCTGTTGGTTAGCCATTGATTGAGGTTAATGGCTGCTTGGTTGGGGTTCGAGGAGTGGCGGGGGGGTTTTGAAGAAGCGATGAGGTAATCTGGTCGATGGTGATTTTGTTCCAGTTTCTTCGCAGAGTAGGTTGAGGATGGTTGTGGGTTGTGGTCTTTTTTTAGGTAAAGTGAACGCAGCTGTGGTCCGTCCAATGGAGAGCTGTGGTGTGACTGAAGGAGATATGTTTGCTAGAGGTGAAGATAGGATCGAGTGTGTTACCTGCGTAGTGAGTAGGGGTATTAACAAGTTGTTTAAGTCCGAGGTTGGCGAGATTGTCCAGAAGGGTGGTGGCGTTGCGGTCGTTGCTCTTTTCCAGGTGAAAATTGAGGTCTCCCAATAGAATGTAGTAAGAGGTCTCCTAGAATCCTGGCACGTGTCCAACATGGCAGCGAAGAGTTTCTCCTGAGCTCCAGACATGCCGGGGGAGGAGGGCGTTGGAGAAGAAAAATCTTCCCTCGGTAGGCAATGGCGTCCTGTGCTAGCCCCTGGCGATGAGCCTTCTGCACAGGGGGCTAAACGTGTGAAACAAAAAGGTTGGCAACAGACACCACTTCTGCCACGCAGCTAGTGACGGATGAGTGGAAATATTCTATGACAAGTGCGAAGTTTTTTTTACAAGGAATATTTTGAAATCGGCCACGCCAGGATTCTGAGTTCACTCCCCTGCTACAAAGGCTGCAGGTCCGAGCCTAGGGCCCCCTGGTAGAACCGCTCTGGTCTTCGTGACAACCGCGCGTTCCTACACCCCACTTACACCCTCTTCAAATGTCCCTTCTGCACCTCCTCTCTGCCCCCATTCTGATACTCGGTGCGTCGCCAAAGGTGGTAACTCACGCACTGTTTTACATATCACAAATACTTCACAGGTAACAGACACCACATGCCTCCTATCATGTGCTTCCGGTCCTTTGGGCGAGTCTTGCAATGTCCCTTTGTTAGGGCGACATTAGCGACCTAAAGCAAAGTGTTCTCTCCCTTTCGCCACATGCAGGCACTTTTAACACCGCCCTATCACACCAGAAATGTCTTCTTATGAACGGCGCCATCACACAAGTTTAAAGATGCCCTCTGACCTTTCCTTTCACTCCCTGACCCCCTCACACACCCTTTGATCCTCAGCAGAACACTCGCACCTACTTCAGACACAAGGGAACCCCCTCACACCCCCGTCTCTGTCTTACACACGCCAACGGCGCTACTTTTCTTCTTCTGTTTAGCTCTCCCAGGCGTTTGATTTTTAGCACTTGCAAACATTTACGGCCAGAGCAGGGTTTCATTGGTCCTTTGATCCGTAGGGCAGAAACCCCTTCGTTTGGTTTAAAATGTGCGCCTAGCACCTCTGTGCAAATACACTCTTGCCAGACATTTTCCAGGTGCGCTATCTTTTTCTTTTCTTTACTAACTCCTAATTTCTTTCTCAAATAATACGTTTCCATTAAGAAGCCATAAAAGCAAGCCAGCAGCATCCATACTAGTATCTACATTACTCCGGAATATTATTAAAACACCTTAAATATACAATTACCAGTTCATTTAAAATTAGCCATGCTATTTAATAAAATGCTACGCTAACATTGTTTTACAACATATTTGCCTGCTTGTATTCCTGAACTCAAAAACATCTATTCTACCTTCCTAGGACCGTTAATGAAACCAGACAATTCGCTTTTCCAGGCTCCTTTTATCTGCAATTTACGATTTTCACAGGCTCTTTAATGGCACATGTTCACGTGTTTTATTAGTCCTAAAAGATAAGATAGCTGTCTTCTGTTCCTGCTCCTCTACTTAAACTCAGGAAGAAAAGCATTTCCAAACTTCCTTCCCATTCCAAACGGAGCTGTTGCTATACATTTTAGGAGCCCGACTCATCGCTATCTACTGCGCCTTAGGAGTCTCAAGGCGAGAGTGGCATGTCCTGTGCCCTGCCCCAGAACATTCTTTGTGTGTGTTTGTGTGTATGTGATGTGAGTGTTCGTATGGGTGTGTGCATGGGTGTGTGAGAGCACGAGACAGTATGGGTCTGTGTGCATACCTAGAGACTCACACTGCACCAGTGCACGCGCCTCCTTTTATTTAAAAGGATTCCCAGCTTGAGGCGCACACACACCACTACACACACACACAACCACACACACTCACACACATACCACACACACTCACACACATACCACACACACTCACACACATACCACACACACACAGCCACACACACAGCCACGCACACAGCACCACACACAGCCCCACACACAGCCACGCACACACAGCCACACACATACAACCACACACATACAACCACACATACAACCACACATACAACCACACCGTCAGTGCGCACTTTCACCAGGCACAGACACCATCAGTTGTCGGTGCACGCTTTCACCGGGCACAAACGCCACCAGCTGTCAGTGCACGCTTTTACCAGGCCCAAACACCACCAGCCGTCTGTGCACGCTTCCAGCAGGCACACACCACCAGACATCAGTGCATGCTGTCACCAGGCACACACACCACCAGTTGTCAGTGCACACTTTCATAAAACTCACACCAACAGCCGTGAGTGCACGCTTTCACCAAGCACACACACAACCAGCCGTCAGTGCACGCTTCCACCAGGGGCACACACCACCAGCCAGCAGTGCACACTCCACCAGGCACACACACCACCAGCCGCCAGTGCAGAATTTCTACGGCACACATACTACCAGCCATCAGTGCACACATCAATTGTTAACGTATCCACAATTAACTATTGTAGCAATCACTGTAATAATGTACTCCATTAGAAAGTGACTTGCTGTTCTGCACAGTGCGCTGCATTGTTAAAAGACACATTTTCCTGACACGATGAACATTTCTTCAAACAGCGGGACCAGAGCTGACCTTCCAGAGAACACAGGACTCGCACAAAACTCAGGTTTCTGCCACAAGGGGGCGGGCAAAAATCAAGAGCTCGATAGGGACCTGCCTCATCACCTGTTTTTTTTTGTTTTTTGTTTTAGTTTTTTTTTTTTACTGCCTGTGCTGAGCACTGGCAGGACCAGAGTGCAAATCATTGGTGCTCGGGTCAATCCTAACGCTGCTTTCAGCAGCATGAAAGAAGCGTCCGTATTGGCCGCAGTGGACTCTGGGAGCCTGTTCCTGTAGTTGAGAGAAGAGCTATGTGGCAGGTGTTTTGTTTTTTTTGTCTGGTCCTAGTCAGTCCGTTCCCCCGCCACACTATAGACACACTGCTTGCTATTGGTTCCCCCTTTGACTGCATTGAGCATTTAATGCTGATCCCTCCCACAATACATGGAGGTTTTATAGACCTTTGCACAGTAGCGGCCAGTGTGTAGATAGTGGCGGGGGACAAAAGGTGGGGGCTAGGTAGGTGGATTGCTTGTTGCATCGCACTCCTGTCCACTGCCTGCACAGGGTTTCATGCTGCTGAAAGCAGCATTGGAATTGACCTGAGCGCCAAATTTTTTTGCTCTTGTAGTTAGACTGGGAACCTGTGTCTGCTCTCTCTGGCCCTCAATGCAGCTAGTGTTGGAGAGCTTCAGTGCACATACTGGTGTGGCTGGCCTGAGACAGCCAGCCAGACCATCCTGCGCACTGAATAGTGCAAACACTCCTCCACCAGCCTGTCATCGCCCTCGGCCTGCCCCCAAGCCTACACTCCGAGAGCAAACATAAAATAATAAACAAGGGTTTATCATTTTATTTTTAACTTTTTTGGCTACTGGCGGGTGGGAGGCGATTCTCTACCATAGCAAAGGAGATGCCGCAGCCCAAGCAGCATCAGAACTCAAGTGACATAACTATTTCAGCTTATCATTGCAGGTATGCAGCATTCTTATGTAAAGGGTGCCAGTGACCTTTGACCCTGTCCTCGGGCAGATCGCCCCCCCAGCCGCCGCACGGTCCTCCTGCGCAGCCGGACTCTGCTGACCTTGCCGCCCTGCTCTCTCTGCCGCCTGGGACTCCGGCGTAAGCCCTTCGCCCTCAGATCTTTCACCTTTGCCCTGACTTAATTTCCTTGCCCCTCTGTTCTATCTTATTCCTTCTGCCCACATTCGCTTGCCCACCCCCACTGTTGTGCCCTCTGTGCCCCCCTACCCCGTCCCGCTCCTGTGTCACTTCCCGCCGCTGCGTCCCTGCGGCCCCGCCCCCTGCTGTCCCATTCGCCCGCCCCGCTCCCGCCACCCAGTTGCCCCTCCCTCCCACAGTCCCTCTTATGGAGGCCGCACCACTGACGCGCCAAAGGCAAGCCCGTCTGCGCCCGTCCGAGGGTTCCACACTCAGAGGAACCCTCGTCTATAGACCCCCGGGACCGCGCACACAATTCAGCGAAACCATCGCCGACTTAGTCAGCCCACACAACCTCTAACATCACCAGAATACATCCTCCTAGGGGACCTGAACTTCCGCCTGGAGAACAGCAACACTACCAACCTGCTCGACAACCTCGCCAACCTTGGGCTCGAGCAACTGGTTAACACCCACACCCACTATGCTGGCCACACGCTGGACCCCATCTTCTCCGCCAGAAACCACGTCTCCTTCAGCCACTCCACCGGACTACACTGGACCGACCACAGCTGCATCCATTTCCCCTACAAGAAGACTACAACACACCACAGCATGCCACAGATCCCCCGCCGATGCTGGAGCAGTCACCACAGACCAGCTTACCACATCACTGAGCCAGAACCCACCATCCAACACCTCCAACACCAACGATGCAGTTCTCAATCTCGCACAGTGGATCACCAACTGCGCCGACATCCTCGCTCCGCTGAAGAACCCCCCCCCCCAGGCAAGACTAGCAACGGAAGAACTACATGGTTCACCAACGCCCTCAAAGACTCAAAGAAATCATGCCGCACGCTTGAAAAAACCTGGCGCCACAAACGGATGACAGAAAACATGACAGCCCTCAAGAACACCACTCGCGAACACCACCAGCTGATCCGGACCACCAAAAGGGCATCGTTCAAAGAGCGGCTGAACAACAACACCCACAACAGCAAGGAACTCTTCAGCATCATAAAAGAGCTCTCCAATGCCAGCAACAACATCACACCATCACAAGACCTCTGCAACTCCCTCGCCACATTCTTCTACCGCAAGATTGCAGATGTACACAACAGCTTTGACGCCACCTCCAGTCACCAAACCAACGACCACCACCCTGAGCGACTGGACCCCCATCAGCACAGAAGACACCACCCACGCCATGAACACCAGCCACTCCGGCTCTCCCTCTGACCCATGCCCCCACCACATCTACAACAAAGCAGACGCCATCATCGCACCCCACCTCCAGAACGTCATAAACCACTCCTTCGCCTCCGCCACCTTCCCAGAGAGCTGGAAGCACGCAGAGATAAACGCCCTTCTGAAAAAACCCACAGCTGACCCGAAAGACCTCAAGAACTTCTGCCCCATGTCTCTTCTTCCCTTCCCGGCTAAAGTCATCGAGAAGACAATCAATAAACAGCTGACTGCATTCCTCGAGGCTAACCACTCACTCAACCCATCCCAATCCGGATTTTGAGCCAACCACAGCACCGAGACAGCCCTCATCGCAGCCACCGACTACATCAGAACCCTGATGGAAAACGGGAAGACAATCGCCCTCATACTCCTAGACCTCTCAGCCGCCTTTGATAGTCTGCCACCGCCCCTAATAACCCGCCTCTACAACATTGGGATCCAAGGAAAAGCGCTGGACTGGATCACCTTGTTCCTCTCCAACAGAACCCAGAGTCTGCCTCCCGCCATTCCGCTCCACGGCCACCAAGATAATCTGTGGCGTACCCCAAGGCTCCTCGCTCAGCCTAACCCTCTTCAATATCTACATGAGCCCCCTCGCCGCCATCGCACGCAAACACCTCAACATCATCTCATACGCAGACGACACCCAGCTGATACTCTCCCTTACCAAGACCCAACCACTGCCAAAACCAAACTCCAGGAAGGAATGAAGGACGTCGCAGAATGGATGAAGCTCAGTCGGCTGAAACTGAACTCGGAGAAAACTGAGGTCCTCATCCTCTGACAATCCCCATCCACCTGCGACGACTCCTGGTTGCCCACAGCGCTAGGCACCGCGCAGTCACCCACGGACCACGCACGCAACCTGGGTTTCATCCTAGAGTCCTTTCTCACGATGACCAAACAAGTCAACACCATCTCATTCTCATGCTTAAACACCCTGTGCATGCTCCGAAAGATCTTCCGGTGGATCCCCACAGAAACTAGAAAAACGGTCACCCAGGCCCTCGTCACCAGCCGACTGGACTACGGGAACGCCCTTTACGCAGGAACCACAGCCAAACTTCAGAAACGACTTCAGCGCATACAGAACGCCTCCGCACGACTCATCCTAGACATCCCTCGCCACAGCCACATATCTGCCCACCTGAGAAACCTGCACTGGCTCCCCGTCAGCAAGAGGATCACATTCAGGCTCCTCACTCACGCACGGCGCTCCACGACATGGGCCCTGCATACCTCAACAATCTCCTCTCGTTCTACACTCCTACCCGCCAGCTCCGCTCCGCCGGCCTCTCCCTCGCAGCAGTCCCACGGATCCGCTGACCCACCACCGAAGGAAGATCGTTCTCCTACCGGGCCGCCAAGACAATGAACTCCCTCCCCGCACACCTACGACTGACCCAGGACCATCTCACCTTCAGGAAACCCCTCAAGACCTGGCTATTCGAGCAGTAGCGCCCCCCCCTCTCCCTCCAGCACCTTGAGACCCTCGCGGGTGAGTAGTGCGCTCTACAAATGTATTGATTGATTGACTCTCAAAGACACAAGAAACTGTAAATTCAATAGGCAGAGTTAACTACTTGTGATTCCTTGCATAGAGATGGCAGCTAGGCTAAGTAGGTCGGAATTGGGATAGCTGGTACAACAATGGTTAGCTGGTGCCACTTAGTTAAGGCTCCCGGTTTTCAATTTTTACTGATTTTTACAGATCAATACTGACAGAAAACCATTTATTTTCTTGCCTGTATTCATTTTTGAAACTTGGATAAAACCTGAAATTGTGTGCTTTTTGAGTGATTCTAAATACACTTCGCCATGACTGCCAAGCCATCAACTGTGTGGATTGATAGGTAAGGGGATTAAAAAAAAGAAATTTTAGTAAAGAGACTTAAACAGTAGATCTGCACAAGGCTGATACTGAAATGTGTATATTTTCATATATGTGCATTGATTTATCTTCAGCAGGTGTTCATATCACTGAAACCTGGCAGGCATTCAAGCGTGACTGCATAATTATTGGTTAAATATATGTGGAAATATACTGGTTTCAGCTTTATTTTTTCACAAAACCCATAATAAATATGGATAAATACAGATGGAAATGTCAACAAAAAATACCATAAACCGGGAGCCCTACGCATACTTTACTCATGCTAAGAGTAATGTTAAGAGTACACACCAGTGGTTTCTCGATCTAAAAATGTAGACATTGAGGAAAAAAGTCTTTACATGAAACAACCCTTACCTTAAATATTTATCTGCACATTTGTTGGAAACTATTTCACGGGCTTCTACAGCTCATTCTAACTTGAAAATAGATCTGCCTATTAACATGAACGTTTTGCAATTGAAACGAAAATGCTGTGATGCACAGAACTGTTTTCCTTGCATGGGCCAAACGAGGCCTTAACTAGGCCTGGACTTTGTCGCCTGGAGCATCCATAATCTTCTCTGTGTGTTGATTTCTTATTGACCTTGCACACAGCAAAATTTGCATCATTTGTTTTGTGGGGACATGCTGTTCTCCCAACAACTCCGTAGGAAGCCTTTAGATGCTTTTAAAAGCTCTTCATGCTCGCTCAGTCGGTTACTCATCGGCGTCTTTTCATTGTTTATGCAACCATATTTGTTCTAATACCTCTGATCACAGTAGTTCAGAAGGGGACTAATTCATTTAGTTGAAAAGTGCCAGGATTGTGGGGTAGCATGGTGAGCAAAAGAAGAATGGATTTAACACAGATCTCTTGACTGGGGGTGAATGGAAGATTTATTTGGCAATCCGTCCATTATTTGTTTGCGTAGCACTTTTCACCCCAAGTGGTATGGTTATGCCCAGACGTCCCTTGCTCACTGTGCCACTGGATCCAAGCTAGCCTAGCTTTTGAAGGGTAATACCCAGAAACCGGTCCCAGAATGCTTGTTTCAGGTCTAGTGAGGACCTGGCTTGGCAGTTCTGTCTGGACTGTTCCGATGAGACAGTCAAGACTGATTTGCATATGGCTGCGTCTAAACTGGGGTGACATGGTGAACAAAAGAATGATGGATTTAACCCAGATCTCTTGACTGGGGGGTGAATGTATGATTTATTCAGCATTCCGTCCAACATTTGTTTGCGTAGCAGGATTGTGGCAATGTCATTTTTAGAATTGTGTATTATGATTTGACAAAGTATTTTCACATTTGCTCACCCCATGCTTAGTATGCATTTACAATTCAGAGAACAGTTCATGGATGTATCATTAACCTAAAGTATATATCTTGGTCTCACAATATCATTGTCAGATACCAAACAATATTGCAATCGTGTCCACTGGTACATGGTCTAGCTTTACATCACTTTTTGTTTGTATTTTGAGGGTGCAGGAAATTGCGTGAATGTAAGCAACATTGATTGTATATAGTAAAGGTTGTGATAGGATATGAATAATTGAATGATTGCAATGGTCTGTTTTGCTGGGAATATCATTGGATGCATGCTCAATATTGAAGTAAAGTTGGGAACCTGAGATACAATAGAGGTGCACACTTGGATTTACACGAATATCAAGTCTGGATGATATAATTTTACTGATTAATACAGTGCAGCCCTCTTGGGTTACATTTGAGAATTATCAGCTCCAGCTGTTATTGCTTGTAATCTAATAACATTAGATCAAGATATATACTTTAGGTTAATGGTACATGAATGAACTGTTCTTTGATTTTCAAATTGATTTGCTGCATTGCTGGACTTGACCCCCTCTGCATGATCACCTCAAACATTTTGCCGCATCCTCCAGTTTTCTGAACATAATTTTGTTGGCTTTTAGTACTTTGTGCACTGTACCTCTACTACCAGTGCTAAGGTGCTTGTGCTCATACCTTAAAGCGTGGTAAAACTGGCCTATAATTGATTAGGACATATAATTGGGACACTTGGCACTCTTTTCTATAATACAGATATGATTTTATGCTAACAGTATTTGGTTTCTTGACTGCATTCTGTATAAGCGTAGCAACAGCCTTCTCGACTAGTAGGCCTGCAGCACTTATTGTGCTGCCCACTTAAGTAGCCCTTCAAAACCTGTCTGGAGCATGCCAATTGCAGACTGTTTGCACTTTTAAACTGCCATTTAGACTTGACAAAATAAGTCCTTTGCCAAGCAGAAAGCTTTTTTTTTTTTAATGCATACAAGTCCTCCCCAAGGTAGGTCCTAAACGGGCTGTAGATCAGGGTGCAGTGCATTTAAATGTGGACATATATTTTTAAGTTTGACATATCTTGATAGTGAACAACTTAAATTTGTTTTCGCCACTGAGGCCTACCTCTCCCATAGGATAACTTTAGATTTCTGTATTACAAGTAAGTGAAAGCTTTTGTTTTGGAACAGGTAGAAATGCCATGTTTGATCTCTAAAGAATCGAAATGTAAAATCCTCTTTATTGATGAAGTAGGATTTTAAAAAATCACTTTCAGAATGTTTGCATTTTCTTGTCATAGCCATTTGGTACCTATGTCCTTGGTCACATGACTGTGATTAGAGTGACGACTGACCTTTGTGTATGGCTCCCAGAAAGTGAGACAAAGAGGAACTAGGTGATGGCAGGAGGGGATAGGATGTGTGGGGCAGAGCTTTTTCCTGCCTCATTTGGATTTCAAAGAGGCTACCTCCAGCACATTGACAGAAAACTTGACACCTGCAAATTGTACCCTTGGAGCCTGTACAGGGGAGGGAAGGAAATTCCAGAAACAGATGTTGAGATACATCTAGAAGTTTCTCCTTCAAACCTGGCTTCAGGTTTCAAAATGGGTCCCTCACACCCACTGATAAGTACATTCCTGGACCTGTGGACATTTCACTAGTACTAGCCTGCTGACAGAGGACTGTCCTGCTGCTTGAGGCCTGCTCTCTGAGAAGTAAGACTGGAGCTGCTCCCTTCATACTAGGCTAACCTGAGTATGACTGTAAGGATCAGTTGACTGGCCTGTTTCGAGCTACAAACACACAGGCTACATAGGCCTCCCTGCAACTGCCTAGCTAACCTGTTCCAACTGGACCTGCCTGAGGCCTGCAGGAATGTCCTGGAGTGCTTCCCTGATCCTCAAGAGGTGCCTCTTGAGATACTGGTCCCTTTGCTGGCATTGGAGTGACCTCCTCCAAAGTAAATGGAGAAATCTTGAAATATTTGGCTCTTTACAATTTGACCAGTTAATACTGGAATCGTGCCGCCCGTAACAACTGCCACCGTGAAGCTCCACTGAGCCAGACTATTCGTACTTCAGTGATCGTTGGAGACTAGTGATCTGCACTTTGCACTTCAGCCTGTGGTGACCAACACAAAGCTTCTACAGTGACAGTATGTAACGCCCGTAAAATATTGTACAAATATCTCTGTCCCAAAGTCCATTATACCCGATCTATTGGATAAATTGCTATTTAAAATGTATGTTTTAAATGGTTTCTTTTATGGCAAAAAAAAAGCCGAAATAAAGAATAAATGAAATGAACATCTGATGGGATCTTCAGGCTGCAGCTATGACTGTCCATGACGCCAGGCCTGCTTTTCGCACCACAGCAATAACCATATGTTTTGCTAGCCTCACGGCCTCCTCCACCGCATACTGGACGTTTTGTGCTGGACTTTGAGAAGGAAAATTTTCGGCTGTACTAACCTGGTCCCAGCATCAGACCTGCGTTCCTTCCCCGTCTGCCTGAACTTATTTCTTTTTCTGGTCTAGTACGACCTGATGACTGGGAGTGGCGCTTTGTGCTTTTAGCCACAATACCTACCTAAAGCTTTTACATTTTATATCTCCAGTTCTACTGATTACATTTGTCTTGTTTGTCCTTATTTTATTTATTACATTTTACTCTTTTTAAATTGGTGTGGGGGTTTTTCTTGTGTTGTGTTTTCACTTTAATACCATTTGTGTCCTGCATAAATACTTTACACACTGCTACTTAGTTGAGCATGATTGTTTTTGTGCCAAGCTACCAGTGGGCGAAGCACAGGTTGAGTCGGTGACTTTTGTGGTTCACATTGGCAGGGAATGTAGTTGCTGCTTCAGACGGGTTCACACACCCCTCAACCGAAAACCTAATTTACTACACACTAACGAAGTTTCTCATTCAAAATTCATCATTGTATTCTGCACCACTGGGTCTATTTGTGAGAAAAAAGTAATGCATTTTTGGACACTTCAAGATTAAGGCCCCCTTTGAGGAAATATACATTTTATGGTCAAGAAATGTTCCCTAACGTGTACCCCACCGTCTCCATGTACGAGCTTAAAGTGCATGTAACTTCCCTCCTGTGCCAGCTATGAAGACTCAAATACATTTGCGTCCAACGTTAACATGTACTCTTTTAGATCCACCCTGAACGGGTTGAATATTCCGTTCCTAAGTATGCCTTGCCAACGTCTTTATGTGGTGTACTTTACACGTTTTTCAGCCCAGGCGAAGTAGGCCCTGAATTCTGCCATCGAGCCTTTTCCTGCCTTCTGACTCTGAATGCCTCAGCCTGGGCCTGCCTCTGTACCCGTGACCTCTGCCTTACTCCCTGCGCGGCTAACGGCGCTTAGCTCAGCCTGTTGCCTGCCAAGACTGTATTCAACCTTCGAATTATCTGCTCCGCTCCTCAAAAATACATTCCTGACTACTAGTTCAAGTAAACATCCTTCCAGCTGCGGAGCAAAGGGCCCGGCCTCACTGTCTCCGTGCAAGTAATTCATAGCTCCTGTTACCATGGTAGGCCCATGCCCCCTCGCATCTCATGCAGACACGTAGACGCTTATACACGCACTCAGTCAGTATAGAATAGCCTCTGCCCAAGAGACCTTTCCCTCTAGATAATATGGTTCCCAAACATCAGATATGATATAGGAACGAGTTGATCTGACATGCCAGACTTCTGTCTCTTTCCTCTAGTGTAAATGTCAAGTCCCCTGCACCCTCCAGCTTCACGTCAATCACACGTCATGCAGCTGCGCTCGCATCCAGATCTCAGATTTCTGCTGACATTGCAAGATTCTGCTATGTACCCACCCACTTGTGACACTTTCATGTGACGTTTCTAGCACACACCTCTATGTTCACGCCTAGTTCACCTCTTCTGATTACGTATTGCTAACACGTGTGTGCTCTTATCTTGTTTCTCTCAGCTGTTACGCCTACTGTATTGGTTTCCATTATATGATTTGAGTATAAAAGTTATGTATTGTCAAAGCATTGCTCTATCCCTTCCTGAACCCCAGTGGTGTCAGGAACCCGATATCCGGTTCAAGAACCATTCCTTTTTAAGGAATAAAACCCCTAAGAACTCTAACACCACGGACTCTGCGTCTTTCTTTCCGATTGAGTTATTTTATTATTAGTACTTACCTGCATAGAAATTAGGACGGTAATTAAATATTTACCACATCATTTTGGCGCCCGAACAGGGACCCCTCCCCCACGCGCCGGTTGGTGCGTTGCAACCTTTGCCCCCTGCCATAAGTCAAGACGGACAATTACGCGTACCCGCAGGATTTCCTGTATCTCCCTCAGGCCTACGGAGGTGACGGAGACTGCGATCAGCACCCAGACGAGGCGGTGAGGAGTGCGGAGGATCCCGACCAGAGCCTAGCCGAAAGAAGCAAGGTCCGAGGTGTCAAGAGGCCCACCAGTTCCGAAGTATTCACGTATCGAGTCGAGTCGAGTCCAGTCCAGTCCAGTCGAGTTTTCCGAGGCCTTCTGTTCCGTGCTTCCCGGTGAGTACCATTGCTGGGGACGCATCTAGACGGGTGCATTATTATGTATCCGGTAAAGACGGGTTTGGGTACACAAACACGGTCTGCACTGTTTTAGACAGTGTATCTGTACTGTTTAGCAGTACATCAGTCATTCAAGTTCTTGCACTGTTCTCAACAGTGTATCTGTACTATTTAGCAGTACATCTAGTATCAAGGGTAGTCCTATGTGTTCAAAATGTTTCATGTGATTAATGTCGTGGTATGAGTGACTGTTTGATGTACATTACTGTGTTTTTGTGTAACTAGCTGTGTTCAGAGTAAGTAACAAGTATCGAGTATCCAGTACTAAGTAACAAGATGCCGTTTTTCAATAAATTAAGAAAGATAGGAACTAGGAAAGGGATACTAGAGGAAGAAATTCCTGTCCCACCTAGGGACACTCCTGGAAATTTTATGTACCATAAGCATGGCTTAGATGCCATACTGTACCTAGATTTATGGGCTGATTACACCAAGCACCTAGAGGAGAGACACAGGTGGCCCGTTACAGGAACATGGGATGCCGAGTGCATCCTGAGAGTAGAGGAAGCGCTATGGAAAAAGAAAGCCAGACAATCCCAGAAAGATGCCATAGAATTGTGGCGTAAAGAATCACATAAACGTGCCGAAAAAGCACTCCGAAAAGAAGATAAACATAGAGAAGAGTCGGATGAAGTCCGAGAAAACGAATTAGTTAATGAAGGGATCAGAGTAAAAGCAGAACAAGTAGACCGCATGCGAAACACTCTTGTAAATGGCATGTACTTTGTGGCCGAGGGTTTGCCTAAAGCCACTTCAGAAATACCGAAAGATCTGCCGCCACCATTGGTTCCAACTAAAGTAAGTCACAAGACCACCAAAGACATATTCCTTGCTTCCTATCTAGACGATGTAGCTCCCGCTTACACCAATCCACGTGCCCACGTACCGCCTACTGACGGTGACGGAGGTGGCAACCCGCTCCAAGACAATGTCCAGCCATTGCCGCAACAAAGTTCACCCGTTCGACAGCCTGCTCCACCTGCTCCTCCACCTCCACCACTTCCCACATCTAAGATTAATATACTAAATCCGTTTGCGCCTGATCCTAATAAGAGACAAGTTCAGGTACAGATACCGACTCCACAGACACACAATGCTCAAGCCTCCGTCTCAGGAGGTGCAACAGGAGGTCTCCAGACCCCGCCACCAACACACAGATTGAACCTTAGGGACATAATGAAGCAACGTACACCCCAAACACCACGTTTCGACATGCTTAAAGATCCCCTTCCAATTTGCAGATACGATCCAGTACCCGGTAAAGACGATAGAATGTTGTTAGCATCACTACGTTTACGAAAAGTTACAGATTACCTAGTGTTATTTCCAGGAATGACTGAACACCTAGATAGAATATATCATTTTATCCAGACTGGGGAAAATCCTGAAAGTATTAAAGAGGCCCTGGCTCACCAGAAAGTTGACACTCAAGGTTGTATATTACGTTTCTTCATAAATTGCTTAATAAGAGAACGAGACAGGCCTGGAGTAGACCAGGAAGAGATGGAAGCACTAAACAGGTGGGGTCAAAATATAGCCGAAGGAAACCATGATAAACTGAATTGTATAGCAAGTATGTACAAGAAAATCAGAAAAGCAGTAATAGAAATACACGAAAAAGAACAAGAAAAAGAAAAAGAAAGTGACAGGAATGACTCCTCCGAGGAGGACGGACCTGAAGAACCTGACACGGCTAAAGAAATGATAGCGTATGTGGGTAAGGGAAATTACCTTAAAGGCATTCGTCCAGAAAGCAAGAGTTTTTCTCTCTGGCATATCAAAACCGAGTTCTCCTGAATATCTGTTTCAAGGTACCGATAAAATTCTTCAAGAACGAATGGGGTACCATGTACTCAATTCTATGGATGAACAAGAACTAGCCCGGTCAGCAGTACTATGGGCTGACAATCCTAGCACATACAATGATGATACAGTAGCACAGACATTTCTGAACCTTTCCCCAGACGAGCAGAAACTAGCTGGTGTGTACATGATTCAGCATCTCATCACGTTATACAGACAACATTCTGATCCAGGTCCCTTACCTGATACATTAGAAGCACTACTTATGAATAGATGGAGAGGCCTAAGTACCAAGTTAATTCAAATAATTCTAGAACAACGGCGCAGATATAACGCTTTCTTAGGCCCACAATATGTTTTAGCTCCGCCCCCAGAAAGAAAAATGTTTCATTTTGACAGGCAGAATCCTTTACGAGAAGTACACCCAGTTATGAATGCCAATAATACCTTGGAACGTGTGTTTGTGTACACACCTTTAACAAAGTTGGAATTGTTAGAAATGAAGAAACTAGTACCCTGTCATGATAAAGACCCTGCAGGTTTTCACCGAGAACTTAAGGACATGTTACTCATGGGAGATTACACGTATACGGATATTATGAAATTGTTAAAAGTACTGCTGCCCACCGGCATTTACGAGAAACTCAAGGAAAAAGAATGGGAGGTGGGAGATAAAAAGATTATTTGGACTGAAATAGAAGACGAGGAAAAAGCTCGTACTCCAGGGCTAGGCCTTGGGGACAAAGCTAAAGCATTACCAGGTTTAATAGTACAGGTTTTGCCAAGATTATTGACAACTAAAAAGGAAGACTGGGACGCAATCTCAGCCTGTAAACAGAAACACGATGAAGATACTAGTGACTTCTATTCAAGATTCGAGAAATGTTTCATTATTAATAGTGGCCTGAAACCAGGTAGCGAGTCATACCCACATCTTTTTGTAACAAAATTAGTCGAGAATTCCCTGACACAAGTTAAGAACCGTGTATATAAAGTTGAAAGTACATGGCAAGCAAATACGCCATCCCAGATGTTACAAATGTTACAATATCACCAGAACAGAATTAGAGAAGAACAGGATCACGAACAGAGACGTATGAAAGACACGAAAATGAAAATGTTAGTGGCCCAGTCGGTTCCAGCCGACGGTCAGAGAAAGGGTGCGACCCAGACAGGTAATTCAGCAGCTCCCGTTAAAGGGACATGCAACTATTGCAAACAGCCAGGTCACTACGTACATGAATGTCCAGTCCTGAAACACAATATATCAACAGGTAAAACTAAAGAAAGACCGCGTCAGCCTAGACAAGACCAGGTCCAGCAACAGACTTCACAGAATATACAGCCTATGCATGCTCCACCACATACAGTACAGACCGCAGCGGTATCACAGCCACAGCCACAGCCCATTGCCGCGACGCAGCAAGTTTCACAGCAGATGTACCAGTATGCCCAATCTGATTACCCCGATTATCAGTGATACACATGAAACAGCCTAGAGAGGGAGGTTGGCTTGCCTCTTATTGAGATTCCTGTAGATCAAGAGGGTCCTTATGTACACAGTCAAGTATTGGGAAAAGACAGAAAATTTTTAATTGACACCGGGGCAAGCCGCACAACGATCAGCCATGATGAAGTCCCAGGGGCACCCCTCTCAGGCTCACAGAATGTTTCCCTTGGTTTTTCAGGACAGCCTATTGTAAATGAAGTATCGAAACCAGTCCCCCTAGCAGTAGGTCCATTATCACGCGTTACAGACTTGTTACTCACGAAATCATGTCCAGAAAACTTGCTAGGTATCAAAACATTGAAGGCTCTAGGAGCTGTGATATGTTGTTCTCCGGAAGGAGTTAGACTTTTTCTACGTGACTTTAAGGGTCACTATGTATTACGAGAGTTTGATGTCAGGTTGAAAAATGTACCGAAACACCTGTGGGCACAAGGCCCAACCGATGTAGGTTGCATGCACATCACACCATACCGTGTTACACTCAAACCAGGAGTTGTTTTACCACGAATCAGACAATACAAGTTACCACCCGATGCTGTAGTGGCTTTACTGGAAATCATTGAAGAGCTCATTGCCCAAGGAGTAGTCGTAGAAACCGACTCCAATATCTGTAATTCCCCTATCATTCCGATTCTTAAACGTACTGATCCCAATGCACCGCCAGTATATCGGCTGGTGATTGATTTACGAGAACTGAATAAATGCATTGTTCCACAGTATCCTGTGGTTCCCGACATCTCATCCTTATTGACTGCTATTGATTCAGAAGCGACGTTCTTTACTGTAATTGACCTCCAGAACGCCTTCTTCAGTGTACCCATTGATCCAGAGAGCCAATATCTCTTCGGATTCAGTTTAAATGGACGAAGTTTCAAATTTTCACGCGCACCTCAAGGATTCACAGAAAGCCCCAGCATCTATAGCCAAGCACTGAAAAGACAACTTGATTGTATCCAAATGCCAGTTAACACTGCCTTACTACAGTACGTCGATGATCTGCTGATCACCGCACGAAGTGAACCCGAATGTGAACAAGCATCACTGACAGTTTTACATTTTCTGGCCGACAAAGGACACAAGGTGTCTCCTTCGAAGCTACAATTCTGTGTTCAGCAAGTTGTGTACCTGGGTCACTTGCTGTCCAAAGTGGGGAGACAGCTCACTCCTGATCGCATCCAGTTAATTGTAAACATGCCACAACACCAGACACAAAAGGAAGTGCGGGCCTTTATAGGCCTCACCTCGTACTGCAGACAATGGATTCCTCAGTATGCATTTCTAGCTAAACCACTCATTCAGTTGACAACACAGGAGGCAGCGACTTCGACTGCCCTCCCTTGGACTCAGGAACATACACAGGCTTTTGAGGAATTAAAGAAAGCTTTATGTCAAGCACCAGTTTTAGCGACACCATGTTACAGCAAACCTTTTACACTTTTTGTTACAGAACGTGATGGTACAGCGTTGTCTGTCCTCACTCAAGATCAAGCAGGTTCACATAAGCCTTGTGCTTATTTTTCAAGTACATTGGATTCAGTGGCCCAGGCTTTGCCTGCGTGCTTAAAATCAGTTGCAGCGACAGCCCTAGCAATCAGACAAAGCGACTCAATAGTATTAGGACATCCATTGACAGTACAAGTTCCACATTCTGTAGAGGTCCTTCTAAACCGAACACAGACTCAACACCTGACTATAGCACGACTGACAGGTTATGAATTAACGCTATTCCAGCCACACATAGAAATCAGATGCTGTAACATTCTAAATCCTGCAACATTGTTACCTTCGGTTATGACAGATTTAGCTCCGCATGATTGTATAGAGATCATTAATGCAGTAACAAAGCCCCGACGAGACTTAACAGATGTTCCACTGACAAATCCAGACCTGACACTTTACGTGGATGGTTCATGTATGAGAACAAACACAGGAGAATTAGTAGCCGCGTATGCAGTGACCACTGAAACTGAAGTCAAAGAAACACATCGTATTGATACACTGTCCGCTCAAGCAGCAGAGCTTATCGCTCTGACCCGAGCCTGTATACTAGCCAAGAACAGAAATGTTAACATATACACCGATTCACGTTATGCTTTCGGAGTCGTACACGACTTCGGAGTGTTATGGCAAGAACGAGGTTTCTTGACCTCTCACGGTGCCAAGATTCAACACGGTCCCCTTATTCAAGCACTGTTAGAAGCAATACATCTGCCTTCAGGCATATCCATCATGAAGTGTAAAGCACATACTAAAGTTACAGACTCTATTTCCCAGGGTAACGACCTGGCAGACCAAACAGCAAAACATACAGCATTGACTCACACCCAGACAACTGATGTGACAAAGACAATAGTGCCGACACATTGTATGACAGTTAGGGATCCCACACTAGATGTAATCGATATTCAGACACATGCTACTCCAGATGAAATAAAGAAATGGACTGAACTAGGAGGGATCCAGACAGATCAGGGATGGATGACGAAGGGAAAATCTACATGGTTTCTCCCCGACTCTATGGTTCAAGTCATAATAAATACAGCACATAGTCCAGCACACCTAGGAGAAAAAGCTATGTTAGACAGTTTACAGAATCTCTGGTACAACAAACATTTACGAGCAGCAGCAAAACAGAAAGTGCGTACTTGCATGATCTGTTGTCAGTTCAATCAAGGTAAAAGCGTCCCTGTAGAGCAAGGTGGATTTCATCCTCCCGATCACCCTTTTGAAGTCCTCCAGATGGATTATATCCAGATGGAACGTTGTCGAGGATTCAAGTACGTCCTCGTAGTTGTTTGTGCACTTTCCCGTTGGACCGAAGCATATCCAGTCCCAGATTACACTGCCCCGACCACTGCCAAGCAGCTGGTTCGAGAATTCTTCCCACGGTACGGCTTGCCTCGTATCGTGTACTCAGATAACGGACAGCCATTCTCATCTGAGCTCATGAAGCAGGTTTCACTTCTGCTAGGATACCAGTGGAAATTCCATTGCGTCCGACATCCCGAGGCAGCTGGCCTTGTAGAAAGGCACAATCAGACACTGAAAACACGTCTTGCAAAAATATGCAAAGATAAAGGGGTCGACTGGATAGTCGCCCTGCCAGTTGCACTATTCTACATGAGAATGGTCCCACATTCGAGATCAGGACTATCCCCGTATGAGGTGGTCTTTGGCCGACCACCAAATATGTGGGGGACGCCCATGCCTAAGAAAATAACCGATGTTGACTGTAATATGCTGACAGATTACCTTGCCTCCTTGATGTCTGCACTCCAATCATGTCGTTCACAGGTTGCCGCAGCCTTTCCCGACAACACTGATGTGAAGCCACACGATGTCCGTCCTGGAGATACTGTCCTGATACGAAATTTCGATAGGAGGAGTCCGCTGGAGCCCCGTTGGCAGGAGCCGAAGCTCGTCCTTCTGACCACGAGGACTGCAATCAAGGTTGAGGGCCGAAAGGGGTGGATTCATACGAGTCATATTAAAAAGTGTAATGAACTGTTGCCAGAGACTGACTCTTCCACCCCCTCAAAGGACTGCCCCGATTCTAGTGACTTTAAAGTTCCCAAGAGAGAACTCCGCAAGAGGAGTATAAATCAAAGTTGCGGTCTAGCAAGTCAGACAGTTTAATTGTTTAAGTCCTCCCCTAGGTGAATCGGTTAAATTAGTTTCTGACATGTATCCCCTAGACCGAGATAGAGAGAGAGACAACTCAAGAAACGTGCATATTGTAAATCACTTCGTAGTCACTGTATAGTGACATTATTGGTTGTTTTTTTTAAGCCTTCTGATTATTGCTGCCAGTATATTGTTGCATATATATTACCCTATCTTCAAGCGTGCCCAATCTGCTTACAATGTCACTGCCGAACATTCTTTTAGTGAATTACCTCCACACGAGTTATCTTACAGACTTGCGCTGCGCAACAACACATTCATTAGTATGTTACATCACTCCCATCAGACTAATAATGCTACAAACTGTTGGATATGTGGCCGACTCCCTCCCTATCAGAAATACAAGGGAGTTCTGCCTCTTTCCATACCCGTTCACTCACAATGGCTCATGTGGAGCATGGTTTAGATTAATTAATTCTTTAGACTCTGATATTGCTGTTTTCGAAGGAAATTCGGTTTGGGGAAACCTGAACTTAGTTCTGCTTAAAACCTGTTACCCTGACAAGAAGGGACTTCCCACTAGGACAGGAACTGATCTAGAAAATGAAGTATATGGATTAGTTAATTATACAATTAACCTCATGATTCTTACTGTTGAATCCGAAGCTGCACCAGTTCTCCCTGCTATGTCAGTATTACCAGTCACGGGTGACTTATGTGTCAGAAAGAAGGGTTCAGTACACTTAGGTCATAGTAAATGTACTACTGTGGTCGAATTCAGTGATCAAGGCAAGTCTACATTTAGAGCTACTCGTCATTCCTACTTTGTTTGTGGCCATACCGCATACATACGCTTACCTCCAGATTGGGATGGTACCTGTTACATTGCATTCCTTCTGCCACCTGTTTTCCTAGCCCCTCCTGATTATCACAGAAATACAAATCTAGTAACGAATAGACTCCGAAGAGATCTCCCGATTGTCGACTATACTGAAACGGCATGGGAGCAATACACAGACTTCAATAAAGGTTTCTTCCCCTACTTAGGTACTGTCTTTAATAGTAAACTGATACGGAAATTAACTAGAACCCTCGAAGTAGTAGTGAATGAAACTACTTCCGCTTTAGGCAACTTAACAGAGGAGCAATCTGCCATGCGGGTTGTTGTTCTTCAAAATCGTCTTGTTATTGACGTCATCCTAGCAGGTAGGGGCGGAGCCTGTAAGGTCATCGGGTCAAGTTGCTGTGTTTTCATTCCAGAAAACGCGCCAACAGTATATAAGGCTATCACAAGTCTTCATAAAATTGCAAGTTTGATACATCAGAATCCAGGCACCTGGACTTGGTCCGGTCGGTTCTGGACAACGTTGACCGCTTGGGGATGGAAGATCCTATCCTTCCTAGGCATTGCCCTTCTCATAGTATTCAGTTGCTGCCTGTGCCTACAATGTGGGCCAGCGATTTGTGGTCTGTGCGCCACATCATGTATTCCGCATTCAAGTTTCCACTCAAAACGCGAAAAGAAGAAAGAAGAGCAAATGATGTTACATGAACAGACTGATCGATTCATGAGGATCGATATATCATGAAGGGTCCGTAGGGAACAAGGAGGGAATGAGGAAATATAAATTTTATGGTCAAGAAATGTTCCCTAACGTGTACCCCACCGTCTCCATGTACGAGCTTAAAGTGCATGTAACTTCCCTCCTGTGCCAGCTATGAAGACGCAAATACATTTGCGTCCAACGCTAACATGTCCTCTTTCAGATCCACCCTGAACGGGTTGAATATTCCGTTCCTAAGTATGCCTTGCCAACGTCTTTATGTGGTGTACTTTACACGTTTTTCAGCCCAGGCGAAGTAGGCCCTGAATTCTGCCATCGAGCCTTTTCCTGCCTTCTGACTCTGAATGCCTCAGCCTGGGCCTGCCTCTGTACCCGTGACCTCTGCCTTACTCCCTGCGCGGCTAACGGCGCTTAGCTCAGCCTGTTGCCTGCCAAGACTGTATTCAACCTTCGAATTATCTGCTCCGCTCCTCAAAAATACATTCCTGCCTACTAGTTAAAGTAAACATCCTTCCAGCTGCAGAGCAAAGGGCCCGGCCTCACTGTCTCCGTGCAAGTAATTCATAGCTCCTGTTACCATGGTAGGCCCATGCCCCCTCGCATCTCATGCAGACACGTAGACGCTTATACACACACTCAGTCAGTATAGAATAGCCTCTGCCCAAGAGACCTTTCCCTCTAGATAATATGGTTCCCAAACATCAGATATCAGATATGATATAGGAACGAGTTGATCTGACATGCCAGACTTCTGTCTCTTTCCTCTAGTGTAAATGTCAAGTCCCCTGCACCCTCCAGCTTCACGTCAATCACACGTTATGCAGCTGCGCGCGCATCCAGATCTCAGATTTCTGCTGACATTGCAAGATTCTGCTATGTACCCACCCACTTGTGACACTTTCATGTGACGTTTCTAGCACACACCTCTATGTTCACGCCTAGTTCACTCCTTCTGATTACGTATTGCTAACACGTGTGTGCTCTTATCTTGTTTCTCTCAGCTGTTACGCCTACTGTATTGGTTTCCATTATATGATTGAGTATAAAAGTTATGTATTGTCAATAAAGCATTGCTCTATCCCTTCCTGAACCCCAGTGGTGTCAGGAACCCGATATCCGGTTCAAGAACCATTCCTTTTTAAGGAATAAAACCCCTAAGAACTCTAACACCACGGACTCTGCGTCTTTCTTTCCGATTGAGTTATTTTATTATTAGTACTTACCTGCATAGAAATTAGGACGGTAATTAAATATTTACCACACCTTTTAGGGCGAATCATGGACTCCTTTATGCTGTTTGCTTTATCCCCTACGTCTATTTAATTGTAGTTAACTCTTTTTTAGGTTTCACCTGCATAGCGTTTGTGCTGCGTTTGTGAACTCTCTTGTATTTAATAGATCTTAAAAGGGGGCTCTTATCAGTTCCCATTACTGAATTAGTGTTCATTCACTTTTGTGTGGAAGCTTTTTTTGTGGTTAACTTCCTATGGCTGCACTCATTTTTGATACTTCTACTGAAACTGTTCACACTGTTAAAGCCCCATTCACTGTCCAGATAAGATCGCTTTCCATGGATAAGGCAGACTTCTTTTAACAGTATGCTGGAATGGTTTCTTTTTATTATTCAGTTGTGTACATCAGGTGCTTTAGCCGGAGAACGGTTGTGGCCTATTCATGCCTCAGAACCATTCTTTGCGCATTGTATGCATTATTGGATTGGTTTTTTCAACGTAATCTACTTGGACATTATGATCAGATTCCAAATGTTGTGATAAAAATTGTGCATTAAAGTTAATATACAGGAGCTATGCTATATTTTACTACAAAATGGGCATCTACAAGTGCAGTTATCCTGTAGACAACAGGTTCATGGTTTGAATGGTGCAGCATGTACAGTAGCACCGGGCACAAAAGTTGTCAGAACTGTAAACACGTTTATTTATTTATTTATTTTATAAACTTATATGGCGCAAACAGCTACCCAAAAAGGGTTTCCCGGCGCCTAAGAACACAGCACGGTAGATGGAGTATACAGCAGAGGCCGTTCAGGGTTACTTGTCGAACAACCAGGTCTTATCTCCTTTCGGAACCTGAGAAGACTTTGCTCCTTTTGTATGTGGATTGGGAGTGTGTTCCAGATGAGGGGACCCAGATGGGCAAAAGATCTTCCTCCCATCCTGGCCAGCTTGAATCTGGGTACACAGAATTTTTCCGCTGATTTAGAACGTAGGTTTCTGTTAGGAATGTAGGGAAAAGCTAGTGCCTGCAGGTATTTGGGAGCGGTACCTGCTTTGATTTTAAACATGTAGTTTAAGGCCTTAAACCTAATACGATTCTCAACCCTCAACCAGTGCAGCTCGCGCAGGTAGGGGGACACGCTGCTGTTCTTAGGTATGCTACAAAGGAGTCGAGCAGCCGCATTTTGTTCAAGCTGCAGTCTCTTTGTAACTGCCTTATTTGCACCTAGATACAGGATGTTCCCGTAGTCAAGCCGTGATGTAATAAAGGCATTGACCACCGTTTTCTGCATGGAGCTAGGCAGCATCCAAAGGATCTTCTTGAGCCACCTCATGATAGTAAAGCAGAGGCCCACTACTTTGTTAACCTGTTTCATGGACCGTGAATTGTCCAGGATTACTCCCAAATTTCTTGCATGAGACACTGGTATAGGGAGATTACCCATCAGGGCAGGCCAACATAATATTGCTATATTAGACTACTAAGCAAGCAGTTACAATTGCAGTTAAAAGGGACTTCGATTTGAATGGTGCTGCAGGAGCAGTGGCACCGGTGACCAAAAGCTCTAGGGACCTCAAACTCTGATTATGTCTAAAATGTAAAACTCAACAGGCAGTCACACGTGCAGTTACCATGCAGACAACAGGGTCATATTTTCAATTGTTAATCAGGTGCAGTGGCGCCAGGACCAAAATCCCTAGACACCCCACTAAACACCTAAAATTGCTATATTTTATTACTAAACAGGCAGTTGAAATGGCAGTTACCTTGCACTTGAGGGGCTTGGTTTAAATAGAGCAACAGGTGCAACCGCGGCCCAAAAGTTATCGGAATTCATCTAAACACCGAAAATTGCTATATTTTGAACTAAACAGGTAGTCACAAGTGCAGTTATCTAGCAAGTGCTCGGGGTCCGAATCGGGGTCAGAATTTCAATAGTACAGCAGGTGCAGTGGCACCTGGACCAAAAACTCCATGCACCCCATTAAACACAGATTATTGCTATATTTTACAAATAAACATGCAGTCACAAGTAGTTATTTTTCAGGCACTAAGGTTATGATTTGAATGGTGCAGCAGTTAGAACTCCACTAAATACCTAAAAATTATTTATTTTACTCTTAAACTGGCAGTCCTAATTGCGGTTAAAAGGGGCTTGATTTAAATAGGGCAGCAGGTATAGGAGCCAAAGGTTTTCATACCTCCACTAGACACCAAATATTGCTATATTTTACTACTAAACAGGCATTCACAAGTGCAGTTATCTTGCAGTTGAAAGGGGCTTGATGTAAATGGTACAGCAGGTGCAGTGCCACCGGGGCCTCAAAGCTCCAGGAACTCTTTTGTGCAGAATATTGCTAAATTTTACTAAACTGTCACAAATGCAGTTATCCTGCAGGCACTATATGGTGCAGCAGGTGCAGTGACAGGGCTTAAAAGTTGTCAGAAATTCTCTAGACCTATATTGCTATTACATCAATTCTATTCTCCTTTCATTTTTCAAAATTTTACTATGACTTACCCACACTATACCACTAGTAACAGCACAATATATTGCCTTTTTGTACATAAGTCATAAAAGATTTTCTGTAACTTATATTGCGCAGCTACTCAGCAAGCTACAACTTACAACAATAAACAGCTAATTATTAATCAGATAGGCAAAACCTAAAGCATTTACCAAAGCTTGTTACTAACCGTGAGTAAGACCGTATGTCCGAAAAACGTAGGGTTGTTAGACTTGCCTCCTTAAACACATTTTTAGAGTGCGTGTTTTAGTCTGCCTTATGGGATAGAGGTCGATATATAGATGTTTGTGTGTATGTATGTATATATCCATCCTACTAGCGTTCTAGTTAGAACCTAGTTTCCATAGGAAAAGCATTTTTTGATTTGCTAATAACTTTGTGTTCGACGAATCTTCATGAAATTCTCCCAAAAAAGTCTATCCAGGTAAGCTCCTATCCTGAAAGTTTGGGGGTGAGTAGTCATGCGGGGGCTAAGAAAAAAGGGGGGTCCCTGAAAGTGTTTTCTCCATGTTAATTTCCATAGGAAACTTTAGTAAGGGCTACAGTCCGAACTGCTGAACGGAATTACCCCAAATTTGCCAAAAAGGTAGTGCTTGGTTCAGAAAGCAACCTCTTTAAAAATTGTGTCAATCTGTTTAGTAGTTGCTGAGAAGTTTAAAAAAATAGATATCTAGAGGTGGATCCGCGCACCCTCCCGACCATGAGCTTTATTCTAATTGCTGGTCAACACTCCAAACCAGGAATTGTTGGCAGCCATCTTGTGACTCCGTAGAACAGAGTCACAAGAAAAGAGAAAAACAAACATGAAAAATATGAAAAGGGGTAAGGGTAAAAACACCCTGACCCCCTAGGCCTCCTCAGGGGGTCCCATAAGGACCCCAAGGGCCCAAAAAAGCATTTTACATTTTTTTCAAAAAAAATCTGTGAATTCGCAGTGGGTGTCCGAATTCGGCTGAGGAAAAAAAAGCGCGCCCACCTGTGCTTCGTTGTATTGAAGGTGGGCCAGGTCCCTGGGGCACTGAGAAGTGTGTGGGGTGCCTCAATCCCCCCTTCCCCCCCCTTCCCCCACACTACGCCTGGGACCGCCACCTCTCCGGGACTTGATTTATGAGTCACGGGGAAACACCTAGTTTCGTGTTTACATCTGCGCACCTTGGCCACAGATGGAGGTAATGTCCATTATCCCTCAAGGGAGCGCCGTGGCCTTCAGGTGCGGGGCTGCTGGTGGGCATGGAGACATTCCTGACAGCTCCCGCGCTGCGGAATCCTCGCCTAAGAGCCATTAGGAAACGGTTGACATCCAACAGCCAAATATTAACCCTTAAGAAGGCCATAAAGCTGCATTTAGAAGCACTTCATGGGAAGGAGCGCTCAATTCTCACCACTCTCTAATTGCGTGCTTGTAGCACGCCTCGCAATGCTTGGGAAAGATGGAGGGGGGGCGTACAGCTGCAAGACAGGCACGCACACCAAGCCGCCCCCCAGCAGCTTCAAAGGCAGATCTGTATCAGATGTATTTCATTCATTCATGAAGAACTTGCATAATACCTGCGGGTTTCATGGAGCACGAGCTCAGCAGCCATTGGTAGGAGTTGCAGATTTTCCAGACAAACCTACTATAAATATTATCATATACTTTACTGTGTACCCAGGTCAGCAGAAAACATTAGAATATTTATTGGTTATTTAAAAAAAAAATCAGTACATACTAAATTTGATGTCCGCAATTCATTAAAGTAAATCAGTGCCATGTCTTAGCTATTCTTAAGGGTAAGACTCACGTACTGCCTTGAAAAGGTTGTGTAAAGCGCCCAGCTGCTCTGTAGATCTATATTTGCTCTATATCAGATACATAAAATAAGACAAACGAGCCGGTTCCTGAGAAAGGTGTGAACTTTAGGTCACAAATTAAATTCCTGAAATGCCACCCAGTCCTTTTTCACAAGGTTGAATAGTTGGTGGCCTTTAGAGATGACACATCTGCGATATGAAATTAAACTTAAAAACGTGTTAAATAACGAAAAATGCTGCCCCTTTCTCTATCCCCTTGAATGCGAAACTATGGAGGACAAAGGTCCCATTTCAGAAATGCATGATTGTAGGTTTACTCCCATGATTTGGGTACATTTTTGACTTCCATGAAAGTCTTAAAGACTTGTTGGTGTATGTTTCAGAATCCGAGACAGTTGCTGGTGGCCAGGAGTTCTGCATCTGCTAACATGAACGTGTAGAGCCCTGCAAAGCATGCATTCCTGCATAGGGAAATGCAGGACGAAAGCATATTTGGTTTGAGGTTTTTGTTTAGTTTTTCATGCAGAGAATATTTCTCCTTACCCTTCAACAGGAGTAAACCTGCATCTTTTCCGTGGTGGCTTACCACCTGCACGCGTGTTGTGAATGCACATAAACTTGCAAGTTTAGGATTTTTCGCTACTTTGGCATGCGTCACTGCACCTGAGCGCCTACAAACAAACCACCCCTCTGAGACTATTTACTCCTAATTAAAAGCTGCCTTGCTGGTGTTATTTTAAGCAGGAGTAAATCAGTTTGCGTAGGCAGAATCCCACAATTCCTGTTCTGCAAATGGGCTTGGCATTGTGGCCTCGTATATGTTGGTATTTTCTCACCTTCAGGGTTTCACTTCGTGTGCAAGGAGATAGCTTTGTGAGTCAGGCTCAGTTTCACACATTTAGTTGCTTTACATTCACGTTTGGAAACGCTAAATTCTTGCGAATTATTGCGAATGTCACCACCCAAGAGCATCGATTTAGATTTCGAACTAGTTTGTTCGTCGTTTTACAGGAACCATGTCCGGTCACTGCTTCTGATAGAGGCCCTGACTGCAAACCAGTATATGATTGTATAAGCGTGAGTATGTGTTGTTATATGTTTGAATAAGTGAGGTGCTGTGTGTTTAACTGTATAGGTGAGGAAATGGGAGTGTGATTGATTCTTCGCATGAAGTACTAGGTGTGTGAGTAACTCCATGGATGAGTGGCGGTGTGTCTGTATAGGTGTATGAGTGCATATGATAGTGTTGTATTGGTGAGTGACTGTATGTACGAGTGATTGTATGGGTGAATGAGTGGATGTGTGTTTGGACCTAGGAATCAGTGAGTGCATATGTAGTAACTGGTATTGATGTGTCGATGGCTTTGAGAATGGTAGTCTGTATTTTACAGTGGATGTATCAAAGGTTATATTAGTGTGAGGAGGTGCATCGGAATTTGATGTGGATGATGTCATCGTTGATGTCCTCGATGATGTCCTCGATGTCATCGTTGATGTCAACAGTGATGTCATCAGTGATGTAATATGTGACATCATCAGCAGTGCATTGCGGGGGCGCAAGTTATAGTTCGCTGAACTAACTATAACAGGGGAATTTCTATGGTTTTGTACGAGTGAAATGTCCAATTAACTATAATGTCCCTGAAACCTATGATTTTTTCTGTGAATATATAGATCCATGATTGGCATGGTAAAATGATGTAGGTTCGTGAAACTTAATAATAAATATCATACATGAAAAGGCGAGCATACTGGCAGTGAAGTTCATGAATATTGTAAAGTGGTGAGGATTAAATATTGCTGCATATGTGAAAGACCATGGTAGTTACTTTATTTTAGTATGTTTTGCAACATTAACTAAAGCAGTTTTAACATTAGATTTGTTTTGAAAAAGTAAAACAAAGTGGAACATACCATCAGTGATAGCTCTGCTAATGCTCCTCTACTCTCTGAAAGACAACTATTGGAAGACTGGATAAACGAGTTTAAACCCTTTAAGTTGGCAATTGGTGGGAAGGTATTAGTGCTGAAAATAAAGTTGCCGATATTAATGCACAATTTGGGTGTTGAAGAAAGGAAAAAAGTCAATAACCCGTTCCAGTGAGGAATGCAGATGATATGGATCTGGAGGATGGAGAAGATAGTATGAAAATGCTAGAAGAGCTCCTGAGGAAAATTACAAGTCTAAAGCTAATGTAGTAGTGGAAAGGCATAGGTTCTTTTCATGAGAACAATTGCCAGGGGGAAGCATACAAAACTGTGTGTTTTGCATACATTAGCTGTAACTTGGAAACTGAAAAATCCCCAGGAGGATATAATAGGAAGCTATTTAAAAGAACAATGTAGTCTCTTGTTGTTCTCTATGCTTTCCCTCTATACCTCTATTGGAATGTTGATGTGATGCATCTAACAGAATGTTGGTGATCTGCCTGACAGATTAGTTGGCTGGGCTGAGCACCATGTTGGATGCTCCTGGTGGGGTCTCTCTATACAACTTGGAATAAAGCATCACAAAATACTACTCAACGTGTGAACTTCTCATTATTACATTCATGGCGACGATCTAAAGAAAGAACCTACACCTGCCAAGTCTTGAAGTACTTCAAGCTGTTTGAAATCAAGAATAGAAACTACAAACCAGGAAAGGACCTCCTGCATCAAGAAAAGCTACCCCAACTGCCAGCATGACCCCACCAGTGACCTACAACCGGTCACCCACAGCAGTCTGGCAGTCGTCCTGGGTAACAGCGAATCTACACATTTTATATTGGAGCTGTGCCCTCACGCTGGGTAAGACTGTTTCGTTTGACTTTGGGACTCACGCTGTATCCTCACATGAGGGTAAGCATTTTATTGGGCACCTTGCATTTTGTCCTATTTACAAGGAGAGCCACTGTCCTATTTACAAGGGGAGTTTTCTGTATGCTGTTTTGGAGCTGTCCCCTTTAATGGTTTAAATCAGAATCGTTTTTTCTCCCGGCTCATCCTGTGTTGTGCCTTTACATGAGTAGGCATTGACTTAATTCATTTTACGCTGTTTAGGGAAGAATTGTGTCATCTACTTTGGATTTACACCCTACAGTGTCTCGTTTGAAAATTGATTTATTTAAAGGTTTATTTTGCCAAGAAGAAACTATTCTCTGCAGAACTGGCCTCATGTTTTCAATGATGTTTTGACACTTTATCCACTTTAACCTGCCTTTATTCTGCGCTTTTCACCGAAAATTGAGCCACTGCAGCCTTTGTCAGTTTTTACCGGCTTATCACCATTAATTTTGCCTTTATTCTGTGAATTTCACCGAAAATCGAGCCACTCCGGCCTTTGTCGGTTTAACAATCTTTTACTGTTTAAATATTCAGCGCGTGTCACGCTCTCACCTGCTGCCTTCATGAATGTTGATATGACGCCGCTGTGGAGCTTCTGTGACGCGACGGGTGTGATGCCTGATCTCCCGATGTGAAGAAACGCAGTGAAACTGCCTTGCGTCACTGTGCGTGCCGCTATGTTTTCCTTGGAGCGCCCTTTACGTCCTTTGCTTCAACGTCGTTTGGTGTGTCTGATAGAGCTTATCGTCACTTGTGGAAAATGGATCAGCCTGCTCATTTGCTATGTGTGTGTCCCGGTGCTTCTTTCACGGTGGTACACACACCTGCATCTTGTTTTTCGTTTGCAAAACGTGTGTCACGATGGTTTGGGGTTGCAGCAGACAATAACAAAAGTGTCATCTTTCGCTCATTTAAAAACGGACCTCCGTCATAAAAATAAGGTACTGTGTTTTTTTTTTCTTCATGGAAACAACTGAGTTTTGCTAAGAGCTGTCTCGAGTTCTTTTGTGTCAACTTTTTAAATAAGGAAGGATATTCTTCTCGGGGGCATTGATCGAGCTCCGGAGATTAAAATATTAGTGAATGCTAATGTTGAACTGCAACAGACTAATTTTCATTTCTAGTAGCTTTTGGAGTCCTGTCATGTACTGTATACACTTTCTGGATTCCCTGCTCTACACACGGTTATGACTTTTCAAAATGTAAGGTGTTTTGTGGTTGTGACAGGCACACCTTTGTTGAGATTTTAACACACGCTTTTACAATGAAGATATGTTACTTTTCACGGATTTATGAAATGTTTATGCTTTTAGTGTATTTTTACACCATAGCAGTTTTTCATTAATTTGTACTTTAAGGTGTGTTAACGTAGGAGTGGGTTTTAGTCCCATCTCCTGTTAAAATATGTTTTCCCTTTCTTTGTGTTGGGGGAGGGTTTTAAGTCCCGTCACCCCAGTATGCCAGTTGGCATAATATGTTCGCTACATTTGCTGTGGGTTTCAGTCCCACCTGTTTGTTCTGCTATGGGTCCCAGTCCCATTTGCTAACAGTTACTGTGGGTTTTAGTCTCATTTGTCTAATTTTTCTATGTTTTTGTGATGGGTCTTAGTCCCATTAGCTTGTAGTGGGTTTTAGTCCCATCTACTTTATTTAAATGTTTTGCGTTGGGTTCCAGTCCCATTCACTTGTAGTGGGTTTTAGTCCCATTTACTTGCAGTGGGTTTTAGTCCCACCTGCCTATCTTAATTGTTTTGTGATGGGTTCCAGTTATGTTACTTAGTTTTTTGAGCGCACAGCTGCCCCAGCGAAGGGGCGTCCCGGCGCTATAACTGAAAAGGCAACATAACTAACAGAGTAAAAAGATCAAAAATTTTTAATAAGGCAGGGGGAAGAGATACGTTTTAACAGCCTTCCTAAAAACCAAAAGATCTTCTAAAGATCGAATGTGCGCGGGAAGCGCATTCCATAGCTTGGAAGCCAACACAGTAAAAGAGCGACCACCTAATCTACTTTTTTTAAAGCGCGGAACAAGTGCTAGATTTTGACCCGCAGAGCGAAGGCTACGAGATGGCGTATACAGGGTCAGAAGATGCTGGAGAATGGTAGGGGTGTCGGTTTTGAGGATTTTGTACGCGAAACAGTCTTAAACTCTATGCGCCGAATTACTGGCAGCCAATGTAATTTACAAATTGTGCTGCGGGCTGAACAGAACCGTGGCAGGCCTACCAGAGCCCTGGCAGCCGCGTTCTGCACCCGTTGGAGTCGCTGGACCTCCGCCTGATTGGCACCCAAAAACAATGAACTTGCATAATCAAGCCTAGATGTAATACTGGCTTGAATCACCAACTGGCGAGTGGGGGCATCAAAAAATTTGAGGATAGGCCTCAAACCACGCAAGATACCAAAGCATGTAGATGCCACTTTCTTGGTATGACACGAGAAGGTAAGTTTGGAGTCCAGCCACACGCCAAGATTTTTAAATTCGGAGACCGGTTTAGGAGGGGGTCCCAACTCGTTAGGCCACCAGCTCGCACCCCACAGATCTGGATGTTTCCCTAACACCATCACCTCGGTTTTGAGGGCGTTGAGCTGTAAACAGTTGGTGGTAAGCCAGCCACAGTCACATTTACTTGCAGAGGGTTTTAGTCCCATCTGTTTATTTTAAATTATTTGCGATGGGTTACAGTCCCATTTGTTTGTAGTGGGTTTTAGTCCCATCTTTTTGATTTAATATTTTTTCAATTGGTTTCCTTGTCCCATTTTGCTGTTGTGGGCTTTAGTACCACCTGGCACTTTGTCAGTTGTCCACATGAACCTTGTTTATTTTTGTTTAAGCCCTGTTGGGTGTGAGTTTTGTTTTTTTTTAGTCTCCTTCAGAGGAGTTATGCTAGGGTTATAGTCCTATAGCACTATTTTGTTTACATTCACATTTAGGTTTTAAAAGTTTTACATCATATTTAGTTAAGTCTACTATTTATGTGCATTTTTGCTTTTTATGCTATGCTAAATATGTTCAGATTTACATGTGTTCTGATCCTATGTATTTTTATTGCAACTTTTTGCACTATTATCTCTTGCATTACGTTACTGATTTTTGCTTTGTGGTAATAGTGTTTTGATGAGGTTTCTCTTCTACTTTTCCTCATCTTCTCGTAATGAAAATTTCTTTTGTTCTTTCTCTTTTCTTTTGCCTTCCTTTATTTTCTTCCTTTTAGTTCTGTAAGAAGAGAGAATGGTTTATATGGTCTAAGAAGGGTGGATGGTTTATAAGTTTTTTTTCCATTCTTCCCTCTTGTTCTCTTACTTAAGGTGTTTCCTCTTTTCTGTTCTTTTTCGCTTTTGCTCATTTTACTCGCTTTCATTTTCTCATGTTCTCTGTTCCTGGTTTAAGCTTTTTGTTTTCTGTTTAAGGAGAGAGGATAATGTAGTATCTTGTTGTTATCTATGCTTTCCCTCTCTACCTCTATTGGAATGTTGATGTGATGCATCTAACAGAATGTTGGTGATCTGCCTGACAGATTACAGTTGGCTGGGCTGATCACCATGTTGGGTGCTCCTGGTGGGGTCTCTCTATACAACTTGGAATAAAGCATCACAAAATACTACTCAACGTGTGGACTTATTACATTCAAGCTATCCTAAAATCCAAGAGACGGTATTGTGTTGGATAACCAACTTTTGATAGAGCTTTCCAAATAGAAATGAGAATGGAGAACCAATCTAAATATGTGCAAGATTTGAATAATCGCAAAATGTAAGAAGCGAAGAGAAGTTACCGGCGCTATGAGTGTTGTCTTGAGAGGGAATGTGATACTAAGGTTTGAAGAAATGACTGTCAAAGAAGTGGATAGACCAAAATGTTGTTGTGTAGACTAATCGCCTTGGTGCATCGGAGACTTGTGCTGCTATAAGTGTGCAATGCAATACACGTGGAAAAAAGGGCCTTTTCCGAAGGAGAATTAAGTCTACTAATTTATGGAAAAGGAGGTGGCAACAAGGACGAGGTTTTAATGGTGTGTATGAGCATTAAAATGAAGGTGTACACAATGTGGTATAATTCTACAGACCTAGTTGTAAAATTGTGGTGAGTGGGTTGGAAATAGATATGTGGGGAGACTCGTGTTTTCTTTATACATCGATGAGCAAACGTATTGTAGGTGTAGAGTTGCAGGAGACTGAACCCAGACTGGAATTGTGTTGTGAAATTACCACTCAAAGGTTATTTTGCAGCAGACATGTAAACGAAGAACAAAAGGCAACATTTGTGGTGAATAAAGGAACATTTTGATTTGGTTTGCAAGAGCAAATGAAGCTTGATATGATCCTCAAACCAAATCACTCTGAGCAACTTTTCCGTGGTGGAGAATGGCACATATGGATGAAATTTCATACTGCATTCAAGGAAGGCACTAGTCCATTTGTGCACAAGGTAACTTTGGCATTGCATGATAAACAGAAGAGGAAGAGTTATGGAAACTGATAGTGGGTTAATCAAGCCCATAAAATGGTAAGAATGGCTCAGCTCAATAGATTTTGCAAGGAATCTGGTGGAAAGGGGAGAATGTGTATACATTTTAGATATCTGGACGCTGTGCGCTGAGGATTTTTGGACCTCTCCTGTTGTTTTGACCTGAGTGCACGGAGACTGCTGTGGGTGTGGAGGTGTGTGGGCAGGGCTGCGAGCTGCGTGACTACCTCTCCCAGGAGTCCTAGCCAGACCCAATCGCAAACAGCTGGGCCGCTCTCCCTGCCTGCCTGCCACGCCCCCCATCACCGGGATTAATTATATAAACAATCTGTCCTCTCCGCTGCGCGGGAGCGCGTGGGAAAGCGCCGGGAGAAGCCAGAGACAAGGGCGGGACAATCTGTGGCCGTCCGGGGCCGGACGAGGTTGGGTTGGGCCACCCCCCTTTTGTCCCCCTGTAGTTATTAGTGTTGTGCTAATATTGTATTATATGGGCTGTGGGTTGTGTGTTAATCTATCATGCCTCTACGTTCTGGAAAAGAACGCAATGTACAGTTACAAACCATAAATGGGGTAGTTTCTGGTCCTTTAGACACTTTTATTACTAGGGCCACAGGAATTCTAGAAAAAGAGATAGCTATGGTTGGAAAAAGGCTCTCTATAGATTTGTTAAACGATAAACGATCCTCTATGGGAAGGTTAGCTACAGTACCCAGCCCCGATGTCCAGCCTCCGAGTACGAGCCACCATCTTATCGAAATGGTGGCTGATGTACATCGTGAGGCACAGGGGGAAGGCCTACCTCCGACTTTGACTGTAGAGTGGCTCTAGCTTCCACAACAAACAAGCCAGTGGGGGAGAGGGTAGTCTGCTCTTGGCCAGTCAATCTCTCTCTGATTCCTCAGAGGTTGAGGATTCACAGAGAAAAACATCACGGAAAAGAAAAAGAAGTAAAGGCAAACAGAGGGGGGGTGTTAATAAGATGCAAAAACCGAATGCCCCAGTACTTCTCACTGTCCCAACTCTTGATGCCACCTCCATCACACATTCTGTCCCAGTCCTAAATGATCTTCCGAGAAAATCACACACCCATTTTGGCCCTTCGGACCCAAGCCCCACTTGTTATAGTAGTGATGATAGTTTGTTGTTAAAAATGGAAGCTATGTTCAAAACTCTTTTGCTTCCCGTACTAGAAAGAACGCGCCTGATGACCTCTAAATTAGATGCACTTGAGTCCATAGTTAACACCAATACTGGTCTCTTAAATAAGTTGTTAAACTCCCAAAGCGTTCTAGGGAACCCCAGTTCTTCCCTAAGTAATCCCAAAGGCCAGAAAAATGTTACCATAGGTAAAACTACTTCGTCAGTAATTGTAGGCACAGCACCCAATCCTGGTTTAAATAAAAATAAGGGTTCATCGGTAGGAGGGAGCTCTGGGAATAGTGATTGCATGACTGCATCAGCTTCCTTGCGCCAGGTGCCAAAAAAGGCTCCCTTTAAATCCAACCATCAAGACCAGCCGAATAGCCCCGCATCCCACGTGGCTACTGGGCCCCAGGATACTGTAAAAAAGAAGGCTTCAAGTGTATCGTCTCAGCCCAAACCAACTAATGGAACAAGGGGGAGTAGATCCAACAACTCCTCTACACCTTTTGTAAAAGCCAGCAAACGGATACCCCCATGTACAGATTTACCTATAGAAGCAACACCATATACAATCAACTTGACAGGTGTTGCCCCTCTTAGGGAGGGTTCAAATGAATCACATGGGGATCTCAGAAACAAGGTTGTATTCTGGCTGAATAAAAACCGCCCACTTCCCCCTTCCTCCTCGACAGAAATATTGTTTGTGAGAAGAGTTGAATGGCTAGGACATTGTACTAAGGACTTAGAAGGGGACTGTATTATCATATCCATTTAAGGATCCCTGGGTGGTAGATTTCCTCCGCAGGGATGCAAGGTTTGGGAGGCTGGGAGATGTGCAGACCCTAGGTCTTGGATATTTTTATCCGAGACGATATTGTGAGCTCCCCCCTAGCCATACCTTCTCAATGATACCTGCTAGAGGATACCAGTCTGATAAAACATCTTCCTTTTTGCAGTACCCATTATTGTTTAATCGTTATGAACCCCTTTCTGGCCTGGAGTGTATCGATTGACTTCACACATCAAGTGGTAATGGGAGGGCTTTGGGAAATCAATTAGACGGAGTAGTTGGAGTTGGTACTGTAGAGTCTACTCAGGGGGAATTTAGAACTGAGAGGGAGTTGGTGGTGGCCTCTGTATACCCCCACCAGAAGGTTGACAAGGTGGTGGGCCCACACCTGAGTGTAGTAGCACCCTTGGGAGTGGATCTCAATGGTAGGGATAGCTCTATAACATCTAGCCAGGTTACAACACTTAAACTAGCATCATGGAATGTGGCAGGGTTGAAGGGTCGTATGGACTCAGAGGATTGGTTAGACTATATTGATACCTTTGATATTCTTTTATTTCAGGAAAGTTGGGCGCCTGATCCTATTCATAGGATTGGGTTCCTATATTTTTTCAAACCTGCTAGAAGGGGTAATAAGGGTCGGCCATCTGGGGGGTTAGTGATTTGGGTCAAACAGTCCATAGGTTATCGACCAATGGAAATTTGTGTGGATAACCCGGACCTCTTGGGAATTAGGTTAAGTAAAGAAAATTGTCAGGATATTGTAATTATTAACATCTATGTACGTGGCCAACCAGGTGGGCGCTGCCCCGGTATCCTAGATGTCTCTCCCTACCCCTTCGAGGTATGAGTCTAGCACAAGTTACTCGTTCTAGCAGGGGACCTCAATTGCACCTTCGAGCCACTTATTGCTGCAGAGGAGTACTTGGGGCTTGCAGAGGATACTGTCTGGAATATCCCAATGCTTTCTTTGGATACTATTAAGAGGTTCACAGGCAGCCCTACATTGGATGGGGCTTTGTCTAAACTGGGGGCTAAGGGCAACCAACGGTCGCACAGCCTCTGACAAAGTTGGCAAATCCACTTTTGATAACGGGGTAAGAAATAGTCGGATAGATTATATCCTACTAAAAATGGAATTCTGGTCACTTTTGATCGATATGGAAGTAGTGCCCCGCCCCGAAAGCGACCATAACCCATTATCACTTAGCTTGAGACTACCAGGTGGATTTGGTAGGCCCGCCTCCCCTGCTCATGTAACAGGGGACGTGGTACTAACAAACGATAGAAGAAGGCTTAGATGGTCTAGAGTTGTAGAGAACCCAACCCTTCTTGATAGTATAACGGAGGTAGTCTCATCATCTTTGACTGATATTTCGCCCCTTGCCCACAGCAGGGCTGCTTGTAATCAAATTTGTGACCTTCACGAACGGTGCTTTGGCCGTCTTAAGGTTCTTTTGACGATTCCACTAACGCAAAGCACCGCTGAGGTACATGGCCCTCGGAAAAAATGGTACAATAAAAACTGTAGGGAGGCTCATGGACCTTTAGTTAAAGCAGTAAAATCGAGGATATCTAGGGATATTAAGGAGGCACGCTTAACGTATAAAAGAACCCAGTGGCAGGCGAAAAAGGAGTGGGATGATCTATTCTGGTCTGACCTACTGGATGCATGCATCTCTGCCAACCAGATTAAATTTTGGGAAATTGTAAAGTGGGGAAGAAATTCTGATTCCCAAGCCCCAGTTAATCATGTGTCCGCAGAAACTTGGGTTGATTTCTATTCTGGTCAGTTTATGGACTCTGACCTAGAAATCGACGCAGCTCTGTCCAGGCACGTCATCACCCTCAATCCTAATCAAGAGCTAAAATTCACGCCACTGGAAACCGAGTCTGCGCTCCGCCAGGTCCTAAAAGGGAAGGCACCAGGGATGGATTGCATCCCGGCCGATTTATTCAAGGTCAATCCCCGACTCTGGGTCCCATATATAACTAAGGTAGTGAATGCTATTGCAATGGGTGGTAGGATCCCTGGGTCTTGGAAGGGGGCGGAGATCCTCCCTATTTTTAAAAAGGGGGATCGTTCAGATCTGGGAAATTACCGCCCAATAAGTTTAATAGATTCACTTCAAAAGGTCACTGCTAGGATTGTCCTAGCTAGAATTCAGGGATGGATGGAGTTGGAGAATATCTTGTCCCCCCTACAGGCCGGCTTCAGATCAGGCACCAGCACCATTGACCAGGTCTTCAGATTTTGTCTGATTTACTGGAAGGTGGTGCTGCTGGGCGGCGGAACGATCTATGCCGCTTTTATTGATCTGAAATCGGCCTTTGACCTTGTGCCAAGGGCCAAACTCTGGACTGTTCTTAGAGATCTGGGTCTGCCATTAGAACTACTGGACATGATTGTTAGACTACATGAGGAGAACTTTGCTAGGGTGAGGTGGGGAGGCCAAGGGCAGGTGACGGACTGCTTTCCCGTAACTCGTGGCATCCGTCAGGGTTGCGTTCTGGCACCTACACTCTTTTTATTGTTCATCGACCAGGTGGTGAAATTTTTTGCGAACACCCCCACAGATCCACCCTCCTTGGGAGGGACAAAGTTTCCCATGCTCCTTTTCGCTGATACTTTGCTCCTCTCAAAGACTCGTGGGGTTTTGCAGGCTGCATTGACCCGATTTGAGGAGTTTTGTACTGTCAACAATCTTAAAATTAACGTAAACAAAACTACATTTATGGTTCTGACTAAAAGCCGTCCCATTAAGAGCTCAGTGACCATGAATGGAGTGGGCCTAGAACAAGTTGAGGTCATGACCTATCTAGGAGTAACCCTGGATTACCGACTCCGTTGGAAACCACAGGTCGATACACTGCATTTAAAATTTGTTCGCCTCACAGGTTGTCTTTTACAGGAACAAAAAAGGTCCTTAACAAAACGTATAAAACCAGCACTCAAGATTTATACTACTAAGGTAAGCTCCGCAATATTGTACGGGGCAGACCTTTGGGGGCATATGGATCTATCAACACTGGTGAAGGTTCAAAACAAATTTATGTGGAAATTTGTAGGTCTTCCACAATCTTCCCCAATCAAACCTCTATGTCTGGATATGGGTTGTAACCCAATTAATGGAATGGCTAGATACAGACTAGTAGCTATGTGGAGACGCATCTGGACCTCCGTAGACTTAAGCCTCTTTGCTAGAGAACTTGAGGAAGTAAGATCCATCTGGGGGTCTAGTAGCATACCCTGGTTGCGCGAAGTAAAATTGATTCTGGATGAGATGGGCCTTAATCAGCTATGGACTTCTCCGAGACATACCAGCTTTCCATCAAAACAGGAATATAAAGCACTTTATTGGGCTTCTGTTCGTAAAGGGCTTGTTATCAATTCAGACTGCGTTAGTTTAACAGGAATGTTCCTGCGCCATAAACTGGACCCTCTCCTAGAGAACTATTGGGATGACATTACTAAGCCCCTGGATAAGAAGCTTTATCACCAGTTCCGAGTAGGTACTCTGCCTTTAAGATCTTTCACTAGTAACTGGTCCAATCAAGTGAGTGACTTGTGCCCTTTGTGTCTCGTACATAAGGAGAGTGTGGGTCATCTTTTATTTGCATGCCCGGCTTATCAAGCCCCAAGAAGTAAATGGTTAGGGCCTATTTGCCACCATCTTAACCCTTTCGATGCTGATGACGAGCTCAGCTCGTCATGATGCACAGTTGAGCTGTGCTGATGACGAGCTGAGCTCGTCATGAATACAGCAGAAGAGTAATTTCCAGCACAGGGGGGGAAAACACCTAGCAGCCAAGGTGTTAAAATCAGAGGGAGCGCTGAAGCTATTTGGGCGCTTCGAACTAATACCTCAGAGGTGGTAGTTGTGGCCGTTGCCAAATTCTTGGGGTGGTCGTGGGTGATTAGATTAAGATACCTGCAGGCACTTTGAACTTGTTTCCTGATTTTGTCCTTGTATTTTAAATCTCTAAACAGGTTTTATCTGTATTAGGTCTTTATCAAATTGTTTAATTCTGATATTAGTATTGCAACGCTATGAAATATATGAAATTGTAAAATGGAGGTTTTTTTAATCAAAACTTTTTCTTTTCAATTGTATATATTATATTATGTTTGTTTAAATTTTATTGTGTTTTTAACTGTCTTTTATGATCTAAAAAATCGAAATAAAGACTTTAAAACCTGAAAACCTGAGGTAGGCAACAAGGTAATAGGTTATTCACTACACTGTCCGAATCATACCAGCAGATCAAGTTGCATTCATTATCTAAACAGCTCACCTCTTGTGTTACATCAGAGGTTGTGTTCCATTTTGTGAGAATGCTTTTTGGTTTGGCGTCTACCTTAGAGGTATTGAAGCACGTAGTACAGAGATACAAGCGTTTGGCATAGCTTCAATGCTTCATAGATGACTCTTTTGTACTGGGTAGATGTTAATAAGAACGCAGAAGGATTTTGAGGAAGGGTTTACATCGGTTTGATTGTTTGGATGAGTGTACGTTTAGTTGAACAGAAGTAAAATGCCTAATCCACTCCATATCAAGTGTGGGGATCAATCCTATGTTTGTTGATGAAAGCTCCTAGTCATTCTTCCAAGGAGAATTTGTGATCCTTTGAAGGAGTGGTAGGGTATTACACCAAATTTGTAATACATTTGACGAGCACAATTAGTGAAATAAGTGAATTTGTATGGAGAAGTGCGAGGAAGAATTTAGAGTTACAAAGATCCTGAATTCAAGCAGATGCATATAAACGGTTTTATATGAAAGCTAGAACATTCTTAATTACGAATGCTATCGCACAGAGGAAAGCTGGAGTAGAAAGGGTATATGCATTTGTGTTGGACAATTGACTGCAGAGTTCAGATTCTGTTATATGGAAAAACTTGCCTGTTGGTGGGCAATGAAGCATTTCAAGGGGTTCACATTGTAGCTTTTTTTTTGGATCAAATTTATTTTTGAGTTCCACAAAGCAAAAAAAAAAACACGTATACAGTGACCAGAACAGACAGGGGGCACATTCGCTGCAACCGTCCCCTACGGTGCATGATACCCAACTGCGCATTCAATAAGTGAGGCAAGGCCATGTGTCCATGTATGTGTGCACAGTGGGAGGCCTGCCCCCCGGTGTCCGCTAGAACTCTTTTCCACCAACCCCCCCCCCTTACCCGCTCCCCCAACTAACCCCAACTGTGCCCTACCCTACCCCTCCAACGAATCCCTCTCCTCCCATCCCCCCTCCCGCACCCGGTGTGTTCCTCGTAGCGCTTTGTGGTGACTATCCGGGGTCAGGCTAAACCTTATGTTCCACCCTGGCTCTTTCGTCTCGAAACCCTTCCGCCAGTTTCAGGACCCTTAGGTATTTCGGGCATGTAAGCTCCGTAAATTCTTGGGAAAGCAGAGAAATGAGTGGCTGCCATGTTTCTCTGAAGGTCTCGGAGGACTGCGTGAGCGCGGCCTGAATCCTCTCCATCCCCATGATATACCACAGTCTATGTAACCACCCTGTGTGCGTGGGCTTTCTCGTGGTCTCCCATAGCGACAGGATATGCTGGGTGGCTGCCCCCATTGCCAATCCCATCTGTTTTCCCCGCATGGACTTGAGTGGGAAAGTTAGGCTGTTTGGGAGTCCGAGGATAGCGTAGGCTGGGAAACGTGGAATGTCGGTGTCAAAGTGTGTGTCTGTCCTTAAGTACCGCCTCCCAGTATTCCTGTACCTCCGCGCAGTTCCATAGAACCTGTCTGCCCGCACCCCCTCCAGCATTTGGGGTCCTTACTCGGGTTTCCCTGGTGTAGGCGTTCGGGAGTCAGGTGCCAGTAACATGCGATCTTTACCGCCGCCTCTTTGCTAGCCGTGTTCCTGGCCGTGTGGTGAGCTCGGTAGTATATGTCCTGCCATTCTTTAGCAGAAAGGGTGCGTCCCAGTTCCCTCTCCCATCGCCTCTGCCCGGCTGACTTCTCCGCAGGGGGGGGGGGGAGGAGATAGCATCGAATATAAGTCAGTGATGGACCCTGTGTCCGAGGTTTTGGTCACGATCCATCGCTCGTAGGGGGTAAGAGTGCGGCCCGCCAAAGGCGCCACATCGGCGTGCGTCAGCCAGTGCCTAAGCTGGAAGTACTGGTAGCGGAGCGGCTTATCCAGTGAATAATCTGCTGTCACCACGTCCCAGGTCAAAAAGCCCTCCGTGTCGAACAGGTGGCCCGCGGAGCGGCATTCGGAAAGCCTCCACTGGGGGAACGGGCCCGGGGGCAGGCCTGGTGGGAACGCCGGGTTGTCCAGCAGCGGCGTCATGGGGGAGGGAAAGGTTGTCAGGCCCCTCGAGCCCGCGGTCGCATCCCACACTTGCATTAGGGGCCTGGTGATAGGGGATTTCTTAAGGTATGGTGGCCTGTCCGAGCGTGCGAGGAAGGGAACTTTCCAGAGGGGCATGCCAGCCATGGCCCTGTCCTGGAACAACCAGTGCTTCTCCGAAGTTGGCCGGGACCACTCCAGGAGGAATCTAAGCTGAGACGCCTGGAAGTAGCGCCTCAGGTCCGGGACCCCCAAGCCCCCCTCCGCCGTCGGTCTCGTGACCAAGTCACGTCGGAGCCTAGACCTCTTGTTCGCCCAAACATAGTGGTTCAGGGTATCCTGCATCTTTTTCAGCATCCCCAGTGGGGGAGTGACTGGGATAGTCTGAAATATATAGAGGATCTTGGGTAGAAGGGACATTTTTATGGCTGCCACACGGCCCAGCCACGAGAGCGGCTGTTTCCATCTCGCTATGTCCCCTTGGACGCGTGACAGCAGGTTAGCGTAGTTAAGGTCCACCGTTTGGGTAGTCGCTGGCGTCAAGTCGATCCCCAGATACGGTATGGTGGTACTGACCTCGAGCTCCCCTAGTTGCAGCGATGCTCTATTAGCCGGCCAGGTGTTACTACCTAGCGGCAGGACGACGGATTTTTGGATGTTCATTTTAAAGCCCGATACCCCCCCCGAACGCGGTCATTTCCGACAGGAATGCCGGTAAGGAGGCCCTCTGGTTTTCCACCGCTACCAGAATGTCGTCTGCGTAGAGGCTTATGGTTTGCTCCATGCCCCCGAACTTGATTCCGGCAATGGCATCGTTGTCTCGAACGCGCTGGGCAAATGGCTCAATGTAGAGAGCGAACAGGAGCGGCGAGAGAGGGCAGCCCTGCCGCGTGCCTCTCTGGATATCGAACGGCCTGGAGCTAACCCCATTGACTTTGACGGTCGCTTTAGGGGACGCATAGCATCCTGCCACCCAAGAGCGAAAGCGGGGACCCACGCCGAACTTAATCAGCGTTTGTTCCAGGAATCTCCAGTCGACTCTGTCGAACGCCTTCTCGGCGTCCACCGAGAGCAGAGCCGCGTCCGAGGCGTTGAAATGAGCTTTGTCTATGACCTGCATAATGCGCTTAGTGTTGTCAGCGCATTGCCGGGAGGGGACAAAGCCCGCCTGGTCAGGTTCGATAATGCCCGGGAGGCACGGACCGAGGCGGGAGGCCAAGATGCCCGTGAAGAGCTTAAGGTCGATGTTGAGAAGTGAGATCGGCCTGTACGCTGCGCATCTTGAGGGGTCTTTGCCCGGCTTTGGAAGGACTATGACTTCAGCCTCTAGCATCTCCTTCGGGATTGAACCCCGGCCCCCGAATGAGTTGAACAGTTTCGTGAGGACCGGTGCTAGGAGGGAGCAAAAGGTCTTATAGAAGCCCGCGGAAAAGCCGTCTGGACCCGGGGCCTTCAGGGGCTTGAGGCGGGCGATGGCCGCTATGACTTCCTCCAACCGGATAGGTGCGTCTAGGGCCGTGGTGTTCGTATCGTTGAGAGCGGTGACCTCCATGGTTTCCAGGTAGGACTTCCCCGCTTCTTCCCCGACGGTCCTGTCGGCAGCATACAGCCGTGCGTAGAAGGCACGGAATGTCTCCGCTATGCGGGCATCCTCCCGGGCCTCCTCGCCGTCGTCTCTGCGAATCATTGTGATCTGAGAACGGACGGTTTTGGCCTTAAGTTTGCTAGCCAGCAAAAGGCCTGTCTTGTCTCCCCCTACGTAGTAAGTGTGGCGGAGGCGGAGCGCCGCGTATTCTGCCCTGTCCAGATCTAAACTCGCCAGTTGTGCCCTGGCCGCCTTCAGCTTGCGCCAGATTCGGGGAGCGCCCGTCCGGCAGTGAACCCGCTCCAGCTCCAGCACCTGCGTCTCTAAATCCCGCCTCCGTTCCTTCCGTTCTTTATTGTCCGCCGCCGCGATTGCCATGATGTCGCCCCTAATGACCGTTTTAAGCGCCCCCCACAGTGTCGCCTGGGTCACCTCCCCTGTGTCGTTGTGATCCAAGTAGTCGGTAATGCTTTGGGACAGTTGTTCCGCCACTCCCTTGCGGGAGAGTAGGCTTTCCCTGAGTCGCCATCTGCCTCTGTGCGGGGGAGTGCGTGGAACCACCAGGCGGAGGATCACCGCATTGTGGTCCGAAAGTGCTGCTGGGGTGGTGTCGATGTCATGTATCATGGGTAACATGTCCCGGGAGCCCAGGAAGTGATCTATTCTAGCGTAGGTGTGGTGTACGTTCGAATAAAAGGTGTACCCCGGGGCCGTGGGATGTCTGTCCCGCCATAGGTCAATCAAACCCCTGTCCTCCATCCACTGCTTCCCGGCCCCCGACAGTGCTCCGGTGTCCCCAAACCTCTTCCCGGACCTATCCACCTCGTTGTCCATGACCAGGTTCAAGTCCCCTCCCACCACCACCTGCCTCATATCGCCGGCCAGCGCCTCAGACAGCGCTCCCCTCATGAAGGCCTCCTGTTTCGTGTTGGGCGCATAGAGGGATCCTAACGTGAAGGAGGAAGTGCCTATATGTATAGTGTGTGCAAGGAGTCTACTCTTGATCTCTGCCACCCTACTCCCAACCCGCCCTCTGAAGTGTTTGGCCACCAGGATGGCCACGCCAGCCTTTTTCTCACTTGTCGTAGAGTAGAATTGGTGTGGGAAGGCCCTTGCCTTCATGCGATGCCAATCCTTCGCTAGCAGGTGCGTTTCTTGCAACAAACAGATTTCGGCCTCAGAGCGCTCAAGGAAGGAGAGGACTGCCCTCCTTTTGATGGGGTTATTGAGTCCCTTAACATTAAGGGAAAGTATACGTATGGTATCAACAGCCATGGGTAGACGAGCCTCCCGCCTGCGTCAACCCGAGCCCCCGCTGGCCCTACCCTGAGTTCCTGTCGCAAATCCAGGTTGAACACACCGAGCCCCCCCCCCCATGTCCCCCCCCAGCCCCAACTCCCCCCCCAACAATCCCTTACACCCCCCCCCCCCCCCCCAACTGGTGAACATAGTCCCAGGCCAATCATGAGATAGTCTAGGCCTGTAGTGAATGAGTCAATGAGTGGGTGTGTGGCAGTGGCGGCTTCTCGGCCCCCCGCCCCCCCCCCAACCACGAGTCAAAACTTAGCTGATGACGACCGTCGCTGGAGTCGACTCAGGGAGCGGTGCCGGTGTCCTTAGATACTTCGTGGATTGCTGCGGCCTTCTCCTGGGCCACCGTGTCCGGGTCAGGCTTGAGATTCTTCTTCCGTAGCCTGTTCTGGCGCACCTTCTGCCATCCATCCCCCGACGTCCCGGGGGGAGCTCGACGTGGCTCCGGGGGACCGCCGTTCGTTCGGGTCGTCTTGGATGGTTCCTCGTAGGGGATGTCCAGTACTGCACAAGTGTCGCGCAGGGAACGCAATTGGTGGAGGGCACCATTCCACTTGAAGACAAGGCGAAAAGGGTGCCCCCAGGAGTAGGGGACCCCCTCCTTACGCAGGAAGGCGGTGGCAACCTTGAACGCCCTCCGCTTCTGTAAGGTGGTCGCAGCCAAGTCTTGAAAGAGTTCCACACTGTGTTCTCGGAAGCGGAGGGGCTGCTTGTGACGGGCCTCTCAAGATGCGCTCCTTCAGGGGGTAGTCAGGCAGAAATGCCAGGATGTCCGATGGGGGGCCCTGGGTCCGGCGGGCCGGCCCCACCCTGTGGGCCCTGTCGATGCGAATTACAAAGTCCTCTCCCTCTCCCAGCACCATCCGGAAGAGCGCTTGTAGGTACCCCGCCACGTCGTCCCCCTCCGCCTTGGGCGGCACGTTCCGGATCCGAATGTTATTTCGCCTGGAGCGGTTCTCCAGGTCCTCCGTGTGGGTCTGTAGGTCCATCTGCTGGTCGTGAAGGCGGACGATCTCTTGCCTGAGAAATTCTATTTCCTCGCTTCTGGCCTGGCCTGAGAGCTCGTTGGCCGCCACTCTTTCCCCCAGGTCATCGACGTCTCGCCTGAGTTCCTTGTATTCCCCAGTCATCTCCTGTCGGAAAGTTTGGATATCCTCTTTCAAGGAGGTGAAGAGGGCCTCCATAAATGCCTTAGTCGCCGGCGTTTCGCCTTCTGGGGGATCCTTCCCCTTGGGGTGTGGGGGGCCCGATGCTGACTTGTCCGGGCTTTTGTCCGCTTTGGGGGGTCCTTTGGTCAGCATCTCCGAGATGTTGCGATTGCCCTTGCGACCGCCGGTCGTCATGGCGGTCGCAGTCTGTGCCGTAGGCCTCAGCCTGGTTGGGGCCCCTGGCGCCCCCGCAGGGTTCCCGGGCGCGCCCCGGTCGTGTGGTGGGAGGTCGGCTTCCGTTCCCAGGTGCTTCCCCTCCGGGCCCCTTCTCTGCTGCGTCTGCTCGTGCCTAGCGCAGGCCCCTGCTCACGTGGTTGGTCCCTTGCCTTGCCGCCCAGGCCTCCGCTACTCCAGGCCCGCCGCCCCCGTTAGCTGTCCCAAGGGCCTGGTCTCGCTGTAGGTTCCGGGCCTTACGTGACCCTGGGTTGCGGCCCCCTCCACAAGCAGGGCCAATGGTGGCCTGTGCCTCTGCGTTTGTGCCGCAGCACTGCTCTCGCTAGGGGGAGGGGGAGGGGGGGGGGGTCTCCAGCCGCACCCCCACTGCTTCCGGTCTGCCCACCGTTCTTCTGTTGCCCTGCACCCGGGCCTAGTGGGAGCTCGCTGTCCCCCAAGGGGGCGGGGGGGCGTCCGCACTCCTCACCTCCGGTGATGCGGCCACTCGTGCTCCCGGTTGCCTCCCGGGTCTCGCTCTCTGCTGCCGCCGGCCCGTTGCGCGCTCCGGATGCGCCTGTTACTGCTAGGCCCACGCCGGAGCCTCTCGTAGATCCGGGGGCCGGCAAGCCTGGCACTGCTCCGCTCTCCTCCTGTCCGCCTGGCTCCCCGCCCGGAGCGTCACTCCTCGGACCCTGCGTATGCCACCGGGGGTCCTTGAGTCTCCTACCCCGCTCTTGCGATGCTGTGTGGCGGCCTCGCCGGGCCTCCAGGAGCCGGGGTACGGGTCGGGGCAGTTCGCGCCCTCCGACGGTGGCCCGGAATCGCCGCTCCTCGGCGCTTCTCTCCGCACCAGGATCGTGTCCGCGTCCCCTCGGCCTCGGAGGGCTGCTGGGTGCCTGTCCGCTCGCTTTGGCTGGCTCGGTCAAGGCTGTGGTCCGCAAATATCCCTGGCGGGGGATCGGGCCTGGGGAGCCTCCGCGGAACACGTCCTACCAAGCTGCCATCTTGGCCACGCCCCCCACATTGTAGCTTTGAGGCAATAAGGGAACATGAATGGAAATAAGGGATAGAACTAGATGAGATTATGAGAGCAATAGAGGTTAAGAAAGGTTGGGAAGGTGTAAAGGGCTGGAACAGAGTGAGGAAGAACTTTGACAGTATGGTCAGATTACCATAGTTGCAGATATTTTGTACAGAGCAGGCTATTCAGTAGTTATCAACAGTTTGAGAGGATTCTGTCATTGTTACGTGAGGGTCATGGACTGTGACCTTGAGAAAGAGAAGAGCAAGAACAGTGTCTGCTACCCAGTAATGGATATCCAACTTAAGTGAACCCATAAGATTCAAGAGTCTCAAATTGTCCCTAAATTCCTATTAGACTTTTACAGAAACTAGAGATTGGCATTTGTGGGCCATTTATGGGCAAAGGTGGTGCAGTAATGGTATAATAGAGGTGGAACAGAGGGGGAAGTTATTTATATTAGAAGCCTTTGTAAAGAGAAGGGCCTCGTGCTGCGTAATAACGGTTAGCCTAAATGTGTCCCTGAACAGATTAGGGCTTTCTTTGGGAAGACTTTGCATCAGACATCACTTGTCAGTCATAGACCATCTCGGAGGGAATGGTCTTGTGGGGAGTTTTAATCATGTTGTGGGTAAAAACATATAATTGATTGTAATATCGTATTTAGATTGGCAATGAGAGTTGAAAAGTATGCTTCGATGTTATAGGATAAAACCGCAATCCGGAATTGGTTAATCACCATTGTAGAATACTACTTTCCAAGTTCGGGATGAATTAAAACTGAATTTTATAAGAGAGTTTAAGGATATTAGAGCAACGGTGAGTCTGCAAATGGAGGAATGAAACTGGAAAAATTCCATCGGAGACATGAAAAGTTTGGGAGTAAGTCGGTCCAGTTTAGAGAAAATGATTGGGTGAAGTTAGGAAATAAACCTAGGGAAATCAGTGTCCCTTTCTAAGGAGAGTAGTAAAGGCCTATAAGCACACCATTCTGTTTGAAGTTGGGTAGGTATGGTATATAAGTAGAGTGGCCTGTTTTAATCCATTAGAACCTCCTTGCTAATGCCCTCTCCCAAGCTGCTCAGAACAATGCTATTCCGATGGAAAAACTTTATGGTGAGGGATTTTATTTAGTTTTAATTAATTTTCATTAGGGAATAGTTACATCCTGACTAATCTATGGAAAATAATGATGACCGTGTGTGGCATAGAACACCGGGGCAGATGATGGAATAGGTGGAAGGCTACTAATTGAGGGTTATGGTGGTTGGCAGTTGCCGCTGGGCTGTGGACCTGGTTGGTGCTGTATACATGTAGGTTCGTATCAACATAAAATGTTTTACCTCCCAGTGAACGGTCTCCTCAAATAGCAAGCATAATCTTTTTTTAACCACTTGGCTGCTAAGGCAATATTTTACTTTTCATTGAATTTCCATTGAAATCAATGAAAAGTGCATGACGAGTTACCCTTGTCATTAGCGGCGAAGAGGTTAAATATTTTGTTTCAGTAAAGTAATTCTTCTCAACCTTTGGGTGATTCAGCATATACTCTCTGATATTATATAACGCTGGCTTCTGAGTCTCAAAATCAATATTAGGGTTCCTGTTTTTCAGTGTTTACATTTTTGTGGATTCCTTTTATTGAATCTGGCAAATATCATATTTGTCGGGGAAGGCACTTCTGTCTTAAAAATGGCACCCTGTTTAACTTTTAGACCTCCCTATTGTCCCACTTCTTTGATAAAAAAAAAAAAAAAAAAAATGAAGTCCTGCAACCCTGGCCTCAGTTATGAGTAATAACCAAAGAGAATTTGATACAGGTATAGAAACGGAGCTAAAATAGTGCACTGATTTCCTATAAAAAGGACACAAGCCCTTTATCCACCCACCCCTCATAGGAGTTTGTTTCTCACTAGCGACAGCAGTCACAAGGTGGGATCTCCAAAAGCGCTTTTTTTTTAATTGTTGGAGAGTCGATTATGCATATTGCTAGTGATATTGTAGTTAAGAATTTTTTTCATGATGGGGTCTGTTCAAAACTAAAATTGTAAAGTGGCAGTCCATATAATTCTTTATTGTTGCATCCTTATCACAAGATTAAAATTAAGGGGTGAGTTATTTAAATTGTCCTTTTTCTGGTGAGCCAATCTGTTTCTGCTGTCTCAGCACGGACAGGGTCAGCGGCCTTCATCAGGTCTGTGGGATCCCTATTACCCTTCCATTATCCAAGTCTGTCCTAACCATTTTCTGTCTGTATAGGTGGCTAGGAAAGAGATGTATAGATTGGGTAGTGGATTATGACTGTGCCCGGCATAAACAGAACCGCTTGATTGATTTATCTGTAGTATTCATTGCTGTTGGACTGGGTCCTGTCTGTAGGGTCACCCCCAAACATTTGACCTTTTAGCATCCACTTTTGTTTGCGGAATACGTTTTTGTTGGCTTTAGGACACTCTGCTCTTTATAACTACTACCCGGTGCTAAGGTGAATGTGCATATCCCCTAAACATGGTTAAATTGGTTTACCCCTGACTGGCACATTTCCTTTACTTAGAAGTCCCTTAAAGAGTGGTATACCATATATCCAGGGCCTGTAATTTAAATGCTGCTAGTGGAACTGCCCCCTTTTGTACCGCTTTGTTCGCCATAGGTTGGCAGGGTATGCTCCGACGTGAGTTCCTTGCTCACTTTGCCACTGGATTCAAGCAAGCCTGGCTGAAGACTGCTGTAATGCCAGAAACTGGTCCTAGGAAGCTTTAATCCGGTCCAGGGAAGGCATGGCTTGGCGGTTCTGCACATGGTCAGACTGATTTGCATATGGCCATGTCAGAACTGGCATGGCAGAGTGGGCTAAAGAACGGTGATGGATTAAACCCTGATCTGTTGACTGGGTGTGAGTGTTTGGTTGGTTCAGATGCTCCGTCAATCACACCCCCTTTTGTACCGCTTGTTCGCCATAAGTTGGCAGGGTATGCTCAGACGTGAGTCCCTTGCTCACTTTGCCACTGGATTCAAGCAAGCTTGGCTGAAGACGGCTGTAGTGCCAGAAACCGGTCCTAGGAAGCTTGAATCCGGTCCAGGGAAGGCATGGCTTGGCGGTTCGGGCTGGACTGTTCCCATGAGGCACATGGTCAGACTGATTTGCATATGGCCATGTCTGAACTGGGGTGGCAGAGTGGGCTAAAGAACGGTGATGGATTAAACCCTGATCTGTTGACTGGGTGTGAGTGTTTGATTGGTTCAGATGCTCCATCCATCACCACCCCCTTTTGTACTGCTAGAATAACTGCTGCACGTTTTGTGACACCCACTTAAGGGAGTAAGCTGCACTTTATTTCACCCTCTTGAGGCGGAAGCCGGGAGGTCCTCTCTCACCTGTTTTTAAATCTTGTGTGTTCCTAACTCTGCCACCATTACCCTCGCTTGACTGAATAAGCGTATTATTGTATTTTACTTTGTGGCGCCATTCTGCGTGACTAAAAAGCGTTTTTACCTAGCAGACACTTCAGCCTCATCCCTCCGCTGCCTGGGCCCACTCTCAGCTGAGCATTGACGCTGAGAGTGTGGTCCCGGGAGTCGAAGCCTCCAAATCGTCCATCTTGGGTGTGACTAAGCGCTGTGGTGCGCTCTAGCTGCCTGTAAAAGGGGACGGCCGCTCTCCGCGTAGCGGACGCGATTGGCGGACGCGTCTGACTCACGCCGGAGTCATGCCAGAGTCCTGCCCGTCTGTGCCTGTCCGCGCCAGGACGGGCCCAGGGACTAGTTACCCTGTCCTCTCCACGCATGTCCCAGCCACTTATTCGCGCTCCTCCCTCCTGCAATTAAAACATGCCTCTACCTCGCCCAACTCCTTGTGCAAACACTCGCTAGATCCCTCACACAATCAATATCACTGTCGACGCTGTCCTTACCAACTGATTATGCCGGCAGAGATCAGGCAGAAACAGGTGCACAAGCTCAATATGGCACTATTGAATTGCTGCCCTCTGCCTAAGCACGCCTCTGAGATCTCATTCTTACTACAGGACGTGGCACTGGACGCACTGTTTCTTACAGAAACATGGTTAGGACCCAGTTCAGGCCCAGACATTGTCCAGTCCCTGCCTTCGGGCTACTTAATCCAGCACCTTGATCGAACAGGGAACGTAGGAGGAGGGATCGCAATCCTCCATAAGGATCCTCTAGTCTGTCGCCTGTTAGGCAGCCCATTACTTGACTGTGAAAACGTCCTTCTCGATCACTCTTTTACCCTCAGCCTCCTTCACGGGGCTTTTAATATACTGTTCTCCAGGATCCTTAGGACAATTCTACAGGACTCTGCTAGAAACGGTTGTAAAGCTTGACAGTTCTGCCTCCAACTTTACCATATTGGGAGATGTGAACCTCCATTTCGACGATCCACAAGATATGATAGCTGTGGATCTGGCCCAAGACCTAGTGACATGCGAAATGGTACAAAGAATCCAAAAGCCCACACACATAAAGGGACACCTGCTCGACCCCATTTTTTCTAACATCACTGACTTAATTACCATGGACCCGAACCCTGTTCCATGGTCTGACCATTTCATCAAACCTTTCACCTGGACGGTCCCTCCCCCAGCCCCGGTCAAACCCTTTAGCACTAAACAGACAAGACACTGGTCCAAACTCAAGATAAACGAATGGTCGGAAGCACTAAGGACTACCTTACCGCCCGCTAACCCGGACATCAATACAGCGAACCCAGAGTTTCACCAGTGGATAGAGAACTCATTGGACGCCACCCTGCCCAGGAAATCTGTAACCCAAAAAAGGGGATCTATCAATCATCCTTGGTTTAGCCCAGAGCTCCGTAAACTCAAACAGAGTTGTAAAAAAGAGGAGAGACAATGGAGAAAAGACTTTGACCCAGAGACAAAAATTAAATACAGGGCCTCCATCAAAACCTATAAAGCTGCGCTAAAGGCAACAAAAACAGCCTTCTACGCAGAGAAAATAATTGCATCCCCCAACTCATCGAAAGAGATTTTCAGAATTGTCAAAACTCTGTTGAAACCCCCTGACCCCCCCTTGCCCCAAATGCATCAGGGTCCCGCTGTGAAGAACTTGCACTCTTCTTCTATGCTAATATTCAAAAAATTCTCCTGGGCCTCCCACCCATCACCACCCCCGAATCACCCCTGTTACCCAAACCGCTCTCTCTCAAAGTACTTCCCCTGAACTCTCTTCTTTTAACCCGCTCACCGAGGAATTGTTACCCCCTCTCCTCAACTCAATTAAAAGTGGCTCCCCCCCTTGACCCTGTTCCAATCAACATCTTGAAATTAGCCCTGCCTATTATTGCGACTCCAGTCATCAATTTGATCAATACCTCGATTGAAGCAGCACAGTCCCAAGGGACTGGAAAATGGCCATGGTCAAACCACTGTTAAAAAAAACCTAACCTTGACCCTGGAGACCTATCCAATTACCGCCCCATCTCCCTTCTCCTGGGCATTAGTAAATTGGCAGAAAAATGTATAAACGACCCACTGTCCTCATTTCTGGAAGCCTCCAATCTACTCCATCCCTCTCAAACAGGCTTCCGCCCGGGCCAAGGGACGGAGACGGTACTTCTTAAAGTGGTGGAAGAGTCTAGGAGGATCCTGGACACAGGTGGCAATGTGGCCATCATCCTCCTAGACCTCAGTGCCGCCTTTGATACGGTAAACCACTGTATCCTCTTAGCCCGCCTAAACGAAATTGGAGTCTCGGGAAAAGCCCTTTCTTGGCTTGAATCCTTTCTTTGCGAGATGTATTTTAGGTATTTGAAGGGGACTGCCACTCCTCGCCGTTACCCTTGCAGTGTGGGGTTCCACAGGGCTCCTCCCTTAGCCCCACACTTTTTAATGTGTATATGTCCCCCTTAGCCGAGATAGTGGCCCCCTACGGAATTTAATTAATCAGCTACGCTGATGACACTCAGCTCGTGGTTTCTCTGAATCAGGCTCATTTGTCCCACACGAGTCTGAGTGACTGTCTTGAGGAGGTATCAAAGTGGATGGGCCAGTCTCAGCTCAAACTCAATAACCAGAAGACTAAACTGATGTTATTGGGCAAAAAGGCATCATTCAACTCCCCCACGCTATGGCCCCATTTTATGGGTGCTGGTCCTACCTCAAGTAGCGCGATTAAGAGCTTAGGATTCTGGTTAGATGATGAGCTTTCATTTAAAGTACAAGCCAGAAAAACTGCGGCCACCTGCTTTGACTTGCTAAAATCCGTACGTAAAATCCCCCCTCAACTTCCCGATAGAGCCAAAAAAATCCTGGTTCAAGCCATGATTCTATCGAGGCTTGACTACGGTAATGCGCTTTATCTGGGAGCCCCGGTCTCTGTGATCCAGAAACTACAGGTGGTCCAGAATTCAGCAGCTAGATTGCTGATGAGCACTAACCATCGCTCCTCAGCCAAGTCAGCGCTAAGATCACTCCACTGGCTACTGATAAAAGAACGGTACATTTCAAAGCCCTCTGTATTGCCCATAAAAACCTGAAAGGCAAAGGCCCCCCTATCCTTACTAACTTGATCAAACCATACAAAACTACCAGAAACTGCCGCTCCGATGATCTTAACCTGGCACAAGTCAAGAGAATCAACAAGGCTCGCACGGGTGGCCGCCTCTTCTCCTATATCACTTCAAAGTTATGGAACTCTCTGCCCACCCCACTTCGTCAGGAGTCCAATCATTTTTCATTTCGTAAGAAACTAAAAACTTGGCTCTTCCCTGGAATAAAACGAATAACTGATCCCTGTTCACCTCAGACCCTCTGTTGCAATTTTCAAGCGCTGGGATGCCTCAGGGTAGCAATGCGCTATAAAAGTTATTTTCATTTCATTCATTTCATTTCAAGTAGCCCTTTAAAACATGTCCCAAGTCTTCCAATGCAACCTGAATGAATTTTAAACGGTCAAGTTGACTTGGCAAAATAAGACACTTGGCAAGCCTAAACTACCCTTTTATTACATATGTAACCCAGATAGCCCATAGGGCAGGGTACATTGTAATAAAAAAATTGGGCATGCACTGAAATTACTACATTTGTTTTTCACTGCTGAGGCCTACTTGTCCCATAGAATAACATTGGGTTGCCTTATTGCATTTAGTTAGTGCTAACTTTTGATTGGGACCAGGTAACCTGTTCATGTTGGGTAACTACGAAATTGTAATAAAAAATCCTTATTAGGTTTAAATCTTATTAAAAGACAATGCAACAATTTACGTGGTTCACAATTACCATACAGGTCAATACCCATAGGGCCCAATAAGATGATCAACTGGCACAAAAGGGCCCTGGCGGTAGTAGCAAAGTCCGACCTGTCTGGGGAAAAAAAGGCAGCAATATGAAACCTCATTTTTAATAACTACCCAAAAGGAGCTCCCCCCTCCCTCAGACCCCATCCCCTGCCCCCCCTGAGCCCCTCCCGGCCCCGTCCAGTGCTCATATTGTCTCCCGGCTGACTATATACCCAAGCCAATAATATTCTGCCAATAGCGATTGTCTCAAGAGTCTGTGGCCGCTGGATCAGTGAGACTCAACAATCTAAGGAAACAAGGACATGGGAATTCGGTAACAGCAGGGATCGAAATGGCTGCCAAAGTTCTTCAAATTGGTCTCTATCCTCTGCCAGGGTGAGGGACAGTTTTTTTCCATACCCAGCACGTGCCACATCCTGTGGAGCCAGCCTGTGGTGGAGGGAATCGTAGCGGAGCGCCAGTGTGAGAGGATGTTTTGCAACGCCAACCCTAATGCAATGGCTATTTGGCGCCCACTACGAGAACGCAATGGATACGTCCGCGCATTAGGGAGTCCCAACAGAACGTATGCGGGGAAGCGTGGTATGTCAGTTTTGAAATGGGTGTATACTTCATCGAGTATATGCGTCCAATATGATTGTAGGTGTGGGCATTCCCATAACAAGTGTACCAGGTTGCCAATTTGGCCGCAACCTCTCCAACAGTTCCTACCTTTGGTGTGATACATCTCGTGCATCTGCTCTGGGGTGTAATACCAGTATGTGGAGATTTTCGTGAAAGTCTCAGTGAGCCCCGTGTGATACGCAGAATGGCGTGCTCTCTAGGAGATCCCTCCCCACCCTGTGGCTGAGAGCCCTGCCTAGCTCACTCTCCCAACGTTCCCGGCCCGGATTGTGGATGTCGGAGATAAGTTTGGCGTCGGAGGTGCGTGTCAGTAGCCACCGCTGGTATGGTGTGAAACATCTCTCCGCGGTCTCCAGAATCTGAGGCCGTAGCGCCCAGGGCCTCACCTGGAGGTATCTCATGCGTTCGGACTCGGGGAAGCCATTTTCCTGCTTGAAGAGTGGGGAAGGGGAGCGCCCCGTCTGGGCTGTATATATGATATAGGAACCGGCAGCCTGTTGGGCGCCAATGTGTGAAAGTCCCCTTATCCATACCCGGGGTAAAGTCTGGGTTGTCCACCAGTGGCATCAGTGGGGAGGGAAACATAGTTAGTTCCTGAGTGCTGTTGGTAGCATCCCAGACCTCCAAAGGGACCCGAGTAAAATGGGAAGCATAGAGGTTTGCAGGCCTGTGTATCTTCGGGAGGAATGGTATCTCCTGTAGTGGACGCCCTGCAACCGCTTGGTCCTGAAAAAGCCAGTGCTTTTCAGATTCCCACCGGCTCCACTTCACCAAATAACGAAGCCTCCGGGGCCAGCATGGCAATCGCCTTCAGTCTAGGCTTAAAGTCATAAAGTCAAATGCTCTTATATAGCGCACAAAATCACCAAAAGGTCTCGAGGCGCTTCCGGCCTTGCCAGATAAACTGGGTCAGGTCTGCCTGCGTTTGCCGAATCCACCCAGCGGGGGGGGTCTTAGCGGCAGGGCCCAGAAGATGTAGAGGACTTGTGGTAGGATGGTAATTTTGACCGCAGGTATTCTCCCCAGCCAGGAGAGGAAAATGTTTCCAGCGGTTCAGGTCCTCTCGAATATGCTTGGGGAGGGTAGCGTTGTTCGCCGTTGTCATGTCGGCGAGTGTAGGGGCGAGTTGAATCCCTAAATGGGGAACGGTATCAGTCTCCCACTAAATGGGGAGGAGGCTCCGCAAGAAAGCCCTCGTGGAAGCGGAGAGAGACAAGTCCAACACAGTGGACTTATCCGTGTTCGTAAACCCAGCCACCGCCGCAAAAGCGTCGAGCTCGGCAATGCAGGCCGGAAGAGCAGAGCGTGGTTGATCTAGCGAGATCAATCTGTCATCAGCGTAGAGACTTTTGGTATGCGCGTCGCTGCCGAACTTTATGCCGGTGGCATCCTGGTTTTGCCTTATCCTTTGAGCGAGTGGTTCCATGTATAGGGCGAATAGGAGGGGAGACAGTGGGCACCCCTGCCTCGTCCCTCTCTCAATCGCAAAGCTGGTCGAGCTGTACCCATTAACCCGCACTACTGCGGTGGGGGACCTATAACAATTAAATATAAGGGTACGGAACTTGTCCCCGATCCCAACCTTGGGCAGAACCAGTTCTAGATAGGGCCAGTGCCAACATCATTAGTTTCCTCAGTAAGCGGGAGGCTTTTTCGATCAGATGGACCACCCGTTTGGTGTTATCCACTGTCTGCCGTTCAGGGATAAGGCCCGCCTGGTCTGGGTCAATCAGGCCCAGGAGATAGTGGGCTAGGCGGGCCACCAAGATACCAGTATAAAGTTTGAGGTCGACGTTAAGGAGCGAGATAGGCCTGTAGGTCCCGCATTTAGTCCTGTCCTTTCCAGGCTTCGGGATGACCGAAAGGGATGCACGGAGGAGATCAGGTGGGATGGCCCCTTGTTCGGCAAAAGTGTTAAAAAGGCGGGTGAGGAGTTGGGCCAAAGTGGAGCAAAAGGTTTTTATAAAAAATGGCGTAAAAACCGTCCGGGCCTGGCGCTTTCCCCATCTTGAGCCGGGCAATACCAGCAACCACCTATTCAATGCGGATATCTATCTCCAGATACTCTGTCTGTACCGGGGCGAGGGAAGGGAGCGTGACCGAGTCTAAGTAAGCGTCGCGGCCAGCACTTTTGGGGGGCTGCCGGAGTATAGCTCCGCATAGAAATTGCGGAAGGTCTCCGCAATCAGCTCATCATCCGATACTTTGGGCCCATCTGGCTGAGATATTTCCTTGACATTCTGTTGGTGCCGCGCTACCCGCAACTGGTTGGCCAGCTGGCGGCGGCATCGATCTCCACCTGTATAATAGGTGTGTTTAAGTCACAGTGCAGCATATTCAGCACGGTCCATATCCAGAGCCGTTAGAAGTTGCCGCGCCACCTTGAGTTGTTTCCAGATTCGGGGGGCCCCAGTCCGGAGGTGCATTTTTTCCAATTCATGCACCCTTTGAGTAAGCTCGTCCCGCTTATCTTGTCTAGCCTAGTTTTCCGCGGAGGAAAGGGCAATAGATTCCCCACGGAGCACTGCCTTCAAGGCGGCTCATTGAGTCGCGAGGGTGGTGTCTGAGTTAGCATTGTGGGTCAGGTAGTCTTGAATAGCGGTCTGAACATGTTTTACCACGTCTTTCCTATGTAGTAGGGTGTCGCGGAGTCTCAACACTCTGGGGGTGTGGGGGGGGGGGGGAGTGTGATGTAGGTGGCAGGGTCAGTGTCGCGATGACTGAGGTGTGATCAGATAGTGAAATGACCCCTATATCAGTGGATGTAGCAAGAGTGCACTCCGGACCTGTGGCTAAGAAATAATCTAATCGTGCATACGTTTTGTGTGCGTTGGAATAGTAAGAGTACTCCTTCTCGTGTGGATGGCCTAGGCGCCACAGATCGTGAAGGTCTAGGTCTGTCAGTCTCTCTATGCAAGTGGAGGATAGTGTCCCTGCCTGGTGAGTGCGTTGGCCTGACCTGTCAAGGACCGCGTCGAAGACCATATTCATGTCACCTCCCAGTATGATATGCCTGTCTGGTGTGGCTGTGATCTCGGTGAGGGCTGAGGTCTGAGTAAAGGAACTGTTCTTGGCCCTCGTTAGGGCAGTACAAGGAGCCAATCGTGACCGTGAGGCCGACTATGGCAACGTGGTATGCCAGTAATCTACCTCGCTATTCCGCGCTCTTATGAAGGACTTCCCCTTTGAAATGGTGCGCCACCAGGATCGCCACCCCTGCAGTTTTAGTAGGGGCCAGAAGAGAAGTACTCTCCCGGAAATTTGCGTGAGCGGAGTCTATGGCAATCTCGGGCCAATACGTGTCTCTCCTGGAGCAGACAGATGTCAGCTTGCGCGTTTTCCTAGTAGGAATGGACCGCTCGTCTCTTGCCTGGGTTATTAAGACCCCGCACATTTTGGGTCAGTATCTTAAGGGTGGTGGGTGTCATGGTGTGTAGTGCATTAGAGCATGGTTGTGTTGTCGGTCAGTTGACCTCTGGCAGGGGGGAGAAATGGAAGTACCCAAGTGGCACCTGTCGGCCTGCGCAGAAATGAAACCTTGAGTAGTGAGACAAAAAGAGCATTGGGCTACCCCCTTCCCCTCTCACCCCTCTCTGGACCCCCTTCCCATCCCTGAGCCCCCAACTGCAACTCCCACCCCCCCTCCCTACCTCCCCCGCCATCCCCCCGGCCCCACCCCAACTTGCCCCGTCCCTCCCCCATCCCAACCTCAACTCAATGTCCCAGAAAAGCTGCATTGTCCCAGTCCTGTTCAGCCGCAGCACAGGGCTGTGGTAAAGTACTTACAGGAACGTGCAGTCTTGTTGCGGCCCTCTGCATCTCCTGTTTATCCCCCGGACACGTGCAATCGCAAAGCTGAAGTGCTCTCCCCCCTTCGAGATGTTCATTCTGCGGACGCCGTGTCTGACTACCTCCTGAATGGCATTACCATCTCTTTTAATGATCTGCGCGTCCGGCTTCAAGTTTGGTGACAATGACGTAGCTGGGGTACTCGCTGCCAACCATCTCGGGATGCCTGTCCCTTGTCTCCTTTAATCTGTCCCTTGCTTAACATCTCCGGAAGGGTACGTTCCCGCTTCTTGCGTTGGCCCGTCATTGGGCACTGTCCGTGAGGGTACAGATCGCGCCAATCTTTAAATGCTACTTTGTGCCCCGAGCTAATCCCTGACTACCCCCAAACCTTTGCGCTGTGTGTGAAGGGACCATAGCCGCCGCTGGTATCGACCACAGCTGACGCACCCCAGGGCAAGACCTCTTAGGGCGTTTGTTAATGGTGGTGGGGGGAGCGGAGGAGTCTAAGGTGTGCGGCAGCTGGAACTTTACCCTTCCAGGCTCTCTATATCTCTGGGTGCTGGCTGTAGGTAATCAGGTATTCGCGGTGAGCTGTGGGGCTGGACCACCGCTGCTGCGACCTCTCTGTCTGGGGAACGGGTCTCAGGCCCACCGTTATGGAAGAGACGTGTTTGTTTCCACTGGTGGGTCACTCCGGCACAGGGTAGGCGATTGGGTCTATTATTCCTGTTACCCCCAGATGCGTGTCTCCCTGGGCCTGACTCTTGGCGGCAGCGTAGGGCCCATTACTCCTGTTGCTGCACCCCCCTGCAGCTCCTCTCCTCTCGCAAGGAGTCTGGTACGTGGGGCATATGGGTCCTGTATGCCCAGATGAGGTGAGCAGCCCCCAAAGCTTTCCCCGTCGTTGTGCCGCTGGGCAGTGGGGCCGTTACACTGCTCTGTTGGTGCTCCGCTGGGGCCCCGTGAGTGTGGGTGGAGTCCGCCCGCCAGACCAGACTGCGTGGCAAGCACAGCCACTACTGGCACCAGGCTGCAACCTCCGCCCCGAGCGAGCGCCCCAGATGGCAGCCCCACAGCGAGCCCCTCACTGGCCCACCGCGGCACCTCCGGGCGGCCGGGTCCCCTGCTGCAGCCCCTAGCTTGGGCCCTTCTCCAGCGAAATCCGGGAGATCTGCCCAAGTCTTCGTCTCTGGGGTGCATAAGTTGCTGCGGGGGCGTCACTCCGCCGGCTAGGCGCAGCTCACAAAACCCCCGATGGTGCGTCTAGTGCCCGCCGAGGAATCTGCCAGACACGGGCCGGCCTGTTCTCCCGCTGTGCTAGGCCGTGACCCCGGCATCTATTTTGGCGGCGCCAGTGTCGGTGCTGGGCCTCGCTACCCGCCCGCGGATGTCATTCCTCCGGGACAGCAAGGGGGCCACCGGGCACCACCGCAGTCACTGTAGGGGATGGCGCCACTGCCAGGAATCCCCTCAGACCTTGTGAGGCGCTTCGGTATCTACCTCCCATTCTCTAGGGCCTCTGGTACCTCTTCCCCAGTTGCCGAAGGCGCCGCTGGAGTGCTGTTTCCGCCACACAGACTGCCGCCACCGCCGCACCCCAGGCTGCCGGGGGTTCACCTCTATTTCCCCACCCCTGCTATGCAGTTGCGGGGGGAGAAACACCCTTTTTTACGTTCCGGGCCGGGATGTGTCGGAGGAGCACTCTGGATATGCGTCCGCTCACTCCGCCATCTTGGCCACGCCCCCCTAAATACCCTCTTTATTGGGAAAGTCTGATTTTTTTTTTTATTACAATTTTGAAAATATGGAACAACTTTCTAAAAGTGGCAAACAAATGATGGACAGAATGCTGAACAAATCAAATATTCAGCACAGTCAAGAGATCTGGGTTAAATCCATCAAAATCAATCACAGGATGCTTGTTTCTTGTCCATGAAGGACCTGGCTTGGTAGTTTGGGCAGGACTGTTCCCATGGGGTGCAGGATCAAGACTGATTTGCATATGGCAGTTCAAAACTAGAATGGCATGGTGAGCAAAAAAACAAGGTCTTTAACCCAGATCTCTTGACTGGGGATGATTATTTGATTTGTTCAGCATTCCGTCAATTTGTTTGCGCATCACTTCTAGAAAGGTGGCATTTCTCTGCCCATAGCCCTGCTGGGCCTGCAGCCTGCCTTGGGTCACATGACGTCTTGTAACTGGCAGACTTTGTGAATTCTATTCCCCAGTAAGATCTAGTATCTAGAGCAATAGCGCGGGACGCCCCATTGGGGTAGCTGTGTGCTTTGTAAAACACACAAATAAATACATTCTTCCCAGACAGTCACAGCATAGAGAAATTAAGTGTGCCTGAATGGGCCATTTACTTGCAGGATGGAGGGATATGGGCGCAAATGAGCAAAGCCCCAATTGGAACTTTATGGGCTATGTTCTATCTTCACACAGAAGGCTTCTCACCTCCATATTGTGCCTGTAGCATGGAGACAGAACAGGGAAGTCTGGGAATTCCATGCACTTCAAAAAAGAAACCTTGAAACTTGTCCCAAACTGCAAAGGAGACTCGGTGTAAAAATGGACCCTCAGACCCACTCTTCAGTTCACCTTGTAGGCCTGTGGAACAACTCGAGGACTGTATGCTGGTGTACACATCTGCAAGACTGCTGTCTGTACCTGAAACAACTGCTTTGCTGCCTGGAGCCTGTCTTGGACACACAGTGGCCTGCCCTGCTCTGTTAGCCCTGCATCTCCACCTGAACACAGGATTACTCAAGTGACTCCAACGGCTAGTTTGCTGGTCTTTTCAGATCCACAAGGGCACAAAAGGCTTCCTCCATCTTGAGCCCCTACCTGGGCTGGACCTGAGGGAGTACTGAACCTCCAAGTGCTGTCCCACTAGTCCTGGGCCCTCGGTCATGATGCTAATGGTGCCCAGATATCTAAAATCCAAAGCGAAGTTCTTATAATATTTTTGGCTAAAAACTGCCTTTAGAACCAGAGACTGACTAGTCTGCTAGTCTATCTGTCCAAAGTCCATTATTGCTGCTCCCGCTACGTTCTTCTCCACAGCAGCAAATAGTGTTCTGGGGTCCTTCGCCAAAAGCTTATTCCAGCTTCTGCAACTGTTTTGGCTGCATCCTCCTACCACGTTCCAGAGGAGAATTTCAACTTCCATAAAAACAACTCACGTTAAACCTAGTAAACCTCTCCATGGCTGCCACCCAAAGCACCCCAATGACTAGGCTCCCTCCTCAGACACTGCCTGCACCTGCCCCACTGAACATTACCTTCTCAGAACGTTTTTTTCAAAATGTCTTCATAAGTCCAAAGGTAAGTGCTGACCAGGCCCAATCCACTTCTTGTGTTCGAACTGCGCTTCGTCGGAGTCGCCCATATCTTTCGACTAATGTCTTTTTATCAAAAACTTTTAAACATCATATGTCTGGTTCAACGGACTGGATTATTGTAATTTTGGTGTGAAATGTTTATTAAAATGTTATATATTTTTCTAAATTGATGTGGGATTTTTCTTTTTTTTATTTATTACGGTTTGTGCTGCATAAACGTTGGGTTAGCTTGGATTTGTATAACGCATAATCCGCAGGCCTCTTAGCACTTTGAGAAGGTAGCCAAACCCACCAGCAGTTACAAACGCAGCACTTGGAGCGGTTTTATGCTGTGTCCAGAGCCTCTCTAAACGGCAGAGTCTTGAGTTGTTTCCTGAAAGGGAGGAGTACTGGTTCCTTGCGGAGATTTTCAGGCAGACGATTCCATGGTTGAGTAATTAAAACAAAAAAGGTTCTACCACCTTGAGATGCGATTTTGGACCCGGGATGAACCAGGAGGTCTGCCGAAGTGTATGTCCTGACACTTACAGCCCTAGGCGCTCCTTGATCTAAACTGGGGCCTGGCCATGAACCGCTTTGTGGGCGATGCAGAGGCCTTTGAACTTAGCTCTGTTTAATGGGGAGCCAGTGCAACTGTTGCAGCAGGGGGTTAGCACGAGCTCATCTTGGAAGCCTGAAGATCAGTTTAGCTGTATCATTCTTGGTCACCTGCAGATTTTTGATGAATTTCTCTGGGAGACATATAAATGGCATAGCCATAATGCATTCTAGACATGATCACAGCTGACATCTGTAGTGTGGCTGAGAGGAGCGGGGTAAGTCTTCGCAGCTGTCTCAGTAAGCCCATACATGTTCCAACTATGGCAGAGACTTGATTAGCAATAGAGAGTGGCATCAGTATTGATGCCTAACCTTTTTACTACTGAAACATGCATAGGGGTAGTGCTCAGCTCTTGTGGCCAGAAGAGGTCACTCCAGGGATTATTTTTAGGGAAATGACGAGGACCTCAAGTTTATCAGAGTTAATTTTTAGCGAGTTGGTTGTCATCCAATTGAGCGTGTTTCTGAGTATGTTTTGCACACAGGCGTGGGCTTGAGGAGTTATCGATCTGGAGAATCAGTTGTCATCCATGTAGGTAAATACGAGTGGCTGGATTAGATGTTGAACAGGAGGCAACAGTGCTGAGCCCCTGGGGACACCACAGGTGAGTACACAATGTTAGACACCTGCTTACCCAGTTGGACCCTTTGAGAGCGACCAGATAGAGAAGATTTGAGCTAGTGGTGTGCCAGCCCAAAGATGCCCAGATCGAAGAGTTGTGCAAGAAGCTGTGGGTGACTGACCATGTCGAACGCCGCTGACAGATTCAATAGGACCAGGCCGCTCAGCTTTCTATTATCAGCCATGTGCCTAAGTTCGTCCAGAACTGACAGCATCACCAGCTCTGTGCTGTGATGGGCCCTAAAGCCGGCCTGCCGTTCCTGCAGTCGCTGTTGTTCCTCAACGAACGGCCCGATACCGGGAGTTCCTGGTAGCTCATCCAGTCGACCCCAGCCGACTGTCTCTGTTGGCACCTTGGTAGCCCTGGACGTGGGTGCTCCGGTGGGTCTGCCCAGTCGACCCCAGACGGGTGGTGATGAGCTTTGTCTGGGAGCTCCGGGCAGTCCTTCCAGTTGACCCCAGACCAATGCCCCTGACCTTTGTTTGGGAGCTCCGGTTACCCCCCCCCCATTCGACCCCAACTAAGGTTTTTTCCCTCCCCTTCCTTTGAGGAATTTTGTAAGGTGGCACACACGGTGTCTTCGGGGTCCCCGCTTGACCCACTGCCCCCCAAATTCTGGAAGGCTTTCCATGCAGACCTTTTCTTGCCTTTGTTCTCGATCTGTCTTCAATCTTTGGAGTCGTCATCGGTGCCAGAATGTTGGAAATTAGCAGTAGTGTCACCTCTGCTTAAAAAGCCCACTTTGGATCCTGCCTGTCTCTCCAACTACAGGCCCATATCCTTGCTCCCTTTTCCTATCAAGATTCTGGAAAAATGGGTGACTCGTTCACTCTCAGGTTTCCTGGAAAACATCGGATGGTTCGATGAGGACCAGTTTGGCTTCCGCCCCGGCCACGGGACGGAGTCCGCGCTGGTGACCGTGTTGGACAATCTTCGTTCGCGTGTCGACAGTGGTCGGGCAGCCTTTTTAGTGCTGCTCGACATGTCGGCCGCGTTCGACACGGTCTGCCATCGGACCCTTGTCAGGAGACTTGAGGAGTGCGGGGTCACTGAGGGGGCAAGAGACTGGCTGACATCTTATCTTGACGGCAGACAACAGTTGGTCTCACTTCCACCATTCACCTCTGAGCCAAGGAGTGTAGGACAGGGGGTCCCACAGGGCTCGGCCATCAGCCCTATACTTTTTCATTTGTACCTCCGTCCCCTAGTCCAGCTAATAAAATCTTTTGGTGTCTCGGCATTTAATTATGCCGATGACACCCAGCTGGTCTTTTCTCTGGAAGGGAATAACGCGGTCTCGCTGGATACCTTCCATCGCTGCATGGCAGCCACAGCAGACTGGCTACGAGCTAATTCTCTACAATTCAATAGCTCCAAGACGGAGGTACTCCATTGTTCCATCGACAAGATTCCGCGGGCACTCCCTGACAACTTTTGGCCTAGTACCTTTCTTGAGCCAGTACTGGCGGAGGAATCAGCCCGTAATCTGGGGGTGATTTTTGGCCCTAACCTACAGCTTGACTTACACGTCAATAAAACCACCTACGTGTATGATGCTGTTGCGCATGTTGTGCAAGGTTTTGCCCCTTCTCCCCGCTCATGCAAGGCCGGAAGTAGTTCGTGGGACCATATCAAGTCGCCTCGACTACTGCAATGGGCTTCTATTGGAGGCTCCAAAAAATCTGACCGGTAAGCTACAGCGGGTACAAAACATGGCCGCCAAGCTGGCTCTCTCCCGCCCTAGGTCCAGTTCCTCCACCCTTGCCTTAAGAGACCTACACTGGCTCCCGGTTCATCTGCGGGTACAATACAAAGCTGCGTGCCTTGTGTTTAAAGCTGTTCACCAACAGGGCCCCATCCCTTTGCAAAAGATGTTTGCTTGGTACTCTGCATCGCGAGCCCTCCGCTCTTCTTCGGCGCATCTTCTTGTAGTTCCGAGGTTTCAGAGTGAGGATGGGCGGCCGCTCCTTCAGTGTTGCAGCGGCCAAACTCTGGAACTCCCTGCCACTCTCTCTGAGAAGCCACAAGGACTATTTACCCTTTAGGAAAGCGTTGAAAACCCATCTATTTCCTTAAAAGGCCTGTGCTGTTAAGTGTATGGTTCCTGATCAAAGCGCCAGGATGCCCACTGGGTGACAGGTTTCGCGCTCTACAAATACACTAAATAAATGAACAAGAATGTTTTGATGATATGTTCCACTACTTTTGCCAGAAAAGGGAGCTGGGAGATGGGCCTGCGGTTCTTTAAATTAGCTACATCTGCCCCTGGTTGTTTTTATTAGGGGGATAATCCAGGCTTCCTTCAAACTGGTGGACATACAGCCTTTCACCAGGGAGCGATGGAGCAGATCAAGAATCTGCCTCTATCCCGAGAAGGGCTATTTGAAATACCCTGGAGGACAGGTGTCTGCCAGAGAGCTTGATTTAACATGGGTCATCAAGAGTGACAGGGAGGCTAGGTCTAAGCTAGCAAGGGAGGTGAGTAGCTTCCTGGAGGTGCGGGGGCTAGATCCCATTCCAGGGGGCACATGTTGGGTTCGAATGTTGCCAATATCTTCTAAAAGGTCTTTGACTTTTTGTAGGAAACTTGTTAGTCTGCTGGCTTGGGTATGGATTTCTGGTCTGATTTCTGGCTGAGTTTTCAGGATTCTGAAGGTGTCTTTCTGTTAGTTTGTGGCATCAGTGATTCTTTCCTGATAGTATTCAGCCTTCCTAGCTATGGCAGCTTTTGTGTAAGTGGCTAACATAGTGTTGTAGCTTGCGAGCGCAGCCTGGTTATAAGATTTGCACTAAAGCCTCTCAGATTGGCGAAGGGTTTGCTACCTTCCCCTCAAATCCTCATTAAACCAGGGGTCCCCTATGCCCTTGTTCCTGTCTCTTTCCCTCCAATCACTTTACACATTGCCTCGAGTTAAGCCGGACTACTTTTTGTGCCAAGCTACCCAGAGTTAAGCACTGGTTAATTTAATTAATTGTTGTGGTTCACCCTGAAAAGGATTGTATTGTGGCTGGTGCATGACCAAGGCTCACACCCCAGTCAGCCAACAAGTTAGTATCCCACAATAGGTAGGTAAAATAAAGAGGGTAACACTGTTGTGGCAGTGTATCTAAATTGCACAGTCTATAAGTAGCTTCTGCAGATACCCTGTAAACACACACCAACAAACAGAAATAAAGTAGTTTGTGGAGGCACAAGAACACTGCACACTCAACTAACCAAGGAGAATCTGTTTTTCTTCAGTCACTTGGGGGCAGTAAAGGTGTTACTGGTCTTTGCAGATTGTGAAAAGTCGCCAAAGAGAATGAGACATGGAGACACTGGATGTAGCAGTTAGTTTCTTTTGATTCTCAAGAGCAAGTCAAAGCACTGGTAGGAAACTGCAAGATCAATCATTTTTAAATGCCCCAATCACCCGTGAGAGTCTCAAGGTGCTGAGGGGGGTAGCGGGGGTGCTACTGCTACTGCTCCAACAGCTGGATCTTGAGGTCTCCTGAAGGTCGATTTACAAAAGGGGGTGGTGATGAACAGAGTGTCTGAATTGAGCAGACCACTCTTACCCAGTCCAAAGATCAGGGCTTGATCCATCACCGTTATTTATCTCACTGCCCCATCCCAGCTCAGAACCTGGCTATATGCAAATCAGTCTGTCCCTGGCCCAGTGCATCATGGGAACAGGGCAGACTAAACTACCAAGCCAATTCTTTACCAGAAAGGAGACAAGCTACCGGGGACCGGTTTCTGGCATTTCAGCCTCTTCGGCCCGGCTTGCTTGAATCCTGATGGAGCAGTGAGAAAGGGACTCATGTCTGAGTATACCCTGCCACACCTATAGTGGCCAAAATCGATTTACAAAAGGGGGTGGTGATGAACAGAGTGTCTGAATTGAGCAGACCACTCTTACCCAGTCCAAAGATCAGGGCTTGATCCATCACCGTTATTTATCTCACTGCCCCATCCCAGCTCAGAACCTGGCTATATGCAAATCAGTCTGTCCCTGGCCCAGTGCATCATGGGAACAGGGCAGACTAAACTACCAAGCCAATTCTTTACCAGAAAGGAGACAAGCTACCGGGGACCGGTTTCTGGCATTTCAGCCTCTTCGGCCCGGCTTGCTTGAATCCTGATGGAGCAGTGAGAAAGGGACTCATGTCTGAGTATACCCTGCCACACCTATAGTGGCCAAAATCGATTTACAAAAGGGGGTGGTGATGAACAGAGTGTCTGAATTGAGCAGACCACTCTTACCCAGTCCAAAGATCAGGGCTTGATCCATCACCGTTATTTATCTCACTGCCCCATCCCAGCTCAGAACCTGGCTATATGCAAATCAGTCTGTCCCTGGCCCAGTGCATCATGGGAACAGGGCAGACTAAACTACCAAGCCAATTCTTTACCAGAAAGGAGACAAGCTACCGGGGACCGGTTTCTGGCATTTCAGCCTCTTCGGCCCGGCTTGCTTGAATCCTGATGGAGCAGTGAGAAAGGGACTCATGTCTGAGTATACCCTGCCACACCTATAGTGGCCAAAATCGATTTACAAAAGGGGGTGGTGATGAACAGAGTGTCTGAATTGAGCAGACCACTCTTACCCAGTCCAAAGATCAGGGCTTGATCCATCACCGTTATTTATCTCACTGCCCCATCCCAGCTCAGAACCTGGCTATATGCAAATCAGTCTGTCCCTGGCCCAGTGCATCATGGGAACAGGGCAGACTAAACTACCAAGCCAATTCTTTACCAGAAAGGAGACAAGCTACCGGGGACCGGTTTCTGGCATTTCAGCCTCTTCGGCCCGGCTTGCTTGAATCCTGATGGAGCAGTGAGAAAGGGACTCATGTCTGAGTATACCCTGCCACACCTATAGTGGCCAAAATCGATTTACAAAAGGGGGTGGTGATGAACAGAGTGTCTGAATTGAGCAGACCACTCTTACCCAGTCCAAAGATCAGGGCTTGATCCATCACCGTTATTTATCTCACTGCCCCATCCCAGCTCAGAACCTGGCTATATGCAAATCAGTCTGTCCCTGGCCCAGTGCATCATGGGAACAGGGCAGACTAAACTACCAAGCCAATTCTTTACCAGAAAGGAGACAAGCTACCGGGGACCGGTTTCTGGCATTTCAGCCTCTTCGGCCCGGCTTGCTTGAATCCTGATGGAGCAGTGAGAAAGGGACTCATGTCTGAGTATACCCTGCCACACCTATAGTGGCCAAAATCGATTTACAAAAGGGGGTGGTGATGAACAGAGTGTCTGAATTGAGCAGACCACTCTTACCCAGTCCAAAGATCAGGGCTTGATCCATCACCGTTATTTATCTCACTGCCCCATCCCAGCTCAGAACCTGGCTATATGCAAATCAGTCTGTCCCTGGCCCAGTGCATCATGGGAACAGGGCAGACTAAACTACCAAGCCAATTCTTTACCAGAAAGGAGACAAGCTACCGGGGACCGGTTTCTGGCATTTCAGCCTCTTCGGCCCGGCTTGCTTGAATCCTGATGGAGCAGTGAGAAAGGGACTCATGTCTGAGTATACCCTGCCACACCTATAGTGGCCAAAATCGATTTACAAAAGGGGGTGGTGATGAACAGAGTGTCTGAATTGAGCAGACCACTCTTACCCAGTCCAAAGATCAGGGCTTGATCCATCACCGTTATTTATCTCACTGCCCCATCCCAGCTCAGAACCTGGCTATATGCAAATCAGTCTGTCCCTGGCCCAGTGCATCATGGGAACAGGGCAGACTAAACTACCAAGCCAATTCTTTACCAGAAAGGAGACAAGCTACCGGGGACCGGTTTCTGGCATTTCAGCCTCTTCGGCCCGGCTTGCTTGAATCCTGATGGAGCAGTGAGAAAGGGACTCATGTCTGAGTATACCCTGCCACACCTATAGTGGCCAAAATCGATTTACAAAAGGGGGTGGTGATGAACAGAGTGTCTGAATTGAGCAGACCACTCTTACCCAGTCCAAAGATCAGGGCTTGATCCATCACCGTTATTTATCTCACTGCCCCATCCCAGCTCAGAACCTGGCTATATGCAAATCAGTCTGTCCCTGGCCCAGTGCATCATGGGAACAGGGCAGACTAAACTACCAAGCCAATTCTTTACCAGAAAGGAGACAAGCTACCGGGGACCGGTTTCTGGCATTTCAGCCTCTTCGGCCCGGCTTGCTTGAATCCTGATGGAGCAGTGAGAAAGGGACTCATGTCTGAGTATACCCTGCCACACCTATAGTGGCCAAAATCGATTTACAAAAGGGGGTGGTGATGAACAGAGTGTCTGAATTGAGCAGACCACTCTTACCCAGTCCAAAGATCAGGGCTTGATCCATCACCGTTATTTATCTCACTGCCCCATCCCAGCTCAGAACCTGGCTATATGCAAATCAGTCTGTCCCTGGCCCAGTGCATCATGGGAACAGGGCAGACTAAACTACCAAGCCAATTCTTTACCAGAAAGGAGACAAGCTACCGGGGACCGGTTTCTGGCATTTCAGCCTCTTCGGCCCGGCTTGCTTGAATCCTGATGGAGCAGTGAGAAAGGGACTCATGTCTGAGTATACCCTGCCACACCTATAGTGGCCAAAATCGATTTACAAAAGGGGGTGGTGATGAACAGAGTGTCTGAATTGAGCAGACCACTCTTACCCAGTCCAAAGATCAGGGCTTGATCCATCACCGTTATTTATCTCACTGCCCCATCCCAGCTCAGAACCTGGCTATATGCAAATCAGTCTGTCCCTGGCCCAGTGCATCATGGGAACAGGGCAGACTAAACTACCAAGCCAATTCTTTACCAGAAAGGAGACAAGCTACCGGGGACCGGTTTCTGGCATTTCAGCCTCTTCGGCCCGGCTTGCTTGAATCCTGATGGAGCAGTGAGAAAGGGACTCATGTCTGAGTATACCCTGCCACACCTATAGTGGCCAAAATCGATTTACAAAAGGGGGTGGTGATGAACAGAGTGTCTGAATTGAGCAGACCACTCTTACCCAGTCCAAAGATCAGGGCTTGATCCATCACCGTTATTTATCTCACTGCCCCATCCCAGCTCAGAACCTGGCTATATGCAAATCAGTCTGTCCCTGGCCCAGTGCATCATGGGAACAGGGCAGACTAAACTACCAAGCCAATTCTTTACCAGAAAGGAGACAAGCTACCGGGGACCGGTTTCTGGCATTTCAGCCTCTTCGGCCCGGCTTGCTTGAATCCTGATGGAGCAGTGAGAAAGGGACTCATGTCTGAGTATACCCTGCCACACCTATAGTGGCCAAAATCGATTTACAAAAGGGGGTGGTGATGAACAGAGTGTCTGAATTGAGCAGACCACTCTTACCCAGTCCAAAGATCAGGGCTTGATCCATCACCGTTATTTATCTCACTGCCCCATCCCAGCTCAGAACCTGGCTATATGCAAATCAGTCTGTCCCTGGCCCAGTGCATCATGGGAACAGGGCAGACTAAACTACCAAGCCAATTCTTTACCAGAAAGGAGACAAGCTACCGGGGACCGGTTTCTGGCATTTCAGCCTCTTCGGCCCGGCTTGCTTGAATCCTGATGGAGCAGTGAGAAAGGGACTCATGTCTGAGTATGCCCTGCCACACCTATAGTGGCCAAAATCGATTTACAAAAGGGGGTGGTGATGAACAGAGTGTCTGAATTGAGCAGACCACTCTTACCCAGTCCAAAGATCAGGGCTTGATCCATCACCGTTATTTATCTCACTGCCCCATCCCAGCTCAGAACCTGGCTATATGCAAATCAGTCTGTCCCTGGCCCAGTGCATCATGGGAACAGGGCAGACTAAACTACCAAGCCAATTCTTTACCAGAAAGGAGACAAGCTACCGGGGACCGGTTTCTGGCATTTCAGCCTCTTCGGCCCGGCTTGCTTGAATCCTGATGGAGCAGTGAGAAAGGGACTCATGTCTGAGTATACCCTGCCACACCTATAGTGGCCAAAATCGATTTACAAAAGGGGGTGGTGATGAACAGAGTGTCTGAATTGAGCAGACCACTCTTACCCAGTCCAAAGATCAGGGCTTGATCCATCACCGTTATTTATCTCACTGCCCCATCCCAGCTCAGAACCTGGCTATATGCAAATCAGTCTGTCCCTGGCCCAGTGCATCATGGGAACAGGGCAGACTAAACTACCAAGCCAATTCTTTACCAGAAAGGAGACAAGCTACCGGGGACCGGTTTCTGGCATTTCAGCCTCTTCGGCCCGGCTTGCTTGAATCCTGATGGAGCAGTGAGAAAGGGACTCATGTCTGAGTATACCCTGCCACACCTATAGTGGCCAAAATCGATTTACAAAAGGGGGTGGTGATGAACAGAGTGTCTGAATTGAGCAGACCACTCTTACCCAGTCCAAAGATCAGGGCTTGATCCATCACCGTTATTTATCTCACTGCCCCATCCCAGCTCAGAACCTGGCTATATGCAAATCAGTCTGTCCCTGGCCCAGTGCATCATGGGAACAGGGCAGACTAAACTACCAAGCCAATTCTTTACCAGAAAGGAGACAAGCTACCGGGGACCGGTTTCTGGCATTTCAGGTCAGCAGGTCCTGGGTTTGCTGCAGGTGGATATGAGATGGGAGGGAGGAGCAGCTGGGAGGCGAGAGCGAGCGATCGAGCGAGGGGGGCAGGGACGCAGCGGCGGGAGAGGAGAAGGCAGAAACACTAGAAGGGCTAAAGGGGAAAAACGGGCCGAAAACTAAATAAAAAACGGAAAACAGACTACAACATTGATACAACAGATACAGTAACAGAATACAGCAGACAGAATAAAATACAAATACTGATACAAAAATGGAACAGAGCGAGCAGACCAATATTTATGGCTCACCACTAGGCCACAAGGGATGAGGTGCGCAGGAGCCTGAGGGTGGAGGAGGGCCTCTATCTCGCAGCAGCGAGATCTTGGTGCAGGGTCACAGGAGCAGCAGGTGGAGCTGTGCGGGTTGGGGAGCGACCTGCCTGGAACAGGTTCAAGGGTTGCTCTCCACCGCGCAGCGGCCGCCATAAGAAGGGGATATGGAAGGGAGGAGCAGCTGGGAGGCGTGAGCGATTGAGCGAGGGGGGTTGGTGTGCCGGGGACGCAGCAGCGGGAGAGGATAAGGCAGAAACACTAGAAGGGCTAAAGGGGAAAAATGGACAAAAACGGAAAAAAATGGGGTAGTAGAAAACAGACGTTAACAGTGATAAAACCGATACAGTAACAGAATACAGCAGACAGAATACAGTACTAGTACAGATACAAAAATACATAAAAGGAACTGAGCGAGCAGAAAGATACTTACGGCTCACCACTGGGCCACGAGGGATGAGGTGCAGGTGGAAGACAGCCGGTGGAGGAGGGCCTCGAACTCGCAGCAGCAAGATCCGGGTGCAGGGACATGGGTGCAGCAGGTGGAGCTGTGCGGTGTGGGGAGCAACCTGCCTGCAACAAGAGAAGCAAATACCCAGGCATCGAATCTGGCCGATGGAACATTCCACACAGTTCATAGGAAAAAAAACGCAGTCAGCTGAAGTTTTGTCTAATTAAAGTTTTCTACGTGAGGTGGTGAAAATCGTAGATACCCGACCTGAGCACACTACATCCTTATAAAGGAAGTGTTGTGTATGTGGAATCTGATGCATCAACCATGGAGCAGCTGCAGCTGCTGAGGCACAAAACCTATGATGAAACCTGCTGCTCCTGTGGGCAAGGAGTTTATATACATTTTTCTAATAAGAAATCACAGTTGCAAGTATAGAAATAGTTTGAAAATAGTTTTCAGAGTCCCATCAGGTTTATAAAAAACTCAAAGTTTAGGCCTGGTTTGCTGTACTTAATTTGTTTTTCTATGTTGTATAAGGGAGGGTGTTCAGCCAACCCTGATATTATTACATCTTTCAGCGGCATTTGATACCGTATCCCACAACCTCCTAATAGAAACCCTAGCCGCAAAAGGAATTCGGGCAAAAGCATTAGCTTGGCTTGAATCCTTTCTGTCGGATAGAACACAATCTGTACGTTTGGGTAACTTCTCGTCTACTCCCCGGAACATCAAATACGGGGTCCCACAGGGGGCCTCGTTAAGTCCGACATTATTCAATGTATATGTATCATCCTTGGCAACCATAGGGAGAAAGTGGGGTATCAATATCTGCTCATACGCGGATGATACCCAACTAATGGTAGCCCTAGACTGAGAGGAGGACCCGAAAAATAGGTTGCTCAACTGCCTTACCGAACTATCGAACTGGATGTATAGTCATTGTCTAAAACTAAATGCCGACAAATCAGAAATCTTCCTGTTCGGTGGATCTCAACATCTATGGGACAACACCTGGAGGCCCGCGGCCCTGGGCACACCTCCCAATCCAACACTGACTGCAAGGTACCTAGGAGTCCTCATTGACAATACCCTGTCCATGAAAAACCACGTGTCAACAATCTGCGGCAAAAGCTTTGCCTTGTTAAAGATGTTAAAAAGAGTTTTCCCATGGATCCCCACTGAATGTAGAAAGATTCTAGTCCAATCACTGCTGATAAGCAGGCTAGACTATGGGAATTCCCTATTTGTAGGCATGGCAGACTACCTATTTACAAAACTGCAACTAGTCCAGAATGCTGCAGCAAAAGCAATCTGCAACAGGAAAAAGTATGACCCAGCCAAGAGCTGTCTAAGAGACCTACATTGGCTTCCAATGAGGCAAAGAACCTCTTTCAAAATGTTATGCATATCACATATGGCACTACATAACACTGGCCCCAACATCCTAAAAAACAGGATCAAGTTCTATGCACCCAACCGGAATCTTCGCTCTCAATTCACAGCAAGAGCGGCCACCACTCAATTAAAGAGAGCCAGGAAAGGAGGACGGGCTTTCTGCCATCTGGCAACAACCAGCTGGAACGATCTGCCCACTGATCTTAGACTCACGGATTGCCACTTCACTTTCAGAAAAAAACTGAAAAACATACTTTTTCCAAAACCAGATTAATTCCTTTTGACTCATGTACTAGCCCACCGTCTACTCCAGCAATCCCAGCACCATGATATCCTATCTAGGATGAATGTTGCGCTTTAGAATTATTTTAACATTTAACATTTAACCCTTCACAACCTCGCATTCTCCCCTGTTTGGTTACACCATTTTTATCTGTAAGTTGATTCTTTTACCTTCCTCCTTGCAGCACTCTCTGCATGCCTAAATGGAAGTAGCTCTGCTATTGTGTGAATAGTCTGTTTCACGTAGCATACGGCTACAGCTGTACAACATGGCTAAAAGACATTGACAAAGCCAACAGCTCTTGCATAAGCAAGACCTATTGGGTTTGTCAATGCAGATTTACAGCATGTAGCTGCTCATGTGGAGAGCTTTATTGGTCTTGCATGCTGTTTTTCGTATGCATCCCAATCCCAGAGGTCACCGTGTGGAATTTTGTGAATGTTAGTAGTAGGTAAGACTGAGCAGGCCTCTAGACTTGTAATTTTGCTGTAACAGTGCTGAAATTTCCATGCCTGTGTTCCTGGATTTGTTTTATCATCTTGTAGTCCATCTTGTAAATGTGTGAGGGAAGAGAATACATGGGAGATGGAGTGTGAGAGCAAGGCAGAGGGGGAGAATAGGGAAAAAATGGAAGGTGAACAGGGGTAAAAAAATAAATGACTGTCTAATTATTTTGACAGATGAAGCAATCGAAATGAGTTAGGTATGCTAAAGTCACCTTTACAAAAATTCCTCCAATTTGCTTTATGTCCCTCCTGGCAACAGTTAGGTTTAATTGTGGAACTGCAGTTGAACGGAGTGTTTCTGGTGTGTCAAGTCTGTGAACAGTTGACCCATCATTGGGTTCTGGTGATGCCCATGCCAGTCTTTGACCTTGGTTGCTCCGGTGAGCTTTGTGGTACCTCATGGCAAGTTTAAAGCAGATAATCACAACCGCAGTGATTGATGTTTCACTAGTTCACCAGGCATACTCTTACGCATGAAGTTTGGCTGGGTTAGAGGCTTGGAGAGGATGTGTAAGTTCATAGTGGGACACTATTTTACATACCTGGTATAGCGTATGGGTCTTCCCTACTGGTGGAAAGCACTATTTTACAGATGATTGACTGTTAGTAAAACCTTATTCAGGAGGTTGTTTATTACATTTATATGTAGGTGGGAGAAAACAATCCATTGGAATACGTTCTAGAAATTCAGGTGACATACAATACTAAGTGCATGTTAAAAAGTGATATAAATAAGAAGCCTGTTGATTAGCGAGCTGTGGTTTGTTTTCATGCAAGGTTGTTTTGTATTTCTCGAATGCCGCTAGTGGTAGGGTCTCCTTCAGCTGTCTCCTCTTTCCCTTTTCAGGTGACCGCCTAGACCTGAAAATGTACCCTCTTCGCATTCGGATCTTAAACAGAGCCTTGACTGCACAGATGATGGATCACTCAACGATGGTGTTCCAGCAATTCTCTAAGGACCTGCAGGCAACTGTACGTACACTAATAAATGAGAATCTTTCAATCCCTCACTTGATGACATTGTTTTCTGGTGCTTTGGTGGTGTGCTCTTGGTAAATTCATAGTCCTTCCTTGCTCTTGAAAAGCACAAATCTGAAACTGCTAGTTTGATTCCACTTCAGTAGAAGAGTTGTGATATTTTAGTGCGGATCCACACTTAGGGTGCCCTAATTCTACACCTGTGCTTCATTATATCCAGCTTAGGATATGATAAATGCAAATATGCAGAATGCAATATGATCTTTACTAGCATTGATGGAGATGATCAGGACTCTCGTCCGGAAGCCTTGAGTCATTATAGCCCTTCTCTCAGCAACTGTAATAAATTTGGCATATGCACCCCATCCGCATGTATGGTTTATGCCATGGCTTTATTAGCAGAGATGTGTGCATCCCTCTATATCTTTGTCTATCTCAATCTTTCTCTCTCTATTCATATAGATTTATCCATATATATCTCTATCCATATGTTTCTCCTCCCATATATATTACCTACTGGCAGTCTCCAGTAGACCATTCTAGTTAAGATGTAGTTTCCATAGGAAGAGTGTTAATTCATTTGCCAATAACGTTGGTATCGCTTGACGAATCCTTGCGAAATTTTCAAAACTAATATGATTTTCACTCCAGCTGCTGTCGTGGTCATCCTTCAAGCGGGGAATGAGAAAAGGGAGGGGGGGACAAAATGCATTTTCCCCATGTTAATTCCCGTAGGGACTTTAGACACTGCTACAGCCCGAACTGCTGAACAGAAGTGCACCAAATTTGTCATGAAGGTCAATGTTAGCACAGGGAAGTGCCTTTTTGTGATTTAGTGTAAATCTGTTAAGTAGTTTTAGGGATATTAACCGAAATCCAAATTTGTATATAGAGGGATGTGAAGGCTCCATGACTCCTCCGGATCTCGGGCTGAGAGCTGGATTGCTGCCTACACTTCAAACCAGTGTTTGCAGCCATCTTGGGACCCACAAAAAAGTTTTTAAAAGAAAGACCAGGGTAGGAATATCCTGACTCCCTAGATCTCCAAAGGGCTTTAAAGGGGGGGAGAGGGGAATTTGGGTGGAGGATGTCACACAGGGACCCTGTAGGGCCAAAAAAGCACTTTATGTATTAAATCTTTTATTGAGCATAGACAAACCAGATGCACCTCCGAGATATTTATAGGGGCCGTCACCACTCCGGGGAGGCCTAAGTCAGCGAACCCACTGACACCCCTCACAAGGCCAGCGGGCACATTGTCTGTTAACACAGCAAGCCGCCTACAACCCAACTGGGCCGGCCGCGTCATAAGAGGTGCTACAACGGTGCAAGCTATGCAGTACTAGTGCAACCTGAGAGAACAAAGAACTGTAAACAACCCCTACCCTTCCCACCCCTACCCACCCCTCTCCTTGTCCAATTCCGGGGATAATCAGTCGGTTGTTGTCTTCCATTAACGGTCAAGTGGTGCTGCGTGCGCTGGGCCTGTGCGCTTGCGGGCGCGCGTCTTGGGTTCTGGGAGAGGTGTTTCCGCTAGGCGTAGCAGACGCAGGTAGCGTGGGCAGCTCACCTCACGAAATTCCCCGGTAAGCAGGGCGAGGAACGGTCGCCAGAGCTCCGCAAAGTCCGCTCCCCTCCCTGCCGCTGCCAGTGATAGTTTCTCCATTCCCAGGATTGCCCAGAGCCGGTGGAGCCACCCCAATTGCTGCGGAGCCTGAACTGCTCTCCAGTGGGCCACAATGTTTTGGACCGCTGCCCCTAGCGCAAGTGCGATCAGTCGTCCCCTCCAGGACTTCAGAGGATACATGAGGGCGTTCGGGAGGCCTAGAATAATGTATGCTGGGAAGCGCGGCAGTTGTGTATCTAGATGTGCGTCTATGAGGTCCAGGATAGGGTCCCAATAGGGGCGCAGCGCCTCACAGCTCCATAGCAAGTGTTCCAGCGTCCCTAGTTCCCCGCACCCCTTCCAGCATCTGTCGCTTACTCGGGCGTCCCAGTGGTGCAATCTCTCAGGGGTGTGGTACCAGTATGTGGCTACTTTAGTTAGTGTCTCGGTGAGCCCGGTGTGGTGCGCCGAGTGTCTGGCCCTGTGGTACACCCCCTCCCATTCTTTCCTAGTGAGCTGCCGCCCTAGGTCCCTTTCCCACCTGACTTGACCCGCGTTGTATGTGTGTGCCTGAGTGAGAAGTAACTGTTGATAAAGGTCCGAAATCAATTTCTTGTCCGAGGTGCGCGTCAGCAGCCACCTTTCGTAGGGCGTGAGGTGCCGTTGGGCACCGGGCTGGATCGAGGGGTGGAGCACCCAATGGCGCACCTGCAGGTACTGTAGGCGTTCCGATTCGGCCACACCGTAGTCCGCCTTGACCTGCTGGAACGGGAGGACCCCCTTGAGGTCGAACATGTGTCCCGCCGCTCTACAGGGCGTCGTCCGCCACGTCGTAAATGCTCCGACGTCCAAGCCCGGCGTGAAGTCCGGATTCTCAAAGATGGGGGTCATAGGCGAGGGGAAGGTGGTCAGTCCCCTGGCCACGGCCACTCTATCCCACACTCGCAGGGCGGTGCTTGTGATTTCAGAGGCGTACAGGTTAGGGGGCCGGTGTCGGCGTGGCAGGAAAGGCACGCCCTGAAGGGTACGGCCGGCCACCGCCTGGTCCTGGAAGAGCCAGTGCTTGCCGGACTCCAGTTGAAACCATTCCACGAAAGTGCGCAGCTGCGCCGCCTGGAAGTACAGGGTGAGGTCGGGCACACCGACCCCCCCCCCCCCGTTCGCTGGGGGCAGAGTGGCGAGAGTGTGCTTAAACCTTGGTCGCCGGCCGTTCCAAATGAACCGCGACAATTCCGATTGAGTTTGCTGAAGCCAACCCTTCGGGGGATTTAAGGGGAGCGTCTGGAACAGATACAAGATCTGCGGTAGCAGTGTCATTTTGACTGCGGCAATTCTGCCTAGCCATGACAATGTAAGCGGCTTCCAACGCCGGAGCTGCTCCCGGAGTTTGATTGTGAGTGCCTCGTAATTGACTTGCGCAGTACCCCGGACAGTAGGAGCCAGGCGAACTCCCAGGTACGGGACGGCTGCATCTGACCATTGTATTTTGAATTCAGACTTAATCTCGGCCACCATTTCCGGGCTTAGGGAGATGTTCAGGGCTTCAGATTTCGCTTCATTGATTTTAAAACCCGAGGCCAGGGCAAAGGTGTGAAGCTCCACAAAGAGAGCACGCAGGGATTGCATCGGGTCAGTGAGGGACAGCAAGACGTCGTCAGCGTACAGGCTGATCTTGTGCGTGTCGGCACCAAATTTGATACCAGATATGAGTGCATGCTGCCGCACCCTCTGAGCCATCGGTTCCATATACAGTGCGAATAGGAGCGGCGACAGAGGGCAGCCCTGGCGCGTGCCTCTGCCAATGTCGAATCTCGGGGAGGTATGACCGTTCACCCATACCGCGGCGTTGGGCCGGCGGTAGCAGTTGAAGACGCGATGGCGGAGTTTCTCCCCAAATCCGAAGTGGTGGAGAACCTGGTCGAGGTAGGGCCAATGCACTCTGTCGAATGCTTTCTCCGCATCGATGGTGAGGAGCATGCAGCCCGGCTTAGTGCGCGACCCGGCCTCAATGAGGTGCAGCACCCGCCTGGTGTTGTCGCTGGTCTGCCGTTGGGGGATAAAGCCCGCCTGGTCAGGGTCTATCAGCTGCTGCATGTATGGTGCGATGCGGCCCGCTAGTATGCCAGTGTAGAGCTTCAAGTCTACATTCAGCAGCGAGATGGGCCTGTATGAACCGCAGGCCGCCGGGTCACGGCCCGGTTTGGGAATTATAGAGATAGACGCCTCTAGCAGGTCCGGGTGTATGGCACCAGGTGTGTCGAAGGTGTTAAACAGGTCGCGCAAGAGGGGGGGGGCAAGCTGCTGGCAAAAGGTCTTGTAGAATGCCGCAGTATAGCCGTCGGGTCCCGGGGATTTCCCCACGTTGAGGCGGGCAATAGCAGAGATGACTTCCTCCAGGCCTATGGGCTGCTCCAAAAAGTCCACTTGGGCTTGGGAGAGGGTGGGGAGCTCCGCACCCTGCAAGTAGGTCGGGCCGGCATTTGGGTCCAGGTGGTCCGCGTCGTATAGCGCCGCATAAAAGTCGCCGAAGGCCGCTGCAATCGCCGCGTCTTCCGTAATCTGGCCGCCATTAGCCGACAGGAGAGAGCGCACTTGTTGCCGTTGGGTTTGCGCCCGTAGTCTGCTCGCCAGAAGCTTCCCGCAGCGGTCGCCTCCGGTGTAATAGACGTGCTTGAGGCGCATAGCGGCGTATTCCGCCACGTCCTGATCCAAGGCTGCCAACATTTTCCGCTCGGCGCATAATTGGCGCCATGCCCTTGCCGCCCCTGTGCGTTGGTGCATCTGTTCCAATTCCGCCACCCGTTGGGTAAGCTCGGCACGTTTCAGCGCCCTTTCCCTGTTGTTGGCCGTGGCTATGGAGATAAGTTCCCCGCGTAGGACCGCTTTGAGGGCTGCCCACTGAGTGGCCTTTGTGGTGTCATCATTGGCGTTGTGTTCCAAAAAGTGGTCAATCGCGGCCGTGAGTCGGGTCTGGGTGTCAGGCAGCTGCAAGAGGCCATCTCGCAGCCTCCAGTGTCGTTGTGGAGCCGGCATGGCTCCCACACGAAGTGTCGCTACCACTGGGGAGTGATCCGATAGCGCGGCCGGCAGTATCTCCACTCCTTCGACCTGTAGCGCCAGTTGAGAGGAGCCCAGAAAATAATCCAGCCTCGCATACGTCTTGTGCGCCGCCGAGTAATACGTGTAGGCTGTCGTCAGGGGGTGTATGTGTCTCCATAAATCGATGAGGCCCAAGTCTGCTATGTGTGCGTGACCTGCCGCTGTGAGCGCACCCACCTGCCCGGATCTCTGGCCCGAGCGGTCTGCCGTGTTATGAAATACAATGTTGAGGTCTCCACCCAGCAGTAAGTGAGTGTGTGTAGTGGACGTAGCGGTCTCTAGAGCCGTATGTAAGAATCTTTCCTGCCCCTCATTCGGGCCATAGACTGAACCCACCAGCAAGGTATGGCCTGCAATCTGGAAGCTATAAAGTAGAAGCCGCCCTTTAATTTCGGCTTCTTTCTGGAGGACCCTCCCCTCGAATGATTTAGCCACTAGGATCGCCACCCCGGCTGCTTTCTTCAGGGATGAGGAGAAGAACTGCCATGGAAAGGCGCGCGATTTGAGTCTGTGCTGGTCGCTGCGCAGAAGGTGTGTCTCTTGGAGTAGGCAGATATCCGCCTTGGAACGCTCGAGACAGGATAGTATCGCCTTGCGCTTGTTCGGACTGTTGAGACCCCGCACATTAAGCGTGAGCACTGTTAGGTGTCGTGTCATGTCTGGGATAATAAAAAGATGCCAATCCCCACCCGGAAGCTGTGGCTGCGGGCCAACGGACCGTGGAAGACACTGTGCTGGGAGTCCTACCGGCTCCATCCGTGGCATCAGAACCCCCTGGACAAGGAGAGCCCCCCCGCCACTCCCCCTCATCCCCCAACTCCCCCCCCAACCCCAACTGCCCCCCCCATCCCCTGCTCAACTGGAGCAACCCCCTCCTCCCGGATCCCCCTCTCCCTTGGTGCAACCCCTTCCCGCCCAATACCCCCTTCCCGTATCACATCCCAACCCTCCTCCCCAACTGGCAAAGAAATTTGGTTCAACATTGTCCCAGGTCCAGGCACGTGGCCGCTGGACCCGTGGTAAAGTAAGTCCGTAGAATGGGAGCAGTGGCGACATTGCGAGCAGGTCGGCCCACCCTTCGCACTCCGCCGTAGGCGAAGAGTCAAAGTCACCATCAGGGAAGGCCAAAGAGCACTCTGCTCTCGCCCCCGCCGCCGGACTAGATTAGCCCGACCCAACCATGTCTTGTGGAACTAGTGTGTCGCTCTCCCAGCGGTCAGCCATTGTTCGCTTGCACCAGACCCTGCGCCACGGTCTCCACCGCAGCCCTCTGCCCCTCCTCTATCTCAGTAGCTGCGGGGCGTCTCTGCCTGCGTCTGCGCCGTTGCTGTTGCCAGCGTCCTTGGGCAGCCTCATTGGAGGCCCTTTCTCCCGGTGATCTGTTGTCGACCACCGGCTCGTCTAGGCCCAGTACGCGGCAGGCGTCCCTGAGGGTACGCGGCAGATGAAGGACATTGCCAAGCCGAAACACCAGACGGAAGGGGTGCCCCCAGCTGTAGGAGATGTTGCGTTTTCTCAGTTCCGCTGTCACCGGTCGAAAGGTGCGCCGCTTCTCCAGGGTAAGCGCAGCTAGGTCTTGGTACAACGTCGGGGAGTGGCCGCCAAAAGTGATCCTCTCCAAGTGGCGCGCCTTGCTCAGGATCTCCTCTTTTGTCCTGAAGTCCTGCACGCACACCAGGATGTCCGGCGGGTGCGCTGCGTCGGCCCTCGGCGGACCCGTCCGGTGGGCCCTGTCCAGTCGCAGGGGGGCGTCCGCCTGTCGGCCCAGAATGTGGTTGAAGAGACCCTGCGTAAACTGAAAGTATTTATATATATATATATATATATATATATTTCGGTGTCTCGTGCGTCGCTCTTCGTGTCCAGGTCTGCCACTCTCTCCCCTATGGCATCGGTGTCGCGGCGGACCTCCTTGATCTCGTCCTGGAGCTCCTTCTTTAGGGCGTGGATGTCTTCCCTCAGACCGGTGAACAGGGACTCCAGAAAGGACCGCGTGACCGGGCCCTCGGGGTCCGATCCCCCAGGGGGGGACGTGGCCACTGTTTTCTTTTCTGTGTCTCCCCGGGGACTGGGCACCGCGGGGCCATTCCGCTTCCCCATGGTGGTGGGGTGAAGAGATCCTTTATGGTGCGGTCCCTCTTGGGTCTCCCGCCAGACATGCCCCCCCAGGGCCCCCAGCCGCGTCCGCCGATTTCTTCCTCTGCCAGCTGCAGTTTGGCCCCCAGGCCTCGTGGGCGCCTCTCCGGACTCGGGACGACCAGTGCTTCTTGAGTGACGCCTCTGTATCCCTCCAAGTCTGCTGCCTCCCTGTTGAATGATGCGATGTCACTGCCCCCCGAAGCCGCAGCAGCGCTCGGCGGGGGCCGCGTGGTGGGAGCAGGGACGCCGGGTCCAACGGCGAGGGAGGGAGCGAGGACCAGGCCGGGCGGGCAGCCGCCCAAGATGGCGCCTGCGGCTCACCGTGTTGCACTACCCAGAGGGTGAGAGAGCGCGGCAGGTCTGCAGAGGCCACATCCCGACAAGGGGGCTCGCTCACCTCCGTGTGGGCCGAGGCTGCTAGTTGTGTGGCTGTCGGTGTCGGTGGCCCCGAAGTCAGCGCCGCCAAAGCGGGCAGGGCAGAAGTCCCCTTAGGTTCACACCACGTGCGGGGGTTCCCGCGGATCTCCTCGTTGCCCCTCAGGCCGATAGGCCGCTACCTCCCTCGCCGGGCGTCCAGGCGCGCAGGTCCAGCCACGGATGGGGGCAGTGCTGCCAGCGGGGACCGGCGGCTGCGGGGGGCCACGCGGCCAGGCCCAGCGCAGGCGAGTTGTGGTCCCGGCCGCCTCAGTCTGCTGCCTCGCCGCGCTGCCAGTGGCTGCCGGCTGGATTCCTCTGTCCCCCGTCGGTCCCCCGTCAAAGGGCAGGTCCGCTGGGCCGGGGGGGGGGGGCGCCCGTCTACCTCCGCTCCTCACCTCCTTTCCTCGGGCTCCTTCGCGCGTCCCCCAGGCCGGCTCCGCCGTTGTCTTCCGCCGGTAGGGTGCTCCGTCGGGCAGCAGGGTGGTGTAGCGAGCCCGCAGAAGCCCCCGACAGGTGACCTCGGGGGCCTCGCGCTCAGCAGCGCGGGCCGGGCTCGCCGTCGCTGCAGCCGCCGAGCACAGGAGCACTCGAGTCGGCGTTTAGGCTCCGCCTCCTGCGGCCTCGATGCCCTGTAACGCTCCCCTCAGGCCGTCAGCGCCGCCAAGTCTCCGGGCCGGGTCAGCCGGGGCTCCACGCCGGGAACCGGCAGCACAACCGTCTTGCACCCCCCCGCGGCAACGCCGGCCTCGGGCCCGCCAGGGAAGTGCTCGGTTCAGGGCGTTTGCTATGAAAAATGCTGAAAGTAACGGCCGGCGGCGGGAGCTTCGACAGAGCACGTCTGCTCACTCCGCCATCTTGGCCACGCCCCCCAAAAAAGCACTTTAAAAAACATTTCAGATGTGTTCACGCTAGATCCACGGCTCCTGCCCAAAAGAATAAGTGACCTTTCACGCTTCCGTATTCCTGAGCCCATGAGTGGGCCAGGTCCTGGGGACATGCACAATATATGTAAGAGGGGGGTGCGCAGGGCCCCCCTCCTATAGCTTATATAAGGGGGTTCCCGGGGCAGAGCTCTGTGGATGATGTAATGAGATGTATTATGTGAGGTCATAAGCAGTGCATTGCAGGGAATAAGTTGTAGGTAGCTCAGATAACTATAACTGCAGAATTTCAATGGTTTTGTACAAGTGAAATATTAGCCTAACTAGAACATCCTTGTAACCCTTAGTTTCTTCAGTGAATCAAAATAAATATATGTGAATCAGATAATTGTACTCGTCCTGTTGTTTCTCAGGATTGGCGTCCTTCGCCTCAGCCACAATCCAACATCTGCTTAGAAAACATCTCAGGTTTCCCTGAGGGTGAGGGGGCAACCCATGCAAGGGATGATTTGTGAAAGGATTTGAAAAATTCCTTTGGTGTATTAACATAACATCAATTTCTCAGGTTTCCATTTGCCTATTGGTGGGCCGATTTGAGGTATTTGATGAACACGACTGTTAATATAAAATGTGAAAACCGATATTGCCATTGGGACTAATTTAGATATGCCCACACCGACATGGCTGACAAAGACTAGGTAAAGACTTTCTATTCCTGCCAAAATCCTCCTTTAGGGATGAACAATGGCGTATATGTAAACGCTGTGTGTATCATGATGTCATTTACACTACTTGCTAAAGATTGAAAAAGGCTAACACCAATAAAAAATTAAATGGTAATCTAGTGAGTGCTCAGTGTTCGTTGGCACGTGTTTTACAATGTGTGTGTGTGTGTGTGTGTGTGTGTGTGTGTGTATGTATGTGCGTGTTTGTGATGTTAAAGGTAATTTGTAGAGCGCACGTTCACCAGGCGTTTTCTTGGTGAGGAGGGAGGATGACTGCAGTAGCAAAATAGTGAATGGGTTTTCAGTTGTACGTCTGGGTGAATAGCCAAGTCTAAGTAATTTCCTGAACTCTGTATAGGAATCAGCAGTGCGCAGATTAGAGGGGAGGGTGTTCCAGAACTGGGGGGGTGGGGGCCAAGGTCGTATATCTAAGACCGCCAGGCTGTGTGTATGAATATATATAAATATGTGTGTGTGTGTGTGTGTGTATATGTATATGTGTATATGTGTATATATATATATATATGTATGTGTATATATATATATATGTGTGTATATATATATGTGTGTATATATATATGTGTGTATATATATATGTGTGTATATATATATATATATATGTGTGTATATATATATATATATATATGTGTGTATATATATGTATATATATGTATATATATATGTGTGTGTGTATATATATGTGTATATATGTATATATATATGTATATATATATATATGTGTGTCTGGGGCGGATCCTCCATGTTGGTGGAGGAGCATCGCCCCACTGCTTTCTCGCAGTGCGAAAAGCAGAAACATGTAATAGTATTAACAATACCATTTTATGTTTCTGCTTCTCACACTGCGAGAAAGCAGAAGGGTTTGGGCGGGCAGGTAGGGGAGGAGTGGCTAGACCAATGTTGTGGGTGCTAACTGTTTGGTCGACCCCAGGGGCGACAAAATCACTCATGCACACTCCCGTTTTCTGCTTGGAGAAAACTGCCTCCTGATAGACGCCTATGCGGTCTGTGTCCCAGCCAATCACAACACTGCAATTGCAGTGTTGTGATTGGTTTAGGAAAGGGGAGGGAGGCTGCCTGCTTCCTTCCTGTGGCTGCAAAGAGCAGAGCCTTTGGACCGGAACGGGAGCGTTTTTTAAATATAATTATAAATACGCCCCCGCATGAAACCCTCTCCCCACATGCGATTCATGCTAGGGTGAGAGGGGGGGTGGGTTTGTGTGTGTATCCTACTGTTGATTGCCAGTAGATAGTTCTAGTTAGAACCTAGTTTCCAAAGCGAAAGCATTTTTGATTTGCTAAGTCTGGCACATTTTGACAAATCTTCACAAAATTTTCAAAACTAGTTTGCCAGTCACTTCAGTTGCTGTCTGGAAAGTTCTGGGGTGATTTCTTAAGCATGGCAGAGAAAAAGTTGGGGATCCCATAGGGTTTTTAAGACACAACTACAGTACGAACCGCTGAGCTGAATTGCACCAAATTTGGCAGAAAGCTATATCTTGGTCCAGAAAGAGTTCTTTTTGTAATTTGGTGTAAATCTATTCAGTAGTTTTGGAGTAACAATCTTTATGTACATCTAGAGACGCAAATCCTGGATGCGGGAGGATTCACATGCTAATGTCATTGACTGGGTCGCAAACAGAGAGGAACCGTCCCACTGCAGTTTTATGCATTGGGATGTGGTTCCCAGGGGAGAAAACAAAATGTAAAAGGGATAGAGAGGAGGGTGGGGGTCAGGGTAAGGGTACCCTGAGGGTGTGGGTCAAATTGTTCAAAAGCGGTTTTTGTTTGTAGTGTGCGAGGATCCACAGATCACCTGGATCCAGAACACAACAAAAAACACCCACTCACAAACTTGCACACCTACTCTCACACCCATACATCCTCTCACACACTCAGACCCACAAAATGCACCCATACAGCCACGCATGCACCCATACAGCCACGCATGCACCCATACAGGCACGCATGCACCCATACAGCGACTCACCCAGCCATTCAGTCCCACTCACACACAGGTAACAGCCTTTACAAAGCAGTCTGATCCATGCATGCCATTACCATGCATGCTTAACTATGCATTGATCTTTACTTCACTAAATTTTACAATGCATATGCCTTTACCACGCATGACATTACTGCACTACTGTTGTAACGTCATGTGAGGTTGCAGGGGCTTGAAATTGTGCGGAGCCTGAATACTTGGTTGGCAGATTCCCAGATTATACTTCTGACACCAACTAGAGGGCTATGAACTTTGATAAATATCAACTGGAAATACACAGGTCTGTGATATTTTGATGCCAGTGTAGTAGCATCATGACTTAATAACCAAACCAGTCCACAGCTGTACTTATCACTATCGAACATAATGCACTTCTATGAAAGATGAGCAGGTGACAGAGTGAGAAACAGTAGAGACTGAGTTTGGCTGTAAGAGGGCAGACTTGGACTAATAGGCTAATAGAGTAAGGCACCCCAAAACAGTCTCTACCCAGGCTTGATATGAAAAGCCCTGCTGCAGGCAAACCTGCTTCAGCTCACTGCCAGTCATGTTAGCCATCAACTTTTCAGGAACCCATGTTTTTATGCAGAGTAACTGAAGGCTGTAGTTTTTTGACAGCAGCTTTATATATAGACAGTATTGCCTGTGGAGGCCTCGTGAAGATTCTGGACTACTGGCTGAGCTTAAAGGTGGGGTACACTAGTACGTTATGACCCATGTGTTTAAATCTTACAGCTAATATTGTACAGGTCGTAGCTTAGTCACACATTAATGTGCAGTAATTTCACAGTATTTACATCAACCCACATTCTTCTAGACACACAGGATGGCCTAGCTGCAGAGCAACAAATATGAAAACTTTTTGGGTACGAAAGACTTTTTGACATTGCAAGTTGTTGACCAGGTGCTCCACTTTAGTCATCACGAGCTCCACACACCCCAACCGTTTTCTCTTTTGCTTGGTCTAACTTCCTCGGAGAACTTGTATTTTTTTTCCGCTATCTCCAAAGACAGCTTGCACGGGTTAGTCACCCAGTCTTGTATGTTAAGGACCATACAAAAATAATGTACATACAAAAACAATGTAGATGTCGCCCAGTTTTTTTTTTTTGTTCAGGCAAGATGTTTTATTTAAACCTTCACATCCAGTTCAGTTATGGCAGATGAAGCGTTTCGGGCTGTGAAGCCCTTGATCACATAGAGACTGTATGAAAATTCGCCATTTTTAAAGTAAAGCTGCATACCCGCCCATAAACACATGTTCATTAAACTAAAAAACAGACTTATGGCAACAAAAGTTAATCCATTGCAAAATCCATTCACTTTTTTTTTTTTGAAAAACTTTATTGTGCAATGCAAATATGGTTACAAGTATGGGCCTACAACCACAGGGGCCGGCCGTTAGAGCATAGAAAGCAGTCATTGAATATCACAAAGCTGCGGCCGATCCCCTAGAGGTCCGGCAAAATACAGGATACAATTCTCAGCAACACAGGATGGAATCAGGATACAGTTATTTTTGTTTTTTTTAAAGAAAAGAACAAAGAGAAAAAAAAAAATAATCTCAAGACGGGAAGCATTATGGACGAAGTCGTGCTCCAACGGGGGGGGCCCTCGATACAAGATGGACAACCAGATAAGCAATGGAGATGGTCAGGGGGGGGGGAGTCAGTGGGGAATTCAGAGAATCAGGAAAAAGAGTAGATTATTCCAGGAATGTCAGATCAGGGGGATAGAGAAATGTCCGGATTTTCTTCAAACGGGGGTGTACAGATGTTCCCTCTATAAGCGTTCCATTGGCCCCAGATTCTATTCCACGCCCTAGGCTTGCCCCAAGCCAAATACAGTCTTCTCTCTAAACATACACCAGTCCATATTCTCCTTCCATACTGACACGGTGGGGGGCCGTTGGGAACCCCACAGCTGCGCAATATCTCTTAGCGATCATGTTCCCAAGGGCCGCCCACCGGGCCTGAGCGACGTAATCATTCAGCTCCCACACATTCAACAAACATCACCGAGCCTCAGGCAGCAGAGCAACCCCGGTGACACACTCCATTACAGCATGCACTCTAGTCCAATACGCAGCCACCTCCCGGCATTCCCAAATGATATGGAGGAAAGTAGCACTCAAAACACACACCCACGCTTGCTTAACCCATACGAGGAGAAGCCCATGGCAACCAAACGAGGACCAGTAACATACACCCGATGAAGAATTTTAAGTTGGACGAGACGGAGACGGGCGGGAATGGCTACCTCTTTCGGGGAAGACAGTGCTGACTGCCAGTCTTCGTCATCCAGCTCCAACCCGTCTCCAGTCCAGGCCTCCCTGAGACGCACGAGGAGATCTGCCCAATTGTTGATTAACTTCTTATATATTAATGAAATCGTACTATCGGGCAGATGACCATCGAGTATACGGTCCTCAAGTGGGGAGGACTCGGGAACATTAGTGTCGGCAGAGAAGACCGACGTCCAGGCATGGCGGACCTGCGCGTACCTGAAAAACTGTCACTCAGCTCATACTCATTCTGTAGTACCTCAAAGGTCTTAACCGCACCCTTCACCCAAAGGTCACCCACTCTGCTTATACCGATCATATCCCACTTCTCAAAACTTTTCGTTGTCAAGAGGAATCCCAGTCTTTCCGATGCATATAAACGGGTCGCTCGTGTCAATCGATCGTTCCATCCCATGGCCGCATTTGCATCCTTCCACACACGCACAGCAATCTTGGTGGGTCCCGTTAGATTCCTCCCCGCTGCCTGAGAGTAAAGCGCCCTGTTGGAGTTACCACCCAGCAACTGATGCTTGTCCATCTCGAAAGCCGGATTTGGGCTGGGTGCATACATTGCGTGATTGATTGCGGACAACTGGGAGGCCCAATAGTCCGCCTGATGTCCGGGAGCGCCATGCCCCCGTCATACCAGGGGAGAGTTAGCTTAGCAAGAGCAATTCGTGCGCGGCCGTCCCAAACGAGCCGCCTCTGTAAGCCTTCCACCTCCCGAAAGTAGCTTGCCGGAATGACGTCGAACGAATTCTGGAGTGCGTATAAAAACCGAGGCAGAGACATCATTTTAAAGAGCGCAGGGCGGCCGAGCGGCGACCACGAAAATCTACGCCACCGAACAAGTCTAGTTTCAACCTACGGAGAGGAGGAAGGAGATTGTGCTCATAGCGGGCAGCTGGATCTAGCGATATAAAAATCCACAAATATTTGAAGCCGGATTGAGAGATCTGAATGGGAAATCTACTTGGTAATGGAGGAAGGCCGCCCGAGATGTCATATACACAAGATTTAGACCAATTTATGACCAAGCCAGAATTCTTGCCGAACGAGGTGAGAACGTCAAACAAGAAGTTAAGGGATTTACGAGGGGAGGTAAGGTACAAAAGAATATCGTCGGCATACAGCGAGACTCGGTCCTCAAAATCGGGGGCCCACTGAATGCCCTTTATCGACAGCTCTCATCGGAGCCAGGCTGGAAGAGGCTCTAAAGCAAGAGCAAAGAGCAGGGGGGACAGCGGGCACTCCCGTCTAGTACCCCTCCCAAGAGTGCAGGACTTGGACACTCGACCGTTGACCACCACCTGAGCCAGCGGTTCCCTATATAAAAGTTTCACCCACCCGACAAATTCCGAACCAAAACCAAATTCTGCGAGGGCGGCCCAGAGATAAGGCCATTCTATCGTGTCAAAGGCCATCGTGGCGTCCAAGGAAGCCAAGATGGCCGGCTCCGGAAGAGACCCCGCCCTCGCGAGAACACCATGTAGGCGCCGCAATTTGAGAGCGGTGTTCCAATGTGGAATAAAACCGGATTGATCCGGATGGATCAGGTCACAAATCACTGTAAGCAGACGATTGGCGAGAACCTTGGCAAGAACCTTAGGCTCAGCGTTCAACAGGGAGATGGGCCTGTACGATGCGCAGCGATCCCGAGGATTGCCCTCCTTGGGAATTACCACAATCGTTGCCTAACGCTGGTCACAAGGGAGGGTGCCAAGGTCACGTGACTCCATGAACCTATCACGAAGATATGGTGCGACTTTATCAGGGCGCAGTTTGTACAGCTCAATAGGCAAGCCGTTCGGGCCCATAGCCTTGCCCGAACGGAGAGAACGAATAGCGGTCGCAATCTCGTCTACAGACAACGGAGCCTCCATGCACTCTCGGTCCTCGTCGGAAAGGCAGGGCAGCTCAATGTCATGCAGCAATGAATGGGAGTCGTCCTCATCTCTATCAGACACCGGGGAGTACACAGCACGAAAATAATCCGCAAAACACTCCACAATCTCACTCGGGTCAGTCACACTCTCACTATCTAAAGTCTGAATCACAGGGACCACACAATACGCTCTTTCCTTCTTGTCAAGCCACGCAATCAATTTACCCGCCTTATCCCCAACATCGTACAGTCTACCCTGCTGCTCCCTGTACATCGCATGGCAGCATCCGTGACCAGGGATTTATAGTCAAGCTGCTTCAAACCAAGGGCGTGGAGTCTGTCATGGGTAACGCCTGATTCTAGGTCAGCCTCTAATTCCAATATTTCTGCCTCAAGACTCCCAACCTCCTGATTCCTAGCTTTCTTAGTTTCAGCAATTAAGGATAGGGCCTGTCCACGAATAAGTCTTAAAAGCTTCCCACAGGGACACAGAGGAGGAAACAGACCCCTCGTTCTCCAGGAAATAATGATCTAGGGACTTTATCAAACTGTTACGGGTCTTGGGATTACACAAATACCAGGGGTTAATAGGGGCGACCCGCCCCGCAGCGTTCACCCCAGTGTCCATGCAGAGCCACAATGGAGAATGATCCGAAATGCCCCGGGCCAGGTGTCTGATCACTCTATCAGAGGAAGACTGGGCAGCGGGCATAAGGATGCAATCAAGTCTGGAGAGACTCATGAGCCCCAGAGTGAAAGGTGTACTGACTCTGTGTCGGATGCATCAACCTCCAGCAGTCTACCAGACCAAAGGTGTCCAAGAACCCACCAAGCCATGACTGGGACTTAGGAAGATCCCTGGGGGGGGGGGGGGTGACGATCCATAGTACCAGAAAGCACAGAATTAAAATCCCCACCTATAAGGAGAGTACAATCAGGGAGCTCCAGCATCACACGGCCAATATCTGAGAAGGTAGAGGTCTGGAGACCCGGGGGAACGTATACAGTGAGCAGAGAAAGAGTCTTACCCTCCCACCTACCAGTGGGGGTGGCGTAAAGCCCTCTGTCATCAAGGATTACATCATCAATCTCCAGAAGGAGAGAAGACCGAACCAGAATACCCACCCCTCTAGAACCAGTAGTGAACCCGGAGTGGGCGACCAGGCGATAACCCTACCTATTCATAGCATGAAACATATTTCCCACCAAATGCGTCTCCTGCAAAAGTACCACATCAGGAGACAAGCGACGCAGATACTGCAGTACCACACCCCGTTTTATGCGATCACCCAATCCATTGACATTCCAAGATATTAACCTCAACCCACTACCCCCCATTCCAACAAGTGATGCAGGAGTCACCCCACAAAGAGCTGAACACTCGAAGTATAGAAGAAACCAATACATCGCCTTGAGAAAGAAAAACACACTCACAAACACCCCATCCCACCCCTCAACCAACACCCATTACAACTCCCCCCTCCCTGCACCCCTGCAGTAGACTAAAAAGCCACCCCAACATGCAGTGTGCCTGTCGCCCTAACATTTCCCACTCTACAAAAAGACCCTGGAGGAGGAAAGGGGCCCGTCCCTCGCGCCACCCAGAAGGGAACATCAGTGAAACATAGCATACAAAAGAAATAGAACCCAGTTGAGCAATGTCTAGTATTCGGAGATCAGGGGCCGAAGCATCACTTCTGTACAGGCTCACCACCCTCGGCACCACCAGGGTGCTCAGTCCGGTCGTTCCGGCCAGGCAGGGAATCCAGCCAGTCACTCACATTCTCCGGCCGGTCAAAAAAAATGTCCGTTCCTCGTACTCCACACGAAGCCTGGTAGGGAAAAGCATTGCATACTTCAATCCTAAGTCCCGAAGACGTCGCTTAACACCCTGAAAGGCCATCCTTTGTCTCTGGACGAGCTGAGTAAAGTCCGGGTTAAAGTTGGAATTCTCGAATTTCACCGGGCCGCTCATCCTCGACGCCTGCAGGATAGCATCACGATCCCTAAAATGAAAAAGTTTGGCGATGATAGGCCTCGGAGAAGCGCCCGGTTTAGGCTTTCCACCCGGATCGCGATGGGCGCGCTCCACTGCGAAGAACTTGCTCAGTCCAGAAGGGGCAAGGTGGTTCAGGACAAGATCTTCAACCAGGAGGTCAATAGAGTGAGTCTCGGGGTTTTCCGGAACACCTATAACGCGGATGTTATTGCGTCTTGCCCTATTCTCAAAATCCTCCAGCCGATGAGATATAAGATCATTAGCTGATTTCAAATTGCCAAGTTCGGTCTGAAGTTCCGACACATCGGCTGTGAGGCTAGAAGTCTTCAGATCCAACGACTTCACCTTCTTGTTGGTCTTAGACAGGTCTGCTCTGATCAGGGTGACATCGATGGCAACCGTGTCAATTTTATGAGCGAGAGCCTCATACTGCTGGCCGATGGTCTCCTTCATGTCAGTAGGGGCGGTTGAGTCCTCCATTGCGTCCTCCGCGGTACAGCTGGTGACTCCAGGGGATCCTTTGGATTGAGTGTACCGGTCCATAACGTTGGATTGCCCCCCCAAGGGGCGTCTTAGTCTTCAGTTTCTCGGCTTCGCCCCTGGCTGCCATGCTGGAAGATGCACCCCGGAGGGCCCGGGAGACCTAGTGAAAATGGCCGCCTGCGGGCAAGGCACCAACAGTCCACAAAAACTGGCTCGTGCGGCAAAGACAGAGACACAACTTGACCCAACTGCGTAGATGATAGTCTCACTCACACTGAACAGAGGCTGGACAGATCCCCGACCAAGCGGAACCTTCTCGCAATCAGACCATGCCAGGACCCAGAAACGAAACCGAAAGTTGGAGTAGGGCAACTGGGGAAGACCCCCCCTGCCGTTGTTATTGAACTCCGTCCTGGCCTCACAATTCGCCAAGTCCCCGGCTTGCCGCAGGGTGGGCCTCAAAAGTTCGATTCGATGTAATTTCGGTTCCCCGAGTCCGAATAAAAATTTGAAGAGTTATGAAGTCAGCCAAGGTTCCTCTTCAATAATCCGTCCAAGAGTTCATATATGATGTCAGGATAAGTTGCGAAGAGTGGCGAGGGTCCGGAGTGCTCTGTGCTCACACGGCCATCACGGATGCTCGCGTAGCTCCTCCCTCTCGCCCAGTTTTTTAAGCTAATTTCTATGGTCCTTTGCGCATGAAACCGGAGAACCTGAAGCCAGACTGTGCTCTTTGTTCCTTAGCCACTTAACCGGTTTCTTGGTGGGCATTAATTGCAATCTGTCATCGAGGCTTTTCTAGCAAGAATTAAAAGGAGACTCCCTAAACTTTGAGTGAGTAGTCTGTTATTATCGCAGTATCGTAGCTAGGCCTTTTGCCGCACGGGGTGGTCCCAGCCTTTGCTGCCCCGCTATGGCCATATGGGCACGGTAAGGGGTGGGCTGGTGAACAAATACTGTTTTACCTGCGGCAGAGTTGGGCAGTAGGGTGCATCACAGTTTCCTTATGCTGATGGCGGGCAATCTGAAGATTTTACAGAGCATGTGGATCGTATGAAAGCAGGCTGAGGCGACTGTGTTAACCTGACGTTTAATGGAGAGTACACCGTCCAGTATGGTGCCGAGGTTGTAAGTGTGGTCTTTTGGAATGGGGGTGGGGGGGTAGGTCCAAGCTCCACTGGCCACCAGTAGAGTAAGCAGACGTGCTGAATGTCATTTTAGTAGGAGAAGAGGTTGATCTCATAAGATCGGACAATGTCTAGGAGTGGTGTCATGTAGATTTAGAAGAGGATAGGGCTGAGGCATTTGCCTTGGGGGACCCCGCAGATGATGTGCTTGGTTTGCGAGGTGGAGGAGGACTCTGGGTGCATCCTGTGAGGAAAAAAGCCATCCAACTGAGCTCGTTGTCTGATTCCAGTCTGGTGTCATTGATTGATGAGTGTGTGCTGGGCCACTGTGTCAAAAGCTGTGGAGAGATCATGGAGGATGATGGTGGCGGATTCTCTTAAAGTATGGCTAGAATGTCATCTCATGCTGTGGTTGGCTCTGAAGCCTGACTGGGGAGGGTCCAGCAGTTGATTTCTTTCAAGATTAACTGTTAGTAGGAAGTTGATGGCCTACTCCAAGACTTTGGTGGGGAACAGGAGAGGGCAGATGGAACGGTATTTCAGGAGCTCTCTGGAGTCTTCTGAAAGTTTCTTGACGGGGGGGGGGTGTGTCTGACCTCTGTGTGTTTCCATGCATCCAGAAAGGTGGCTGTAGATATTGAAGCATAGAGCACAATGTTGAGCTGGTGGCTGATGTTGCTTCCGAGGTTGAAGAGTCAGTGGAGGCATGGGTCTGTGAAATGAAATGAATGAAATGAAAAGGGTTTTATTGAGCGCTACAGCTGCCCTGAGGCGTCCAGGCGCTAGGACTAGAGCAGTGCCTTCCAGAGAGACAGTCCAGAGATGGACTAATTAGTTGAAAAGAAAGGTCTTGAGCGGTTTACGAAAGCTCAACAGGTTGGAATTGGTTCTCAGATAAATGGGAAGTACATTCCATAATTTAGAGGAATTATAGGCAAAAGATCAACCTTCTGCTCTAGCTCTCTGAATTCTGGGGACTTTAACCAGGAAGGCATGTGATGAACGGAGTGCTTTGTTGGGTTGGTAGGGTGAGATCAGGGAGTGACTGATTTCTGGGCCAGATTTCCAATATGCTTGATGAGCAATACACATAGATTTAAACTTGACTGTCTCCCTAATAGGAAGCCAGTGCAGAGCTCTTAGACCAGGCTTTATTGAGTTTCTACGTGGAATTCAAAGCAATGTGCGAGCTGCACAGTTTTGGGTCTGCTGGAGTTTTTGCAGACTGTACTCAGGTGCCCCAAGGTACAAGGCATTACTGAAACCAAGGCGGGATTGAATTAAGCCTTGTATCACTATCTGCTTGGCCTCAAAGGGAAGAAGTGGAAGGATTCTTTTTATCCTAAGGAGGCCAAAGCAGGTCGCTGACACCTTGGTCGCCTGTGTATTGAAGGTCAATGATTTATCCAGCCACACCCCCAGACTTTTGATATTATCTCTGGGAGTGGGAGTTACGCCCATGCTCAAAGGCCATAACAGCTCCAATGTGGAGGGGGCTGATGGGCCAAGGAGCATAAGCTCCGTTTTATCGTCATTGAGCTACAAGCAGGACTTCGTCATCCAGCTCTTGACCTGCTCCAGGCATGTTGTTAAATTGGACTGTGGTTGGGGGCCATCCTTTTGCACAAGGGAGACCACTAGCTGGGTGTCGTCCGCATAGGTAATTATGTTAATACCGTGCGGACGAACAATCCCAGCCAGCGGTCTCATGTATGCATTAAAGAGCGTAGGGCTCAATGAAGAGCCCTGCGGCACCCCACAGCCTAGAGGCTTGCTTGAAGAGACAGATGTGCCTTCAAAGACCTGGAAAGTTCGATCACTTAAGAAGGACTTGAACCAAGCCAAGGCTTCTCCTGACATTCCTAGGTCAAAGAGACGGTTTAGAAGGATTTTATGGTTTACCGTATCAAAGGCGGCGCTCAGATCAAGGAGGATCACTGCCACTGATCCTCCCTGATCCATGACCCGCCTTGCTTCCTCTGTCACGGCCAATAAGGCAGTCTACGTCCCATGTTTGGGGCGGAAACCCGTCTGGGAAACATCAAGCAGATGGTTACGCTTCAGGAACTGAGTTAAAAAGATGTTAATGTGTTTCTAGAGGATCTTGGTTACCCAGGGGTGCAGTGAGATCGGATGGTAGTTGTTAGAATTGCCCGGGTTTCTTCAGCAATGCCCGTACCATGGCATGCTTCCAGGCCGGTGGCACCGTCCCAATCGTTATGGAAGAGTTTAACAGCTCCACAGGTGTGGGAAGGATGGCTTTATTGGCCAAAACCAACGTGCCTGGAGGAGCAGGGTCGCATGGGGAGCCAGATTTTACTTGATGCATTAGGAGCTTGAGTATTTCAGGATTCAGCAGAGGGAGATGTCTAAGTTGTTTTGAAGGGAGACTTCTGTTTCTGTGGCCGTGTGGATGCTCATCAGTGGATGAAGTTAATCAGGGTGGTAGTTGTTGTGCTAAGTTGTTCCCATGCAGTGAGCAGATGGTTGGTGGTCATGGTAGTTGAGTTGCAAGAGAGGTCAAAGGGTTGGGGATCGAAGTGTCTGTAGGTGGTTGCTATCTTGTGGAAATGGTCAGCAAGGGAGTTGCAGAGTTGTTGTGAGGGAGGGCAGGAAAAGTGACGTTGGTGTGTCTGGGCCTTCTTTTTTGAGGCTTTGAGCTGGCAGTGGTAGTAATTAAAGGCTGATTTGTAGGGCGGCTCAGTCTGTGACTTTTTTGCTGGTTTGCCATCTTCTTTCCAGTTGTTTACACCTGCATTTTGATATGAGTTCTGGTGTGTACCTGCTGGCTCGTTTGGTGGGTCTGTGTGTTTTAGTTGGTTAAAGTAAATGTGAGCATCAGACTTTTTGTTCAGCTCTCAGTCATTGCAAATTGTGATAAACCTTAGCTATGTGATGAAACTTCAGCCGACCGGTAATCTTATTCTCAACTCCATACACTCTCAAGATCATAAGCAGACAGTCTCTAATAACAGCTATTTACAGCAACCCATCTTGCATTGAACCCAGGCATCCACACCAGAAGTTTGAAGTGCCTTTGACCGGTAAAAACGAAACCATCTCACTGCACTTATCCAGTTGTTAATGTAAGAAGTTGACTAAATACAATACCAAGTGAATTTCTTGATTTTCAATTTCTCTCTGGTGACTAACCCATGTGGTTTGTGAGAAATTCTTATAAAGAACCATTCATCTTTTAATACAAGGGATTCTGTTCCAATAAATTGCCACACTTGTTTTTTCACTCACAATCTTCTGATAATTTTACAAGTTTGAGAATATTACTATTCTGTAAATAAAATGTTTGATCCTTACAAATGTTGGAGAGGTTATATCCATGGCACTCTTAACCAACCGATATTGGGGATAGTTGTTTACTTGTTAATACTATTTTCCTTGCCTATCTAATCTGCAGTGGGGAGAGTAAGTAGATGGTAGATGAGGAGAGACAGCAAGACTTCATATTAATGCGAGCAGTGTGTTTAAATGTTTGAGGCAGTATGAAGAGGTAATGAGATTACTGTTATTTAACCTAGTTCATTATTTGCTCGTAAACTATTTTTCTTATGGTAGGTTTTGGACATCCTGAAGAAGGGTGTTCCTCCCTTGCAGATGGTGGTTCGAGAGTTTATGTGAGTATTAGTTATATTGTCCTTTATAGTTTGCAAATAGGTGTTTTGTTTTTTTGGTGGTGGTAAACCCCTGATTGGCATACATTAGTTCTAGGGTTCAAAACTAACTGACTCGAATGAGATGTAGGGCACATTCACGTCATGTGCACATTGAATCTGAAGTACTTAATAATGTTTTTCAAAAATATAATTCGCGATAATCGTTGCAGCAGTGTGTTTAAAGTACAACAGCAATTGAGTCACTTGTGTCTTAAATCCGTGCTAAATTAGAAATACCACTTGTTTAGTAAACCTCATAATACTATACTGCATAATGGCAGTAATAGTCATGTTCTTAGTAAATTATTTTACTTTACTCCTTATTGACTGCATAATTCACTTCTTTGCATAATTGTCACATTTCATATTGTCATTCAGCATCTCTTCAGAGAGCAAATATTCAAGGCTGTAGAATAAGACAAAGGTATTGGACAAGAGGAATGCAGTGAAACCAATCTAAATTCAGTATGCCAGATTCTGGGGTTTTCTAACGCTAGAGCTAGTCTCAAATTTGTGAACTATTGCATTGCAAGGGAAAACAGATCACCAGCACCTGCAGAATCAGTGGAACAAAGTAGCAGTGCTTTCTTGATATAAATGTTAGATACTTACGTGCACTAAAAGCAGTTTTAAAGAAAAGTCAAATGTAATTTTAATGTAGTTAGAAAGAGAAAATGTAATGAATATAGGACTAAACCAGCATAAAATTGGATGAGAATCCGGAGATATTAACTTTTGAAGACCAATATCAAACACATATAGGAAAAAGTGACCACTGAAAGCTACACTTGCAACACAAAGTAGCACAATTGACCTGAAAACTGTTCTGCTTCAGTGATAACTGGGAGGTCTGGGGAAGAGCCTCTTACTTTCCAGGATGATAAACTAGAGTGCTTTCACAATTCTCAGGTGACAGTACAACGTCCTCTGCACAGTTCAATAGTGTGATGCAGGCTGAATCACATTCTCTAACTAGGACTCCAGGTAGGTCTTGTTCAATCCACTCCCAACTGGTAAGCTAGTCCTTAAACACCGGTGGAGCCCTTCTAACACCTTTCAGTCCTTGAAGGTACTTATAGTAACCTTTCCTGACCATTCAAAACTCTTTCAATGCTTGGTAGAAGCAGATCTAAGCCGCCTTCTTTCTGGTTCTTCTGGTCACTACTAGGCCCACTTGGGTTCTGGTGAACTTGTGGTAAAAATAAATTTTTATCATGCACACTAGTTCATGGTGATGCCTGTATCTAATACTAATAGAAAATCCCTGTCCAATCTGTTGGCTTTCCTGAAAACTGTCTCTAAGTAACAACCTCTTAGTTTTCCAAGATGGCTAAATATGTCCCCCATGATTCCCTCTCCCAACTGTGAACAAGACAATGGCTGAGAAAGATCCCCGTTCAAACATAGTCCTCAGCCTAGGGTCATGATTAGTATAAACCTGTCACAAAGCCAGACTTCAGGCTGGTTGCTTGATATCGGTTACTCTCCTCTTTCTCATTCTGTATTTGTGGCAAGGGATTCATTCTCCTATTTGTCTTACAGAGTCAGCTTTGTCTCTAAGCAGGAAGGTATTTCACAACTAAAAGTGTAATACCCAAAAGTGTTCCTCCACTTCAGAGTACTGTTTAAATGTCTCACTTCTTTTTGGAGTAAATTTGAGCCATCAATCTTAACATTAAATTAGCAATTTTGATAAATCCTACAGGTATTTGTTGTGAATCAAACTTGAGCGATATTTGAGAAGATACAACTGGCCAAAGAGTAGGCCCCTGAGCTCATCTTCCCAACAGCAAATCCTTCATCAGGTAGAAATGCTTCTACCAGAAGCTGTTGTGTGCCACTTTCCACGGTTTTAGTACTATAGAAAAATCTAATTGCAATTTGAGTTATCTGGGTAGATTGAGCTGGACCTTTCAAACTGAGGTGTACAATCTCAATCCACTCTATCTGGGCAGTAATATGTGTTTATGCATGGAACATGGAAGGAGGTGCCCCAATAAATTGAGATTTTGAAGCACCAGATGAAGATTTCTATCCATACCAATAATTTTTTTATTAGAGAGCAATACTCCAAAACCCACCTGTACAAAGATTACTGACAGTTTCTGGAGTGTACCTTGGAAACACTGACAGTCTGTCCTGAATGATATGGACAAACTTAGAATCCTGTGCAAATATTGTCCCCTATTTTGGCCCTCTCCCCATTCACGATGTACTAATTTGGCTATTGACAGACTCCTAAAAGAAGTACAAAAGGATCTTTGTATTATCCATGTTTAGTGGACATGTGAAGAGACAATCTACAGTAGCTTCAGGCGAGTCTTACCATAACTGCTTCATCTAGGCAAGAGGCAGTCCTGATCCTCCTATATGAACAGATTGATTGATCAGCCCTCTACGATCAACAGTGCCTAAAACTATAGGTGTTTGGTTTGGCAGTTCCAAAGAAGGATCTCTCTGTCTCCCAAATGTGGTATGGCAGTTCCAAAGAAGGATGTTACTCTGTCTCCCAAATGTGGATTTAAGTTCACTAATATGATCTTGTGGCCTCTCAATTGGTACGAGTTAGTGATGGACCTCTCACTGTAGATACTTTTGTAATTGATATACTACTTATAGTGGATTAATTTTAAGCTATTACTCCATTGTACTGTTGAAACGTGTGTTTAGGTCTCGGCGTCAACGCGCGGAAGCGCGTCTCCGCTGAGATCTTTTGTCAGCGACTATCATTCCCAGGAGACAGTCCTGGCCACGCGCATCCTTCCAGGCGATTTGTAACTGGAACGCGCGCTGTGGCCAGGCGCTGTCTCCTGGGAAGCGCAAACACCACACACGCATGCGCATACACACACACACGCGCCCACGCACGCACATACATACATACAGAGACACCACCCCTGACTCATACACACACGCGCGCACACACACAAGTGCACCGAGGCCCCCCCTCCCCCTCCCCCGCCGTCACCGTCGCACACATACATACACGCACACACGAGCATACACACACACACAAGTGCACCAATCGCGCTCCTGCCTTTTGGAACTTACCTTACCTCAGCACGCGGCGCCCAACCTCCTGCTGGCGCGGCCCCGGGGCTTTACACCACTCACAGGAGCCCCGGGCCGCGTGACGCTACGACTCCGCCTGCCTCCTCTTCCGGTGTGAACGTGGCCCCGCCCCCGTCACAGGCGACCGTGCCTGGCTTCCGGGGCGGCCGCGAAATGAGTAGGCTTGTTTTTTTTTAGCAGTCGCATAATATGTTTCACATTCTGTTCACATACTTTTTACAGAAAATGTTAACGACATTGCTATTTAACTAATGCATGTTACATTGCCAGTATTTACAAGGCAGCTTGCCTAATTTATTTTTTAATACAGCTGTCTATTAATTGTAATGCACCAAATTGTAATAGTAATTGTTTTTTCTACCTTATTTTATTTTGTGACACACCTATTGACATTGTACAATGTACATTAAAGCCTTTTGATTGTGTTTTACTGAAATGCAAGTTTAATAACTGAAACACTTTGCTCTGATCCGTGGGTGTTAGCTGTGTGGGAATGCTTGCTTCGACCACAATGCTGCCTGTTTCAAGCACATAGGTGAGGTGGCTGCTTCTTTACCTCTTCAAATGCTCCCCTTTATTACCAGTATTTATGAACCGCTACACGCACGCCGGAGTCGATGCAGCAGCACTCCTGCTCTCCTGGCCACATACGCTCGCTAAAGCCCTGCAAGGAAGGGACTGAGGGCTTCATGGCTGCTAGCAGCACCCACTGCTATCTACCAGCAAATGTCGTGTGTGGAGTCACAAGTGACAACTTTCACATCCTATCTTCAAGACTTTTGGCCCTTAAAGACTCGCTCAAGCCCTTCTATAGATAAAATCGAACCGCCTTTAGCCTCACGGCTACATGTTGTAATAGCAAACACTATAAAATAAATTAAATTTTTTTAGGAGCATAGTCAAGGACAATTGTGGCACTATTTGTCGGCTGTTTGACATTACCTCGTGTATGGAACCAGGCACGCTCTTACTTTTGTGAAAGAAAGTGTCAGTGAGCAGACAGAGGGCCATAAACAAAAGGAAACAAAGAAATAAACAAGCATTGACAAAACGGGAACAGTTTTTCGTGCAAGCGAAAACTTTTGCTATTATTGGGGTCTTACAGTGTTGCACAGAAGCGCAGAGTAGTGAGTGGAGAGTAGTGAGTAGTGAGTGGAGAGTAGTGAGTAGTGAGTAGTGAGTGGAGAGTAGTGAGTAGTGAGTGGAGAGTAGTGAGTAGTGAGTGGAGAGTAGTGAGTAGTGAGTGGAGAGTAGTGAGTAGTGAGAGTAGTGAGTAGTGAGTGCAGAGTGCTGTGTATTGGCAATGTTAATGACAATGCCGATTATTTGTGATTTAAAGAAAAAAAATGTCATGAGCAATGCCAATAGCTCTACCTTTAATGATGCCGAGACCATTGCATTGCAAATGCTTGTTTTAAGGGATGTCAGTGGGTTGTTTTAGAAGACAGGAAACCACTCACAATTACAAGAACTTGTTAATGTTTACAGAATTAAGACTTGAAAGTTTTTTTTACAATTTTTACTTATCCAAAAATGTCTTTTAATGTTATTTTACAAGCCTGTTTATATCAGGCTGTCTTAGTTTCTCAATTTCGTTTGACTTAGTTTCCTACCCTAAACTTGGTCTGAGAAGAAAAATGTTTACATTTTACAGAACATACTGACATTCTTTGAAATGCAATTTTATTCCTAATGCTCTGAATTCTTTGATGAAATCCTATTATGATGAGCATTACATTTGTGTCCTGCAACGTTTTCCTCTTGCTTTCAATGCCTTTGCACCAAGCCATGCATAGATAATTGATTGGAGAGAACCTTTCTAGAGTTCCTACTCTCTTACTTTACAGTAAAAGGTATTTAAGGAATGATTAGACAAAATGAATTTTTTAATCTATATTTAAAATTAGTTCATGTCCATAACACATGAATAGGCCCATCATACGCTAAAGACCTTCTCGCAGGTGTGGACCTCTTTACAAGTTTTGCCTTCATATGGATTTACTTGAGTATTGTTTTTTTTATTTTTTATTAAAGATCCAATATAGTGCCTCTTTGTCATTTGAGAGGGCCATCATACAATATTAGTGGAAGCTTGAAGATTGTGATGGCTGTACTTGGCAAGAGCTTGGTGCTAGTTGTATCTGTAATTTTCTGATGAGATTACATTTTGGCAAGTAATTTGACCGCGTTCTTTCTGGCTATCAATTTTACATTTCCAAAAGTTTCTTGAACCTGTTCAAACCATTTAGTTGATACCTAAAAACAAACTATTATTCATTACTAATCCAAGATAGATGACCACTGGGAGAAACTCTTTCGGTTGAAACATTTAGTCTGATGCCCAGCACATTATTTGTGCATTTATTATGATGTGAGAAGTATGGGTTTTATCGTCTATAAATAGTTTCTAAATCTGAAATTCTACCTTGCATGTAGCAAAAAACCACATGGCACTGTTTATAGGTTGAGTACTGCTAACTATTCCTTAACTTCTGAAACCTACATCATACCTTTTACTTTAATTAACACTGGTCCATTTTGCTGTGTCCATTGTCTTCCTGTACTCTGGACTGGTCTGTTGTGTGTAGGGGTAGTGGCTTTCTCTTACATTTCCTTACCCTTATGTATATGCTGTAAAAAGACTTTTCTGAGCTACTGTATTAAGTTCTTCTTTCCTTCACCATTGCAGGAGCGGGTCTGTTGTGATCCAAGGAGAGCTCATATTCCAGAGCCCAGCACCACCCAGTAAAGAAGTTCTTCAGACCCTCATTGACTCAGTCGGATCCGGGAATGTTTTTGGAAGATCGTCCTTTGTGGTGGATCCGACATCCTTTGTTGTGGCAGGTACTTTTTATAAGAAATAGGTTGGGTCTTATCTGACTTGATTGATGCCAAGAGATACAGTTTATACTCTGAGCGGTTGCATTATGGCTTAGTTGCTAATGGTGTTATTACATCCTTTGGTCTAAGGGATGAAATCCATGAACGAGTCCAATCTCATGTAAGACGGGCATTTCACTTGGGGAGATGGAGTACCCAAGGGTGGCACATGAGTTAGCCTTCCTTTCTGCAAACACAGAATAGCTTGGAGAGCTGCAAACTGAGCACCAAATGTCTCTCTGGAACCAGGTGACTTGGATATAGATGATATCCTGTATACGATTTACTGGCATCGTGTAAGAATAAACTGTTCAACAGTCTTCTCCAAGAGAAGATGATTTGGGAGTGACATGGCAGAGTATCTCCAGTCGCCCCTTAAACTGGATTACTTGCCAGAATTGACACACAGTAAGTTTCTTTTTGATGAAGACCAGCAGTGATGGGCTTTATTTGGAAACTGGCAGTGTTGCATATAAAAGTAGTCCTGTTGACACAATTATTTGTTCCCCTTTGCATGGCATATTGGTGCTATGAATATTTCATTGGGCACCTTTCAAACTCCTTTTACAAACTCTCTATGTATATTTGTTTTCATAAATTGATAGTCATGTTTGCCAGTCACCTATGGGATATACTGCATTGCTGTACATTTCGGACCACTGCGACATTCGGTCGTTCAGTTTTGCATTTCTTCTCGTAATCACTTGCTAGGTATTAAAATATATTGTGAAGAATCTATTTTTAAAGGTGGCAATGAAAAGATACTGAAGGTTGTTCTTAGGCATCTGAATCCATCCCTCTCAACTGCCAGGGTCATATTTAATTGGAGATACATGAGTGCTTGAATTTCAGAGATCGTGTCTGATCAGTGTTTCTCTAACTGTTCTTTACCATGCTCCATTCCAGATGCTAAGCCGAATCTTAATGCAGAGGATCGGTACTTTCCTGGTTTTGCTGTTGCAATCATAGTCATGTGTGGGCTGGCCATCATCTCCATTCCCTTCATCATACTCCTGGTGAGATCATAGGAAATTGATGCGAAGCATGTTCTAAATGAAACCGTGATTGAGTATCTGAACGAGCCATCACATTACCTCCAGGTCCAGTGTACTCCTAAACTGTTTGAATTTAACCTGGATGTTTTTTGTAGCATTTCTATATAGGCAGTACCGTGACCAGAGCCCAAGGTACGACTGTAACAATGGTATTTGTGACACATTGGCGGTGTATTGCATTGTGCATGCTAGATATTGCAGGCAGCTGTACACATCTGTTGAACTGGTAAATAGTGCATACCTGAGCTTGTGCACCACACTGTATTGGGCTTGTTGAAGTAAGATGCTTGAATTCTATTAGCTAACTTTAAAGTCTTCTCATAACAATTTGCTCATATGTAGCAGACAATGCCATTCCATTAACATCCTTTTTCTCCCCACAAAGAGGTATCCTAGTCATATCTAATCAAACCATGATAAAGCCATAATTGCATTCAATGCTGATGTTCAGTAGAAACTGCTTAAACCAATCAGTCACTACAGCCAGTGGTGTTATATGGGCATATCACTAATACTACTCAAACGTTTGGCATGTGGTCAGCATTATTAGACCAACAGTGACCTTCTTGCATTGACTGTAACCTCATGTTAAGATGGACAGCTTACCAGTATTGTGGGATTGTGTGTAAGAGCTGTGACTCAGTTAAATTGCAGCGTGGTGTCTTCAGATCCCCTGGTGTCCAAGTTCACATTCTCCTACTCATTCACCATCTCCTAGTTCTATCTAGTTTAAAAGATGTTGGTGAGTTCACTCATGGTGGTGCTGGTATGTGGATGTGAGGTGAAAGACTTACGAGATGAATGTTACAGTTGTGTAATATGGCTCTGATTTTATTATGGCTAATAGTGGTTATGTACAATTTTATAAGGTAATGGTTGGTAAAAATGTATGTCATATTTAATCCTTTGATTTCAACCTGCAGCAGGTCGGTTTAATGTATTGAATTCTATTTACACTTGGAGGGGGGGGGATATTATTTTGCCTTTTTTCTGTACATTTTGCTTAGATCACCATCTGGTTATTAGTACTTAGGAGTGGTCCTTGGTTACAAACTAGAATGCAGGATGTGTTCTGTGCCTTCATGGTCATACGATCGCCCACCTTGAGCTCTCCATACAACTGCTAGGAACCCCTCACCATTCCTCTGGTTGTAATAAGGGCTGCAACATCTTCCCAAAGTCTGCACTGCTATCCTTCATACAACAGATATCTTTAAGAAATCGAAAGCAGACAGACAAGCTAAGAAACTAGACAAAACGTGGAACACAAGCAAATACAATTTTGCGTTACTAGCGATGCACCATATTGGAGAAAATCAACACAAAGCAGAAAAGTTGGGACCTATTATTTCTGGATTTCAGTGTCAGATGTGGCTTATTGCTGTATAGGAACACAAAGCAAACTAGCAATCACAGGAAATAAAGTGAACATCAGTGTAGTTTTGTTCTAGAGTCTGATAGCTTACCTTTACTGAATCTGATTTACATGGAATCGGACCTAGACAACAGAACCGAAAATTAAGCCAGTCGCTCCATAAAGGTTTGTTGGGGCTTGCAAAGACTTTGTCAAGAACAAAAGTAGCTGAGATTACCCTTTCAAGAGCATGATTGACTATGTGAGCAAGAACTTCAAAGCAGTCAAAGAAATGCTAATCCAAATATACAAATATCCAGTTGTAGTTCATGCTGGATTATGCTGGATTAAACGCGGCTGGCGGCTTTTACTGCCCATCCCTAATCTAGCACGTCGTACCCTACCTTCAAATTATTAGCATCAAGAACATGGAAACTCAGTAAGGACAATGTGAATGCTTGAATCTGTGTCTCCAGTTGCTGAATCATGCAAAAGGTGTGATTTCCATATCTGCCCAAGAGGAATTTAGCTGTTTACTTCCACAGTAGGGTCATTTGCATCTCACTCCCATCTCTTCCATGCCACTGCTCTGAGTGACAACTGATGGTTTCATACCGAAAGAAACAATTCCTTTTCTGCCTTGTGTTTTCAGTCTGCTCAGTTGTCGCCCAACTCCAGTGGCAGCTCATGTTTTCCAGCGTATTACTTCCACCAATTGCCCTCTCATTCCTTAAAGACTCCAACTTGACCCACTGGCCTTTCCTTGACTTACCTCTTGCGTTTCTGGAGCCCACCTATGTCCGTCTCCCAGCTATATTAAATAGGAGTTAATTTGCACTGAATGTGTTAACTAGGAATTATTCCACACAATCCCTTCATTGACTTTTAAGGTAATGTGTGACAGTGAGAAATGCCTGGTCAAATGTTTTTTTCTGCACCATCCTGTCCTTTATTCTAACTGCAGAGTGAGATTCTGCCCTTCTCAGAAGGTCCAGGTTTGGTACTTTATGCCCCCTGATACCTACACATGTCGAACGCCAAAATTGATATTCTGTCAAATAGAGGCCTGTGCAAGATGGTGGCCACCCTGTTGGCTGAGTGAGCACTCATAGCTGATAATCCCCCCCCCCCCTCCACCCCACTCAAGCACGGCGAAGACTTTCTGATCTGCAGTTAACCTCGACGCTAGAATCTAACCGATCCCCATCCGATGGAGTAAGGAATTCTGTATGATCTACTCGCTGCTAGTTGGTCTACGGTCCTGCTTGCCCCCTTGCCCCCCCTACTCCTCTAGTGTGGTGCCTCCCTTGAGGCTTCTGTCGATTCCTGACTGAGTCGGTGAGGGGTAGCCAGAACTACTATGCCGCTGAAGAATGCCAGAGGGGCCAAGATGCAGGCAGTCGGAGATTTTTCCACGTCGGTGAAAGTCCCAGAAGCCAACCAGGAGAAACGACATTGAGCGGCTGCAGATAGCGAAAATGGTCCAGGACACTGGAGCAGCCAGACTCGAGCAGGGGAAGAAAACCACTCCTGCGATCTTTCTACCGTCTAGAAAAGGAAACCTTGCTAAACAGGAGGGACGCTTGATGGCGGAAGCTGCCCTGACTGCTCAACTGAACGAGGTGAGCTTTGGTATTCCAGGGTTCTCTGGGCTTGTTATGGATGTTGATCTGATGGGGGAGGAGGGGGAAGGAAAATACCCCGAGCAATCCCTTAGTGCGCACCCGAGGGGAGACGAACTGTCTGGGGCAAGTACATCGAGCACAGGCAGTACTCTGGAAGAATACCCAGGAGCCCGCACCCGCCAGTGCAGAGGTGGAGGTTACCAAATTGGATGGGACAAGCAGCAATCAATGGATGGAAATGATAATCCCATAGACCAACCTGAGGCAGATGTTGGCGATCATATCTTCTCCCTAGCAGATCACTCCAACTAGTCGGGAGATGAGTCTCTCCAGATGTCGTAAAGTCCTTCAGGTGGGGGGTTGGGGGGGGGGGGAATCACCAAATGGTCAGTGGAGTGAGACCAGCAGCGCACACCAGGATCAGGGGCTGGGAACTCAAACCATGGCATCTGGAATGGGCACTGTATGGAAGAAGTTACCTACATCTGTGTCTGAAGAACAAGGGGATTTAGCTGCTGCTCCCGCTTGGTATTAGTCTCTCTCCTCTAATTTGGGAACAGACCCAGGGGATACAGTGAAAAAAGGTTTGCATAATCCATCCGAGCACCCAGAAGGTATCTGCCTTGCTGTTATCTATGAGACCATCATGACAAAAAAAGAGATTAAAACCGCGCTGAGAGCCAAAAAACACAAGGCGCATGCCGCAAGATCCAAAATTCACTTTGTCGAGTGGCCAAGTCCTGTTTAGAATTTGCATAGAGGATATCTGAAGCAGAGAACAGGATTTCAACACTAGAGGATGAGATGATTATCTAGAAAGCCGCCACAGATGCCCTGGCATCTCAGAAGAATGATATTGCGTGGAAGCTCTTGGACATGGAAAATCGCCTCATTTGCAGTAATCTCAGAGTCCTTGGCTTACCGGAAGGTGTGGAAGGCTCTGATCCTCTGAAGTTTATTGCAGAACTTTTTCACAGAAGCTTTCCCTGAACTGACACAGTGGGCTTGGGATACAGAGGTGCAAAGGGCTCACTGGTTCCCTTTCCGGCAGAGCACTCACTCTGGGTCTAGTCACTCTGCCCCGCGACCCAGAGCAGTAATGATTGGTCTGTCCAACTTTCTGTCTAGGCAGGCTCTGTACGATCTGGCGCGGCCAGATAGGAAGAGAAAGGGCGCGAGTTCTTTGTCTGGCCAGATTATTGTAACCACTGTAAAAATAAAAGGGGGCAGTTGCGTCAGTTAATCCATTTCAAATCAAAGGTGCTCAAGCGTTTCTTCAGAATCCTGCTAAACTTAAGATAATATTCATAGACCACTCAGTTTTTCACCTCCGAGGTAAAGGCTAAAGAATTTTTACAGGGCATTAATTAAGTTGAAGCTGGTCGTATACTTAGTTTTGGGCTGCTACTTTTATATTGCACCCTGCTTTCTTTTCTTAATATATACATCAGGCTTGGTTGGGTGAATCTGTGGGTATGGGGGGACGATAGGTGTTGCTGCGAGGCTCTTCATCACACAAGGCCTACAGGTCTTTCAGCATCCATGTTTGGGGTCGTGGGGGGCTTCCACTGACAGAAGCATCAGGGGAGGGGCTGCTGTTCATTCACAGGGTGAAAACGGAAAATAGGCCAGTAAACCACTTGGAGCAAACAGGAGTAAAGGATGCGATTTTTGGGGGATGAGTGTAATGTCAGCGCAATCTAAGGTGGGTCAATGAGGGATAGATTGTCTATCTGCTTGTTTAACATATGTGGTCTCAATGACCTGGCCAAGCGCAAAGAGTGGCACAGGAAATCAGAAAGATATGCCCGATGTGTTGTGCCTCCAAGAGAGACTTATACCGTGGGGGAAGCATAAGGTTATAACTGAGGTTGGGTATAAGCTCTTGGTATGCACATCGCAAGAGACTACTACAAGAGATGTGACTATTCTTACTAAGTCCAATATTCTATCCTTCGGTAAGACCCTTGCAGGCAAATGTGGCTGTTAGGCGTTAGTTGAATGCTTAGCTGGTAATAGGAAATGTACAATATGCTCTGTATATGGATCTCATTTGGATGAAGCTCAGATATTATATTATCTAAATACGGAGCTGGCTTCCTGGGCATCCCCTTTGATACTGTGCAGGCATTTTAATATTCAATTGAAACAAATTACTCTATGTGCTGATGGAGATAAATATGGTGGTCGGAAACCTACGGTCTAGAAGGCCCTGCAGCAACTTCTGTATGCTCATGGTTTTACTGACGCTTTGCCTAGGTTAAAATATCCTGACCCAGGGTATACACACTACTCTTGCCCGCATACAAAGTTTGCAAGACTAGATTACTTTTTTGTAACTAAAACATATTTAGCGGAGGCACAGATGTAGGCTTTCCCCAAGGTCACCTCAGATCATAACCCATTGTTATTAAAACTTGTAATGCGCGGTTTAGTGCGACCTTTTCATTCGATTGGAAGCTACTGCTTATGTTATGTTAAAAAAGCTTGTAAAGCGCACTTACACCCAACGGTTTCATGGCTCTGTGAGCAAAAGAGGACTAACGTTCAGCAATTAAGGCAGCAGAGGTAAGAGGGATTAGTCATAAGCTATACGGAATAGGTGAGTTTTCAGAAGAGATCTAAAATGGGCATAAGAGGTGGTGATTCTGAGCTCAAGAGGGAGTGCGTTCCAGTGGGTGGGGGCAAGGAACGAGAATCTAAGGCCCCCGTGCTTCTTGCGTTTAAAAGTAGGCGTCGTAAGCAAGGCGAGAGGAGCTGAGATTGCGTGATGGGCGGTAATGGTGGAGAAGAGAGGAAATAAAAACCGGGCAGAGGCCGGCCAAGGCTTTAAAGGTGATGCAGCTGATTTTAAATTCGCACCGTTTGGCTACCGGGAGCCAATGGAGGGTTTTGAGCAGGGACAAACGTGATGGTGTCTAGGCTGGTGAAAAATCAATCTTGCTGCCTGGTTTTGAACCAGCTGCAAGTGGTTGAACTGGTATGCGGGGATGCCAACGTAGAGCGAGTTGGCGTAATCGATCCTGGAGATTACAAGGGCCAAAAGGGCCAAAGTAAGGGCCTCCGTAGTGAGGAAGCGGGAATTCTTGCAGATGTTTCGGAGGTGGAAAAAACTAGAAGACTACTGCATTAATGTGGGGCTTCATCGAGAGGTCCTTACAAATAACTCCCAGGCTCTTTGCAGAGTCAACAGGGCCGGGAGGTAGGCCAAGACCTGGTGGCCAGAAGTTGGAGGTCCATGGATTGGGGGTGCCCCCGATCAAGACCAGCTCGGTCTTGTCGGGGTTGAGCTTGAGATGATTTTCCCCCATTCAATCACTAATATGGCACAGGGTAGACTGAAAATTGTGAATGAATTGGTCGGAGGAGTCAATATCGAAGACCAACTGAATATCGTCCGCATAGTTAAATGCAGTGATGTTACTGCCTCGGAGGGAACGGATAAGGAGGAGTAAGATACAAATTAAAAAGGAGAGGGGAAAGGGAAGAGCCCTGGGGGACGCCACATGTCAACTTCACTTTATCAGCTGAGAAGTGGGAGAGACGGACCACCTGATGAGTTTCTTAAAAAAGAACAGACCCACTCATGGGCCGGCCCCTGGATGCCGGCCTCTCCGACACAGCAGACCAGAATGTCATGGTCGACCGTGTGAAAGGCAGCCGACAAATCCAGGAGCACCAAGGCCTGAATGGTCTTAAGGTCCGCCCCTCTCCGCAGCTCCTCCATCACTGACAGTATGACTGACTCAGTCGAATGGGCAGGTCTGAAGCCAGCCTGTTGAGGGTCGGAAAACTGAGTGGGTTCGATGGAGCTGAGGAAGTTGGTGACATGGGCTTCCAATACTTTACTAAGGTAGGGAAACAAGTAAATGAGGCGGAAATTGCTCATCAGAGCCGGGTCAGCATTAGGCTTTAGGATTGGTACCACTTCAGTGATCTTAAAGGAGGCGAGAACCAGGCCGAGTCGGAAAGAATTAAGAAGTGTCAGAGCAGGCTTCGGACAGGCAGTGAATGCCTCTCGCAGGACATGGGGAGGGCAACAATCTGTAGGGGAGCCTGAGGCCACCTTTTTTAACAAGGCAAAAAAATGCTTCCTCTGAAATCGGGGGTATCTGTGCAACTGAGTAGGGGTTCATAGTGACGGGAATAGTGACATGGGTAGGTGTGGTTGAAGGTGTACTAGAAGGTGTACTACGGGAAATACTATTTTTGATTTTGACAATTTTGTCCATGAAAAAAAGGTTAAGGGAGTCACAAAGTGCTTGGGAGGGGTTTAATGGTCACCCTGTTCGGGTGTAATAGTTCTTCCACAATGGAAAAAATATCTTTCGCCTTAGTTGCAGAGTCTATAATCTTATTGGAGAAGTATAAGGTTTTTGCCTGGAGAATGCTATATTTATAATCTTTAAGCTGGGTCGTGAAAGCCAATTTTTTTTCAGTGGCATAGTCTCATCTCCAACAGCGCTCAGCCTGCCGAAGTGTAAGTTTTTTTACTTTAAGTTCTTCAGAGAACCATCTCTGCGCATCATGGGGTCGTTTCAGTTTAACATGTTTAAGTGGTGCCACAGTGTTGCTAGCTGATTCAAGCCAATGTCTCAGGCTCAGGGCCTGGTGTAACGACCGAATTCTCGGACCAGATAGAATCAGCTCACCAGAGCACCACCAATCCAGCCGGAACGTAATCACCTCCCTCCTTAGGACCTATTTACAACAGGTATCTGTCTCCTACCCAAGGATGGGGAATTAGCAATATACATGCCTAGGTTTTCTACAATACCCCACACTTACCATATAGTCTCACGGCGACTCAGGCCCAGACTATTCTACCCTAAGGCAGTTCTGATTATGTACCATTACACACTGGCCGCAACCAGTGCTCGCTCAAGCCACAATCTTGTGGGTATAAATACCAGTATCCCCCCTGGTACTTATTGTAAGAGAAGCTCGTAGACTCGTTGATGGTTCTTCACTTCTTCTTTATTTCACAAGTAAAGATAATACAGCGACACGAACACAACTGCATCCTCCACCCTCTCCTTCAGCAACTGTCTCTCAACCCACTACATTCTCCCAAGCATACATTCCACGCATTCCACACGTGCGTACACACATACACGCGCTAACACACACACGAGACATACACGCGCACAACACTACATATATAACCAATACCACACACCCTCCTCCTCAATAGCTTAAGTCACCACTAAAAGAATCACCCTAAGTTAAAATCAGAAAACCGGACAGGCATCTTCCTTGTTCTATCACCACGGCGAAGAGTCTCACCTCCAACACTAATATTGGTACAAGATGAACCAACATCAACAATATCTCTAACATCACTTCCCGTGTCACATCTAGTACTACAACCACCCATACTACCAGTTGAGGCCACATCCTTTACTAATCTAAAATCATCACCTAACATATAACCACTACACGCCCCTTCATCAACACCACCAGATCGTGCACCTACCACACCATTCCTCTCATTGCAAAAACTCAATTGCCGAAAATTCCACCTCTTACCATCTTCCAACTCTACTGCACTACCGAACACCTTCATTACTCTCAAGGGTTTGGACCATACACTTTCACCCTTCAACACTATCCTAGGATTCTTTACTCTAACCATTTGACCTATCTTAACCAAAGGCCAACCACATTTACCTCCATGATACTGCTGATTGCGATCTTGATACTTTTTGACCTCAGATCTGATTTCTTTATCAATATCACGGTCATTGCACTGCATTTTATCATTCCTTTTCCTCAACCACCAAGGAACTAAACCAGTAAATGATTTTCTACCTCTCAAAACCTCAAAGGGTGTTTTCCCTGTAGCAGAATGCGGGGTAACACGATATGCCGTAAATCTCTCTTGTAGAGCTTTCCTCCAAGGTAAACCTGCACTCAATGCCAATTCAATAACTTCCATAACCACCCTGTTGAAGCGCTCAACGTGACCGTTACCTTCGGGATGATATAGTGATGATTTGATGTGCTGGATGCCCATTACCACTAGTAACTCTTCCATCTTTTGTGACACAAACTGGGGTCCATTATCCGAAACTAAAACTCCTGGTACTCCTTCCCTTGAAAACACATCCTCTAAAAACTCAATGACCACATCCGTAGTCAACCCACTTACCATTCTTACCTCAGGCCATTTCGAATAGTAATCAACTAATACAATAGCATAACAATCCTTTGCCGATAAAGCTGAAAATGGGTCCATGAAATCAATAGCCACCTTTTGCCATGGATACTCGGGTAACTTCACCATGGTTAACGGCACACTCAATGTCTTTGCCACTTTATCACTAGCACCACAAACTTTGCAATGCCTCACTAATGGATCCACCATGGAATCAACACCTGGCCACCAAAACCACTCTTTAACCCTCCTTTTAGTACTGGACATACCACCATGCCACAAGTGACTCTTAACAATATTCTTCCTTAAGCCAACTGGAGGCACGATTCGGTCACCTCTTAGGACAATATCATTAACGACACAGTTCCTCTTTAATTTTTGAAAACGCAGCACATTCACCACGTAAGCTGGATTCTCTCGGCCAACCATCAACTATGAATCGTTTAACCTCTTTCAAAACAACATCCTTGTCCATCTCACTCATCCAAGACGCCTCAGATACACTACTATCAACATCCCTATCACATATCAAAAACACATCCTTGGTGGTAAAAGCTATCTCACAATCCGTATTAGTTCCAACTCCTGTCGAATCTACATTAGGTAACCTTGACAGACCATCCGCAACTACGTTATTCTTACCATAAATATACTCTATATCAAAACTGAACATTTGCAGCTTGGAAGCTAAGCAAGCCAACCTTGGAGTTAAATTCTTCCAACCTGCAGGTCTTAAAATATTCACCAATGGTTTATGATCAGTACAAATTTTGAACTTCCTCCCCCACACATACATCCTGAATCTCTCAGCAGCCCATGAAGCAGCCAACAACTCCTTTTCTATTACGGAATAATTTTGTTCCGATTTTGTTAACGTGCGTGAAGCATACGCCACTACCCACTTCTCTGATTTAACATGTTGAGAAAACACAGCACCAATTCCATACCCAGACGCATCCACAGACAGAATACATTCAGCAGTTGGCAAGAAGGGTTTCAAACATGGTGTTGTGACTATTTCTTTCTTCACCTTCTCAAAACATATTTTTTGTTGGTCACCCCATGTAAACACTACACCTCTTTTTAACAATGATCTTAATGGTTCAACTTTTGAGGCATAATTTTCAATAAAACGTGAGTAAAACTCTGTCAATCCCAGAAACGACATCAATTGTTCCTTATTTGTAGGTTCAGAAACAGCTAAAATAGCATCAACATGACTGATTTTTGGTCGAATACCATCTTTGGATATGACATGTCCTAAATACTCTACTTCAGATTTCCCAAACACACATTTTTCATTTTTGATAGTTAATCCACTATTTCTTAATGCATCTAGAACAGCATATAAACTTTCATCATGACATTCCTTGTTCTTCCCATATATTAAAATGTCATCCTGAAATACTTTAGCATTTTTAATGCCTTGTAACATCCTGCACATTTCTCTTTGAAAAACCGCAGACGTGCTTGCAAGACCAAATGGCATACGTTTATATCTAAACATTCCCTCTGTGGTAATGAAAGCAGTGCAATGTTTAGAATCATCCTCTAAAACAATTTGGTGATATGCACTTGTCAAATCTATCTTGGAAAACCAAGAAGATCCACCAACGAAAGATGTAAGCTCTTGCAAATTTGGAAGAGGAAATGTATCAACCCAAATAGCTTCATTTAAACACCTTAGGTCGACACATAAACGCAAATCGCCATTAGATTTAAGAGAAATAACGACTGGCGAAACCCAATCTGAACTCTCAACTGGTTCCACAATTCCATCTTTGCACAATTTCTTAAGTATTTCACCCAATTTTTCTCTATAGCTAATAGGTACGTTTCTAAGTTTTTGTCGAACAGGACATGCACCTTCTCTTAAAATAATTCTATGCTTGAATCCAACCATCTTACCAATGCCATTAGAAAATACATCAGGAAATTTTTCCTGAAGATTTGAGTAACTATTCATCTCAAAACAATCATTCTGAATAGAATAAACAGGACAATCCAAACTAGGATCAATTTTCATACCCAAGTCAAATGTGTGGCCACCCCAAAATGGTTGCATTGTTAGCCACATAAATTTTACCTTGACACGAATTGTGTCCAAAACTTATCTTAGCTAATATAAAACCTTCTAAAGGTATTTTGTGTCCAGTATAACTCCCGGGGTGTACATTCGGTCCCAATAATCTGTTGGGCCAAAGAGATTTAAACAAATCCATACCCATAATGGTATACCATGCACAAGAGTCTACCATAACTTTTACCTCCAGACCATCAATGTTGACAAAGCACGATGGTAACTTTTTAATCTTACTCGTCCCTTTAATTGACTCATCATGTACACTACATATTTCACCTACTACATGAAAAGTATTGTCTTGACTATCTAATTGGACACAATTAATGTCATCTTGCTCATCATCTTGGAGAAAATTGACCTTAGCTTTAAAGTTATGACACACTCTAGTAAAATGTCCCTTTTTTTTACAATTAGTACATATTTTATCAAGAGCAGGGCACCACTTATAGTTTGCTAAGTGGTTAGAAGATCCACATCTATAACACGCAAACTTCTTTAGCTCATTACCTTTCTCATAACTTTTTTCATTGCTTTTCTTATTAGGATAGGAAGGATAATTAGTTGACTTATTATCATTCTTGAATTTGAATTAGTCACCCTTATTTATCACATTAACTGAACCAGACTCTGAATCATTTTTCTCGTTTCTGACCTCGCGAATACATTGGTCCGAAATCTCTACACCTCTAGCTACTTCAATAGCATTTTTTAATGAAGTACTCCCTGATGACCATAACTTTTCTTGATTTTTTTTTGATTTAGTCTTCATAAGAATTTGATCACGTAAAACTTGGTCATAAGTCATACTTTCAAACTCACACGTAACAGCTAAACCCCTCAAAGCTGAAACATACTGATCAATTGACTCATCCACTTTTTGAGCCCTCTAATAAAACTTAAACCTCTCCATAACAACATTAATCTTCCTTCCAAACCTCTCCTGCATTTGTTTAACAGCACATTGATAAACACCCATGTCACCAGCATTTTCAATTTTAGGAAAATGTTTGAACTCCCTAAACCCTAGTGCACCAAGTCTATGTTTAAGCAAAGACACTTTTCTTTCTTGAAGATTCTTCTTCAGCTAAAACCTCAACATAAGCTTCGAACATGTCAAGCCATAAATCCCATGCAATAGGGGGTTCACCGGACTCTGACAAAAAAAACGGCGGTGGATGAATTGAAGAAATTTGAATTAAATAAAAAATATATATATTTACAGTCAAAAGCAACAAACCACAACCGGAATTTTTTTTTTTTTCCTTATAAATACAATTCTTGCGCAAAAAGTTCACCAAAGTTCAAATTGTGTCAATAGTTATTATCCATTTTGGGCAAAATGTTCACCAAAGTTTGTAGTTAAATTCTGTCAGAAGAAGAACTTTGTAAAACTGAAATAATGCAAATTCCAAGAATTCACCATGAACTCTGAGCTGAGAAAAATAAATTAAAAAAAACTTACTAAATATGTTCAGCAATAATAGTAAACAGCTCCTTAATGCAACAAAAGAGAACAAAGAAAAAATGAAGCGTTGACACCACCAGCGTTGAAATCGGCACTCAGAAATAAATGTTAAATACGAGGTGCTTGTTGCTAGGATACTGTAAATGAATTCAAGATGGCCGCCACGTTGTGTTATGATGCGTAATGACGATGCAGCGACGTAAACAATCCACTACGGAAACCCAAAGGAATGTTTTTGATCAAGCTGCAACGATCCACTCGCGCGGAGCGCTCATGCACCATCCACTCGCGCAGGAGTCCACTCGTGCAGGAGACGAATTGAAAAATGCACAACACAACGGGTGAACGTTGCCCAAGGTAAATGTTTGGAAAATGAAAATTTTACCGCTCAGAAGTTCCACTTAAAAGTTCAGTCGTGAAGGCATAATAAGTAGAAGTCAAATCCAATTCCAAGGATGACAATTCTTAAATAATGAAGAAAAAATAATAATTCGAGAAATTCAATGAAACTGTGTTCAATGCCGCTACGAAATCCCGCTCGTCGCCATGTATTGTAAGAGAAGCTCGTAGACTCGTTGATGGTTCTTCACTTCTTCTTTATTTCACAAGTAAAGATAATATAGCGGCACGAACACAACAGCATCCTCCACCCTCTCCTTCAGCAACTGTCTCTCAACCCACTACATTCTCCCAAGCATACATTCCACGCATTCCACACGTGCACACACATACACGCGCTAACACACACACGAGACATACACGCGCACAACACTACATATATAACCAATACCACAGTACTCTTTTATCTCCGTACAAGCCACAATCTTGTGGGTATACGCATCAGTGTCCCCCCTGATGCTCTCATTAACGCCGCCTCACAACGACGATCACTTTCCTATGAATACCGTTAGCTCCTCATGTTGGGGAATCTCTCGCTATTTACTAGAGGTACAATACTACAATAATATAGATCACACAATGATGGCCAAATTATATGATGCACAACTTATTCTCCATTTCTAGGGCTCCTCCCTCCCTCATTCAGTTACCATTTACCTGATCGGGGATTGCGTCCGTTCACAAAACAGCACCTGACTAGAAGAACAGGTTACCTTTATTATACGAGAACAAGAGGCACATGCCGGTTCACTCAGAACTGGGGTACTTTATATATCACAATAACAATAGCAATATAACACTATACTATAACATAGCCTGCAAAGGAAAATGAAAGGTTAGAATGTGTGCACGCTAATAAGAAAGGGTCGACGTCACCGTATTCATATGAAGTCTGGACTCAGCAGTCATCTGGGTTCCCTTCTCGTCTGTGCTTTGGCTCGTCTTAGGGTTACACCTCTGCAGTCACGGATACACGTCTGCACCGCTATGCTCTGTCTCCTTCGCCTCCGTCACTGGAACCTTCCTCATATCAGCTGCTTTCTCTCTGGCTGTTCTGCACTACTCCTCTCTCCTCTCAATCACGGACCATCTTCACTTCTCTGCTTCGATCTTATAACTCAGTTTCTGCCACTCTGGTATTCGTTCCCTCAACTAGCTACTTCACTCTGTATGCTCTGATCTTAATGTCAAAGCTCGCCAGCGTCTCCAGCTAAAATAACTTCAATCTTTCTAAGAGAGTATCAGCTTCTCGGTCTTTCTCGGACTTCAAAATGGCGACTGCCTGCCCTGGAATAATTAATGGCATTGATGCTAACGACTAACTACCACCTACAGACTGACTGACTCACTACCTCATGCTTTCGCTAATATGGAAGCTTGTCCCTTCATGGAAAGTTACGGCCAGTAACCTGCCGCCCACCAAATTCTTGTACCTCCCCGTACCAAGGACACGTTCCCAGCCGGCCAACCTGATGTGTCTTCAGAATGGAGAAAAATAGTCTTTCGATAAGGGCCAGCCTGAGCCAGTTCTCTCCAAGCGAACAATACCTCGTAACTAAAACATGACATTTGACCTAGAAGCATCTCCAGCTGCCGGGGCAGAAAGAAGGATGGAGTCTCTCCCGTTTGGGGCCTACAAGGCCCGAAATAAGCATAACTCCATGGAAGGTATACTAACACTCTTACAAAAGGACGGATTATC